>NC_138163.1:91372758-93772758 GCF_964165515.1 Mesoplodon bidens | reverse complement strand
GGTTGCTTGGGCCTGGGGAAGAGAACCAGGAATGACTGTAAGTGGATATGAGGGATCTATTTGGTGTGATAGAAATGTTCCAAAATTATATTGTGGTGATGGCAGCGTATTCTTTAAATTTACTAAAAGTCATTTAATTGTACACTTAAAACAGGTTAATTGTATGGTATGTAAATTATACCTCAAAAAAGCTGTTAAAATATATAAAGGAAGTAGAAAGAACTCAAAAGTGGCTTAAATAATCCTGTTACACATGGTAAACAATATTAACCAGTACAGACTGCTCAAATAAGCCTTATAGTTAAGAGAAACAAGTTTCTGGTAAATCAGTACACTTGACACATTCAGCAAATAGTCATTTGGTGAACTGGATTTTAGTGAATTAGCTGTTTTCTACCTCATAGGGTTGCTGGGAGGATTAACGAGCTAATGTAGAGACTGACACGTGGCAAGTGGCCCAATGGTAGCTAATCTTATAGTTCTCTGGGCCTCACTTTCCCACGTTAGTAAAATGGGGATAACAACACTTACCCTCAGGGTTGTTGTGAGGACTAAATAAAATAATGTATGTAAATGGCTAAGATAGAGTCTGACACAGAGCAGGTGCTCAATAAATGGTAGCTATTTAACCTTGATCTTTTATTAACTTCTAATAATGAAAAATCTCAAACATATATAAAATATTAAAAACTCCCATGTACCTATGACCCAGCTAAGTTTTAGCAATTATCAACACACAGCCAATCTTGTTTCCTCTACACCTCAGTCCCCACAAAACATGGCATTATTCTGGAGAAAAGGCCAGATATAATATCATATTGTCTATAAATATTTCTATACCTTGACTCCCTAGGTTCACTTAGCAGCAGCCTCTGGCAGGTGCAAGAAGGTAATAGAAGCAGCACAAGAAAGACTGGTGAGGAAGGGAAAAATGTCTCATTGTGTCCTCAATAGCCATTATAGGCTGGACCCTTAGGACTCTTATTAATTTTCTCTACCCCAGCAGACCAACCATGGGTTCTAGGCAAAGGCAATGCTCAACAGTCTCTATAATCTTATTCTTCAGTA
The DNA here is from genome assembly GCF_964165515.1 of Mesoplodon bidens. NCBI lineage: Eukaryota > Metazoa > Chordata > Mammalia > Artiodactyla > Ziphiidae > Mesoplodon > Mesoplodon bidens. The sequence continues at coordinate 93,771,690 of NC_138163.1, read as the reverse complement.
ACTATGTTCTCAAATAACAAGGATAGCTCTGCTGCTTTCAGAATCTGCCCTGCCCTCACACTCCCTTTTCCCTTATTTCCCACCCAGGTAGACCTACTACCTTGGGATCTGAAAACAATCTTTTCCTACAAAAAGGCTGTTAAGGTATCCTTGTCGCTTATGTTCCTACACTGTTCATACTCTGTACTTAACTCTTGACTGCTCCTGTCTGGTGTTCTGAGTGTCCAGATGGTAACTTTTACTGTCTTCCTTTGCCTCCCTACATGTTTGAGGGTTTCTGATGACCTACTTAGCTTCTGGCCATACCCACAACCATCATCATCACCACCACCACCATCACCTTTCATCTTCAACTTCATCATCATATTCGTAAGAGCGACCATTTATTAAGCATTTACTATGTGCCAGAACCTGTGACAGGCACTTTACATGCATTACTTCATTTAGTCCTCCAACAACCCTAAGGTTAGTTTTATCTATAGAATAGATAAAATGAGGACAGAGAAGTGCAGATACGTTAATTAGCTTGTCAAGGTCACATAGCGAATACGTGACAGAGCAGGGATTCAAATTCGGGATTGTCTGATTCCCAAGCTGGAGCTTTTTGCCAAGATGTGCTTTTATTTTATTCTTTTAGAAAACATTCTGTTAAAAATTATTTTAGGGCTTCCCTGCTGGCACAGTGGTTGAGAGTCCGCCTGCCGATGCAGGGGACACGGGTTCGTGCCCCGGTCTGGGAAGATCCTACATGCCGCAGAGCGGCTAGGCCCGTGAGCCATGGCCGCTAAGCCTGTGCTCCGCAACGGGAGAGGCCACAACAGTGAGAGGCCCTCGTACCGCAAAAAAAAAAAAAAAAAAAAAAAAAAATTTAAGAAAAGTAATATGTGCTCACTGTATAAAATTCAAATGCTTTTGAAGTGAAAATTTCCTCTCTTGCTTCCCCTATTCTACTTTCCAGAGATAACTACTGTTACAAGTTTGGTGTGACAAGTATAAAATATGTGACAAATATATTTATTTGCATGAATGTGTATAAACATCTCTGGGAGGAAATCGTTGACATTGGTTTTCCATGCGGAGGGGAACTTGGGAACAGAGAGGAGTGGGAGCAAAATTTTTCACTATGTATTCTTTCACACTTTTTGAATTTTAAACCGCATAAATTAAATTTTAAACCTCTTCAAAAAGGTTAAGTTAAAGGAAAAGGTGTGTATGTTGCTTTTTTACACAAACACACACACATATGTGCATACGTGCTTTTTTTAAAAGTTAAAATGAACTATTCCTATATATTATCTTGCAACCTGATTTTTTCACTTAAAATATATCTTGGAAATCTTTTCACGTCAGTAGATAGTAAACTCATTCTTTTTAAGTTACAAAGCATTCTATTCCATAGATGTACCATAATTTATTTATCCAACCTTTATTGATGAACGTTTCCAATTGCTTACTATTACAAACAATGATACAGTGACTACTAAATATTTCTCTTTACACACCTGTGCAAATATTTCTGCAAAATAAGTTCCTAAAAACTGAATTGCAAAAGGTGCTCTTAACCAGTATGCTGTACTACCTCCTATTCCCACCAACAGTTCTGACCCACTGACTTGCTGAAATTTCTAGAACTTATACAAGATTTTTCTCAGGACTGCCAATTAGTTCCAGACCTCTCCCCCTTCCCACCCCCAATACCACCGTGGTTCTCTGTACTAAGGAATGTTATCTGATAATATCTGGTTATTTCCCCAAGCACAGCCCCTCCCTCACCCATGTCCCAGCCCCAGGTCCCAATTCCATGCCTTGTCTTAGTGGCATATTGCCACCAACAATCCCAGCATCTCTGCTCCTTCTCCCCACCTCACCTGCCATTAGACATCAACAGGGCCAGCGGGACCTCATTCCCATCAAGGTCCAAGTCTGGCGAGTCATCATCTGAGTCATTCAAGCAGGTACCAGTGATGTTGAACTGTAGGAGGAGGAGGCTCAGTTGTCACCTGTCTGGAACTCCCATGTGAATCAGAATGACCAGTTCCCTCTGGTTTCACTGGTTGAGTTCACTGTCAAAACCACCTGAACCAAGGCCTTCTGCTATGCTGTCCCCCCACCCCCAACCCAAATGATCACAGGAGCAGAAGGCTGAGAATGTATGGCTGGCTCAGGGGAAACCTATCAATCTTGCAAAACATGTTCCCTAAAAAGAGGTGGAGCATCTTCACATGCCTATGGAGGGCGCCACAATCTTGAAGCAAGGTGGAGCCCTGGAGGAGGGCTTTTCTCAAGAACCTGTTCAAGATTCCAACCTGCCACTCATATACCATGCTCTCAAATGTCATTCCCATCCCAGCATTTCAAGATTCATCTCAAGTGTCACGTTTACTGAGAAGAGCTCCTGACCATCGCCCCTACCCAGATAGAATCATCCCCTCCCATGTCTCAGGGTACCACACACACCCTTGATCGTGGCATCCACAACACTTCATTGCACTCATTTCTTTTTATGCCTATCTTTCTCACTAGCCTGTCAGCCTCTTGAGGGTTATGTCCACAGCACCTATCACAGTGCCCAGCATAGACAAGATCTCAATAAATGCCTGTTAAATGAGTGGGACTGGTAGCCAAACACCAGGGGCCCTAAGGGAGGTGGGAGGACAGGAGAGCCTATCCTTTTTATACCCTGCTCTTCCAAGGGACCCAAAAGGGTTGGGCTGAACCCAAGGGCCAGCACCCACCTTTGCTTTCTGGGAACAGCCTGTCTTCAGTGCCTGATGACTGTATGTGTCCATGAGATTATAGCTCAATTGGCCAGCAGGCCCCAAGGCTGAGCTCTCCTTGCCCTTTCGCTCTGCCTTCTTGAAGAATTCCTTGGGCTTCAGGCCTTTCTTCTTTGAACCACTTTTGGAGGGCAGTGACAGCCTGGACATGGATACTGAAGTGGAATGGGCTGGCCTGGTTAAGGGAATGGAGCCGGCTGGGAAGATCCTCTGCAGCCCAAAGATATTGCTTGTCTTCCCAACGTTCTGTTGGAAGATATCCTACAAGAGTGTTAGTACATGAGGGGGTTAGAGCTTACTCAAGGGTTCACTCTGCACTAAGAGCAGAGGTCTGTTCATGGCACTGGCAGTACTGCCATGAAGGGGCTTAAAGATGCTCCACATATGCACTTATGCACACCCTAGTTTTGGCACAATAAGTCATCAAGAATTTACTGGGTGGCATTTCTTTACCCAGCCATTGACGAGTAAGGAGAAGACGAGCAGAGGAAAAGCTCAGCACTACTGTCAAAACCGGAGAGGAAAAGACTCCAAGAGCAGCTGACATGAGACAGAAAATAACTGAGTACTAAAATGTGTGGTTCCAACTCTAAGGACCACAGGATTTGAGAGCAGGAGAGAGGTTCTAGTCCTAATTCTACTAGCCTCCCACCTTCATCTTATTCATAGCAGTTATGCTTTGATTGATTGTATATATTGAGCTTCCACATTAAGATTTCATTTGAAAAAAAGGATTTCATTGCTTCAAAACATTTGAAAGCCAATGAAAAAGATATGATCCATCTCTTAAGTCCTCTTCCAACCAGCCCAAAGTTCTGTGTATATAAAACTGGTTTAAGTGGGAAGAGCCAGAGAAAAGGTAGGCCTAAAACCCTGAAGGATTCTGACAGATGGAAGTGGTGGAAAATGAGGTAGGAGGTGGACAATGTAAGCTATGGTGTAGGCAGTGAAACATGCTGCAGGAGGTGAGGCTAGAACCCCAACTTCCCAGTAGCTCACTCTGACCACCCTTCAGCACAGATTTAGTGCCTGTATCCTGGGCACTAAATGGAACCTTACAGCTTCTGAGCTAAAGGAAAGTTGAAACTTCCTCAAATCCAATTCTCCTCTGGTGCCTTTGCTACTTCACCAGCCCACACTGAGTTCTCTCTTTGCTGTAGTCTATTAATAACAATGGCTCACATTTATTGAGTACTTACTCTGCCAGGCACTGTGCGAGGGGCTCTATATACATTAGCTCTTAATCATAACAAAACTCTGAAAAGGTGGTGTTATCCCCACTTTACAGATAAGGATACTGAGGCTCTGAAAGGCTTGCAAATGACAGAGCAGGAACCAGAACCCAAGTTTCTCTGAGTCTCTTACCACTGCACCTTACTGTCTCGTGGTATATGCCACCTGCTGAAACATGGCTTTGTAATCATCTTCAACCCGGGAGAACTGTCATTTTGTAGAATGTAGAGACTGAGTCAAAATATTAATAACAACAACTACTACTACTACTACTACTATGACCTCTGCCACCCACGACCACCATGACCCACCAGCAGAATTTACTGAGCACCTACTGTGTGCCAAGCCCTATACTTAGTGCTCAACCTGTATTATTTTACTCAATCCTCTTAATAATCCCTCAGTAGTTATTAGTTATCCCCACTTTAGACATGAGGAAACTGAGGCTCAGACAGGTTAACTTTCCTCAGGTTCCTCTACTAGATTGTGAGTTCTTTGTGGGCAGGCACTGTATTATTTATGTATCCTAAGCACCTAGCCCAACATGTGGCACACTTGAGGCACATAATAATTATCTGAATGAATGAATAAATGAATGAATGAATAGGGTACTTGGCGGGGTCTTCCCAATCCTTCCCCTGAGCTCTCATTCATGCCAACTTCAAAAGCCTGACCTGCCACTTGAGCCTTGAGCCCTTCCCAAACGCCTCCCCTGCTCCCATGCTTCTTACTTCCACCAGGCGAATCTCCCTAGCCAGATCTTTAATGAGCTGTACGGTCCTCACTGTCTCCGGGATCTCATCCTCGTGGTCTGGCAGAGCCTGTCAAACAAAAGGCATGAGGAATAGATCCACACATAAATGAACAACTGATTTTCAACAAAGTTACCAAGGCAATTCAATGGAGAAAGGGTAGTCTCTTTAACAAATGGTACTAGACTGATCAGATACCCATATGCAAAAAAAGAACTTCATTCCATATCTTGCACCAGACACACACACAGACTCACAATGGATCACAGACCTAAATGTCAAATCTAAAACTATAAACCTTTTAGAAGGAAACAGAGGAGAAAATCGTTGGGACCTTGGGTTAGGCAAAGATTTCTTAGGACATAAAAAGTATGAACCATAAAAGAAAAAACTGATAAATTAGACTTATTAAAAAATAAAAACTTCTCTTAGAAAAACACTGTTAAGACAAACCACTGACTGGGAGGAAATATTTGCAAAACATATATCTAATAAAATAAAGGACAGTGTCAAGAGGTGTGAGGAACTTAGTTGTGGCTTGAACCACACCCCTCAGAAAGTCAAGAACATCAGCAAGATCCCTGGGAACAACCCAGCCTCTCCACTTGTGAGGACAGAACTCAATGTTGAGCAGCTACAAGCCCACAGCTAGCCCAACAGCAACCCAGGGAGAGACCTGTTGATTGTCTCTCTTTTAATTCATTTGCAATCTTATTTATCAATACATCTCTATGCAGACAGACAGCTCAAACTTTTCCTCTGTGACTTCTTCCACCAGTTTTGACTTGAATTCTGTATCCAGAGGACTGATAAAAATTCCTCAGCATTTCCTCCTTGCTTCCCATGGTTTGATTCCTTTAACTCTTTTAATCCATTTGGAATTTATTTTGGTGGCTGGGCAGTGATGGGGGCTGAGAACCCATGTGACCCAGCTGGATAACCTTGACAGCTCTCTCCTCCCAGCCCAGGGGCTCTGGAAGGGTGAAGGAGCAACTCCTTCTCTTCACAAAAGAGAAGTTGTCTGCACTTCACAAAAGACTTCTCCCATGAGTGTGGGCTCCTCAGTTCTGTGTCCTACTCTCTTCCAGCTCCCTTTGGTCACACTGTTTGGGGCCATCCCTTGGTCCCTGAGGCCATCCTGGCTCAGGACATGAGTGCTTAGGACCTACCCACCTCCCTCCCTTTTGGTGTTCCTGGGACAGAGTCACTCTGAAGTTCACTTCGTGGGAGGGTCAGGTGTGGATGCAGAGTCAGAGATGAAACCCAAGGTAGCCACACCTGAGGGATGTGGCAAAACAGAATCGAAGGCTAAGGCCCAGGTGCAGTTGAGTCCAGGGAGCAAAAGGCCCAAAACATGAAGTCCAAGGATACCTGGGGGGAAGGCTGTCAACAGGAAATGGGGAGACTGTGCACATTTAAGCCTGCAGTGGCTGAAAAGTCTCCTCAGGCTACTGTATGCAGGGGAAGGAATCTACAAAGAGTATCAGAAGCATAAAAGAGTATATTGATATTTCCTTTTTTTGCACTTCTTAAAATTGGTTTTTAAATAAATTCAACATTTTGAGTAGGTAATCCATTCACGTAGTTCAAAAATCAAACAATATAGAAAGATATATATTGAAAAGCCTCAGTATATATCTGACCCTGCCATCAGCTCCCCTAGCCCACCCCAACAGGTAACCACTTTTATTAGTTTCTTCTGCATCCCTCCAGATTGTGTCTTCAGTCAAATACAAGCACATACAAATATAATTCTTCTTTTCCCCCCTTTTACACATAAGGTAGCGCACTATACACATAGTTCTACACTTTTACATGATAAATTCTGGAGATCTTTCCAAATCAGTACATAAAGAGCTTTCTTAATCTCTTTTAGAGCTGTTTAGTATTCAATTGGATAGATGGATATTGGTATAATCCTAAAAAGCCATTTTGTCAGTATACATCAAGAGTCTTACATTTTTTCACATACTTTGATCTAGTGATCGCTCTTCTAAAAATCTATCCTGAAGAAACAATCAAGAGATGAGGAACAAAGACTAATGCAAACAGCTATTTACTGCATGATTTTCTAGAACTATCTCCCAAATAAATAAATAAGCAACAATAAACAAGTGGTTAGGTAAGGATGGTACATCCCTGCAAAAGAATATCATGTAACTATTAATGTTTGTGGAGAACTCTGGTGACACAGAAAAATTAAGATAAGCCAAGCAATTCAGATACAAAATTATATGTACAGGGTGAGAGCAATCATGTTTTAAAAATGAATATTAAAAAAACAAAAGAAAGTATACCCAAATGTTAATGTTTATTCCCCGAGTTAAAATTACAGGTGAAGTTTTTCCTTCTTTACACTCTTCTGTATTTTTCTAATTCTCTACAGTAAGCATGTATTACTTTTTATAATCAGAAAGAAAGGTTTAAAAATATAATCCAAGGAGTCCTAGCCCAGTCCTCTACTCTAATCCTAGGAGCCCACAAACCTCCCTAGTTTCCTCCATGTTCCCAGAGGATCTTCCCAAAGCCAGTCCCTGCTGAGAGTAGACCTCTAAAGTAGGTAGAGAAATAAGTATATTTACTTCTTTCCTTGTCCAGGCTCTAAAGGCCAAGTTCAGGGCTTTACCACCATGGACCAGGTAGGAGGCAGGGTGTCTCCTGTTTTCTCGCAAACCTAAAGGGGGAAAGAGGAAGGTAGAGTGTCAAAGAAGCCATGCAGGGAAGTGAAGGACTTGTTAGTTTTTTTCAGGCAACCAGAGAAAATGCTCAAGGTTCTGAGCACAACTCCAGATCTCAGTTCTTATAATGGTGTTCATTTTATGACTACCTTGACGTCTACTATCTCATTTAATCCTATACCCAACCCTATAAGCCAGATATCATTATCTTCATTTTATAGTTCAGGAAATGAGGCTCAGAGAGGCAGAGAGACAACCAAAGGCCACACCTGGTAAGTGCCAAAGCCAAGATTGAAACCTCATCTGTCTAAATCTGAGGCCTGTGCTCCTTCTACACTACTCTGCCTCTTGGGTTTCAAAATGTGAACACTCAGGACAACTGCCACCTACACAGATCTGAAGAGCCATTAATGCCTTGTTCTGAGTTACTCCAGGAGGAGGTTATAACAAACATCCAGATTTAGGCTCAGTAAAGAATTTTCTACTGAACTAAGCTGTTCAGAACAGAAAATAATAAGCAGTTAGTCATCCAGCCTCTGAATGAACACTTAAGTGATGGTCTGCCTAGATGGCAGAATAAGGGATTGAGGTACTGCATAAGAGACTGTACTCATTGGCCTCTGAGGTTCTTTGTAACTCTTCCTGGCCAAGTCACCTTGAAGAATCTCAGGTCTGAGTAAGGGAGCCACTCTATTTCCAAGCAGACCAGGAAAGAGGAAACCCAGCAGGTTGGCTTCTACCTGGGCTGATACCCAGGAACCAAACCAATGATGGGTAGTCAGGACTGGGCCTTGTCCCCAGGGGAAGCACGTCCAGGGAACTCTGACACTATACCGATTGAGTTTCTTACTTTAATTGGCAGGAAATAGGAATAATTTCACTGTGATCCAATTTTCTCAGTCCCCTTTGCTAAATAAAAAAGTTAAAATCCATGCCCTACCCTACATTACGATTAGTAAAAAAGCCAATTTCAAAAGATCACATCCTTTGATTCCATTTTTATAGCATTCTTGAAATGACAAAATTACAGAGATGAAAAAGAGATCAGTGGTTTCCTGAAGTTATGGACAGTTCAGGGGGAGAGAGTGGGTGAGGTTATAAAAGGGTAACACTACAGAGATCTTTGTGGTGATGGGTACTGTATCTTGATTTGAGGTGATGGTTATGTGCACATGTGCACACACACATGGTCAGGGCAGCAGGGCAAAAAGGACAGTTGGCAAAGGGCTCCATACCTCGAAAGATGTCCAGGATATGCTTTCCCACATACCAACAGATGGTCTCAAAGTTGGGGAACTTGAAGAGGTCTGCTGTGCTCAACCGCTTCTCAATCTCATAGGCTCTGGAGGAAGTGGGCACAACAATAACAATGATAACAAGGACCCTGTTGACTGGGCACCTACTATGTATCAGGTATTGCTCTGGATGCTCTGTATCCATTATCTCTAATCCTCACAACTACCCTCTAAGACCTTACAGAGGGTTAGGAAACTTGGGCTCAAAGATTATGTGACTTGACAAAATTCACATAACTACTAAGTGAGGAAGAGGTATTCATCTTCAGACTGAACATCATCAGAAACCAGTATCCATTCCTTTCTGATCATCTTGCCTCCCTTTTATGCTGCACTCCTCACAATAGCAGAGAACTCAAGGACTCTAGCAGATGGGAATGGCCAACTCGGGATCACCAGAGCTTCAGGACTCACTTGAGCTGCATTTCAATGTTAAGGCTGTGTAAGAAGTTCCCTCCAAAGGCAAGGCAGTCCACGGGGGTCAGCACAGCATGGATCCATCCTGCAGTGTAATAAGGCAAAAAACATAGCTGGCAGAGGGCCTTTCTTCTTTGGACATCACCACTGCCCACTCAGCTCAAACACATCTCCTTAGACCAGCCAGCCTGGCAGTAATTCAGAACATTCTAGCTTCCTCCACTCTCCCAACGCCCATCCTAGCCAAGTCTGCCATCATTATAACCCTGAACTGCACCAACCTATGGGGTTAATAAACTCCTACTTCCCTTCTCTGCACTTCAAAATCTCTTCGTTGCCTCACCCATCCTCTGTCTTATTGCTAAGAAAGGCATCACCTCCTTGCCATGACTACCCGTTCTAACTCTGCGCTAGGTAAAACAAAGAGCTTTTGTGTTAGACAGACCTGGGTTCAAATCTTGCCGTTTCCTATAGCTAAATATCCACTTTACAGGTTGGTTGTGGAGGATGTACCTAGTTGAAACTAAATTATTTTCCTTGCCCTTGACCCTATACTGCCTTCTGGGACCTTCTGATTTTTCTTCTTACATCTCTCTCATATTCATCTCCCCTTCTTCATCCATCCATCCTACTAATGGCTTGGCTCAGATCCATCATTATCTCTCACCTACGCTATTTGCAACAGCCTACAAACTGGCTCCTCTAACACCAGTGGTTCTTTAAGGTGTGATCCAGGGAATCCTGGGGCTCCTTGAGACTCTTTCAGAGTATATGCATATGCATAGTCAAAACTATGTTCATGATAATACTAAGATGTTATTTGTCTTTTTTTTTTTTTTGCTGTACACGGGCCTCTCGCTGTTGTGGCCTCTCCCGTTGCGGATGGAGCACAGGCTCCAGACGCGCAGACTCAGCGGCCATGGCTCACGGGCCCAGCCGCTCCGCGGCATGCGGGATCTTCCCGGACCTGGGCACGAACCCAGGTCCCCTGCATCGGCAAGCGGACTCTCAACCACTGCGCCATCAGGGAAGCCCTATTTGTCTTTTTAACCCTCAGTATACAGTGGAGTTTTTCAAGGGGTATATGACATGATATCACAACACACAGAAGCAGATTTGAGGACACAAGTTTTCTGCTAACCCAAATATTAAACAGATTTGCAGAAATGTAAATGTCAGTCTTTTCACTAAATTTTTTTAGTTTGAAAATAGTTATTTTCCATAAAAATTGTTACTTATGCTAACATGTAATGGGCTTATTCTTGTTTTTTCCTCAATGAACTAATAAATATTTTTAAATTCTCAGTTTTAATTTATAATATGGTAAATATTAATAAATATAAACCATATAAATAAAAGCTCTTTGGGGTCCTCAATAATATTTAAGGGTATAAAGAGGTCCAGAGTCCAAAGTGTTTGTAAACCACTGGTCCACACCAATCTCAACCTCTGAAGTCCATCCTCCACATCTCAACCCTAAGTGATATATCTGAAATGCAAATCTGCCCATGTCACCTCTTGCTTGAAACTCTTCAATGAAATGTACATCCACAGAAGAATAGATAAACTGCTGTATACTCATACAATGGAATACTAGAAAGCAAGTGAAATGAATGAACAATAGCCACATGTATCAACATGGATCTCACAATCATAATGTTCAGAGAAAAAAGTTGAGAAAAATACATCTAATATGATTCCATTTATATAACATTCAAAAACATGTAAAATAATACTATATACTGCTTACTAAGGCATACCTATGTAATAAAGGAATAAAAATGCATGAGAATGATATCATCAACTTCAGGACAACAGCTAGCTCTGAGAGGGCAGAATGGGAATGTAATTGAGGAGAGGTATATACAAGGCTTCAAATATGTTTGTAATATGTTATATTTTTAGTTGAGTTATAAACACATAAATGCTCATTATATTATTCTTTATATCTTTTGCTACATCTGAAATATTTCATTAGAAATTAAATAAACAAATAAATCTTCAGTAGTCCCCAGTTGCCTCTGAAGTAAGTTCAGCCTGCCAACCTTTTCAGCTTCATCTGCTCCCAGCCCTTGGTCTTTAGGCTCCAGTATCCATAAACTGCTTCAAACATCTTTGCTTTGTTTATGCCTTTCCCTTTATCTGAGAGGACTTTCCTGCCTTTCTTTCCTTGGTCAGTCTATTTACTCTTCAGGTGTCACTCTTCTGAGAAGATTTTTACAAACCTCTGGCCAGACTAAGTGCTCTTCTCTGTGCTCCCAAAACTTCTGGTGAATACCTCTATTGTGTCTATTAGAATATTATACTGAAATGGCCTATCCATCTTATCTCTAGCACCTAGCCCAATGTTGGGGCAGACAGTAGACATGAAATGCTTGTGGAACTAAGTAGACTGCACCCAGTTTCTGGGAATTTCTACCAAGATGCAAATGAATCCAACTCAAATCTCTGGTAGACGAATTCAATTCACCAGTTACCAAGTGCCCAGTGTACAAAAAAAAAAAATCATGTGAGACCCAGCAAAAAATTCAAAGATGGGTGAATAAATGCATGGGAATAGAAAACTATAAAAGAGAAAAGCAGATGGGTATGGGAGTAGGAGGAGGGGGGCATGACTTGCCTCATCATATATTAAACATTCTATAAAACCAATGTAATCAAATCAATATGATATTGATATATGAATAGACAAACAGATTTGAGTAACAGAAAAGAAAATGCAGAATTATACAATATAATGTTAGACAAAGATGTTAGAATTATATGACACGAGTTTTAAAGGAGTCATCATAAAAATGCTTCAACAAACAATTACAAGCATGCTGGAAACAAACAAACAAAAGAAAGAGAAGCTATAAATAAGAAACAAGTACAAATTATAGAACTAAAAAATACTACATCTGAAATATATAATGAAACAATGGACTCAACAGAAGAATGGAGACAATGGAGAAAAGAATCAGAGAATTTGAAAACAGAACAATAGAGAGCACCCAATATGAACAAGAGAGAAGAAATAGACTGAGAGAAAAATAAACTCAGGAACCCAACAAGGACCAACTGTATAGCACAGGGAACTATATTCAATATCTTGTAATAACCTATAATAGAAAATAATCTGAAAAAAGATAGATACTATATATATAACTGAGTCTCTTTTTGCCATATACCTGAATCACTGTAAATCAACTATATGCCAGTAAAAATAAAAAAAGACAAAAAAATAAAGAACCATGCAATGGTACAGAAAAAAAAACCCTCAGGAACCTGTGGGACTACAGCAAAATGTGTTATATTCATATAATCAAAGACCCAGAAGAAAAGTTAGAGTGAGGGAATGAAAAAGTATTTGAAGAAATAATACCTAAAAATTTCACTAATGTGGCAAAAGACATAAGCCTACACATTCAAGAAGCTCGATGAACATATACAGTATAAACCCAAAGAAATCCACACCAAGACACATTATAGTCAAACTGCTGGAAAACTAAATAAAAAAGAAAAAATATTGGAAGTAGCAAGAAATGACACATACAGGGAGAAAAACAATTTAAAGGGTAGCCAAAATCTTATCAGAAACCACAGAAGCCAGAAGGAAGCAGCACAACATTCAAGTGCTGAAAGAAAATATCGACCCAGATTTCTACACCCAGCAAAAATACCCTTCAGGAGTGAAAGGGAAATCAAGAGATTTACAGATGAAGGAAAACTAACAGAATCTGTTGCCAGCAGACCTACCCTGAAACTCTAAACAGAGAGGAAATGATAAGAGAAGGAATCTTGGAACACCAGAAAGGAAGAACAATGGAAGAGTAAAAATACAGGTAAATACAATAGACTTTCCTGCTCTTGGGTATTCTAAATTATGTTTGACAGCTGAAACAAAAATTAAAACACTATGTGACATGGCTCTAATGTATGCAGAGGAAATATTTAAGACAAATACATTACATATGGTAAGGGTAAAGAGATGTGAAAAGAGGTAAGGTTTCAACTCTTTCTTCAAACTTGTAGAATGTCAATACCAGTAGACTGTCATAAGATAGATATATATGTATATATAAATATACACATATATGCAGAAAATTATAAGACACTGATGAAAGAAATTAAAGATGATACAAATAGACGGAGAGATATACCATTTTCTTGGATTGGAAGAATCAACACTGTGAAAATGACTCTACTACCCAAAGCAATCTATAGATTCAGTGCAATCCCTATCAAACTACCACTGGCATTTTTCACAGAACTAGAACAAAAAATTTCATAATTTGTATGGAAACACAAAAGACCCCAAATAGCCAAAGCAATCTTGAGAATGAAAAACGGAGCTGGAGGAATCAGGCTCCCTGACTTCAGACTATACTACAAAGCTACAGTAATCAAGAGAGTATGGTACTGGCACAAAAACAGAAAAGATAGATCAATGGAACAGGATAGAAAGCCCACAGATAAACCCCTGCATGTATGGTCACCTTAACTTTGATAAAGGAGGCAGGAATGTACAGTGGAGAAAGGACAGCCTCTTCAAAGTGGTGCTGGGAAAACTGGACAGGTACATGTAAAAGTATGAGATTACATCACTCCCTAACACCATACACAAAAATAAGCTCAAAATGGATTAAAGTCCTACTTGTAAGGCCAGAAACTATCAACCTCTTAGAGGAAAACATAGGCAGAACACTCTATGACATAAATCACAGCAAGATGCTTTTTGACCTACCTCCTAGAGAAATGGAAATAAAGACAAAAATAAACAAATGGAACCTAATGAAACTTAAAAGCTTTTGCACAGCAAAGGAAACCGTAAACAAAACCAAAAGACAACCCTCAGAATGGGAGAAAATATTTGCAAATGAAGCAACTGACAAAGGATTAATCTCCAAAATTTATAAGCAGCTCATGCAGCTCAACAGCAAAGAAACAAACAACCCAATCCAAAAATGGGCAGAAGACCTAAATAGACATTTCTCCAAAGAAGATATACTGATTGCCAACAAACACATGAAAGAATGCTCAACATCATTAATCATTAGAGAAATGCAAATCAAAACTACAATGAGATATCCTCTCACACCGGCCAGAATGGCCATCATCAAAAAATCTACAAACAATAAATGTTGGATAGGGTGTGGAGAAAAGGGAACACTCTTGCACTGCTGGTGGGAATGTGAATTGGTACAGCCACCATGGAGAACAGTATGGAGGTTCCTTAAAGAACTACAAATAGAACTACCATATGACCAAGCAATCCCACTACTGGGCATATACCCGGAGAAAACCATAATTCAAAAAGAGTCATGCACCAAAATGTTCATTGCAGCTCTATTTACAATAGCCCAGAGATGGAAACAACCTAAGTGTCCATCATCGGATGAATGGATAAAGAAGATGTGGCACATATATACAATGGAATATTACTCAGCCATAAAAAGAAAGGAAACTGAGCTATTTGTAATGAGGTGGATAGACCTAGAGTCTGTCATACAGAGTGAAGTAAGTCAGAAAGAGAAAGACAAATACCGTATGCTAACACATATATATGGAATATAAGAAAAAAAATGTCATGAAGAACCTAGGGGTAAGACAGGAATAAAGACACAGACCTACTTGAGAATGGACTTGAGGATATGGGGAGGGGGAAGGGTAAGCTGTGACAAAGCGAGAGAGAGGCATGGACATATACACACTGCCAAACGTAAGGTAGATAGCTAGTGGGAAGCAGCTGCGTAGCACAGGGAGATCAGTTCGGTGCTTTGTGACCGCCTGGAGGGGTGTGATAGGGAGGGTGGGAGGGAGGCAGACGCAAGAGGGAAGAGATATGGGAACATATGTATATGTATAACTGATTCACTTTGTTATAAAGCAGAAACTAACACACCATTGTAAAGCAATTATACTCTAATAAAGATGTAAAAAAATTAATTAAATAAATATATACATATAGATCTGTATGTACATATATACATATATACACATATACATATACATATACATATTTATCTATATATGTACATATACAGATATATGTGTATATGTCTATGTCTATGTACATATACATATATATCTATATATGTATACATATATACATAAATATCTATATATGTATACATATATACATAAAACTAGAGCAAACACTAAAAAAAAAATCTATATAGGGCTTCCCTGGTGGCGCAGTGGTTGAGAGTCCGCCTGCCGGTGCAGGGGACATGGGTTTGTGCCCCGGTCTGGGAGGATCCCACATGCCACGGAGCGGCTAGGCCCGTGAGCCATGGCCGCTAAGCCTGCACGTCTGGAGCCTGTGCTCCACAACAGGAGAGGCCACAACAGTGAGAAGCCCGTGTACCACAAAAAAAAAAAAAAAATCTATATAAAACCTGAAGCTGAAAAATTCATATGGAAATTCTAGGGGCCCAGGAAGGCTGACACTTCCCAATTTCAAACTTACTACAAGTGTACAATAACTGAGACAGTGTGATACTGTCATAAAGACAGGCATACAGATCAATGGAACAGAATTTAAAGTCCAGAAATAAACCAATACATGGCCTATGGTCAACTGATTTTTGACAAAGGTGTCAAGACAATTCAATGGGGGAAAGAATGGTCTTTTCAAATTGTTCTGGGACATCTGGACATCCACATGCAAAAGAATGAAATTGGACCCATATCTCACACCATATACAAAAATTAACTTGAAATGGATGAAAGACATAAATGTAAGAACTAAAAAGAAAACTCAGAAGGAAACACAGGTATTAATCTTCATGACCTTGAATTAGGCAATTGTTTCTTAGATATGACACCAAAAGCACAAGCAAAGAAAAAAACAGATAAACTGGACTCTTGGGCTTCACAGAACAACATCAAGAAAGTGAAAAGACAACCTCCAGAATGAGAGAAAGTATTTGCAAATCATACATCTGATAAAGGTCTAAACCAAAATATATAAAGAATTCTTACAACTCAACAACAGAAAGACAAATCACCTAATTAAAGAATGGGCAGGGACTTCCCTGGTGGCACAGGGGATAAGACTCCACACTCCCAATGCAAGGGTCCTGGGTTTGATCCCTGCTCAGGGAACTAGATGTCACATGCATGCCGCAACTGAGAGTTCACATGCCACAACTAAGGAGCTCGTGTGCCGCAACTAAGGAGCCGGTGAGCTGCAACTAAGGAGCCTGCTTGCCTCAACTAAGACCTGGCACAATCAAGTAAATAAATAAATAAAAAGAATGGGCAGAAGTTTTGAATAGATATTTCTTCAAAAAAAGATATATAAACATCCAATAAGTGCATGGAAAGATGTTCAAAATCAATAGCCATTAGAGAAGCACAAATTAAAATCTCAATGAGCTACAACTTCACACCCACTAGGATGGTTATAATCATAAAGACAGGCAAAAACAAGTGTTGGGGAGGATGTGGAAAAATTGAGACCCTCATAAATCGTTGGTGGAAAATGCAGCTGCTTTAGAAAACAGTCTGGCAATTCCTCAAGGAGTTAAACACAGAGTTACCATATATATGACTCAGCAATTTCTCTCCTAGGTAGATATACCCAAGAGAACTGAAAATATATGTTAACACAATAACTTGTACATGAATGTTCATAGCAACACTATTCATAATAGGCAAAAAGTGAAAATAACCCAAATGTCTATAAAATGATGAATGGATAAACAAAATATGGTATATCCATACAATGGAATTATTATTCAGCTATTTAAAGAATGAAGTATGATAACATGGATGAACCTTGAAAATATTATGTTGGGTGAAAGAAGCCAGACATAAAAGACCACATATTGCATGATTCCATTTACATGAAATATTCAGAAAAGGCAAATTCATACACAGAGAAAAGTACAGAAGTGGTTGACAGGGGCTGGGAGGAAAGAAGGAATGGGGAGTGACTGCTAATAGGTACAGGGTTTCTTTTTGAAGTGATGAAAACTTTCTGGTATTAGATAGTGGTGATGTTTGCACAACTTCATGAATATTTTTTTAAAAACTGAATTGTACCCTTTAACATGGTAATTTTTATGGTATGTGCACTATATCTCAATTTTTTTAAAGCACACTTAACAAAATGAAGATATAACATATCAAAATATGTGACACAGCTACATCAGTGCTGAGGGGGGAATTTATAGCACTAAATGTTTATATTAAAAAAAAGAAGAAAAGGGCTTCCCTGGTGGCGCAGTAGTTAAGAATCCACCTGCCAATGGAGGGGACACAGGTTCGAGCCCTGGTCCAGGAAGATCCCACATACCGTGGAGCAACTAAGCCCATGCGCCACAACTATGGAGCCTGTGCTCTAGAGCCCACAAGCCACAACTACTGGGCCCACGTGCTACAACTACTGAAGCCCGCGCACCTAGAGCCCGTGCTCCGCAACAAGAGAAGCCACCGTGATGAGAAGCCTGTGCACCACAATGGAGTAGCCCCCACTCGCCACAACTAGAGAAAGCCCATCCGCAGCAATGAAGACCCAATGCAGCCAAAAATAAATAAATAAAATAAATTTATTTAAAAAAAGAAGAAAAGTCTGAAATCAATAATCTAAGCTCTCATCTCAAGATTGGGAAAAGGAGAGCAAAATAAGCCCAAAGCAAGCAGAAAGAAGGAAAAACAAAGATAAAAGCAGAAATCAATTAAATTGAAAACAGAAAGACAACAGAGAAAAATCAATGAAACAAAAAGTGATTCTTTAAAAAGTTCAACAAAACTGACAAACTTCCATTAAGACTAACATAGAATAAAAGAGAAGGCACAAATTACTAACATCAGGAATGAAACACAGGGTAGCACTAGAGACTTGGAAGATATCAAAAGAATAATAAAGAAATACTATCTCTACACACATAAATTTGACAACTTAGATAAGATGGACCAATTGCTCGAAAAGCACAAACTTACAATTCACTCAATATGAAACAGATAATTTGAATAGCCTAATACAGGTTTAAAGAAATTGAATGTTAATTAAAAATTTCCCAAAAAGGAAATCTCCAGGTCCATGTGGCTGCAGTAGAGAATTCTATTGAACATTCTGAGAAAATTTAACACTAATTCTGAAATCAAGGAATTAAGAAATTAGAAAGTCAAGAAAAACCTACATCAATGGAAAGACATATATGTTCATGGAAGATTCAACATACTAAAGATGTCAACTTTCCCCAAATTGAGACAACTATGGGGACTCTTTCAAAATAAATACACTCAGACCCCACCCCAGACCAATGAATTTATAATTCTAGGGGTGAAGCCTAGGCATTTTTTGTTTTGGGGAAAAAAAATCTACCCCCACCCAGGTCATTCTGACTTATAGTCTACAATGCCAGTCTCTCAGTCACTATCTCTAGAGTCACGGGGCTGAGAGTCCTGTTTTCTATCTGTCCACCAAATTGACATCAGTCCAGTGCAAAGGAGCCTATCAACTTCCTCCTGGACCTCCCCAAGAAACCACACTGCCCACTGGCCACCACTAGAATTTTCTTGATGTCCACTTCTGAGCCTTCAACTGATATGGGAGGGATATCTCACATAATCAGATCAACACATTATGGGAAGGGGTTGGTTCCAGTGCCACAAGCTCTCTTCCTCTTCCCACCTTCCTCAAACCCTCCCAGAGGAGACCAGGGAAGACCTGTAGGAATGAAAAGTGTCTGTCCTTGCTTCACAGAACACTTGTAGCACTTGTCCACCTGGTCCCCAAAGAACATCTCATTCTGGTTAGAGGAGCTGCTCCAGCACTCAAAGAGAGTCAGGTTGGCATTTGTTGGGCGGATCAGGTAGAAGATCTTCTCACCCTGAAACAAAGAAAGATTGACATGTCAAAAATATCAAGGGTTTCCAGAGAAGTCTTCTGGGAGTCTCCAAAAGAATATTCTCTCTCTCATGTTCCAAGACCATGTAGTATGCTAGAATTCCTTCTGTCCAAGGATCATTTATATATATATTTGGAAAACTTCAAAAGTCCTTTTGCACTTTGTACTTTTAAGCTTCTATAAAACTGACAAAAACAATTTGGAAAGGAAAGGGCATTTCAAACAAAATTGTCAACTTAAGACAAATGTACACCAAAGGCTCCTATTTTAGATGCAATGCCAAATGAAAAATGGCCTCTATAGATGAGTAGATCAATATTACTAGCCCTAGGAGAATTTAAGGCCACATTACTAATGAGAAGAAAATTGAATTTGCCTTTAAATGCCATTTACAGAGAGTGTTCCTTCTCACACCTGCAATCAAAAATAATAAAAGTTTAAAAGTTCAGTAATCACCCAAGGACTTCTGTAAGATTATATGTTGGGTGATTATCTGTTGGAAGAACATATTATTTCCTAACTATGTTTTGCCTGGATAATCACCAGATAGATAATTTGGTAGAAAAGAAAAAAACCCACTAGCACAAAAATATCCCCAACCCATAGCTTGATTAGTTTAACCAATATTTCATAATACATTTCAATGTAGAAAATTATCTACTAGAAATTATCTACTGTACAATTAGAGAAATTTGAATCAGATCCGTTGATTAGATAACAGTATTATATCAATATTAATTTTCTGATTTTGATAACTATACTGTGGTTATATAAGAGAATACCCTTGTTTTTAAGAAATACACACTGAATTATTACGAGATAAAGGGACACCTTGTCTGCAACTACTCTCAGGTGTTTCAGAAAAAATATTTATGTAAAACCATTTTATTATGTTTGCTTCAGAGAAAGAGAGAGTATAATAAAATAGTAACATGGGAATCTGAGTGAAGGGCACACAGGAAATCTTCCTATTATTTTTGCAATTTTTCTATGAAAAAGAAACTATTTAAAAATAAAGTTAAATCTAACATTTGCATAATAGCACTTTCATTTACACACTCCAATTTCTTCATGATAAACCAATGAAAACAACTAGTTCAGGATTTGTGATCATTTGGACAAGAGCCATATCCAAGTTTTCTGCTCTTTCCTTGGCGTTTCTGATAAGAAAGCTAAATAGCATGAACAGTGGTGGAAAACAATAAAACTTAAGAAATTTGTTTTCCAGACCTCAAAAATCCTTTATAGTCATTGACAATCAATACGCTAATTATAAAATTGTAATGACCACTAAAAGGGAAACTATAGAAAGGCTGACATTAAAAAAAAACATCTCATACGTGCTCTATCTTGATGGTGGTGGCAGTCATGCAACTATTTATACAATTGTCAAAAATCATCAAACTATACACTTAAAACAGATGAATGTTACAGTATACAAATTATAACTCAGTAAACTTGGAGGGGAGAGGGAATTTCTCATGTTACCAGAAATTTCTGCAGTAAATATGGCCATTTCCATACACAGCGGTAGGAGTACAGATTGGTTCAATTAAGATAACAGTCAGAGAAAACCTTAGGCATCTGCTGTTATTAAAAAAAATAAGTTAACCATCAAAACTGTAAAGTAGAGACAGTTTATATGGCATATCCACTCAGTACCCAACCCTGATAGAGCAGTTATGTGGAAATGTCACCCAAATAGAATCTGGGACGCAGGTAGGCCTTAGCAGCCTGTCTTTATGCTGCCACCTGAAACAAACAGGGAGGCCCAAGGCCTGGCTGTCTTCAGAAGCCATAGCCATTCTTACCTTGAGCACATGGTACCAGACCGAGGTGCCACCAAAGTCAATGTGAAAGTCTGTATAGCTATCCCGCACGCTCATGAGGCAGTACTTCTGCACATTGGGCCTCTCAAAGATACACTCCTCTGGCCACAAGTTCTCCACCCATGAGAGCTTCCGAACAATCTTGGGTGTCTCCACAAGGTTAGAAAGCCTATCAAGGAAGGCATGGAGAGCAGATGTCAGCTGATTGGGAATTGAAGGTTGAAGCCTGAATAAAATGCCCCCCATCCCAGTGAGACTCAGATAAGAGAAAGAAGTTCTCTCCACAGAATCCCAAAGAGCACATAGGACACATTTTTGTAAGTCCAGTCAGCATCCTCATTCCACTCAGCTCTGGAATTGCCAAGTCCCAGCTCCACAGCCTTCCCCAGTCAAAGGTGATCATTTCCTCCACTAAATGCTCAGAATCTCCACACCCGGGCCCACTCACTTGGCACATGGTGTTTAACAGTATTGTACTGTCCCCATGTTGTAGTGTCTTCTTTATGAGGAACAATTAGAGAAACCTCTCAGGGCTCAGTTCCAGGTAAAGAAGTGTTTACCTGGGACAGAGGACCTATCCTGGGAGTTAAACAGTGACCATGCCACAATCTAAACACCAAAAGAAGGTCTAAGAACGCTGTCCTAAATCTTGAAGGAAACAAAAATTAATTAAAATAGCTACTGTATAATCTATCCTATGCTAGAAACTGTAAAGGAGAAATATGATTTGGTTGTTATAATGCGAGCAGCTACCCTAGAAAGTATAAACCAGCTCCTCATCCCAAAGGAAGAAACCACCAGGAAGAAGGGAAAGGAACACTAATACACACTCAGTATATCACAAGTCCTAGGCACTTTGTGAGGCTTTTTACTTACCCCTTTCCCTCTTACCTGGTATCAGAGAATTCCAAACTAATGACATTGAGGACTTTCTCCCTCTTCCCGCTATAATAATATTTCACAAAATCACCAAGCTTCATCTTGCAGTCGGCCTGGCGGGTCACATCAATCACATCAATCTCTTTGTCAGAACCTGGAGTAAAGAGATGGATTCTGCACCAAGTCCCAGGGATCAGAGAAGACTCTCACGTCCTCTAACCAGTCCCTAAAATGAACTTACACTGAAAACTTCTCACTGTATTTGTACGTGCATAAATGGGAAGTGGGGGTAGGTATTCTTCACACTCTCCTTAGACCTATGTGCCAGGTCCAGGCTTGCTAGGGCAACAGAACTGCCTGGACCTGGCACATAGGTCTAAGGAGAGTGTCTCACTCACAGTACTATCCACCTGCCTGGGCCCTGCTTCCTCACTTCTCTTCCTATCCCCCAAAACTCATGTCCAGAACACAACTAGCATGTGAGGGCAAAAGTCAAAGGCTTTCTCACCTCAACAGAGGACAGAGAGGCCATAACAATCCTTGGAATTCCCCAGGTAAAAGATGGGGCTCAGCCTGGGATTTTGTGGTGTGTTAGGAGGAAAAGGAAGGGTAGGCTAGGATTTTGGTTCTAGCTTTGCCTAAGAATGACTCGGGGCAAGGCACTTCACCTCAAATTCCCAAGATGGCTAGAAAGGAAATGCACAACGTAGACTGGAGGGGAAGGGTCATACGTTTTGATGGGAGTGAACAATGTCACAGTTAAGAGGGTCTGTGGTGCTTACCAACATAGTGTTCCACATCCCTCACAGTGAATGATGGTGAGGGCAGTGTCATCCCCAATCCATCCTTCTTCAAGACCAGGATGGGCACACTGAAGCTATTCTCTTCCAGGAATTCCACGGTCAGCTGACTTCCAGTGGGCTTCAGAATCACTTCATCTGAGCTGTGGGCCACATGAGAGAAAGCCTGAACCCTAGAGGCCCTGCTACTGAAGGCCTCACTGGATGCTGTCACTCACCCAAGGGGTGGGGTCTTCCTGAGGGGACCTAATGTTGGCTGGCAACTAATGAGTGGCATAAACTTCACCTGCCAGGGAAGAAATGACCTATAGAAGGCAAGAAGCCAGGTCACTGGCAGAGGCGGGAAGCTAAATCCAGGATAGCCTGTCAATATGGTGCTCTTCTCTAGATGACAAAGGAAGAAATCACTCAACAGCCTGCCCAGGAAGAAAAGACATATCTGACAAGTCTAGCTAAATTACTCTAACCCAGAGCAGCACTAACCCATTTTAAACACTGGCAAATAAAGAGAAAAGACTGATTTAAAAAACAAAAACAATTTTTACAGCCACTCTCTTGACACACACACTTAGTTAACTAGAAAACAGGAGTTTTGGGTTTTCTTAAGATCATGCTGGAGAAAAGACTGGCTATTTGACAAGTTGTGTTGGGACAAACATCTGGAAAAATATTAAGATCAAAGTCTATCTCACTTTTTAAGTAATTCTAGATGGAACAAAGATCAAATTAGAAAAACTAAAGCCATAGAGTAGTAGAAAAATAATCAGAGAGACAAGGCCCAGTAATCATTATAAATAGTAATAAGTAAATTTATGTAAAAATTAAAATTTTCTGCAAGGAAAGCTATTACAAATCTGTCTGAAATAGGCAGTAACCCAACAGAAAAACTGTTAAACAATGTTGAGAAGGCAGTTAACAGAGAAAGAAATAAAGATGACTTATAAATGTATGATAATAGATATGCTTCCTTCATAACTAAAGAAATCCAAGTGGAAACAATCAAATCTCATTTTTTATCTTATCAGAAAGGCAAAAAAGTTTGATAATAAACAGTGTTGGCCAGGATATAGGGAAACAGGTACCCTCACACATTGTCTAGTGGGAGTATGAAATAGTGTGGCCACTTTGAAAACAATCTGGCAATATTTATAAACATTTTTAAAGCACATACCCTTTGACCTAGCAATTTCACTTTTAGGTAGTAAATCTACACATATACTCACCCAACATATGCAAAAACCTAAGTACAAAGACATTCACTGCGCATTTTTTTTCTAATAGCAAAATACCAGAATTGATTTAAATGTTCATCAACAGAGGACTGGTTAAATAAATTATACATCCATACAGTGGAGTACTAAACATCCATGAAAAAGAATGAAGATCATCTGTATATGCTGTTAGGATTGATCTACATAATTTAGATTTTAAAAAAAGCAAGATGTAGGACAATAAGTGTTTCTGTTTGTGTTTTTTAATAAAAAAGGGGACACACACACACACACACACACACACACACACACACACACACATATGTTTGTATAAGCAAAAACTATTTCTGAAAGAATGCACAAGAAATTGGTTGACTCTGGAGAAGGGACCTGAGGGATCTGGGGTAGAAAGGAGACTCACTGCCTTTAAATAAATAAAACAAAAATTATTAAGTTGAAGAAACACTTATAATCCTAAATAACACTTCAATTACAGGAAAGCTGGAAAAGGTCAAATGAATTAAAAACTAAGCAAAAGAGAATGCTTTATTCATTAATTTTTCTAACATTATTTTTGCTCAATTCAAGTAATTTATTTAATAAGCCCATCTTAATTTTCTAAAAGAAAAATTTTTTTTCTTGATTTTAAAAGAAATACATGACTACTCAAAAAAATTTTTTTTCCGAAGAGTTTCGTCTTCTCTACAATGAGAGAATTAAACTTTCTGATTTTTATGACTCCTTCTAGTTACAGCATTCCCTGGGTGCATGTAAATATCTTCCCCTGACTGAGGCAAAAACTGCCTATCTACCAAAAGTTTCTACAAGTGGACCTTAATGTACTCTGCACATCAAATGAAACTCTAGCAATGTTTCTCAGAAACTGACTAAAACAGAAGATCCCTCCCCAGAGGGAACTCACAGAGCCCTGCAGACATCCCCAGATGGTGGAGGTACCCAGTGCGACAGCCAGTGGGAAAGCTGGGAAGAGATGGGCCCCAGCTTCCCAGAGCCCTGGCATTCACTGGCCCTTGGAGTACAGGGTCCTCACCTGTCAAAGGTCCTACTCCGAAGCTCTCGAATGAACGTAGGGCTTCCCGTCTTCACTGGCTTCCCCTTGTGTGTATCATGGCCTTTTGAAGATACACGGCGTTTTTTCACTAAGCCAGTAAAAGACAAGACACTGTCAGTCAAAATGGCTACAAGCTATGGTTCCAAGAGCAAACGCCTCAGCAGATCCTGCTTCTCTTCCAATCTAACAACCCCCTGGATCATCTGGAGTCAAGGAGGCCCTCACAGTCTCAGGAAAGCTCTTGGTGAGGATAGGTGCTTCCTCTGGGGAATCCCTAAGTAAGGGAGGGAGGTGAAACTCTGCATTTCTGCCCTCTCAGTGGAGCAGCTGCTGGCCTGCAGGGCCTACACAGGCTTCTGCTATTTCCCAAGGGAGACAAATCTGAAGCACTCACGAAAAGGCAATTTTCCTTCCAAGCTTCCTTTGCTTTGTCTCTCCTCTGGACTGCCTTCTCTTAAAAACCCCAAGATCTACTTACTGATGGAGGGTCCATGTAAGACCTCACAATTGGGGCAGTGGTAGAGGTCAATGTCAGCAGCCTTCTCCTCTTCAACACCAACACAACTAGAAAAGAGAAAATCAGCCAAGGTTTGTGGAAATTTTACTTTTCGTAAGGTCTAGAACTGTGCTGTTCAGTACACAATTAAGTAAAATTTTAGATGCAGTTCCTCCATCACACTAGCTACATTTCAAGTGCTTAGTAGCCACACGTGGTTACCATATTGGGCAGATTATCAAACTTTTTTGTCAACGCAAAAAGTTCTATTGGACCAAATGGTCTACAATAATTATGACAGAGCTAAAAATGTACAGACAATAAAGCTTCATTAAGACTCAGAATGGTCAAAGCTGGAAGAGCCTCTAGAGCAATGCTGTCCAGTAGAAATATAATGTGAGTTAAATATGTAATTTTAAATATTCTAATAGCCACATTAAAAAGGTAAAAAGAAACAGGTGAAATTAAGTTTAATAATAATTTAATATTTTATTAACCAATATATCTAAAATATTATTTCAACATAAAATCAAACATTTAAACTTTATTGAGCTATTTACTTTATTAAATGAAAAGGAATGAAAATAGTATTTTATGGTCAACAGTGGTTCTCTCTGAGTGAAGGATTATGGTAACCATTTTTCTCTTATATGTATTTTCTAATTTTCTACAATGAACATGTGTTATTTATTTCATACTGTAATGTCTGAGAAAGATTTATTTAATTTTGAAAATCTAAGTTTGCATGTATGTGAGCTGGTAATCTCACAAAATTTAAAGCCTTCCTCACCAAAGAAGTCATCGGCATCCCTCCAAAAAACTTCTGGCTAAGATCTAAAATCTTTGGTCAGCCACAGAGAACAGGGAGCATAAAAATAAGGCAGAGCTCCAATCATTTCGACCAAGACTGACTTCCTAGGATCAGGACCCCACCACCTTCCCGACTGCTAACCCTGTAAACCTGTTGCACATCAATAAATTGAGGACATTTTATTTTATAAAAGGATTGGTCTATTATGAATTGGAAATTAAAAAAAAAACAACCAAAATACCCTGGGTCCTTCACCTCAGAAAGTCTAAGAAGCACTGTGTTAGAACCCGGTCAGGTAGAAGCTGTACATTCTCCCAGACCCTTGTAACTCAGGGCTGGGCTGGGGGTGAACATCCCCCTCACTTTCCAGTGAGACTCTGAGATCATCTCTCCTCTATCCTTGTGTAAGATCTCCTATTCCTCTGAGTTTTGTATCATCCAACAATAGCTCTTCCCACTCCTCTTCACTATCAGCTACTTATCTCCCCAACATACCCTCTTCACTCACTGAAGAACCTGCTCACATATTCCTCTTCATCCCAAGTCCTGCCAGCCTCCCATGTGACATAATTATGGATATAAAGGCCTAATATCCCAGCCTCCTAGCTCATTGACCTTCTCATCTTCAGAGTCTGCTGCCTCCACTCCTATTTCAGCTACCAACTCTCATGGCCATCCCCCAGACCTTGTCAACACTTGCAACTGCTTCACCTCTGGAATATGAAATGCATACATCACACTCTGACCACAAGTACATCCATCCAGCTCTCATTCATTACACCTGTTCTTTGCCCTCAAAATCCCTTGATCCTACTTTTCACCTATTCAACTACTGTTGCCTTTAGCGTTCTTCCCTATCTAGTTCATAGGTTTCATCATTCCTCACTTCAACCATTCTCTTACAGATAGCTTCAACTCACTTGCCCCACTGCCTTTACATTACTCCCACGTGCAAATCCCAACCCTGGCTCAATCCAACCATATAACATTGGACCATTGGACATGGCTAGAGAAAAATCATCCATTGGATTGGTGCCACAATAAATTCACACTGTCCAAAATATCTGAGTCACAGAAAAACCAACACAATATTGAAGGAGAAGAACAAAGTTGGAGGACTGATGCTACCCGACTTGAAGACTTACTATAAAGCTACAGTAATCAAGACAGTGTGGTATTGATGAAAGAATAAACAGATCAATAGAACAGGAAAGAGAGCCCAGAAATAGATCAACAGAAATATAGTCAATTGGTCTTTGACAAAGGAGCGAAGGTAACACAATGGAGCAAAGACGGTCTTTTCAACAAACGGTGCTGGAACAACTGGACATGCAAACAAATGGAATTAGACACAGACCTTATATCCTTCACAAAAAAGAACTCAAAATGGATCACAGACCTAAATATAAAATGCAAAACTATAAAACTCCTAGAAGACAACATAGGAGAAAATCTAGATAACCTTGGGTTTGGCAATGACTTTTTAGATGGAACACCACAGGCACAATCCATGAAAAATGAGAACTGATAAGCTGGACTTCATTAAAATTAAAAACCCGTTCTGTGAAAGGCATTGTCAAGAGAATGAAAAGACAAGCCAAAGACTGGAAGTAAATATTTGCAAAGGACATATCTGATAAAGGGCTGTTATCCAAAATATACAAAGAACTCTTAAAACTCAACAATAAGAAAATGAACAACCTGATTAAAAAATGGGCAAAAGATCTGAGCAGACACCTTACCAAAGAAGATATACAGATGGCAAATAAGCACATGAAAAGGTGCTCCACATCCTTTATCAATAGGACAATGCAAATTAAAACAATGAGATATTACTATACACCTATCAGAATAACCAAAAATCCAGAACACTGACAACACCAAATGCTGGCCAGGAGGTGGAGTGAGAGGAACTCTCATTCTTTGCAGGTGGGAATGCAAAAAACAGCCCCTTTGGAATACAGTTTGGCAGTTTCTTACAAAACTGAACATACTCTTACCATACAACCCAGCAATTGTGCTCTCTGCCATTTACTCAAAGTAATTGAAAACTATGTCCACATAACAACGTGCACACAGATGTTTATAGCAACTTTATTCATAATTGCCAAAATTTGGATGCAACCAAGATGTCCTTCAGTAGGTGAATGGATAAACTGTGGTACGTCCAGACAATGGAATATTATTCAGCACTAAAAAAAAGAGCTATCAAGCCATGAAAAGACATGAAAGAAACTTTGAAAGAAGCCAATCAGGCTACATATTATATGATTCCAACTACATGGCATTCTGGAAAAGGCAAAACTATGGGGACAGTAAAAAGATCAGTGGTCATCAGGGATTGGGGGGGAAGAGAGATGAACAGGTGGAGCACAGAGAAGTTTTAGAGCAGTGAAACTATTCTGCTACTAAAATGATATAATGGTGGGTACAAGTTATTATATATTTGCCCAAACCCATAGAATGTATAACACCAAGAGTAAATCCTGATGTAAACTATGGATTTGGGGTGATAATCATGTGCCAATGTAGGTTCATCTACTTTAACAAATGTACCACTCTGGTGGTGGGGGATGTTGTCAATGGGGGAGGCTATGGATGTGGGGGCAGGAGGCATATGGGAAACCTCTGTACCTTCCACTCAGTTTGGCTGGGAACCTAAAACTACTCTAAAAAATAAAGTCTATTTAAAAAAATCTGGGTCATGCTGCCTGACAAGTCTCCTGTATTTCCCTGCTCAGTTCTCTCCACCATTATCCACAATGGCTATTTCAAATCTCTGACCCCCCCACTGCCTTCCTCTTCTCTCTCAGCAAATGACCCTGCCTCCTACTTCTTAGACAAAATGAAGTAATCAGATGGGAACTACCTCAACTTCTCACACCAAATCCACCTCCTTCTGCACCCTTCTTTTCCTCCTGTTACAACGAAAGGACTATCTTTCCTTCTTTGTAAAGTCAGCTTTTCCACCTGGGTCACATCTTTTTTTTTTTTTTTTTACCTTCTCAATAAATTCTTTCTTTCTGCAGTATCTTCAACCTCTCCCTCTCTACCTTTTCCTTCACAATAGCATTTAAACTAGCTCACTGATCTTTGCAAGACCTTCCCTGCCTCCTTTCTGCCCCTCTCTGCCACTTCAGAGCTAAATATCTTCTTTGTTTAATCCTATGCAGCTTCACAATCACTTTTACTTAAATAGGTATTGATTATACATTTTATGAAACTCAAAAGGTACAGAATTGTATAGAGTGAAAAGTCTCCCTCCTACTCTTAGCCACACTGTACTATCCGGAGATGTTCTACCAGGGCCAAACCTATAAAAAGAATTTTTTTGAGTTGCTGTGTACACTTTCTCACCCACTGCTGCAGTCTGATTTTAGTCCCCACCTTCTCTAAAACAGACTTCACTGATATCTTGACCTCCTTACTGAAACATGCAATAAGTACTTCCTTCCTTTATCTCATTTGACCTCCTAGCAGCATTATCACAGTGCTGACCCTGTGCTCTGTCTACTTGACTTTCGTAACACCCCATTTGCCCGGGGTCCATCCCTCCAGCTAACATTTAATGAGCATCTGCCAGGCCCTGGTCTAGGTGCTGGAGAGACAAAGACACAGAACAAAGCATACAAAAATCCCTGCCCTCATGGAGCTGACAATCTAGTGGGTGAAGCACACAAGAAGCAAGATAAATCAGGGTAATCAGTGAAATATACTGTATGTTAGATAGAGGAGTTAAGTAGAAAAATAAAGCAGGAAGAGGAATATGTATGCATGTACATGTAAGTATACATACACACAGTGGGGGGTGAGGGGAATGACAATGGTGTTGAAATTTTAGGTAGGGAAGCCAGGGAAGGACTCACTGACAAAACAATTCTTGTATAAAGACCTGAAGGGAGTAAAGGAGCAAGCCATATGTATATGAGGGAAGAGCATCCCAATTAGAACAGCAAGTACAAAAGCCCTGTGGCAGGAGTGTGCCTAGATTATTATGCCAACAGAGAGGAGGACAGTGTTCTGGAATAGAGAGAGCAAAGGGGGACAATAATAGGTCAGAAAGGCTCATGCAGTAGAGTCCTGTAGGCCAGGGGTCCCCAATCCCGGGGCCTTGGGCCAGTACTGGTCCATGGCCTGTTAGGAACCGGGCCGCACAGCAGGAGGTGAGTGGCGAGCAAGCGGAAGCTTCATCTGCCGTTCCCCATCACTCCCCATTGTGCGCGTTACTGCCTGAATCATCCCCCTCCAACCCCGGTCCGTGGAAAAATTGTCTTCTATGAAACCGGTCCCTGGTGCCAAAAAGGTTGGGGACCACGGCTGTAGGACATCATAAAGGACTTTGGCTTTACCTGAGTGAAGAACTGGGTGGAATCCACCAGAGGATTATGAGCAGGGATGTGATGTGATCTTAATTATGTGTCTGGCTACTCCTTCTGTTTCCCAGTGCATTCTTTTTCTCCTGCCCACTCCTTAAATGTTGACATTTCTTAGGTCCTCTTTTCTAGGCTCTCTTTTCTCCTCACTTTCTCTCGTTGGTTTCACTAACTCCCAGGGCTCCATGTGCCCTCTATATAACTATAACTGCAAGCCAGATCTCTCTGCTGAGTTTCAGACCCTCCCTCGAAATTTCTCCTGGATATTTCTACTAGATAGCCCACTTACATAGTACTTCAAATTTAACACGTCCAAATTCAATTTCTCCCCCTGCCTGGCCCCTAAACCTGCTCCCTCTCTAAGGCACCATAACCTTACCAGGTGTTTAAGCCAGAAACCTGGCAGCCACTGATGACTTGCCTCTCACCTTCTCCCTCCACTGAATACCTGAGTAGGTATTCAAGCTCAGGACCTTAGACTTTAGGACCAGACTGCTTGGGTTTACAGCCTAGCTATACTTTCCACTTACTACCTGTGAGATCTCAGGCAAGTTACTTAACTCTATGCCTCAGTTTCCTCGTCTCTAAGGTGGGGATAAAAATTTGTATGTGTATTATAATGTTGCTCTCAAAAATAAATGAGTTAATTTATATAGTGTTTAGAACAGTGCCTGGTACAGAGTAAGTGTTCTGTATGTGATGCTATTATCATCCAAGTTATCACCATGTCCTATCACTTCTATCTCCTAACTGGCTATCAATTGTATCCTTCTGTCATCCTCACTGCCCCTGCCCTAATCCAGGCCACTATTATCTCTAACTGGGATTACTGTCCTGTCCTCCTAACTGGGTTCCTGGCCTCCACTCTGTCCTCACCCAAATGGCCCTCCACAGTACAGCCAAAGTGATCTTTTTAAAATGTAGATTTGATCCTGTCAACCCTTGTTCAAAACCCTCACATGCTTCCTATTTTTCTTAAGGTAAAGTATAAACTTATCATGGCCTAAAAGACCCCACCTCTTGCCCTTCACACATAGCATCGGCTATAAAATTTGTGGGGCTGGTGCAAATGAAAATCAGGGGCCCCCAGTTGGCAAAGAAAAGCTATTTCCTCTCTTCCATGATCTCTCTCAACTTGCCGTGGGGCTTTTTATTTGTTAATCACTGTCATGTTCCCTTGGGCATGGGGATACTCAAGGGGCAAGTGCAGGCACTCACGGGCCACGCGCTATGACTTAGTGTGTAGGGTGCATGCACCTGACCCTGACTCTCCAGCACCTGCACCCAGGCCCGGCAACCCAAGCAGCCAGTCGAGAATCCGTTCAGGGAGGCAGCAAGAGGCAGGACCACAGGTGAGCTAAAGCTCTAGGCCCCCAGGATAAACTCCACTGTCCCTTGAACCTCACATACAAAACACAAATTCAAAGGTAAAATTATTAAGAATTTCAAGACTACAACCACAGAGCATTAAACTTCAAGCATGGGCATGGGGCCCCCTTCCAAATATGAGGCTGTGTGTGACTACAGCGGTCACACACCCATGAAGCCAGCCCTGCTCTAAAACCCAGCTCGACTCTCAGTGCCATGCTCTTTCTGGTCTCTGGGACTCATCACACATGGCTCCCTGTGCCTAGAGCATTCCTTCCCTTCCTCTTCCCTACTGCCATGCCTCGCCCCCCTAACTATCCATATTTTAGCACTCACCCTGCAGACTTGCAACTGCCCATTTACTTGTTATCTGCCCCTACTACATACAGCAGACAGCATCTCTTGTTCACCCCAAGTCCTCACGTTATCCATCTCCCAGTCTTGCTTTTTTTATTATTCAACCCAATTCATTGGGCTAGATAATATCTCACATCAGGAAGGCATATGGATGAAAATCAGGCTTCTGGCTGCACTGTCTCAATAATTATTACCTGGACCAAGGTTCCTAAATGCTGTTTTGCTTCCTTAGTAAAGAGGACAATTATCACAGCACCAGGTCTCAACATTAAGATGAATTATCCCCAACACGTGCCACAGAACCTGGCACATGGTAGGCACTCAGTATTTGGATGTAAGTGGGTGCATAAATTCAATAAATATTGACTGAAAATAGCTACTGCCCTCATGGAGTGGACATTCTAGAGAGGGAGACAAGTGGTACCAGAACAGTTTCATAAGCGCTATAGTAAATAAAGTATATTTACTTTATTTATAAAGTAAATAAAGCAGGGTAAGGGGGTGGTAAGTGAATTTGAAGCCTGCATAAAAGGAGTTGAGGAGAAAAGTGAACTGTGAATATATTATCACACATATATTAACACATCTAATCTCTACAACAAATCAGGGCATTCTGTACAGTATTTAGAGGCACAGAGTTTAAAAGTGCAGACTTGGGAGCCAAACTGCCTGGGTTTAAATTTCACCTCTGCCACTTACTAGCTGTGTGAACTTAGGCAATTTACTTAACCTTGCTGTGCCTCAGTTTCTGCATCTATAAAAGAAGAATATTAATAGTACCCCACCTCATAGAGTTGTTAGGCTTAAATGAGCTAAAGTAGGTAAAGAACTGAGAGTACTTGGGACAAAGTATTAGCTATCAACATTACTAATATTATTCTAATTTAACAGATAAGAAATCTGAGTGGTTAGGGAACTTGTTGGTCATTACAAAACTAATAAATAGCAGAGCAGGATAAAAATGCAGATCCATTGACTCCACTATTCCACTACAATACATAACTAGAATATAATGTGGGATTATTAGTAGAGTCGAGTGCTATGAGAACACAAAAGTGGGCATTCAATCCTTCCAGGGATGTGGAACTGAGGTGGGGGCTGAGGGCTGGAGAAGCCTGAGAGGTGACAAGATTGCCCAGGATCCTGTCTAGCTTCTTATCTGCTCAACCTCTGCTCTCTGAGGATTCCCAAAGAGCCAGGTCCTGTCACCACCTGTGCCTTGGAAAAACAATGTCTTCATTCATCAATAAAAAGGAAAAAGAACATATTTTACCTTTCTTCATTATTCAAAAAATATCAGAAAATCCAAGACAATTTCTAGTTTCCTGCAACACCTTGATTAGGCCAAACACAATGTATAAAAACAGGGATGACCCATCCCGAGATGCTGAGGCACCCACCATTCGCACCAGTGGCCCCCCCTGCCTCCAAGCACATAGGACTTGGAGGAGTACAAAGGACACTGAGCAAGTTTCAGTGCACCAGGGATGTTTCTTTTTGTTCTACCCAGTCCCTGGCACATAAGTTTGCCAATAACAGGCTTCGCTAAATGCTGGATGCACCAACAGAATCACTCCATGTGCACGGACATGCAGGCAAGCAGGCTGTAATCTCTATCTCCCAAAAAAACCCAACCAAACAAAAAATCCTCTTGTGACCCCTTCTGTCACTGCCCCGTTACTCTGTTCCCCTGTATACCAAAACTCCTCAAAACGGAGTCATCCTTGAGTCCTTTCACAACCCCAATCCAATCTGTCAGCAAATCCTGTATCAATATACATTCAAAATCCAACCACTTCTCATCACCACTGACTCCAGTCCAAGTCACCATTGCCTAATTAGACCAGTGTTTCTCAAACATTAGGGCACATCAGAAACACCTGGAGGGCTTGTTAAGACAGATTCCTAAGCCTCATCTCCAGAGATCCTGATTTGGTAGATCTGGGGTGGGGCCCAGAAACGTGCATTTCTAACAAGGTTGCGGGTGATGCTGATGCTGCTGGTGCAGGGACCACATTTTAAGAAATAATGATCTACAGTGATCCCCAAACTCTCCCTGCTTCATCCCATACTCACCTTGAGTCTGTCCTCACAACAGCCAAAGCCTAAACCAGATCACAACTCTCCTTTGCTCAAAATCCTTCTATGGCTCCCATCCTATCTGGAGTGAAAACCAAGTTCTTACAATGGCCCATAGGACCCAATACCTGTGGTTCTCAAACTTTAGTGTGCATCAGAATCACCTGGAAGGCTTGTTAAACCATAGATTCCTGGGCCCCACCTCCAGAGTTCCTGATTTGGTAGGCCTGGGGTAGGACAATGGAATTTGCCTAACCAGTTCCCAGGTGATGCTGATCCTGCTGGTCCTACTTGGAGAACCACTGCCCTACATGATTTGCACCCTCAGCCCCTATCATCAGCTTCTGCTACTCTCCCCTCACTCTGTCTAATAACATTGGTCCCTTTGCTATAACTGGAATGGTAACATGTCAGGTGTGCTCCCCACTCAGTGATGCCTCTGTTTCCAAAAGCAGATTTTCATTTAGCTCCCATAACTCAGTCCTGGGCATCATGCCTATCAGACCGAATCTGAATTTTCATAATACTCCTCTTGGATGCTGACCACCCATCCTTTGGTAAATGTTTGCCATCCCAAATTTCTTCTAGGTGGGTTGGAGGAAAAATTATGCTACCCCACTGGTAAAGGAATTCTGATTCCTTCTGTTGTTCTGTATTCTGATTGTGGTGGTTACATGAATCTACAAGTGTGATAAAATTGTACAGAACTAAATACACATACACACACACAAATGAGTGCATGTAAAACTGGTGAAATTGAAATAAGATTGGTGGATTGTACCAAGGTCAGTTTCTTGGTTTTGATATTGTACTGTAGTTATATAAGATATCACCATGGGGGAAACTGGGTAAAGGTACAAAGGCCCTCCACATACACTTTTTGCAACTTCCTATGAATCTATAATTATTAAAAAATAAAATTTATTTTTTTTAAATATGTCACTCCAAGAGACATCCTGTGAGCCCTGACAGAGCAAACTGTCCTTCTGATACTTCTAACTCCACACCCTATAAGACTTTCTCCAGGGCAGGGATTCTTCAGCCCATACATTGTATCATAGTAAACCCTGAATATGAATGCTAGGCCTTCTCTTCCCTTTGCTACACACTCCTAAAGCTGTGTAGCAGCCGCTTCAGCTGCTTCAAAAAGGGTGATGTCCATTTTAACCTGATTTCACTTTGAACAAAAATGTGGAGTGCGTGCGACTTTATAAGCCTGATTTTCTCTATCTCCCACAACACCTTGAAAATGGCTTAACCTGAACAGTGCTTTATACTATCTATAGTATTATATCCTATAGCAAGAGTCCAAGGGACCCAGGTTTGACTTGTGGTTGAGCAACTAACTAGCTGTGTGCTTGAGCAAGCTATTTAGCCTCATGAGAGAAAATAATAGCTCCAAAGAGCTATTTTAAAGATTAATTGGTCACTTCTGGTTTTGGAATAATGGAGTAAACACACTTCTCCCTATTACTCCCACTAAATAAAGCTAAAACACTTGGACATTAAAAAAAAAAGGTAAGATGACTCTGAAAGATGGAGAGAAGGCAGCCTGACTAGATGACAGCAGGATCTGAGGTAGTGAGTGCCAACAGAGAGCAACTGGGGGAACCTGGACTTCCACTCCTACCTGGCAGTAAAGAAGTAGTACCCCCTTCCCCTGCCACTGAAGTGCAGTGTCTGAAGAGGCCCGCAAAAACATAAGATATAATAATATCCAGAATCTCATAACATAATACCCAAAATATTCAAGATATAATGAAAATAATCACTCATCATATCAAGAACAAGAAAATCACAACTTGAATGAGCAAAGAAAATCAATCTCAACAACGAGATGACACAGATGTTGGAATTATCTGATAAGGATTTTAAAGGAGCAACCACAAAAATGCTTCAAAAAAACAATTACAAACATGCCCGAAACAAATGAATAAATAAAAAGTGTTAGCAAAAAATAGAATCTCTACAAAGAAATAGAAGATATAGAAAAGAACCAATGGCACTTCTAGAAAAAACTATAGCAACTTAAATGAAAACTCACTGCATGGGCTCAATAGCAGAATGTAGACAACAGAGAAAAAAAATAGTAAACCTGAAGATAGAACAATAGAAATTATCCAATCTGAACAACAGAAAGAAAACAGACTGAACTACGAACAACTATAAGTCAACAAATTGGACAACCTAGAAGAAACAGATAAATTCTTAGAAATATACAATCTGCCAAGACTGAATCGGGAAGAAATAGAAAATTTGAAGAGACCAGTTACTAGTAAGGAGATTGAATCGGTAATAAAAAAAAAACAAACCACCCAACGAAGAGAAACCTAGGACCAGATGGCTTCACTGGTGAATTTTACCAAACATTTAAAGAAGAATTACCACCAATTTTTCTCAAACTCTTTAAAAAATCAAAGAGAAGGGAATACTCCAGAGCTCATTTTATGAGGCCAGCATTACCCTGATACCAAAGCCAGATAAGGACACTACAAGAAAAGAAAACTACAGGCCAATATCCCTGATGAAAACCACAAGACATCAATGAAAGAAACTGAAGAAAACACAAAGAAATGGAAAGATATCCTGTGTTGATGGATTGGAAGAATCAATACTGTTAAAATGTCCACACTGCCCAAAGCCATCTATAGATTCAAAACAATCCTTATCAAGATTCCAACAGTATTCTTTTACAAAAGTAGAAAAAACAATCTTCAAATTCATATGGAATCACAAAGGACCCAGAATAGCCAAAGCAATCCTGATAAAGAAGAAGAAAGTGGGAAACATCACATTTCCTGATTTCAAACTGTATTATAAAGTTACAGTAATCAAAACAGTATGGTACTGGCATTAAAAATAGACACATAGACCAATGGAACAGTACTGAGAGCCCAGAAATAAACCCATGCATACACATTCAAATAATATTTGACAAGGGAGCCAAGAATACTCAGTGGAGAAAAGACAGTCTCTTCAGTGAATGGTGCTGGGAAAATTGGATATTCACATGTAAAAGAATGAAAATAGACCCCTGACTTACACCACTCACAAACATTAACTCGAAATGGATTAAAGAGTTAAATGTAAGACCTGAAACCATGAAACTTCTAGAAGAAAACATAGGAAAAAAGCTCCTTAACATGCATCTTGGCAATGATTTTTTGGATGTGACATCTAAAGCACACAGTGACAAAATCAAAAGTAAATTAAAGGGCTTCCCTGGTGGTGCAGTGGTTGAGAATCTGCCTGCTAATGCAGTGGACATGAGTTCGAGCCCTGGTCTGGGAGGATCCCACATGCCACGGAGCAACTAGGCCCGTGAGCCACAACTACTGAGCCTGCGCGTCTGGAGCCTGTGCTCCGCAACAAGAGAGGCCGTGATAGTGAGAGGCCCGCGCACCGCGATGAAGAGTGGCCCCCGCTTGCCACAACTAGAGAAAGCCCTCACACAGAAACGAAGACCCCACACAGCAAAAATTAATTAATTAATTAATTAACTCCTACCCCCAACATCTAAAAATAAATAAATAAATTAATTAATTAATTAATTAAAAATTTAGTTTGACCACATCAAACTAAAAAGTTTCTGCACAGCAAAAAAAAAAAAAAGAAAGAAGAAATCATCACAATAAAAAGTTAACCTATGGAATAGGAGAATATACTTACACATCATATGTTAAATAATGGGTTAATATTCAAAATAAATGAAGAACTCATACAGCCCAATAGCAAAAAAAAAACAACAATCTGGTTATAAAGTGGGCAGAGTAACTGAGTAGGTATTTTTACAAAGAAGACATACAAATGTCCAACAGGTACATGAAAAGGTGCTCAACATCACTAATCATCAAGGAGATGCAAACCTAAACCACAATGAGATATCATCTCACACCTGTTATAATGGTTTATAAAAAAGACAAGGGATAACAAATGTTGGTGAGGACATGGAGAAAAGGGAACCTTTCTGCACTGATGGGATTGCAAACTGGTGCAGCCACTTACAGTACGGAAATTCCTCAAAAAATTAAAAATATAACTATCATATGATCCAGCAATTCCACTTCTAGGTATGTATCTGAAAGAAACAAAAACTATGTTAAAGAGATATCTGCACCTCCATGTCCACTGCAGACTTATTTATAATAACTGAATCATGGAAACAACCTAAATGTCCATCAAAAGATGAATGGATAAAAAAATGTGATACATGTATATATAAATACACCACACACACACACACACACACACACACACACACAAAATGGAGTACTATTCAGTCATAAAAAAGAAGAAAATCCTGCCATTTGCAACAACACGGACAGCCCTTGAAGGCATTATGCTAAGCGAAATAAGTCAGAGAAAGACAAATATTCTATGATCTCACTTATATGTGAAATCTAAAAAAACAAAACCCAAACTCATAGAAAAAGTGAGATTTGTGGTTACCCTGCAGAGCTGGGGGTGGGGTGGGAGAAGTGGATGAAGGTGGTCAAAAGGTACAAACGTCCAGTTATAAGATATATAAGTACTGAGGATGTAATGTACAACATGATGACTACTGCTGTATAGTATATTTGAAAATTACTAAGAGTAAATCCTAAAACTTCTCGTCACAAGCAAAAAAACTTATTTTTCTTTCTTTCTCTCTTATTTGTACCTATATGGGATGATGGATGTTAACTAAACTTATTGTGGTAATCATTTCACAATATATGTATATGTAATTCAAGTCATTATACTCTATACCTTAAACTTAAACAGTACTATATGTCAATTATATCTCAATAAAACTGAAGGAAAATAGATTGAAAAAAATGAATAGCGCTTCAGCAACAAAGAAATCCACACTGAGAAACAGCAATAAACAGGGAATTCCCTGGCGGTCCAGTGGTTAGGACTCAGAGCTTTCATTGCTGTGGCCCAGGTTCAATCCCTCGTTGGGGAACTAAGATCCCACAAGCCATGGAGTGTGGCCAAAAAAAATAGCATAATCAAAATCCTGAAAACAAAAGACAAAGGAAAGATCTTGCGATCAGTGAGAAAAATGACATTTCCCAAAGGAAAACACCAACTTAAATGACACAGGATCTCTCAGCAGAAACCATGGTGGGCAAAAGGAAGTAGTACAAGTTTTCAAGGCCTGAAAGAACTGGAAACACAGAATCTGATATCAAATGAAAGGACCCTTCAGGAATTCAAGGGGAAATCAAGACATTCTCATATGAAGGAAAACTAAGAGTATTTGTTGCCAGCAGACCAATTCTAAAAGCATGGCTAAAGGAAGTTGTTTAAACGGAAAGGAAATGATAAAAGAAGGACTTTTAGGAACACTAGGAAGTAAGTGAGAACAAGGGAAAGAGTGAAAATATGGGTACATAAAATATACTTTCCTTCTCCTCTTGAGTTTTCTAAATTATGTTTGAGAGTTGAAGCAAAAATTGTAACACTATATGATATGGTTCTCAAAGTATGTAGATGAAATATTTAAGATAATTATAGCAGGGGAGCATAAAGGAATTTAAAGGCAAGTAAGGTTCCTGCTCTTCAATCAAACCGGTAAAATGTCAATACCAGTTGATTACACTCAAAAACATTATAGATAAATCAAAATGGAATTCTTGAAAAGATTTAAGTAACCCAAAGGAAAGCAGTAGAAAGAAAACAGAATGAACAGAGGGAACAAACAGAAAACAAAAAAATAAAATGACTAACTTATGCCCTAACATATCAATAACTGCATTAGGTATATATCGTCAAAATATACCAATTAAAAGATATTGACAGCTTGAGAATGAAAAATGGAGCTGGAGGAATCAGGCTCCCTGACTTCAGACTATACTACAAAGCTACAGTAATCAAGACAGTATGGTACTGGCACGAAAACAGAAAGATAGATCAATGGAACAGGATAGAAAGCCCAGAGATAAACCCACGCACATATGGTCACCTTATCTTTGATAAAGGAGGCAGGAATGTACAGTGGAGAAAGGACAGCCTCTTCAATAAGTGGTGCTGGGAAAACTGGACAGGGACATGTAAAAGTATGAGATTAGAACACTCCCTAACACCATACACAAAAATAAGCTCAAAATGGATTAAAGACCTAAATGTAAGGCCAGAAACTATCAAACTCTTAGAGGAAAACACAGGCAGAACACTCTATGACATAAATCACAGCAAGAACCTTTTTGACCCACCACCTAGAGATATGCAAATAAAAACAAAACTAAACAAATGGGACCTAATGAAACTTCAAAGCTTTTGCACAGCAAAGGAAACCATAAACCATAAACAAGACCAAAAGACAACCCTCAGAATGGGAGAAAATATTTGCAAATGAAGCAACTGACAAGGGATTAATCTCCAAAATTTATAAGCAGCTCATGCAGCTCAATAACATAAAACAGCTGAGTGAGCCAGAGTCCCAGAAGTGGCTGCTCCTTTAACCCTGTGCTGTCTTGAGAGAAGAACAGACGCCCTCCGGCCACCTACACGAAGAGGCGGGGCCAAATCCAAAGCTAAGACACAGGAGCTGTGAGAACAAAGAAGAGGAAGGGAAATCTCTCCCAGCAGCCTCAGAAGCAGCGGATTAAGCTCTGCAATCAAACTGATGTACCCTGCATCTGTGGAACACATGAATAGACAACAAATCATCCCAAACTGAGGAACTGTGTGGATGAAAGGTTCTTGGTGCTGCAACCAGGGGTCAGTACTGTGCCTCTGGGGTGGGAGAGCCAACTTCAGGACACTGGTCCACAAG
The DNA here is from genome assembly GCF_964165515.1 of Mesoplodon bidens. Lineage (NCBI taxonomy): Eukaryota > Metazoa > Chordata > Mammalia > Artiodactyla > Ziphiidae > Mesoplodon > Mesoplodon bidens. The sequence goes on along the minus strand of NC_138163.1, from coordinate 93,730,658 downwards.
AGACTTCCCAGCTCCACATAATATCAAATGGTGAAAATCTTCCAGAGATTTCCATCTCAACACCAGCACCCAGCTTCACTCAACGACCAGCAAGCTACACTGCTGGACACCCTACGTCAAACAAATAGCAAGACAGGAACACAATGCCACCCATTAGCAGAGAGGCTGCCTAAAATCATAATAGGTCCACAGACACCCCAAAACAAACAACCAGACGTGGACCTGCCCACCAGAAAGACAAGATCCAGCCTCATCCTCGAGAACACAGGCACTAGTCCCCTCCACCAGGAAGCCTACACAACCCACTAAACCAACCTTAGCCACTGGGGATAGACACCAAAAACAACGGGAACTACGAACCTGCAGCCTGCAAAAAGGAAACCCCAAACACAGTAAGATAAGAAAAATGAGAAGACAGAAAAACACACAGCAGGTGAAGGAGCAAGATAAAAACCCACCAGACCTTACAAATGAAGAGGAAACAGGCAGTCTACCTGAAAAAGAATTCAGAATAATGATAGTAGAGATGTCCAAAATCTTGGAAATAGAATAGACAAAATGCAAGAAACATTTAACAAGGAACTAGAAGAACTAAAGATGAAACAAGCAACGATGAACAAAACAATAAATGAAATTAAAAATACTCTAGATGGGATCAAGAGCAGAATAACTGAGGCAGAAGAACGGATAAGTGACCTGGAAGATAAAATACTGGAAATAACTATTGCAGAGCAGAAGAAAGAAAAAAGAATAAAAAGAACTGAGGACAGTCTCAGAGACCTCTGGGACAACATTAAACACACCAACATTCGAATTATAGGGGTTCCAGAAGAAGAAGAGAAAAAGAAAGGGACTGAGAAAATATTTGAAGGGATTATAGTTAAAAACTTCCCTAATATGGGAAAGGAAATAGTTAATCAAGTCCAGGAGGCACAGAGATTCCCATACAGGATAAATCCAAGGAGAAATATGCCAAGACACATATTACTCAAACTGTCAAAAATTAAATACAAAGGAAACATATTAAAAGCAGCAAGGGAAAAACAACAAATAACACACAAGGGAATCCCCCAGAAGGTTAACAGCTGATCTTTCAGCAGAAACTCTGCAAGCCAGAAGGGAGTGGCAGGACATATTTAAAGTGATGAAGGAGAAAAACCTGCAACCAAAATTACTCTACCCAGCAAGGATCTCATTCAGATTTGATGGAGAAATTAAAACGTTTACAGAGAAGCAAAAGCTGAGAGAGCTGAGCACCACCAAACCAGCTTTACAACAAATGCTAAAGGAACTTCTCTAGGCAAGTAACACAACAGAAGGAAAAGACGTACAATAACGAACCCAAAACAATTAAGAAAATGGGAATAGGAACATTCATATCGAAAATTACCTTAAATGTAAATGGACTAAATGCTCCCACCAAAAGACACAGATTTCCTGAATGGATACAAAAACAAGACCCATATATATGCTGTCTACAAGAGAGCCACATGAGACCTAGAGACACATACAGACTGAAAGTAAGGGGATGGAAAAAGATATTCCATGCAATTGGAAATCAAAAGAAAGCTGGAGTAGCAATTCTCATATCAGACAAAATAGACTTTAAAATAAAGACTATTAGAAGAGACAAAGAAGGACACTACATAATGATCAAGGGATCGATCCAAGAAGATATAACAATTGTAAATATTTACGCATCCAACATAGGAGCACCTCAATACAAAAGGCAAATACTAACAGCCATAAAAGGAGAAATCGACAGTAACACACTCATAGTAGGGGACTTTAACACCCCACTTTCACCAATGGACAGATCATCCAAAATGAAAATGAATAAGGAAACACAAGCTTTAAACGATACATTAAACAAGATGAACTCAATTGATATTTATAGGACATTCCATCCAAAAACAACAGAATACACATTCTTCTTAAGTGCTCATGAAACATTTTCCAGGATAGATCATATCTTGGGTCACAAATCAAGCCTTGGTAAATTTAAGAAAATTGAAATTGTATCAAGTAACTTTTCCAACCACAACACTATGAGACTAGATATCAATTACAAGAAAAGATCTGTAAAAAATACAAACACATGGAGGCTAAACAATACACTACTTAATAATGAAGTGATCACTGAAGACATCAAAGAGGAAATCAAAAAAATATCTAAAAACAAATGACAATGGAGACACAACGACCCAAAACCTATGGGATGCAGCAAAAGCAGTTCTAAGAGGGAAGTTTATAGCAATACAATCCCACCTTAAGAAACAGGAAACACCTCGAATCAACAAACTAACATTGCACCTAAAGCAATGAGTGAAAGAAGAACAAAAGATCCCCAAAGTTAGCAGAAGGAAAGAAATCATAAAAATCAGATCAGAAATAAATGAAAAAGATATGAAGGAAACGATAGCAAAGATCAATAAAACTAAAAGCTGGTTCTTTGAGAAGATAAACAAAACTGATAAAACATTACCCAGACTCATCAAGAAAAAAAAGGGAGAAGACTCAAATCAATAGAATTAGAAATGAAAAAGGAGAAGTAACAACAGACACTGAAGAAATACAAAAGATCATGAGAGATTACTACAAGCAACTCTATGCCAATAAAATGGACAACCTGGAAGAAATGGATAAATTCTTAGAAATGCACAACCTGCCAAGACTGAATCAGGAAGAAATAGAAAATATGAACAGACCAATCACAAGCACTGAAATTGAAACTGTGATTAAAAATCTTCCAACAAACAAAAGCCCAGGACCAGATGGCTTCACAGGCAAATTCTATCAAGCATTTAGAGAAGAGCTAACACCTATCCTTCTCAAAATCTTCCAAAATATAGTGGAGGAAGGAGCACTCCCAAACTCATTCTACGAGGCCACCATCACCTTGATACCAAAACCAGGCAAGGATGTCACAAAGAAAGAAAACTACAGGCCAATATCACTGATGAACATAGATGCAAAAATCCTCAACAAAATCCTAGCAAACAGAATCCAACAGCACATTAAAAGGATCATACACCATGATCAAGTGCGGTTTACTCCAGGAATGCAAGGATTCTTCAATATACGCAAATCAATCAACGTGATACACCATATTAACAAATTGAAGGAGAAAAACCATATGATCATCTCAATAGATGCAGAGAAAGCTTTCGACAAAATTCAACACCCATTTATGATAAAAACCCTGCAGAAAGTAGGCATAGAGGGAACTTTCCTCAACATAATAAAGGCCATATATGACAAGCCCACAGCCAACATTGTCCTCAATGGTGAAAAACTGAAAGCATTTCCACTAACATCAGGAACAAGACAAGGCTGCCCACTCTCACCACTATTATTCAACCTAGTTTTGGAAGTTTTAGCCACAGCAATCAGAGAAGAAAAAGAAATAAAAGGAATCCAAATTGGAAAAGAAGAAGTAAAGCTGTCACTGTTTCCAGATGACATGATACTATACATAGAGAATCCTAAAGATGCTACCAGAAAACTACTAGAGCTAATCAATGAATTTGGTAAAGTAGCAGGATAAAAATTAATGCACAGAAATCTCTGGCATTCCTGTACACTAATGATGAAAAATCTGAAAATGAAATCAAGAAAACACTCCCATTTACCATTGCAACAAAAAGAATAAAATATCTAGGAATAAACCTACCTAAGGAGACAAAAGACCTGTATGCAGAAAATTATAAGACACTGATGAAAGAAATTAAAGATGATACAAATAGATGGAGAGATGTACCATGCTCCTGGATTGGAAGAATCAATATTGTGGAAATGACTCTACTACCCAAAGCAATCTACAGATTCAATGCAATCCCTATCAAACTACCACTGGCATTTTTCACAGAACTAGAACAAAAAATTTCAAAATTTGTTTGGAAAAACAAAAGACCCCGAATAGCCCAAGCAATCTTGAGAACGAAAAACGGAGCTGGAGGAATCAGGCTCCCTGACTTCAGACTATACTACAAAGCTACAGTAATCAAGACAGTGTGGTACTGGCACAAAAACAGAAAGATAGATCAATGGAACAGGATAGAAAGCCCAGAGATAACCCCACACACATATGGTCAACTTATCTTTGATAAAGGAGGCAAGAATGTACAGTGGAGAAAGGACAGCCTCTTCAATAAGTGGTGCTGGGAAAACTGGACAGGGACATGTAAAAGTATGAGATTAGATCATTCCCTAACACCATACACAAAAATAAGCTCAAAATGGATTAAAGACCTAAATGTAAGGCCAGAAACTATCAAACTCTTAGAGGAAAACATAGGCAGAACACTCTATGACATAAATCACAGCAAGATCCTTTTGGACCCACCTCCTAGAGAAATGGAGATAAAGACAAAAATAAACACATGGGATCTAATGAAACTTAAAAGCTTTTTCATAGCAAAGGAAACCATAAACAAGACGAAAAGACAACCCTCAGAATGGGAGAAAATATTTGCAAATGAAGCAACTGACAAAGGATTAATCTCCAAAATTTATAAGCAGCTCATGCAGCTCAATAACAAAAAAACAAACAACCCAATCCAAAAATGGGCAGAAGACCTAAATAGACATTTCTCCAAAGAAGATATACAGACTGCCAACAAACACATGAAAGAATGCTCAACATCATTAATCATTAGAGAAATGTAAATCAAAACTACAATGAGATATCATCTCACACCAGTCAGAACGGCCATCATCAAAAAATATAGAAACAATAAATGCTAGAGAGGATGTGGAGAAAAGGGAACACTCTTGCACTGCTGGTGGGAATGTGAATTGGTACAGCCACTATGGAGAACGGTATGGAGGTTCCTTAAAAAACTACAAATAGAACTACTATATGACCCAGCAATCCCACTACCGGGCATATACCCTGAGAAAACCGTAATTCAAAAATAGTCATGTACCAAAATGTTCATTGCAGCTCTATTTACAATAGGCAGGAGATGCAAACAACCTAAGTGTCCATCAGCAGATGAATGGATAAAGAAGATGTGGCACATATATACAGTGGAATATTACTCAGCCATAAAAAGGAACGAAATTGAGTTATTTGTAGTGAGGTGGATGGACCTAGAGTCTGTCATACAGAGTGAAGTAAGTCAGAAAGAGAAAGACAAATACCGTATGCTAACACATATATATGGTATCTAAGAAAAAAACCATTGTCATGAAGAACCTAGGGGTAAGACGGGAGTAAAGACACAGACCTACTAGAGAATGGACCTGAGGATATGGGGAGGGGGAAGGGTAAGCTGGGACGAAGTGAGAGGGCGGCACTGACATATATACACTACCAAACGTAAAACAGATAGCTAGTGGGAAGCAGCCGCATAGCACAGGGAGATCAGCTCGGTGCTTTGTGACCGCCTGGAGGGGTGGGATAGGGAGGGTGGGAGGGAGGGAGATGTAAGAGGGAAGAGATATGGGAACATATGTATATGTATAACTGATTCACTTTGTTATAAAGCAGAAACTAACACACCATTGTAAAGCATTCATACTCCAATAAAGTTGTAAAAAAGAAGAAAAAGCGATTGGCAGAGTGGACAAAATTAATTCTGAACTATATGCTGCTTACAAGAAACTCACTTCATATATAATGACATCAGTTGAAAGTAAAGGGATAGAAAAAGATACCAGGCAACCTTTAATCAAAACAAAGCAGGAGTGGCTATATTAATGGCTATATTAATATCCTATAAAGTGGACTTCCATGCAAAGAAAATTAACAGAGACAGAGAAGGACATTACATAGTAATTAAAGGGTCAATCCACCAAGACACATTAATCCTAAATGCATCTGCTTTCAAACAACAAAGCTGCAAGATGTTAGGCAAATGATAGAACTGAAAGGAAGAATTAATAAACTGACAATTATAGCTGGACACTTCAACACCTCCTTCTCAACAACGGACTGAACAATTATACAGAAAATCAGCAAAGAGAGGAGAATTCAGCAACACCATCAACCAACAGGAGTAAATCAACATTTACAGAAAACCCCTCCCAACATCAGCAGGATATACATTCTTTTCAAGTGACCATGGAACATTTACCATGACAGACCATATCCTGGGCCATAAAACAAACCCCAGTAAATTTAAAGGAACTGAAATTGTATAGAGTATATTCTCTGACCGCTATGGAAACAAATCAGAAATCAATAACAGACTGGTAACAGGAAAATCTGCAAACACTTGGAAAGTAAACAACATACTTCTATATAATTCATAGGTCAAATGTGAAGTCTCTAAGCAAAATAAAAATTATATTGAACTACATGAAAAAGAAAACATATCAAAATTTGTGGGACACAGCTAAATCAGTACTAAGAAGGAAACCAATAGCACTAAATGCTTATATTAGAATACAGGAAAAGTCTCAAATCAATAAACTAAGCTCCCACCTCAAGACATTAAGAGGAGCAAAATGAACCCAAAGCAAGCAGAAGGAAGGTAATAATAAAGTGCAGAAATCAGTGAAATTGAAAACAGAAAGACAATAGGGAAATTCAATGGAACAAAAGCTTCCACTCTGAAAAGATCAATAAAACCGACAAATCTCTAGCAAGTCTGACAAAGAAAAAAAGAGAGAAGAGACAAATTTTCAATATCAGGAATGAAATGAGATGTCACCACAGAGCCAGCCTGCAGCCATCAAAAGGATAAGGGAATACTACAAACAATTCTACACACTTAAATTTGACAACTTAGAAGAAATAGATCAATTCCTTGGAAAGCACAAACTACCACAACATATCCAATACAAAATAGATAATTTAAATAGTCCTATAACTACTAAATGAACTGAATTCATAATTTTAAAACTCCAAAAAAAGGTTAAAGATAATTAAGCAAAGTGTTTAGCATAGTGACTAGCAGACTAGCTAGTGCTCAATAAACAAGGGCCACTACCATTTTATTTAAATCATCACAACCACTCTTGGGGAAATTGAGGCTTCACAGAGATGAAATCCTTTGCTAAAAGTAACAGAGTCAGAATTTGAACCCAGATCTGAAGCCAGTGCCATTTCCTCTAGAGTTTAGAGTCTACACCACAGCCACCACCTTGGGGATATGGCAACCAATACTTCCTTTATAGATAGGAAAACTGTAGAGGAGTGAGATTTTGCCAAAGCCCCAGACATCAATAAATGCTTGCCAACTAACTTCCTCCACCAGTGTACAGCAATGTTTCTCAAAAGTTAAGGTACATCAGAACCTACCTGCTTGTTAAAATATAGATTGCCAGGTCCCAACCCAAGAATTTGCATTTTTAACAAATTCCCAGTTAATGAACCACATTTTGAGAACAACAGTGTACAGTAATGATATGTTAGCCCACCCATCCCCCAATATCAGAAGCTGTCACACTCTACAGAAAGGGAAGGAACTGAGGCAGAATAATACTCTAAATCAGTGGTTCTGAGAGTGGCCTCTGCTCACATACTGAATCAGAAACCCTGCAAGTGGAGCCTACCTATCTCATCTTTTAAGAGGTCTTCCAAGTAATTCTGACACACCCTAAAGTTTGAGAACCACTGTTCTACAAATCAAAATGCTCTTCAAAATCCAGCCCTTTAAAATAGAGGAATGGAGCTATACCATTTTTTTTCCCACTTTTGAGAACCTGGGCTCTGGAGCCAGATAATTCTAAGTTCAAATCCAGACTCAGAAAGTAACTTAACCTCCATGAGATCCAGATTCCCACCAGCAAAATGGAATAGTCACCTTCCTTGCTATAACCTTACCAGGAAGTAACATGGCATTACTAATCCCCAACTGGACTTTAAGAAATCTGGCCTAAGGAAGTCATCAGAGATGTGAACAGATTTATATCATCTATAGGCATTTGTGGGCTTACCTATTGTGAACAACCGTGAAAAGTCCACAATATTTAGTAATTTTCAATTATGCTAAAGTACAGACTTAACTAGAGCACTATGAGCCTGGTGTGTGTGTGTGTGTGTGTGTGCGCGCGCGTGTGCACGTGCGCGCACACGCAATGCACTGAGTAAGCAAGAACAGCCACCCACCAAGGACCTGATTCTCAGCTGGCTTCCTTATTCTCTGGCATCCCATAGAGAAAAGCATGATAAGAGCTAAAAGCTTGGTCTCTTTCACAGGAAAAACAATTAAGGCAGTTAACTTATGTCAGGGTGTGCACAGAAACACAGGACTCGCCACAGAAATGTGATTAAGGAGGGGCCTGGCCCATAAATCCATTTCCATATTTGTAAATTTGGAATTATTAAATGCCTCAGTGGTGTTCCTTGTAAATGTCAAGTCTCTACTATGCAAAGATGTTCACCGCAATGTTTTTCTTTTGTTTCAACAAGCACCCAAATAAAAATGCAAAACATTTCCAGAACCCCCAAAGTTTCCCTCACATCATAGTATTATTTATAATATAAAAAAGTAGAAATAACCTAAGTATCCAACCTCAGAGGAAATGACCAAGTAACTGGTGACACAGATATACGATGGGACATCAGAAATTAGATCAATATTTAATGACCTTAACTTTATAATGTTAAGTAGGAATAAAAATCACGTTACAAAATGGTACTTATAATACAACCCCATGTTGTAAAATATATGTTTATATTCTAAGTCAAATGATGGGAGTTAATGCAACAAAAAAATTAAACAGTAGATTGTTCTGGATAGTAGGCTCACAGATGAATTTTATTTCCTTCTTTATTCTTTTTCTGTATGTTCTACAATGAGTATGTCTCACATAGTCAGGGAAAATTTTTTATTATTATTTAAAAATGAAATACCTAACTTTCAGGCTTGGATGTGGATTAGATGAGATAAATGTATGCCAAGTCTCTGTCATGGGGCCTGGAACACAGTAAGCACTCAGGAAGCATTCATTCCTGTTTCCTATTCCCAGACTGCAGAGTTAGGGTCTCTGTATTGTGGGTAGGAGTTCACTTTCCAGGTTTAAACCTACACAATCGAAAGCAAGGGCCACAGGCAATAGCTTTTTTCAAGACAACTCATTCATTTGTTCATTCAAAAATGTACTCAGGGGGCTTCCCTGGTGGCACAGTGGTTGAGAGTCTGCCTGCCGATGCAGGGGACACGGGTTCGTGCCCCGGTCCGGGAAGATCCCACATGCCGTGGAGTGGCTAGGCCCGTGAGCCATGGCTGCTGAGCCTGCGCGTCCGGAGCCTGTGCTCCGCAATGGGAGAGGCCACAACAGTGAGAGGCCCGCATACCGCAAAAAAAAAAAAAAAAGAAAGAAAAAATGTACTCAGAATCTATTATATGTTTAGCATTGAACTAGGTTCTGAGGATACCAAACATGAAAAGCTGACATCTCTGCCCTCAGGCAGCTCTTGCTAATGAGTGACACAGACGTATTTATAACTATGATATGATGAAATAATCACTTTCAATAAGGATGTACACAAAGTGCCATGGGAACATGACACACAGTAATACTCAACAAAGATCAGCTGAATATGAATTTGGACGTGCTGCACAGGGCAGTCCCTGCTAAGAGCAGAATTTTAGTAGCACCAACACCTTCAGTTTGGTCTTGGGTGTGATAGCAGGAACAGCTCCTTTGGAAGGGACTAATGACAACTGAAAATTCTAGAATCTAACAACATGCAACAGGAGGAGGGCGCCATACACTGTTTTGTTGTACTCTAATGTACAAATCCCTCTCAAGGTTTTCTTTCCAGAGCTGGGATATAAGTCCCAATAATGGGATAATATTACAAGTTTATTCCACACACTAACCTCTCTGGAATCCTGGGTGACAGGTGCTTATGTGCACACATGTTTAGCTGGAGGGAATTCATTAGTGGTTTTACTCCTCCTGTTTTACCCAACATCTCCTCTGCTTAATTCAATTTAGCTGGATGGTTCTGCAGATAAATACCCTAGAAATAAAATACTATTGCATTTCTGCCTCCATTTACTGAGTGCATGCAAAATGCTTTAAGTAAACAGGAAGGATGTATTAGATATACTTCACGGGTGAAAACAGAGGCTCAGAGAGGCAAAGCAACTTGCCCAAGGTCACTCTGATAATAAGTTGCAAAACCACAACTCAAATCCATATTTGTTGGACTCAGATATCTCAAAAATGCAGTACTGTCTCCCCCAAAGACAGCATCTGACGCAAAACAAAACTGCCAGAATACAAAAATGATACATTCTTTGTGGCTGGAAAGAAACTATTTTTCTAAGGGAAAAAAACAAAGAAACAGAAGAAGGGTACAAAGAAGAAATACATATGGGAAAAGAAAAAAGAGGAGAAACCAGAGGCCAATGTCAGCTAGGCCCTAGTCTGCAAGGAAGGATGTAAGAATCTGGGTCTGGGAGGTGGGTTGCTGTTAACTGTCTGCAAGAGAGGGGAAATAAGTTTCTGAGCGGGAACCTGAACCAGAGTTGAGAAAGGAGCAAGCGAGTGAGCACCTGGTCACTACACCCTGTCCAGCGTGCCCTGCCCTCCTTACCTGCCATGAAACCAGTCCTGGCACATGTCACACTCGATCATGAAGCGGGTGACATCGTAAGGAAGCCGACAGAGGCAATACACCGGTACCGAGGCCATCTTCGCCTGGCCTTGGAGCGTTCTGCGGTGGGCCAGGGTCTCAGCGTCAAAGGGAGCGGGAGGCGGCAGCACGCGTCCTCTCTGGACGAAGGCTGGGCACAAACAACACTTTTTACAGAGTGAATCAGGTCCCTCAGCTCACAAATGGGCAGTTACCACTGCCGGGATGCAACACAGCTGGTGCGGCTGTAGGGGGCAATCGGAGAAAGTCCACCGGCCGCCAGAATTTCTTTAACAAATAAAGAACGGCGCTCTGCCATCGAGGCTTTTTTTCCCTCCTTACCTCCTTCAGCCCCCAGGGTCAGTGATAACTTCTTTCCGGGTTTCAGGGAAAGATCTGATGCCTTTTCAAGAAGGTTCTTTAACCCCTCACTGCACCCTCTCCTTGTTAGCAACCTTGTTTCCCAGGGCTCTCAATATTTATGACACAAAGCATAGCCTAGAGGATGAGGCTGGGGGTACCTCAGAAAAAGCCACTTCTCTCACCCCCAAAATAGACGCAACTAGAGAGAGATGAGGGATCCTTGGAAGTCCTCAGATTACTCGACAATTACCTCGATGTCTTCAGCAACGAGCACACAAGACTAGGCGCCCAACTCAAATCACAGTTCTGGGGTCCTGTTGTGAGTTTAAATGATCTGCTCTTTCACTCTCAAAATCATTCCATCCCCGACCAATCGGGAGTCTCATCTCCCCAACAACTGAAATAAATCTCAACCTCAAAACTGATCAGCTCACCCTCTACTTCAAAGACGACAGGGTTCTTACTGCACCCCCAAAACTCGAAAGGATCGCTTCAAAACCCCTAAACTGACTAGAATTTCCTCACACTCCTGCAACCAAGCCAGGATTTTCCTCCCACAGCTCTGAAACTGGCAGGTATCTCCTCACAGCCCCCTCAAACTGACCAAGACTCCCCTGTCCCCCAAAACTGACAGGGATCTCGTCACAGATCCCAAGAGTGACAGGAATATCCTTGCAGCCCCCGAAACTTACGAGAATCTCTTCACGCCTCTCAAACTGACAGGAACCTCCTCACGCCCCAAACCTGACAAGAATGTATTCGGTCCGGAACCCTACAGGGACCTCCTCATCCGCAAAGCCGCAGGGATTCCTCACGCCCGCGGAGCTCAGTCCCACCGAAGCGCCGGCGGCCGGGCTCGCTCCGGAGCTGCTCAGCGCCTCGCTCAGTGAAGGTTCGGCCAGCAGTTCCGGCCCCACAGGCGACGCGCACCGAATTCTGGGATCGTCACGGCAACGCGGCGAACCTTTCTCGCCTTATTCTCGAGCCACCCGCTGGGTCGCGCGGCCCTGGTCGCGCGGCCCTGGCCGCCCAGCGGTGCTTCAGGGCAGCTTTCTCCACAGCTCTGCCCCGGGCCCGGCCGTCAGGGCCTATTGGAGCCCGCGGCTCGGGCCTAGTCCGGCGGCCGCCTGACGAACAGGCAAGCGGCGGCGTCGCTGGGCAGGCAGGAGATCGCCGCGAGCAAACCAACGAGGAAGGAGATGAACCGGCGACCCGGTTGGAGAAAAACAGCCCGAAAAATCGCCGGGAGAAGCCCGGTGGCGGTGATGGGCAATTCAGAGTAGTCAATAAAGTTTATTCAAAACAACGAGGAAGTTGAGGCGGAGAGGGGAGGAGAAATACGGGGTAAACAGCTACCATGTTGAGAGTGGCGGTGCCGCCGCGGGTAGGCGACCCGACCGCCATCTTATGAAGGCCGGACACGCGAGGTAACCGCGGCACAGGCGGGGAAGGGCGGGCCCCGGCTCCCGCGTGACGCCATCGGGGGCGGAGCGTCACCTTGAGAAAGGGGGCGGGGCTCGGCCACCTTTGGACCCGCTCGACTCCCCAGGTACCCAATCGACGCTGAGAACCCGGAACCGAAAGGCGGGGAGGCCGCCATCTTAGGCGAGGCAGGCGCTTGGCTCCATTTTGAGTGGGGCCAGAGTCTTCCCCGCCTTCCCCGGCCTTCGCCTTCCCCCTACTCCGGGCGAGCAGGGAGTTAAGCAACCCGCCCCCCCGACCAACATCACTGACACACTGTCACTCACTCTCTCCCCTCCTCCCCAGACACACACACCCTCCCCTCACACACCGTACACACACACCCTACACACACACACCCTCCCCTCACACACACACACTCCCTCCCCTCACACACACACCCTCCACACACACACCCTTCCCTCCTCCCAACGATCTTTTTCCTCTTACGAGAGGAGGTGAACTCTGAGTGTGCTCCGCAAACTTAATAGGTGGCGGCGGGGGGCGGGCCTTTGGCCCGGGTGGAGGCGGGGCGAGTACTCACAGGTTTCCGTTCATTGAGCACCTTCAGCTGGCCGGCCTCTTTCACACGGTCTCCGGGTCGTTTACTCTTCACCCTGCAAGGGAAGCTCTGTTATTATCCCAGAGTGAGGACAAGCGCTTAGGGAAGCCAAGTGGCTTAAGTTTCAGAGCCGGGAAGTTGTTGAACCTTGCACCCTCTACTATCCCCCACCCCACCCCGCGTCCTGCCCTCGGTCCCTCGATCGTAATTCCTCCGTAAATCCTCTGTCCCCAGCTACCTCTGAAATCTCTCTTCTTTGATCCCACCCCAGTTCACTTTAGTTCAGTTCAGATACAGTTCAAGGATTTCCATGCACCTGTCCCACGATTTTCTAACTACAACCTGAGGGTGGGGTGGGAGAAGAGGTTGAATGAGTGGAACTCCACACACATGCTTCAAGGTGGCGCTGGTTTTCTCAGACATTCTAGAATATTCTCTAGGAATACTCTATTTCATTTTCTTAGGGTCCAACTGCTTTAGAAAAGGAAATGTGCACACCAGTTTCCTAAGTGATGGTGGGTTAGGCCCTGGGGATACAATGATGAAAAAGAGGAACGCTGCGGTGGGAGATTGCCAGCCAGTGCAGGAGACAAACTTGCAGGTAAACAGTTGGAATACAGCATCTAGTAAGCACGCAGATACCTCTTGCAAAGTGCAGAATGAGGCTAAGAAAGTGCCTCAGAAGCTGCTTGCTGCTGTCAAGGAAGATTTCAGAGAGACTTGGAGGGTATATAAAAGTTCACTAAATTAAGAAGAACATTGTATATAAAGGATTATCATGTACAGATGCATGGATGCACATGGGAAAACATTTACAAAAAGAAGTTGAATATTAGATTTTATCCTGTAAGCAATAAGAAACCATTGTAGGTTTTTGAGCAAAAGCAGCAGAGTCACATTTGTGGCTTAGCCAGAGGACAATCCAGGTTTAGTGGGACCTGAAACTTGTACCGTTTGTGAGGTAGGATTCCATTAAGAAAAGAATATAGACTTGTGAATACAAAATTATGTTCAAAGGTAGACAGAGTATTTCTAGAAGTCATTCCTACACCTGGGTAATAACTATAAATAGAAGCGGTACAAACATATAAATGTCCCCACTAAACCCAAACTAAATGTATCCTGCAAATCAACTTCCACTTAGATGGATCTCAAAAATGTCTGAGGCAGCTCCAGCACCACCTAATACAAGGAAAATGTGACCAGGAAAACTCTCAGTGGAAAGGGACAGCAATTTTAACCAATTGTGGTTTAAATATATTTTGCAAACTTTATAAAACATATGACCATGTGACCATATGGCAAGTGACAAACCATGCAGCTTAAGCTTTCTTAGCTAAACGAGAAGGCAGGAGGGTTTTCACTTCAGCAGCACATATATTAACATTGAAAAGACAGAAGATTAGCATGGCCCCTGTACAAGTCTGACATGCAAATTTATGAAGCATTCCATAATAAATGAGAGAAAAATGGGAGAGGCAGAGAGGAGGAGGCAGTCGCATTAGTCATGAAAAAAAGATGAGGCCTGAATCAGAAAAGTTGCAGCAGGGGTAAAAAATGATCAGATAAGTGGGATATTTTGGAGGTTGAATAGGCCGGGCTAGGAGACTAATTGAAAATAGTGGGTGAATGAGTGAAAGGAGTGTGAGTTCATTTCTAGGTTGGGTGTCATTTCTGGATGATGGTGCCATCAACTGAGCCAGGGTACACAGAAGAAAAAGCAGGTTTCGTGGGGAAGAAGAGACTAAGTTCAGTGTGGAGTATGTTGAGTTAAGGTGTATGTGGAACATTAATTCACTCACCCAACAATTCTTTGTTGAGCATCTACTATGCACTAGGCACTACAGTGAGGATGTAGCAGTAACCCAGAGGGACTAGGTGTGAGGATGTAGCAGTAACCCAGATAAGGTCCTGGCCTTCATGGTGCTAATATTCTTCATGGGGATCAGTCAATAATCAAAACAAATACAATTTCATTCATATATTTATTGAGCACCTACTATATACAAAGTACTGTTCTAGGCACTGGGGATTCAGACAAGGTCCCTGCCCTCCTGTGATTCACATTCCAGAGAGGGAGACAGACAATAAAGTGAGTAAAATAAGAGAATTTCAAACTGCAGTGTGTGCTATGATGGAAATAAAACAAGTTATGAGACAGAGAAAGATTTGAATAGATGGTAGTCTATTTTAGACAGTCAAGGAAGGCCTCTTAGATAAGCTGGCATATGAGTGGAAGACCTGAATAACATGAAGAGCTGGCCAGGGACAGGGTAGGAGGAATAAAAGTACAAAGTCCCTAATTTGGTGGTGGGGGCCAGTTCAGGGCACTCTCTCAGTAATACTGCCTGAGCATTTATTTATGATGGACTGGGTGGGGTATGGGTGGGGTTTTGGGGTGGCATCTCCAGACATGAGTAAGAGACCCTGTGTATACCCTTAAGGAGTATACAATCTAATGAGGGAAGCAAGGTTCAATGAACAATAACAGGCTGAAAAAGGTCAAACACTAAGTGCTACCTAGAGGTATGAACAACACGTGTAGGAACAAAAAGGTAGCCACAATTAGTTCAAACATATTCAGTGAGTGTGTCAGGAAAGGCTTCACAGGAGATGGCACTTGACCCAGGTACAGTGGTACCCACCCGTAAAAGTTCTTCCCCAGTGATATTGGGTATTAGAGTTGCGGGGTAAAGGATAACGGGGGAGGCAAAGCTGTCAGGGGCCTGAATCCGAGGCAGTTAGATTTGCTGACAAAGGAACTCACACTGCCATGGATGGGAGGCAGCCAGCTGTTGCCCTGGAAATATGTGCTCTAGTTGTGTCTCACATCAGTGCACGATCTGAACTGGCCACCATAGTACAAGGCTGCCCTGGAAACTTTCTTCCTCTACCCCACCTCCACTTAACAGCTGTAAACATTTACTTTTAATTACATAGGCAATAGTATATGCATTTCCATTGTAAATAAACATCCAAACAGGCTGAAGATGCCCCTGACTGACCACCACTCAATCCCTGCTTACTTTCCTAGAGGGAACCTCAACGAGCTCTTTTCCGATTCATCTCTCTGCATATAAGTACATATAACTGTTGAGAGGAAAAATGATGAGGGCCAAAGTGGACTATAAAATACGTGAAGAAAAATGGTAAAAAATGGGAAAACATTACATGAGGAAGAACAGACTTGCTCCAAAACGGACTTGAAAGTACAAAGACAGTGAAAACAAAAGACAAAATAATGACAAATAACATTATCTGAGAAGTTACTGTGCGCTAAGCACTGTTCTAACCTCTTTACATGCATTAACTCACTCAATCCTTACAGCAACCCCATGAGGTAGGTACTAGAACTATCCCCATTTTATGGATGAGGAAGCTGAGTGTAGAGACTTTAAACCACCTGCTCGAGGCCACATAGCTAGTATGTATGCAAGCTGGGGTTCCTGGCAATACAGGGCCAGACTCCAGGCTCTTCACCACTCCTTGTGTGAATCTAACAGCAACTGGTAGCTCTAAGATCCATGTCATAGGGAAAGGTGATCGACAGTTTTTTTGCATAATTTGAATCACAGAAGCAAAATATGGTTTACACTCACTTGGAATAAAAACTAGCAGGATGGTCCCCCAGGTGCCAAACTAGGTAGCTGAGAGCACCAACACACTCCTCCAGGGCCAGCTTTAGGGGTGTGCCACCTGTACAGAGAGCTCTGCTCCCAGAAAGGATTTCAGGCTTGATTTAATGCTCTCCTGTCATTGTCTTGACATTCTTAGTAATTTTATCTTTGAACCTGTGTCTTGTAAGTATAGTCCAGTGTGACAATGGAGCATACACATGAGCAGAAGAGATACACTGGGTGGCAGCGAGCAGAGCCTGTGGGTATGGCAGGTGATGTGCATGCTGAGCAGTTGGCCAGGCCGCCTGGCATATACAAGCACATCTGGGGCAGTCTGGGGCACCATGGGGCCCGGAGCAGGGGGGGTTGGGGGACATTGGGCCAGTGACAATGGTGGCAGGAGTAGCATAAGCAGCAGCAGGGGTGGCAGTAGCCATAGCCCTGAGAGAAAGGACAGCCTCTGCATGGGGACAGCGATGGGACCTGTGGTGAGAGGCAATCTTGCCCTTCTGTCAACAGAGCCTGTCCCTGCAGCATGTGCACAAATATTAACTCTGGCCTGAGCACTGGGACAGGAACTGCTGGCACGCAGGCAGTAAACGTTGTCAGTAAATTATTACAAAATAAAAAAGTACTCACGGACATTGAAGTAAAGTACATAACGGGAGGTTATTAGAATTCTTTGAGGAGTTTTACAGCAATCCCCACGCTTTTTGGCACCAAGGACCTCTTTCGTGGAAAACAATTTTTCCATGGAGGGGGGCGAGGGGTTGGGAATGGTTCAGGTGGTAATGCGAGTGATGAGGAGCGGCAGATGAAGCTTCGCTCTCTCGTCCGCAGCTCATCTCCTGCTGTGCGGCCCTGTGGTTGGGGACCCCTGGTTTAGAATTGCTCATTTTGAAAACTAGTGCCAAATTGCAAAGCAAATATCCACAGTCTAGGAAATGGAAATTAAATTTAAGGATCATCAAAGTAGACACAGATGAAGGCTTTGGATGAACCAATTATTAATGAGGAAGACAATTTAAAAGTGTTTTCCTTATAATTGAAGATATAGGGGTAGAATGCATAAAAAGGTGTTTTGAATTATAAATAAATAATGAAGCCATTTTCATTCCTTGTATGACCTTGTCTTAGTCTGTTCAGGCTGCTATAACAAAATTGCCATAGACTGGGTGGCTAAGGAACAGATTTATTTCTTAAGGTTCTGGAGGCTGGGAGGTTCAAAATCAAGGTGCTGGCACATTCAGTGTCTGGTGAGAGCCCTCTTTCTGGTTCATAGATGGTGATCTTCTTTCTGTGTGGGGGAAAGGGTGAAGGAGCTCTTTGGGGGCTCTTTTATAAGGGGACTAATCTCATTTATGAGAGCCCCACCCTCAAGACCTAATCACCTACCAAAAGCCCCACCTCCTAGTACCATCACGTTGTGGGGGTTAGGATTTCAACATGACTTTGGGGGGCGGGGACACAAGCATTCAGTCTATAGTATACCTCCACAAGTTACAGGAAATGTCAGAGGAAACGTTAAATGCCATTGTATAAATTTATATTTAAAATTAGATTCAGACTTAGACAAAACTGATCTGTATGAAGAGTTAAAACTTTTTAGAAACATTGTTCTACAAGAATCATCAGATCTAGATGTATGAACATTTGTATTTTGAAATAATTTATCAGGAATCTATCCCAATGTTGTCACAGCCTACAACAAACAGTGCCAGTAACAGTTGCATCAGTAGAAAGCTCCTTCTCAAAATGAAAAGTTATCAAACATTTGCAATCTTGACTGATGTCACCTTCAATCATATTGGTTCAAAACGAGGTTGCTAAAAATATAGATTTGATGATTAAATAATTGAATTTGCAGAAAAGTGAGCCAGAAAAATCTTATGATCAATCAAGGTATCATATTAATAACGTTATTAATTTTATTATATAAACTATGATAAAAATATTGTTCTGCGATTTGTATGTTTATGTTGTTATACATGTATCACTGTTATCCCTATTATGTTTTTTGTTTTTTGGTTTTCTTTTTGCGGTACGCGGGCCTCTCACTGTTGTGGCCTCTCCCGTTGCGGAGCACAGGCTCCAGACGCGCAGGCCCAGCAGCCATGGCTCACGGGCCCAAGCCGCTCCACGGCATGTGGGATCTTCCCGGACCGGGACACGAACCCATGTCCCCTGCATCGGCAGGCAGACTCTCAACCACTGCACTACCAGGGAAGCCCCCTATTATGTTTTTTTTTTTTTCTTTTTGTGGTATGCGGGCCTCTCACTGTTGTGGCCTCTCCCGTTGTGGAGCACAGGCTCCGGACGCGCAGGCCCAGCGGCCACGGCTCACAGGCCCAGCCGCTCCGCGGCATATGGGATCCTCCCAGACCGGGGCACGAACCCGTATCCCCTGCATCGGCGGGCGGACTCTCAACCACTGCGCCACCAGGGAGGCCCCCTATTATGTTTTATAAGTAATAAAACATTTATAAAGAAAAAACCATTTTATTTTAGTGCCTTTAACTGCATTTCCCACCTCTCCCCTGGTTTTTGAACAAGGAACCCTCCATTTTCATTTTGCACTGGGCCCTACAAATTATGTAGCAGGCTCCCACTCCTGCTGGATGGTAATTGTGAGATGATTTGAAGGGATTGTAGCCACTCAAACAGCCTTACTGCTCTAAACAAACTCCTTTCCACTGGGAGTAGGGGATGAGGGTGGGTAGAGACAAGATGTCAACACAGAAAAATGAAGGTTAGTGTGGAAATCTATCATTTTCACATGAACAGGATGACACTGTCCATATCATTTGGCCAATTACTTTCTTCACTTGGCAACATCTTGGAGATCTTTCTGCAAGGAAATCAACCTTGTTCTTTTTTGAATTCCTGTTCAGGGAATTCCATAATTTGGATGGGTCTTGATTTATTTCTCCACTCCCCTGATAGATATTTAAAGTGGTTTTATTTTTCAGTAATACAGAGCTTCAGTGAACATACCAGTAGAGGCCTCCTTGTGTACAGGCATGTTTCTGTAGGTGGACACTCACAAGTGAGTTGGTGGGCCACTTTCAATCTTAATTACATACTGCCAAATTGCCTTTCAAAAGCATTGTGCCAGTTTTCACTCTCATCAGCGGTGTATTTTCACATTTCCTAAGACTCTGACCTTTAAGCTGTTTGCCAATATGATGGAGAAAAAAAATGGTAACTCATGTTTGTTTTTAACTCTGCATTTTCCCTCACTAGTGCAGTTGAATGTCTTTTTTTTTTTTTTTTTTTTTGTGGTACGCGGGCCTCTCACTGTCGTGGCCTCTCCCGTTGTGGAGCACAGGCTCCGGACGCACAGGCTCAGCGGCCATGGCTCACGGGCCCAGCCGCTCCGCGGCACGTGGGATCTTCCCGGACCGGGGCACGAACCCGCGTCCCCTGCATCGGCAGGCGGACTCTCAACCACTGCGCCACCAGGGAAGCCCGAATGTCTTTTTATATGATGTTTATTGGCCCATCCTCTGTGAACTTTTTGTAACCGTTGCCTAGTTTTTCTTACAGGTTTATTTGTTTTCTCCATATTAAGTTGTAGGAGTCATTTATATTTCTGGACATTAACCCTTTGCCTATTATGTATATTGCTGATATTTTCCCACAGTATGTAACATGTTTATGGTTTGTGTTAGCATACAGGAGTTATCATACAGAATGTTTGTATAGCCACTTGATATATTTACATCAATCTTTTCTTCTATGGCTTTTCTTTCTTGTTTATTCTTTTGGAAGACCTTATTTATACAAGGCAACAACTATCTTTTTTTCTCATTCTGTTGTAGTGCTTTCAATTTAGGTCTTTAACCTACCTTAAACTCATTTCCTTCTCAACTTTTGCATTTCTCCTATCTGGAACTCTTTTTCCCCAGATCTTCCTATGGCTGACAACTTCAGAGTCAGCTCAAATATTACTTCTTCCAAAAGGCCTTCCCTGACCACCTTAACTAAATTAACCACCCTCTCTACATTAAGATGTGCCCAGTTTGGGACTTCGCTGGTGGTCCAGTGGGTAAGACTCCGCACTCCCAATGCAGGGAGCCCAGGTTCAATCCCTGGTCAGGGAATTAGATTCTGCATGCATGCCACAACTAAAAAGATCCCGCATGCTGCAACTAAAAAGATCCTGCATGCCACAACGAAGATCCCGCGTGCCACAACTGAGACCCAACACAGCCAAAATAAAACAAACAAACAAAAACAAAAAAAGATGTGCCCCAGTTCATTACCTTGACTTATTTTCTTCATAGATCACCTCTTACTGAAGTTACCCAACTTATTTGTTTATATGTTCATGGTCTGTCTGTCCTTAGATTGGAAACTCCATGAAAGTAGGGATTTTGTCTTGTCCCCAGCTTCTAGAATACATTTAGAATTTATTATAGTGAATTTGATATGATGTAAGGATAACTTAATTTTTTTCCAAAAGGATAGTTGATTTTCTCAACACCAGGACTTGCTTTTCTAAAGGAGAATTGTTACTGAGTCGAAGATGGTTATGATTATTATTCAGTCCAGTGGTTCTCAACCTGTGGTGTACTGGAATCACAATTGGAGATTTTTTTTAAATTTAGATTTAATTTTAATTTAGATATAGATAACAAAGTACCACAAACTGGGTGGCTTAAAACAGAAAGGTATTGTCTCACAGTTCTGGAGGCTAGAAGTGGTATTGGCAGGCCATGCTCACTCTGAAAGCCCTAGCAAAGCATCCTTACTTGTCTCTTTCTAGCTTCTGGTGGTTGCAATCCTTGACATTCCTTGACTTGTAGGTGTATCACTCTGCCTCCATCATCACGTGTGTGCCTGAATTTCTCTCTTCTTATAAGGACCCCAGTCATTGGGCTAAGGTCCACCCTAATGTAATATGACTTCATTTTAACATACAAAGACCATATTTCCAAGTAAGGTCACAATCACAGGCTCTGGGTGGACATGAATTTTGGGGGGGACACTATTCAACCCAGTACAGAGTGTCACATTTACAAACTCTGCTTTATTAGGTCTGGAGTGGAGGCCCAGCATCCTTAATTTTTAAAAGTTTTACAGACTTGACAAATGATATCAATGTTCACCTGGAAAGGTGGACATGGGGGAAGGCCCTTTTGAAGCAGAATCTCAATCCCAGATGCCAGTAAAGAAAAATACTGAGGAATTTCACTGCATAAAAGTTAAAACTTTGTGAGGTAAAAAAATACCATAAACAAATTCAAAAGATCAGCAAAGCTGGGAAAACATATTTGCATCATATATGATAAAAGGCTAATTTCTTTAATTTATAATGAGTTCAGAAGAATTAACATGAAAGAGACAAAACCCAATAGTAAAATGAGCTAAAGAATAAGCAAGTAATTTACAGAGAAAGACATACACATATCAATAGAGATTTGAAAAGATGTTCAATCTCATCCATGAGTAAAGGCATATAAATCAAAACAATAAAATACCATCTTGACCTATCAGATTGGGAAATGTTTAAAGTTTGATTGTACGTAGAGCAAGTGAGGGTATGAAGAAATACTAGATACTTTCATATGGCGTTGGTGGGACTGAAGTTGGTACAACTTTTTTCATTTATAATTTGGCAATATATATCAAAATAGAACACGCACATATTCTTTGAATGTTGTGGGCTTTGCTAGTGCCTCCTCAGCTATCATTTCCCACTTTTTCCTTCCCAAAAACTTGTAGATTTTTATTTGTATATCTCTTCTTCCCACTTATAGCCCATGTATTTTGGGGTAAACAGATCTTACTCCCAGTTCTTCTGACCACAGACATCATTAGTTCAGGGGAGGACTTGTGACCTAAGCAAGCTAATGAGGGAGAAACTTGGGAGTCCTGCTCACTGGGAATGTTGGGTCAGAGTTTTCTCTTCTCTGCTGGACTTAAAAGAAGAGATTCAAAGACTCCATTGCCACTAGCAGCCATCTCGTGGCCACCTTGGCTAAAGCACTGGTTCTCAGCCTTTAGTGTGCATCATAATCACCTAATCTATTAAAACACAGATGGCTGATCTCTACTCCCAGAGTTTCAGATTCTGCAGGTCTGCAGTAGGGACCCAAAATTTCCTTTTCCAAGAAGTTCCCAGGTGATATTGATGCTGCCGGTCCAGGGACCACACTTGGAAAACCACTTGGATAAAGTAGGGACTACACAGCAGAGACTTAAAGAGACTGGGTAGCTCTAGCTCACCCTACCGCTGGAGTTGTGTTTTGTTACTTGTAACCAAAAGCGCCCTAACCAATATACTCAGCAATCTCGGACTAAAAATTTACCCTATGGATATACTTGCAGAAGTTTACCAAAATATATGCCCAGGGATGATCATTGCAGCACCGTTTGTAATAGCTAAAACTGGAAGCAATCAAAGTACTTGTCAATGCTATTCTCTCACTTCGTCCCAGCTTACCCTTCTCCCTCCCTGTGTCCTCCAGTCCATCCTCTACCTTTGCGTCTTTATTCCTGTCCTGCCCCTAGGTTCATCAGAACCTTTTTTTTTTTTTAGATTCCATATATATGTTAGCATACGGTATTTATTTTGCTCTTTCTGACTTACTTCATGCTGTATGACAGACCAGAGGTCCATCCGCCTCACTAATACAGCAGAAACTAACACAACATTGTAAAGCAATTATACTCCAATAAAGATGTTTAAAAAAAAATCTGGACCTCAAAGTACTTGTCAATAGGGAATTGATCCATCTGATGGAATCATCCATCTAATGGACACTATGTAGGGTTAAAAATTATGAAATACTCTGTACATGCTCATAGAAAAATATCTCTAAGATATATTGAGTATAAAAATCATGATGATTAAAAGGGAGTAATTTATACTTTTTAAACAAAAGAATAAATAAGCAGATATGCAGGTATATGCTTGTTTCCTGGAAGGCCAATTCTGATTAAGAATGGCTATATTTGAGGAAAGGAGTTGAAATTGAGGTGGTGCTAGAGGTTCTTCAGTCTTCATTTTGTATGTTTTTATTCTGAGTTGCCTAACCTTAGGTAAACTTTCCTTTTTTCAAAAAAGAAAATGTCATTTGGAGTTATCTGGGCAAGGCATAGGCCAATTTTAATTTCCTTCTTTGTGTTTCTGTATTGAAGAAACAACTAATAAATGTTATGTTATTTTTTAAAAGATTAAATCATGAAAAGGTGAATGGAAAATTAAAGACTTCTCAGGTATTCTGATGTGCAGCCAGGCTTGAGTGCCACTAACATGGTGCATACGTTATAAACTGGTGAGGACTTATACCTATCCAGATTGAGACTTAACTGGGGAGCTGCTAATTATACTTTAATGTGCATATGAATTACCTAGGGATCTTGTTAAAATGCAGATTCTGATTGAATAGATCTTAGGTGGGGCCCAATATTCTGCATTTCTAATAGGCTCTCAAGTGATGCTAATGTTGCTGGACTACTGATCACACTTTGATAGCAAGAACAAAGAAAGAGGAAAAGAGGAAAAAGAAGGAAGAGGAGGGACCATGAAGATGGAGAGGAAGGGACAGATATGAGACACTGCAGAATGATTGGGCATATGGAAAGAGAGTCTGAGGTGATGAGGTTTTTGGCCTGGGTGATGCGAGGATAGTAGTGACATTAACCAGAGATAGAGGAATCAAGCTGGAGGAGGAGGAAGTATAGGAAACAATGAAGGAGTGTGAGTAAGACTTCACATTTAAACATATTGAATTATGATTTTTCTGGGAGAGTATTATGTGGCTTGTCCAGCAGACCATTTGAACTCTGACTCTGCTCAGTAAAGTTCACATAGAGGTAGGTTTGAGACTCATCTGTATAAAGGTAAGAGCTGAGACCATGGGATAGGATGAAACTGACCAGGGAGAAAGAATAGTGAGAAGATGGCTGAAAACAGAAACTCTGAGAAATGTTAATCTTAAGAGACATGCTAAGAAGGAAATGAAGAAGTAGTTGGAGAGGCAGTACAGAAGACTAAATATCCTGAAGGGCTTTCCTACCAAAGAACAACTAGATCCTGCATAAAACATAATTTTTATTGTATTGCTGGATGTGTGAGTTAGCAACTGCTGCATAATAAACCAACCCACAACTCAGTAGCTTGAAACCACACCATTTATTGTTGCTCATGAGTCTATGTGTTGGTGCTCTGTTGATCTGCACTAGGCCAGGCTGATCTTGGCTGGGCTCACTCATGTATCTGTGGTCTGCTGGTGGGTTGGTTGGTGGCTGACAGGTCTAAGCTGGTCTGGCTGGATATAGCTAGACAAAAGGGTCTCTCATCCTCCAGAAGGCTAGCCCAGGCTCATTCCCATGGTAATTCCAGGGGTCCAAGAGAGTGAGCAGAAGCACGCAAGGCTTAGAACTGACATAATATCACTTCTGCAACAGTCTATTGATCAAAGCAAAACACACGACTAGTCTAGATTTGAAGGGTGGAGAAACAGATGCCATCTCTTAATGGGAAGAGCTGCAAAAGGTGTAGATACAGAGAGATGTGAACAACTGTGGCCATTTTTGTAATCAATTTATCATGCTGGACTTATCAGAAGTAAAAGGAGTCTTTAAAGAGCAAGCAAAATACAGCAAGCAAGCAAACAAACAAATCCATGACAACAGTAATAAACCCCACTGAGCTGGCTAGGGAGAGCAGGGCACTTGAGGACACTTCCAAAAATGGAATAGAGGTAGTTCCTTGGAAAATTGAGGTGCTGTTACTGGAAGAAATGAGGAAAGGCTGCTGGTCAGGTAGGAAAACAAATAGACATCTGCCTCAGAATCCAAGTCTAGTCTTTGTCGTGAGAAAATTCTAGGAATACTTTAAATTGACACAGAACGGCCTTGTCTTTTTGGTCCTTGAAACCAGTATGCACGAGGCAACTTTTAGGAGTTTGAGCTTGGACTCAAAACCAGCATGTCAACTGTGTCTTCTTAAGGTATTGAAAGTGTTTTCACATCCACTAGCTTGTGTAACTCTCACAACTACCTATAAGGGAGGTAAAGCAGGCATTATTATTCCCATTTAATACTACTTCTAAAAATAATTTTGTCACTATCTTATAAAAGTGAGCATTTGCATGCCTTAGGTCCCAGCAGGAGACATGTGCACAAGCATACATGGCAACATTAATGGAAATAAGCCATATTTCCATTGGACAGAGAATGGGTAGATAAATTGTGGTATATTCACACAATGGAATACTATACAGAAGTGAAAACAAATTAACTACAGCTACAGCAGTAACGTGTTTGAGTCTTAGAGGAAAAAAAAGCTGGGTGAGAAAAGGAAGTTGCAGAACACTACATAAAAATAACGTTTTTATAAAATTATAAAGCAAGTACAACCTAACAATATATTGTTTAGGAATAATTACATATGTGATGTAACTATTTAAAAAGAAACCAAGGGAATGAAGACTAAAAGTCAAGATACTGGTTACCTCTGGGGAAGGCAGAGAGATGGGATAGTTCTTAGGTTGGGCAGTGGGCTCATAAGTGTTCATTTTATTATTGAATTTCATTAACATATGTTACATGTATCCTTTTGTGTTTATCAAATAATACATAATAATTTTTAAGTAGTCAAAAAAGGAAAGAGAAATAGCAGAGAAATGTCAGGGAAGCCAGAGAATTTCAGGAAATGGGTTGTGTTTCAGTGTCAATTACTGTGGAAGTCCTCAGCAAGATGCCTGCATGAAAACCCTGGACTTGGTGACTGGGAGCACACTAGTCGCCTTTGGAAGCAGCCACATTCAAATGGGAAGGGCTGATGCCAGATTATAGGCTAGGAAGAAATGTGTTATGAGGAAATCAGGACTGGGAGCGTAGACAAGTCTTTCATCTACTACCAACCCTCCCACCCCCACCAAACCCGTAACAGCTAACATTTATTGAGGCTGAATTATATGCCAGGCATTTTACATACACTATGTCATTTAATCCTCAAAACCACCCCCACAGGGTGTGCTAGGGGAGCTAAACTCAATGCTTGTGTTACCACAAGATTATATCCACTTCAGCCCACATGCAGAGAACCCCTATGACACTGGAATGGGAATGAATGTTTCACTATTCCATTACAAATTTTAGGTATACTGACTCAAGTGGTTAGGTAATGGCAACCAGCCAAAAATCAATGAGTCAAATCTACCCAGAAATGGGTCATTTCTCCCTGTGATGCTATTATTGCGACTCACCAAACTTACCTCTCCCTTTTTCCAGGGACATAGTAGAATTGTACTTTTCCACCTCTAGGAAATTAGGTGCAACCATGTGGGCCATCTCTTTGGGCAATAAAAAGAGAGAAGTGATGTGTGACATTTTAAGCTTTAAGAGTTAGTGTGTATTTTGGTCACATTCCTTCCCAACTCAGTGATGCGGCTTCTGTTGGTCTGAGTTATCAAGTGGCTTTGGATGAACAGAGCTCCCCTGACAACACATGTTGGACATAACGAGCAATAAGTATACCTTTATTATGCGAGATTTGGGAGTTATTATAGCAGCAAAACCTAGCCTATCCCAACTGATACACTCCCCTTTCCTAGAGTTGAAGATTATAAATGTGTAAGGACTGAATAATAAGATGAAAATGTTTTAAAATATATAAAATAAACCACCTAGAACTCTCTCTGGCACATAGTAATCCCCTGATAGGTGACTTTCTGCATTTGCTCCTAATAAATGAGCACAGAATTTTCATATTTCTCACCCACAAATAAAAGATTAGCTGTAGAAGAAATAAATAGAAGACAATGTTCCAGGCTCACATTATTCCTAATACTTGTGATTTTAGAAGAGATATTTTCATTCTTGGTCACTTTATCCCTCAAGTCCATGAAAAAACACAGTTGACGCTGCTTGGGTCATATACCCATCCCTGCACTGGGGGAGGTGAAGCCATGTGACTGATGGTCAACCCATCCCTACCCCAAGATTGGAAAGAGCAGTTCCCCAAAGGAAAAAGAAAAACAAAAAACTGCACTTAACTGCTGCCAGAAAGAGGAAGGAATGCTGAGGAGGCAGAAATAAGAGTTATCTACTTAGTCAAAACATAGGTTTAGAACCCTGGTTTTTATCACTTATTAGCTGTGTGTGAACTTGGGCACCACTGAACCAGTTTGCTCGTGTGTAAAGTGAGGATAGTACTTACTTTGCAGAGTTGTTTGAAGCTTAGAAACAGTGTACAATAGCTTACTACTATGCTTGGTACCTAATAGGTCCTCAGCAAACAGTAACTTTTAAAAGCCAAATGCTAAGGATTTCCCACTATTAAGTTCTGAGTCCCAACACTCAAAGATCAAAGGTTAGAAAAAGACATCTATAGCCATAATGAACCAAATACAAAACAAATTTTTACAAATGACAGTTTTCATTTAAGTGTAATATTTACAAGCTTCAGTAACCTCTAATGCTCGCCTTTAGGTTCATCTGTTTCCTTTTGTAATCTGTACACACAAGGCACAGAGCAGCCAGGGAGGCCAAGCCCAGCTAGCAACACTCAGCAGAAGCAGTAAGGTAAGAAGAATGCCCTAGAGTCCTGGCTTCAGACTCTGCTCCAAGCATCAGTCTATTGCTCAAAGGTGACTCAGAACTCTTTTTCTCTTTTTTGAGAGCCCCATTTAAAAGCACATTTAAATGCATGCCATTCAGTGATGAACCTTCATATTCAATCTTCTTGTGTTTTTGCCACCAACACACCCTCTGCCTCAGAAACCTACAATCTGTTTTGCACCAGGGAACATTTTCAAAGGTGTTTTAGCTGTCCTTGATTTAGTCATCAAACATTTCTAAGTGCATGCTCGGTGGTAGATGCCAAGAAGACAAAGATGGTCAAGTTTAATCTACTAGCAGAGATGCAGCGAAGTGCTACAGGGACTGGCTATGGGGAGTCCGTACAGGGGTCCCTAGTAAGAGATCAGGAAAAGAATCACAAAGATATGAGCTGAATCTTAGGGGAAAAAGTTGAGACTGCACCAGAGACAAGGGGAGAGAGGTATTCTAGGCAATGGTATAAGCAAATGAGAATAAATGGATATTAATAGCTTAATGTTGCTGGAATGAGTTGGGGTGGCAGGAAATGAGGCTGGAGAAGTGGTCAGGAGCCAGATCATGAAGGGACCATGGAAATGGGCAGGCAGCATGTTAGAAGGACAGATTCCTCTGGAAGCTGATAAGCATGGTGGATTAAATCAGTGGTTCTTAACGTCTCTTAGGTCATAGACTTCTTTAAGTAACTAACAAAGGTATGGTCCCTTTCACTGGGAAAAGGTACATACACGTAGACACAAAATTTGCTCACAGTTGCCTGGTTAGGAGTAAGACAGAGGAGCAACTGCAACAATTTAGGTGAGACATGAGGAGGCCTGAACTAAGCCACAAGTGGGGAGAGAAAAGAGATAGATGTGAGAAAGAGAAAGATGGTTGAGTATTACCAACAGATCTTGTCACAAATTGGATTTGAGAAATGATGGAAAGAAAGACATGCATCTAGGATAACTCCCAGGTTGGTTTGTGGTGTAGACAACTGAGTAGAAGGTAGTGTCACTCATGGAGAGGAGCAGGCTTTGGAAGAGAAGACGGGTTCAGTTTGGGAAATGTCGAGTCAAAGGTGCCTTTAGAACATCCAAATAAAGAAGTTCAGCAGGAAGCTAAATATGCCCTTCCTTTTCTTGTACTGGCTCTCTTGCCCTGATATTCAACTACAAATAGGCTCCTAAATCTCTGTGCAACACTTCTGAATTGAGACAAGTATATTCCCCATTTGCCGAAAGGAGTCCAGAAATGGGAGAAGAAATTAAACTTCGCACACCCAAAATTATTTCACATTTTTTTTTTACTAAAAGAATAGACTTTTATTAAGCACTGTAAGTTTCTTTCCATCAGCATTAACAGAACAACAGACCAATTTCCATCACAGAACAACTCCTGAGACATTTTCATTCCTTTCTGAAACACTTTCCTTAACTCCTGCAGTTTCCCCTAAGAAGCATCCATTCAAACTTACATTAATAAACTATGGAGCTTTTGTGGTGAGGTGGGCCAAAAAGGCAGGGAACTTGGAAGAGAAATACATATTATCCATCCACTAAACACACTGTCAAGAGCACAGGAGAAGAGATACTACCACAGGAAAAAACAATGAAAGATTTTACTTTTGTCAATAACATCATTTATCAGGGAGCACTAAAAATCAATGACTCCTTGAGTTAAAGTTTCTTTACCTAGTATGTTATTCTAAAAATAGAATAGAATAGAATAAAATAAAAGGTGGATGGAGAAGTATCTTCTGGGAAGTAACTAAAATGAAGTCCAGATTTTGCAGGGTTATGAGAGATTAATAAAATCTGAAATATTTAATTTGCTTCATTTACATGAAAATTCACTAGTCATTAGTTACTACCAACACGGACAAAAAGAGCATCTATAAAAGTACAAGGGCAATGTCAAAAGCTGCAGTGGGCACCCTAGCATAGGGTTTTTTTATTTTGCTTTTACCTTGGAAAAGATGATTTTGCAAAAAAAAATATATGAAGTTATTTTCTTAGAACATCAAAATAACCTCTGACAATACTGAAGATAATTAGCAGTAACAGGGGAAATAGGGGAATACCTGCACCAGCAGACTACGGCAATAAGCCAAGGGAAAAGAAAATGGAAAGTCAAATAAAAGAAGATGCCAAAGTCACAAGAGGGAGAAAAATATAGGGTGACACACAGTGAAACAGTGAAAACTTACCCCCCCCAAACCCCAAGCATATTTAGGAAATATGCATCAGGAAGTAAACAAGTATAATGATTAAACCTTAGTAGAATTATACTAACTACTTTAAACTGTGGTCTACTTGTACTGTCATTTCAAAGTGGGGTGGGGGAGTCTTAGAGGCTGAAAGGGTAGCACGGACAGGCCCACAGGAGCCTTCTAAGGTTCCAGCGGACTGGATCGCTATAACCAAACAGTTACTTCCACATTCTTTCTACCCTACATAAGCATTCCTCCCCCCACCCCCCTCCTTAACCACCCTCCCTAATGCCTTACCTGGCTGTTTTTCTCAGTGATTAAAAACAAGTTAACGTGACTTGGCCAACGATGCCAGGAAATCAAGATGGAGACAAAAATCAAATATCACTAGCCAAAGCAAGTGCCATTTCTTGGGCTATAAAGTCTACCCAAAGTCCTACTGGCTCAGAATGAAAATGATACAAGTGAGCAGAAGTTTATCAGGCCTGGTCCAGACTAGACTGGCCACTGAATAAGGGTGGGAGTTATAGGCTGACCCCAATACACACCAGCAGAAATCAAGAACTGAAAGTCCTTGGGGATCAGTGGCTATATACATCCAGGGTGCTTTTGTTTGTGGCCCTACAAGGTAAAGGGGTCATTTCTGGGGGTTCCCATATGATGCATGACTTTGTTCAAGAAAGGCCACATCATAGTCAGAATTTGAACCTCAAGTGAAGGATGACAGTCTCTTCAAGTGGTACTCACAGCAAAAAGCAGACTCATGTTCCCTAATTTGAAAGAAATTAGAAAAAGTTAATCTTCCAGTAATAAACCTTAGTCTTTCTGGCTTCTAAATTGTATGTTTTGGCAGATAAATTAAAACATGGCCCTTTATGGTTCTTTCTTGTAAACTTACAAACCCAAAATGCTGAATCCAAATAAAAATCAAAGTTGGAAGTGAGACACTTGTTTCATCCTGGGCCAGGCTAGGAGAAAGTAGAGGTGTGTGGAAGGGAGAAAAGCAAGCCGTTTGGAAAACTGGAATCATCCCTATCAAAGCAGCAATTTTACTTCTCACAGTGAATGCCTACAAAATAATACATCTTCTTAATGCTGTGAGAGTTAACAATACTGTCACTTGATTGTGTCAAATAGATTCAAGATTCACAGAAACACCAACTGAAGAAAATGCCTTTCCATATAACTCCAAGTACTTCCTATTAGAAATTGGAGCTAGCTAGCTATTTAATTTAACACAGCTCAGTGATTCTGGTTACTTTTAGAGCTTCAAAGGACTCCTCCCTCTGTGGCTCCAGAAAGAAATCTCCAAGCCATCTAAGTTCGCTACTAAATCCTTCTCTTGCTGGATACAGAAGTCCTAACCTTCAAGATGTTGTGAAAGGTTGGGCAGGTTAGGAGAAAAGCGGGAACCAAATTAGGGGAGCCAATTTCATAGAGGAGGTTTTTGTACACTTTGTTCTTGGTTATATCTGGCTGGGTATGCATTCTTGTCATCCTGCTCTGGTTTATGTAAGAAGTGTCTGGGCAGGGGGAAAGGCATTCTAGACCTCCCTCCCCCTGCAAGTTGTGGGTTCTCTTAAATTGGGCCAGACTAGGATAAAACAGTCTGAGACTGTCTTCAGTCTCTCATGATGATACACTCATTGTAAGTGGGTAGTGAGCAAACAGCCTTCCGGTTGTCTGGAAAAAAATCACCAAGGACCTACTCTGGGTTAAGGTACATGGGGTTTTTCAAAAGAGAGAGAACCCTGCTAGAAGTCTAGTCAGTTGTATTCCTGTAGAATTCCTGTACTTCTTGGGCAAGAATATCACAAAGCCCAAAAGGAAGTGTATGAGGCTGGAAGCCTCAACTCCTGAACAAAGACACAATGCTAATCTGTTGCAAGCCATGTTCCCATCCCTCATACTGTTGAGGAGGGAAACTGGAAGTGCAAGGTTGTCTCAAGAGTATCTCCAGAAAGGGGGAACAGCCTCTTTGTCCTGGACAGATTCTGGCCTCACTTGGGGGCTGGGAACATTTTACAGAATACCCCTATAGGCCCGGGCCAGAGTCCTCTGAAGTCTTCCTTGCAAAGCAAATGAAAAGATCAAGTAGTCAAAATGTCAATGAAAAAACAAAACAATCTAGGTATGTAAAATCAAATTGCCGATTTCCTCACACTTCACTACCCCATCTTTCCAATGTTAGTCCTCTCTCCTTCAGGGATTCATGGCAATAAATTCTAGCCTGAGGCCAGTTTGATCCCGGAGTTTCAGATGAGATTTCCTCCAAACTGGCTGCAAGCCCCGGTAATTACCTCCCATCCCCTTTCTCTCTCCCAACCAGGCTGCTCCTTCATAAGGAAATGCCCAACTCTTCCCAATCCTATTCCAACCTCCTGTTTTTACCATACGGGATGTGAGGACTCTGTTCAAGATTAGGCTTGTGACAACCCAACTGTTTGTTGTTCTGAACAGGCAATCTCTGGAAAGTACTTTTTGTCTGCTTTAGAGAAGCCCATCTTCTCATAACTGTGATGGGCTACGACTTAGTAAGGATTTTAAAATGTGGTCTTTTGAAACCTACCACTCCATAGCAGTGGAAGCATTTCTGGGAAATTCAGTAAATCTTCTGGGACATCATCATGTATGTATGTGTGTGCATGTATATAAATATATATATACCAAATATATATATTTATATTTATATATACATACACACATACACATATATTTATATATATATAAAATATGTATAGATAAATAGATTTGTCTCTTTATATAAAGGGTATGTGTATGCATATAGATACATGCATTCATATATATATCTATCCAAACATCCATACACAAACACACACACACACACACACACACACACACAAGCACACACAGTCTTTTGAGTTCCCTTTCGTACTCAGTTTCATTATATTGATTCCACCCTTTCAGGGTGTGGGCAGCAGGGAGTGGGTGAACTGCACCACATCTTCTATTTTACAAACAAATCATTAGTTCAGAGGCAGGAAAAATCTGCCCAGTACTTTTCTGATTCACTTGAATCCCCCAGTACAAAGGCCATTGGTAGTTATTTTAAGTGTATAAAATTAAAAAAAAAATTAAAAAAATAAAATAACCAATACTACCTCACTTCCCTGAAAACATCTACCTATCTGATTGTCAGGTCAGAGCTAGAGGTGGTAGTATAAACTCCTGGCAGAGGTGAATGGGGAGAAAGAGTTAGAAGATGTGGATACTGATTATATACGAAGGCCCTACTATTTCATAAAGAAAAAAGCAAGTTAGGAAGCCATATACTCAGAAAACCAAAGCTGGAACTTTTCTATAGGGCCTTACGTGATGACACCCGATAGTCACTGCCTTAATAGGCTTCCAGGGGACGTAAAGAGAATATTGGCACTATATATTCAATTTGAGAACAGGAACTATGCTTGTTGCCATTCATGTTTGATGAGAGCTTCCCTAGAAGCAGACCACTGAGTCTGGAAGCCCAGAAAAAGACAGGGAAGGGGAAAAGATGGATACAATAGAACACCCCATCCAAATTCTGGATGCAACTAGGGTAAGCATTTTATGTCCTCCTCTAACTTGGGCCTAAAATCAGAAAAGTATAGGTTTTCCCCTCTTCCTGATCTGCTGAAGCCATCTTCTGCTTGTTATTCCTCTTTCTGTTGTGCCACAGTTCCCAGCTTTTGCTCTCGTAAGCGGCTCTTCTCACCATTCTTCACGGGGAAGTAGCGGTTACCATTATTACACACACTGCTGTCTCTGGTTAAGGCACACTGTGATGGAGCTGGAAGATGATCATTCTTCTCTTCCTTGATCAATGTGCCATTGTTTCCATTTACCTGTGAGCGAGACCGACCTTGATGAGGCTCCAGGGATTTAGAAACTCCATCTGAAGTGCTCTGTCAAAAACAGAGATATTCAGTAGAAATGGTAATCCCAAACTGGCTGATCCTTCCCAAGCATGTTTATAAGCTAGCCTGCAGAAACTGCTTCAGTTCTTCAAAAACACCAGAAAGCCCAAAGCTTGTTAACACCTAGTACACTCTGACACTGTCTGGAGAACTTAGGGTGACAACAAATGGATCTGACTCAAATCCAATGGCAATGACAACACAATAATGACACAGCTACTGTTTACAAAGCTTTACAATATATTTTTTTCAAATGCCAAAAGGGACCCTAAATGGTAGATATTATGATGCCCCATTTACAGATGAGGAAGCTGAGGCTCAGAAAGATTAAAGTAACTTGCTCAAGGAGACACAGGTAGAAAGTGGTGGGGCCAGGATTGCACTCCAGGTTGGTCAGCCTCTAACGTTTACTCTCTTAACTTCCATGCAACGCTGTCCAATACTGACAATTGGACATGGAAAGGAAAGGAAAAGAAAACAAATGATAAGATCTATATGCAATATTCCCTAGAATTTTTCATAAGTAAAAACAATCATCTGGTTTTCTTTTAATTTCAGAAATGTAACTGCTCTTGAAATGCTAACGCCATGAACTGTATTACCTTGAAAGTGCAGTACTGGCTCTCAATGAATATTATTAGGAATAATAACAGTGGTTGGGCATGCCAGGCACTCTGATGTTGGTTTCACAGATAAGAAACACAAATGAGGCTCGAAAAAGTAAAATAACTTGCTCAAGGTCACTGGCATGCCTAGACTTGCATCCAAGTCTGTTTGACTCCAAAGACATTGTTCTTTCCACTAAGACACAACACATAATGGAAGTCTAATACCTGTTGAATTTGTGGTCAATTATAAATAATAACTATTAATATTTATTGAGCACTTCCCATGTTCCAGGTTCTGTGTTAAACACTACATATATCATCTCATTTAATACTCAAAATAACTCTATGAGGTAGATACCAATTCTTCCATTTTTACAGGTGAGGAAATTAGAGCACAGAGAGGTTAAGTAACTTGCCCAAAGTCACAGAACTGGTAAGTGGCAGAGCCAGATTCAAAGCTAGATCATTTGGCTCCAAAACCTACACAACATGGGTGTTACTGTGAAGTGTTTCTCAAGAACCTGGAAATAAGATGAAACTAGTAATGGATGGAATTAGCCATGTGAGGTAGTCAACAAAGAAATAAAAATGTAACAAGTAAGTGACTGAAGAATTCGAGAACACACAAAAATCCACTGACCTAGGAATAATCTCAAGAAGACAGAACTGTAATGTAAGAAGATTTAATAAGCTGCAACAATTAATTTTCTCAGATTTTGGAGAAAGGGCAACTGAACAGAAAAAGGAGAGTCAGCAAGGCAATCAGCAGCACCTCTGTCCAGGGAAGATGCCGTAGCTAAAAACAAATTCAACGTGAGGCTTTCCCTGGCCAGGCTACCTCTAGAGTAGATGACAGTACCCCCAGAAATCTTAGCTAAGAGAAACTTAAGATCATCTACCATCCCTTGTTTTCCCTCAGTTTCCCCATCTGTAAAATAGAGAGAATGATAGTATCTATTTCATAGGTTCCTATAAGGATTCAGTGACACACTCCATGTAAAGCACTTAGAACATGTTGTAGAACATGTTGTGCCTGGCACACTGTAAGAACTCAATGCCAGCTAATGTTACTGTTCTGATTCCATGCCCCCAGGCAAACTTCTGATACCAAGTCTTCCCTTTCAGCTTGCTCTTAGAGAGAGAAAGCTCCGGTAGACATGGTTAAGAGCATGCATACAAGAGTCAGCCAGGCCTAGGTCTGAATCTTATCTCTAACAACTAGAGTTGTTATCCCGTTTCAGAATTAGCACAGCACAGGGCTTTGGAATCAGTCAGCTCACGCTGGAATGTCAACTCTAATACTAACTTGATGGGTAATTTTGGGCAAGGTGCTTCATCCCTCTGAGCCTCAGTTTTTTCCTGTTTAAAATGGGAATAATAAATACATATATTTATGAGTGACTGGAAAAAAGTATACAATATATTGTGATAATTATTTCTTCTCACTGTAAATCAGTACTTTATCTTTCACCCCCTCCCTTCTCTTCCCTTCCCCCACTCCTTTAGCCATATCCACATAGCTATTTCTGTGATCTTGGTTAATGTGAGTCAACCACTTACAGATGGATCCACTATTATTGTACCAAAAATATCAGGTTTTTCAGACTGTATGCCTATTGATCAGTCCCTGAATCATGGTGAATTGATCAAGGCTGTACTACCTTATGGGAAACTATCTGAGTGACTAGTTTTCCTGCCTGGTGCAATCCCTTTTCCCTTACTGAGCAGCTTCTGGAAAAAGCTGAAAAGCTTTGGAAAAATCCAAAGTCACTGCTTTCTGGCTTTGGAATACATTACAAAATGCTTTGTGTGGGGGACTTACCATTGTAGTTCCATTTGGGGCTCAAAATAACATTAAAGCAAATTTGTATTCCTTGAGAAAACATTAGACAATGGGAGTTAACATGGATGCAATGAGGGCTGGTTGTATACATGAGAGCTGAGCTGGGATTGAGGGCTGACAATAAAATTGCCTTGCAGTATGGTCTAGTCAGTGACCCTTGTGAGGATTAGAAACCACATATAAAATGTCTAGTAGATGGCTTGGAAGAAAGTTAAGCACTCAAGAAATGGTAGCTACTATACTATGAGGAGTCCAGCAGTCTGAGGCCATTACAAGATTTTGGATCACTACGGGGGGAAGGGGGGATGCCTATTGAAGACCAGTGAGTTTAAGACCATTCTGAACCCTTAAGAGTAAGCAGAATGGCTATGCCTCCTCCCCTCCCATCATCAGCAAAGGCAAAAGTCCAATTTTCTAAGCATCTCTGGTAGCCCCTCAGAAGTTCAGGCATGCTGGTGGAGTCCCACTGTTAACTTCACTTTTGTCCCTTTATGGCTGCATGTAGTGCATACTGTGCTAAGTGCAGGTCTTTAGGACACAGTACCTGGTTTCTATCTTGTGGCCTCACTCAGGGAAAAGGATGACACTGCAGCCCTGTGGGAAGAGCCTGGGCAGGTTAACCCTCACTAGACTGCTAGAGAGCAGGCGGATGAAATCAAATGCTAGGAGAAGCTATGAAAGCTCCCAGGTTTTCATGCCTGATCTCTTGCAAAAAAAAACCCCAAAAAACAAACAAAAAAAAACCCCCAAAACGACAAGAGGTATCAAACAGAAGCTAGATCATCTCAAAAAGGTACTTACTTGTTTATTTCCTTTTTTATGTCCTTTGGATCCTCTACCAGTCTGTTCTTTTCCATGCCTTTAGAAAGTGGGGGGAAAAGTGATCATGAGGAACACATAAAGCCTGTACCTCCATTTTCACTTAGTTAACTACTCACCTCCTCTAGGAAGTTTGACCCTCTTAAGTTAGATGCCTCTCCTCTGTGTTACCACTGTAAACCTCTATCTCTGTCATTTCTATGTCATACCGAATTGTCCTGTGTCCCAAGTCCTCCTCTAGGGCAAAAACTTTTTCATCAAGGCAGGGCATTTTTATATGTCTGCTGAACTCAACTGAAAACTGGCTTTAAAAACGCAAAGTTAGTTAATGCCTCTTACCTTAATAGAAGGTTTGGATAGCTGGGCATTTTCCCAAGAGCACCTTGATTGACACTAGCTTATACCAAGCTATTCAAATACATACCCCTTTCCCGGCCCACCGACAGAAACCACTTGCATGCCAAAGGAGCCATGACCCCTGGAGGATCTGCTGCCAGCCCACTGGCCCACAACCATCCCGGCAATCTCTAGTTTTCCTCCTTGGGGTGGGATTGGATGGAGACCTGGGAAGAGAGGAAGAATGGTAAGTGCAAGGTAGGATAAGAGGTGGAATAGAAGATCTACAGCCCACCTACTCTGTATATTTCCATTTCTCTATGATAAAAAGACTCTGTGATAACAACAAAGGGTCATGGTGGAAGCAAATTTTGGAAGAGGGTGTTGAAGATCCGTACATATCCACTTTAGCAAGTGGGGTGTGCCTGATTCATTTTCCAACTACAGAGCCTGCACACAGTAGGCATTCAATATTTGTGGAGAGAGAATGAGGTCTTAAGATCTAGCTATTGGAAAATTATAGGCCAAAACCACTTTTGATTCAAATACATGTCACTACACACTGGAGGATTAGCCAAACAACCAAACCAAACAAAAAATAATGAAACCAAAGTAACAGTAATTTATGATTAAAAAGTAAGAATAGCAACAGTTGAAAACCAGAAGCAATTCAAGACAAGATAGCAGATCTCCTTAAAACAGGAAACTCCAACTCTGTGTGTGAGCTCACAAGCACAGTACAGCTCTGTAACTTGGCACAAAAGGAAGCCTTCATAGAATACAGAATTCTAGTAAACCTTTAATTTTAGTTTGTGGAAAAAACCCAAATATTAATAACTCTTCACTAACTTAGCAGGTTGTTAGCAAAGAGCCCTTCATTTATATAAAAGTGGGAGTCTAAGGAACTAGGTGACTAGCTAATCCTAAGAGGGCAAGAAAGACTTGCATTTGGGGATCCTACTGTGGCCTTTAAGGAGTCAGAAGGCTCCTCATGAACCACCAGTAACTGGAGACTAGGCATCAGTGAGAGCTGGGGCAATGGTGAGGACCTCCCAAGAACTTGGCTTTAATTAAGGCTGTCTTCTGAGACACAGTAAAGTCAACATGCAAAGAATGAGAGCAGGCATCTATAAAGACACCTTCAAAGGATGGAATGAATGGCTGGCTCCCTGGTTTGTGAGACTACTTAATCATTACTTGATTGAACAGAGCAGACATTCACACTGCTCCTCTAAGCACAGCCTTGAGCTAAACATCCATGCTGAATTTTGTGACCCTAAATTTAAGACAAATTTCAACTTCCAGCTTTATTATTTTTAAAGTGACGAGCAATACACAACAAACACTTCAACCATAGCACTCTCACCCAATCACAGAAACTTGGTATTTCATGTTAAAATGTCCCCATTAAAATACCCTGTTTCGGGCTTCCCTGGTGGCGCAGTGGTTGAGAATCTGCCTGCCAATGCAGGGGACATGGGTTTGAGCCCTGGTCTGGGAAGATCCCACATGCCACGGAGCAACTAGCCCCGTGAGCCACAAATACTGAGCCTGCGCGTCTGGAGCCTGTGCTCCGCAACGAGAGGCTGCGATAGTGACAGGCCCGCGCACCGCGATGAGGAGTGGCCCCCACTTGCCGCAACTAGAGAAAGCCCTCACACAGAAACGAAGAGCCAACACAGCCATGAATAAATAAATAAATTAATTAATTTAAAAAAAATAAAAAATAAATAAAAAATAAAATACCCTGTTTCGCCAGGGGACAGGTTGTTTGAATTATCAGGGTCAGTATCTGACCTACTAAGCAGGAACGTCTGTTTTACATTAAGCCACAGCTCAGATATCACCATAATGTATACATATGTGTGTGTATATACATGTGTGTGTGGATCCATGTGAGTGTGTATGTATTTGTTTTCTTCACTAAACTGCAATCCCCTGGAGGGTACAGACTATGACTTATTTCTCTCCATGCTTCTGGAACTGTGTTAGATCTACCCTCAGAGTGGAAATGGGTACATCAAGCTATGGCTGTTTGCTGACACTGGTCATTTACTTACCTACCATTGCTCTTCCTGCAAGCTCCTGTGTACATCTG
The DNA here is from genome assembly GCF_964165515.1 of Mesoplodon bidens. Classification (NCBI taxonomy): domain Eukaryota; kingdom Metazoa; phylum Chordata; class Mammalia; order Artiodactyla; family Ziphiidae; genus Mesoplodon; species Mesoplodon bidens. The sequence continues at coordinate 93,690,729 of NC_138163.1, read as the reverse complement.
CTTATGGGGAGAGAGTGAGCTAACCAGCAACCATGAAGACCCAGTTCACATGAATTACAGTTCTCAAAAGTAATAAATTGACCAAAAAAAGTAATAAAGTGACTCTTGGTTTCTGCATCAGTTACTTCATGAGTGGTTTGGTGAGAGTCAAATCCTTAGGGATCAATCACCTCTATGGGTCTGGGAAGACAGTGGGCTCTCCTCACAGGCTACACCCCTCCATCTCAGTAAGCTCCTCTTCAAACCACACCATAGCACAGAAGGTAAAGATATATGTGAAACTGCTGATTCTGTAACTGGCAATAATTACTGGATGGGTTACTATGAAATAGACTGAGTTTGACAAACACCTCATTCTTAGGTACTGACCTGCAAACCCCCGGCTCCTGCCTTGAGGGGGAGGTGGCATTGGGCCCATGGCTCTGGGGTAAAGTGAAACAGGGTAGAGAGAGGGCACCATGGGAGGCACAAAAGTAGGTGATGGAAGTAGAGCAGAAGGCGGTGGATGGTTCATGTTGACTCCTTCAAGGATGCTCTGTCTCATCTTCTCCACTTTGGTTGCCAGGTCAGCCTTCAAATGAGGGATGGAATAATAATAACAGCTGCCATGTTTTGAACTTCTCCTATGTTTCAGGCACAGTATTGGGCAGTCTAGGTACAGTCTCACAAGTCTATTCCCACTAAAGGAATCGAGGCCTGGAGTTAAATGGCTCAAGGTGACATACTCAGGGAAGCCTGTCTGGCACCAAAGCCTCCACTCTTTGCATGACACCAAACTACCATCATACTAGTTCTGACTGAGGGCTTGTGAGGCACCTTGACTAGGTCAAGGAAGGCAAATATAACAAGAAGGATTTACTAATTGTCTATTACACAGCCGGCAATAGGCTAGGTTATTTTTTTAAGGGGGAGGTAACAGAATAAGGTAAAAGAGAGAACAAAACTTGACATATACAAACCCTTTTAACCTTCTCCCCCATACCCAGGAGCAGAGACCATGACCTCTGTCCAGGATAAGTCCATACCTCTAGTCCAGAGGTCAGGAAACTTGTTCTGAAAAGGGCCAGATAGGTTTTGTAGGCCGTACTGTTTCTGTCACAACTGCTTGACTCTGCTACTTTCACACTGTAGTGTGAAAGCAGTCATGGACAATATGTAAATGAATGAATGTGGCTATGTTCCAAAAAGCTTTATTGGAATAAAAATTCAAAATAAAAAAAATTTTTAATAGTTTGCTGACCCCTGCTCTAGTCTCTCAGCTTATACCCCACAGATAGACAAAGAAGTAAGTAAGGGCTCCTTTCCCTCAACTTCTCTCATCTTTCCCAAGGTTTTACTGCAAAAAATATCCCCTGCTTTTACTCTGCCATCTACTTTACTACCCTCTTCTATTTCCAAAATAGTTACTTTATAAAAAATAACCTAACTTGCAAAAATGACTTACAGTTTTTGTAAATAAGGAAAATGAAATTCTAAGAATTGGGGGAAAGGCATAGAGTATATCTGAGTATTCCATGGGGAAGAAATAACTTGGAGCAAAAAAAGGAACATGAAAACTTGAAGCTCATTAAAAAAAAAAAAAAAAAAACAAAAACGCTTCCCAACATGAGTTTGTAACATGTACATATCAGACTCTGGGCCTTTGGGATCATCCTTGACCAAGTTAGGTTAAGGTCAGACACATTCTCCCACTTCTGCTACCGCCTTCCCCAATGTCTCTGCTCATTTTCCACTTTCTGTCATTCATCCCCACAGAAGGTCAGAGACGGTCTTAGCAGCTGCCCAACATGTGGTACCTGGCCATCGCAGAGCTCAACCAGGGATACTCGCTCCCGGCCTGCTTTAATTAGCTTGCTCTGGAACAGCTTGCCATCGAAGTAAATCCAGGGGCAGCAGTGTTCCCAAGGGACTGGCTGGCCACAGGCATCATTAGCAAACAGAGCTGTGTCGACCCCACTCATGAAGAGGGCAGCTAGCTGGATCCCTCGAGCATCCAGTTTCTCAATCTGAAACAACCACAGAGGAAAAATTACCATTAAGAAATTACTGTTAGTGCTCGCTTCGGCAGCACATATACTAAAATTGGAATGATACAGAGAAAATTAGCATGGCCCCTGCGCAAGGATGACACCCAAATTCGTGAAGCATTCCATATTTTTATTTACAATAACCAGGACATGGAAACAACCTAAGTGTCCATCAACAGATGAATGGATAAAGAAGATGTGGCACATATATACAATGGAATATTACTCAGCCATAAAAAGGAATGAAATTGAGTTATTTGTAGTGAGGGGGATGGACCTAGAGTCTGTCATACAGAGTGAAGTAAGTCAGAAAGAGAAAGACAAATACCGTATGCTCACACATATATATGGAATCTGAAAATAAGTTATGAAGAACCTAGGGGCAAGACGGAAATAAAGACACAGACCTACTAGAGAATGGACTTGAGGATATGGGGAGAGGGAAGTGTAAGCTGTGACAAAGCAAGAGAGAGGCATGAACATATATGCACTACCAAACGTAAAATAGATAGCTACTGGGAAGCAGCCGCATAGCACAGGGAGATCAACTCGGTGCTTTGTGACCACCTAAAGGGGTGGGATAGGGAGGGTGCGAGGGAGGGAGACACACGAGGGAAGAGATATGGGAACATACGTATATGTATAACTGATTCACTTTGTTATAAAGCAGAAACTAACACACCATTGTAAAGCAATTATACTCCAATAAAGGTGTTAAAAAAAAGAAATTACTGTTATTGGTTACATTTGCTTATTCCTGTTTTGCTGATTATTCCAGTTAAGTTAGAACATGTTGCCTTTCAATACAGACATCTGAGTGCATAAGCAGCCTCTATCCATTTGTTTTCTTGAGATGGTTTGGATGATACTCATTCCAAAAAAAAAAAAATCAGCTTTAAAACCTTAAAAAGACACCCACTTGAGAAACCATTTTTTCTGCCTGTCAAATTAGAAAAAAATTAAAACAAAACTAAGGAACAAAAGAACACCCAATGCTGATGAGGGTATGGTGAAATAAATGGGCACACTCAAATAAAACTAATGAGTAATGTATATTACAATTAAGCAATATATATGAAGAACCTTAAAAATGTTCACATTTGTTGACTCAGAAAATCTACTTTTAGGAATCTATTCTAAGGAAGTAGAGATGTGAATAAAGCTCTATGCATAAAGATGTTAATTACAGGACTTCCCTGGTGGCACAGGGGTTAAGAATCCTCCTGCCAATGCAGGGGACAGGGGTTCAAACCCAGGTCCAGGAGGCTCCCACATGCCACAGAGCAACTAAGCCCATGCGCCACAACTACTGAGCCTGCGCTCTAGAGCCCGCGAGCCACAACTACTGAGCCCATGTGCAACAACTCCCGAAGCCTGCGTGCCTAGAGCCCAAGCTCTGCAATGAGAGAAGCCACCACAATGAGGAGCACATGCACCGTAATGAGAAGCACGCGCACCAAAACGAAGAGTAGCCCCCGCTCGCCGCACCTAGAGAAAGCCCATGCGCAGCAACGAAGACCCAATGCAGCCAAAAAAAAAAAGATGTTAATAATTACATATAATAGGTGAAAACTGGAAACCAAATGGCCAGCATTAGAATAATTAAATGATACATCCATATGATAAAATATTTAGCAAAAATTTTTAAGACATAGAAAATATGTGCTATATTAAGTTTAAGAATACAGTATATAATTACATAAATAATATTTCAACTATGTAGAAAATACATGACAAAAGGCTGGAAGAAACCATCAAAATGTTCACAGTGGTTATCTCAAGTTGGCCTGTTAGATGGCTTTACCAAGCAGTATCACATTTACTGTAAAAAGGAACCAACACTGTCTGTCTAAGACTGTTTTCATCTTTTCCTTAGTTGACCCCAGTGAAATCAAGATTTTGTAAGACTTACTAGACTTTATCTTCTAGTTTATACTAGGGCCTGAAAGGACCATGGCTACTGAAGTCAGAAGAGGAATGTCCTGCATTAGTACCTAATATTTATTGAGTACTGTGTATTTAAAATGTGCTAGACACTGTTGTAAGTGTTTTGCATGGATTATTTTATTTAATATCTTCATAACCCTACAAGTAAGGAAACTGAAGCTACAGGGGTTAAGCAACCTTCCCAAGGACACATAGCTAGAAGGTAATGAAGCTAAGATTCAAAGTCAAGGCAGCCTGGCTTCAGAGCCTGCCCTCCAACCTACTATATTCTACTGCCTTCAGTTATATGGTGGATTTACTTTCTTCCTTATGCTTTTCTAGACTTTCCTCTAACACCCAATAAGTATTATTTAAAAAGGGAGGGTAGCACAGGGAATTATACCCATTATCTTATAATAACCTACAATGGAATATAATCTGCACCCAAGTACTGAATCACTGTACTTACACTTGAAACTAACACAACATTGTAAATCAACTATACTTCAATAAAAAAGGGAGGGTGGACATTTACTCAGAGACAAACAGGGAACACCAGGATAAGTCCCCTGTAGCATCTTTTGTAAGAGTTGGAAACCTTACTGTGGTCTATGGGCCACAACTTATTTGTCTTACACAATATCCAGTTTTTCTACCCATTCTCACCTATCGCTATGTGAACAGTGTTGGCTTTATTAATAGACATAAATATTTGGCTAAAGTAAATCAAACATTGTAAAGTAAATCAAAGTACCTGCAGAAAGTAAATCAGAAGTACCTGCAGAAAGTAAAGTAAATCAGAGTACCTGCAGAACTTACTCTTCTCCCCAGCTCCAGGAAAAAAAGACCTAAAATAAAGCTATGAGCTCATAAAAGAAAGAATTTAAATGAGGATTGATCAAATCACCTTGAGTTCTTGAAGCTGATCTGGTTCATAAAGCTGAGTAGATACTGCCTGTGCAAGGAAGGTGTCTAGCTCATGGCGATGCAGGATTCGGCCACCAGGCCACTGAACCATATATCTAGAAGATAAAAGCATCATTAGGTGACAAAAGCTCATTTATTCATTTCACAAACACTTATTAAGCTAGGGTCTGGTCATGGGCCAGACCCTAGCTAGGTTCTGATAATTCCAATGAAATAACGCAAAAGAATCTCTGCCTTTGGTTACTTACAGTCTACGTAGTAGAGGAGACAGGCACGTATGTCAACAAAGACAGGACAGTGTGTTAAGTACCAAGATAGAAGAATGCACCGGGTGCTATAGGAGCACAGAAGAGGGCCACTACTGGAAGAGTAAGGAAGGCATCCTGAAGAAAAAGTCAGTAGGAGCTGTTACAAAGGGCTATAGAAATCTGTGAGACAAATGGTGGAGAAAGGATGCTCTAGACTGAGGGAACATCATGTGTAAAGGCATGGAGGTGTGGAGTTCAGTATGATATATCAGGGCCCATAGTGCTGGAGCTAAGCAGGTTTGCAGTGACAGGAGGCGAGATTAGAAAGTAGGCCAAACTATGGAAAACAGTATGAAGGTTCCTCAAAAAATTAAAACTCGAACGACCACATCATCCAGCAATTCTACCTCCTGGAATGCTATATCCGAAGGAAACAAAAACATGCACTCAAAAAGATACCTGCACCCCCATGTTCATTGCGGTATTATATAGCCAAGACATGGAAACAACCTAGGCATCCATCAATGAACAAATGGCTAAAGAAGTTGTGGTGTTTATATATACCATGGAATATTATTCAGCCATACAAAAATGAGGAAATCCTACCACTTACAACAACATGGATAGACCCTGAAGGCATTATGCTAAGCGACATAAGTCAGAGACAGAAAAATATTGTACGATCTCACTTATATGTGGAATATAATAATAAATTTTAAAAAACCCCACCAAACTCATTGAAAAGGAGATTAGATTTGTGGTTATCAGAGACAGGGGATGGGGGAGGTGGGGGAGAAGGAATTAGAAGAAGGTGGTCAAAAGGTACAAACTTCCAGTTAAAAGATAAGTACTAGGGATGTAAAGTACAACATGCTGACTATAGCTAACACTGATGCATGGTATATAGGAAAGTTATTAAGAGAGTAGAACCTAAGAGCTCTCATCATAAGGAGAAATTTTTTCTCTTTTATTTTTATTGTATCTATATGAGATGATGGATGTTAACTAAAGCTACTGTGGTAATCATTTCACAATGTATGTAAATCAAACCATCATGCTGTAGACCTTAAAATTATACAGTGATGTATGTCAATTATTTTTCAATAAAACTGGAAAAAAAAAGAAAGTAGGCCAGATCGTGAAGGGTCTCAGCAACAATATTAAGAAATTTGGACCTTCACCCTGAAAATATACGAAGACAGTTAAGGATTGGCAGCAGGAGATTGGTTTGATATTGACGGGCTCAGAGGGTAAGGGACAAGAGGTATGGATACTAGTTAGGAGGCAACTGAAGCAACCTGTGGCCAAAGAGGTCTGAACAAAGGCACTGACTGAGGGCATAGAGAAGGCCAGGGGACAAAGACAAGAGTTATTAAGATGATATATTTATCATATTACTATTACTAGTATTTACATTATTATATATACTATATAAAGCATTAAATATTACATTATAACATATGCAGAAAAGTATAAGTTACTCATAGGAATAACACTTACTACATGCCTCTTGTATTCTAGATACCTTGCCAGGAACTTTATATACATAGAATGTGGTAGCACAGAATAGAGACTTGGAATCTGACATACTTGGTTCCACTACTTTTCTATGTGACTCTGGGCAAATGCCTAAACCTCTAGGGGCTTGAGTTCACTCATCTCTAAAATGGGGATAATACTATCTAAATCTCAAAGGTTGTAATAAGTAAAGGAGAAAATGAATGTAAAAGCACTCAGCATATGGCACAGCAGAACTCTTGGTTACTATTTGTAACTAATTCAATCATGGTATAATCCTTCTTTTACTATTTGGTGAAGCCTCCCATATCTTATATTAAATTCTCACATATACAAGAATCTGTTTCTACCCTATTTATTCTGTGTTTTATTTCTCATGCCAGTACCATACTGACTTAAATTTTAAATATGCTTTAATATTTAGTGGTCTCTACTTTTACTCCATGTCTTTCCTCCATGTCTTTGAATTTTAAGCAACATTTATTTTATTCTGATTACAAAAGTTCAAGTTCATTCTCATTCAGAAAACATTTAAAAAGCCAAAAAAGTATGAAGAAAATAAAAAGTAAAAACGGAAATAATTTGTAATCTTACCATTTAGATATAACCACTGTTAAGTTCACGATTTTGGCTTCTTTCTTCCTAGCATCTCAAATCTCAATTTTTTCTCTCTCTTTCACATTATATATAGAATATTATATCTTGCTTTTTTCACTCAACATAATACTATAAGAACCTTTCATTCATTAAATACTTTTCAAAAACATGATTTTAAATGACTGTATGTTCCTCGTATGTTTATCAATTTACTTAAATATCCTATAATATTGGACACTTATACCGTTCATTCTTTTTCTTTTATTATAAAAAATACTAAAAAGATATTCACATATATAAATCTCCCTGTATCTCTGATTATTCATTCCCTTAAGATAGATTTCTAGAAGTGGAATTATTATGTCAAAGGTTATGTCCATTTTAAAGGTCCTCAATACATATTGCAAAACTGTTTTCCAGGGCTTCCCTAGTGGCGCAGTGGTTAAGAATCCGCCTGCCAATGCAGGGGACACGGGTTTGAGCCCAGGCCCAGGAAGATCCCACATGCCATGGAACACCTAAGTCTGGGCGCCACAACTACTGAGCCTGCACTCTAGAGCCCGCAAGCCACAACTACTGAGCCTGCGTGGCACAACTACTGAAGCCTGCGCGCCTAGAGCCCGTGCTCTGCAACAAGAGAAGCCACTGCAATAAGAAGCCCGTGCACCACAACAAAGGGTAGCCCCCGCTCGCCACAACTAGAGAAAGCCAGCACACAGCAATGAAGACCCAACACAGCCAAAAATAAAAACAAATTAATTAATTAAAAAAAATTGTTTTCCAGACCCATTTGTCCTATCTCCCAGTAGTGTGTCAGCATGAATTATCATTCATCTTTGATGTTTTTATGGGCAAAAAAGTCTCTTGCTATTTAAATTTCTGTCTCTTTGATTGCTAATGATGAGGTTGCATATTTTTCCTAAACATGTATTTACTTCTATGGCTGGTCTATGTCTATCATAGACATGTCAGTGAATTTGCTTGTTCTGTCTATTGCTCTGTTTCAGATAATCTAAAGCCTTATCTTTATAATAGTGACAGCTATTTGGACACACAGTGGACAGCTGATCCAAGTCAAATCAATCCATGGCTTGCCAGAGTCCTGAGAATTTGAGCTAAGAGGTTCAGAGGCTGATGAAACAGACAAGCAGAAAGAAGAGCTACACAGGTCCATGAGAGAGTGGGCAGTCTCTGTTCCTGCCTTTCCAGTACTATTCCCTGTGTACACCACTTTTCTGGTCCTTAGATGACTATGAGACTACCTGTTATATCTTTACAATAAGCTAGAGTGGCTTTTCTTTCTTGTAAACAAATGAATCTGAAGAGTGTCATTTACCCATTTTTGTTTGGGGATGCTAGTATTTAAAAAGCTTTTATATATTGAGAATACTGACACACTGTCTGTTATAACTGTAGCAAATATTTTCCCCGTTTGTCATTTGTCTTTTAATTTTATGTATTTTGGCATATAGATATAGTCATAGTTATTGATCTTTTTATATCTTTCCTTTTTGTGGGGAGGGTCTCAAGTCTTTATTTTTTTCTTTAACACTACTTCATTTTTTCAAAATAAACCTTTTATTTTTCAGTAATTTTACATATACAGAAACTTACCTAAAAATGCTTTATTGAGGCATAATTTACACACCATACAATTCATCCATTGTAAGTGTAGAATTTAATGATTTTTAGTGAACTTACAGAGTTGGGCAACTATCACCACAGTTGAGTTTTATAACATTTGCATTGCCCCCAAAAGATCCCTCAGGCCCATGCACAGTCACTCCCCATTCCTACCCCTGGGCAATCACTTTCTATCAACTTTACTATCTCTAACAACTTTCTATCTCTATAGATTTGCCTTTCTGGACATTTCATATAAATGGAATAATATAATATGTGGCCTTTTGTGTCTGGCTTCTTTCCTTAACATAGTTTTTGTTTAAATTAAACTTTTAATTTTGATATTATTGTAGATTCACGTGCAGTTGTAAGGAAGAAAAATGAGGGATCCCTTGAACACTTTACCCAGTTCTCCTAATGGTAATATCTTATAAAATGGTTTGAACTCGGGCAAGTCACTTCACCTTTCTGAAACTTGCCTTCTTATCTGTTCAATAGGGAGAATAACAACACCTTCCTCACAGAGTGGTTATTGGTGGAATTACATTTAAATTGGTGAGCACTTAATGAGAGCTATATTGAGTAGGGAACTCTCAATGAAGTGCTTCTTATTCCTTTCCCCTGTGGGATCCATAGGGTCTCAACCTTGGAAATCCTTTTATGTTAGCTTCAACTTAATCACTGTGTACTTGTTGTTTCTTGAAAATTGTTTGTAGCTTGGGCCAAGACCTTAGATTATGGTGTTTGTATAGGACTCAAATGTTCTAACCAACTCCTTTGACATTCAACCATGTTTCGGGTTTGCCAACTCTCTTTTGCAAATGAATAAACAAGCAAACAAACAAAAACTAGAAAGCAACTTTGTTGGAAAGGAGCATAAAATAAAATTTAAGGAAAAGAGTGAAGTTGGAACATGGTCTAAGGTAGTTCTGCCATATCCACTTGAACCCAGGTCAAAATGCTTGATCATTAGCTCACTTGCTCCCCCTCTCCCACAGCTCTGGCATCTTTTCCAGCTCTGGGATGATTCCCAACAGAACAAGGAGCCCTACCATTTGGAGAACATGCCCACCCCTTCTTGCTTGTCTTTTCCGTTCATTTTCTGGAAAGATTCGCTTAGCATTCTTCCCTTTAATACAGATCCCATCCTTCACCAATTGGTGTGAGAAAGGTGAGGCGTTCCATTTTCAAGGCCAGGCTCATGCAAGTGGTTGCTTCTGGCTTTTGCGAGTCCTTCAGCTGGTTTGGAGCAACAGAGAGGCTGGCTGTGTCCCCTAGGAAAGCACTGTCAAACTGTGGGCCTGGGGAAGTAACTTGAGAACAGGCAAGTGGGTAAGTACCTCAGGAGGTAATAAAGCACAGAGCCGGCCAAGGAGCAGAAACCTGGGCCTGAGAAGCTGTCCAGGAGGGTGCTTTATGAGCCTCTGAACAGCAGAGCTCTCTGGAGCACAGGAAACCATGCACCAAAAGTGCAGGAGACTTTCTAGTGGCCAAATCCAATCAGGCTCTAACTAAGGCGTTTTAGGAGGCAAAAGCCTTGGGCAGCAAATATCTCTACACAAGAAAGTGGTGAGAAGTAAGGCTTTGTCACTGAGACTCAACATCTAACCCTAAAGTCTGGTTCAAGGATTAGACTCTTTTTTTAACTTTTATTTTTATTGAAGTACAGTTGATTTACAATGTTGTGTTAGTTTCAGGTATACAGCAAGGCAATTCAGATATATATATATATATATATATATATATATATATCTGTATATACACTTCTTTTTCAGATTCTTTTCCATTATAGGTTATTACACGATATTGAATATAGTTCCCTGTACTATACAGTAGGTCTTTGTTGTTTATCTATTTTATATATAGTAGTGTGTATCTGTTAATCCCATACTCCTAATTTATCCCTCCCCACCTTTCCCCTTTGGTAACCATAAGTTTGTTTTCTGTCTGTGAGTCTGTTTCTGTTTTATAAATAAGTTCCTTTGTATCATTTTTTTAGATTCCACATATAAGCGATATCATATGACATTTGTCTTTCTCATAAAAAAGAATGAAATAATGCCATTTGCAGCAACATGGATGGACCTATAGATTACCATACTAAGTGTAATAAGTCAGACACAGAAAGACAAGGATTAGATTACGCAGGCCTTATATACCCTCTCTCCACAGCACAACCAGCAGGTTCAGGGAACTGATAAGGTTGATGAAAACAGCACGTGAAAAATACTAAAAGATTGCCTTATATTTAAAGAATATTTTGCTGTTTTAAAAATGTATATAAACCCTTTATGAATACAGTTTTAGTTTAAGGTATGTTAAGACAGCAACATAGGATAGAGAATTGTAACTTTTAATGATAGGATATGTGAGGCTCTTCAGCCAAATAATCTTTTCTGAAAAAGCTGATACACATGCCCCAACCAGTTATTAGAGGTCCAATCTTCTGCAACCTCCAGAGGATATGCTATAGCAGATCATGAGGCGACTTAGGAGGATACTGTTCTGTCAATGAGAGTCAGTGTTCCATGACATTTCTTGAGGCCCCATTATGCATGGAGATGCTTAGGTTTCAGACTGTAGATGTGGACTGGAACCTCTAGGGAGCATATGTGGTGGGTTAACCACAACATATGGAGACGAGGGAGGAAAGAATTCATCACTCCATTGTTTTCTACAGGCTCTACTCCTTAGTTTGCTCCTCAAGTATAGAGTAAGAAGGCTGTTTGGGGGCACTGTTATATAGTTGTCTATGCCAGGTGGTTCTCTTCTTATCTTCTTATTGCTTTATAAGCTCCCAACACTACTCCTATCCCTTCCCTGTGTAGCCTGGATAGGTTAGTAACTCCTATGTACTCCCAGAGCTCTCTACACTCACCTCTACTGTTCCATGCACTTACCACATTGTACTGAAGTTGTCTGTTCGTGGGTCTGTCTTCTCTGCTCTACTGCGAACTCCCTGAAGACACAGACTAGGTCTTTCTCATATCTGTTTCCCCAGCACCTATGGGTGCTTAGTAGATGTTTGTTGGGCAGTTTTGGGGAACTTGAGGGTATTAACCGATTTTTATTTTAACCTTGTAATCTAACAGTACCTTACACACAGTAGGTGTTCCATGTATATCTTCTCTGATAAAAGTAATTTTTAAAGGGCTTAAAGATATATGGTACTAAATGTAAAATAGATAGCTAGTGGGAAGCAGCTGCATAGCACAGGGAGATCACCCCTAGCGGGGTGGGATAGGGAGGGTGGGAGGGAGACGCAAGAGGGAGGAGATATGGGGATATATGTATATGTATAGCTGATTCACTTTGTTATAAAGCAGAAACTAACACACCATTGTAAAGAAATTATACTCCAATAAAGATGTTAAAAATATATGTATATATATATATGGTACTGTCATACAGAGTGAGGTAAGTCAGTAAGAGAAAAACAAATACCGTATGCTAACACATATATATGGAATCCGAAAAAAAGTGGTTCTGAAGAACCTAGGGGCAGGACAGGTATAAAAATGCAGATGTAGAGAATGGACCTGAGGACACGGGGAGGGGGAAGGGCAAGCTGGGACGAAGTGAGAGAGTGGCATGGACATATATACACTACCAAATGTAAAATAGATAGCTAGTGGGAAGTAGCCACATAGCACAGGGAGATCAGCTCGGTGCTTTGTGTCCACCTAGAGGGGTGGGAGGGAGACACAAGAGGGAGGAGATATGGGGATATATGTTTATGTATAGCTGATTCACTTTGTTATACAGCAGAAACTTAACACACCATTTTAAAGCAATTGTACTCCAATAAAGATGTTTAAAAAAAAGAAGATATAGAACAGTTCTACCACCACAAGGATCCCTCATATTACCTTTTTGTTTATATATTATTTATTTATTTTTGGCTGTGTTGGGTCTTCATTTCTGTGCGAGGGCTTTCTCTAGTTGCGGCAAGCGGGGGCCACTCTTCATCACGGTGCGCGGGCCTCTCACTATTGCGGCCTCTCTTGTTGCGGAGCACAGGCTCCAGACGCGCAGGCTCAGTAGTTGTGGCTCACGGGCCCAGTTGCTCCGCGGCATGTGGGATCCTCCCAGACCAGGGCTCGAACCCGTGTCCCCTGCATTGGCAGGCAGACTCTCAACCACTGCACCACCAGGGAAGCCCCCTCATACTACCTTTTATAACCACACCTCTCTTCTTCCCCCACTGATGTACTTAACCCCTGGCAATCACTAATCTGTTCTTCATTTCCCTAATTTTGTTATTTCAGAAATGTTATATAAATGGAATCACACAGTAGGTAATCTTTGGAGATTGGCTTTTTTTACCTAAGACAATTCCCTTAAGATTTATCTAAGTTGTTGTGTGTTATTAAAAGTTTGTTGCTTTTTGGGAAATCCCTGGTGGTCCAGTGGTTAGGACTCCATGCTTTCACAGCCAAGGGCCCGGGTTCAATCCCTGGTCTGGGAACTAAGATCCTGCAAGCGGCTTGGTATGGACAAAAAAAAAAAAGTTTGTTGCTTTTCATTGCTGAGTAGAATTCCATCATATGTGTGTACAATAGTTGAATAATTCATCCACTGAGAGAAATCTGGGTTGTTTCCAACTTTGGAGTATTACAAATAAAGGTCCTGGGACTTCCCTGGTGGTGCAGTGGTTAAGAATCTGCCTGCCAATGCAGGGGACACAGGTTCGAACCCTGGTCTGGGAAGATCCCACATGCCACGGAGCAACTAAGCCCATGCGCCACAACTACTGAGCCTGCGCTCTAGAGCCCTCGAGCCATAACCACTGAGCCTGCGTGCCACAACTACTGAAGCCCGCGCACCTAGAGCCCGTGCTCCTCAACAAGAGAAGCCACCGCAATGAGAAGCCGTTACACCACAACAAATAGTAGCCTCCGGTAAGGTAGATAGCTAGTGGGAAGCAGCCGCACAGCACAGGGAGATCAGCTCGGTGCTTTGTGACCGACTGGAGGGGTGGGATAGGGAGGGTGGGAGGGAGGGAGATGCAACAGGGAAGAGATATGGGAACAGATGTATATGTATAACTGATTCACTTTGTTATAAAGTGGAAACTAATAAAAAAAAGAATAGGGGAAACTGAGTGAGGGGTATATGAGAACTCTCTGTATTATCTTTGCAACTTTTCTGTAAATCTAAAACTAGTTTAAAATAAAAAGTTTACTATGGAGAACAGTATGGAGGTTCCTTAAAAAACTACAAATAGAACTACTATATGACCCAGCAATCCCACTACTGGGCATATACCCTGAGAAAACCATAATTCAAACAGACATGTACCAAAATGTTCATTGCAGCTCTATTTACAGTAGCCCAGAGATGGAAACAACCTAAATGTCCATCATCGGATGAATGGATAAAGAAGATGTGGCACATATATACAATGGAATATTACTCAGCCATAGAAAGAAATGAAATTGAGCTATTTGTAATGAGGTGGATAGACCCAGAGTCTGTCATACAGAGTGAAGTAAGTCAGAAAGAGAAAGACAAATATTGTATGCTAACACATATGTATGGAATTTAAGGAAAAAAATGTCATGAAGAAACTAGGGGTAAAACAGGAATAAAGACACAGACCTACTTGAGAATGGACTTGAGGATATGGGGAGAGGGAAGTGTAAGCTGTGACAAAGCGAGAGAGAGGCATGGACATATATACACTACCAAACGTAAGGTAGAGAGCTAGTGGGAAGCAGCAGCATAGCACAGGGAGATCAGCTCGGTGCTTTGTGACCACCTGGAGGGCTGGGATAGGGAGGGTGGGAGGGAGGGAGACGCAAGAGGGAAAGGATATGGGAACAGATGTATATGTATAACTGATTCACTTTGTTATAAAGCAGAAACTAATAAAAAAATTAAAAAATAAAGTTTACTAAACAAACAAAAAGAGTAGCCTCCACTCTCTGCAACTAGAGAAAGCCCACGAACAGCAATGAAGACCCAATGCAGCCAGAAATGAATGAATGAACGAATGAATAAAAGAATAATGAATGAATGAATAAAAGAATAAATAAATAAATAAATAAATAAATAAAAGAATAAAGGTGCTATAAACATTAGTGACCTTAGTGTAAAGGTTTCTGTGGGGATGTAAATGTTCATTTCTCTGGGGTAAATGCCCAACAGTGCAATTGCTGAGTTGTACAGTGGTTTTTAAAGAAACTGCCAAATTGTTTTTCAAAGTGACTGTACCATTCTACATTTCCAACACCAATGTATGAATGATCCAGTTTCTTTGTGTTTTCCCCATCATGTGGTATTATCATTATTTCTTAAATGAGCCATTCTGAGAGGTGTGTAACGATATCTCATTGTGGTTTTAATTTGCATTTCCCTAATGGCTAATAATATTGAGCATCTTTTCATGTTTTTTGGTCACTGTATACCCTCTTCAGTGAAATGTCATGTATTTTGCCATTTTCTAATTAAATTATTTGTTTGTCTGTTTTTTTCTTGATGAGTTTTGAGAGCTCTTTATATACTCTAGACACTAGGCTTTTGTTGAATATGTTGTTTGCAAATATTTTCTCCCAGTTTGTAGCTTGTCTTTTCATCCTCCTTACACGGGCATTCAACCGGCAAACGTTTTTAATTCTGATGAGGTCCCATTTATAAATGTTTCCTTTTACGGATCATGCTTTTGGCAACAAGTCTAAGAACACTTTGCCTAGCTCTAGAACCTGAAAATATTTCCATTTTTCTAAAATTTGTACACTCTTATATTTACATTTAAGTCTATGATCCATTTTGAGTTAATTTTGGGGGGAGATATGCTATTATTTTTATTTTATTTACATTTGAACTTCACCAAACACTGAGCTCAAGTATATGCTGGCCCTTTGTTCAGAGTTTTTAAATGGACAGACAGCTTTAAGGGTGCAATGTACTTAACACTGCACAATATATTCAACAGTTAGAGAATCTAGGGGATGGTATAACTATATACTTTTATACACTTAGTAGCACAAGTAGAGGGACAAGCCCTGCAACTGGAGGAAAAACTCATTCAGGATTGAACAGAGAGGTCCTTGGTTGCTGAGAGAATCTCCCCTTGACTTCAGCCTCGAGACAAACCAAGGAGTCTGTCAGTACACAAAAACCACTGAATTCAGGACAAACAGGAGCAACAGAATAGGTACTGAGGAATTGGCTCTTGCCAATTAAGATTGTGGAGGCCAGTCTGAAGTGATTAGGTCTGGCTGGAAGCAGGAAATGTGGCAACTCAAGTCCAGGATCTGTAGATTAGAACAGCAGTCTAGAGACAGAATGGTTAGTGCTTTCTTCAAAAATTCCCAGTTTTTAAAGCAAGTTCCTAGGATGCCTTCCTTAAACAAGGTTGAGTTAATTTTTGTATAATGTGTGAGGTTTAGGTCGAAGTGCTGTTTGTTGGCCTATGGATGTCCAATTGTTCCAACACCATTTGTTGAAAAGGCTATCCTTTCTCCACTGAATTGTTTTTGCACTTTTGTAAAAAATCAGTTGAGCATATTTGTGTTGTTCTGTTTCTAGGTTCTTAATTTTGTTCCACTGACCTATGTGTTTATCCCTTAGAAAATACCTCCATTGTCTTGACTACTTTAGCTACAATATTAAGCCTCAATATTGGGTAGAGTGATTCCTATACTTCTTCTTTTACAAGATGGTTTTAGCTATCGTAAGGGCCTATGCCTTTCTATATAAATTTTAGAATAAGTTTGTCTACATCCATTGAAAACCTTGCATTAAGCCCACAGGTATTGTAAGAAACCTACAGATCAATTTGAGAACTGAGTTTTTCAGTTGTAAGTGTATGAACTTTCTTTGATTTCTTTCATCGTCACGAAGCATAATGATTTTGAGGTTGATTCATGCTCTGACATGTACCAGTAGTTTGATTTTACTGCTGAGTAATATTTTATTGATGGACATATCACACGTTTATCCATCTACCAGTTAATAGATATTTGAGTTTTTTCTACTTTTTGACTATTATGAATACTGTTTCTTTGAACATTCATGTGCAAGTCTTAGTGTGGACCTATCTTTTCAATGCTCTTGGGTAGATACCTAGGAGTGAAATAAATGAGCCATATGATAAGTTATGTTTAACCTTCTAAGAAAATGCCAAACTAATCTCCACTTTAAATTCCCACCAGCAATGTATGAGGGAATCCCAGTTCTCTGCAGCCAGGCCTACATTTGTCATTGTCTGTCTTTTTCATTATAATTATTCCAGCTGAGTGAAGTGGTGTTTCATTGTGGTTTAAATTTGCATTTTCCCAATGATTATTGAAGTTGAGAATTTTTTCATGTGCTTATATTCCAACCCTATGTCTTCTCTGGTGTAATGTCTATTCACAACTTTTACTCATTTTAATTATTATTTCTTTTATTTATTTGTTTGTTTATTTATTTATTTATGGCTGTGTTGGGTCTTTGTTGCTGCGCGGGCTTTCTTTAGCTGCGGCGAGTGGGGGCTACTCATTGCAGTGCACGGGCTTCTCATTGCGGTGGCTTCTCTTGTAGAGCACGGGCTCTGGGCGCGTGGGCTTCAGTAGCTGTGGCACGCAGGCTCAGTAGTTGTGGCTTGCAGGCTCTAGAGCACAGGCTCAGTAACTGTGGCGCGTGGGCTTAGTTGATCAGCAGCATGTGGGATCTTCCCGGACCATGGATTGAACCCGTGTCCCCTGCATTGGCAGGTGGATTCTTAACCACTGTGCCACCAGGGAAGTCCCTTTTAGTCATTTTTAGATTGAGTTGTTTGTTTTCTTATAATTTTAAAGAGTTCTTTATATATTGATATAAGTCCTTTATCAGATATATGATTTGTAAATATTTTCTCCAGTCTGTGGTTTGTCTTTTCAGTTTTTTAATGGTGGCTTTTGAAGCGTAAAAGTTTCGTATTTGGATGAAATCTATTTTTTTTAGGTGACTTTTGCTTTGGTGGTTGTATCTAAGAAATCTTCACCTAACCCAAAATCATGAAAATTTTCTCCTGTAAGTTTGATAGTTTTAACTATCCCATTTTGGTCTATGATCCATTTTGAGTAATTTTTGTGTATAGTGTGAAGGATCTAAATTCATCATTTTTATCAGATCAGGTCAAGTTGGTTGCACAAGTCTTCTGTATTTTTTGCTGACTTTCTGTCTAGTTGTTCCAGCCATTATTGAGAGTAGGGTATTGAAGCTTTCAGCTATCATTGTTGAAGTGTCTATTTCATTCTTAAATTCTACCAGTTTTTGCTTCATGTATTTAGGGGCACTGTTGTTAGGAATACATGTTTATATTGATAATTATTATATCTTCCTGATGAATGGACCCTTTTATCACTACAAAATCTTATTTGTTGACAGTAACATTACTTGATTTAAAGTCTATTTTGTCTGATATTAGTATAGCTATTATAATTCTCATATGGTTATTGTTTGCATGGTATATTTTTTCTATTCTTTGTCTTTCAACCTATTTGTGTCTTTGAATCTAAAGTATATCTCCTGTAGATAGTCCATGCTTCGTATCCAATCTCATAATCTCACAATCTCTGCCTTTTGACTGGAATGTTCAGTCCATTTACATTTGATGTAGTTGTTGATATGTTTAGATTCATAGGTTTCAAAACTTTTTTGTTTGTTCTTCTTTTACTGCCTTCTACTGCATTAAATACTCTCCAGTGTAGCACTTTAATTATTTTTGTTGGTTTTTTATATATTTTTAGTTATTTTCAAAATGGTTGCTGTGTAGACTACAAAATACATCTTAACTGGGCTTCCCTAGTGGCGTATGGTTAAGAATCTGCCTGCCAATGCAGGGGACACAGGTTCGATCCCTGGTCTGGGAAGATCCCACATGCCGCGGAGCAACTAAGCCCGTGTGCCACAACTACTGAGCCTGCGCACTGCAACAAAGAGTAGCCCCTGCTTGCCGCAACTTGAGAAAGCCTGCACGTAACAACGAAGACCCAATGCAGCCAAAAATAAATAAATAAATTTATATTATAAAACCCCGAAATACATCTTAACTGACAAACCACATCAAATTAGTACTAAGTAATTCCAGTAGGAGGTAGAAACATTGCTCCAAAGAGTTTGCTTCTTTCCTCCCTACATTGCATTATTATTTTCATGTATATTATACCATTATTGTAAAACCAACACAAAATTTTATAATTATTGATTTATGCAGTTGTCTTTTAAATCAGTTAAGTGAATAAATGAGAAAAAATATATTTATACCACTTTTTATATATATCTATGTAATTACCTTTACAGATGGTTATTATTCATTCATTTGGTGTCATTTCCTTTCAATCTGAAGGACATCTTTTAATACTTCTTGTATGGCAAATTGGTAGCAATAAATTCTCTTAATCTTTGGTTATCTGGGGATCTATTTCACTTTGCTTTCTACTTTACAGCTTTATTGAGATAAAATTATTATAGTATACAATTCATGTATTAAAAGTGTATAAGTCACTGGATTTTAGTATATTCACAGGGCTGTGTAACCATCACCACTAAATAATTCCACAACATTTAAGTCACCCAAAAAGAAACCTCATATCCATTAGCAATCACTCTACATTTGCCCCTCCCCCAGGTCCCTGGCAACCACACATCTACAGATTTGCCTATTCTGAACATTTCATATAACTAGAACTATATAATATATGTCATTTTGTGACTGGTGTATTTCACTTAGCCTAATGTTTTTCAGGGTTCATCCATGTTATAGCATAAATCATAGTTAATTCCTTTTTATAGTTGAATAATATTCTATTGTACAAATATACCACATTTTGTTAACCCATTCATCAGTTGATGGACATTTGAGTTGTTTCCACTTTTTGGATATTATGAGTAATGTTATATGAATATTCATGAACATGTTTCTGTTTGAATATGTGTCTTCATTTTATGTTCTCACCAGAAGTGTTCCAATTTCTCCACATCCTCACCAACACCTGTTGTCTGTCTTTTTGATTATAGCCACCCTAATGGGTGTCAACTGGTATCTCATTGTATTTTTGATTTGCAGTTCCCTAAAGATTAGTGATGTTGAGTATCTTTTCATATGCTTATTGGCCATTAAATATCTTCTTTGGAGAAATGTCAACTGAATTTTTTTGTCCATTGTAAAAATTAAATTATCTCTCCTTTATTATTGAGTTGTAAGAATTCTTTATACATTCTGGATACTATACCCATATCAGATATATGATTTGCAAATATTTTCTCCCATTCTGTGAGTTGTGTTCTCACTTTCTTCATGGCATTGTCTCCAGCACACAAGCTTTTAGTTTTGATCTAGTCCAATTTATATAATTTCTTTTTGCTACTTATGCTTTTAGCATCATATCTAAGAAACCATTGCTTAACCTGAGATCATGAAGATTTACACATGTTGTCTTCTAAAGGTTTTATAATTTGGGCTCTTACATGTACACTTATGATACATTTTGAGTTAATTTTTGTGTATGATGTGAGGTAGAGGTTCAACTTCATTCTTTTGCATATGAATATCGTTATCACAAAACTATTTGCTGAAACGACTGTTTTTCCCCATTAAATTATCTTGGTACCCTTGCCAAAAATCAATTGACCATAAATGGAAGGGTTTATTTCTGGGAACTCAACTGTACTCCATTCATTTAAATGCCTATCCATATGCCACTATCTCAATTACTGTAGCTTTGTAGTAAATGTTAAAATTGGGAAGTGTGAATCTACAACTTTGTTCTTTTTTTCAAGATTGTTTTGGCTATTCTGAGCCCACTGCATTTACACATTAATTTTAGTGTCAGCTTGTTAACTTCTGCAAAGAAGCCATCTGGGATTTTGGATTATGTTAAATATGTAGATCAAACTTAGGGACTACTGCCATCTTAACAATCTTATGTCTTTTTTTTTTTTTTTTTTTTGCGGTACCCTGGCCTCTCACTGTTGTGGCCCCTCCCACTGAGGAGCACAGGCTCCGGACGCGCAGGCCCAGCTGCCATGGCTCACGGGCCCAACCGCTCCACAGCATGTGGGATCCTCCCGGACCGGGGCACGAACCCGTGTCCCCTGCATCAGCAGGCGGACTCTCAACCACTGCGCCACCAGGCAAACCCCTTATGTCTTCTTATACATGAACAAGGGATGTTTTCACATTTATTTAAATCTTCGTTAACTGTAGTTTTCAATTTACATGTCTTGAACTTCTTTTCTCAAATTTATACCAAGTATTTCATTCTTTTGGAGGTTATTATAAAAGGAGTTGTTCTCTTAATTTTATTTTGGAATATTGATTACTAGTGTATCAATTACAATTGATACTTGTATATTGATCTTATATCCTGTGACTCTGTTGAACTCATTTATTGTTTTTTTTAAAATTTATTAACTTAATTTATTTATTTTTTGGCTGCGTTGGGTCTTCGTTGCTGCACATGGGCTTTCTCTACTTGTGGAGAGCGGGTGCTACTCTTTGTTGTGGTGCATGGGCTTCTCATTGCGGTGGCTTCTCTTGTTGCAGAGCACAAGCTCTAGGTGCACAGGCTTCAGTAGTTGTGGCACACGGGCTCAGTAGTTGTGGCTCATGGGCTCTAGAGTGCTAGCTCAGTAGCTGTGGAGTATGGACTTAGTTGCTCCACGGCATGCGGGATCTTCACGGACCAGGGATAGAACCTGTGTCCCCTGCATTGGCAGGTGGATTCTTAACCACTGTGCCACCAGGGAAGCCTTCATTTATTGGTTTTAATTGTCTATTTTGTCGTACTCTAAAAAAATTGTGGAAAAATACACATAACATAAAGTTTACCATCTTAACCATTTGTAAGTGTACAGTTCAGTGGTATTAAATACCGTCACATCGTGCATCCAACACCACCATCCATCCCCATAACTCTTTTCATCTTGTTAAACTGAAACTCTATACCTATTAAACTATAGCTACCCATTCTTCCCCACCCCAATTCTGTAGCTCATATAAGTGGAATCATACAGCATTTGTCTTTTTGTGACTGGCTTATTTCACTTAACATAATGTCCTCAAGATTCATCCATGTTGTAGTGTATTGTAGAATTTCCTTCCTTTTAAAAGCTGAATAATACTCCATTGTATGTATATACCACATTTTGTGTATTCATTCATCATTTGATGGACACTTGTGTTGCTTCCACATTTTAGCTACTGTGAATAGTGCTACTATGAACATGAATATACACATATTTCTTCGAGACCCTGCTTTCAATTCTTTTGGCTATATAGCTGGAAGTGGAATTGCTGGATCATATGGCAATTCTATTTTTAATTTTTTGAGGAACCACCATACTATTTTCCATTTTATATTCACACCAACAGTGCACAAGCGTTCCAATTTCTCCACATCTTTGACAACATTTGTTATTTTCTATTTTTCGACCTTTACCATCCTAGTGGATATGAAGTGGTATCTTATTGCAGTTTTGATTTGCATTTCCCTAATGATTAGTGATGTTGAGCATCTTTTCATATGCTTATTTGTCATTCCTATATCTTCTCTGGAGAAATGTCTATTCAAGTCCTTTGCCCCCTTTTGAATTGTTTGTTTTTTTTTCTTGTTCAATTTTAGAAGTTTTCTATATATTCTGGATATTAATCCCTTATCAGATAAATGATTTGCAGACATTTTCTCCCATTCTGTGAGTTGCCTTTATACTCGGTGGATAGTTTCTTTGATGCACAAATTTTTTTAATTTTCATGAAGTTGAATTTGTTCTTTGGTTACCTGTGCCTTTGGTGGTATATCCAGGAGATCATTGCCAAATCCAGTATTGTGAAGCTTTTGTCCTATGTTTTCTTCTAAGAATTTTATTGTTTTAAGTCTTATGTTTAGTTCCTTGATCCATTTTGAGTTAAATCTTGTATTTTGGTGTTAGGTGAGAGTCCAACTTCACTCTTTTGCATATGGATATCCAGTTTTCCCAGCAACATTTGTTGAAAAGACTGTCCTATCCCCATTAAGTGGTCTTGGCACCCCTGTCAAAAATCATTTGACAATATATGTGAAGATTTACTTCTGAGCTCTCTATTCTGTTCCATTGGTCTACATATATCTTTTTGTCAATACCACACTGTTTTAATTATTGTAGCTTTGTAGTAAGTTTTGAAATCAGAAGTGTGAGTCTTCCTGTTTTGTTTTACTTTTTTCAAGATTGTTTTGGCTACATGGGGCCCTTTGAGATTCCATATGAATTCTGGGATGACTTTTTCTATTTTTGCCAAAAAAATCATTGGGATTTTGATAAGGACTGCATTAAATCTGTAGATCACTTTGGGTGGCATTGACGTTTTAACTATATTAAGTCTTCCAATTCATGAGGATGTGATGTGTTTCCATTTATTTATGTCTTTAATTTCTTTAGCAACACTTTGTAGTTTTCACTGTACAAGTCTTTTACCTCCTTGGTGAAGTTAATTCCTAATTAATTTATTCTTTTTGATGCTTTTTTTAATGGAATTGCTTTTATAATTGTCTATTGTTTCTGTATAGAAAAGCAACTGACTTTTGTGTGCTGACTTTGTATCCTGCTACTTCAGGGGTCCCGGTCCGTGGCCTGTTAGGAACTAGGTTGCACAGCAAGAGGTGAGTGATGGGCAAGTGAGCAAAGTTTCATCTGTGGCTCCCCATCGCTTGCATTACCACCTGAACTATCACCAACCCCCACACCAGCCTGTGGAGAAATCATATTCCACGAAACCAGTCCCTGGTGCCAAAAAGGGTGGGGACTGCTGGGCTACTTCACTAAATTCAGTTATTAGTTCTGACAGTTTTCCTGGGGTCTTTAGGGTTTTATACATATAAGATCATATCTTTTATTTCCTTGTTGATCTTCTGCATAGTTGTATCCATTTTTGAAAGTGGGGTATTGAAGTCTCTAATTTTTATTGTTGAATTGTATCTTTCTCCTTTCATTTCTGTCAGTTTTCACTTCATGTGTTTTTGGGGACTTTTGTTAAGTGCATATATTTATAATTGCTATAGCTCTCTGATAAATTGATGCATTTTATCATTATAAAATGTCTCTCTTGTCTCTAGTAACATTTTATTGTCTTAACGTTTATTTTGTCTGGTTATTAATGATTATTAGTATAGTCATTCCAGCAATCTTATGGTTGTTGTTTGTACATATGCCTTTTTCCATCCTTTTACTTTCAACCTATTTATATCTTTGATCTAAGTGTGTCTCCTTAATGGAAAATAATTTGAAAAAGAAAAAGAAATATATATATAAAACTGAATATATATATATATAATACATATAACTGAATCACTTTGCTGTACACCTGAAACATTGTAAATCAACTATATTTCAATAAAAAATAGAAAAAATAAAGTACATATATTTAGAGATAAATGGTTTATGTTGTTCAAAGGAGATGGACATTTAAACAAATTTAAAAAGTGTGCCTCTTGCAGATAGCAAATACTTAGATTGTATCTTATTTTATTTTTTTGCGGTACGCGGGCTTCTCACTGCTGTGGCCTCTCCCGTTGCAGAGCACAGGCTCTGGACACGCAGGCTCAGCGGCCATGGCTCACGGGCCCAGCCGCTCCGCAGCATGTGGGATCCTCCCAGACCGGGACACGAACCCGTGTCCCCTGCATCAGCAGGCAGACTCTCAACCACTGCACCACCAGGGAATCCTGATTGTATTTTCTTTTATCTGGCAATCTCTGCCTTTTGATTGGATTTTAATCCACTAAAGTTTAATGTTATTATTGACATGGTAGATTTGAATCTGTCATTTTCCTATTTACATGCTCACGTGTTGTTACTTTATTCCTTCTTTATTGTCTTCTTTATTTTTTTTGAAAGTTCATAATAATGCAACTGACAAGGAAATTTAGATATTTCTGAGATATACATTTTAAAGTAATAACTAGAATTATGACTTATAACATTATACCAGAACATAAAAGATTTTTAGAAATTTCATGTAATCTCTGAAACATTTATATTAACATATTTCCATACAAATAACACAAAGAAAGTTTAGTATTAGTTGTTTTGTTTGTTTGTCTTTTTATACTGCAGGTTCTTATTAGTTATCAATCTTATACACATGAGTGTATACATGTCAATCCCAATCTCCCAATTCAGCACACCACCATCACCACCCCACCACGGTTTTCCCCCCTTGGTGTCCATACGTTTGTTCTCTACATTGGTGTCTCAACTTCTGCCTTGCAAACCGGTTCATCTGTACCATTATTCTAGGTTCCACATACATGTGTTAATATACAATATTTGTTCTCCTTTTTCAGACTTACTTCACTCTGTATGACAGTCTCTAGATCCATCCACGTCTCAACAAATGACTCAATTTCGTTCCTTTTTATGGTTGAGTAATATTCCATTGTATATACATACTACATCTTCTTTATCCATTCGTCTGTCGATGGGCATTTAGATTGCTTCCATGACCTGGCTATTGTAAATAGTGCTGCAATGAACATTGGGGTGAATGTGTCTTTATGAATTATGGTTTTCTCTGGGTATATGCCCAGTAGTGGGATTGCTGGATCATATGGTAATTCTATTTTTAGTTTTTTAAGGAACCTCCATACTGTTCTCCATAGTGGCTGTATCAATTTACATAACCACCAACAGTGCAAGAGGGTTCCCTTTTGTCCACACACTCTCCAGCATTTCATGTTTGTAGATTTTCTGATGATGCCCATTCTAACTGGTGTGAGGTGATACCTCACTGTAGTTTTCATTTGCATTTCTCTAATAATTAGTGATGTTGAGCAGATTTTCATGTGCTTCTTGGCCATCTGTATGTCTTCTTTGGAGAAATGTCTATTTAGGTCTTCTGCCCATTTTTGGATTGGGTTGTTTGTTTCTTTAATATTGAGCTCCATGGGCTGTTTATATATTTTGGAGATAAATCCTTTGTCCGTTGATTCATTTGCAAATATTTTCTCCCATTCTGAGGGTTGTCTTTTTGTCTTGTTTATAGTTTCCTTTGATGTGCAAAAGCTTTTAAGTTTCATTAGGCCCCATTTGTTTATTTTTGTTTTTATTTCCATTACTCTAGGAGGTGGGTCAAAAAAGATCTTGCTGTGATTTATGTCATAGAGTGTTCTTCCTATGTTTTCCTCTAAGAGTTTTATAGTGTCCAGTCTTACATTTAGGTCTCGAATCCATTTTGAGTTTATTTTGTGTATGGTGTTAGGGAGTGTTCTAATTTCATTCATTTACATGTAGCTGTCCAGTTTTCCCAGCACCACTTATTGAAGAGACTGTCTTTTCTCCATTGTATATCCTTGCCTCCTTTGTCATAGATTAGATGACCATAGGTGTCTGGGTTCATCTCTGGGCTTTCTATCTTGTTCCATTGATCTATGTTTCGGTCTTTGTGCCAGTACCATATTGTCTTGATGACTGTAGCTTTGTAGTATAGTCTGAAGTCAGGGAGTCTGATTTCTCCAGCTCCGTTTTTTTCCCTCAAGACTGCTTTGGCTATTCGGGGTCTTTTGTATCTCCATACAAATTTTAAGATGATTTGTTCAAGTTCCATAAAAAATGCCATTGGTAATTGGATAGGGAGTGCATTGAATCTGTAGACGGCTTTGGGTAGTATAGTCATTTTCACAATATTGATTCTTCCAATCCAAGAACATGGTATATCTCTCGATCTGTTCGTATGATCTTTAATTTCTTTTATCAGTGTCTTATAGTTTTCTGCATACAGGTCTTTTGCCTCCTTAGGTAGGTTTAGTCCGAGGTATTTTATTCTTTTTGCTGCAGTGGTAAATGGGAGTGTTTCCATAATTTCTCTTTCAGATTTTTCATCATTAGTGTATAGGAATGCAAGAGATTTCTGTGCATTAATTTTGTATCCTGCAAGTTTACCAAATTCATTGATCAGCACCAGTACTTTTCTGATGGCATTTTGAGGATACTCTATATATAGTATCATTTCATCTGTAAATAGTGACAGTTTTACTTCTTCTTTTCCAATTTGTATCCCTTTTATTTTCTTCTTCTCTGATTGCCATGGCTAGGACTTCCAAAACTACCTTGAAGAATATTGGTGAGAGTGGACATCCTTGCCTCATTCCTGATCTTAGAGGAAATGCTTTCAGTTTTTCACCATTGAGAATGATGTTGGCTGTGGGTTTGTCATATACGGCCTTTATTATGTTGAGGTAGGTTCCCTCTATGCCCACTTTCTGGAGAGCTTTTATCATAAATGGGAGTTGAATTTTGTCAAAAGCTTTTTCTGCCTCTATTGAGATGATCATATGGTTTTTAATGTTCAATTTGTTAATATGGTGTATAGCATTGTTCGATTTGCATATAATGAAGAATCCTTGCATCCCTAGGATAAATCCTACTGATCATGGTATATGATCCTTTTAATGTGTTATTGGATTCTGTTTGCTAGTATTATGTTGAGGATTTTTTCATCTATATTCATAAGTGATATTGGTCTGTAATTTTGTTTTTTTTTAGTATGTTCATCTGGTTTTGGTATCAGGGTGATGGTGGCCTCATAGAATGAGTTTTATAGTGTTCCTTCCTCTGCAATTTTTTGGAAGAGTTTAAGAAGGATGGGCGTTAGCTCTTTTCTAAATATTTGATATAATTCACCTGTGAAGCCATCTGGTCCTGGACTTTTGTTTGGTGGAAGATTTTTAATCACAGTTTCAATTTCATTACTTGTGATTGGTCTGTTCATATTTTCTATTTCTTCCTAGTTCAGTCTTGGAAGGTTATACTTTTCTGAGAATTTGTCCATTTCTTCCAGGTTTTCCATTTTATTGGCATACGTTGCTTGTAGTAGTCTCTTAGGATGCTTTGTATTTCTGCGGTGTTTGTTGTAACTTCTCCTTTATCATTTCTAATTCTATTGATTTGAGTCCTCTCCGTCTTTTTCCTTTTTTATATATAAATTTATTTATTTCATTTATTTTATTTTTGGCTGCGTTGGGTCTTCGTTGCTGTGTGCGGGCTTTCTCTACTTGCTGCCAGCAGGGGCTACTCTTCTTTGAGGTGCGTGGGCTTCTCATCTTGGTGGCTTCTCTTGTTGCAGAGCATGGGCTCTAGGCACACGGGCTTCAATAGCTGTGGCTTGTGGGCTCCAGAGCACAGGCTCAGTAGTTGTGGCGCATGGGCTCCGCCGCTCCGCGGCATGTGGGATCCTCCCGAACCAGGGCTCAAACCCATGTCCTCTGCATTGGCAGGTGGACTCCCAACCACTGCACCACCAGGGAAGCCCTCTCCGTCCTTTTCTTGATGAGTCTAGCTAATGGTTTATCAATTTTGTTTATCTTCTCAAAGAACCAGCTTTTAGTTTTATTGATCTTTGCTATTGTTTTCTTTGTTTCTATTTCATTTATTTCTGCTGTGATATTTATGATTTCTTTCCTTCTGCTAACTTTGGGTTTTGTTTTTTCCTCTTTCTCTAGTTCCTTGAGGTGTAAGGTTTGATTGTTTATTTTAGACTTTTCTTGTTTCTTGACGTAGGCTTGTATAGCTATAAACTTCCCTCTTAGAACTGCTTTTGCTGCATCCCGTAGGTTTTGGATTGTCGTGTTTTCATTGTCATTTTTCTGTAGGTATTTTTTCATTTCCTCTTTGATTTCTTCAGTGACCTCTTGGTTATTTAGTAACATATAGTTTAGTCTCCATGTGTTTGTGTTTTTTACAATTTTTTCCCTGTAATTAAATTCTAATCTCATAGCATTGTGGTCAGAAAAGATGCTTGATATGATTTCAGTTTTCTTAAATTTCCTGAGGCTTGATTTGTGACCCATCCTGGAGAATGTTTCGTGCACAGTTGAGAAGAAAGTGTACTCTGCTGTTTTTGGATGGAATGTCCCATAAATATCAATTAAATTTATCTGGTCTATTGTGTCATTTAAAGCTTCTGTTTCCTTATTTCTTTTCATTTTGGATGATCTGTCCATTGGTGTAAGTGAGGTGTTAAAGTCCCCCACTATTTTGTATTACTGTCAATTTCCTCTTTTACAGCTGTTAGCAGTTGCCTTATGTACTGAGGTGCTCCTATGTTGGGTGCATGTATATTTATAATTGTTACATCTTCTTGGATTGATCCCTTGATCATTATGTAGTGTCCTTTCTTGTCTCTTGTAACATTCTTTAGTTTAAAGTCTATTTTATCTGATAGGAGTATACCTACTCCAGCTTTCTTTAGATTTCCATTTGCATGGAATATCTTTTTCCATCCCACCACTTTCAGTTTTTTTGTGTTCGTAGGTCTGAAGTGGGTCTCTTGTAGACAGCATATATATGGGTCTTGTTTTTGGATCCATTCAGCAAGCCTGTGTCTTTTGGTTGGAGCATTTAATCCAGTCACGTTTAAGGTAATTATCGATATGTATGTTCCTATGACCATTTTCTTAATCGTTTTGGGTTTGTTTTTGTAGGTCCTTTTCTTCTCTTGTGTTTCCCACTTAGAGAAGTTCCTTTAGCATTTGTTGTACAGCTGGTTTGTTGGTGCTGAATTGTCTTAGCTTTTGCTTGTCTGTAAAGCTTTTGATTTCTCCATCGAGTCTGAATGAGATCTTTGCCGGGTAGAGTAATCTTGTTTGTAGGTTCTTCCTTTTCATCACTTTAAGTATATCTTGCCACTCCCTTCCGGCTTGTAGAGTTTCTGCTGAGAAATCAGCTGTTAACCTTATGGGAGTTCCCTTGTATGTTATTTGTCATGTTTCCCTTGCTGCTTTCAGTAATGTTTCTTGGTCTGTAATTTTTTTGCCAATTTTATTACTATGTGTCTCGGCGTGTTTCTCCTTGGGTTTATCCTGTATGGGACTCGCTGTAGTTCCTGGACTTGTGTGGCTATTTCCTTTCCCATGTTAGGGAAGCTTTTGACTAGAATCTCTTCAAATATTTTCTCGGGTCCTTTCCCCCTCTCTTCTCCTTCTGGGTCCCCTGTAATGCGAATGTTGTTACGTTTAATGTTGCCCCAGAGGTCTCTTAGGCTGTCTTCATTTCTTTTCATTCTTTTTTGTTTAGTCTGTTCCGCAGCAGTGAATTCCACCATTCTGTCTTCCAGGTCACTTATCTGTTCTTCTGCCTCAGTTATTCTGCTATTGATTCCTTCTAGTGTAGTCATCATTTCAGTTATTGTATTGTTCATCTTTGTTTGTTTGTTCTTTAATTCTTCTAGGTCTTGTTAAACATTTCTTGCATCTTCTCGATCTTTGCCTCTAATCTTTTTCTGAGGTCCTGGATCATCTTCACTATCATTATTTTCTGGAAGGTTGCCTATCTCCACTTCATTTAGTTGTTTTTTGGGGGTTTTATCTTGTTCCTTCACCTGGTATACAGCCCTCTGATTTTTCATCTTGTCTATCTTTCTGTGAATGTGGCTTTTGTTCCACAGGCTGCAGGACTGTAGTTCTTGCTTCTGCTGTCTGCCCCCTGGTGGATGAGGCTGTCTAAGAGGCTTGATGGGAGGGACTGGTGGTGGGTATAGTTGACTGTTGCTCTGGTGGACAGAGCTCAGTAAAACTTTAATCCACTTGACTGTTGATGGGTGGGGCTGGGTCCCCTCCATGTTGGTTGTTTGGCCTGAGGCAACCCAACACTGGAGCCTACCTGGGCTCTTTGGTGGGGCTAATGACAGACTCTGGGAGGGTTCACGCCAAGGAGTACTTCCCAGAACTTCTGCTGCCAGTGTCCTTGTCCCCACGGTGAAACAGAGCCACCCCCCGCCTCTGCAGGGGACCCTCCAACACTAGCAGGTAGGTCTGGCTTAGTCTCCCCCGAGGTCACTGCTCCTTCCCCTAGGTCCTGATGCGCACACTATTTTGTGTGTGCCCTCCAAGAGTGGAGTCTCTGTTTCCCCCAGTCCTGTTGAAGTCCTGCAATCAATTCCTACTAGGCTTCAAAGTCTGATTCTCTAGGAATTCCTCCTCCCATTGCTGGACCGCCAGGTTGGAAAGCCTGACGTGGGGCTCAGAACCTTCATTCCAGTGTGTGGACTTCTGTGGTACAAGTGTTTGCCAGTCTGTGAGTCACCCACCGACCAGTTATGGGATTTGATTTTACTGTGATTGTGCCCCTCCTACCGTCTCATTGTGGCTTCTCCTTTGCCTTTGGATGTGGGGTATCTTTTTTGGTGAGTTCCAGTGTCTTTCTGTCGATGATTGTCCAGCAGCTAGTTGTGATTCTGGTGTTCTCACAAGGGGGAGTGAGAGCACGTCCTTCTACTCCGCTATCTTGGTTCCTCCCTGTCTTCTTTTTTTTTTAAGTGGACATTTTCTAATGCAACATTTAAATTCCTTTAATAATTTTTAAATAATATTTTGGGTTATTTTCTCTAGGTTTTATAATATACATCTTAACAGTATCTAACTCAGACATATACTAACTTCATTGCAGTGAAATATCAAAACTTTATTCTTATATAGCTCTATTCCCTCCCCGTTTTTTTGAGGTATTACTGCTATACATGTTATGTCTACATAAACCCAAGAATACATTGTTATAATTATGACCTTAAATAATCGTTTTTTAAAATATTTATTTATTTATTTATTTATTTTTGGCTGCGTTCGGTCTTATTGCTGTGCGCGGGCTTTCTCTAGTTGCAGCAAGTGGCGGCTACTCTTTGTTGCAGTGCGTGGGCTTCTCATTGCAGTGGCTTCTCTTGTTGCACAGTATAGGCTCTAGGCACGCAGGCTTTAGTAGTCGTGGCACGTGGGCTCAGTAGTTGTGGCTCACGGGCTCTAGAGCACAGGCTCAGTAGTTGTGGTGCATGGACTTAGCTGTTCCGCAGCACATCCCTCCCCTCTTGTTTTTATCTATATCCTGGCAACATAGATGTCACCCCTGGGTGACCGTAAGCCACAAATCGGTCAAAGATTATTCATAAGTCCTCTTAGCCAGTTAGATTTTTACCCTTCACCGTTGAAATCTGTGTGCATCAAGGTTGCTATAGTAGTTCAGAGAGTTTACACTTTTTCTGCCTCACATTGAGCAAGGGACTAGTAGTTTGCAGGTTCTGAAACAGGAGGGAAGGGGGCAGGTCACAAACTTTAAAAGAATGACATAGCCCAAGGACACGACATACACTGATTAGAATCGAATAGGTCCAAGATGGTGGACAAGTCGACTTCCAGCTGCGTGCGTTCAAGTCCCAATCTGGGTTTTGGCCAAGTGAGTCCCGGCCGTGTGGGTTCAAGTCCCAATCTGAGGTGCATGCTTTCAGTTCCTTCTCTGATCATTTCTGAGAAGGCACAGCTTTGGGTATTCAGTCTTCCAGTCTGGCAGTAATAAGTTTTAGTTTTAAGCCTGGCTTTCTAGGAGTTGCCTCTGGGTCAAAGGTGGTGTTTCAGTCTCTTGTGCCAGTGAGGCATCTGCTCTGTACTGATGTTTTTTTTTTAAATTTTTTATTTATTTTTGGCTGTGTTGGGTCTTCGTTGCTGTGTGCAGGCTTCTCCTTGTGGTGGCTGCTCTTGTTTCAGAGCATGGGCTCTAGGTGCATGGGCTTCAGTAGTTGCAGCAGGCAGGCTCAGTAGTTGTGGCTCATGGGCTCTAGAGCGCAGGCTCCATAGTTGTGGTCCATGGGCTTAGTTGCTCCACAGCATGTGGGATCTTCCCGGACCAGGGATTGAATCCATGTCCCTTGCACTGGCAGGTGGATTCTTATCCACTGCACCACCAGGGAAGTCTCTATTGATAGGTCTTTATGTGAGTTGGAGAATACTTTGAAGTCTGCCTCATGTCCTGTTCTGGGTGCTCCTGAGTGAGTGCCATCTAGTGCATGCACACACCCTTCCTGATCTCCAGAGTTGACTGTGATCCCAGCAGGGCTCTTCTTGGCTGTTCTTTCCCTGGTTCTCTCTATAAAACTTCTGGATGCTGTGCCATTTTGCTTGTATCATGGAGCTACCAGCCTCCTCTTAATTCCTCACCATGAAGATCCCTATTGTTCATGACATGCTCTTAGGCATGGAATTTTCCATGCTGTGTTCCAAATAAAGACAGTCACTTCAGGTAGAGGTATAGAGCTCCTCATTCTTATGGCCTGCTTTCTCCCCTAAGAAGAGCTCCTAGTCACTGTACCAGATCTGGGGCTGCTTTTCCCAGTGACAAGTGACATCCTGCTCTACAAGTGGGTACTGAGGATGGGGGGATGGGTTGGCAGCCCCTAGTCTTTTTTGGCTTGATCCTCCCAGTGCGGAAACTCCTTCTGACATATGAGCTTAGTGGGAATGATTGGGGACCCAAGTATTGTTGGCATGCTGCCCCTGGATTAGAGCTTCTGCCATGAGTGGAGGCTGGGTAAGTGAGCCTCTTTACCACACCTACCTGGACACAGGACTGGGGTTGACAAGAACTGTCAGTATTCCACTCCCAGGGTGAAACTATAACCCAAGAATGGGAGCTGAGAGGAGAAGGAGTCCTTGTCTTCTTGGCTATGTATGCCTGAGGGTTAAATAATTTTAAAAAGAATTTTTAGTAGTTAAGTTATAATTTTGCTCAGGGCAGGGTTTGCCCACCTCTTTACTCTGGAATTCCCACTCCTTGTCTTCCTTTTTGTTTTTCTTGTCGTAAGAGATATATAACGTAATATTTACCACTTTAATAATTTTTAGGTGTACAGTTCAGCAGCATTAAGTACATTCACATTATGCTTCATCATCACCACTACCTATCTCCAGAACTTCTTCTTCTTCCCAACTTGAATCTTGTACCTACTAAACACTAATTCCCCATTCCTCCCTCCCCTCAGGCCCTGGAAACGACCATTTTACTTTCTATCTCTAAAATTGACTATTCTAGGTACCTCATATAAGTGCAATCATACAATGTTTGTCCTTTTGTGACTGGCATACTTCACTTAGCATATCTTTAAAGGTCAGTCATGTTGTAGCATGCATCAGAATTTCCTTCCTTTTTAAGGTTGAATAACATTCTATTATATGTGTATACCACTTTTTGTTCCTCAATTCATCCACCAATGGAAACAGGTTGCTTCCACCTTTTGACTATTGTTCATCTTCTTCTGGTTCCCTTGTATGTAGCAAGTTGTTTCTCTCTTGCTTCTTTCAAGACTCTCTTTCTCTTTTTAACAGTGCTAAAGTGTGGATCTTTAAGTTGTACTACATGGAGGTTTTGATCTTAGATGTGTAGATTTATGTTTTTCATCAAATTTGGGAAGTTTTCAATTCTTCTTTCAATTTCTTCATACTTTTTTTCTAACTACCCCCCTTCTCTCCTGGGTCACCTATTATGCATATGTTAGTATGCTTGATACTGTCCTAAGGTCTGTTAGCCTCTTTTCATTTTTATGCATTCTTTTTACATTGTTCTTCAGACTGGATAATTTCTATTTATCTACCTTCAAATTCTCTGATTTTTTTTTCTTCTCTCAGCTCAAATCTGCTGTTGAGCTCCTCAAGTTAATTTTTCACTTCAATGAATATACTTTTCAACTCCAGAATATCTATTTGATTTCTTTTTGTAATTTCTATCTCTTTTTTTAATTGAAGTATAGTTGGTTTATAATATTAGTTTCAGGTGTACAGGATAATGATTCAGTATTTTTATAGATTATACTCCATTAAGAGTTATTACAAAATGATGACTATAAGTCCCTGTTCTATACAATATATCCTTGTTGCTTATCTATTTTATACATAGTAGTTTGTATCTCTTAATCACATAAGCATATCTTGCCCCTCCCCTCTTCCATCTCCCCACTGGTAACCACTGGATTATTTTCTATATCTGTGAGACTGTTTCTGTTGCTATATACATTCATTTGTTTTACTTTTTAGATTCCACAAATAAGGGATTATCATACAGTAATTTGTCTTTCTCTGTCTGAATTATTTCACTATGCATAATATTCTCTAGGTCTATCCACATTGCTACAAATGGAAGAATTTCACTCTTTTTTATGTTTGAGTACTCCATTATACATTATACAATACTCCATTATACATTATACATTATATGATACTCCATTGTACACACACACACACACACACACACCCACACACACACACCCAATATGTTTTTTTTATCCATTCATCTGTAGACTGCCATTTTAATTATAATATGTCTTGGTGTGGGTCTGTTTGGGTTCATCTTGTTTGAGACCCTCTCTGCTTCCTGTACATGGATATGTGTTTCCTTCTTCAGGTTTGGGAAGTTTCCAGACATAATCTCATCAAATATATTTTTGATCCCCTTCTCTCTCTTCTTTCCTTCTGGGACCCCTTAAAGCAAATGTTATCTCAGAGATCTCAAACTGTTCTCATTTTTAAAAATTTGGTTTTCTGGGCTTCCCTGGTGGCACAGTGGTTGAGAATCTGCCTGCTAGTGCAGGGGACACAGGTTCGAGCCCTGCTCTGGGAGGATCCCACATGCCGCGGAGCAACTACGCCCGTGAGCCACGACTACTGAGCCTGCGCGTCTGGAGCCTGTGCTCCGCAACAAGAGAGGCCGTGATGGTG
Source organism: Mesoplodon bidens (assembly GCF_964165515.1). NCBI lineage: Eukaryota > Metazoa > Chordata > Mammalia > Artiodactyla > Ziphiidae > Mesoplodon > Mesoplodon bidens. The sequence goes on along the minus strand of NC_138163.1, from coordinate 93,655,389 downwards.
AGAGGCCCGCGCACCGCGATGAAGAGTGGCCCCCGCTTGCCACAACTAGAGAGAGCCCTCGCACAGAAACGAAGACCCAACACAGCAAAAATAAAAATAAATTAATTAAACTCCTACCCCCAACATTAAAAAAAATTGGTTTTCTTTATGCTGTTCTGATTGGGTGATTTCCATTAGTCTATCTTCCAGATCACTTATGCTTTCTTCTGAATCACTTAGTCTGCTATTCATTCCTTCTAGTGTGTTTTTTATTTAAGTTATTGAATTCTTCATTTCTGATTGGGTCTTTCTTATATTTTCAAATTCCTTGTTAAAATTCTCACTGTGCTCATCTGTTCTTTTCTCTAATTCAATTAACATTCTTATTACTAATGCTTTGAATTCTTTAATCTTTATTGTTTATTCCTTTTCATCATTTATTTTAAGGGGTTTTCTCTTGCTGTTTCAATTGAGACCAGTTCCTCTGCCTTTTTATTTTGCTAAACTTTCTCTGTGTCTATGAAATTAGGTGAAACAGTTACTTATTGTGGTGTTGAAGGGATGTCCTTATGTGGGGGTGTCCTTATGTAAAGTGTGTGTGCCCAATGCCTTTGGTGGGAGGGCTGGATTTGACGAGGATGCAAGTCACCTCTTTCCTCAGGGTGTGCTGGCAGCTACCACCTTTCTGGGAGGTGGGGCTGGAGATGAAGGTGTTAGGGGAGGAACCTGGTGTGAGGCAGGGCTTCCCCTCTGCTCAGTAGCCATCACCACCTTGTCAGGGGTGGGGTCAGGTCCCAAGATGCTGAAGCGGAAGCCCTTAGGATCCAACCGCGTTGGCTCTGTTCCCTTTAAGTATGTGCTTTCCCCTCTCCCTGCACTGGGACCTTTGCCCCAGAGGGGGCTAGTGCTGAAGCAAGGGGGGCCCGTGTGGGCTCTGGGCTCATGTCAGCTGTAGACAGAGGTCCAAGTTGTCTCTAATGCACTGCCTCTGCAGGCGCCAGCAACTGTTTCCCTTGCTCTGTTCAGACGCAGCCTCAGGTCCAAGTCCCTTTGTCCCTCACATCCAGTCATTGCCCTCAGCCTCCACTGTCCCAGTCCTGTTGTGGAGCCACACCACAGGGTAGATGGGGCCTGAATTGATTCTCAGTGTGTATGGGGGTGGGTGAGCTGTGGTAGAGTGGCCACCGTTAGAGTTTTGGGCCGCTTCTGATGCACCAACAATGGATGCCACAGGCCCAACCAGACACCCCCCTGGGACTCAGTAGCCTGTGTCCCATATCTGAGCTTTCTCCCTGGTTGTGGCAGCCCTGGATCCAGTGCCACGCTGCGTCATGGATAAGTGGGTCTGGAGCAGTCGCTGGGCTGGGGTTGGGGCCAGGGTGGTTGTGGGAAACCTGGCAGCCTCTGGAGCAGTCCTCACTCTGCCCTCTCTGCCCTGCTTTGAGGGTAAGCCAGCACGCACATGCTCCTCATGCTCAATCCAGGCTTCCTACAGCCCTCCTGTGGTCCTCCAATCAGTCAAGAGGGCTTGCCTTCCCTGTATCGGATTCTGGGGTGCCCAATCTGTGGTTCAAATAGCTTACTCCCCAGGGCGAATCTCCACCCATGTAATCTCCCTGTTCCTCTGAGTTCCCTCCCAGGGGCACAGGGCCTGACCTGATTGCTTCTCTTCCCTTCCTACCCAATTATGGGTGAATCTTTCTTGTAGCCTTGGTTGTACAGAAGTCTTTCTGCTGGTTTGCAGTTAGTTTTCAGTGAGAATTGCTCCATATGTAGACGTATTTATGTGTTCATGGGGAGAGGTGAGTTCCATACCTCCTTCTGCTCCACCACCTTGATAGATTGCTTCTATTTATTTATTGCTATTCTCTATTTGATAGGTCTTCGTTATCATACTTTAATTCTTTAAATATGGTTTCCTTCAGTTCGCTGAATATATTTATAGGGGCTGATTAAGTCTTTGTTTACTATGTCCTATATCCATATGCCCTCGGAGACAGTTTCTATTGACTGCTTTTTGTCCTGAGTATGAGACACACATTATTTCTTTGCAACTTTTGTAATTTTTTATTTGACACTGGACAGTTTTGATAATATACTGAGCAACTCTGGACTTCTGGCTCCCTTCCAAAGCAATGTAGTTGCTGCTTTTATATTTGTTTAGTGACATGTCTGAGCCAATTCTGGAGAGTCTGTCTTTCCTGCAGTGTGTAGCCTGATGTCCTTGCTCAGATTTTTATTTTTACTTTTAATTCGTTTCATTTTTAAGGCTAGCTTCCTAGGAGTCTCCCTTGGATCATCATAGCTTATTAGCCAGCCAATGATTAGTCAAAGGTTGTGCATAAGCATCTTGGGCCAATAAAGCTTCCATTTTTGGAAAGGGGATCTATATGTAGGTTGGGGCATGCATTAAAAATTCAAGCAGTTTATGTCTGGCTTTTATTGTTTCCTTATGTAGGTATCATGTACAGCCAGGTATGAATATGTAATTGGGGCTCTAAGTCTCTCCTGAGTCTGTATGCAGACTCGTACACGTACACAATCTTCCAGATTCCCAGGACTATATGAGACCTTATACAAGACCTTTATGGTTGTTTAATTGCTCAGATCTCCCAGTTAAATTTTTGGCATGGTGTATTGCAGCCACAGGTAACTGAGATATTTGTCCCCCCGATTGCTTGCCATTGATTTTGCTATTGTTTTTGACAATGCCCTGGGCTTGAGGCTTCTTTTTTAATTTTCATTTAAAAAACTGCTTTCTTGTCTCAAGATCAGGTAAATCATTTCTTGCTTTTTATTCTACCTGTTATCTTTTTTTCTTTTTTTTTCATTAGTTTCTGCTTTATAACAAAGTGAATCAGTCATACATATACATCTGTTCCCACATCCCTTCCCTCTTGCGTCTCCCTCCCTCACACCCTCCCTATCCCACCCCTCCAGGCGGTCACAAAGCACCGAGCTGATCTTCCTGTGCTATGCGGCTGCTTCTCACTATCTATCTACCTTACGTTTGGTACTGTATATATGTCCATGCCTCTCTTTCGCTTTGTCACAGCTTACCCTTCCCCCTCCCCATATTCTCAAGTCCATTCTCAAGTAGGTCTGTGTCTTTATTCCTGTTTTACCCCTAGGTTCTTCGTGACATTTTTTTTTCTTAACTTCCATATATATGTGTTAGCATACGGTATTTGTCTTTCTCTTTCTGACTTACTGCACTCTGTATGACAGACTCTAGGTCTATCCACCTCATTACAAATAGCTCAGTTTTGTTTCTTTTTATGGCTGAGTAATATGCCATTGTATATATGTGCCACATCTTCTTTATCCATTCTTCCGATGATGGACACTTAGGTTGTTTCCATCTCCGGGCTATTGTGAATAGAGCTGCAATGAACATTTTGGTACATGTGTCTTTGAATTATGGTTTTCTCAGGGTATATGCCTAGTAGTGGGATTGCTGGGTCATAGGGTAGTTCTATTTGTAGTTTTTTAAGGAACCTCCATACTGTTCTCCATAGTGGCTGTACCAATTCACATTCCCACCAGCAGTGCAAGAGTGTTCCCTTTTCTCCACACCCTCTCCAGCATTTATTGTTTCTAGATTTCTTGATGATGGCCATTCTGACTGGTGTGAGATGATATCTCATTGTAGTTTGGATTTACATTTCTCTAATGATTAATGATGTTGAGCATTCTTTCATGTGTTTGTTGGCAGTCTGTATATCTTCTTTGGAGAAATGCCTATTTAATTCTTCTGCCCATTTTTGGATTGGGTTGTTTGTTTATTTGCTATAGAGCTGCATGAGCTGCTTATAAATTTTGGAGATTAATCCTTTGTCAGTTGCTTCATGTGCAAATATTTTCTCCCATGCTGAGGGTTGTCTTTTGGTCTTGTTTATGGTTTCCTTTGCTGTGCAAAAGCTTTGAAGTTTCATTAGGTCCCATTTGTTTATCTTTGTTTTTATTTCCATTTCTCTAGGAGGTGGGTCCAAAAGGATCTTGCTGTGATTTATGTCATAGAGCGTTCTCTGTATGTTTTCCTCTAAGAGTTTGATAGTTTCTGGCCTTAAATTTAGGTCTTTAATCGATTTTGAGCTTATTTTTGTGTATGGTGTTAGGGAATGATCTAATCTCATACTTTTACATGTCCCTGTCCAGTTTTCCCAGCACCACTTATTGAAGAGGCTGTCCTTTCTCCACTGTACATTCCTGCCTCCTTTATCAAAGATAAGGTGACCATATGTGCGTGGGTTTATCTCTGGGCTTTCTATCCTGTTCCATTGATCTATCTTTCTGTTTTTGTGCCAGTACCACACTGTCTTGATTACTGTAGCTTTGTAGTATAGTCTGAAGTCAGGGAGCCTGATTCCTCCAGCTCCATTTTTCGTTCTCAAGATTGCTTTGGCTATTTGGGGTCTTTTGTTTTTCCAAACAAATTTTGAAATTTTTTGTTCTAGTTCTGTGAAAAATGCCAGTGGTAGTTTGATAGGGATTGCATTGAATCTGTAGATTGCTTTGGGTAGTAGAGTCATTTTCACAATATTGGTTCTTCCAATCCAGGAGCATGGTATATCTCTCCATCTATTTGTATCATCCTTAATTTCTTTCATCAGTGTCTTATAATTTTCTGCATACAGGTCTTTTGTCTCCTTAGGTAGGTTTATTCCTAGATATTTTATTCTTTTCGTTGCAATGGTAAATGGGAGTGTTTTCTTAATTTCACTTTCAGATTTTTCATCATTAGTGTATAGGAATGCCAGAGATTTCTGTGCATTAATTTTGTATCCTGCTACTTTACCAAATTCATTGATTAGCTCTAGTAGTTTTCTGGTAGCATCTTTAGGATTCTCTATGTACAGCATCATGTCATCTGCAAACAGTGACAGCTTTACTTCTTCTTTTCCGATTTGGATTCCTTTTATTTCCTTTTCTTCTCTGATTGATGTGGCTAAAACTTCCAAAACTATGTTGAATAAGAGTGGTGAGAGTGGGCAACCTTGTCTTGTTCCTGATCTTAGTGGAAATGGTTTCAGTTTTTCACCATTGAGGACAATGCTGGCTGTGCGTTTGTCATATATGGCCTTTATTCTGTTGAGGAAAGTTCCCTCTATGCCTACTTTCTGCAGGGTTTTTATCATAAATGGGTGTTGAATTTTGTCGAAAGCTTTCTCTGCATCTGTTGAGATGATCATATGGTTTTTCTCCTTCAGTTTGTTAATATGGTGTATCACGTTGATTGATTTGCGTATATTGAAGAATCCTTGCATTCCTGGAATAAACCCCACTTGATCAGGGTGTATGATCCTTTTAATGTGCTGTTGGATTCTGTTTGCTAGGATTTTGTTGAGGATTTTTGCATCTATGTTCATCAGTGATATTGGCCTGTAGTTTTCTTTCTTTGTGACATCCTTGCCTGGTTTTGGTATCAAGGTGATGGTGGCCTTGTAGAATGAGTTTGGGAGTGCTCCTCCCTCTGCTATATTTTGGAAGAGTTTGAGAAGGATAGGTGTTTGCTCTTCTCTAAATGTTTGATAGAATTTGCCTGTTATCTTTTTTTCTTTAAATTTATCTCTATAATCAATTTATCTAGAATTTATGTGTGGTAAGGCTCTAACTTGATGTTTTCTCCCCAGATACCAACCCAATTTTCTGAACAATTATTAAAAAGCTCATCTATTCCTTATTGATTTGTGAAGCTTTCTTTAGCACATTTTAAGTTATTATGTGTCTGGGGTCTTAGTATTAGCTGCTCTAAAACAATGACCTGTCAATTTTTGTGCCAGTATCATATCATTTTAGTATACATTTATAACACATTCTGGCTTTTTTGTTGATGTTATTTGAGCCAAGACTCCTCTTACTGATCTTTTAAAAAAAATCCAATCTATTCTTACTCATTTGCTTTTCCCAGTGAACTTAAGAATTATTTTCTCAGGTGAGCAAAGACTTGTTCTTATATACCTTTACTCTTTATGTATCAGGATGGCACATGGTTAACTCAAATATCCTATTACGTACAGCTGGGAGTGAATCTGCTGCTTCTTAATAGAACTGTTTGTCTGAAGAGACTCTTCAACTTCAGTCATGAATCTAGAGAAACAACTTTGTTCAATTTCATGTTCTATTTCCATAAAACGGTTGAGATTGGAAAGAACCTGTGCTAGAAATGGTAGGGCCTTGGTACACGGTTCTCCTCATTCAACAGGGCTGCACCCCACCCCTAGAAGCCTCACAGAGTTCCTCATTATCCTTCCCTCCTCAGTGGTGACTATTATATGTATGAAGTTTCTGCCTTCCTCAAACTGTATCAAGCTTTCCTAGTAGACACATTTCTCTAGGCCAACTGTCCAAGAGCTGCACCAACTTAAGTTTTAGCCACAACTTGCACAGCAGTACTTTACTTTCATAAGAGGTATCTCTTACTATAGTTACTAGAAGCAATTGAGGAATTTAGAGTGCTAATACTCAATCAGGGCATAGTTCAGTGTTCCTACCCAGTCTTTTTTTTTTAATTATTATTTTTCTGGCTGTGTTGGGTCTTCGTTGCTGTGTGCGAGCTTTCTCTAGTTGTGGAAAGTGGGGGCTACTCTTTGTTGCAGTGAACGGGCTTCTCATTGTAGTGGCTTCTCTTTTTGTGGAGCATGGACTCTAGGCACGCGGGCCTCAGTAGCTGTGGCATGCAGGCTCAGCAGTTGTAGCTTACAAGCTCTAGAGCGCAGGCTCAGTAGTTGTGGTGCACGGGCTTACTTGCTCTGTGGCATGTGGGATTTTCCCAGACTAGGGATCGTACCTGTGTCCTCTGTATTGTTAAGCGGATTCTTAACCACTGTGCCACCAGTGAAGTACCCTACCCAGTCTTTACATTGATGGGCAATGCAGTACTTAGGATAAGTTAACTTTCATTCAAAGTTGAATTTTAAATTTCCAGTAAGATTTTGTGTTAATCTTTAAAACTGCATTTTTCTACCATTTTGCCTTTTAAAAACCAAAGGAAATGAGATACCTATCAAACTACCACTGGCATTTTTCACAGAACTAGAACCAAAAATTTCACAATTTGTATGGAAACACAAAAGACCCCGAATACCAAAGCAATCTTGAGAATGAAAAATGGAGCTGGAGGAATCAGGCTCCCTGACTTCAGACTATACTACAAAGCTACAGTAATCAAGACAGTATGGTACTGGCACAAACACAGATATATAGATCAATGGAAGAGGACAGAAAGCTCAGAGATAAACCCATGCACGTATGGTCACCGTATCTTTGATAAAGGAGGCAAGAATATACAGTGGAGAAAAGAGAGCCTCTTCAATAAGTGGTGCTGGGAAAACTGAACAGGGATATGTAAAAGTATGAAATTAGAACACTACCTAACACCATACACAAAAATAAACTCAAAATGGATTAAAGACCTAAGTGTAAGGCCAGACACTATCAAACTCTTAGAGGAAAACATAGGCAGAACACTCTATGACATAAATCACAGCAAGATCCTTTTGGACCCACCTCCTAGAGAAATGGAAATAAAAACAAAAATAAACAAATGGGATCTGATGAAACTTCAAAGCTTTTGCACAGCAAAGGAAACTATAAACAAGACCAAAAGACAACCCTCAGAATGGGAGAAAATATTTGCACATGAAGCCACTGACAAAGGATTAATCTCCAAGATTTACAAGCAGCTCATGCAGCTCAATAACAAAAAAACAAACAACCCAATCCAAAAATGGGCAGAAAACCTAAATAGACATTTCTCCACAGAAGGTATACAAATTGCCAACAAACACATGAAAGAATGCTCAACATCATTAATCATTAGAGAAATGTAAATCCAAACTACAATGAGATATCATCTCACACCAGTCAGAATGGCCATCATCAAGAAATCTAGAAACAATAAATGCTGGAGAGGGTGTGGAGAAAAGGGAACACTCTTGCACTGCTGGTGGGAATGTGAATTGGTATAGCCACTATGGAGAACGGTATGGAGGTTCCTTAAAAAACTACAAATAGAACTACCATACGACCCAGCAATACCACTACTGGGCATATACCCTGAGAAAACCATAATTCAAAAAGAGACATGTACCAAAATGTTCACTGCAGCTCTATTTACAATAGCTAGGACATGGAAGCAACCTAAGTGTCCATCATCGGATGAATGGATAAAGAAGATGTGGCACATATATACAGTGGCATATTACTGAGCCATGAAAAGAAATGAAATTGAGATATTTGTAGTGAGGTGGATGGACCTAGAGTCTGTCATACAGAGTGAAGTAAGTCAGAAAGAGAAAAACAAATACCATATGCTAACACATATATATGGAATCTAAGGGAAAAAAATACGTCATGAAGAACCTAGGGGTAAGACGGGAATAAAGACACAGACCTAGTAGAGAATGGACTTGAGGATATGGGGAGGGGGAAGGGTAAGCTGGGACAAAGTGAGAGAGTGGCATGGACATATATACACTACCAAACGTAAAACAGATAGCTAGTGGGAAGCAGCTGCATAGCACAGGGAGATCAGCTTGGTGGGTTGTGACCACCTAGAGGGGTGGGATAGGGAGGGTGGGAGGGAGGGAGATGTAAGAGGGAAGAGATATGGGAACATATGTATATGTGTAACTGATTCACTTTGTTATAAAGCAGAAACTAACACACCATTGTAAAGCAATTATACTCCAATAAAGATGCTAAAAAAACCAAAGGAATTGGAAGTTGGAGAGACTTGGTTCAAACCCTTGCACAACCCCTTATTAGTTATGTAACTTTTGCAAGTCACTTCTCTTTGAGCCTTTGTTTCCTCTTCTATAAATGGAGATAAATAATACTTTTCAGCACTATTATGAGGATTAATAGCATCGTATACAAAGGGCTGACTTAGCACAATGCCAGGTACGTAACATGTAATATTATAGAACATGTTCTTGATGATTTTTTAAACATTGATAATTGCCTTATGCTGTAATAATGATCTTACGTATAAGTTACTCACTTTTATAGGGCAGTTTACTCCTACACTAAAAGGCTTCAGGTGGTGCTTCTTCTTTTTGGGTGTTTAGGTTTTTTTAAAAGTAATCTTTATATCTTTTCCCCTGCTTTTAGGGAGTAGCCTATCACTTATCACTGGTATCACTGTGGCTGGTTCTAAGAATAGCTCTTACTCCCTGTCTCACCTCCCTTACAATTTGCTACTACTGATCTGTTGTACACTGGGAAATCAGATGACCAAATTGTCAGAAATGTGTCTAAATTAAGGATAAATAGGTTGAGCAGAAGACTAAGGGGATCTTTTCAGGGGAAGCATATAGAACCTATTAGAGCATAGTCTTTGTGATAGCTATTAGAGCTATTAATAAGCCATTTTAACTTACTTTCATGTTCTGGATGTGTTCCAAAAAACCCAGAGAATCAAATAAATGGGAAAATGAGCTATTACTATACTTTTGAGAAAAAAGGTAAAACATATAATTCAAGAGTTAATATGGGATAATGTAGGGCTGTGTCCCAGGAATGTGTTAAGGAGCTAGGAGGAATGAATCCTATCCATTATTCTTATTGGGAAGACTTCTTAAGTCACCAATCTTAATGTCAAGGCAGTTAGAATATTAACACATATTAAGAATCTATTATGTGATAGGGCCCCTGCATACATTATCTCAATCCTCAAACAGCTCTGAGAAGTAACAATTATTACACCCATTTATGGTGAGAAAATGGATACTCTGAAACAGGGGTCCCCAACACCGGGGCTGTGGATTGGTTAGGAACCGGGCTGCACAGCAGGAGGTGAGTGGTGGGCAACCGAGTGAAGCTTCATCTGCCGCTCCCCATCACTCACATTACCACCTGAACCATCCTCCCCATCACTTGCATTACAACCTGAACCACGCCCCCCATCCGTGGAAAAACTGTCTTCCACGAAACTGGTCTCTGGTGCCAAAAAGTTGGGGACCATAGCTCTAAAAGTTTAAAGTGACTTATCCAAGCTAAAAAGTGCCCGAGCCAGAATTCAAACTAAGGTTTGTCCAGTTTCAAAGCTCAAAGCTCTGTTACCCTCTGGTGACTTGTAGGGACTCACTTCCTCTTTGCACAAAAACTTACTCTACATCAGCAAATAAACAATGGGTAAAAAACGTGTAAAAAAACAGAATACCATCGACAATCACAATAATATATATCAAGTATCTAGGAATTAATTTAAAATGCAGAAGACCTCAATGAAAGAAAATTAACTCTATTTAGGACATAAACTTCTGTACACCTGAAACTAAAATAATACTGTAAATCAACTATACTTCAAAAAACAAAAAAGACATAAAGAAAGAGACCTGAATAAAGGGAGGAGTAAACAATGATCTTTGGATGGGAAGACAACATTATAAAGATGTCAATTCTTCCTAAATTAATCTATAAATCCAATTCATTGACCAAAAAAACCCAAGAAGATTTTGTGGAAACTGGACTAATTCTAAATTACATATGGAACAATAAAGATTCATGTGGGCATTTGGTGCCACTGGGGCTCCCATGTTCCAAGCAGTCATACCACCTCTGTGCCCGGTGCTCACAGGAGCAGACCCGAGAGCTAGACGGCAGCCTCAGGACCAGACACCTGTGGGTGGACCACCCACAGAGGTGGGGATAAAACGAAAGCTGAACCCCAGGGACAGGGTGACCAAGGAATAAGATTGAAAATCTTTCCATCAGCTGTACAAGCTGCAGATTAAATCCCCATGATCAGCTAGGTAGACCCTGCGTCTACGGAATATCTGAGTAGACAATGAGTGTTCCCACAAATGAAAATGGTCTAGCTCTGGGAGCTGTGGACTTTGGGGGCAAGCACATGCAAGAATGGGTCAGATCAGAGTCTGAGTGGTCCCCACAGGGCCCACAGCAGTTCCAGAGACCAGCCCAGAGGCACAGGAGGGCCTCTTGGGGAGGCGGAGGTGGGCTGTGGCTCATGGTGTGTGTGATGACACTTACAGCAGAGACCCCAGGGAAACATAATTATTACTATTAATTTTACTATGCTTTGATTCATTCGGTTGTTGCTTCTGGCTTTTTTGTTTTGTTTTTCTTTTTAGTGTATCTTCTTAAATTTAGTCTTTTGGGATCTCCATGTTTATTTTTATCTTTTTAAATATATTTCTATTTTTACTTTGCTTTTCTGTTCTTCTGTGTTCTTTTCCCTTATTTTTTCTTCTTCTTTTTCTTTAATATATATTTTTTTATATATTTCCATTTCTACTTTGCTTTTCTGTTGTCCTGTGCTTTTTCCCTTTTTCTTTGTTATTATTTTTTTAAATCATTTTTATCAGTTTGTTCTGTTTCCTTGCTTTATTCTTCAGGTGGCACACAAATTTGGCATGGTTTTTAGGTTATGTGTTTTTGTTAGTATTAATCCTAATTGTTTGATTTCACTCTTGAGTTCTTCTATTTGTCTGGTTGTTTTCTTGCTTTTTGTTTAATTTGGCTCTGTTTCTGTTTCTTTTATGTGTGCTTATGTTTCCTTGTTTCTGTTTTTGTTTGGTTTCATTTTTACCATTTCTCTGGGATTTTATCTGTCTTTTTTTTCTTCCTTAAGATATTTTCTACTTTATTTTTTAATATTTCTATATCTATATTGCTTTCCTGTTCAGTCTTCTTTCCCCTTTCCCTTTTCCTAATTTTTTTTATCATCTTTGTCAGTTTGTTTTGTTTCTTTGGTTCATTCTTCAGTTAGCAGTCTGCTTTGGTTCTGTTTTTCGGTTATGTGTTTTTTCTCAGTTTTCGTTTTAATTGTTTGATTTTGTTCTTGGATTGTTTCGCTTGCCTGGTTGGTCTCTTGCTTTATGATTTATTTGGGTCCGTTTTTGTTTCTTCTGTGTGCGTGCGTGTTTCCTTGTTTCTGTTTGATTTTACTTTTTACCATTTCTCTGGGGTTTTCTTAGTCTTTTTTTTTTTAATCTGCTTTATTGCTGGGACGAGTGACTTGTGAGGTCTTGGTCCCTCGACCAGTCGTTAGGCCTGAAGCTCTGGGGTGGGAGCACCGAGTCCAGGGTGCTGGACCACTAGAGAATTTCCAGCCCCAGGGAACATTAATCACTAAGAGCTCCAACGGAGGCCTCTATCTAAATCCAAGACCCAACTCCACCCAGCTGTCAGAAGATCCCAGTGCTGGACACCTCACAAAAAACAACAAACAAGACAGGAACACAAACCCACCCATTAGCACACAGACTACCTAAAGTCACACTAGGCTCACAGACATCCGAAAACACACCACCTGAAATGGCCCTGCTCATCAGAGGGAAAAGACTCAGCTTCACCCCCTCAGGACGCAGGCACCAATCCCTCGCATCAGGAAGCCTACGCAAGCCACTGGACCAACCTCACCATCAGGGGCAGAGGACAGAAACAAAAGGAACTACAACCCTACGGCCTGGGGAAAGGAGACCTCAAGCACTGTAAATAAGACAAAATGAGAAGACAGAGAAATATGCAGCAGATGAAGGAGCAAGGTAAAAACCCACCAGACCAAACAAATGAAGAGGAAATAGGCAGTCTACCTGAAAAAGAATTCAGAGTAATGATAGTAAAGATGATACAAAGTCTTGGAAATACAATGGAGAAAATACAAGAAATGTTTAACAAAGACCTAGAAGAACTAAAGAGCTAACAAACAATGATGAACAACACAATAACTGAAATTGAAAATAGTCTAGAAGGAATCAATAGCAGAATAACTGAGTCAGAAGAATGGAAAGTGAGCTGGAAGACAGAATGTTAGAAAAAACTGCTACAGAGCAGAATAAAGTAAAAAGAATGAGAAGAATTGAGGACAGTCTCGGAGACTTCTGGGACAACATTAAGCACACTAATATTCGAATTATACACGTTCCAGAAGAAGAAGAAAAAAAGAAAGGGTCTGAAAAAATATTTGAATAGATTATAGTCAAAAACTTCCCCAACATGGGAAATGAAATAAGACAATCAAGTCCAGGAAGCGCAGAGAGTCCCATACAGGAGAAACAGGCTAAGATACGTATTAATCACACTAACAAAAATTAAACACAAAGAAAAAATATTAAAAGCAGCAAGGGAAAAGCAACAAATAACATACAAGGGAATCCTCATAAGGATAACAGCTGATCTTTCAGCAGAAACTCTGCAAGCTATAAGGGAGTGGCAGGACATATTTAAAGTAATGAAAGGGAAAAATCTACAACCAAGATTACTCTAACCAGCAAGGATTTAACTCAGATTCAATGGAGACATTAAAACCTTTACAGACAAGAAAAGCTAAGAGAATTGAGTATCACCAAACCAGCTTTATAAGAAATGCTAAAGGAACTTCTCTAGGCAGGAAACACAAGAGAAGGAAAAGACCTACAAAAACAAAAACAAACCAATTAAGAAAATGGTAATAGCAACATACATATCAATAATTACCTTAAATGTAAAAGGATTAAATGCTGAAACCAAAAGACATAGACTGGCTGAATGGATACAAAACAAGACCCTACATATGTTGTTTACAAGAGACCCACTTCAGACTTAGGGACATATACAGACTCAAAGTGAGGGGATGGAAAAAGATATTCCATGCAACTGGAAATCAAAAGATGGAGTACCAACACTCATATCAGACAAAATACACTTTAAAATAGAGAATGTTACAAGAGACAAGAAAGGACATTACATAATGATCAAAGGATCAATCCAAGAAGAAGCTATAACAATTGTAAATATCTATTCACCCAACATAGGACAACCTCAATACATAAGGCAAATGCTAACAGCCATAAAAGGGGAAATCGACAGCAACACAATAATAGTAGGCGACTTTAACACCCCGCTTACACCAATGGACAGATGATCCAAACAGAAAATAAATAAGGAAACACAAGCTTTAAATGACACATTAGACCAGATGGACTTAATTGACATTTATAGGACATTCCATCCAAAAACAACACAATACACTTTCTTCTCATGTGCACACAGAACATTCCCCAGTATATATCACACCTTGGGTCACTAATCAAGCCACAGTAAATTTAAGAAACTGAAATTGTATCAAGCACCTTTTCAGACCACAATGCTATGAGACTAGATATCAATTTCAGGAAAAAAAAACCTGTAAAAAATACAAACACATGGAGTCTAAAGAAGACACTGCTAAACAACCAAGAGATCACTGAAGAGATCAAAGAGGAAATCAAAAAATACCCAGAAACAAATGACAATGAAAACACGACGACACAAAATCCATGGGATGCAGCAAAAGCAGTTCTAAGAGGGAAGTTTATAGCAATACAATCCTACCTGAAGAAACAAGAAACATCTCAAATAAACAAACTAACCTTAAACCTAAAGCAATTAGAGAAAGATGAACAACAGCAAACAAACAAACAAACAAACAAAAAGCCCAAAGTTAGCAGAAGAAATCATAAAGATCAGATCAGAAATAAAAGAAAAAGAAAGGAAGGAAACAAGAGCAAACATCAATAAAACTAAAAGCTGGTTCTTTCAGAAGATAAATAAAATTGATAAACCAATAGCCAGACTCATCAGGAGAAAAAGGGAGAAGACTCTAATCAACAGAATTAGAAATGAAAATGGAAAAGTAACAACTGACACCACAGAAATACAAAGGATCATGAGAGACTACTACAAGGAACTAAATGCCAATAAAATGGACAACCTGGAAGAAATGGAAAAATTCTTAGAAAAGTACAACCTTCCAAGATTGAACTGGAAAGAAATAGAAAATATAAACAGACCAATTACAAGCATTGAAATTGAAAGTGTGATTAAAAGTCTTCCAGTAAGCAGCTACATAGCACAGGAGATCAGCTCGGTGCTTTCTGACCACCTAGACAGATGGGATAGGGAGGGTGGGAAGGAGACGCAAGAGGGAGGAGATATGGGGATATATGTATATGTATAGCTGATTCACTTTGTTATAAATCAGAAACTAACACACCATTGCAGAACAATTACACTCCAATAAAGATGTTTAAAAAAAGTAAATCCCCGTAAAAGTTTAGTAAGACATTAAAAAAAATAGTTTTCCAATAAACAAAAGCCCAGGGCCAGATCGCTTCAAAGGCAAATTCTATCAAACATTTAGAGAAGAGCTAACACCATCTTTCTCAAACTCTTTCAAAATATAGCAGAGGGAGGAACACTCCCAAACTCATTCTACAAGGCCACCATCACACTGATACCAAAACCAGACAAAGATGTCACAAAAAAGATTACAGGCCAATATCACTGATGAACATACATGTAAAAATCCTCAACAAACTACTAGCAAACAGAATCCAATAGCACATTAAAAGGATCATACACCATGATCAAGTGGTGATTATCCCAGAAATGCAAGGATTCTTCAATATATGCAAATCAATTAATGTGATACACCATATTAACAAATTGAGGGAGAAAAAACATATGATCATCTCAATAGATGAGGAAAAATCTTTTGACAAAATTCAACACCCATTTATGATAAAAAACCTGCAGAAAGTAGGCATAGGGGGAACTTTCCTCAACATAATAAAGGCCATATATGACAAACCCACAGCCAACATCATTCTCAAAGGTGAAAAAACTGAAAGCATTTCCTCTAAGATCAGGAAAAAGACAAGGGTGTCCACTCTTGCCACTCTTACTCAACATAGTTTTGGAAGTACCAGCCATGGCAATCAGAGAAGAAAAACAAATAAAAGGAATCCAAATTGGAAAATACGAAATAAAACTGTCACTATTTGCAGATGACATGATAGTATACACAGCAAATCCTAAAGATGCTACCAGGAAAATACTAGAGGTAATCAATGAATTTGGTAAAGTAGCAGAATACAAAATTAATGCACAGAAAGACCCCAAATAGCCAAAGCAATCTTGAGAAAGAACAATGGAGCTAGAGGAATCAGGCTCCCTGACTTTAGACTATACTACAAAGCTACTGTAATCAAGGCAGTATGGTACTGGCACAGAAACAGAAGTACAGATCAATGGAATAGGATAGAAAGCCCACAGATACACCCACTCACATATGGTCACCTTATCTTTGACAAAGGAGGCAAGAATACACAATGGGGAAAAGATAGTCTCTTCAATAAATGGTGCTGGGAAAACTGGACAGCTACATATAAAAGAATGATATTTGGACACTTCCTAGAAAGAATAAGAATATGAAAAAAAAGAACACTCCCTAACACCATACACAAAAATAAACTCAAAATGGATTGAAGACCTAAATGTAAGGCCAGACACTATAAAATTCTTAGAGGAAAACACAGGCAGTACACCTATGATATAAATCAAAGCAAGATCCTTTTTGGCCCACCTAAGTGGAAATAAAATTAAAAATAAACAAGTGGTACCTAGTGAAACTTAAAAGCATTTGCACAGCAAAGGAAACCATAAACAAGATGGAAAGACAACCCTCAGAATGGGAGAAAATATCTGTAAACAAAGCAACTGACAAAGTATTAATCTCCAAAATATACAAGCAGCTCATGCAGCTCAATATCAAAAAACAAAAACAAAAACAAAGAAAAACCGAATCCAAAAATGGGCAGAAGACCTAAATAGACATTTCTCCAAAGAAGATATACAGATTGCCAACAAACACATGAGAACAGGCTCAACATCATCAATCATTAGAGAAATGCAAATCAAAACCACAATGAGGTATCACCTCACACTAGTCACAATGGCCATCATCAAAAAATCTAGAAACAATAAATGCTGGAGAGGGTGTGGAGAAAAGGGAACTCTCCTGCACTGTTGGTAGGAATGTAAATTGTTACAGCCACTATGGAGAACAGATGGACGTTCCTTAAAAAACTAAAAATAGAGCTACCATATGACCCAGCAATCCCGCTACTAGGCATATACTCTGAGAAAACCATAATTCAAAAAGAGTCAAAGATCGTATATTAATGCATGTATGTGGAACCTAGAAAAATGGTCAGATTAACCGGTTTGCAGGGCAGAAGTTGAGACCCAGATGTAGAGAACAAACATATGGACATCAAGGGGGGAAAGCGTGGGGGGGGTGGGGATGGTGGTGTGATAAAAAAAAAAAAAGAGTCACATACCCCTATGTTCATTGCAGCACTATTTACAATAGCCAGGACATAGAAGCAACCTAAGTGTCCATCGACAGATGAATGGATAAAGAAGATGTGGCACATATATACAATGGAATATTACTTAGCCAGAGAAAGGAACAAAATTGGGTTATTTGTAGTGAGTTGGATGGACCTAGAGTCTGTCATACAGAGTGAAGTCAGAAAGATAAAAACCAATACCATATGCTAACACATATATATGGAAAGTAAAAAAGTGGTGCTGATGAACCTAGTGGAAGGGCAGGAATAAAGACACAGATGTAGAGAACGGACTTGAGGACACAGCGGGGGAAGGGGAAGCTGGGATGAAGTTAGAGAGTAGCATGGACATACATACACTACCAAATGTAAAATGGATGGCTAGTGGGAAGCTGCTGCATAGCACAGGGAGTTCAGCTCCATGTTTTGTGATGACCTAGAGGGGTGGGATAGGGAGAGTGGGAGGGAGACGCAAGAGGGAGGGCATATGGGGATATATGTATATGTATAGCTGATTCACTTTGTTGTACAGCAGAAACTAACAACATTGTAAAGCAATTATACTCCAATAAAGATATTAAAAAATAAAAGATTTATGTGGTTCAAGAATAGTTAGTACAATTCTGCAACAAGAAAAGCAGAGTGGAGATTTACCTGACACGATATTAAGGCAAATTACAAACCCTTAATAATTGAAAGAATGTGATACTGGCAATGGAGCAAGTAGGCAATGGAACAAAATAGAATCCAGGAATGGACTCAAGTATATACAGGAACTTGGTACCTAGTAATCGTGGTAACACAAATCAATGGGGAGAGAACAGGTCATTTAATAAATGGGGCTGGGAAAACTGGCTTATTATGTAGAGAAAATAAAATTAGATCCTTTTATGCAGCATATACAGAATAAATACCCACTATATTAAAGACCTTACATGGAAGGCAACATTATAAAACTATATAATGTAAACAGTTACATTATAGTTACAGAAAAAGTAGACACATCTTTATGACCCAGGGGTAAGGAAGAATTTATTAAAACAGATTCCCAAAGCACACACCATAAATGTACAGATTGATGGGTTTGACAAAATCAACTTAAATACTTATTGGTTAGGGGTAAAGTGTACTGATATCTGCAAATTACTTGGAAATGCATCAAAAAGGATGGATAAATGGATGGCTCGAGATGGAGAGAGGGATAGTTATATGGTTATATGGTATAAAGCTGTTAATTACAGAATCTAAGTGGTGGTCATATAAGTGTTTATATGGTTATATGGTATAAAGCTGTTAATTACAGAATCTAAGTGGTGGTCATATGAGTGTTTGCCATCCTATCCTTCCAACTTTTCTGTATGTTTTTTTTTTTTTTTTGGCCACGCCACGTGGTGTGGCATGCGGGATCTTAGTTCCCTGACCAGGGATGGAACCCACGCCCCCTGCGGTGGAAGTGTGGAGTCTTAACCACTGGATCGCCAGGGAAGTCCCACTTTTCTGTGTGTATGAAATCATAATAATGAAAGGTCAGTGAGAATGAAATACTTTTGTTCTAAAAAGGATATTGTACGTAAATTTCTAAAAAATTGTGGCTGACTGGAAAAGATATTTGACACATACACACACAGATATAGAAAAGATATTTGCTTTATTTGTATGTCTATTTTTTTAGGGTATATTATATATTTAAGGTTTAACATACAGTCTTGCTATATTGTCATTTATATACAGATTGCTAAATTGCCCTAAAGAAAGTTGAACCAAATTTACATTTGCATAAAGATAGCCAATTGCTGTCACCATTGTCACTTCTTGGGTATTGTTCTTTTTTTTCTTTTTTTAATTGGGGTATAGTTGTTTTACAATGTTGTGTTAGTTTCTGCTGTACAGCGAAGTGAATCAGCTATATGTATACATGTATCCCCTATTTTTTGGATTTTCTTCCCATTTAGGTCACCACAGAGCACTGAGTAGAGTTCCCTGTGCTATACAGCAGGTTCTCATTAGTTATCTATTTTACACATAGTAGTGTATATATGTCAATCCCAATCTCACAAGAAACTTCTGTAATCAGAAAGAAAAAAGACAAGTAACCTAAAAGAAAATTTTCAAGATAAATAAATAGGCACTTCAGAGAATGTGAGAACAAATGGCTAATATATATAAAAAAGAAGATCAACCTCATCTGTAGTCAAATAAATGCAAATTAAAATAAAAGATACTACTTGAAACCCACTGGATTAGCAAAAATTAAGAAGTTATAAGATATCAGCCCTGGCAATAATATGAAGAAATAGAAACCCTTATGCATTCTTCATAGGACTATAAATTTAGAACAAATATAATCTAGAGCAATTTGGCCATATTTGGTGAAAAATCTATATGCATATTTACAGGATCCAGGACTTGAACTCCTAAATACATACTTCAGATAAACTGACACAGGAACACAAAGATACAGAGACATCTATGAAGATATTCCCTGCAGCACTGTTTGCAATATCCCAGAACTGGAAACAACTACCAAACAACAAATAAAGTACTATGATATAAGTAATTGTTGGAATATAGTTCAGCAGTCATCAGGAACGAACCATATAAGAATACAGAAAGATCTACAAAATAACACTGACTGAAAAAGTAAGAAATAGAATGATATGTACAACACAGTATCTTTCATGTTAAAAAAGGAAAAAATCTACACATATAAACATCACTATAGATTGTGCATGGATATGTGTGTATATATATATATATATATATATACATGTATATATCATAGCAATTGATTTCCAATGTTTCTGAAGTCTAAAGTAAACATAAAACGTCCCCACCTCAAAATACCATAAAAACCATGTGCTTAAAGGAAATGTCATAAAAAGTAAAATAGAAATGAACTGACCACTTCCTGGTCACATGGCTTACCGGAGTACACAGCACATGAGCAGCAGATGGGTGGGGATGTTAGCCGGATTGAGCATACTGGGTGTGTCTGACTTCATACAGGCCAGGAAGGCACGCATCCTTCTGTTCTTGTCCTCAACTGCTTTGCCTAGCCAGAGCTTCTTGAGGTTTGGGCAAGTCCATTCCCGAAATGTCAGGGCAGACACCAGCTCAGGGGTTTGAGGTGACTTCCCTTTATAGGCAGACCACTCTTTAAGGATCACTGAAGGAACTAGAAAACAGAAATTGAGGAAAAACTGGCTATAGAGACTCTGAGCATTTCTGAAGCTGGTCACAATTGACAGAAACCATCACATTTCAACATCTCTGTATTTTCTGTCACTATAATTTTTATTGTTAGCAGTAGTAACAGCAGGAGTAGTAAGCATTTATTAGATGCTTGGTATGTATTAAGTATTTTACATATAAATGTAAATCTTACTTACTCTTCAGAACAAACCTGAGAGAGAAGAAGCATTATGACTATATTATCACAAAACACAATGCTCATTTTGCAGGTGAAAAAAGGAATAAAAGCTCAATGGTCACACAGCTCTACAGTCACACAGCAGTCCCCCACTTATTTGCAGGGAATAAGTTCCAAGACCCCCAGTGGATGCCTAAAACCATGGACAGTACCGAATCCTGCATATACTATGTTTTTTCCTATACCTACGTACCTATGATAAAGGTATGTAAGAGATTAACAACAATAATAATAAAATAGAACAGTTATAATAATATACTGTAATAAAAGTTATGTTAAAGTGGTCTCTCTCTCTCCAAATATCTTATTGTACAAATTTAATGCCATTTCCATCTTAACTAAGCACTTATCGTGTACTGTGTCCATAACTTTTGCAGTTCGAGTTGCGACAGCAAAACTAGCACAAATTTCTTTTTCCTTCTTCACATTTTCACAGACAGAAGACTCTTTCTTACCATAGATCTTTTTGTTCTTACTATAGATCTTAGCAACGTCAGCATATGATTTTTTTTCTTCCCTTATTAAGTTGAGAATGTTCACCTTTTCACTTAAAGGAAGCACTTTACAGCTTCCTTTTGGCATATTTGAATTGTCAGCATCAGTACTCTTGCACTCCAGGGCCATTATTAAGTAAAATAAGGGTTAATTGAACACAAGCACTGAGATACTGGGACAGTTGATTTGATAACCCAGACAGCTACTAAGTGACTAACAGGCAGCATACGCTGAACAGAGGAATGCTTCACGTCCTGGGTGGGAGGGAGCAGGACTATGCGAGATTTCATCACACTACTCAAAACAGTGTGCAATTTAAAATTTATGAATTGGCTGTGTGCCCACCCTGCCCCTATTATAGTCCGAGATAAAGAACACAAGATTAAAATGGAAGTCTCCACTATACCCTGACGTCCCTTTTGCAGTATCCCAGTGGTCACAAAGACCAAGCCTGGTACAAGCAGGGGGAGACTGTGCCCACGACTGGAGGTGAGCATTCTAAGATCAGTAAGGGTTCCGAGTTGCTGGAGACTCCAGTTCCTGTCTTGTTGCTCCACCATCCCCTGGGCATGGCCCTCGTCTGAATGAATATTTGACGACATGGATGGATGGATATTCCAGCCAGGAGGACTGAGATACTTTTCCATTATAGGTTATTGCAATATATTGAATATAGCTCCATGTGCTATACCACGACATAGAAAGAGAAGAAGGAAAATTAGATGTCAGGAAAGGCCCCGAATGTAAGACAGCAAACAGACACAGTGAAATCTAAACCAGGGTCAGTGACTTTCTTTCCAAGTTGGGTCCTCAATGGAGGGCCCTAAACGCTGCCTGCCCCCTGGTAGAAACATCACAGAGGTCGCAGAAGTGGCTTTGAGGCTTTTCGGCTTTTCAGAGGCTTGGAGATGATCCTTTGGAGCCCAGGGGGCGCTTTCAAGATAGCAGAGGAGTAAGACGTGGAGATCACCTTCCTCCCCACAAATACATTACAACTACATCTATATGTGGAAGAACTCATACAGAACACCTACTGAACACTGGCAGAAGACCTCAGACTTCCCAAAAGACACCTCAGGTGACTTACACGCAGAGGCAGGGCCAAATCCAAAGCTGAACCCGAGGAGCTGTGTGAACAAAGAAGAGAAAGGGAAATTTCTCCCAGCAGCCTCAGGAGCAGTGGATTAAATTTCCACAATAAGCTTGATATACCCTGCATCTGTGGAATACCTGAATAGACAGCAAAACATCCCAAAATTGAGGCATTAGACTTTGGAAGCAACTGTAAACTTGGGATTTCCTTTCTGCATGTAATTTGCTTCTGGTTCTATATTTATCTTAGTTTAGTATTTAGAGTTTATTATCACTGGTATATTTGTTTATTGATTTGGTTGCACCCTTCCTTTTTTATTTTTTATGTATACATATATAGATAGATAGATAGATCAATAGATAGATTTATTTATTTTACTTTTTCTCTTTTTGTGAGTGTGTATGTGTATGCTGCTTTGTGTGATTTTGTCTGTATAGCTTTGCTTTTGCCATTTATCCTAGCTTTCTGACTGTCCGTTTTTTGTTTTTGTTTTGTTTTTTTAGTATAGTTTTTTAGCACTTGTTAGCATTGGAGGATTTATTTCTGGGTTTGGTCGATCTCTTCTTTCTTTTTTTATTATATTTTTATTTTTAATAATTTTTTCTATTTTAATAACATTATTTTATTTATTTATTTCTCGGTCTTTCTTGCTTTCCTTTTTCTCCCTACTCTTCTGAGCTGTGTGGCTGACAGGTTCTTGGTGCTCTGCCCAGGGGGCAGGCCTGAGCCTCTGAGGTGGGAGAGCCGAGTGCAGGACATTGGTTCACCAGAGACCGCCAAGCTCCATGTAATATCAAAGAGCAAAAGCTCTGCCAGAGATCTCCATCTCAATGCTAAGACCCAGCTCCACTCAACGACCAGTAAGCTACAATACTGGACACCCCATGCCAAACAACTAGCAAGACAGGAACACAAACCCACCCATTAGCACAGAGGCTGCCTAAAATCATAATAAGTTCACAGACAACCCAAAACACACCACCGGATATGGTCCTGCCCACCAGAAAGACAAGATCCAGCTTCAGCGACCATAACCAGTCCCCTCCACCAGGAAGCCTACACAACCCACTGAACCAACCTTAGCCACTGGAGGCAGACACCAAAAAAAACGGGAAGTACGAACCTGCAGGCTGCGAAAAGTAGACCCCAAACACGGTAAGTTAAGCAAAATGAGAAGGCAGAGAAACACACAGCAGATGAAGGAGCAAGGTAAAAACCCACCAGACCAAACAAATGAAGCAGAAATAGGCAGTCTACCTGAAAAAGAATTCAGAGTAATGATAGTAAAGATGATCCAAAATCTCGGAAATAGAATGGAGAAAATAGAAGAAACGTTTAACAAGGAACTAGGAGAACTAAAGAGCAAACAAACCATGATGAACAACACAATAAATGTAATAAAAAATTCCCTAGAAGGAACCAATAGCAGAATAACTGAGGCAGAGGAAAGGGTAAGTGACCTGGAAGATTAAATAGCGGAAATAACTACAGCAGAGCAGAATAATAACAAAAAAAGAATGAAAAGAATTGAGGACAGTCTCAGAGACTTCTGGGACAACATTAAACGCACCAACATTTGAATTATAGGGGTCCCAGAAGAAGAGACAAAGGGACTGAGAAAATATTTGAAGAAATTATAGTTGAAAACTTCCCTAATATGGGAAAGGAAATAGTCAATCAAGTCCAGGAAGTGCAGAGAGTCCCATACAGGATACATCCAAAGAGAAACACACCAAGAAACATATTAATCAAACTATCAAAAATTAAATATAAACAAAAAATATTAAAAGTAGTATGGGAAAAACAACAAATAACATAAAATGGAATCCCCATAAGGTTAACAGCTGATCTTTCAGCAGAGACGCTGCAAGACAGAAGGGAGTGGTGGCAGGACATATTTAAAGGGATGAAAGGGAAAAACCTACAAGCAAGATTACTCTAACTAGCAAGGATCTCATTCGGATTCAACGGAGAAATTAAAATCTTTACAGATAAGCAAAAGCTAAGAGAATTCAGCACCACCAAACCAGCTCTCCAACAAATGCTAAAGGAACTTCCCTAGGCAGGAAACACAACAGAAGGAAAAGACTTACAATAACAAACCCAAAACAATTAAGAAAATGGTAATAGGAACATACATATCGATAACTATCTTAAATGTAAATGGATTACATGCTGCAACCAAAAGACAAAGACTTGCTGAATGGATACAAAAACAAGACCCATATATATGCTGTCTATAAGACACCCACTTCAGGCCTAGGGACATATATAGACTGAAAGTGAGGGGATGGAAGAAGATATTCCATGCAAATGGAAATCAAAAGAAAACTAGAGTAGCAATTGTCATATCAGACAAAATAGACTTTAAAATAAAGACTATTACAAGAGACAAAGAAGGATGCTACATTAATAATCAAGGGATCTATCCAAGAAGAAGATATAATAATTGTAAATATTTATTCACCGAACATAGGAGCACCTCAATACATAAGGCAAATGCTAACAGCCATAAAGGGGAAATTGACAGTAACACAATCATAGTAGAGGACGTTATCACCCCACTTTCACCAATGGACAGATGATCCAAAATGAAAATAAATAAGGAAACACAAGCTTTAAATGATACATTAAACAAGATGGACTCAATTGATATTTATAGGACATTCCATCCAAAAACAACAGAGTAGACTTTCTTCTCAAGTGCTCATGGAACATTCTCCAGGATAGGTCATACCTTGGGTCACAAATCAAGCTTTGGTAAATTTAAGAATACTGAAATCATATCAAGTATATTTTCTGACCACAACGCTATGAGACTAGATATCACTTACAGGAAAAAATCTGTAAAAAATAAAAACACATGAACGCTAAACAATACACTACTAAATAACCAAGAGATCACTGAAGAAATCAAAGAGGAAATCAAAAAATACGCAGAAACAAATAACAATGAAAACACGACCTCCCAAAACCCATGGGATGCAGCAAGAGCAGTTCTAAGAGGGAAGTTTATAGCAATAAAATCTTACCTCAAGAAACAAGGAACATCGTAAATAAACAACCTAACCTTAAATTTAAAGCAATTAAAGAAAGAAGAACGAAAAACCCTCAAAAGGTAGCAGAAGCAAACAAATCATAAAGATCAGATAAGAAATAAATGAAAAAGAAATGAAGGAAACGATAGCAAAGATCAATAAAACTAAAAGCTGGTTCTTTGAGAAGATATAGATAGAAAGTTTATAAACCATTAGCCAGACTCAACAAGAAAAAAGGGGAGAAGACTCAAATCAATAGAATGAGAAAGGAAAAAGGGGAAGTAACAACTGACACTGCAGAAATACAAAGGATCAAGAGAGATCACTACAAGCAACTACATGCCAATAAAATGAACAACCTCAAGAAATGGACAAATCATTAGAAAAGCACAACCTTCCTAGACTGAACTAGGAAGAAATAGAAAATAGAAACAGACCAATCACAAGCACTGAAATGGAAACTGTGATTTAAAATCTTCCAACAAAGAAAAGCCCAGGACCAGATGGCTTCACAGGCGAATTCTATCAAACATTTAGAGAGGAGCTAACACCCCTCCTTCTCAAACTCTTCCAAGATATAGCAGAGGGAGGAACACTCCCAAACTCATTCTACGATGCCACCATCAACCTGATACCAAAACCAGACAAAGATGCCACAAAGAAAGAAAACTACAGGCCAATATCACTGATGAACACAGATGCAAGAATCCTCATCAAAATACTAGCAAACAGAATCCAACAGCACGTTGAAATGATCATACAACAAGATCAAGTGGGGTTTACCCCAGGAATGCAAGGATTCTTCAGTATACGCAAATCAATCAATTTGATAAACCATATTAAGAAACTGAGAGAGAAAAACCATATGATCATCTCAGTAGATGCAGTAAAAGCTTTTGACAGAATTCAACACCCATTTATGATAAAAACCCTCCAGAAAGTAGGCATAGAGGGAACTTAGCTCAAAATAATAAAGGCCATATATGACAAACACAAAGCCAACATCATTCTCAATGGCAAAAAACTGAAACAATGTCCTATAAGATCAGGAACAAGACAAGGTTGCCCACTCACACCACTATCATTCAACATAGTTTTGGAAGTTTTAGCCACAGCCATCGGAGAAGAAAAAGAAATAAAAGGAATCCAAATCGAAAGGAAGAAGTAAAACTGCCACTGTTTGCAGCCGACATGATACTATACATAGAGAATCCTAAAGATGCTACCAGAAAACTACTAGAGCTAATCAATGAATTTGGTAAAATAGCAGGATACAAAATTAATGCACAGAAATCCCTTGCATTCCTATACACTAATGATGAAAAATCTGAAAGTGAAATTAAGAAAACACTCCCATTTACCACTGCAACTAAAAGAATAAAATATCTAGGAATTAACCTACCTAAGGAGACAAAAGACCTGTATGCAGAAAATTATAAGATACTGATGAAAGAAATTAAAGATGATACAAATAGATGGAGAGATATACCATGTTCTTGGATCGGAAGAATTAACATTGAGAAAATGACTATACTACCCAAAGCAATCTACAGATTCAATGCAATCCCTACCAAACTACCACTGCCATTTTTCACAGAACTAGAACAAAAAATTTCACAATTTGTATGGAAACACAAAAGACCCCGAATAGCCAAAGCAATCTTGAGAAAGAAAAACGGAGCTGGAGGAAGCAGGCTCCTGGACTTCAGACTATATTACAAAGCTACAGTAATCAAGACAGTATGGTACTAGCACAAAAACTGAACTACAGATCAATGGAACAGGATAGAAAGCACAGAGATAAACCCATGCACATATGGTCACCTTATCTTTGATAAAGGAGGCAAGAATATACAATGGAGAAAAGACAGCCTCTTCAATAAGTGGTGCTGGGAAAACTGGACAGCTACATGGAAAAGAATGAAATTAGAATATTCCCTAACACCATACAGAAAAATAAACTCAAAATGGATTAGAGACCTAAATGTAAGACCAGGCACTATCAAACTCTTTGAGGAAAACATAGGCAGCACACTCTATGACATAAATCACAGCAAGATCCTTTTTGACCAACCTCCTAGAGAAATGGAAATAATAACAAAAAAAGAAATGGGATCTAATGAAACTTAAAAGCTTTTTCACAACAAAGAAAAACATAAACAAGACGAAAGATAACCCTCAGAATGGGAAAAAAATATTTGCAAACAAAGCAACTGACAAAGGATTACTCTCCAAAATATACAAGCAACTCATGCAGCTCAATATCCAAAAAGCAAACAACCCAATCCAAAAATGGGCAGAAGACCTAAATAGACATTTCTCCAAAGAAGAGATACAGATTGCCAACAAACACATGAAAGGATGCTAGACATGACTAATCATTAGAGAAATGCAAATGAAAACTACAATGAGGTATCACCTCACAATGGTCACAATGGGCATCATGAAAAAAATCTACAAACAATAAATGCTGGAGAGTGTGTGGAGAAAAGGGAACCCTCTTGCACTGCTGGGGGGAATGTAAATTGATACAGCCACTATGGAGAACAGTATGGAGGTCCCTTAAAAAACTAAAAATAGAACTACCATATGACCCAGCTAGCCCACTACTGGGCATATACCCTGAGAAAAACATAATTCAAAAAGAATCATGTACCACAATGTTTATTGCAGCTCTATTTACAATAGCCAGGACATGGAAGCAGCGTAAGTGTCCATCAACAGTTGAATGGATAAAGAAGATGTGTCACATATATACAATGGAATATTACTCAGCCATAAAAGGAAACAAAATTGAGTTATTTGTAGTGAGGTGGATGGACCTAGAGTCCATCCAGAGTCCATACAGAGTGAAGTAAGCCAGAAAGAGAAAAACAAATACCATATGCTAACACATATGTATGGAATCTAAAATAAAAAATTAAAAGGTTCTGAAGAACCTAGGGGCAGGACAGGAATAAAGACACAGACATAGAGAATGGACTTGAGGACACGGGCAGGCGGAAGGGTAAGCTGGGACGAAGTGAGAAAGTGGTATGGACATATATACACTACCAAATGTAAAATAGATAGCTAGTGGGAAGCAGCCACATAGCACAGGTAGATCTGCTCGGTGCTTTGTGTCCACCTAGAGGGGTGAGATAGGGAGGGTGGGAGCGAGACACAAGAGGGAGGAGATGTGGGGATGTATGTATATGTATAACTGATTCACATTGTTATACAGCAGAAGCTAACACACCAGTGTAAAGTAATTATACTCCAATAAAAATGTTAAAAAAAAACAGAAAAGAAAACTCATGAATTGTTTACTTCTGGAATTTTTCATTTAATATTTTTGAATCATGGTTGACCTTGGGTATTTGAAACCGTGAAAGAGAAACTAAGGATAAGAGACTTTGTCCTGTATTTTGAAACTCATTTCTTAAGTAGATGTACCAGGCTAGGCAAGGAAAGAAGTCCAAGGTAGAATCACATGAATACCTGGCTTTATAACAGACTATAGGATACCCCAAAAGACTTAAAAGAATACTACAAAATTCTCAAGAAAACAACATCTTTTAGATTTATGAAGGTGTAACAGACAAGGAAAACATGGCTTCTGTCTACTTCTAGTGTACCTCAGGCTCCCAAGCTATGTGTTCTTTTACTTAAGTCTTCTAGTATCTACTTAGGTACCAAAGCTAGGAACCTGGAAGTCATCCCAGACTCCTTGCTGTCCTTCACCTCCTACAGCTGGTTATTTCAAAGGTCCTGCTGATTCTACTGTCTTATCATCCCTTTTATCTGTCCCTTTTCTTCACCACAAGAAATATTGTTGAGGTTCAGACCTCATTATCTTTCACCTTGCAAGAGTCTCCAGACTGTTGTCCCTGCTTTCATCCTGTCCAGTCCCCCTCACACCCATACTCTACAACCACTAGAATGATCTTTTAAAAAAACCTTTTAGTTTCAAATAATTATAGATTCACAGGGAGTTGTGAAGATAGTAGACAGAAGTCCTGTGTACCCTTTATCTAGTTTCCCACAATGGTTATATATAAAATGATTATAAGGACTTCCCTGGCAGTACAGTGGTTGAGACTCCACACTTCCACTGCAGGTGGCACGGGCTTGATCCCTGATCAGGGAACTAAGATTCTGCCACATAGTGTGGCCAAAAAAGAAATAAAATAAAGTAAAATAAAATACAATGATTATAATACAATATCAAAGCTAGGAAACTGACATTGGCACAACTATGTGTATAGTTCTGTGTCATGTGTAGATTCATATAACTACCACCACAATCAAGATACAGAACTATTCCATCACCACAAAGTTCTCCCCTGTGCTATCCCTTTTATGGTCACACCCAATGCCCTCCAGCACCATCCTTAATCCCTGGCAACTACCAATCTGTTCTCTATCTGTACAATTTTTTCAATTTGAGAATGTTACATAAACTGAATCAGTATCCAACCTTTTGAGATTGGCATTTTCATTCAGCATAATGCCCTTGAGGGCTATCCATGTTGATGCATATATCAATAGCTCATTCCTTTTTTGCTGAGTAATATTCCATGATATCTAGGTTGTATCCAGTATGGGGCTTTTATGAATAAAGGTGGTATGAATATTTGTGTGTAAGTTCCTGCATGAAAATAAGTCTTCATTCTCTGGGATAAATGGCCAAAAGTGTGAGTGCTACACACTTATTTTTAGTCTACTTTTAGTTTTAAGTAACTGCCAAATTATCTTCCAGAGTGGCAGTACCATGTTACATTCCCACCAGCAAATTATGAGTGATCCAGTTTTTCCACATCCAATCCAGCATGCTGTATTATCACCATTATCCATTTTAGCCATTCTGATAGGTATGTCGTGACACTTCACTGTGGTTTTAATTTGCATTTTTCTAATGGCTAATGATGTTGAACATCTTTTCATGTCTTTATATTCCATATGTATATCTTCTTCAGTGAAATGTTTGTTCATGTCTTTTGTTGATTTTCTAATTGGATTATTTTTATATTGTTCAGGTTTTTTTTTTTTTTTTTTGTGGTACACGGGCCTCTCACTGTTGTGGCCTCTCCTGTTGCGGAGCACAGGCTCCGGACGCGCAGGCTCAGCGCTCATGGCTCCAGGCCCAGCCGCTCTGCGGCATGTGGGATCCTCCCAGACCGGGGCATGAACCCGTGTCCCCTGCATCGACAGGCGGACTCTCAACCACTGTGCCACCAGGGAAGCCCTGTTCAGTTTTTTTTTAAGTGAATTTCCTCTTTATTATTCTTGAGTGGAAGCTTATATTATATCTGAAATGACATTAAGGAGGATAGATAAATACAGATATAGATACATATATAGATAATCTAAGGCTCCTAAGACTTTACTGATTATTTTAAAATGAGCATTAAGCAAAAGTTCATAATTATTTTGTACAAATAAGTGTCATCAGACTAGTTAAATGGTGGGTTTTTTAAACATCTTTATTGGAGTATAATTGCTTTACAATGTTGTCTTAGTTTCTGCTGTATAGCAAAGTGAATCAGCTATAGGTATACATATTGTTCAGTTTTGAGTTCTTTCAGATACTTGCTTTCAGAGTATTTCAGATACTAGTCTAGATATGTAGTACTTGTTCACCTATGGATTTCCAATTGATCCAGTACCACTTGTTAAAAAGACAACCTTTCTTCCACCAAAGTGCTTCTGCGCCTTTGTCAAAAATCAGTTGGCTGTACTTGTGTGAGGCTATTTCTGGGTTCCCTATTCTGTTCCATTTGTCTATATGTCTATATATCACTGCCAGTACCACACATTCTTAATTACTGTAGCGACATAATAAGTCTTGTAATCAGGTAGAGTGACTGCTGCAAATTTATTATTCCTTCTTAAAAATGTTTTAGCTATTTTAGTTCCTTTGTTTTTCCATATAAATATTAGAATAATCTTGTCTACATACACACAGGATCCTGCTGGCATTAGATAGAAATTCTTTCAAACCTGTATACAATTAATTTCTGTTGAATCAGTAGTAAAAAAAAATTCCCAACAAACAAAAGTCCAGGACCAGACAACTTGAGAGTGAATTGCACCAAAAATTTAAAGGGGAGCTAACACCTATCCCTCTCAAATGATTCCAAAAAATTGAAGAGCAAGGAACGACTCCAAACTCATTCTATATAAAACAAAAATATCCTCCAGGATTAAAGGGGAAATAAAGACATTCCAGATGAAGAAAAGCTAGGATACTTTTTTAAAAGCAGACCTACCCTAAAAAAATGACTAAAGGTACTTCTCTACACAGAAAAGAAATGATAAAAGAAGGAATCTTGGAATATCAGAAAGGAAGAAAAAACAATGGAAAGAACAAAAATATGGATAAATACAATAGATTTTCCTTCTAAATTACACTTCATGGTAAGCAAAAACTATAATACTGTTTAATGCGGCTCTGAATGTCTGTAGAGAAAATATTTAAGAGAATTATTAATGGAGGAAGGTAAAGAGATGCAACAGAGGTCAGGTTCACTTCACTTGAACTGGTAAAATGTCAACACCAGTAAACTGCAATAAGTTATATATATACAATGTAATACCTAGTAAATATACTGAAATAGCTATACAAACAGATATACTAAAAACATATAGATAAATAAAAATGGAATTCTAAAATAAGTTCATGTAGTCCATAGAAGGGAATAATAAGAAAACAGAGATATGAAAACCAGAGAAAACAAACAGAAGCAAAAATAAAATGACAGACTTAAGTCCTAACATGTCAATAATTACATTAAATGTAAGTGGTCTAACAACACCAATTAAATACAGAGATTGACAGACTGGATAAAAAAAAACATGACCCAGGGCTTCCCTGGTGGTGCAGTTGTTGAGAATCTGCCTGCCAATGCAGGGGACACGGGTTTGAGCCCTGATCTGGGAAGATCCCACGTGCCACGGAGCAACTAGGTCC
Organism: Mesoplodon bidens; assembly: GCF_964165515.1. Lineage (NCBI taxonomy): Eukaryota > Metazoa > Chordata > Mammalia > Artiodactyla > Ziphiidae > Mesoplodon > Mesoplodon bidens. The sequence continues at coordinate 93,623,282 of NC_138163.1, read as the reverse complement.
GTGAGCCACAACTAATGAGCCTGCGCGTCTGGAGCTTGTGCTCTGCAACGAGAGGCCGCGATAGTGAGAGGCCCACACACCACGATGAAGAGTGGCCCCCGCTTGCCGCAACTAGAGAGAGCCCTCACACAGAAACGAAGACCCAACACAGACAAAAATAAATAAATAAATAATTTTTAAAAAAGGACCCAAACATATGCTGTCTATAAGACATTCACTTCAAATATAAATGATATTGGTAGGTTGAAAGGAAAAGAATGGAAAATAATATACCATGAGAACATTAATCAAAAGGCAGGGGATTCCCTGGTGGCGCAGTGGTTGAGAGTCCGCCTGCCGATGCAGGGGACACAGGTTCGTGCCCCGGTCTGGGAAGATCCCACGTGCTGCGGAGCTGCTGGGCCCGTGAGCCATGGCCGCTGAGCCTGCGTGTCCGGAGCCTGTGCCCCGCAACGGGAGAGGCCACATCAGTGAGAGACCCGCGTACCGAAAAAAGAAAAAAAAAAAAAAAAAAAGGCAGAAGGAAAGGCTATATTAATACCACATTAAGTACACTTCAGAGCAATAAAACTGCCAGGAACAGAGGGACATTACAAAATGCTATAAGGGTCAATCCACCAAGAAGACATAGCAATCCTAAATGTGTGTCACCAAATAAGAGAGCCACAAAATATATTATGCAACAACTGACAGAAATGAAATAAGAAATAGACAAATCCACAATTATAATTAGAGACTTCAACCCACCTCTCAATAATGGGTAGATCAACTATACAGAAAATCAGCAAGAATACAGAACTCAACAACACCATCAATGAACAGAATCTAATTAACTCTTACAGAACATACAACAAGAGTACAATACATGTTCCTTTCACATGCCCACAGAACATATGCCATGATAGATCATATCCTGGGCCATAAAACAAACTTCAATACATTTAAAAGAACTGAAATCCTACAGAGTATATTCTCAGGCCACTATGGAATCAAACAAGAAATTAACAGAAAGATAACAGAAAACTCCATGAGTACTTGGAAAATAACAAAACACTTGTATATAATTAATGGGTCAAAGAGGAAGTCTCAAAGAAAAGAAAGAAATAATGGAACTAAATGAAAATAAAAATACAGAATATTAAAATTTGTGAGATGGAACTAAATAACTGCTGAGAGGGAAATTTATAGCACAAAATGCTCACATTTAGAAAAGAGGAAAAGTCTTTAATTGATCATCTAACAAGAAGAGGAGCAGAAAGCCAAACCTTCAGCAAACCAAGGAAAGAAATAATAAGGATAAAATCAGAAATCAATGAAATTGAAAACAGAAAAACAACAGAGAAAAAAAATCAATGAAACAAAAACCCGGTTCTTTGAAAAGAACAACAAAATTGGCAATATTACAGCAAGACTGCAAAGAAAAAGAGACAGAAGACACAAATTGGTAATATCAAGAATGAGACAGGATATCACCACAAAACCTGCAGATATCAAAAGAACTGTATGGGAATATTGTAAACAACTCTGCACACATAAATTTGACAACTTACACAAAATAGACCAATTTCTCAAAACATGCAAGCTACCAGAACACACCTAATATCAAGTAGATAATTTGATTAGCCCTATAAATTTTAATGAAATTTAATTTAAAACTTCACACACACACACACACACACACACACAAGTTGGCTCAACTGGTTTCACTGGAGAATTCTACTAACTGTTTAACAAAAAATTAACATCAGTTGTCACAATCAAGGATTGTGTAGACAATCCTTTTATAAAATAGGAGTGAACACTTCTGAACTATTTTTATAAAGCCAGTATTATGCTGATGCAAAAGCCAGATAAAGACAGTACATAAAAATACTTCAGGGCTTCCCTGGTGGCGCAGTGGTTGAGAGTCCGCCTGCCGATGCAGGGGACACGGGTTCGTGCCCCGGTCCGGGAAGATCCCACATGCTGTGGAGTGGTTAGGTCCGTGAGCCATGGCCACTGAGCCTGCGCGTCTGGAGCTTGTGCTCTGCAGCGGGAGAGGCCACAACAGTGAGAGGCCCGCGTACCGCAAAAAAAACAAAAAACAAAAAACAAAAACAAAAAAAACTTCAGACTGATATTCTTCATCAATATAGATGTACAAACTCTTAACAAAATATTAGTCAATAGAATTCAGCAATATATAAAACGAATTATACACCGTGGCCAAGTAGGGTTTATTCCACAGTTGCAAGGCTGGTTCAGTACTTGAAAAATCAATGTAATCCACCATACAAATGGGCTAAAGAAGAAAAATAATATAATCATCTCAGTGGATGCAGAAAAACATTTGACAAAATTTGACAATCGCTCATGATTAAAAAAAAAAATCTCTGGGAACTTCCCTGGTGGTCCAGTGGCTAAGGCTCCGTGCTCCCAATGCAGGGGGCCTGGATTCAATCCCTGATCAGGGAACTAGATCCCACATGCTGCAACTAAGTGTTCACATGCCGCAACTAAAAGATCCCTTATCTCAACTAAAGATCCCACATACCACAATGAAGATCCCACACGCTGCAACTAAGACCCAGCGCAGCCAAATAAGTAAATAAATAAATAAATATTTTTAAAAAACTCTCTGGAAACTAGGAATAGAAGGGAATTTCTTCAACTTGATAAAGAACATCTACAAAAAAACCTCCTGCTAACATTGTACTTAATGGCTTAAGACTGTATGTTTTTCTTTTAAAATCAGAAACAGGGCTAGGATGTCTGCCCTTACCACTGCTCTTCAACATATTACTGGAAGTTCTAGCCAGTGTAGAAAGGCAAGAAAATGAAATAGAAGGCATACAGATCAGAAAGGAAGAAATAAAACTGACCCTAACTGCAGATGACATATAGTCCATGTAGAAAATCACAAGAAATCTACAGCAAAACTCCTAGAAATAATAAGTGAGCTGAAGACTACAGGATACAAAATAAACATACAGAAATTAATTGTATTTCATTTTTATTGAAGTAAAATTGACTTAAAATATTATATTAGTTTCAGTTGTACAACATAGTGTTGATATTTTTATATATTACAAAATGATCGCTCCAATAAGTCTAGTTACTATCTATCACAATACAAAGTTATTCCAACATTATTGACTATACTCCATATGCTATATACTATGTTCCCATGACTTATTTATTTTATAACTGGAAGTTTGTACCTCTTAATTTCCCTCACCTATTTCACTCATCTCCCCATACCCCTCCCTCTGGCAACCACCTGCTTGTTCTCTATATCTGTGAGTCTGTTTCTGGTTTGTTATATTCAATCACTTATTTTTTAGATTCCACATATAACTGAAATCATACAGTATTTGTCTTTCTCTGCCTGACTTATTTCACTTAGCATAATACCTTCTAGGTTCACCCATGTTGTCACAAGTGGCAAGATTTAATTCCTATTTTATGGTCAAATCATATTCCACTGCATACATATACCATTTCTTATTTATCCACTCATCTGTCGATGAAAGCTTGGGTTGCTTCCATATCTTCGCTATTGTAAAAAATGCTGCAGTGAACATAGGGGTGCATATATCTTTTCAAATTAATGTTTTTGTTTTCTTCAGATAAATACCTAGATATGGAATTGCTGGATCATATGGTGGTTCTATTTTTATTTTCTTGAGGAATCTCCACACTGTTTTCCATAGTGGCTGTACCAATTTACATTCTCACCAACAAGGGTTCCCTTTCCTCCAATCTTCCTACACTATTGGTTGGAATGTAAATTGGTACAACCATTATGGAGAACAGTACGGAGGTTCCTTTAAAAACTAAAAATAGAACTACCATATGATCCAGCAACCCCACTCCTGGGCATATATCCGGAGAAAACCATAATTCAAAAAGATACAGGCAACCCAATGTTCACTGCAGCATTATTTACAATAGCCAAGACATGGAAGCAACCTAAATGTCCATCAACAGAGGAATGTATAAAGATGTGGTACATATATGCAACAAAATTTTACTCAGCCATAAAGAAGAACGAAATAATGCCATTTGCAGCAACATGGATGGACCTACAGATTATCATAGTAAGTGAAGTGAGTCAGAGAAAGACAAATATCATATGATATCACTTATATGTGGAATTTAAAAAGATGACACAAGGGAATTCCCTAGTGGTCCAATGGTTAGGACTCAGTGCTTTCACTGCTGGGGCCCAGGTTCAATCCCTGGTCAGGCAACTAAGATCCCACAAGCTGTGCAGTGTGGCCAAAAAAAACAAAAACAAAAACAAAAAATAGGATGACACAAATGAACTGATTTACAAAACAGAAACAGACAAACAGACTCACAGACTTTGAAAACAAACTTATGGTTAACAAAGCGGAAAGGGAAGGGCTGTGGGGGAGGAATAAACTAGGAGGTTGGGATTAAAATATACACACTACTATATATAAAATTGACAATCAACAGGGACCTATTGAATAGCACAGGGAACTCTACTCAATATTCTGTAATAACCTATATGGGAAAAGGATCTGAAAAAGAATGGAGATAAGTATATGTATAACTGAACCACTCTGCTGTACACCTGAAACTAACACAACATTGTAAATCAACTATACCCCAATATAAAATAAAAATTAAATTAAATTTTTAGAAAGGGTTCCCTTTCCTCCACATCCTTGCCAATATTTGTTATTTGTTGTCTTTTTGATAATAGCCATTCGGAAAGGTGTGAGGTGATATCTCATTGTGGTTTTGATTTGTATTTCCCAGATGATTTGAGAAGTTGAACATTTTTTCACATGCCTGTGAAAAGATAGCATCTGTATGTCTTCTTTAGAAAAATGTTTATTCAGAGCCTATGCCCATTATTTAATTGGGTTGTTTGTTTTTTTGATGTGGAGTTGTATGAATTCTTTGTATATTTTGGATATTAACCCATCCTTGGATATATCATTTGCAAATATCTTTCTCAATTCAGTAGACAGCCTTTTTGTTTTGTTGATAGTTTTATATGCTGTGCACAGAGTTTTTAATTTGATGTAGTCCCATTTGTTTATTTTTGCTTTAGCTTTCCTTGCATGAGGAGACATATCCAAAAAAATATTGCTAAGACTGATGTCAAAGAGCATAGGGCCTAGGTTTTCTTCTAGGAGTTTTATGGTTTCAGGTATTACATTTAACTCTTTAATCCACTGCCATGTAGCTATCTAGTTTTCCCAACACCATTTATTGAAGAGGCTGTCTTCTTCCTCATTGAATATTCTTGCCTCCTTTCTCATAGATAAATTGCTGTTATAACTATGGGCTCATTTATGGGCTCTCCATTTGGTTCCATTAATCCACATATCTGTTTCTTGTGCCAGTATCATACTATTTTGATTATTGAAGCTTTATAGTATAGTTTGAAATTAGGGACTGTGATGCCTCCTGTTTTGTTCTTCTTTTTAAAAAAATTTACAACGTTGTGTTAGTTTCAGATGTACAGCAAAGTGATTCATTTTATACATATATACATTATATATATATAACTATTATAATATACTATATATAATATAATGTATAATATATAACTATATATAACATACATAATATATATAAAAATATGTTCTTTTTCAGATTCTTTTCCCATATAGGTTATTACAGAGTACTGAGTAGAGTTCCCTGTGTTACACAGTAGATCCTTGTTGATTATCTGTTTTATATACAGTACTGTGTATACGTTAATCCCAACAACCTAATTTATCCCTCCCCCCCAGCCTTTCCCCTTTGGTAACCATAAGTTTGTTTTCAAAGTCTGTGAGTCTGTTTCTGTTTTGTAAATAAGTTCATTTGTACCATTTTTTTAGATTCCACAATAAGCAGTATCACATATTTGTCTTTCTCTGTCTGACTTGCTTCACTTATCTCTAGGTCCATCTATATTGCTGCAAATGGCATCATTTCATTCGTTTTTATGGCTGAGTAATATTCCATACTGTGTGTATGTGTATACATATATATATGTATATATATACCATATCTTCTTTATACATTCCTCTGTTGATGGACATTTAGGTTGCTTCCATGTCTTGGCTATTGTAAATAGCGTTGCTATGACCATTGGGCTGCATGTATCTTTTTGAATTAGAGTTTTCATCTTTTCCAGGTATATGCTCAGGAGTGGGATTGCTGGATCATATGGTAGTTCTATTTTTAGTTTTTTTAAGGAAAAATCTCCATACTGTTCTCCCTGTTCTTTTTTATGATTGTTTTGGCTATTTGGGGTCTTCTGTGTTTCCATATAAATTTTAGAATTGTTTGTTCTAATTCTGTGGAAAATGTCATTGGTATTTTGATAGCGATTGCATTGAATCTTTAGATTACCTCGGGTAGTATGGTCTTTTTGACTATATTAATTCTATTAATTCTTCCATTCCATGAGCATTGTATATCTTTCTGTTTGTGTCATCTTCAATCTCTTTCATCAGACTCTTATAATTTTCTGAGTACAGGTCTTTTACCACCTTGGTTAGATTTACTCCCGGGTGTTTTAATCTTTTTGATGTGATTGTTTATTGGGAGTTTTTGATTACTGATTCAATTTTATTACTGGTAATTGGCCTGTTCATATCTTCTATTCCTTCCTGATTCAGTCTTGAGAGATTGTACATGTCTAGGAATTTATACACTTCTTCTAGGTTGTCCATTTTATTTATTTATTTTAAAAAATTTATTGTATATTGGAGTATAGTTGATTAACAATGTTGTGTTAGTTTCCAGTGTACAGCAAAGTGATTCAGTTTTACATATACATGTATCTATTCTTTTTCAAATTCTTTTCCCATTTAGGTTATTACAGAGTATTGAGCAGAGTTCCCTGTGCTATACAGTAGGTCCTTGTTGGTTATCCATTTTAAATATAGCAGTGTGTACATGTCAATCCCAAACTCCCAATCCAACCCGCCCCTGCCAGCCTTCCCCCCTTGTATAGGCTGTCCATTTTATTGGTGCATAATTGTCCATAGGAATCTCTTATGATCTTTTGCATTTCTGTGGTGTTGGTTGTAACCTCTCCTTTTTCATTTCTGATTTTATTGATTTGGGCCCTCTCTCTTTTTTTCTTGATGAGTCTGGCTAAAGATTTACCAATTTTATCATTTCAAAGAATAAGGTTGTAAGTTCATTGATCTTTTCTATTTTTTTTTTAGTCTCCATGGCATTTATTTCTGTTCTGATCTATATTATTTCTTTGCTTCTATTACCTTTGGGATTTTTTCTCTTCTTTTTCTACTTTCTTTAGTCATAAGGTTACGTTGATTGATATTTTTCTTGTTTCTTGAGGTTAGCTTGCATCACTATAAATTTCCCTCTTAGAACTGCTTTTGCTGCATCCCACCATAGATTCTGGATCATTGTGTTTCTATTTGCATTTGTCTCCTAGTTTTATTTGATTTCCTCTTGAATTCTTCAGTGACTCATTGGTTGTTTAGTAGCATATTGTTTAGCCTCCATGTGTTTGGGTTTTTTTGCAGGTTTTTTTTCCTTGTAGTTGATTTCTAGTTTCATATTGTTGTGGTTGGAAATGATGCTTGATATGACTTCAATCTTCTTAAATTTACTATGACTTGTTTTGTGGCCCAGCATGTGATCTATCCTGTAGAATTTTCCATGTGCACTAGAAAAGAATGTGTATTCTGCTACTTTTGGATGGAATTTCTATATATCTACTAAGTCCATTTGGACTAATGTGTCATTTAAGGCCAGTGTTTCATTGATTTTCTGTCTAGATGATCTGTCCATTGATGTAAGTGGGGTGTTAAAGTCCCCTAATATTACTGTGTTACTGTCAATTTCTCCCTTTATGGCTGCTAGCATTTTCCTTATGTATTTAGTTGCTCCTATGTTGGCTACATACATATTTATAATTTTTATATCTTCCTGGATTGACCCTTTGATCATTATGTAATGTCCTTCTTTGTCTCTAGTCCTGGAGCTAGTGTTGGAAGGCTAATGGGTGGGGCTGGGATCCAGAGGGTCCAGGGCCTGGTGTTCACCCACTAGCAGATGAGGCCGGGTCCTGGGGCTAGTGCTGGCCCACTTGTGGGTGGAGCCAGGTCCCAGTGTGTTGGAGTTGATGTTGGCCTGCAGGTGGATGGGGCTGGGTCCTGGTGTGGCTGGGAGCTCAGTACAGCAGCCAGACTACTGGTGGGTGGGTCCATGTACTTGCCCAGCTAGCTGTCTGGCCTGGAATGTCCCAGGACTGGTGCTGATTGGCTGGTGGGTGGGGCCAGGTCCAGGCAGTAATAAACTAAAGGGAAGGTTCCAACATGGCGCTTACTAGCACAAATATACCCGTGATAGGAAGAGCTCCAAGAAATGGCTGCTGCCAGCTTGATGTCCCCATGATGAGTTTCAATTGCCTCCTGTCTGAGAGGCTCTGCAAATCAGCTCTTGGTTTGACCCAGGCTCCTTTCAAATTAGTGCTTCTGTCCTGGGTCTTGGAGTGTGTGAGATTTTGTGCATACCCTTTAAAAGTGGAGCCTCTATTTTTCACAGCCCTCTGGCTCTCCCAAAAGTAAGTTCCACTGGCCTTCAAAGCCAAATGTTCTGGAGTCTTATCTTTCTGGTCAGTACCCAAGGTTGGGGGGCCCAAAGTGGGGCTCAGACCTGTTGCTCTTTGGGGAGAACCTCTACAATTATAATTATCCTTCCATTTGTTGCTCACCCACCCAGGGAATAGGTCTTGAATATACTTCAACTCCACCCCTCCTACCTGTCTCCTTGTGGTTCCCTATTTATACCTTCAGCTGTAGAATATCCTTTCTGCTAGTGTTCAGGTCATTATCATGGATAGTTCCTCCATAATAGTTTCAATTTTGTTGTGCCCATGGGAGGAGGTGAGCTCAGGGTCTTCCTACTCCACCATCTTGGCCCTTGACAATTTTTTTTTTTTGGCCCTTGAAAATGTTGTGGCAGAAGGGACTCCATGGCTAGTGATGAAAGATCAGCCTTTATATGTATTATTTTCCTCTATATGTAAAGCATCATTTCTCTCTGGCTGCTTTCAATAATTTTTCTGTCTTTAGACTGACAAGGGCTTAATTTCCAAAATATACAAACAGGTTATACGACTCAATATTGAAAAAACAAACAACCCAATCACAAAATGGGCAGAAGATCTAACTATACATTTCTCCAGGAAGACATACAGATGGCCAAAAGAAACATGAAAACATGCTCAGCATCCCTAATTATTAGAGAAATGCAAATCAAAACTACAATGAGGTATCACCTCACATCAGTTGGAAGGGCCATCATCAAAAAGTCTACAAATAATAAATGCTGGAGAGGGTATGGAGAAAAAAGAACCCTCCTACACTGTTGATGGGAATGTAAATTGGTGCAGCCACCATGGAGAACAGTATTGAGGTTCCTTAAAAAACTAAAAATAGAGTTGCCATATGATCCAGCAATCCCACTCCTCAGCATATATCCGGAAAAGACAAAAACTCTAATTTAAAAAGATACATGCACCCCAATGTTCATAGCAGCACTATTTACAATAGCCAAGATACAGAAGCAACCTAAGTATCTACTGACAGATGAGTGGATAAAGTAGATGTGAGATACACACACACACACACACACACACAGAGGAATATTACTCAGCCATAAAAAAGAATGAAATTCTGCAATTTGCAGCAACATGAATGGACCTAGAGAATATTATGCTTAGTGAAATAAGTCAGACAGAGAAAAACAAATATCATATGATATCACTTATATGTGGAATCTAAAAAATGATGCCAATGAACTTATTTACAAAACACAAACAGACTCACAGACATAGAAAACAAGTTTATCGTTACCAAAGGGGAAAGGGGGGGGAGATAAATTAGGAGTTTCGGATTAACAGATACACAGTACTATATATAAAATAGATAACCAACAAGGACCTACTGTATAGCACAGGGAACTATATTCAATATCTTGTAATAACCTATAATGGAAAAGAATATATATATGTATATGTATAACTGAACCATATTGCTGTACACCTGAAACTAACACACATTATAAATCAAGTATACTTCAATAAAAAAATATTTTTTCTGTCCTTAGATTTCAAAGGTTTGACTGTAATGTATCTTGGCACGATTTTATACTATTTACAATTCACTCAGCTTCTTGAATCTGTGGGCATATGTTTCTGCCAAATTTGGGAATATTTATTTAAGTTATTAAATATAAATATTATATATTATTTCTTTGAGTACTTTTGCAGCCTTACCCTCTTTCGCCTCTCCTTCTGAGACTGATTGACACAAATATCAGATCTTTTGTTATAGTTCCACTGATCCCTGTTCATTTTTCAGTCTATTTTCTCTTTATTATTCAGATTAGATAATTTCTATTGTTCTTTCTCCAAGTTCACTGATTATTTTCTCTGTTGTCTCCAATCTGCAGTTTAACCCATCTTTTGTGTATTTTATTTCAGTTATTGTATCTTTTAGTTCTTAATTTCCATTTGTTCTTTTGTATATTATATATCTTTGTAAGACTTTCTATTTTTAATTTGTATCAAGAATGTTCAGCGAATTCCCTGGCGGTCCAGTGGTTAGGACCTGGCGCTTTCACTGCACAAGCCACACCAGCACAGCCCAAAAAAAGAATGTTCAGAATTGTTTGTCAAAGCATTTCTCTCTCATGGCTGGTTTGAAATCCTTATCAGGTAATTCAGTCATTTGTGTTACAGTGATTTGATTTTCTATGGATAACACAAATCTATTGATTTTCTTTCCTCAGTCAGTTTGAGATCTCAGTTTGATATCTTCCTGGTTCTTGGTATGATGAGAGACTTTCAATTCAAACCTTAATATTTCGGGTATTATTTTATGAGACTCTGGATCTCATTTAAGTTTTGTGTTTTAGCAGGTCTTTTCTGACACCACTCTGGTGGGTGAAGGAGGATGCTGTCTCATTACTGCCTAGTGGGAGTAGAAGTCCTAACTCCCCATGTGCCCTTGTCTGACACTTCCACAGCAGGAGCAGGTGGCATACCTTCTTACAGTCTGGCAATGGTAGAAGTCTAGGTTCTTCATTTGGCCTTTGCTGGTAGGGGTAAGAGTGGGCTACTGTTTTTCTCTAATGTTTGGCTGGAATAGAGTAGTTATTATCTAAAAGATTTCTGTATTACTAGGTTGTTCCTTCTGCATACTTTGGCTAGAGAGAGCAGGCTTTTCTTGGTCTGCACCTGTTGGTGTTTCTGGGCTGCCAGCTTGTCCTGCACACAGTCTGGGATATATAAGGCACAAAGAAAAGCCAGGGAACTCACTACTGCAGCATTCCTTGGATCCCAAGGCCCTTAGCTAATCTGTCACCTTCTGTTCACCTTCTAGAGTACCTTGTGCTTGTTTTATATATAATATCCTGAGCTTTTAGTTTTATTTAGCAGGAGGAATAGGGAAAATTATATCTATTCCATCTTCCCAGAAGAAGAAATCTAGTTGGTTCTTTTGAACATGCTAATTTGACCATATCACTCTTCAGCTTAATACATCTCAATGGCTCCAATTACCTACAGGATCAAATCCCAAAACAAAAACCTCACTGAGGAGGAGAGACTGTGTCAGATACACTTCTACATTCCCAAAGTCCAGCATGGCTCTTATATATAATAGTCACTCTGAATGCCTAAAGATTAAAGAATTTGGGCTTAAGTTAATGCATTTCCCATACCAGTATATGTTCTGGTGAATTATGCACTTTCTTAAAGACTATTCCATAGCCAAAAGTATGATGTACTTGCATAGACATTTTTGCCCTGAGTCAAAGCATTGAGAGAACTCTCAAAGCTAGAACCACACATACCTTCTACAGGCAACCGCCGCCGTATGGCCAGGCGTTCCATTTTCCTCTGTGTCTCTGCCAGACTGAAAAGGACCCCATATACATATTGACGAGCTGACCGGAACAGGAGAGCAGCTGGAGGCAGCTCCATGTTACACTCATCCTCAATACATACAGGGATCTTAATCTCACCCTAATGAGAAAATGGTACAGGAGAAAGGAGAAAATGAGTTACCTCAAGGTTTGGAATTGAGCTGAGAAGAACCAGTAATGAACTGTAGCCTCGCTATTAAATTTTCTACTTGTATTCAGACAGAATTTCAGACTAAAAAAAGTTGTAACAAGCCGAGCTGACCATAGGCAGCTTAAGAGCTAAATTCCATTTTTAAAAGTCTCTGCTATGACTAACTACAGCTGACTAAATGGAGAAAATTCACCTTAGATATTTTTTCTGAGGGATAGATTTGTATGGTAAGACTGGAGGAAGGGAATAGCTCTGGAGAAGTAGACTGAGAGGTAAATAACAAGGGCATAATGCCTCTTCTTAGAGTGTGTCCATCCCTAGACCAGAGTCCACAAACATGGTGCATTATCTTCTTCAAAATCTCACAATTATACTTCTCTGTGAGGCCTCATTTACTGCACAGTCCCATCTTTTGCTGGTCTCACCTCACTAGAGTCCCTTGATACAATGAGGGCCCCCAGCACACTTGATCTCCTTTCAGATACAATCATCACAATTTTCTCTGGTAACTTACAGTCCTAGGAAGTGTGAAGTACAGTGTTAAGAGCAGGGAGGTAGGTGTTGATGTGTTCTCTCACCTTAGTGAGGACATGGTAGATATATGGGTACATAAGACCCCTTCGATGTCTGTGTTCAGCAACCCGCAAGACTTCTGGAGCTACTGGAGGTAAGGGTGGAATGGTGATGTCCATATGGTTCCTCGTAGACATAGACAGCAGAGATGGGATGTGGGGTTCACCATCACCCAGGCTGGCATCTGAAACTCCAGCATCGATAGGCTGTACCCAAGACCCTCTGTCACCATTTGGATCCTCCCATCCAGGCTGCTGCTGAAGTGTTTCTGTGATGTGACTAAAAGGTTTTAAAAGATAGTGTAGAAGAGAGAAGGGGGGTTGATAAAGACATTCCAACTCCGATTCCAAGGAATTTTAACAAACCCTTTGGAAGCCAGGATATTGGGTTAGCGCTGGACCTGATACCTTTCCTCTCAGTGGCCATCACTATCCTCCTGGCTTATTTCATCTGATATAAACCAAAGCAATCAAAAGTCATGGGAACCAGGTTTCCCTGGTGGCGCAGTGGTTAAGGATCCGCCTGCCAATGCAGGGGACGCGGGTTCAAGCCCTGGTCCGGGAAGATCCCACATGCCGCGGAGCAACTAAGCCCGTGTGCCACAACTACTGAGCCTGTGCTCTAGAGTCCGCGAGCCACAACTACTGAGCCCACGCGCCACAGCTACTGAAGCCTGCGTGCCTAGAGCCCGCGCTCTGCAACAAGAGAAGCCACCGCATTGAGAAGCCCGCTCACTGCAACAAAGAGTAGCCCCCGCTCGCCACAACTAGAGAAAGACCACACAGAGCAACAAAGACCCAACAGAGCCAAAAATTTAAAAAAAGTCATGGGAACCATTCTGAATCCTTTATACCTTATAAGAGGCCATGTTTAGAGTCTGCTCATGTTCTAAGGAAATAACTACAATTTAAAACCTCAGGAACTTCCCTGGTTGTCCAGTGAGTAAGATTCCATGCTCCCAATACCGGAGGCCCAGGTTCAGTCCCTGGTTGGGGAACTAGATCCCGCATGCATGCTGCAACTAAGAGTTTGCATGCTGCAACTAAGAGTCCGCATGCCACAACTAAGGAGCTCGCATGCCGCGACTAAGACCCAGTGCAGCCAAAATAAATGAATGAATAAATAAATATAAAAGCAAACAAACAAACAAAACCCCAAAAAACCCTCAAAGCAGCTCTCTCTCCCAGGAATAATCTGTTTGGAGGAATAATCTAAGAACAAATGAGCTTATATAAAATCTCACTGTTTTAATCCTCAAAACCCTGTCTTAGTTATAACTGCATACTCAACTGTTCCAATACCTCAACTCTATAAAGTCTTTCAAGTTTTTTTTTCCATTCCACCTACTCCCCTTCACAAATTGAGAGATGACAGGCATGATACATAGCACACCCCTACCAGGGCTTCCTTAACCAGATGCTATGCTGCCTTCTACCTCAGTGGCCTGGGTATCTGAAAATTACCACCTGTACAGGGTCCAGATGAGCATGAAGTAGCCAAGCATAGAGAGAATTTTCCTACTTCACTTAAGAGCAAAGAGTCACAGAGAAAAGACAGGAACATACACTTTCCCACGTTCCCTACCTAGGTTACTGCAAAAGAATACAGATGCTTCAGAATTCTGTTCCCTGGGGTGCCTGTACAGATACTTACTCAGAGCTGGCTCCATTTGGCTCATCAGCATCAGAGGAAGAGGAGTGGGAAGAGTCTGGTCCCAAAGGAGGTGAGGCTTTGGAAGTCAGGTAATTGGGAAACTGGGATGCAGAGGAATCATAAGAGACAGCCCAACTGGCAAAGGGGCTGTCCTGCAGCATGGGATCCTCAGAAAAAGCATGGGATTCCCCCAAAGCATGGGGGGAGAAGAGAAGAGAGGAGTTGGGTCCCACTGGGAATGGTGGTGGATATTTCATTTTCTGGGGCACGTGGTGAGAAAACTAAAGGACAAAACAGAAAGAAAAGCTCTTTATTTAACATTTTACAAGGTTCCAAGATGGTTTCCCCAGAAGTTGTGACATAGTGGATGATGCCAGTAGCTGGAATTGTTTGGATACAAAGAACCTACTGAGAATAACAAGAAATAATTCTAACAGTGATGTATTGACAGAATCCTCCAAAGGCAGGACAATGGTCCAATCTATGTTTCCTAGAACCATTCTTCCAACATTATCTAATTTACCTTCACAATGCCCTAGTGGTTACTGATTTGGATGTGTTCTTTACAGAGTCTGCCAGCCTCAAGTTGAGAACATGACATTCTGATAATACTGACACTCTGATAATACTGAATCACCCTAACTCCTTAACTCAGATTATAAAAATTGGGAAGCAACCCAAGTCTAATGCTATCAAATGGTGTCAAGCTTCTTAAAAGATATTTACCATTGGCTTTCCAGCAGAGATAGTGCCCATTTGATTTCGTGGAATGGGAGGATTTCCAAGTCGATTATTCCGAAAACCTGAAGCAAAGAGAAAGGGCTATCCTTTAGTCAATCCTAATAATTGTACCCTGTTATATTCTGCTAACCTCAAATCACCTGAGAAATTATTATTAATAAATAAGTTAACAATTTATTGAACAGCTACTATGCGCCATGCCAAGAACCTTACATAAATTATTTCTTCTGATAACAACCCTATTAAGGAGGTATCCTGAGCCACATTTCATACAGATGTGACTTGCAAAGATCACACAGCTAGTACATAGCAGAGGTAGAATTCAAACTCAGGCCTGACCCCACAGACAGGGCAATTTTACATATACCAGGCCACAGTGGAGATTAGCACCAGAAGAAGCCCAAGCTAAGGAAATAGCATTGGATCCCATCTGTAAATTCAAGAAATAAGGGCCCTGTTTCATGTCACCTCTCTTATTACATGGAAATCAAAAGGATGTCTATCAAATAGGAATGACTTCTAGGAGGGTGCAATACAAATAAGTGATTCCACTCTGTCCCAGGAGTTCCTGAGGGACTAACTCAGTTTCCTCTATAGACAGAGCAGCTCAGGGTCAAATGGAAGCCTTACCTAGAAAGGAGGAGGGACCCACTGGCAGCGAAGAGAGTTTGGTTGTGACTGAATAGTACTCAACTGCTTTCTTGAATCGTTCTATTTTATCTTCTGTCCTGGACTGGATGTTGGAACATCAAATGTTCAGAAGAAGAAATAACATGAGAGTGTCTTTGTCATGCAATTTATAATTTGAGAGTCAAAACAGTAGCAGAAATCAAATGTTTAAAGAAACCCAAGGGAGCAATTTTTCATGCTGTGGAAAAGATTAGGTAGGGAGAGAGCATTATAGAACATAAAAGCTGGAATAGTTAAAAAAATTAAGTTTAAAAATAAATAAATAAAGTTTACTTACATTTTGTGCTATTCTAAAATGGTCACATGATCATTAGAAAAAATACATAAAGATAGGAGAAAAAAAGTACACAGTACCATCACCCAAAGATATTTTGGTGTGCTTCCTTCCACTAATTATTTTTTTTTTTTGGCTGTGTTGGGTCTTCATTGCTGCGTGCAGGCTTTCTCTAGTTGCGGCGAGCAGGGGCTACTCTTTGTTGCGGTGCGCAGGCTTCTCATTGCGGTGGCTTCTCTTGTGCGGAGCACAGGCTGTAGGAGCACGGGCTTCAGTAGTTGTGGCACGCGGGCTCAGTAGTTGTGGCTCTCTGCCTCTAGAATGCAGGCTCAGTAGTTGTGGCACGCGGGCTTACTTGCTCCGCAACATGTGGGATCTTCCTGGACCAGGGCTTGAACCCGTGTCCCCTGCATTGGCAGGCGGATTCTTAACCACTGCACCACCAGGGAAGCCCTCCACTAATTTTTAAAATACATTTTTTTTGTTGAAGTATAGCTAGTCTATTTTAATACACATATTTTTTCTATAGTTGATACCGTACTCTGTGTACAATTTCATATCTTGCTTTTATTACACAAGACAATTTTGAATGGCTGAATATTTTATCATTATACATATATCATAAATTATTTACTTCTCTAATACCTGACATTTAGGTTATTTCTCACATTTGGCTATTATAACTTACACAGAAAAGAACATATATGTACATATAAGTTTTTCTGGATTTCAGATTAGGTCCATATGAAAATGTCCCCAAAGTGGAATTATTGCTTCAAAAGGTATGAATAATACAACCAGAACCACTTAAACATATACAAAATCCACAATGTGAAATCACTATATATCCACCAGAATGGCTAAAATTAAAGACTATACATATCTAGCACTGGCAAGGATATGGTGTGACTGGAATCCCAATGCACTGCTTGTAAGAATGTATATTGGTAGAGGTGAGAAAACAGTTTGGCAGTTTCTTATAATGTTAAACATATATTTGCCATATGGCACAGCAATCCTACTCCTAAGTATTTATCCAGGAGAAATGAGTACATATGTCCACCAAAAAATATGAACAAGAATACTAACAACAGCTTTATTTAATAGCTCCAAACTGGAAATAACTCAAATGTATATCAACAGAAGAATGGATAAATTATGGTATATTCATATGATAAAAAACTGTGCAGTAACAAAGAACAAAGGACTGATATATGCAACAACATGGACTAATCTCAGACATAATAATGAATGAAAGAAGAGACACACACAGAGTAAATGTAAAGTTCAAGTAGAAGTGAAACTTATCTATGGTGATAGAAAATACCGTTTACTTCTGCTGTGTTGGGGCTGATTGAGAAGGGGCTTTTCCTTATCAAGCTTTTTCCAATGTAATTTTTAAATCCTCTTGAATATAATATATGACCTTCATAATATTTCATCAAATAGAATATAAGATATTAAAGTCATTTCTAATTTCTCATTATAAATAATGCTCTGATGAGCATATTTTTACATACGTTTCTTGGGTTATTTCATAGGGCATATTCTTAGAAGTGAAATTACTAGGTCAAAGGATATGGTCATTTTCATAGACTCTTGATACATGATACTAAATCTCTTTCCAAGGCAGATGTCTCAAGTTATACTCTCATCATCAGTGCATGAGAGTGCCCAATTCACCCTATAGACCCAGTGTTGAATATTTTCTACAAAAAATCATCTCCTAACTATAACACTTACTTTTTATAGGAAAATTAAATGATATAATAAAAAAGAAAAAATTTAAACAGTTATAATCTTATCTCTCAGAGTTTGTAATTGTTAACACTCTAAGATCTACACAGCATTCCAGATCTCTTTACTTGCATGCATGCAGGCACACAAATACAGATATCAAGATCTCCAGGTCCTCCAGCCTCACTTAGAAACAAAATATCACTCTCCTTTTTCAAAAATTGGACAAACTTGTTTGAAAAAGGGTTTCAAATCTCAAGAATGTTTGCAAATTACTGACTTACAGAATGACATATGAATAACATTCCATTGCATCAAGGTTCCATTATTTATATATTCATTATTATTTCCCTATCATATTTAATAACACATAATAATAACTAAAAATCTCCTAAGACATACAAGCCATATACAGAATCTTCCTTAATATCTCTACCTCTGTACCCACTCCCCTCCCCAAAAGTGACCACTGTTAACAGTTCGGTATACGTTTTGTCATAACTTTTGCTGTGTTTATACACACACATATATATGTACACCAATATGGTCTTGCTTTTTTCACATAAGTGGAATCTTATCATATTGCTTTTCAAATTGCTTTTTGAACTTAACAGTATGTCTTATAAACTATTACATGTCAGTGAGTATAGATCTATGGCCCAATACCCTGAAATACTGAATTATGTGTACTTCCCTCAGTGTACCACTCTGTTCTGTGCTCTGAAAGGTAAACATTTACTCTTCCTTAAAGAGGCACCAATTCTATGAAATCTTTCCTTCTGTGAAAACTTTATTGTGTTTTTTTCTTTGTTGTACTTATTTATTTGCTTCTACCTCCCCATTTCACCTCAAGTTCTGTGAGGACAAAGAATGGTTTATTCACATTTATATCCTACTGTCTAACATGGGACCTTATCTATAGAAGTTCATTCAGTATTTTATATATGATCATATTTAATTAAGTCCTGCCCTTTTCTTTTAAAGATGCACAGAGGCCAGAAGTAGCAGAGTAGAACCCCATACTTTGACACTATTACCTAGCAGTTTTTGTATGTTTGTTAAAAGAGCTCTCATAATTCTGTAACTGTTAAAAATGTTTGTGAAAATTATACAACAATGAAAAATGGTTTAAAACATAATGTTAAGTGAAAAAAGCAGGCTAAAAATGACTACACTGAGATGACTACCACATCAAAACATACATATAAAGAGGACTAGGAAATACTGTGAAACATTTAGGGTGGAATTAGAAGCAAAGTCTCTATTAAAAAAATTTGTTTTGTTTTGTTTAGTGAAAAGTGGATTCTTGTTATTAAGAATAGTCATTATCCAAGTTCCAAAACTCATGAAGCTACAAAGGGAAGCAAAAGCTATAACATTAAAAATAGTCACCACTCAATTGAGCACTTACAAAACTTTTCCTCCATTTATATACAATGGAATATTATTCAGTCTTAAAAGAGAAGGAAATTCTGATCCATGCTACAACATGGAAGAACCTTGAGGACATTATGCTAAGTGAAATAAGCCTGTTGCAAAAATATATATTGCATAATTCCACTTATATGAAGTAGGTAAAGTAGTCAAAATCAGAGGCCAAAAGTAGAATGGTGGTTGCCAGGGGCTGGAAGGGAGGAGAGAATGGGGAGTTATCATTTAATGGGTACAGAGTTACAGTTTTACAAGATAAAAAGAGTTGTGGGGATGAATGATGGTGATGGTTGCACAATATTATGAATGTAATTAATACCACTGAACTGTATATTTATAATGGTTAAGGTGGTAAAATTTATGTGTATTTTACCACAATAAAAAATTGGAAGGAAAATTTATTCTCCATCTAAACAGTATCCCCTACTTAACACTAGGATCTCTCCCTACCCAACATGTCAATTTCTCTTTTTGTGAGTCAATCTCTTCCTAATCATCTCATGAAAACAGCTGAGAGCGCAATGCAAAGTAACAAAGTGAATGAGCAAATCTGTCATAAAGGTCAGGATTTCCTATAGTCAAGGGACATGATGGAGGACTGCTCACATCATAGTAGAAGCCACGGACCAATGAGGATCTGTTGCAGTTAGTGTTCATCAATGGTGGAAGAGAGAATTATGAAAGATGATGGCAGGCAAGACACTTGAAAAGAGAATGATTTGAATATCAACAGAAAGTAAGCCTTTTGGGAAAATAAAGTCCAAGTATACTTAAACGAAACAAAACAAAACACTCTTTATGATTATGCCAGAAAGTTAAGTGTGAACTAGTGGGCGCTAGACAGTGCTATCACAAAATTTTGTTAGGAAAACTTATGCCCCCAAAATCAAACACTGATTTCATTCTTTATTCATTTAAAAACATCTACAGAGAGGTTTCCATTATGGATAAGATGGGGCAAGTACCCTCCACTTTGTTCCCACTGAAGGTAGTTACAGAAACTAGGAGCCGCTGTTTGAAGACTCTGGGAAGAAGACCAGAATTCGAAGTACCACCAAACCAAGGGTGAGTTTAGCATTTCTTTTTTCTCCAATGTCCCCTGGTGTAGACACAATGCAGCCTGAAATTTGGAAGCGTCCACTGATGTGGAGAGAGCTCCAGGAGAAACCATAGTCCAGTTCTGGCTTGAAGAGTGGGAAAGGGGTCTCTGAAAACTCAAGAAAATGTATGGAAATACCCCCATTTTTCTTTTCCTTTTTTCTGTTCTCATGTGTGCCAGGCTGAAGCAAACCTGTGGTGGCATCAGTGGCAATAGGGGAAGAGTGGAAGCTAAATCTCTGAATGAGGAAACTTCCTCTCTGATCAGAGAAGCAATGGTCTCAATAGGGTGGAGTGAGCCTTCAATGCTTTTTCTCTGTCCTCCTGCTGCTTGGCCCTAGACGCTGAAAAAGGGTGGCCCAATGAACTGGGAAGTACTGAAAGGATTGCAAAGAGGGAGCAGCACATGTGTGGACCTGACACTTAAAACAGCAGACCACAGACTCTGAGAACTGAACAGATAAACCACTACCCGAGTCCCAGACTGGCAACTGGGTGGCGTTCATGGGACTGATCCAAATAGGTTTGCAAAGGCTTTGAAAATTGCACTGACATTGAAACCAAGGCCCACAGTAGGATGGTGAGAACCTGTGGTCTGAACTTAAATGGGTCAATTGCCTCTTAAAACAAAACTGTCAACATTCCCCACTATATTGAAATAAGACTAGGAACCTCAAAACATAATATTCAAAATGTCCAATCCAAATTTACTTGGCCTGGGCATAACCAGGAAAATCTTAAATTGCATGGAAATAATCAATACATGCCAACACTGAGATGACACACATGTTGAACTTATCTGACAAAGACATTATGCAGCTTTATAAAAATGCTTGAAGGTAGGAGAAACACCTTTGAATCAGAAAGACAGAAAATCTCAGCAAAAATAAGTAGACCTTAGGACCTTTCTCCTAGATCACACTTTTTCTATATTCACTTTAATTCTCAACTCAACTTTAAAAAAATGTATACGTAGTAGGTGACATTTAGCAGACATAAAATCAAAATCAATTCGACCCAAATGTCAAGACCCTGAAAAAGACTGTCATTCCACTGTTTAAATTCTGTAATTGCTAAGAACAAAACTTTGCTTGTGTTTACCCTCACTGCTTCTCTTTTACCCAGAGAAAAACATTCTTTGAGTAGGTTTAAATTAAGAATAAATAACTTAAAACTCAAAAAAAAAGAAAATCTCAGCAAAGAAAGAAAATACATAAAGAAGAACCAAATGAAAAGAAACGAACTTGAGTTATTTGTAGTCAGGTGGATGGACCTAGAGTCTGTCATACAGAGTGAAGTAAGTCAGAAAGAGAAAGACAAGTACCATATGCTAACATATATATATGGAATCTAAGGAAAAAAATGTCATGAAGAACCTAGGGGTAAGACGGGAATAAAGACACAGACCTACTAGAGAATGGACTTGAGGATATGGGGAGGGGGAAGGGTAAGCTGTGATAAAGTGAGAGAGTGGCATGGATATATATACACTACCAAATGTAAAATAGATAGCTAGTGGGAAACAGCTGCATAGCACAGGGAGAACAGCTCGGTGGTTTGTGACCACCTAGAGGAGTGGGATAGGGAGGGTGGGAGGGAGGGAGACATAAGAGGGAAGAGATATGGGAACATATGTATATGTATAACTGATTCACTTTGTTACAAAGCAGAAACTAACACACCATTGTAAAGCAATTATACTCCAATAAAGATGTTAAAAAAAAAAAAGAAGAACCAAACGGAAACTTTAGAATTTAAGATACAATACTCTTACTGTATAGCACAGGGAACTCTGCTCAATGTTATGTAACAACCTAAATGGGAAAAGAATTTGAAAAAGAATAGCTACATGTATATGTATAACTGAATCACTTTACTGTGCACCTGAAACTAATGCAACATTGTTAATCACCTATACTCCAATATAAAATAAAAAGTTAAAAAAATAAAAATACTATACTCCACTATAAAATAAAAATTAAAAAACAAAACAAAACAAAACAAAAAGAAACAAACTCAGGGACTTCCCTGGTGGTCCAGTGGTTAAGGGGACACGGGTTCAATACCTGGTTGAGGAACTAAGATCCCACACATGCTGCGGGGCAGCTAAGCCCACACGCTGCAACTATTGAGCCCGCACACCACAACTAGAGAGAAGCCCGCGCACCACAACTAAGACCCAACACAGCCAAAAATAAAATAAATAAATATTTATTAAAGAAATAACCTGAAAATAATTAATAAATAGATAAAATACAATGGTCAGAATTTAAAAAAAAACTCATTGTATGGGTTCTACAGCAGAAAAGAGATGACCAACTTCAATAAGTGGTGCTGGGAAAACTGGACAGCTGCATGTAAAAGAATGAAATTAGAACACTCCCTAACACCATACACAAAAATAAACTCAAAATGGATTAAAGACCTAAATGTAAGACAGGATACTAAAAAACTCTTAGAGGAAAACACAGGCAGAACACTCTCTGACATAAATTGCAGCCAGCTTTTTAGATCCACCTCCTGAAGTAATGAAAATAAAACCCAAAATAAACAAATGGGACCTAATGAAACTTAAAAGCTTATGCACAGCAAAGGAAACCATAAACAAAACAAAAAACAACCCACAGAATGGGAGAAAATATTTGCAAAAGAAGTGACCAAAAAGGGATTTATCTCCAAAGTATACTGCGTTGGCAAAAAGTTCACTCAGGTTTTTCTGTAAGATGTTACAGAAAAACCCGAGTGATCTTTTTGCCAACCCAGTACAAGCAGCACATGCAGCTCAATATCAAAAAACAAACAACCCAGTCAAAAAATGGGTGGAAGATCTAAATAGACATTTCTCCAAAGAAGACATACAGATGGCTGAAAAGCACGTGAAAAGATGCTCAACATCACTAATTATCAGAGAAATGCAAATCAAAACTACAATGAGGTATCACCTCACACTGGTCAGAATGGCCATCATCAAAAAATCTACAAATAATAAATGCTGGAGAGGGTGTGGAGGAAAAGGAACCCTCCTACACTGTTGGTGGGGATGTAAATTGGTACAAGCATTATGGAGAACAGTATGGAGTTTCCTTAAAAAACTAAAAATAGAACTACCATATGATCCAGTAATCCCACTCCTGGGCATATATCCAGAGAAAACCATAATTCAAAAAGATACATGCACCCCAATGTCCACTGCAGCAGTATTTACAATAGCTAATACATGGAAGCAACATAAATGTCCATCGACAGAGGAATGGATAAAGAAGATGTGGTACATATATTCAATGGAATATTACTCAGCCATAAAAAAGAATGAAATAATGCCATTTGCAGCAGCATGGATGGACCTAGAGATTATCATACTAAGTGAAGTAAGACGGAGAAAGACAAATATCATATGATATTGTTTACATGTGGAATCTTAAAAAAATGGTACAAATGAACTCATTTAAAAAACAGAAACCAAGTCACAGATGTAGAAAAACTTATGGTTACCAAAGGTGAAAGGCAGGGAGGGATAAATTAGGAGATTGGGACTGACATATACACACTACTATATGTAAAATAGATAACTAATAAGGACCTACTGTATAGCACAGGGAACTCTATTCAATACTCTGTAATGGCTTATATGGGAAAAGAATCTTAAAAAGTGTGGATATATGTATATGTATAACTGATTCACTTTGCTGTACACCTGAAACTAACACAACATTGTAAAGCAACTATACTCCAATAAAAGAAATTTTTTTAAAAGAAAAAGAAAAGAGATGGCCAAGGAAAGAATCCATAAAGTTAATGATGAATTCATAAAAATTATCCAGTGTGAAAAACAGAGAGGAAAATAATTTTTTTAAAAACAGAGTCTCAAGTATCTATGGGGTAATAACAAAAGGTCAAACACTGGTGCCATTGTAGTCACGGGAGGAAAGGAGAATGTGGAACAGAAAATCTGTTTGAAGAATAATAGCTGAAAACTTCTCAAATTTAGTGAAAGGTATACTTAGAAATTAAAGAAGCTCAGCAAACTCTAAACAAGATAAATTCAAAGAAATCCATGCCTGATACATCACTGGAAAATTCTACCAAACAATTAAAGAAGAAAAACACCAATTCTACACAATCTCTTCCAAAAAATGGAAGAGGAAGGAATACTTGCCAATACATTTTATGAGTCCTGCATTACCCTGATATCAAAATCAAACAAAGAAAACACACACACATAAAAACTACAGTCCAATATTCCTCATGAAAATACATGTAAAAATACTCAATGAAATACTAGTAATTTATACCCAACAATGTAAAAAAAGAATAATACATTTTTACCATATCTTGGGAATGCAAGGATGGCTCAATATTCAAAAATCAATAGACTAAAGAAGAAAAAGCACATGATCCTATCAATAGACATACAAAAATACATTTGACAAAATACAGCATCCATTAATGATAAGAACTTTCAGTAAACTAGGAATAGAAGAGATCTTCCTCAACCTAATAACATGCATCTACAAAACCTATCATTATACTTAATGCTGACGGAATGCTTTCCCCAAATATCAGGAACAAGACAAGGATATCCTCTCTCAGTAGTCCTATTCAACACTGTTTAGAAATCCCAGATAGTGCAGTAAGTCAAGAAAAAAAAAAGGGCATACAGACTGGAAAAGAAAGAACTAAAATTGTCCCTATTCACTGACAACATGATCACCTATACAGAAAATACCAAGAAACCTACCAAAAAGCTCCTAGTGAGTTTAGAAAGGGTGCAGCATACAAGGTCAACAAACAAAAATCAATCATATTTCTATATACTAGCAATGAACAATTAGAAACTGAAATAAACAAAACAGTATCCTTTATAATAGGTGACTGCAATATGAAATACTTAAGTATAAATATAAAACAATGTATAAGACATAAGCTGAAAACTATAAAGCACTGATGAACTAAATCAAAGACAACCTAAATCAATGCAGAGGCATATCATATTCATGGATTTGAAGACTCACCAAATTCATGTATATATTTAAAGGAATTCCAATTAAAACCCACCAGGATTTTTTGTAGATATAGACAATATTATTCTAAAATGTATATGGAAAGGAAAATGAACTTAAATAGACAAAATAATTTTGAAAAAGAAGAATAAAATTAGAGGAATCACTACCCAATCTTAAGACTTACCATAGAGCTACAGGATTCAAAACAGTGTGCTATTTCAAAAGAGATAGATACATAGGACAACTGAACAGAATACAGTCCAGAAATACATCCACACAAATACAGACAACTGATTTTTGACAAAGGCAATTCAATGGAGAAAGAAGAGTCTTTTCACCAAACTTTGTTGAAACAATTGAACATCCATATGCAAAAACAAAACAAAACACCTCACACTTCTAAAAATATGAACTCAAAATGGATGATTTGTTCTAAATGTAAAATGTAAAACTATATAGTTCTTAGAAGAAAACAGGACAATATTGTTGTGCCTGCAGTTAGGCAAAGAGTTCTTAGACATGACACCAAAAGCATGAAGCATAAAAGTTAAAAATTAATAAAAATTGAAAACTTTCGCTTTGCAAAAGACACTGTTAAAAGAATGTAAAGACAAACTACAGACTGGGAGAAAATATTTGCAAACCAGATATCTGACAAAAAGTCTAGTATGCAGAATATATAAAGAACTCTCGAAACTCAACAGTAAGTAATCAAACAACCCAGTTAAAAAATGGGCAAAAGACTGTTCATGAACAGACCATTCACCAAAAAGGATATGTGGATGGTAAATAAGCACAAGAAAAAAAAATGTTCGTCATTAGTCATTTGAGAAATGCAAATTAAAATTATGATGAACTACCACTACACAGCTGTTAGAATGACTAATAGTAACAATAACAATACCAACAATAACAAGTGCTGGTAAGGAATGGAATAGCCACTCTGGAAAACGGTTTGGCAGAGTCTTATAAAGTTACAATACAGTTAAACATATACTTACCATACGACCCAGAAATCCCATTGCTAGGTATTTACAGTAGGGAAATGAAAACTTATGTTCATACAAAAACCTGTACAGAAATGTTTATAGAAGCTCTATTCAAACCACCAAAAATTGGAAACAACTCAAATATCCTCTAAGGGTGAATGCATAAACAAACTGTGGTATAGCCACACAATGTATACTACTTGGCAATAAAAAGGAATGAATTATCCATACAAGCAACATGCAACAATTTAGAACAATCTCAAAGGCATTATGTTGAATGCAAAATGCCATTCTCAAAAGATTACATACTCTATGATTCCGTTTACATGCTATTCTCTAAAAGATATAACTATGACAGAGAATAGACTGGTAGTTTCCATGGATTAGGGATGAGTTTGGATGTGATTGCAAAGGGAAAGCATGAGAAATTTGGGGGGTGGTTCAACTGTTCTGATCCTGATTGTGATGTTGGCTACATAAATCTATACATGTGTTAAAAATTCGTATAACTACCTACACACAGATGCAAAAGTGAGTTTTATTGTATGTTAATTTAAAAAATAAAACTGAAAAACCCAGAGTATAAATATAAATGAAATTTTTAAAAATAAAACTAACTTATTTTCCTAACTTTTAGTTTCATTTCACAAGACAAAATCCCAGTTGAGCCCCTTTTTCACTATTAACGATGAAACATTGATTCTTGTTTTAAGTGGACCTACTTAAGTAGTCTTTTTCAGTATCCATTATCCTCCAATAAGCAAGACCTCCTTTACATTAAAATATACACTGAAACAAAAAAAGAAAAAAGGGAAGGATATATGCCAGAGTGATAACTACAGAAGTTGTTTCTGGTTAATGAGATCATAAGTGACATTTTCTAAATCTTCTAGGATGAGCTTATATAACTTTAATAATCGGTGGAAAAAAGGTAAAGAATCCTTTAAATCCAGGCCTAGTGATGTTTTCTAAAAGAAACTTTGAGGGTCCAGTCTATAAGCAGAGAGAAGATAAGCAGCTAGGAGGAGAGGAGGTAGGCAGCACAAAAAAGATCAGATCTGCTGGTGGTATTTGTGAAGGTCAGAAAACTGGCCATTTTTAGGAAGGGGGAGGCTAGCTCACCTGAGACTGTTTGAAAACATCCTTCCCAACCACATCCAGGTTTGAGGGGTCTTTGATGGAACTAACATACTCAGAAACAGCCTTGATTACCACATCACAGGGAGGAAGAACCAGCTGATGAGCTCTGACCTAGAAGAAGGAAGATAAGCCAGGCACACTGATATCAAAGATGGGTCACTAAGAAAAAGGGTGAGATAGGGGTGAGATACAGAATTCAAATTCAGTTAATTCACTGAGAGACAGTTAAAATCTTTTCCTTAGTCTTCCCCCTAATTTTCAGTACAGAACACTTGGAACCAAGATTGAAGAGTATAAAGAAAGACAAAACCATAGCAGCAATTATCCCACTACAAAGATAACCACTGTTTTATGACGCTGCCATAATTAATCAGTTTTCTTTCATGATACATTTTGGCTGCCTCCAAATTTTTGCTATTAAAGGTAATGTTGTAATGTGCGGACCATGTTTGGATCCTGATTTGAACTAACCACAAAAAGGCCTTTGTGAGACAATCAGGAAAATCTAAAAATGGACTAGATATTAAGATGATACCAAGGAATTATCATTAATTTTGTTAAGAGTAATAATGGCATTGTGCTTATGTAAGAAAATGTCTATATGTTTTAGAGATGCATATCAAAGAACGTGACAGTGAAATGACGTAAGGTCTGGCATTTGTTTTAAAATACATTAGTAACAGCAACAACAACAACAAAAAAACCCAGCAAGTGTGGCCACATCTTACTAACTGTTGGATCTAGAAGATGTTATAGTGACGGTTGACTATATTATTATATTATTTTTTCTACATTTGTGATGCTTGAATTTTTTTTAAATAAGGGTTTCTTAAATGCTGTGATGAAATGTAGGTATGATTTGTTGTCCACCTTCCAATTATTTAATTACGAGCTTCCTAGAATGGTAATTACTGAGTAAAAGGCTATAAACTTCTTAAAGGCTTTTTATATAAATTATTTAGCCAAGTAATAATTCCTTCCTTCAACAAATATTTACTGCCTACTGTGTGCCAGGCACTGTCCTAGGCATCAGAGATACAGCAGTGAACAAGATAGACAAAACTCCCTGCCCTCAAGGGAGCTTAAATTCTAGTGTAGGTGTGTTGGGACAGGGTAAGGGGAGTCAAACAAACAGAATAAGTAAAACATATAGTGTGCTAGATGTAGTTAAGTGCTATGGAGAAAATCTCAGCAGAGAAGGGGGTAGGGAATGCAACTGTGTGTGGGGCGGGGCATGTAATTTTAAATAGGGTGTCAGGAAAGGTCACTCTGAGAAAAGAACATTTGAGAGAACCTATAGGAGTGAGGAAATATCTATGTGGGAGGAAAATGCACTCCAAGTAGAGGGAATGGTGAGTGCAAAGGTTCTATGAGCAAAAGAAAAGGGAAGATGAGATCAGAGCTGTACCAGAGGGCCAGACAGTACAGGGCTTTGTAGGCCATGGTAAAGATTAGGTGAGTGAGATAAAGAGCCATTGGAGAATCTTGAAAAGAGAAGTGACATGATCGGAGTCAGGTTTTAAAATGACTCTGGCTGTTGTATTAGGAATAGATTTGGGGCCAGGGGGCGGAGCAAGAAAGAGTGCAAGCAGAAGACCAACAGTTAGTAAAGTGTTATAATAATCCAGGCAAGAATGGTGGCTTCACCAAGGTAGTAGCTGTGAAAATGGTGAGAAGTGGATATATTCTGAAGGAAGAACTGATGGTATTTGCTGACAAGAGGAGATATGGAGCATGAGAAAGAGAGAAGTCAAGGATGACTCCAAGGCTTTTAGGCTGAGCAACTGGAAGGATGAGGTTGCCATTAATGAAAATTAGTGAAGGCTGTGGAAGGAAGAGGTTTAGGGGAAAGATCAGGAGTTTCCATTTGGAGATGTTTCTTTGAGATATTTAGTAGGCCATTAGATATTAGAAGCTGGAGTTCGAAGGGGAGGTCAAAGCTGGAGACATACATTTAGGACTCATCAGTGGACAGATGGTATTTAAAGTCACGAGACTAGATGAGATCAATCACCAAGGCAGCACGTGTGGATAGAAAAGAGAAGGGACTGAGGATAGAGCTCTGGGACACTCCAAAGTTAAGGAATAGACAAGACAAGGAAACAGCAAAGGAGATAGAAGCAGCAGCCAGTGAAGTAGGTAGGAAACTACAAGAGAGTGGTGTCCTTAAAGCCAAGTGAAGAACATGTTCTAAGAAAGAGAGAGTGAGTGAGCAACTGGGTCATATGCTGCTGACTGGTCAAGTAAGATGAAAACTGAGACCTGGCCATTGGATTTATTAACATCATGGTCATGGTGACTTTGTTGAGAGCAATTTCAGCAAAGCAAATTGAAGACAGAACACGGAAAGGGGAGAGTAAACAGCTCAAGCCTAGACAACTCTCTAGAAGAGTCTGCTGTAAGGGAAGAAGAAATATGGAGCAGTAGCTTGGGTGGAGGGAGTGAAGTCAAGAGCAGGTTTTGTTTTATTTTTTAAGATGGCTTATGCATGCTTATGCATCTGATGGGAATGAGCCAATAAGAGAGGGAAACTGATGATGTGGGAGAAAGAGGGGAGAACTGCTGAAGTGATGCCCTTAAGTTATCAGTGGGGGGGACTCCCCTGGTGGTGCAGTGGTTAAGAATCCACCTGCCAATGCAGGGGACACGGGTTCAAGCCCTGGTCCGGGAAGATCCCACATGCCGCAGAGCAACTAAGCCCGTGCGCCACAACGACTGAGCCTGTGCTCTACAGTCCGCGAGCCACAACTACTGAGCCCGTGTGCCACAGCTACTGAAGCCCGCGTGCCACAGCTACTGAAGCCCGCGTGCCTAGAGCCCATGCTCCGCAACAAGAGAAGCCACTGCAATGAGAAGCCTGCGCACCACAACGAAGAGTAGCCCCCGCTTGCCGCAACTAGAGAAAGCCCGTGCACAGCAACGAAGACCCAAAAATAAATAAATAAATTTATATTTTAAAAAAGTTAGCAATGGGGGATGGATCCAGCATAAGAGTAGAGGGGTTGGCCTTAGACAGGAACATGGACAGGTCATCTGAGGCGGGTAAAGCATGCAGGTGAGAAGATGAAAGTGTGGGAACTGGTGTAAGTTCTCTTCCCATTGCTTCAATTTTCTCAGTGAAACAGGAAGCCAAGTCATGAGCTGAGAGTGAGCAGGGAGGAGGGAGCATTAGAGGCTTAAGGAGAGAGGAAAAGGTGTGAAATAGTCGTCTAGGAGACTGAAAGAACTAGGGAAATATAATACCACCAACAACTTACACTACCTCCAGAAGTGTATGAGAGCATCAGTCTCAACACAGCCTCAATAGGAGCGGGTAGACTAATTTTTCAATATTTGCTAAACCCTTAGGTTAAAAAAAAACCACACTGCTCATTTAATTTGCAACTCTGATCACCAGTGAGGTTTAACATCCACTCATATTATTGGCCACTCTAGTTCCTCTTTTGTGAATTGTCTGCTTCTGTCCTTTGCTCATTACTTCATTTATTGGGGTATTAGTATTTTTCTTCATAGGTTCGTATGAATCCTTAAGATAATAAGGGTGTGAGATAATAGAAAATATACATTGTTCTCTGCCCCCAGTTACTGGCATAGAGCACCTAAAACCCTTGTAATTTCCTAAGTGGTAAGAGCACTAGGAGCATCTCTTCCTCTAATGAGGTGACTCTGGGTGAGCTCCTGGATGAGGGCTGGTCACTGGTAAGACCAAGCCATGATTAGAAGCTTAGAATTTTCAGCCTCACCCCCATTGTCTAGAGAAGGGAGAAGGGCTAAAAATGGAGTTAATGATCAATCATGCCTACATGATGAAGCCTCCATAAAATCCCAAAAGTACAGGTTTTGGAGAGCTTCCAGGTTGGTGAACACATCCATGTACCAGGAGGGTGATGTACCCCAACTCCATGGGGACATAGGCTCCTGTGCTTGGGATCCTCCCAGACCTCACCCTATGTATCTCTTCATCTAGTTGTTCATCTCCATCCTTTATCATATCCTTTAATAAAGTGATATATGTAAGTAAGTATTTCCCTGAGTTCTATGAGGTGCTTTAACAAATTAATTGAACCTGAGAAGGGGGTCATTGGAACCTCTAATCTATAGTTAGTTGGTTGGTCGGAAGCACAGGTGATAACCTGGGCTTGCGACTGGTGTCTGAAGTGGGGGGCAGTCTTGTGGAACTGAGCCCTTAACTTGTGTGATCTGACACTATCTTCAGGTAGATAGTGTTAGAATTGAGTTAAATTGTAGGACACCCAGCTGGTGTCACAGAAAACTGTTTGGTGCAGGGAAAAACCCCCACATGTTTAGTGACCAGAAGTGTCAGAAGTGAAGTGTTCTGTGTGAGTGCGGTAGTAGTATGGGAGTAAAGGAGAAACACAGGAAAGAAAGACCTAGGAGGGAATAACTGGATTTTTCCCTACACATTAGGTAGAAAACTGAGTTTTTCCTTTTTAAGGGTATTGATCATAATTATAAAGTTTTTGTCTGTAAGTGTCTGAAATATTTTAAGCCTAATGAAAGATATTTATTCTACCAAAACTCCAATCAAAACCTGATGTCCTCTAGGCATGGATGTACAGGCAGGAAATGGGCCACGTTACCTTAAGTGATGCAAGGGGATGTTCTGGTCCCAAGAGGCTCCAGTGAAAAGCAGCCAGGTCCTCATCTGGGAGAATGTGGTTACCTATAAAGTATATTTGTCATTTATTGACTGTACAAATGTTTTCTTAGAACCTCCAGGCCATGAAAGGACTTCTGGGAGAGAAAACAATCAAATAATTCACATAGGTCTATATTCTTAATGTAACAACTACAGTAACTATGTTTGATTACCTACTATGTTTCACATGCATTATGTGTATCATCTTTATAATAACTGTGTAAATATTATTACCTCCAGTTTATAGATAAGGAAACTGAGGTTTGAGCGAGTCTGGTGACTTTGCCCAAGGTGCCACATCTAATAAGTGCCCACACCAGGATAAGAAGCTAGGAATGTCTGACTCCAAAGTCCATGCTATTTTCTATCACCCAGTCATGCTGCCTTTTATAATAACAGCCACCAATTACTGACTGCTACTAAGTGGTGGGCATTTTATATATCATATTTCATTTAATCTTATCAATAGCACTGTGAAGTATTATTATTCCATTTCACAGATGAGGAAACTGAAACCAGGAAGGTGTAACTTCAGTGATTTGTCCAAGGCCTAATTCCAAAACTTGTGCTGACTCCACTAGATTATCCAAGCTCAAATCCTTTGGGATTATAAACAGAGGTCACACCTGAGACAAGATATTAACCTTCATGCTGTCAGTACTTGGAAAACCAATGCGAAACACAATCAACACTCTGCAATTTACTTTGAAATACTCCTTTCAAAGAAAAATTGATGATGGATAGAATGGACAGATATATGATAAAGCAAGTATAGTAAAATATTAATGGCAGAATAGAGGTGGTAGATATAGGATTTTCACAGCAAAATTCTTTTAATTTTGCTGTACTTTGGGGAATTTTCATAATAAAATGTTAGCACAACAGAAAAAAAAGAAAAAGATACAGAATGATTTGTGTTCTTGACCTAAATTTAGACAGTGGGTAAGAAATGCTAATGCTCTGAGTGGGAAACCAAAGTTGTCTAGGGCTAGTAAGATATTTGGCCTAAGATGGTACTCTGCATAAAATACTTATAGAATGTAACTAAAGAAAAAGTTTTATAAGAACCAAAATAATGTTCTGGAATATGCTGTATTAATTTATAAGACAAACATGCTGAGTTTCTAGTAAGAAGCCCAAAAGCACAGTGTTCGGCATGCAGAATTTCAGAAGATAAATCCAACAATGATAACCTAAATCACTCTAATCTTCATCTCTTAACACTGCAAGAGGAAACTTTAACAATCACTGGAGTCTGTTCTTTGGACCACCTACCTAGCAATGCAGCAAATATGGGAAAATTCATCCGCTTCAGGCCCAGCTGCTTGGCCACCTCCTGCATCAGGAACTGGTTGGTAGTAAGGTTCTTCCCATTCCAGCTCAGCTTCAGAGCATGGGAACTATAGTAAGAGGGAATATTGTAGAGAGCATACTCGGAGTCATGGGCAAGAAGGCCATGGAAGCCATTTTCCCTGAAAAAAGCCACCACTTCCAAATGGTGGTCTTCAAGGCTCTGAAAGACCTAGGAGGGAAGAAGAGAAGAACACATCATGCAACAGAAGCTGACCTGTATTTGGTTAGAAATCAGGAAGGTTAGTAACTGAATTTTATAGTTTGTTGAAATTTAAGATTATATGAGGCTGAACAAAATACTCTTAAAAAAAAGCCTCTCCTACCCTAGAACTTGATTATTCCTGTAAACACAGGCAGCATTATTGATGCGTTCATTCAATGTCCAGTCTTTTATGACTCCTTGCATGAAACTATGGCCCGAGGTTCTTTAAAAGAATACTGAAATTAACATGGCTTACATTATTTAAGTTTTTACTTTAAACAATAACAGGAGAACTTTGTTACAAAGATAATAAAGATATTATATATTGCTCAGCACCATATGTGCTTTACATACATCATCTCATCATCAGAACAACCATGGACAAGGTAGATATGGATGAAAAATCTTACAGGTGGAGGGACTTCCTGGTGGTGCAGTGGTTACGAATCCGCCTGCCAATGTAGGGGACCCGGGTTCGAGCCCTGGTCTGGGAAGATCCCACATGCCGCAGAGCAACTGAGCCCGTGCGCCGCAACTACTGAGCCTGCGCTCTAGAACCCGCGTGCCACAACTACTGAAGCCCGCACGCCTAGAGCCCGTGCTCCACAACGAGAAGCCACCGCAGTGAGAAGCCCACGCACCACAATGAAGAGTAGACCCGCTCGCCGCAACTAGAGAAAGCCCGCGCACAGCAACGAAGACCCAAAGCAGCCAATAAATAAATAAATATAAAATAATAATAATAATAATTTAAAAAAACTTACAAGTGGAAATAGACACAGAAAGGTTAAATGACATATAGCTAGAATCTGAATCTAAGTTCATCTCTTTAAAAAAAAAAATCCCTGCTTTCTCTCTTAGGAGCAGGTTAGACCGCAGGGCACCCAAATAGGGAGGGCATTTCCAAAAGTTAGAAGTCAGAAACTTCACCTTATTTTAGAAATGGAAAAACTAAGGCTGCGAGAGGTTGGCTGCCCCTAAAGTTGCATACTGAGTAAGTATATACAGGATTCAAACCCAAGCTGATCTGACTCCAGAATGCACACTTTCCATTGTACCAAACTTCTTCCTAGAGAGTACTATTTTTAATGTAATAGAGGCAGACTGTTAAGTGCCCCTCCTGTGCACGTGTCTATTGCTGTACATAAAGCATACCGAAATGATCTGCATACTGGTTCGGCCACAGTAAGTTCCTTGACTGCAGAAACTTTATTTATAATCTCTGTATTCCTGGCTCCCACATAAGATCTGGTGCATAGTAATATGAATAATAATTACTAACAGATACTGAACATGTACTATGTGCTAAGCAAGGTTCCAATTACTTTACATGCATTAACTCATTTAATACTCAAAACAATCTTATGAGGCCATAAC
Source organism: Mesoplodon bidens (assembly GCF_964165515.1). Taxonomy (NCBI): domain Eukaryota; kingdom Metazoa; phylum Chordata; class Mammalia; order Artiodactyla; family Ziphiidae; genus Mesoplodon; species Mesoplodon bidens. The sequence continues at coordinate 93,588,288 of NC_138163.1, read as the reverse complement.
TATTATTATTATCCCCATTTTACATTACATCCCTAGGTCACGTAGCTGGAAGGAGCAAAGTTTGTATTTTTGTCTCTAGAGCCTGCAGACCCTGATAATTTTGTTGAACTCAACTGACCTATTTTTTTCATTTAAGTTTTAAAGGAATGGTAGTTTTCTGGAGTCTGACAGGAGTTTCAACACATTAAGCTTTTTCTAAGCTATGGAAAGAGAGTCTAGTCACAGTAGGTAGCCATGTCACACAGTAAGTCACAACAGGGGGAGGTACACTGGTAAGCAGATAGCAAAGTAAGGTCTGTATTTATTTGATATCCAGGCAAAGGAAGCAAAAATCCTTACTTTGCACCACAACCTATTTATGTCTAGAGTTACGATTAACTCCAGATAGGCCACGGTAGGAATACAGATTTATGCTGTCCCCTGGTGACAGTTTCTTCCAGCATATACCTCTCATACCAGTCACTGATTGGGCATCCATCTACCTTGTACCAGGCATAGTGCTAAGTGTGATATGTTCTCTCTCATCATCACAGCCTGACCATGTGGGCATTATAAGACCCACTGTTCTGATGAGGAAACGGAGGCTCAGAGAAGTGGCATGTTTAGGGCTACAGAGCTGGGAAACAGGGACCTAGGTCACACTGACACCAAAGTCCATGCTCTTTCTGCTACAGCACATTACCTTTAGCTGGTCTGAAGCTGATTATGCCACCATCCAAGTGATTTCAACTCCAGAAAGCCAAGGACTAGTGATCTTTAACAAATCGAATGGCTCTTATAACACTAGGAATAAAAATCACAATCATCTGGAAAGCATTTTCAAAATATAAAAACCTGGGCCTCACCTCAGATCTGCTGAAACAATTTCCTGAGTGTGATCCAAATGCCTATATTCCAGAATAGCTTCCAGTAGGTTCTGATGCACACTACCAATTAAGAACCATTGACCTATCCCAATTACTCATTTTTTAAAAAAGTTCTAGCTTTATTGAGATATAATTGGCATATAGAATTATAAGAGATTCAAAGTGTACAACAAGGTGATTTGATATACATATGCCCAATTACTCATTTTACTGCTTAAGCAACTAACCCCCTAGAAATGATAGATGACTTGACATGGTTATGTAGCTAATCTGCAGCAGAACCAAGATTAGAACAAAAATCTCATGATTCCAGATATAAAACTTCTTTCACTACATATTCTGGGGTAAGTAATGGAAAACAATAGAATAAGAATCTCACAAATATTCCCTCACAATTCCCCAACACCCTACTCCTACCAGGCTAGTTTCCTAACTACCCTTCTCCAAGATTACTGTTTCCTTTTCTTTGCTCACTTGGTTTCCCTGCCTAGACTGGCATATTGCCTGTCTTTCCCAATGTTCCAAATACTTTCCATAGGGCTACCACCTCTTACATAAATTCTTTCATTATTTCTCTCTTCTTAACTCTTATAGCACTGAGACAGCTGACACAGTCAAGGAAGTAATTTGACAATACTATAATCTGCAAGTTTTAAGGCCACAGATTCCCTCTGCCTCTCGTGTGTATCTTCCATGGTCCTAACCAGCACTAGAAAGGACACAGAGCTGGAGCTGACAGAATAGCAAAGAAAGGCCCACAGAGACTGTAAAAAAGGAAAGCAGCCCTGGCAAATGAAAGGGCACCATAATCTCAGTATTTGACTTCAACAACTGATGTACAAAATTCACTGGGAAAAGTCTGCCTGGATTGCAGGTTACTTAGAGCTCAAGTAGCAAAGTAATATTAGGGATCAACGGAGTACCTACTATATACCAGGCACTGTTCCAAGTACACCTCATGTCCATTAACCTTGCAATAACATCATGATGCATTATTACCTCCCTTTTACAGATGATGGAACAACGAGGCTCAGAGGTTGAAGAACTTGACCAATGTCACACAGCTCAAAAGTGAAGCTAGCCAATAAGCACGTGAAAAGATGTTCAACATCTTTAGTTATTAGAGAAATGCCAATCAAAAAACCACAATAAGAAAACCAATTAACACATACTAGGATGGCTATAATTTTTAAAATGTAAAATAACGAGGGTATGGAGAAATAGGAATCCTCCATACATTGCTGGTGGAAATGTAAAATTGTGCAGCCACTTTGGAAAACAGTCTGGGAGGTCTTCAAGTGGTTAACATAGGGTTATTATATGATCCAGTAATTCCACTCATAGGTACACAACCAAGAGGACTGAAAACATGTTCACACAAAAACTTATACATGGGGCTTCCCTGGTGGTGCAGTGGTTGAGAGTACGCCTGCCGATGCAGGGGACACGGGTTCGTGCCCTGGTCTGGGAAGATCCCACATGCCACGGAGCGGCTGGGCCTGTGAGCCATGGCCGCTGAGCCTGTGTGTCCGGAGCCTGTGCTTCGCCAACGGGAGAGGCCACAACAGTGAGAGGCCCGCGTACCGCAAAAAAGAAAAACAAAAACAACAACAACAACAAAAAACTTATACATGAATGTTCATAGCAGGATTATTTGTAACAGTCAAAAGTGGAAAAAACCCAAATGTCCATCAACTAACAAACAGATAAACAAAAGATGGTATATTCATACAAGGGAATGTTATTCAACCATAAAAAGAAATGAAGTACTGATTCATGCTACAACATGAATTAATCTTGAAAAAATTATAAAGTGAAAGCAGCCAAACACACTTTTAAATGAATTGTCCAGAATAGGAAAATACATAGAGATGGGAAAGAGCCAGGGACTGGGAGGAAGAAGGATTGGAGAATGACTGCTAGTAGGTACTGGGTTTCCTTTTGGGGTGATAAAAATGTTCTGGAATTTGATAGTGGTTATAGTTCCACAACTCTGTGGAACAGACTAAATACCACTGAATTGTATACTTTAAAATGGCAAATTTTATGGTATCTGAATTATATCTCAATTTTTAAAAACTGGAGTTAGGATTCAAATTCTGCACACAAAGCCCATGCTCACTAACTCACTTTAAAAATTTTGATTATGGAAAATTGTAAAATAAAAAGGTAAAGAGAATAGCATAATGAACCTTCATGATACCAGTATCCAGTTTCATATATCAACGTTAAGTCATTCTTGTTTCATATACTTTATTTTAGCTTTTTCTTAATATGTTTTTTACTGTGAAAAAAAGTTACATAACATAAAATTTACCACCTTAACAATTTTCAAAGTGTACAGTTCAGTAGTGTTAAGGATACACACATTGAGACAGATCTCCAGAACTTTTTCATCTTACAAATCCAAAACATTATACCCATTAAACAATTCCCATTTCCCCCTCCCTCAGCCCCTAGCAACCACCATTCGACTTTCTGAAACTGAAACAGTGATTAAAAATCTTCCAACAAACGAAAGCCCAGGACCAGGTGGCTTCACAGGCGAATTCTATCAAACATTTAGAGAAGAGCTAACACCTATCATTCTCAAACTCTTCCAAAATACAGCAGAGGGAGGAACACTCCCAAGCTCATTCTACGAGGCCACCATCACCCTGATACCAAAATCAGACAAAGATGTCAAAAAAAAAGAAAACTAAAGGCCAATATCACTGATGAACATAGATGCAAAAATCCTCATCAAAATACTAGCAAACAGAATCCAACAGCACATTGAAACGATCATACACATTGATCAAGTGGGATTTATCCCAGAAATGCAAGGACTCTTCAATATATGGATATCAATCAATATGATACACCACACTGACAAATTTAAGGAGAAAAAACACATGATCATCTCAGTAGATGGAGAAAAAGCTTTTGACAAAATTCAACACCCATTTATGATAAAAAAAAAAACCCTCCAGAAAGTAGGCATAGAGGGAACTTAGCTCAACATAATAAAGGTCATATATGACAAACCCACAGCCAACATCGTTCTCAATGGTGAAAAACTGAAACCATTTTCTATAAGATCAGGAACAAGACAAGGTTGCCCACTCACACCACTATTTTCAACATAGTTTTGCAATTTTTAGCCACAGTAATCAGAGAAGAAAAAGAAATAAAAGGAATACAAATTGGAAAAGAAGAAGTAAAACTGTCACTGTTTGCAGTTGACATGATAGTATACATAGAGAATCCTAAAGATGCTACCAGAAAACTACTAGAGCTAATCAATGAATTTGGCAAAGGAGCAGGATAGAAAATTAACGCACTGAAATCACTTGCATTCCTATACACTAGTGATGAAAAATCTGAAAGTGAAATTAAGGAAACACCCCCATTTACCACTGCAACAAAAAGAATAAAATTCCTAGGAATAAACCTACCTAAGGAGACAAAAGACCTGCATGCAGAAAACTATAAGACACTGATGAAAGAAATTAAAGATAATACAAACAGATGGAGAGATATACCATGTTCTTGGATTGGAAGAATCAACACTGTGAAAATGACTCTACTACCCAAAGCAATCTACAGATTCAATGCAATCCCTATCAAACTACCAATGGCATTTTTCACAGAAGTAGAACAAAAAATTTCACAATTTTAATGGAAACCAAAAAGACCCCAAATAAGGAAAGCAATCTTAAGAAGGAAAAATGGAGCTGGAGGAATCAGGCTCCCTGACTTCAGACTATACTACAAAGCTACAGTCATCAAGACAGTATGGTACTGGCACAAAAATAGAAAGATAGATCAAGGGAACAGGATGGAAAGCCCAGAGATAAATCCAGGCACATATGGTCATCTTATCTTTGATAAAGGAGGCAAGAATGTACAATGGAGAAAAGACAGCCTCCTTAATAAGTGGTGCTGGGAAAACTGGACAGCTACATGTAAAAGAATGAAATTAGAACACTCCCTAAAACCATACACAAAAATAAATTCAAAATGTATAAAAGACCTAAATGTAAGGCCAGACACTATAAAACACTTAGAGGAAAACGTAGGCAGAACACTCTATGACATAAATCACAGCAAGATCCTCTTTGAGCCACCTCCTAGAGAAATGGAAATAAAAACAAAAATAAACAAATGGACCTAATGAAACTTCAAAGCTTTTGCACAGGAAAGGAAACCATAAACAAGACGAAATAAGAACCCTTAGAATGGGAAAAAATATTTGCAAACAAAGCCACTGACAAAGGATTAACCTTCAAAATTTACAAGCAGCGCATGCAGCTCAATATCAAAAAAACAAACAACCCAATCCAAAAATGGGCAGAAGACCTAAATAGACATTTCTCCAAAGAAGAGAAACAGATTGCTAACAAACACATGAAAGGATGCTCAACATCACTAATAATTAGAGACATGCAAATGGAAACCACAATGAGGTATCACCTCACACTGGTCAGAATGGTCATCATCAAAAAATCTACAAACAATAAATGCTGGAGAGGGTGTGTAGAAAAGGGAACCCTCCTGCACTGTTGGTGGGAATGTAAATTGATACAGCCACTATGGAGAACAGTATGGAGGTTCCTTAAAAAACTAAAAATAGAGCTACCATATGACCCAGCAAGCCCACTACTGGGCATATACCCTGAGAAAACCATAATTCAAAAAGAGTTATGTACCCCACTGTTCACTGCAGCACTATTTATAATAGCCAGGACATGTAAGCAACGTAAGCATTCATCGACAGATGAATGGATAAAGAAGATGTGGCACATGTATACAGTGGAATATTACTCAGCCATAAAAGGAAACGAAATTGAGTTATTTGTAGTGAGGTGGATGGACCTAGAGTCTGTCATACAGAGTGTAAGAAGTCAGAAAAAGAAACAAATACCATATGCTAACACATATATATGGAATCGAAAAAAAAATGGTTCTGTAGACACTAGGGGCAGGAGAGGAATAAAGACGCGGATGTACAGAATGGACCTAAGGACATGGGGAGGGGGAAGGGTAATTTGGGAAGAAGTGAGAGAGTGCAGTTGACATACGTACACTACCAAATGTAAAATAGATACCTAGTGGGAAGCAGCTGCATAGCACAGGGAGATCAGCTCCATGCTTTGTGACCACCTAGAAGGGTGGGATAGGGAGGGTGGGAGGGAGACGCCAGAGGGAGGCAATGTGGGGATATATGTATACATATAGCTGATTAACTTTGTTATACAGCAGCAACTAACACAACATTGTAAAGGAAGTACTCTCCAATAAAGATGTTAAAAAGAATTAAAGAAACAACAACCAGTGGATCACTGAAGAAATCAAAGAGGAAATAAAGTAATACCTAGAGACAAATGAAAATGAAAGCACAATGATCCAAACCTATGTGATACAGCAAAAGCAGTTCTAAGAAGGAAGTTTACAGCAATACAATCTTACCTCAGGAAACAAGAAAAATCTCAAACAACCTAACGGTACACCTAAAGCAGCTAGAGAAAGAAAAACAAACAAAACCTGAAGTTAGTAGAAGGAAAGAAATTTAAAAGATCAGAGCAGAAATAAATGAAATAGACACAAAGAAAACAATGGCAAAGTTCAATGAAACTAAAAGATGGTTATTTGAAAAGATAAAGAAAATTGATAAACCTTTAGCCAGACTCATCAAGAAAAAAAGGGAGGGAGTTCCCTGGTGGCACTGTGATTAAGACTACATGTTCCCAATGAAGGAGGCCTGGGTTCGATCACTGGCCAGGGAACTAGATCCCACATGCATGTCACAACTAAGAATTTGCATGCCACAACTAAGCAGCCTGCGTGCTGCAAATAAGGAGTTGGCAATCCACAACTAAGGAGCCCACGTGCCTCAACTAAAGGAGCCCATGTGCTGTAGCTAAGGAGCCCGCCTGCCGCAACTAAGACCCCGCACAACCAAATAAAAGGAAAAAAAAAAAAGAAAAAAGAAAAGAAAGGAAAAGGACTCAGATCAATAAAATTAGAAATGAAAAAGGAGAAGTTAAAACTGACACCACAGAAATACAAAGGATCGTAAGTGACTACTACAAACAACTGTATGCCAATAAAATAGACAACCTGGAAGAAATGGACAAATTCTTAGAAAGGTACAATCTCCCAAGAATAAACCAGGAAGAAATAGAAAATATGAACAGACAAATCACAAGCATTGAAATTGAAACTGTGGTTAAAAGACTCCCAACAAACAAAAGTCCAGGACCTGATGGCTTCACAGGCGAATTCTATCAAACATTTAGAGGAGAGCTAACACCTACCCTTCTGAAACTGTTCCAAAAAACTGCAGAGGAAGGAAAACTCCCAAACTCATCCTGTGAGGCTACCATCACCCTGATACCAAAACCAGACAAAGATACCACAAAGAAAGAAAATTATAGGTATCACTGATGAACATAGATGCAAAAATCCTCAACAAAGAACTAGCAATCCGAATCCAACAATACATGAAAAGGATCATACACCATGATCAAGTGGGATTTATCCCAGGGATGCAAGGATTTTCAAGAAGTTAGACTGTCACTGTTTGTAGATGACATGATACTATACATAGAATATCCTAAAGATGCTACCAAAAAACTACTAGAGGTCATCAATGAATTAGGTAAAGTTGCAAGTTACAAAATTAATACACAGAAATCTGCTGCATTCCTATACACTAACAATGAAAGATCAGAAAGAAAAATTCAAGAAACAACCCCATTTACCATCACATCAAAAAGAATAAAATACCTAGGAGTAAACCTACCTAAGGAAACAAAAGACCTGTACTCCAAAAACTATAAGAAGCTGATGAAGGAAATCAAAGACAACACAAACAGATGAAAAGATATACCATGTTCTTGGATTGGAAGAATTAATATTGTCAAAATGACTATACTACCAAGGCAATCTACAGATTTAATGCAATCCCTGTCAAATTTCCAATGGCATTTTTCACAGAACTAGAACAAAAAACATTAAAATCTGTATGGAGACACAAAAGACACCGAATAGCCAAAGCAATCTTGAGAAAGAAAAATGGAGCTGGAGGAATCAGGCTCCCTGACTTCAGACTATACTACAAAGCTATAGTCATCAAAACAGTATGGTACTGGCACAAAAACAGATATATAGATCAATAGAACAGGATAGAAAGCCCAGAAATAAACCCACGCACCTATCGTCAATTAATCTATGACAAAGGAGACCAAACTATACAATGGTGGAAAGACAGTCTCTTCAACAAATGGTGCTGGGAAAACTGGACAGCTACACGTAAAAAAGTGAATTTAGAACACTCCCAAACACCATACACAAAAATAAACTCAAAATGGATTAAAGACCTAAATGCGAGACTGGACACTAGAAAACTCTTGGATGAAAACAGAGGCAGAACACTGACATAAATCACAGCAATATTTTTTTTCAATCCGTCTCCCACAATGATGGCAATAAAAACAAAAATTAACAAATGGGAGCTAATTAAACTTCCAAGCTTTTGCACAGCAAAGGAAACCATAAACAAAACGAAAAGGCAACACTCAGATGGGGAGAAAATATTTGCAAATGATGTGACTAACAAGGAATTAGTCTCCAAAATTTACAAACAGCAGCTTAATATCATCAAAACAAACAACCCAATCCAAAAATGGGCAGAAGACCTAAATAGACATTTCTCCAAAGAAGACATACAGATGACCAAGAGGCACATGAAAAGATGTTCAACATCGCTAATCATTAGAGAAATGCAAATCAAAACTACAATGAGATATCACCAGTCAAAATGGCTATCATCCCAAAATCCACAAACAATAAATGCTGGAGCAGGTGTGCAGAGACGGAAACCCTCCTACACTGTTGGTGGGAATGTAAATTGGTGCAGCCACTATGGAGAACAGTATGGAGGTTCCTTAAAAAACTAAAAATAGGGCTTCCCTGGTGGCGCAGTGGTTGAGAGTCCACCTGCCGATGCAGGGGACACCAGTTCATGCCCCGGTCCGGGAAGATCCCACATGCCGTGGAGCGGCTAGGCCTGTGAGCCATGGCCGCTGAGCCTGCACGTCCGGAGCCTGTGCTCCGCAACGGGAGAGGCCACAACAGTGAGAGGCCCGCGTGCCGCAAAAAAAAAAAAAAAAAAAAAACAAAACCTAAAACTAAAAATAGAGCTACCATATGATCCAGCAATCCCACTCCTGGGCATATATCTGGAGAAAAACGTGGTTTGAAAGGATACATGCACCCCAGTGTCCATTGCAGCGCTGTTTACAATAGCCAAGACATGGAAACAACCTAAATGTCCATCGACAGAGGAATGGATAAAGAAGATGTGGTACATATATACAAGGGAATATTACTCAGCCATTAAAATGAATGCAATAATGCAATTTGCAGCAACATGGCCAGACCTAGGGATTGTCATAATGAGTGAAGTAAGCCAGACAGAGAAAGAGAAATATCATATATCGCTTATAAGCAGAATCTAAAAGGAAATGATACAAATGTACTTACTGACAAAACAGAAACAGATTCACAGACTTAGAGAACAAACTTATGGTTACCAGGGGGAAAGGGTGGGGGGAAGGGATAGTTAGGGAATTTGGGATTGACACATACACACGGCTACATTTAAAATTGAGGGACTTCCCTGGTGGCACAGTGGTTAAGAGTCTGCTTGCCAATGCAAGGGACACGGGTTCTAGCCCTGGTCCGGAAAGATCTCACATGCCGTGGAGCAACTAAGCCTATGAGCCACAACTACTGAGCCCATGTGCTACAACTACTGAAGCCTGTGCGCCTAGAGTCCATGCTCTGCAACAAGAGAAGCCACCGCACCACAATGAAGAGCAGCCCCCGCTCGCCGCAACTAGAGAAAGCTCGTGTGCAGCAACGAAGACCGAACGCAGGCAAAAATAAATAAATAAATAAATTTAAAAGATATATCCATCTAGAACCTCAGAATGTGAATTTATTTGAAATTAGGGTCTTTGCTGATGCAATTAAGGTAAAGATCTTGACACAAGATCATTCTGATCTAATGACAAGTGTCCTTATAAAAGAAGACTGGGGACATCCCTGGCAGTCCAGTGGTTAAGACTCCCCGCTTCCACTGTAGGGGTCACGCGTTCGATCCATGTTCGGGGAACTAAGATCCCACACGCTGCATGGCCAAAAAAAAGAAAAAGGATAACAAACAAGGAGCTACTGTATAGCACAGGGACCTCTGCTCAATATTATGTAACTACCTAAATGGGAAAAGAATTTGAAAAAGAGTAGATACATGTATATGTATAATTGAATCACTTTGCTGTATGCCTGAAACTATCACAACATTGTTAATCGATTATACTCCAATATAAAATGAAAAGTTAAAAATATATATCTTAAGCATATAAAAAGATAATCAAATTCACTTGTGATAAGAAAAATGAAAATTAAAACAATACAGAAACATGGTATTTTGCCTATAGGATTAGCAATTACTGTATTGGTGAGGGAGACACACGCTTGCAAATATTGAAGGCAGGAGTATAAATGGTATAATCTCTAGGGAGAACATTTTGGCGAGATCTTTTAAAGTTCAAATGCACATACTTTTTGACTCAGCAATTTTGCTTCTAGGGATTTATTTTAGATATTTAAAGCACTTGGAACAACAAAGCCAGTGCTGAAATATAAGCAGTGGCATTGCAGTTGTACAAATTATTCACTGCAGCATTATTTGTTCTAGCTGAAAACTGGAAACAATCTAATTAAAGGACTAATTATATAAATTATAACATATGCATGTAATGGAATAGGATGGAACTGTGAAAAATAAGGACAAACCTCTGCATACTCATATGGAAAAATCAGCATGATATATTAAATGATAATAGCAAAGTATAGAATATTATGTAAATAGTATACTATCATTTGTGTTTTTTAAAGGTATATTTGTGTGTATATAATATGTATGTATATATACAATGTATTTATATGTATAGTTATATATATTTGCTTTATATGCATAGTCTCTCTGGAAGAATACACAACAAACTGATAATACTGATCATCTCTGAGGAGGAGAAACTGGTGGCTAGGGTCAAGAGTGGAAGAGAGTTGGTTTTTTTTTTCTGGACATATTATCTTTTTGTATATTTTGAATTTTTGTACCATGAATTGCAATACTTATTTAAAAGAGGAATTACTACTGAATAAAAGCAGAACATATTCCAGGTTAAAAAAAATTCAACAATACAGAAGGGTGTACAGTGAGAGGTAATAGCTCTCTTATCCCCCCCATTCCCTGGAGGTAACTGCTATTCCAGGCCTCTCCCCTGAAGAGTCTGATTCGCATGTCTAAGGCTAGGCTGGGAATGTGTTTTTTTAAACCAACTTATTGAGGTTTATTGACATACAAAAAGCTGCACATAATTAACGTATACAGTTTGATGAGTTTAGAGGTAAATATCATTACCACAGTCTACACCAGAAACATATCTATTACCTCCAAAAGTTTCCTCCTGCCTCTATCATCATTTCTTGTGATAAGAACACAAGATCTACTCTCTCAGCAAATTTTTCAGTATACAATACAATATAGGCACTATGCTGTGCAGTAGATCTCAAGGACTTATTTATCTTGTATAACCAAAATTTTATACTCTTTGACTAAAACCTCCCCATTTCCCCTTCCCACCAGCTCCTGGCAAGCACCATTCTACTCTCTGCTTCTAAGAGTTTGACAATTTTAGATTCCTCACATAAGAGTATCATGAAGTGTTTGTCCTTTGGAGTCTGGCTCGTTTCACTCAGCATAAAGTTCTCCAGGTTCATACATGTTGTCCCAAATGGCAGGATTTCCTTGATATTCCATTGTATGAATATACCACATTTTCTTCACCCACTCATCCAACAAGAGATACTTAGGTTGCTTCCAAGAACCCCAGGTGATTGTCATGATGGAAGGCAAGTTTAAGAAACACTGCTCTCTAGTCGGATCACACAGCATGACTATTTATTCCTAGCAAAATACAATCTAGAATGACTGATGGCAATTAAATCCTGACCAAGGCAAGGAAAAAGCCTTCCAGCCACAATGCCCCTCAGAATAGCTGAGCACCCTGGCTCCATTTCCACATCTATGATGACTGCTACCCTCTGAAGCAGAATGAGTTCCTGGCCCTAATTGGTCCAGTTCAGTTGTTAACCTTGCAATTTTCCAGGAGACTAAAATTATTTAGGTGAGATTAAGCAGCAACATATGCAAACAACAAATCAGAAAAGGAGCACATTTGAGCTTTAAAGAAAGTAGGAGTTGAGATCCTGAACAACTACCTATAGCTTTTAATTGCTGGCTTACTGTTCAGTCCAACAAATATGAATTGAGGGACTACTAAATGCCAGGATGCAGACAGCACAGAGTAGGCCACTTAAACATGAGAAAATATAAGCACCTCTGTGTACCATGGGAACACAGAAGAAAGGCATCTAGCCAGTCAGTGAGGTAATGCTTTCTAGAAGAAGCAACACCTATTTATAAAACTCAAGGGAAAACAGTTCCCTGAGAAAAGTTTAATGTCTCATTTCCAATCACATGTAGTAGTCTACAGCACTGGCTTTCAAACTATGCTTCCCAAACCAGGATTATGGAGAATTGGACCAAATAACCAGACAGGACAGGTACTCCTTTTTTGTTTGTTTGTTTGTTTTTTGCGGTATGCGGGCCTCTCACTGTTGTGGCCTCTCCTGTTGCGGAGCACAGGCTCTGGATGCGCAGGCTCAAAGGCCATGGCTCACAGGCCCAGCCGCTCCGCGGCATGTGGGATCCTCCCGGACCGGGGCATGAACCCACGTCCCCTGCATCAGCAGGCGGACTCTCAACCACTGTGCCACCAGGGAAGCCCGGTACTCCTATTTTCTCTTCAATGTGAGCTCATATTCTCCATTTATCTATTTTATATTTTGGGTCTTTCAGAAAATATTTTATTAAAGAACATTTTCTATTAAAAACAACTGTAAGTATTTATCACTAGAATGTAGCTCCAAGAAGGCCAGGATTTCTTGGTCTGTTTTGTTTACTGCTATACCTCCAGTGCATAGAACATAGGGAATCAATGAACCATTTAGACTTTCAACCAATATTTAATGAATCAGGCACTGATACATGCCAGGCACTGATCTAGATGTGAAGATACAATAGTGAACAAGAGCCCCAAATTCCTGTCCTCATGGAGCTGACATTCTAGTGATTAATATTTCACGATAGGCACAGGGCCATAAAGAATATCTAGATTGTAAGCCTGCTAGTGCAGTGACAGTATTATACCCATCTGGGTCTCTAGAATCCTGCCTGACCATAGAGAGCTTAATCCAGAGGCAATACCGCTTTCTGACCTCTGCAATACAACTTCCTCCAGGTCATTCCAAATGCCGCTGGGATGCTAGCTTTGCTCCCACGTACCATGTTAAATACGTCAAACTGTTGTCTGACTCAGGCAGGGCTATGTGGTCCACTTTCTCCACCTGTTCTCAATTCCAAAGAAAAGGAAATCAGAGACGACAAGGAAGCATCACTTTATAAGAAAAGTCAAGGGGAGGATGTGTAAGTCTGCTTTAGCAATAGAAATATGGATGGTTTATATTTCAACTGCAAGGCCTATGTGCCTTGAAGTCTAATTACCTTAAAATTACAGACCAAAACTACTGTTGATGCAAATTTGCATCAACACTCTGTGGAGTTCAACAACTATTAAGAAATTAAACTGATAACCACAAAGCTAGGAATAATGTCAAATTAAAAAGTAAGAATAGGGACTTCCCTGGTGGTCCAGTGGGTAAGAATCCACCTTCCAATGCTGGGGACGTGGGTTCCATCCCTGATCGGGGAACTAAGATCCCACATGCCAAACTAGAGAGCCCGTGTATCACAACTATAGAGCCCATGTGCTCTAGTGCCTGCATGCCACATCTAGAGAGAAGCCTGCATACCGCAACAGAGACTGCGTGCCACAACTAAGACCCGATGCAGCCAAAAAAAAATAAATAAATATTTTTAAAAATAAAAAAAAACATAAGAATAGCAGCAATCGAAAACCACAGTCAATTCAGGGCAACATTGACAAAGTGGCCTTCCCTCTCAGCTGTAGGAGTTTCGGTTATCTATATACACACGCACGGTAGACACTTTGCCATTAAATACTGCAGTCAAGCTAGAGGTGGTAGAATACTGATCCAGTGTTCAGTAAAGGCTATTAAAAGTGTTAATTTTGTGAATACTCAATTTTAGTACCCTTAAATTGCTCTCAGGCTGCCAAGAGCCAGCCCATTTCTGTAGGTAAAACTGCTTGTCACATGTAAGAAATAAGACTTAGATTTATTTAATCTGTTGTGGCTCATTTAGGGGCTGGAGACTCTGAGCATAACTTTTGTAATCAGCAGATACAGCAGGAACTTCAGCATCCAGTGGAGCTATGCTCAAATTGAAGTGGTAGGGCAAATCATGGGCAAGTCACTTAACTTCCTCATCTATAAAATGGAGATTTTGCTATATTCCTACCTAATTATAAGACTTTGAATGAAACTATTTATATAAAATACCTAGCATACAGGTTCTGAAAAAGTCATTATGAAATAAAACACAGCCTGTTTATTCTGCAGAGATGAAGGCTATGGTACATATTACTCTCTGCAGGTCCTCAGAAATCATTTGAAACAAGCAGATTCCAGAATAGGCACTTGCTCTGCCCAAAGCAAAATCTTCCGTATTGAAAAATCAGAAGGTCTGATGAAAAGTATTCTTAGGAATAAGAGGAGAACAAAAGTCCAAGGTAGCTTTTGGGTTACCTTGGAAAGGAAGACAGGAGTTGCAGAGAGGACAGTGATGGTGAGAAATTTCTAAGAGTCCTTGAACCAGTGGCTGCAGCTAACATAAATGAATGAAAATGGTTAAGAAAATCAACTGCCAGAAAATTTTTTTCCTAAACTATGCTGTGGATGTTAACAATATAAACATGCAAAATATTGGAGTTAACATTTTAAATTCAAAATTAAAAGCAAAAGTTCACAATAGAAAAATTTAATCATTACATTTTTGCGTCTGATTCATTCTCCTTTGACTTGGAACAGGAGGTCTGATGCTTTTCTTATGTACCAAGAGGTCAATGTTAGGTCTTATATTTTTGCATTACAATGTGCACTAAAGAATTTAGCCTTGAATCCTTTTAGTGGGAATGATTAATTTTATCCTATTTCATAATGGAAAACAGCTGCTTAGACATGTAGGAATTTCCAAACACATAGATGTCTTGCACAGTGTTTTTTATATTTAGGGTTACTACTCCTGAGATATTTGTAGAATTCTGGTATTTCAGTGACATCATGCTTCACTTTCAGTACCATATCACAGCAATTCAGTATCTCCACTGTAGCTATTCTTTCACACCATGAACATCAATTGAGAAAGGTTAACTGAACTATCACATTAATTCATTTTCATAGAATATAATGTCAGAAAACCTTTTCTGGAATTCAATAGACAACTCCACAATTGGGGGAATGTAATTCAGGCCATCACATTCATTTCTTGGAAACCAGTTTCAGCAAAGTCAGCCAGTCTATCTCCTGCCAAATTAGTTTCCCAAAGGCATAATTTTGCTAGGAATGAGCAAATACAACCACACATTTGGAAGGTATTTCTGAACAACCTTGTTTTTATTCAAAGTGAATTGTAATGTCAACCAAACAGGTCAAATATATATTATTTCAGTCTTTGATGGTGTGCTGGATGCCTTTTGGATGCCAAATAAGTAATTTTTTCCAGTATCTTCAATACCATACCTCAACTAGGTCAATTAATTTCCATAATAGGGAAGATTTCCATGACATGAATCTAATAATTCACCAAGCAAAGTATTCAACTATGTTTGGTGCAAAGCACAATGTTAATTACCAGTTCTTGACATGATTCATTTTGAACATTTTTGCACAAAAAGTGGAATCCTAAGGAGTGATACAATGAACAGCTTTACGTCTTTGTAAAGTGTTTCTGAAAAAAACTAAAGTTTCCTAAGTCCAACAGTAACACTATTGCAGAAGCACCATCTGTAGTCATATCCACTAATTTTGACCAATCTATACTAAAAATTTCAAGACTTTTCTCAACATACAAAATCCAGGTATTCCTAGATGTACCCATCAGAGGCAAGTCCAAAAGAGTTAGACTGCATCAAAATTCTAGGTGCGGAGGTTCTTAAACTTTAGGGTGTATCAGAATCAGTTGGAGGGCTTATTAAAACAAATTAACAAGCCTCATCTCCAGTAGGTCTGGGGTAAGGCCTGAGAATCTGCATTTATAACAAGTTTCCAGGTGGTACAGTGCTGTTGATTAGAGACCATACTTCGAGAACTACTGGCTAGACACATAGCTAAGTGCACCTTTAAATGCATAGTGTTTATATCTGCTGTACCAGTTGTAATCTAAAACTTTACAATTTAACTTCTTGACACAATGTCACAAAAATGTTCAGCCACCGACTGCCGGGTAAGATGGCGGAAGAGTAAGACGCGGAGATCACCTTCCTCCCCACGGATACACCAGAAATACAGCTACACGTGGAACAACTCCTACAGAACACCTACTGAATGCTGGCAGAAGACCCCAGACCTCTCAAAAGGCAAGAAACTCCCCACATACCTGGGTAGGGCAAAGCGGAGAGATTCCCGCACAGAGGATCAGTGCCGAGCGGCACTCACCAGCCCGAGAGGCTTGTCTGCTCGCCCGCCATGGCGGGCGGCGCTGGAAGCTGAGGCTCGGGCTTCGGTCAGAGCGCAGGGAGAGGACTGGGGCTGGCGGCGAAAACTCAGCCTGAAGGGGGCTAATGTGCCACAGCTAGCCGGCAGTGAGTCCGGGAAAACTCTGGAGCTCCCGAAGAGGCAAGAGACTTTTTCTTCCCTCTTGGTTTCCTGGTGCGCGAGGAGAGGGGATTAAGAGCGCTGCTTAAAGGGGCTCCACAGACGGGCGCGAGTCACGACTGAAAGCGCGGAGCCCAGTGACGGGCGTGGGACGCTGGGGCTGCAGCTGCCGCCGCCAAGAAGCCTGTGTGCGAGCGCAGGTCACTGTCCACGCCGCCCTTCTGGGAGCCTGTGCAGCCCGCCACTGCCGGAGTCCCGGGATCCAGTGGCGGCTTCCCTGGGAGAACGCACGGCGCGCCTCGGGCTGGTACAACGTCACGCCGAACTCTGCCGCTGCAGGCTCGCCCCGCACTCCGTGCCCCTCCCTCCCGCCCGGCCTGAGTGAGCCAGAGCCCCCGAAGAGGCTGCTCCTTTAACCCTGTCCTGTCTGAGCGAAGAACAGACGCCCTCCGGTGACCTACACGCAGAGGCGGGGCCAAATCCAAAGCTGAGACCCAGGAGCTGTGAGAACAAAGAAGAGAAAGGGAAACCTCTCCCAGCAGCCTCAGAAGCAGCGGATTAAAGCTCCACAATCAACTTGATGTACCCTGCATCTCTGGAATACATGAATAGACAACACATCATCCCAAATTGAGGAGCCAGGAGTCAGTGCTGTGCCTCTGAGGTGGGAGAGCCAACTTCAGGACACTGGTCCACAAGAGACCTCCCAGCTCCACATATTATCAAACGGCGAAAATCTTCCAGAGATCTCCATCTCAACACCAGCACCCAGCTTCACTCAACGACCAGCAAGCTACAGTGCTGGACACCCTATGCCAAACAACTAGCAAGACAGGAACACAATGCCACCCATTAGTAGAGAGGTGGCCTAAAATCATAAAAAGTCCGAAGACACCCCAAAACACACCACCAGACGTGGACCTGCCCACCAGAAAGACAAGATCCAGCCTCATCCACCAGAACACAGGCACTAGTCCCCTCCACCAGAAAGCCTACACAACCCACTAAACCAGCCTTAGCCACTGGGGACAGACACCAAAAACAACGGGAACTACGAACCTGCAGCCTGCAAAAAGGAGACCCCAAACACAGTAAGATAAGCAAAATGAGAAGACAGAAAAACACACAGCAGGTGAAGGAGCAAGATAAAAACCCACCAGACCTAACAAATGAAGAGGTAATAGGCAGTCTACCTGAAAAAGAATTCAGAATAATGATGGTAAAGATGATCCAAGATTCTATTTCCCAGATCCAAAATCTTGGAAATAGAATAGACAAAATGCAAGAAACAATTAACAAGGACCTAGAAGAACTAAAGATGAATCAAGCATCGATTAAAAACACAATAAATGAAATAAAAAATACTCTAGATGGGATCAATAGCAGAATAACTGAGGCAGAAGAACGGATAAGTGACCTGGAAGATAAAAGAGTGGAAATAACTGATGCAGAGCAAAATAAAGAAAAAAGAATGAAAAGAACAGAGGACAGTCTCAGAGACCTCTGGGACAACATTAAACGCACCAACATTCGAATTATAGGGGTTCCAGAAGAAGAAGAGAAAAAGAAAGGGACTGAGAAAATATTTGAAGAGATTATAGTTGAAAACTTCCCTAATATGGGAAAGGAAATAGTTAATCAAGTCCAGGAGGCACAGAGAGTCCCATACAGAATAAATCCAAGGAGAAATACGCCAAGACACATATTAATCAAACTGTCAAAAATTAAACACAAAGAAATCATATTAAAAGCAGCAAGGCAAAAACAACAAATAACACACAAGGGAATCCCCATCAGGATAACAGCTGATCTCTCAGCAGAAACTCTACAAGCCAGAAGGGAGTGGCAGGACATAATTAAAGTGATGAAAGAGAAAAACCTGCAACCAAGATTACTCTACCCAGCAAGGATCTCATTCAGATTTGATGGAGAAATTAAAACGTTTACAGAGAAGCAAAAGCTGAGAGAGTTCAGCACCACCAAACCAGCTTTACAACAAATGCTAAAGGAACTTCTCTAGGCAAGAAACACAACAGAAGGAAAAGACCTACAATAACGAACCCAAAACAATTAAGAAAATGGGAATAGGAACATACATATCAATAGTTACCTTAAATGTAAATGGACTAAATGCTCCCACCAAAAGACACAGATTGGCTGAATGGATACAAAAACAAGACCCATATATATGCTGTCTACAAGAGACCCACTTCAGACCTACAGACACATACAGACTGAAAGTAAAGGGATGGAAAAAGATATTCCATGCAAATGGAAACCAAAAGAAAGCTGGAGTAGGAATTCTCATATCAGACAAAATAGACTTTAAAATAAAGACTACTAGAAGAGACAAAGAAGGACACTACATAATGATCAAGGGATCGATCCAAGAAGAAGATATAACAATTGTAAATATTTATGCACCAAACATAGGAGCACCTCAATACATAAGGCAAATACTAACAGCCATAAAAGGAGAAATCGACAGTAACACAATCATAGTAGGGGACTTTAACACCCCACTTTCACCAATGGACAGATCATCCAAAATGAAAATAAATAAGGAAACACAAGCTTTAAATGATACATTAAACAAGATGGACTTAATTGATATTTATAGGACATTCCATCCAAAAACAAGAGAATACACATTTTTCTCAAGTGCTCATGGAACATTCTCCAGGATAGATCATATCTTGGGTCACAAACCAAGCCTTGGTAAATTTAAGAAAATTGAAATTGTATCAAGTATCTTTTCCGACCACAATGCTATGAGACTAGATATTAATTACAGGAAAAGAGCTGTAAAAAATACAAACACATGGAGGCTAAACAATACACTACTTAATAACGAAGTGATAACTGAAGAAATCAAAGAGGAAATTAAAAAATACCTAGAAACAAATGACAATGGGGACACGACGACCCAAAACCTATGGGATGCAGCAAAAGCAGTTCTAAGAGGGAAGTTTATAGCAATACAATCCCTCCTTAAGAAACAGGAAACATCTCGAATAAACAACCTAACCTTGCACCTAAAGCAATTAGAGAAAGAAGAACAAAAACATCCCAAAGTTAGCAGAAGGAAAGAAATCATAAAGATCAGATCAGAAATAAATGAAAAAGAAAAGAAGGAAACGATAGCAAAGATCAATAAAACTAAAAGCTGGTTCTTTGAGAAGATAAACAAAATTGATAAACCGTTAGCCAGACTCATCAAGAAAAAAAGGGAGAAGACTCAAATCAATAGAATTAGAAATGAAAAAGGAGAAGTAACAACTGACACTGCAGAAATACAAAAGATCATGAGAGATTACTATAAGCAACTCTATGCCAATAAAATGGACAACCTGGAAGAAATGGACAAATTCTTAGAAATGCACAACCTGCCAAGACTGAATCAGGGAGAAATAGAAAATATGAACAGACCAATCACAAGCACTGAAATTGAAACTGTGATAAAAAATCTTCCAACAAACAAAAGCCCAGGACCAGATGGCTTCACAGGCGAATTCTATCAAGCATTTAGAGAAGAGCTAACACCTATCCTTCTCAAACTCTTCCAAAATATAGCAGAGGGGGGAACACTCCCAAACTCATTCTACGAGACCACCATCACCTTGATACCAAAACCAGACAAGGATGTCACAAAGAAAGAAAACTACAGGCCAATATCACTGATGAACATAGATGCAAAAATCCTCAACAAAATACTAGCAAACAGAATCCAACAGCACATTAAAAGGATCATACACCACGATCAAGTGGGGTTTATTCCAGGATTGCAAGGTTTCTTCAACATACGCAAATCAATCAACGTGATACACCATATTAACAAATTGAAGGAGAAAAACCATATGATCATCTCAATAGATGCAGAGAAAGCTTTCGACAAAATTCAACACCCATTTATGATAAAAACCCTGCAGAAAGTAGGCATAGAGGGAACTTTCCTCAACATAATAAAGGCCATATATGACAAACCCACAGCCAGCATCGTCCTCAATGGTGAAAAACTGAAACCATTTCCACTAAGATCAGGAAGAAGACAAGGTTGCCCACTCTCACCACTGTTATTCAACCTAGCTTTGGAAGTTTTAGCCACAGCAATCAGAGAAGAAAAGGAAATAAAAGGAATCCAAATCGAAAAAGAAGAAGTAAAGCTGTCACTGTTTGCAGATGACATGATACTATACATAGAGAATCCTAAAGATGCTACCAGAAAACTACTAGAGCTAATCAATGAATTTGGTAAAGTTGCAGGATACAAAATTAATGCACAGAAATCTCTGGCATTCCTATATACTAATGATGAAAAATCTGAAAGTGAAATCAAGGAAACACTCCCATTTACCATTGCAACAAAAAGAATAAAATATCTAGGAATAAACCTACCTAAGGAGACAAAAGACCTGTATGCAGAAAATTATAAGACACTGATGAAAGAAATTAAAGATGATACAAATAGATGGAGAGATGTACCATGCTCTTGGATTGGAAGAATCAACATTGTGAAAATGACTCTACTGCACAAAGCAATCTACAGATTCAATGCAATCCCTATCAAACTACCACTGGGATTTTTCACAGAACTAGAGCAAAAAATTTCACAATTTGTATGGAAACACAAAAGACCCCGAATAGCCAAAGCAATCTTGAGAACGAAAAATGGAGCTGGAGGAATCAGGCTCCCTGACTTCAGACTATACTACAAAGCTACAGTAATCAAGAGAGTATGGTACTGGCACAAAAACAGAAAGATAGATCAATGGAACAGGATAGAAAGCCCAGAGATAAACCCACGGACATATGGTCACCTTATCTTTGATAAAGGAGGCAGGAATGTACAGTGGAGAAAGGACAGTCTCTTCAATAAGTGGTGCTGGGAAAACTGGATAGGGACATGTAAAAGTATGAGATTAGATCACTCCCTAACACCATACACAAAAATAAGCTCAAAATGGATTAAAGACCTAAATGTAAGGCCAGACACTATCAAACTCTTAGAGGAAAACATAGGCAGAACACTCTATGACATAAATCACAGCAAGATCCTTTTGGACCCACCTCCTAGAGAAATGGATATAAAGACAAAAATAAACACATGGGACCTAATGAAACTTAAAAGCTTTTGCACAGCAAAGGAAACCATAAACAAGACCAAAAGACAACCCTCAGAATGGGAGAAAATATTTGCAAATGAAGCAACTGAGAAAGGATTAATCTCCAAAATTTATAAGCAGCTCAGGCAGCTCAATAACAAAAAAACAAACAACCCAATCCAAAAATGGGCAGAAGACCTAAATAGACATTTCTCCACAGAAGATATACAGACTGCCAACAAACACATGAAAGGATGCTCAACATCTTTACTCATCAGAGAAATGCAAATCAAGACTACAATGAGATATCATCTCACACCAGTCAGAATGGCCATCATCAAAAAATCTAGAAACAATAAATGCTGGAGAGGGTGTGGAAAAAAGGGAACACTCTTGCACTGCTGGTGGGAATGTGAATTGGTACAGCCACTATGGAGAACGGTATGGAGGTTCCTTAAAAAACTACAAATAGAACTACCATATGACCCAGCAATCCCACTACTGGGCATATACCCTGAGAAAACCATAATTCAAAAAGAGACGTGTACCAAAATGTTCATAGCAGCCCTATTTACAATAGCCCGGAGATGGAAACAACCTAAGTGTCCATCATCGGATGAATGGGTAAAGAAGATGTGGCACATATATACAATGGAATATTACTCAGCCATAAAAAGAAATGAAATTGAGCTATTTGTAATGAGGTGGATGGACCTAGAGTCTGTCATACAGAGTGAAGTAAGTCAGAAAGAGAAAGACAAATACTGTATGCTGACACATATATATGGAATTTAAGAAAAAAAAATGTCATGAAGAAAATAGGGGTAAGACAGGAATAAAGATACAGACCTACTAGAGAATGGACTTGAGGATATGGGGAGGGGGAAGGGTAAGCTGTGACAAAGTGAAAGAGCGGCATGGACATATATACACTACCAAACGTAAGGTAGATAGCTAGTGGGAAGCAGCCGCATAGCACAGGGAGATCAGCTCGGTGCTTTGTGACCGCCTGGAGGGGTGGGATAGGGAGGGTGGGAGGGAGACGCAAAAGGGAGGGGATATGGGAACATATGTATATGTATAACTGATTTAATTTGTTATAAAGCAAAAAATAAATAAATAAATAAATAAATAAATAAATAAAAAGAAGGCAGAAAAGAAGAAAGAAGGCAGACAGATACTTGGAGAGAGAGAAAAATAGGTTAAAATCTATTTGGTCAGCATAGCATAGGGAGATCAGCTCGGTGCTTTGTGACCACCTAGAGGGTTGGGATAGGGAGAGTGGGAGGGAGGGAGACGCAAGAGGGAAGAGATATGGGGATATATGTATAAGTATTGTTGATTCACTTTGTTATAAAGCAGAAACTAACACACCATTGTAAAGCAATTATACTCCAATAAAGATGTTTAAAAAAAAAAAATGTTCAGCCACCAATCTTTAACATCCTGAGCAGCAGTATCTACTACCTTTGCAAATGCTTGTTTATAATGTAAATTCTGCTGTACTCAACACTCTTTTCTTAAACGACTACCTACAAAAGACTTTCAAGCCCTTGCAATTTTTTCATGTAATATATAATTGCATTTCATGGCAGTATTACTTAATTCTGTCTGTATTCAAAAACAACCTATTGAAATTCCAAGCCCTTTTTAAAGTTCTTTTTGTTTCAGCACTCATCATTCTTGTATACTGGTCATATTTCTTAAAATGGTTTATTTTTAAATGGTGTCTTAAATTGTAGTCTTTCAACAAACACATTTTATTTAGATATAGAGGAATACTCATCACTTCTACTAGGAAATAGGCTCCCTTTGACTTTCCTTTAAATATATGACCTTCCTGTATAGACAATTTTTCTTTTTTTCACTTTTCACAGATATGGGCACAAGAAATATTTCATATTCTTCAAAACTACTATAAAAAAGTACAAGCCCAACAATCAGTGGTGTCTTAGTTATCTATTTCTGTATAACAAATTACCCCCAAAACTTAGTGGCTTAAAAAGCATTTATTTTCTCATATTATCTGTGAGCGTGGCTGAACGGGGTTCTTTGGCTCAGGGTCTCTCACAGGCTGCAATCAAGGTGTCAGCTGGGGCTGCAGTCATCTCAAGGCTTGGCTGGGGAAGGATCCACTTCCAAGCTCACTCACGTGGCTGTTGGCAGGATTCAGTTCCTTGTGGGCTGTTGGACTGAGGGCCTCAGTTCCTCACTGGTTGTTGGTCAGAGGCTTCCCTCAATTACTTGTCACGTGGGCCCCTCTAGAGGGAGCCCACAACACAGCAGCTTGCTTCATCAGAGTGATCAAGCAAGAAATGCCAGAGAGAGAGAGAGAGAGAGAGAGAGAGAGAGAGAGAGAGAGAGAGAGGGAACAAACAAGATGGAAGTCGCAGTTTCTTATAACCTAATCTTGGAAGTGACATCTCATCACTTTTGCTGTAGTCTGTTCATTAAAAGCAAGTCACTACGTCCCGCCCACACACAGGGGGTGGGGGTAGATTAAACAAGAGTGTGAATACCAGGAGGCGGGAATCACTTGGAGCCATGTAGAAGATGGTTATCATGAAAGGCAAGTGGCACTTGGTCACTGTGTCAGGGAGACACCATGGATCGGTAGAGACTCCAATAAACGAAGACCATGTGGCTCAGCAAAAGGGGGCAACCAGTGTTGTGAGAGGATCTGATATTTCAAGAGTGGTTGGAAAGTCAGAATTCTTGGTAACGTTTCACAATTTTTAAAATGTTGGCAACAAATTCATATTTGTTAAAAAAGAAAGGCGTTTGTAAAATGCAAGTTAAATGATAGAAGGAAATGAAAAATCATTCAACTAGATGATGCCTTAATATTCAACCCAAACCCACTATTTGACTTTAGATTCTGATGAGCACTATTGATCAATGAAAATCAATGAAGTTCTTTTAAAAAAATGTGTGGGGCTATGGGCTGTCAGTTTGCCATCCCTGCCATAACCTTTGGGATTTTCTTTGTGGTACAGATGAAAGCGCAAATGTTTTGGTGTCTGAAATGCAAACTGTGGTTCTGCCACTTCCACTATGTCCTTGGGCCTATTACAAGAGCCAGAGAAAAGATACTCCGGGCTATTATTGTTAGTATTTTCTTACTTGTCTCCCCTACTAGACTATGAGCTGCTGGAGGGTTAGAGTACCCACCTGACCGCAACACTCCCTTATCTCACTTTCCTACTTCATTCTTCTGTACAGCACTTACTACACTACCTAAAATACTATATATTTTGTCTTTTTATCTTGTTTATTGTCTGTCTTTCCCACTAGAATATAAACTTCATGAGGTCAGAAACCTGTCTGTTTTGGTCACTGCTTTATCTTCTCAATATTGAACTGTGCCTAGTGCACAGTAGGAGCCCATTAAACATTTGTTTAATGAATGAATTCCATTGTTCATAGTACTTAGCACAGGGTCTGGCAAGAGTAGGTGTTCAAAAAATGCTGAAAAGCTTTCATTGTCTTGATAAGAGAATGGCAGGCAGATCAAGAAGTACCCTACATGCCATGCCAAGCTTAAGGCATGAGTGAAATGTCCATGTCCAATGTACTTGGCACACAAGATATTTTGGTCAAAGTAACTGTAGCTGGCATTTATATGGCATTTACTATGTGGGATATAATGTTCTAAGCACTGTACTTATATTAAATCATTTAATACTCACAATAAAGTCTGTGATGTAGCTATTATTACTATCCTCCTCTTCCACACGAGAAAACTGAGGCAGAGAGAGGTTAACTTGCTCACATTTATATAACTAGTAAGTAAAAGAACAAGGATTAAAACCCAGGCAGTCTGGCTCCAAGGTCTGTTCTTAGCCATTATGCTATACAAACTAAATATAAGAAAAGTGTTCTGGAAAGTGTGATTAAAATGCAACTATGCTGTTTTGAGAGATGTTAAAGATGAAGAATTTTGATGTCAAATATATTTAGGTTCATATCTTGGCTCAACCACATTCCAGCAGTGCAACCTTGGGCCAGTGACTATGCTGAGCCTGTTTTTACTTTAGCTATAAAAAATGTAGATTAATACATATCCTGAAGGGTGGTTGTGATGATTAAATGACATAATGAATCTGACATAATGAGGTACCTAGCCCATATGGTAGCAATTATTACTAACACCAAGGGGGAATTTATTCTATAAATGCATTGTGAAGCAGCTACAAAACTTACTTTTACTTAACAGAGTTTGGCAATTCCATTTGGAATCAAGTTAATTTACATGGAATAAAACTATAACATTATAGAACACTGGTTCTAAATTCTTCCTTATCTGCCTTTCTCTTTCAACAACCATTATTGTATATAATGTGTCAAGCCCTAGAGCAAAATCTCTGCCCTCTTGGAACTCAATTAAAAGATAATCACAAACAAACTTCCAGTCATAAGATAAGTAAGTTCTGGGGATGTAATACATAGCATAGGGGAAAAAAGAGAATTATAATGCGATATGAAAATACTATGAGAGAAAAAAATATGAGAGGTAAAAATAAAAAGAACACTCTGGTAGCACAAGGGAAGGCATCATTTACCTTGGCTGGGAAAGACTTCATAGTGATAACTTTTGAGCAGGAATAAGTAGGAATTGGCTTATACAATGGTGAGAGTAAAATAAGAAAAGCACTATGTGAGAGGACATGGTATGTCTAGGAAGCCAGAAAAGTTCAGAATGGTTGGGACATTCCAATGGTTGGAACAGGTGTGGGCAAAGGTAAGCACCAAGTAAGGCTGGAGAGAGTTTGGGATCAGACTGTGAATGGCATTGTCTGCCATGCTGATAAGTCTGGGCTTAGTACGGTAGGCAAAAAGTAGCCAGTGGGTATCTTCAGGCACAGACAAAAGTCAACTTTGGTTTTCAAAGTATCTCTGACAGCAATGTAGAAGATGGACTATGGTCCAGAGAGTGGTAAAGGAACAAGTTGAGGCAATTTTCACGGCTCAGATAAGAAATGATGGCAGCCTGAACTAGAGCAATGGGGGTGTAAGTAGCTGGACTCAGTAGACATTTCTGAGGTAGAGGTGACAGGATCTAGTGACCGAGTGGATATGGGAAGTGACAGGAGAGTGAAAAATTGAGAAGAACTCCATGGTTTCTGGCTTGAAATGGATGAAAGACGACATCCATAGAAAAAGAGAACACCAAAAATAGAACAAGTTTTGGGGGAAAATAATGAATTCCATCCTGGATATTTTTTAGTATGAGTGACCTATAAGACATCGAGTAGTAGAAAGCTGAAAAGATGTGTCAAAAGCTCATGAGAGAGGTTAGGGGTAGAGAAAGAGCTATAGGAATAATCAGAATACAGTTAATATTTAAAGCCATAATAATGGATGAGATTGCTCAGGAAATGAATGTAGAAGAATATAACTAGGACAGAAGTCTTGAGAGCACCAATGCTTAAGGAAGCAGTAAGAGGAGGAGAAAGAACTAGAGACTTATAACGGAGAATCAGAAGTGAGCTGCATTATGGAATCCAAGAAAGGAAATTCAAGGAAAGGATGGCTCATGTCAGTTATCTCATAGAGGACCAATAAAGGGTAAGAATGGAAATGGTTTTGGTGCCTTCAGAATGGTGACATCACATATCAAGTTGCAACAGGCTAGGGAATAGGAATTAATACAGTCTTCTTTTTTCAAGAATAATGGTTAAAAGGGAAGAACAGGGATAAGGATAATGGCTTAAGGAAATTACAAAGTAAAGGGGAAGTTTTTGTTTTTTAAAGGTTATTTGTATACGCTTACGTACTTATAAGTGAAAGAAACCTGAGAGGGAGAGACTTAAAATGCAGAGAAGAAAGAGACTGCTACTTTTGAATTCCTATAATATCACTATATGACTCACTCACTTGGCACTGAGCTTACACATTTGCCTCGTACTGGCAGTATTGTACATTTAGCAATGCTGGCACAAACTAAGTGCTCAATAAATCTACTTATTATTATTTTTCTTCATGCATCTATGCATATTATCTGGCCAGTAAAAGTATACAATCTTACATAAGAATGTACAGAAAGGAAACTGTGTGGTGAAACTGTGGAAAGAGACTTTGAGCAATACAGATCCAGAACAGATTTTTACCCACCATTTACTAGTGTCCAGACCAAAGAAAAATCATTTCACTTCTTTGCACCTGTTATTCAACTGTTAAATGGGAAGAATATCACGCATTCTTGCAAGCTTATGAGGATTAAACAAGCTATTTAAAAAGCACTTTATATACAACTTGGTGCTCAAGAAAAAGACCTAATTACTATTATGATAATTTTTCCTACCACTAGAGCATCTAGAAGAGTCACTAACGTTTCAGGATGTGTCAATGACTGAGGATAAGTAAATAATCAGGAGGCACGGCAGCCACTGCTATACTGTATCCTAGAGAACAAAAGCACAAAATGGCATCAGCTGTTGGTCAGCCTTCTCAAACTTTGCTTATTCATTTACCATCAACATGATTTCTGCCACATCCAAGTACTGAACCTTAATACTTTTCTTTAAATCAACTTACTGCTTTAACTGGCCTCGTTCTAAAGAGTTATAGCTGTGAAACTGCGGGTTTCATGCGTTGATTATCTTTTTTACTAATATATATATTTAACCATTAAAACAAA
The DNA here is from genome assembly GCF_964165515.1 of Mesoplodon bidens. Classification (NCBI taxonomy): domain Eukaryota; kingdom Metazoa; phylum Chordata; class Mammalia; order Artiodactyla; family Ziphiidae; genus Mesoplodon; species Mesoplodon bidens. Next base: position 93,559,768 of record NC_138163.1, on the reverse strand, counting down.
GTATTCATCCCATTAACCACCCCACATCATCTTTCAAACCACATTCTAAAACTGCTTTAGGGTTGCTGTGAGACCCTTAGGAAGAGATCAGGTAGCAATTTGTGGTTTTACTTAATTTTTCTGCTACTGGCAATGATAACTTACAAAGGTTTGCAGAATGTACAAATGAAACAAATCAAATGACAAAATTCATCCGTTATATACCCTGACTATTTTCATGGGAAGTCCTAAACTGTCTAAAGCTAAAGAGACAGCCCAGCAATTTATCTTTTTATGTAATCCCTCCATCTCTATTTCTCTATCACAAATGTAAAAGAGATTGGGAATAAAGGCCCACCCTGTGACCTAGTCTCAAGAACAGAATCAAGGGGAGGAGAAAAACACTAGTGGGTTTTGCTCTGAAGCACTAGCATTTCAATCAAAAGATATGGTAGGCATGCAGATCATTCAAGTGAAAACCTGCTATCTTCAAGATAGTGGAACACTCCTCTGAAAAGGCAAACCACAATGAGTTATTAACCAATACCTTTCAAGTCTGTGTACAAACCAGGAAGTTCTCCATCACTCCAACAGCAACAACAACAACAATCACTGACCAGAACCTGGAGAGAAAACTTCACTCACTGATAACATCTACAGATACTTTACATATGCACTTTTGGAGCCAGTCTTAAATCCACTATAAGAGCCACACTACACACTTTTAAAAAGTCACTCCTACAATGCATTCTAAGATCACTAACCCTTTCATTCAGGGAAAATATGTATCCTGCACCTAAAATATACTAGTTATTATGGAGATTATGAAAAGATTAAAGAGTTTGTTTATAATCTAGCATGGGGAACAAGACATGTATTTCACAAACGGTGGTACTCATGACTGAAGAGGGCTGCTGGGAAATTTTCCCCCCAACATTTTATTAAGAAAAACTTTAAACATATAGCAAAGTTGAAATAGTTTTACAGTGAACATTAGAAAAGTCACGACTGAGATTCTACCATTTTTACTACATTTGCTTTATCACCTATCAATCCATCTTATTTTTTTATGAACTGCTGGGATTTTAAAAATGAGACTATGTGTAATGAAGAATCTTAGTAGGCCATATTAGGGTTGCTTCTCAAAAATTTTCACTGATGAGGTGTATGAACAAAAAAGCTGGAAAAACCCAAACCCATACTCAGTGTTCAATTCCTGCCAACCTCCAATCAAAATCTATTCAGAGCTCACAGTAGGCCATTTTACATCTCCACATCCTTGTCCACTCTGAACCATCCTTCCCAGCCCTCCTCAAGGCTCAGTACCAATCTGTGAAACCTCCCCCAACTTTCACGCCCTCACCCAGAATTAACCAATGCCCCCTACAGGGACCACATTTTTCATCATTAGCAATTAGCTCACGGTATCTGCAACTCTTGTTTTCAGTCTGTCTCTTTTACTAAACTCTGACCTCCGTGAGGGCAGGGATCCCCTTACTTCACTCTGAATCCTCAGCAACCAGTATAGTACTTAGCCTATAGCAGGCACTCAATAAATAATATAAATGAATAGCCCAGACCTGTCTTTACCCAGGAGCCAAGGAAGATTTTAGTCCAGTGTGGGAATGATTTAATCACACTGGCACTTTAGAAAGATTCATCTTAGAGCACCGTTGTTAAGAGCATGAGCTTTGGAGCCAGATTGCCTGGGCATGACTCCCAGAATCCCAGCTCTGCCATTTATTGCCGGGTGACTTTGGGCAAGTTTCTAAACCTCCTGTGCCTCAGTTTCCTCATTTGAAAAATGGCTAATACTGCTTCACAGGTTATCGTGAGGATCAAATGAGATAATTTCTGTTGTTGTTGTTAAAGCACACAGATTAGCAGCTGGCACATAGTAAGCATTCCATCAATGTTAGTCACTGTTGCCGGCAACCAAGTTAATAATGACAATGAGGTAAAAAGTCCTTAAAGCTCGAGTGGTAGCAGTGAAAACAAAGTGGAAAGAACGACCATAAAAGAAGAATCTACTGGAAAATGCTCAGTCAGGAAGGCAAGCCAATGAGTGTCTGACATATTTTTTCTCCTACTTTGTATGTTTGAGATAGATCGTGATTGAATTTTTTTAAAAAATTATTAAAAACAGCTATAATTACCCGGCCTAGGCACAGATTAGATGCTGGGCACAAGGCGTCTAGCATGACTGGACTCTAGCCACAAGCTCTATGACCACTGTGAGTTTCTTTATGCAGGTCTTTCAGTCTCTCAGCTGAGATTTTTTTTCCTCATTACTCCACCCAGCACCATTTCTTTCGTTTATGATTCCCACAATTCCATATCCTATCTTCTGACTGTGCACACATCCCCAAGAGCCTTGGTTGGGGAATGGGTTTGTGGTTTTGTCCTACCCAACCCTGTACTGCTTTTCTTTTTCTTCTTCCTGCCCACCTCCTTTACTTCTCAAGCCTTGCTATTCCCTACACGTAGGAACTTGAAACCCAAGAGTATGGAAAAGCAACAGAGCAATAGCAGTTGTGGCAAGAACTGGGGTTGCTGCCAAGCTGTTCTCCAGGCCCCATATGCAGTGACCAACTACATGCAGAGATTAGACTGAACTGCCCATGGGGCCTCACATGCTTGATATTCCCATTTGCTTCTGTTCATTTTCTTTCTCCTGCTTAAATAAGCCTCTTCCCAAACCTGTAACCAATTCAAATCCAATTCATCCTTGAAGACCCAGGTGAGGTCCAACTTCTTCAAGGAAGCCTCCTCTGACCATTTTAGCCCACAGATATTCCCCCACACACATAAAACAGGTACCAATCTGTACCATAAAGCATAATCACATACACATTTATACCATTAAATAAATGTTTCCTGTGTATATATTTGATATATTTGATTTTCCAAGGGCAGGAACCATGTCTCACATGTCTTTTAAACCCCTTACTCTTAGTGGGTTAATACTTGTTGAAAAGTGACTGAACCAGTGGGTTTGTTTGTTCGTTTGTTTAGGCTAAGGAAGGATGAGGTAGAAACATGTTGAAATGAAAAAGGTTGAATGAACAGATGGGTGCAAAAGAAGCACTGGTGCAAAATTCGGGGAAAAGCTGTAGAAGAAAGGTGTTCAATTAACACGTTTAACTGATTTGCTGCAAGGTTGGAAAAGGACATAGAAGAGAGATGTCAACTGGAAAAATCTGGAAAATGGCATTTCACCTTGAGGCAGAAGACAGCAGGAGAAAGATGGGGCTACAAAAGAAATTCTGCTAAAGCCTAGGGATAGGCCAGTTGGATAAAGGGGGTTATTGGGATGACATGGGTAGAGATGTGGTTATGCAGGTGAGCGAATCGGTAGGGCGTGGAATGAAGGGTTGGGTAGATGGATACAATGATCGAGGGTAGTTAGGCAAGTGGGTTAGCTGACTGGGCGCTGAGTGGGTGGATGGGAAACAGGTAAGTGGGTGGGTGGTTAGGTGTTTAGTTGGGAGGGAATAGGTGTGGGGCGTATTATTTAAGATCCGGCCCCTCCCTCACCTTGACCCGGAAGCGGATGAGCGCTAGCCTCACGCAGTGGCTCAGGCAGGCCGGTGGCAGGAACCAGGCCCGTGGAGGAGGGGTGCCCTTGTTGCCCACGTGTCCCACGATCAGTTGCGCTGTCTGCCGCTCGGCCTGGCACCGACGGCCCCACTCGGCCAGCCGGTCCTTGCCCAGGCCCCCGGGGAACATGACCACCAGCTCCAAGCCGTCGCCGCCGGGATAGGCACAAGCCTGACATAGCGCTGACAAGTAGCCCAGCATGGCGTTCCATTGGCCGCCACACACCCAATCCGTCTGGTAGCCGCCATAAAGCCGAGGCAGCGCTGAGCCCGCATCCACCAGCACCCGGGCCCCGGGCAGCGGAGGGGGCGGCGGCGGCGGCGGGTGCAGCCCGGGGTGCGCCTGGCCGTGATGGTGGAAGTGGTGAGCGGGGTGATGGTGCCGAGTCGGCCCCGCGCCTCCGGAGTAGGCACCCAAGGCAGCGGGCGCGAGCGGCGGTTGCAGAGGCGCGGAGCCCCTGGCGGCGCGTGGTGCCCCGGGCGCTAGGGCTGCCGTGGGCGGCAGCGGGCGATGCTGCTGCTGCTGCTGCTGCTGGCGCGAGACGGTACGCGCGAGTTTGAGGAGGTCCACGGGCACAACAGCCCCGGGACAGCGCTTCTCCAGGAACTCTTGGAAGCCCTGGACGCCCATGCTTCGTCGGTGGGCAGACGAGACGGCGGCTGCGCAAGCAGGCTAGGCGGCGATCTGGGCGCGAAGCTGGGGGCGGGCGCGTGCGCACTCCGCGGGGGGCGAGGGGGCGGGCAAAGGATTTCCGAGGGGCGGGGTGAGCTAGCGAGGGAATGAGGGAGGGGTGGGGAGGAGACCACAGACTGGATTTGGGTGGAGAGGAGTGGTGAGGCCGACCGGACTCAGAAGAGGCTGGGAGGATAAAAGCGATGACGGGCTTTAGTCACTTCTCTCTTATCCCTCTATGGCCGCTCTTCACCGCTTCAAAAGGGGTGAAGCCTCTTACTTCTACCTCCAGGAGCCATGTTACCTCGTCTTCTCTATGGTACACGCTTTCTAGCTGGAGGGGGGGGGAGCGGGGCGGGGCATTCTGGGAGTTGTAGTCTCCTCTACGGCCTCGGGATACAGTGTTGGAACAAGATTACCACCCCTGTCGGCCCTTGCATTCACTGGGTCTCAAGGGACGGGGCGTGATACGCGTTTAGGATTTGCACTCCAGCTCTTTGCATCCACCGAGTTGCTTCAGGCTATTACCGCCTTTCCCAGAAAAAGGAGTTGGGGGGGAGTGATGCATCATGGGAAAGGAAGTAGAGTGGATTAATTGAATTCAGCTAAAGTATGCTAAAATTCCCCAGGAGGAAGAATTTTCCTTTGGGGGGAGGGAATAATGTGCGTAGCTTTTAATGAATGAGAAAGGACACATATGAAACGTAAAAATAATAACCACCATTTCTGTAACAATCCACTTAACTTTTAGCTACTGTAATTCTTTGAGGAAGAGTTTTTGGCCCGTTTATGAATGGTGAAAATTGTGTAATTTATTTGCCCAAGGCAATGCAGAGGCAAAGTGAAATCGAATATCCATTGTACTCAGGAGCTCTTTGGTCAGGGAGATAAGCACCAACACAAATTAAACTACAAGTTGTACCTTTCTGGTACTCACTGAGCTACAATGTCCTATGGTTAGGACCTTTGTTTGCAAACATTGTGAATCGATCTGTCGGGGAGCTCTAGAAAAATAGCGGTAAGGGCTCCAATTCCAGACGTACAGAATCATCTTTTGAAAATCTACTCAATATATTCAGCGTTCTCCTTGTTTGATTCAGCTATAGCACCAGTCTTCTGGCTGACTGGCGTTTAGGGCACACTGTTTAAACCGGAGGAGGGTAGAAAACAAGATCTATTCTGTTCTGTAACAGTGCGTAGCAGTCAGATCTGGCTTGGAACTTAATAGAAGGTGGGAGATAATGGAAGGCCGAGTAAGAACGCAAAAGTTTAGAACCCAAGAGTAGTCAAGGTGAATGAAATCTGAGAACAGTGTATTAGGATACAAAAGCTGAAAAATCTTCAAGCTCCATAAAGAAATTTATCATAAAAGACTAGTAGAGATAGAACAAACCAGATTGGCAAAGAATAAGTAGATGTTGAAGCAATGCACGTAAATAACTCCTGTGAAAACAAGCAGTGAAAGGAGGGAATAGTGGCTTGAAGGGATGGTGGATGGAAGGAATAGAGGTTTTCTAGTATAATGGACACCTATTGGATTGTCTACTCAGCCCTCCTTTTCTAGGAATTAACCCTCTCCCCATTTACAGAGTTATAACAAAAACTGTCATGTTAACCATAACCATTGCTGACTGGGTCAAAGGTAGATAATGAATCCAAGCTGGGTCGATCAGAATCTCATTCCCTAGAAATTTGGAATTGGACCAGAGAGATCAGTTTTTCTCTAAGTGTAAAACTTGGAAGCTGTCAGTAGTCAATTTTCCCATCAGAGGGACAAAAGTAAAAGGTGCTGGTCTGCAGGAAAAGAAAAAAACGCAGACTCTCAGAGCAGAGATGGGAGATAGGGAGTCTTCATCGTGTTTAAGACCCAGGTTCTAGATCATTCCTCAGGCATTCTTGCCCTTGGTTTCTCTGAGGCAAACTCATATCCTTACTATTTTTAAGATAGAGTTGGGTTAGAAACTACTCATGACCAAAAAATTATTAATTCAAGAAATGGTACCAGAAATGGGGTGTGGCAAATTATAGACCCTAAACTATGGATGGAACTGGCAAAGATTGGAGATCTCCCATATCGTTAATTGGAAGTTGGCATTCTGTGTTATTTGGCAGCGAAGCAGTTGCTTATTGCTCTTGAGACGCAAAAGCAGAGCAGCTCTGCCTATATGAAGAGTTTAGCAGTTGCTAATGGTTAGATATTCATGGGCTTTGCTGATTTATTGTCTCATTTTAAATGTTCCACTAATTAGGAAACTGGCATCCAGTTTCCAACGAACTGGAACGAGGTTATCTTTATAAGCCACCATAGTATTCCTTGTTCTCCAGCTCCCCAAAATGTGATGATCTCTTCCTCTTTACATGCATTCAGCTGGGATGCAAGGAAGAGAGGGTAAGTGTAACATTCCCAGAGCAGATCGGAAAAGAGAGGCTTCACATCGTTGAACTCAACCTGTTTCCTAGCCACGCTCTGAACTGGAGACCTTGAGCATAATGCCAGGGAGAAGGAGCCAAGCCTTTAGGTAGAGAGCTAAGAAATAGAAACCCTGCAACAGGATGATTATTCCCTTTAGCAAATCTGAAGATTCAAAGAGCATAAGTTGACAAGATTCTTGGCACTTGTTATTAGCATTGTGAGTCCCCTCAAATGAAATTAACAGGCAGTCATATGAGGTTTTGAGGAAGTTGTATCACTAGAAAATCCTATCTAGTGAACAGGGACCATGAGCCAGCAGTGATTCTCAAAGTATGGTCCCTGGACCAGCATATCAGCACCTAGGAACTGTTAGAAATGTAAATTCTTGGGCCTCACCCCAGATCTCCTGAATCAGAAACCCTGGGGGTGGGGCTAGCAATGTGTGGTTTAAATGGTGTCAAAGATAAACAAAGCCTGACATTAGTTAAAGCAGTGAGGACAGATTTTATTCAGTTACTGACAGTAGGGGAAAGAGCAGAGCTCCATTCCCATTTGTGCAGAGGTGACTGAGCATTTTAAAGGGAAAAGGAGGGAGGAGGAGCAAGAGAGGCTCAAGTAGAGTCAGGGAAGTGAAAAATTAAAGAGTTGCCCAGTGTAAATGCAGTTAGGCTAGCTGTGTCTGCTAGCTGGCAGTTATTTAAGTTAGGATTATATCCTCCCACAGTTACTGGGAGACAGAGGCCCTAGCCTTCCTGATGACTATATTTCAAAGGAATGGTCCTTGAGACACACACTCTGGAGTTGTAGGAGATACATATACATCTCAAAGGGACAGGGGAATAATTCATAATTTTAAGCCCTTTTTGGTAAATGCTCTAAGAAAGGGAGGTCAGGGGTCTATTGTCAGGTGTCAGCTAGAGCAAGCTATAAATTCTTTTTACAGCCCGAGCTTTTCCAGATGGAAATTGGGTCATCCCAGAGACTCCGACGTAGGAGGCTAGAAGCCAAGTTTGGTCTAGTCTCTTAGTGCAGGTGTTTGAATGGAGTGTTTGTGTCGAGAGTTTTTGCAGGTCACACTAGTTCTCCAGGTGATTCTAATGCACCCTTACGTTTGAGAATCACTGCTCTTCTAGAGCAGGCCCATGTACAGACTGGTAAAGCAAAACCAAGCATCAATAAACTGACTCCTGTAAGTTTTTCTATACCCGTAATTTATTTCCTTCCTTCCTATCCAGGTGGAAATGGTGCACACTTGGACCGGTGGCTGATAAAGGTGTGCCCCTCTCCTTTCCTAAAAGGGAACTTAGTGGTTAATCTAAATATTTCTCTACTATTGCATGTTAGATCTATTGGTGGCAGTTAAGTTTATCAGGAAGTGGCAGGATCAAGACGATCCACATTTAGATTGTCGCTGAACTAGATGAGGAAGGGGCATGTCCCTGCTGTGCCGTTGCTCTGGATGCAGTAGTTGCATGTGACTTGCAGTTGTCCATAGATTGTTAGGTGTGGACATTTGTGGAATTGTAGGTATGGGGAAAATGGCATACGTGTTTACGGGGCAGTCAAACGGAGGACTATAGGTAAACGTCTGTTTTGTCTCCCCAGTACCCCTTTTCGACCACTTTCTCTACCTTACCCTCATGGTTGCACCAGGAGCTTATTCTTTATGTACCTTCCCAGAGAATTTGGGATTGAGCTGGAGGAGAGATGAAAAATCCTGGCTGCATTCAAGCACCTGATTTATGTTCCTAAGGCCCATCTGCATTATCCTTGGGTGTTTTGAGACACCACCACCATCTTTATAATAAATCCCTCTTTTTTTGTTTAAGCTTGTTCAGATTGGGTTTCTATTACTTACAAACAAGAATCTTAACATGTATAGTACCAGAGAAACTTTATGCTAGGCATAGGCCATAGAGAGGGAAGAGATAACAGAGGCCAAAGCCCTGAAAGTAGAAAGGGACAGTAGATGTCACAGAATAGTGGTTAAAGTGTGTGCTTTGGAGCTGAGATCTGGGCTCCAATACCAGTTCAACTCCTTATTTGCTATATAACTAACAAGTTATTTAACCTCTTGAGCCCTTATTGTATCTATGAAATAGGGACTCACTAATGTATTCAACAGATTTATTTGGTACCTACTACGTGCCAGGAATAACGCTGGGCTAGGAGAAAACAGTTTTCAAGGCAGTCAAGGAGCTTAGAAGGGAGATGGTAATGTACTTACCTCAGAAGCTTTTGAAGATTAAATGGTATATTAAAGTGCTTAGCACAGTAACTGGCACAGTAAGCACCTAATAAATCTTAATTATTAAAATGAAGGCTGGAGAGAAGCATAAAGAAGTTGCATCGAAAATTCATATTGGATTCAATCTTCTGATATCTTCCACCTAAGTAGTAACTAGCTGTTCAGTTTCTGCAAGGGGCCCACTTATCTTTCTCTATTGCCCAAATCCTTGGGGGCTGTTTGAGAGGCTGTAAGCTTATATGGTAAGAGTAAATAATTCATTAGAAGGTCTAATAAGGCCGCTATATTGCTTGTATTTCTTGAACCAGCAATAATAGCAGGGAGGTCATTTGATTAGTAAAGGAAACAAGGACTGTGGTTCTCAACCCTAGCTAGGTTAATATGATATTAATATATCACCTGGGGAGCTTTTTAAAACAATACTAATTATAGGGATGGGGCCCAGACACTAATTATTTTTATTTTAAATTGTGGTAAAATACATATAACAGAAAAATTACCATCTTAACCATTTTTAAGTATACAGTTCAATAGTGTTAAGTATATTCACATTGTTGTGCAACCGGGACACTAATTTTTAAAACTACCTCCCCAGGTGATTTTAATATGCAGTCAGGGATAAGAACCTCTGAACTGGAATGGAGAAATCTTACAAATTTGTAACATACATGTGAACTAGTCTTTTCCAATTCTTCATCTGTTTATCCCAAGGTCCTGCTCCTATTCAGACCATCATCTATGCTGTACTTCATTTCTGTCTTGAGCTCCTGTCCTAAGACCCACCGTCTTTTCCCCAACTCCTACTACTTCAGCTCCTTCTAAATTCTTTAGTCACAGACTTAATTCTGTCATCTAATTCTTTTAATCTAGTGCTCATTAATGATGGCACATTTTAAATGGGTTTTATGGTGTTTTATCCCCCAACTTAAACACTTTCATCTCTGAACCTCACTTTACATCATCTGGCACCACTGGGGCCAATACCCAATCTTTCACCAACAGACCTCACGTTGACTCACAGGTTGGGTTCAGTTTTGTCACATCTCTATGACTGTTTCCTCTTCTCTTTAGTGATGTGTAAGGTCCCTTCAGTAGTTACTATTATTTGAGCAGACCTACTATGTGCCAGGCGCAGTGCTAAGCCCTTTATGTTTTTTCATTTAGTCTCAAAATACCACCAGTGAAGCAGTTATCCTTTTTACAGATAAGGAAATTGAAGCTAAAAAGTTAAGTAATTTTCCAAGTTCACAAAGCTAGAATACAAATCCAGGTCTGCTGAACTCCCAAGTGGTGTCTGTAGCAACTATAATAAGAACCAGGGCCCATTTCCAAACCAGTCTGGTTTCCCAAGTGCAAGTTTATTGTGAAAGTCACTAGAGATGTCTAACAATAAGCACAATTAGCAAATTTGGGACATATCTCATTTAATACTCACAACCACCTCATTTTACAAATGAGAAAATACAGGTTTGAGGGGCCTGTGAGTCAAAAAACCTGTGTTTGTTCAACTGTGTACCTTGTATCCTCCCTTTAGGGATCACCTAGGAGAGAATACCTTGGAGTCATTGTCATTAAATCAAGGTAATAGATTTTTAAAAACACTTTACAAATCCTCATCTAATCTTGAATATTTCTGATAGGCCTCTTATTCTTCCTCCAGGGCTGTTTGCATAAACATATGCATGATTCTTCTACCTAAATTATCAAATGAACAAGGGATCTGACCTCATTTGACAGTTTCCCAAGTCACTGTAGTGTGGTAAATGAAAGATGTGCAACGGAGATTTCCAAATGCACGTTTTTCTGAAGGTGGACCATAAACACTGTCAATATGAAAGGAAATACTCCTTAATAAGTTTACGCAAAGGGCACATTTTGAATTCTTGCTTGTACCATAAACATACTTCTCCTGAAATTATAAAACAAGTACTGGACATAACCTCATGAAAGATATATGAAAAGCGTATATACTAATCATAATAATTAGTTGAAAATGTAGTCTAAATGTATTTTGATTATTATTATTACAGTACATCTGAGAGTCAGTATGGCCAGAGGTTTTTCCCATGAATTTTGGAGTCAGACCTGGGTTTGGATCCAGGCTTCATCATTTACTAGCTATGGTACCTTGGTAAATTCTTTAATCTCTCTGATTCTCAAATTTTCTCCGTAGAGACAGTAACAGATCTAGCTTATAGGATTGTTTTATGAATTTTATCACAAGCCTAACTAACACAGTAGGTACTCAGTAAATCATAGTGACTGTTCCAATTATGGCTCATTGACAAGTGAGGAGAAGGGGTCCAACTCAAAATTTGTTGGAGCTATAAATCAAGAGGTAACACACAGCTTAGTTTGTTCAGCCAACATATCTATAGGACTAAAGTTTTTAAATCTGCTAAATTAGATTTGGTAAATGAAGAACCAGTTTAAGCCAGATGATTGCAGTGACTATGACAGCGTTTTAATAAGATAACATACTCATTTTAACACAGCCTTTATTTTCTGTTTCAAAACAAAATTTCCAGGAAACAAAACAAATGGTTGGGTATAAATGAAATAAAAATCACAGTTTCAAAGAACCAAAATTAGACAACTGCTTAAAGGCAGATCACTTGGTTTACCAAAAAAAATAGTAAAAGTTAATGTCAAGAAGGATTAAAATTAGGTTTAACAACATTCCATATAATGCTACATTCCCCAATTAAGAAAGGAGAGTTCACATATACAACTAAATGTTAAGTGTAGAGAAGTGGCTGAAATTCTGCATACTTCATAGTAGATTCATTATGCATGAAAGTTTATTAATTGCATGAACTTCCTGAGTGGCTCCCATGCTGCACTAGGTCTACATGCTTAATATTCATATCAAACAAATTACAGCTTTACGTGATTGAGCATGACAGACCTTGAACAACTGCACTTTCCAATCAGTCACTATTTCTGCTGAGGGTATGTTCTGGACCACAAACCTCAATCTGAAATCTTAAATTATAATGGAGAAGAAATGCACTTAAAAAAAAATCTGGAAGGATGACAAGCACACATTTAGGAATTTTATTTTTTAAAATTTATTTTTCACTGGCACTTTTTTTTTCTCAAGAGCCCAGTTTCTCCCCTTCTTGCTTGACTTTTAGCCTTTTTGTTAGAGGTTTTTTTAATTAAAAGAGGACCTTCCAGGATGGGAGCTGTTGGTTTATATAATCTTCCAGCTATCTCAGTTGAAAATAACTTCAGTGTAACCTAGTTACTATCCCAGGCCCCTGCCAGTGGTGGCTGTCAAGGTCCCTGACCAATGTTTGTGTTCATCCTTCACATACAAAGACTATTTCCAGGGTGACCTGAAAGCATCTGGCTCCATAAAAATTTCCTACTAACTTCACTTCAAAGGATTTTACCAAGTTTGAGTGTCACCATTTTACAGTCTGGATTGTTTGTGGGTTTTTTATTTCAATCCCAGAAATTACATTTACCAAATCAATGGCCTTTCCTATGTCCTGCTCCCTTACTGATTCATCTTCTAAATAAAGGGGGAAAAAACAAGTCCCCAGTAAACTACAGGATGAAAAGTGAACAATCTATCCTAGAAAATGGCCTGCACACCACCTCAAATATCTCAAGATTCTTCTAAACCAAACAGAAGATTAAATAACTGAATCCCAAACTGATGGCAAGTATACCTCGGAATGTACTTGTACATGAAGCCTGAAATACAGTATTTACTAACATTAAACATGCTGTAGTGTTACACACAGTAAACATGTGAAACAAATAACATGTGGTTTACAAACATTTGCTCAGTTTTCTGGAAAAAACAGAGAATGCATCATTTTCATCACTCAGAGAAGAGAGCAAAGAAGAAAGTCAATGCCTCCAGTAAACTTCAGAGATTGGATAAACACGGCTGACTACAATTCAACTAAAAGCTTACGGCCATTTTAAGGTAATAAAATATCATTGCAAATATCTAGCAGTATGCTAATATGCTGAATGACAGGCCACTGCTGTAATATTTGTCAAATATTTCATTGTGATAGTTAAAGCAGTTTCAACCCATAGCCCTTTAGGCACACAGACAAGAAACGCATCTCTAATAAAAGATACGAAGTTACAGGCACCGGACTGTCTAATTTAGGTACTTTCTTAACATTTGTTTATTTTACAACTAACTTCTACAACTAAGTCCTATATTGCCACCAGCTGGATTTATTTCTCTGTTCTCCATCCCTAAATCCCCAAAGCTTATTCCACAGAAGCATGTGGCTCTCATCACTTAAACATAGATTGGTGCCAGAGTGATGGTCCCTCTCATTTCAAACTCATAGTTAGCAGGCCAGATTTATAACCTGAAAGAATACTGAGAATCAAGGCAAAAAAGCAAGTTTCACAGGCAGTGTTTACATGTGTACCCCAAAACAGCACGGAAAAAGAGGTAGATAAACAAATGTAATTGGACTAGAATTAAATCTGCGGTTCTAAAATGATACATCCCATGATACTGTACCTAACACTCCACACTCAATCCAAAAATCACAGCAGAAAAGTGCCTTTTAAACTTTCACACATAATTTTGCTGTCAAACCATTAGAATTCATGCTTGATATAAAACTGGCAAGAAAAATATGAAAAATGAAATGGATATTTGTTATACTACAGCAAATTGCCTTAGAGATTCAAGACTGCTACAAATATACATAGGGTTATTTTCATTAGATTTACACCAATACTGGTTTCATATTCTTATGATGTTACACCCAACTTCACAAACATAGCAGCAGGTAATTCATGATGAAATGCTCACATTGCCACATATGGAGATACAGTACTATTCATCAGACTTGCACTTTGAGAAGTAAACATGGTGGTTGGACACACAGACTACCCCCAAATAAACTTTACAAGCGGGATGGTTTAGTATAACCGTTTTTTCTTCTACAAGAAGGAAAATGGAAAGGACAGGTTTGTGTGTGTGTGTTGGAAATGGGAAGAAGGCCCTTGTTACATAGTAGGCTCTTTGTTAAGTAAGAAGGGAATTTCTGAGCTTTACCTCAAGAGTTAATTATTTCTGGGGGGGGGAAGTACCTCAGCAAGGATGAAAACAGCACTATCACATGACTTAGCAAAATAATGAAATAGGGCTTCCCTGGTGGCGTAGTGGTTGAGAGTCCGCCTGCCGATGCAGGGGACACGGGTTCGTGCCCCGGTCTGGGAAGATCCCACATGCCGCAGAGCGGCTAGGCCCGTGAGCCATGGCTGCTGAGCCTGCGCGTCCGGAGCCTGTGCTCTGCAAGGGGAGAGGCCACAACAGTGAGAGGCCCGCCTACCGCAAAAAAAAAAAAAAAAAAAAAAAAAAAAAAATAATGAAATAATGCAAAAGCCCTAGATAGAAAACTAGCTAATATTTACAGTCAAAGTGACTGTAGTTGGAATCAAACATTTAAGTAATGGGAAAAAATAACTTAAAAACCCACAGTGAGGGCTTCCCTGGTGGCACAGTGGTTGAGAGTCCGCCTGCCGATGCAGGGGACACGGGTTCGTGCCCCGGTCCGGGAAGATCCCACATGCCACGGAGCGGCTGGGCCCGTGAGCCATGGCCGCTGGGCCTGCGTGTCCGGAGCCTGTGCTCCGCAACGGGAGAGGCCGCAACGGTGAGAGGCCCGCGTACCGCAAAAAACCAAAACAAAACAAAAAACCCCACAGTGATGTGAATAACACTGTTTTCTTCATTTCTGCACAAACTCACTTTTTTCTGTATTTTTAAACTTATACACGTTACATATACATCACGTATACATAACATAATATGTTAACCCAACTACTGCAGTCAGCATGGAGACAGCAGTACACTACTCACCATCTTCAAACTTTAGAAGACTACTTTTCTTTCCAGCAAAAAATCTGAAAAGATTCTAAATATTACAAGGCACTGCAAAATTCTGCAGGCAAAAGAATGATGAATTATACATAAAACAGAGGTGGTGGCAAAATGTGGGACATATGATGTAGAGCAGCCATTAATAAACGTAACTGTGCATGTCATCCATGGAGCTTTTTTCATCCTGGGGTACACTGTTTAAAAGGATTGCAACTCGAGAAGAAGGGATCATAAAACCTGCAGTATTTTCACTTTATAGGTTGTAAGTCTCAATGTAATTTCACAAAGCCGACTCTAATAATGAAACACAAGCAGTTTTAAAGAATTACGGATTTTAGGCACATTGTTTCTGTACACATGGAAAATTGCAATGCAAGAATTTGCATTACACTAATGTCCTAAAACCACTTCAACTTGCAAACCAATACTGTAGAAGAAATTTGAAGAATCTGTACATAAGATTTAGAAAGACTCATCCAAACCAGAGTATGTTTTATGAAAAGAAAACTGTGGCTCTTATCAACAGCAATTCTCAAAATGCTGCCCTGGATGCCCCCAAATGATAGCAACAGAATCTTCATGATGCTGAGTGTGATCCTCAGGTAAGTAACATAAGACACATTTTTTTTTGAAAAAGTGTACTGAATGTCACAAAGTAGACTGTGCAAAAAAAAGTACACCCATTCAGTTTTCCTCATTACCTGGCAAGGTCATGGGGTAAAATTTTTAGAGGAATATGGAGGAAAATCTGTCAACAGAAATGTTGGGTGATCATCTGGAATGTTGACCAGTAGACAGAACTCGTTATTACGTAAATGTGTACTAGAAATGACCTTGAAATCTTCAGAGCGAAAACTAAGTATTTTAAACATCTTTATATGTGGTAGTCGATAAATACCATTTTAGAATTCTATTTGGGTTTCACAGACTGAGCATTAGGTAACTCTGTGACCAGTCTTTTAAGATTATTACAGTTAACCTTCTTGAAAACTAAAAGTGTATATTTTGACATTGCCTCCCCTCCTCCTAAAACTGGATAAAACCCAGTAAAGTGCAACTTGACAGTGATCTCTCAGATTCTAAAGAGGCTGCCAAAATCATCTGAGACCTAAAATCATCTAAGATGCTAGATACTAACAAGAAAACTATAACAACTGAAAAAAAGGTAATCAAAAAAAAAAAAAAGCTAAGGGCAACTTAAATAGTATCGTTTGAGGGTCTACTATCTACTGCAGGACAATGTATACCCCACATCTCTTAGAACCCTGTAAAGCCAGTGTTTCATGTGTAAGTCTTAAAACCTACAAAACCTACTGTGTCAAGTAAATTTCACTTCAGAAGAATGGACTAATAGAGGTGTAACTTGAATCCTCTTTGTTAGGAACACAAAGATTCCCCCCAAATGAGATTCATATCAGCTGCAATACATCCCTTGCAAAAGAATGCAAGCCAAACCAATGCCTCTCAGATGCTCAAAAACAATATAGTGTGCACATGAGAAACAAAGAGATAGCTGCTTTGAATTACTATGGAAATCCTAAAGCAGCTACAGTATCTGCAGAATCAAGGAACTGTTACAGTTCTGTTTTTTCCTTTCTCTCCGCCTCACTTAAAACAAGGCTTCACTCCTACTGCTGTGACGACGGGAAGAAAATCACATTAAAAAGGGCTCAAAAACATTTCCTGCAGCAAGTTACCCTGCCTTCTGCGAAAGGTAAACCTAAGATAAACGTGAAGAATCCCATAAGACTCCAGCTGTTGGAGGGTCTCACTTTGCCCATGTTAGGGGAATATAAATAGTTTTTATACCTTTTAAAGAAAAGTATCATCCAGCTGCAGAGAGCAGCAATAATGGAAAGTGTCCTGGAAATGGAAATGCTCAAGCTGAGCTTATTAAAGCATTCTGAACAGTATTTTTAAAAAATCAAGTATCAAAGAGGATAGGATTTGAAGTGAAAAACCATTTCTGTGTGCAGTGTTCTATGTACAAACTGCACAGTTCTACAGGATGATGAGCTATATCAAATACTACATTGGAACAAAAGAAATATATAGTGGAAAGTAAACTCAAAATGAGGGAAAATATGGCAGAACCCAAGAAGAAGAAAGATTATTATCTTAGGCGTCCCGGAAATAATTGTGAAAAACATCTCCTTTTTCTTCATCTTCTATTCTGATTCATTTGGGACCAGGAGGGATCGTGGATGGATTCTGCACTGGTGAAACTGGAAATGCCTGCAAATTCATCCCCGGCTGGAACAGTCCCCCAGATTGGGTAGGAATTAGTACAGACTGTCGTGGTGTTCCTGAAATTCCTACCCACTGTACTGGATACCCTGGCCCCCCCACAGCATTATATTGACAAACATGGGGTATTCCATATGATGATAATGGCCCAGGAAATGAAGGGCGTGAGAGTCCTTGTGGCAAGGAGGTTGGGACAGCTCCACGGATTGGGGACAGAGAAGAGATCCATGTTGATGTGTAGCCCATAGTAGATGGAGTAGTCTAACAAAAAATGAAAACAAAAGATCAGTTTATTTGGTAGATACTTTTACCCATCTGTATTCTTTTTGGCTTACTACTCTCCCATTATTATTCTGAGTGTCTACCATTTTTGGAGTAACTTGCTGTGTGCTAAGCATAGTTATATACCTTATTTCATTTCATCTTCGTAACTGCCCTGCAAGGCAGGCATTTTTAGATGAGGAAACAGAAGCTCAAAATTGGTAACACCCATCACCACTTAGCAAGTTAATAGTAACGTGAGGATTTGAACACAGTTCCAGCTAACTCCAAGACCCCTGCTAAATTTCTGTTCACAGTTTAGTGTCTCCTTTCCTCATGCTAGCACTACTCTTCTATTTTTACTTCCTTCTGCCAGTCCCAGGCAGTCTCTCATTCAGGGCCACAGACAACAGTAGTCCATCTTACTACATAATTCTTTGGAGAAAGAGGAGCATGATTTAGAGTGGCATAGGGGAAGCCTGGCATATAGTAGGTGCTCAATAAATGTCACCTCCCTACCTCCTCCTACTCACTATTTAAAGTCTGACATTTCTGTTACATTTTTGGAAATTTAAACTCGACAATTATGTTTTGGGCAGTACTAAGAAAACACTGCTGCCTGACTCTTCTTATTATATCGTATTGTGATTATTTGTATGTATAGAGATTACTGAAATCTTATGCACATGGGAATAATAAGTCTAAATGGAAGTAAATAATTCTTACTTAAAGGAGAGCTTGGTATCAGTCCCAAATTCTTAGTTCTTCTAAATTGATGGTCAAGCTAAAACGCTTTTAACTAAAGTTTCAAACTACAGTTAGGAAAAAGGTTTTTAGCTTGAATCAAGAATGAATGACAAGATCTCTTGAGGTGAAAAAAAAACCATTTAAAGTCCAGCAATCCCTTTTTCATATCAGTATTTTTGTTCTGTTAAAGTAAAACTAAGTACTTCTGATTTTAAAATAGCACATATAGTATGATCACATTTTTGTAAAGCTATTTCTATGTATTCATATACAGACATAGAAAGATATCTGAAATGATGTTTATCTAAAGTTAGTGACAATTATTTCTGGGTGGTAGGATTTGAAGGTGGTATTTTAAAATTTTGTACTTTTCTGCATTGATTAAATTCTATAACAAACATTATTATTTTACAAACAGTAACAATGTGATTTTTATTTCAAAAAATAAAAATTGGAGATGACATGTTATACTTAATCTTCTCCTGGATATTTAAAAGGCATCTCAGATTCAAATGACCAAAACCAAACGTATGATCTTTCTTCTACCAAAGCACACTGCCTGCTCATGTTCCCCTTCTTGATGATTGGTATGCTGGAATGATAGCCAGTTATACCAGCCAGAAACCTTGCCTTGACACCTCCCCTCTGCCAAACATCAGTTCCATCACTAAATCTGGTCCATTTTATCTCTTAAACATTTCTTGTAATCTGTTCACTTCTCTTCATCTCAGCTTCTCTCTTTTTTTAAATTGAAGTATAGTTATTTAAAAAGTTGTTCAACTCTTTATCGGGCTTACTGTGACTAACTCTTAATTGGTCTACCAACATCTACCCTTATCTTCAATAATCTTTCTTCTTGCTTCAAGCCAGAGTGATCTGTTCAAAAAGCAAATCTGATCATGTCAACCCTAGGGCTTCAATGGCTATCCATCTGTCTTAAAATAAAGACAAAGTTCCTTGTCATCACCACTTTTAAGACCCTCCTTAGATTCACTGTGCACCAAGTCCTCTCTGCTCTCTTCACTTCAGCCAAATGGACCTACTTTCAGTCCTTTCATTCTCTGTTTTCCCATACAGGGGTTTTGCATATGCTGTTCTTTCTGCTTAGAATCATATTCCCTCCCCTTTTCACCTAGTTAACACTTACTCATCCTGCAGATCTCTGCTCAATCATCACTTTCTCAGGGAAGCTTTTCTTGACTTCCCTTTACTAGGTCAAATTTCCCTTACTGTATGGTATCCTATATCTCTCCTTTGTAGTCCTTATTACAGCTGCAATTTTATGTTTATTTATACAAGTCTGTTCATATCTAACTGTCCCACCAGCATATAAGTCCCATGAGAACAGGGAACATACTTGTTTTTGCTAATCAAACCCAGTGCCTAGCAGAGGGCTTGGCACATAATTGTGACAAAATTTTCTAAGGCACAGAACAGTAACATGCAAGAACGTCAGATAGTGAGATGGGCTCTCCACACAAAGATATAATCAACTGAACCTAAAAATACAAAAATAGTTACCATATATAGGATACTACTATGTGCTAGGCACATTATAGATGTTACCTCATTTAATCCTCACAGCAATCCTGCAAAGCAAGAAGGTATTATCCCTGTTTTAAAGACATGAAAACTGACGCACAAGTGACTTGTCTAAAGTCACACAACTAGTAAATGACTGAGCTGACGCTGGAACCCCAGTCCGTATAAAGACCTTCACCACTTTTATTCATACTCCATTTTCTACTCACTCTTCTTCCAAACATCCTCATAAATAAACCACCCTCCAACTCATCAACAAAGGCCTCCATTCACATAGTGCTCAGAGGATATCTCACTGACAGCACAAACACATTTATGCCTTAAAATTTGCCTCTAAAGGCTTCCAATTTTTACAATGGTGATACTATCTGTGTATAAATCGGTGCCAGGAATAATATAAATACACAGAGCCCTTAAGCAGGTACACTGCTTACTAGTTTGGAAAATCTAGGCTTTTGGAAAATTTTATTCAGTGTTAACACTAAATGTATTTTCAGACTCTTTACCAAACTACATGCAATGACTATATACACACACACATATACGTACACAAACATAACACACACACATTCAGATATATCTCTTTCAATTATATGGGTTCAGATTCTAAGCCCTGATTCACATTTTAATATATTTACTCATTTTGAAAAAATGATACTTTAAAAATTCAAATACAGAAAAGTACAAAGTAAAATAAGGCCCAAATTCCACCATCCAGCATATTTTAATGGCTTTTCCTATTTCTATGCATATATACATGTATCTTATATAATTTTACATAAATACTATATATACTATTCTGTGAACCTGTCTTCTTCTCACTCCAGAATGCATTGTGGACATCTTTCTACATTTCAATTGCTTGTACACCTAACTAAGGCCATATGCAATTAAGTAGACATCTCGTCCATAAACTTAAGATATCTTCTATAATATTCCAGTTTAAATATCTTTAAAATTCTTTTTCATACTGAATATGTAAGATAACTTATTGGCTCTGAGAATACTGATGTACAATTAACATAAGATAACTTTTCCTCAAAACCCAAATTCTTCTTGCACCACAAGACTGAATTAACCCTCACTCCAGATGCTTTCTTTTTTGATACTTGATGTTTTTTTTTCTCTTCAGGTATAATAGCCTAAAACAAGGGTTAGCAATCTACAGCCTGCCACCTCTTCTTGCAAATCAAGTTTTAATGGAACAAAGCCATGCCCACTTGTTTATGTATTGTCTATGGCTGGGTTGATTAGTTACAACCACATGGCTTGAAAATATTTACTAATTGGCCCCTTCCCAGAAATAGTTTGCTGGCCCCTGGCCTAAAACATAATTTGCTCAAAGACATAATGAATCTAGACAAGGATAAAAGTCTCTATGTTGTCAAATCGTACCACTCTATCATAGTGACTATAACTATAGGCCTAAGTGAATCAATTTTTATAGTTTTAGTTCTCATAAATTAAGAGGGTCAGGTATAAACAACTTACTTCATATACTTTGTTCCAGTTGTCTGTTTCTAGTTTCTGTTGACTCTGTTTAAGTTGGTTTAAACTTGGCTTAATAAGAGAATTTCCTACTGTTTCCTTTGTCCAGTCATCCACCAGTTTGTGTAAGTCATCTGTGAACATCCCTTTTTTACTAGCTGGAGATTGCTGGCATGATGCTGCACTACTTTCCACACACAGTGGATCTATAAGAAGAAAAAAAAACAGAGAAACCAGGAAAAGGAATTAAAACTGATAAACAAATACTCTTTTTCGGCCAGTAATGCAGAACTACATATTGGGTATAGATAGGGTAACCAGACATTCTAGTTCTGGCTTAAAGCTATGGTCCTTGTGTAATTACCAACAGTATCCCTTTCACTCTCAAAAGTTTCTTCTTGTTTGGATGGCAAATTATATGGTCACCTTAGGTATAAGTCAAATATAATAAATAGTATCTCAAAAATATTAGTATCAACTCTAATCTTATCATCAGGTTCCTCAGACAGATACTTAGAAGAGTTAAAAAACAATGACAGAATGTTAAAAATGGAAAGAACTGGGCTACCCTGGTGGCACAGTGGTTGAGTCCGCCTGCCGATGCAGGGGACACGGGTTCGTGCCCCGGTCTGGGAAGATCCCACATGCCACAGAGCAGCAGGGCCCGTGAGCCATGGCCGCTGGGCCTGCGCATCTGGAGCCTGTGCTCCACAACGGGAGAGGCCACAACAGTGAGAGGCCCGCGTACCACAAAAAAAAAAAGAAAAAAAAGGAAAGAACCTTAGAAGTCTAATCCAAACCACTTGTTTTATAATGGGGAAATGAGGGCCAGAAAAAGTAAATTGACATGCCTGAGTTCCTTTTTTTAAAAAAAAAACAAACTTATTTATTTGTTTTTATTTTTGGCTGTGTTGGGTCTTCGTTGCTGTGCGTGGGCTTTCTCTAGTTGCAGCGACCGGGGGCTACTCTTCGTTGCGGTACACAGGCTTCTCATTGCAGTGGCTTCTTTTGTTGCAGAGCACGGGCTCCAGGTGTGTGGGCTTCAGTAGTTGTGGCATGCAGACTCAGTAGTTGTGGCCCATGGGCTCTAGACTGCAGGCTCAGTAGTTGTGCTGCACAGGCTTAGTTGCTCTGCGGCATGTGGGATCTCCCCAGAATAGGGATCGAACCCGTGTCCTCTGCATTGGCAGGCGGATTCTTTTTTTTTTAACATCTTTATTGGAGTATAATTGCTTTACAATGGTGTGTTAGTTTCTTCTGTATAACAAAGTGAGTCAGCTATATTTATACATATATCCCCATATCCCCTCCCTCTTGCGTCTCCCTCCCACCCTCCCTATCCCACCCCTCTAGGTGGTCACAAAGCACCTAGCTGATATCCCTGGGCTATGTGGCTGCTTCCCACTAGATATTTTACATTTGGTAGTGTATATATGTCCATGCCACTCTCTCACTTCGTCCCAGCTTACCCTTCCCCCTCCCCATGTCCTCAAGTCCATTCTCAATGTTTGCGTCTTTATTCCTGCCCTGCCCCTAGGTTCTTCAGAACCATTAAAATTTTTTTTTAGATTCCATATATATGTGTTAGCATACGGTATTTGTTTTTCTCTTTCTGACTTACTTCACTCTGTATGGACTCTGGATGGACTCTAGGTCCATCCACCTCACTACAAATAACTCAATTTTGTTTCCTTTTATGGCTGAGTAATATTCCATTGTGTATATGTGCCACATCTTCTTTATCCATTAATCTGTCGATGGACACTTAGGTTGCTTCCATGTCCTGGCTATTGGAAATAGTGCTGCAATGAACATTGGGGTACATGACTCTTTTTGAATTACAGTTTTCTCAGGGTATATGCCCAGTAGTGGGATTGCTGGGTCATATGGTGGTTCTATTTGTAGTTTTTTAAGGAACCTCCATACTGTTCTCCATAGTGGATGTATCAATTTACATTCCCACCAACAGTGCAAAAGGGTTCCCTTTTCTCCACACCCTCTCCAGCATTTATTGTTTGTAGATTTTTTGATGATGGCCATTCTGACCGGTGTGAGGTGATACCTCATTGCAGTTTTGATTTGCATTTCTCTAATGATTAATGATGTTGAGCATCCTTTCATGTGTTTGTTGGCAATCTGTATATCTTCTTTGGAGAAATGTCTATTTTGGTCTTCTGCCCATTTTTGGATTGGGTTGTTTTTTTTTTAATATTGAGCTACATGAGCTGCTTACATATTTTGGAGATTAATCCTTTGTCAGTGGCTTCATTTACAAATATTTTCTCCCATTATAAGGGTTGTCTTTTTGTCTTGTTTATGGTTTCCTTTGCTGTGCAAAAGCTTTTAAGTTTCATTAGGTCCCATTTATTTATTTTTGTTTTTATTTCCATTTCTCTAGGAAGTGGGTAAAAAAGGATCTTGCTGTGATTTACGTCATAGAGTGTTCTGCCTATGTTTTCCTCTAAGAGTTTGATAGTTTCTGGCCTTACATTTAGGTCTTTAATCCATTTTGAGTTTATTTTTGTATACGGTGTTAGGGAGTGTTCTAATTTCATTCTTTTACATGTAGCTGTCCAGTTTTCCCAGAACCACTTATTGAAGAGGCTGTCTTTTCTCCATTGTATATTCTTGCCTCCTTTATCAAAGATAAGGTGACGATATGTGCGTGGGTTTATCTCTGGGCTTTCTATTGTGTTCCATTGATCTATATTTCTGTTTTTGTGCCAGTACCATACTGTCTTGATTACTGTAGCTTTGTAGTATAGTCTGAAGTCAGGGAGCCTGATTCTTCCAGCTCCGTTTTTCTTTCTCAAGATTGTCTTGGCTATTTGGGGTCTTTTGTGTTTCCATACAAATTGTGATATTTTTTGTTCTAGTTCTGTGAAAAATGCCATTGGTAGTTTGATAGGGATTGCACTAAATCTGTAGATTGGCAGGTGAATTCTTAGCTAGTGCACCACCATGGAAGCCCCATGCCTGAGTTCTTGCAATTAGATACCAGCAGAGCCAGGCCCAGAATTCTAAAGCCTAGACAAGAACTCTTTCTTTCAATATACCATACTGACTTTCAACAATCTTCAGAAAACTAGAATCTCATTTAATTTTTTGTTTACCGATATTTCTTTTTATTATTGATAAAAACAATGTCTATCTAGAATAGCAGAAATAAGAAGGCAGATGGTTTTGTTAGCCTCATGAGTTCTGGAGCACAAGATGTCCAAATAGATGAAAGAAATCACTTACAGATGTCTTCATCAGTGAAAAGTTTCCTAATCTGAACATCACACTGTCTTTAAATTATTTAGTACTATTACACAGGCTAACTAAATCATTCTCATAGAAAAGATTCATGAAGTTCCTGTGACTGATTTACAAGTCAAAACTTACAGAGTGGGTCTAAAATGAATTTTAGTAAATGCAGTTGTGAAATTTAAGCACAGTAACACTTCCACAGATTTAATTAAATAAACATGTGAAAATATCTTGTACAATTGTTATGGTACTTTTTTTTAATTGTGAAAAGCTATAAAAAATGTAAAAGATAATGCAAGAAGCCTACATATAAACACTTTCAAAGTACTTTTCTTTATATTCTTTGAAACTCATAACAGGCCCGTGATATAGGTTCAGCAAGTATCATTCTATTTTGGGGATGGGAAGACTAGAATCCAGAAAGTAAACAGCTGAGGTTATATGCTGGGGTTAGAACCCAAGTATCCTGACTATTTGGTCAGTGTGCTTTCCATTGTACCATGCCAATCCATGTAACGAACTGGGAAAAGGATAAGAAAATTGCTTAATAAGGAGGAACATGATAATCTCAGTGATTGCTTATGCATAGTCTGTCATTCTCTATGACCCTTGTGCTACTGAAGGCTTAGAGTCAAGGAGATTAAAAGTTAAATGGACATAGGGAACTATACTCAATATCCTGTGACAAACCATAATGGAAAGAATATGAAAAAGAATACACACACACACACACACACACATATATATATATATGGCTGAGTCACTTTGCTGTACAGAAAAATTAACACAACATTGTAAATCAAGTATACTTCAATAAAATTTAAAAACAAACAAACAGAAAAAAAATACAAGGGAAGTCTGAGAAAAACTGCCAAGAGGAGCTTAGAGACATGACACGTAAATATCAGGTGGTATCCTGGATGGGATCTTAGAACAGAAAAAGAATTTATGCAAAAACTAAGGAAATCAAAATAAAGTGTGGAATTTTGTTAATAAAAATTAAATGGAAACACAGTAGTGAAAACTGCTTAAGAAGAGTTTAATGAATTAAGTGGAACATATTCTCATATACAAAAGTGAACATATTCTCATATACAAAAGTGTTTTACAAGAATAATTTTTACTAATTTTGGGTAACCATGATGCACTAAAAGGACGTACCAATCTTGTTGGAATTCCTCCTTTTTTTTGTTTTTGAATTCCTACTTTTTTAAGACTTAAAACCCAAGGACACACAAGTCAGCCTATAATAAAAGTATCATTCTTTCCTGTTATCCCTCTGCACATTCATGTGATTCTCTGCCAACTCCAGTGAGCAAACAAATAGCACAACAATGTTGGGGAAGACTTTGGAGCTGAAGCCTTTATAGATTGTGTTCTTAACCTGGAAAAATGTCAGCAGGTAGGAATAAAAAGCAGACGATAGCCAGAAAAATGTACATATTAGTGCCAGCATTTCTGCCCACCCAACTAATCTGGAGGAGTATTTTTGTGCTCATTCCCCTTTAGTTTCTTTAAAAAAAAATAGAGCTAAGGGCTTCCCTGGTGGTGCAGTGGTTGAGAGTCCGCCTGCCAATGCAGGGGACGCGGGTTCGTGCCCTGGTCCAGGAGGATCCCGCGTGCCGCGGAGCAGCTGGGCCCGTGAGCCGTGACCGCTGAGCCTGCGTGTCCAGGGCCTGTGCTCCGCAATGGGAGAGGCTGCAACGGTGAGAGGCCCGCGTACCGCAAAAAAAAAAAAAAAAAAAAAAAATAGAGCTAAGTTTGAATGTCATTCATTTAAGAACATTTCTGTACTAACGGAAAACCCAATGTCAGGAATCTTCTTGTGTACAAATCTGGTGGAACAAGTGATCTTATGCACTCAATTGGCAGGCAATGATGGCTGCTGCACTAGTGATACAGTTGCCAACAAGTAGAGGAAGAAATAACAAACCGAAACAAGTATTTATTTTTCTTTTATTGAAGTAACATTGATCTATAACATTATATAAGTTTCATGTGTACAACACTGTATGTCTACTTCTGTATACCCTACTGAATGTTATTCAGTGCCTAACTATTCCGTTAGGCACGTTTATTGATTGATAAATGTTAGGTACATTTATTGATTGATTTCATTTGAAAGTTATTCATATCATATTAAAGTTCAGAAACCAGAAATTACCCGACGAATGCACATTAAAAGAAGTACTCTTCAAATGTGTTTTATGATGGGTAGTAACATAACTTCAAAGGTGCTCTTTAATATTCATTTCTTATTGATGAAATGAGTAAAATCAGAGTTCAGTCCTTGGTGTTTTTTTTTTGTTTTCCCCCAAGGTGATTCCTACATTCAGATAGTTCCAGCAATCACCCAACTGCAAATGTTTCCATCTCTTATCTCAAATCTTGATGTCTCTTCAGTCCAACCTCACAGCCAACTCCCAAATGTGTTTCTCCAATTCAGTGTCAATAAATTCTTCAATTAAATACACCTAGAGTCAAGCCTATCATGGTCTAAGCACGACAATTTGCCTAAATCTTATATTTTTGATAAAGATACCATATTTTCTACAAACCACCCAGACTCAGACTCTTTGGATCTCTCAACAAACACACACATATCCAGTTTATACCATATCATGGCAAGTCATCCTATACAGCATCTCCTGTCTGTTTTCACTTCCATACTTCTCTAAACTCTTAATCATCTCATATATGGACTGCCATGATGGCAATGATCTAAATAGATTCACTCCCTGGTTCTAGCCAAAACATTCTTCACATTGCCACCAGATTAGTACCAGTTAAATGCTGTTTTCAGCATTTCATTCCTCTGCTCCAAAAAGCCCCCCAAACCCCAAACTTTAACAGTTTCTTAGTACTAACAATAGTGGGTTTTCAACTTGTTTCGGTGGCAAAGTCCTTGGTAGTCATGATTGTCTTTGCAGAACATGCAAACATAGATTATCTTATTTATTATCCTTGAACATCATATCATTTATTAAGCTTAAATACATAATAATGTGTTAGATTAAATATATTATCTTACATCAAACTATAGCATAGATAAGCTGTGGCAGTTGCCAAAAATTAAAAAAAAAGTGTGGGGAAAAAAACCTTCTAATGTGAACTCTCCATTTCACCCAACTGTTATATTCTTTCTCCCAAATACATCTTACATTTTACGATTTGCATGCCTTTATAACATGCAATTCTACCTACTGACAATACTCTTCACACTCCACTTCAATTTTAATCCGGTCCATTTACCTTTCAACACCAACTCAAATCCTACTTCCTGAATGAAACAGTCTCAGACCACTATCACCTCTGACGATCTCCCATTGCCTCCCTTCAATCCACTGAAGACAGGATGTCTGGTATTGGGAGGCAATGCAGTACAACAGTGAAGAGCCAACACTTTGGAGTCAGACAGATTTGCTTAACCCCACTAACTGTAGTCTCCTTGCCTATAAGGACAGAGTAACTTCTACCTACTTTAGAGATGTTTTGAGGATTGAGATTATGTAATGCGATTATGTTTCAGGGCTCCCAAGACCACTCACAGATTTACTGATTCAATAGATGGTCTTACAGAACTCAGCATATAGTTGTGTTCATAGCCAAGTTTGTTACAGCAAAAGGATGCACATAGGATCAGCAAGGGAAAAATACACAGGATTCTAGAGAAATTCATGCACAGACTTCCCTATGCTCTCTTTCTATTGTGAGGGAGCATTCTTGAGTATGCTCCTTTCTCTCAGCAACAAAAAATGGTAAGTTTCTGGTCAGGGAAGCCCAATAGAGACTCAGTGCCCAAGGTTTTTATTGGTGACTGGTCATGTAGGCACCTTTTGCCTAGCATTTACCAAAATGCCAGACTCTAAGAAGGAAAACAGGTATTCAGCATAAATCACATTACTTGTACCAACAATCTAGGCAACGTGAGCTATACTTATCAGTTAGGGAAGAAAGGGAAACCAAGTTCCTGCACAGCAGCCAAGGTCCAACCTTGGAAACAGGCCTTTTTATAGATAGCAGTCTTGTGCCTGCTATGTTAACTCTTTTCTGCATAGTTTAGCACAGTGCTCATATTATAAGTTAACCGCATACCTAAATTGTAGATACCATTACATGCAATATCCTGCATCAGTTCATGTTTCTCACAAAATAGGTATACCTGTGTGTAGGGAAAGATGGACGTGGATCTGTGTATATATGTTAAGGCAGTGCTTCTTTAAATGTGTTCTGTGAAAAGTGGGTTCTCTGGTAAAACTGTTTTGGGACTTGTACATTTATTTCCTTTCTTGAAAATTCTCAATTCATATTAGCACATTAAAGGATCTAAGAGAGTCTACAGTGAAAAAATGCTTTTTATATGAGTGACTCCAACATTTCCTATTTGACCATGCAACACCTATTAACTCCTTGCTGACAGCTTACAAAATGCTGTGCTAAGGCCAACAAATGTGTCCACCAATCTTGGCCAAATGGGGAAAATATGAAATGTCAGCAAGCTTTGAAAGACAGCTATTAGAACTAGAAATATGAAATCACTTGGTTCTGTGATAGTCAATGAAGTAATAATAAATCCACTAGAAGGTATGTGTGGAACACCCTACCTTTGCAAACTTGGCTTCAATGAATTCTTAAAAGAAAGAGAAAATGAAGATAATTTAGTTCCCATTTAGGGAAATAATATTTTCATATTAGGTCTGCTTAGGAATCAATGTAAACATTTTAATAAATAAGTTAATTTAATGGAAGTTTAATAGTTAGATACTGTCATTTCTATCTGCTAAAAAATAATTTCTGGCTTCTAGCATGACAGAGTGAGGAGGTTTTCAAACCCTCTCCCTCAAAAGCAGTAATAAAACTGGACAGAACTCTCAAAAACAACCATTTCAGCAATCTGGAATTTGCCCAAAGTCATACAACAGAATTGAAAGTGTTACTCATGAAAACTACTCAACTTTTAAGAACTGTGTAATCTGTGGCATTTTTTGCCCATGGCTGTTTCTGTTACCTTTGCACCAGCTCTTTTTGCCCAGCAATTCAACCACAGCAGGACAGGCTGAGAAAACAATAAGCTTTGCTACTGCTGCCATAGGTAACTCACTTGATTTGGAGCTTTAGAAGCAGTATCTCCATTAACCTGAGGTTAACAGGGAGATCTGGGAAGTGAGCCAACCATCGCAGGCTTGATCAATTCTCCACATATCTCAGGTTGACTGGAATATCGTCACATGCACAGCATAAACTCGAGGGCCCAAACCATACACACATCACTGGCTGACAGAGCCTGAACATACAAGGAGGAAGCATAAGAAATCCTAGAGGAAAATGAAAGCTAGAAAATGGCCTCAAGTTTAAATGAGTTTCCCAGGCCAGGCCACACATAGATCCAGCAGCAGAAAGTGGAAGCCCTTCAAGCTTGAGGTGTTTAAAAGTGCAACCGCTGATCAATCTCTGGCTGACCAATAAGTAATGCAGATATAGGGGTCACTCCCAGGAAGTCAAGCTTAAAAATAAAAACTAGGGGGGAAAACTGAGCAGAGACATCAGCAGCTATACACTGCGGGACAAACGGGCTTAACATATTTAGTCTCTCCATAGAAGCTGGACAGAATACATGGAGCAGCAATCTGAGGATTGTGAAGAGTTAATAGTTGCAGGTGACTAGGGAATAAGACCAAAATTCAAAGTACCATTAAAATGGCAGTGAGTTTACCAATTTTTCCTATCTGGTATCCATGGCTAATCTAGAAGCAGGCACTGGGGTATTCAAAGAGAAACCTCCAGAGGAAATCCTCTACTTTTGGCATAAGAAATGGGAAAGGGAACTTCCAACATTCTCAAAATGTATAGAAATTCCTATTTTTTTCTTCTTTTCTCTGTACTCTCTCTCCTACCCCCAAGCAATCCTGTGGTGGGAGAGTCCCTGGAAGCTCATGGAAGCCAAACTCTGAGGGAGGGAACCCCTCCCTTCTGATCAGTGGCGTGAGTTATGGTTCCATGAGAGTGAAGACAATCACTGTTGCTTTACTGCTGTCTCTAATCTCCCAAAGCTTGGCCCTAAACATGTGCAAAGTGGTAGGTGTGCACAAGAGAGCGGAGTAACTAAAATCCCAGATTTCTGGCTGAGGAACAAAAAAAGGAGTCACTGGGAATCAGAAAGTACTGGAGGTACTGCAGGGAGGGAAGAACTGAGGAAAGTTATTTTTGAATTCCTGAATTTACTACTGAGCTGTGCATACATGAATCCAATCCTATTCAGCACACCAAAGACATGAAAACTGAACGAACAGACAACTTCCCAAGACTGAGACCCTCTAGGAGACCCACACGTGGGACAGGTCCAAAGAGCACCACAGAGGCAAAGCAAATGAACTGACATTACAACAACAGAACACAGAAGACAGGTTGGAACTCATAAGGTAAAAATAACTGGGTCAATTACCTCCTATAACAAAAATGTCAACATTCTACATAGGATTTTAAAAAGACACCAGAGTCCTAGAATATTCAAAATGTCCAGCATAAAATTCAGTATGACTTGGCATACACAGAACCAGGACAATTTCAACTCATATGGGAAAAGATAACCAATAGATACTAATTCAAGGACAATATAGATGTTGGAATTATCTGACAAAGACTCTAAAGCAGCTATTATTAAAATGCTCAAATAGGTAACCACAAAAACTACTGAACCCAATGACAAAATTGAAAATCTCAACAATGAAATAGAGAAGAACATAAATGAAATTTTAGAACCGAAAAATATACAACAACCAGAAAAACCCATCAAAAAACCTCCTTGGATGAACTCAATAGCAGAAGGGAGATGACAAAAGAAAATTCAATTTTTTCCCAGTTTTATTGAGATATAAGTGACATACAGTACTGTATAAGTTTAAGGCTTACAGCATAATGATTTGAATTACATACATCATGAAACGATTACCACAATAAGTTTAGTGAACATCCATCATCTCAT
The DNA here is from genome assembly GCF_964165515.1 of Mesoplodon bidens. Lineage (NCBI taxonomy): Eukaryota > Metazoa > Chordata > Mammalia > Artiodactyla > Ziphiidae > Mesoplodon > Mesoplodon bidens. Next base: position 93,528,462 of record NC_138163.1, on the reverse strand, counting down.
ATAGATACCAAATAAAAGAAAAAAATTTTTTCCTTGTGATAATAACTCAGATTTACTCTCTTAAAAACTTTCATATATAACATACAGCAGTGTTAATTGTACTAATCATGTTGTACAGTACATCCCTAGTACTTATTTATCTTATAACTGCAAGTTTGTACCTTGTGACCACCTTCGTCACCACACAAAGATACTATATTTTTGTATTTTTTTGGACTATATTTCTCATGCTGTACATTTCATCCCCGTGACTCATTTATTTTCTAACTGGAAGTTTGTACTTCTTAATTTCCCTCACCTATTTCACTCATTCCCACCATCCCCCAGAAAATTCAATTTAAACAACAGAGAAATAAGATGAAAAACAAACATGTAAAGAAACTAAGGGACCTATAGGACAATAGCAAAAAGTCTAAAATCTGTGTCATCAGAGTCCCAGAAGGAGAGTGAAAAAAAGAGCATGATAAGAAAAAAATACCTGATGAACTACTAGCTGAAAACTTGCTAAATTTGGCAAAGGACATAAACCCACATATTCAAGAAGCTCAGTGAACTCAAAACAGAAATAAACACAAAGAAACGTATGCCTACATATGTAATTGCTGAAACTGAAACAGAAAAATTGCTGAAAATTAAAGAGAAGAAAAATTCTGAAAGCAACCAGAGAAAAACAATGCATTTTATACAGGAAAACAATGATTCAAATTTCTAGGGATTTCTCATCACAAACCATGGAAGCTAGAAAGAAGTGGCATAATATTTTCAAAATGCTAAAAGACGTTGTCAACCCAAAATTCTGTATACAGCAAAATTATCCTTCAGGAATGAAGGTGTCAAAAAAGACATTCTCAGATGAAAAAAAAGTTAAGAGAATTTGTCACCAGCAGATCTGTTCTAAAAGAGATACTAAAGGAAGATCTTCAAACAGAGGGAAATTATAAGAGTAGGAAACATGAAAGAGCAGAAATGAAGGAAGACCAACAGAAATGGTAGATAACAGGGTAAATGTATTCTTTTCAGTTCTGAAACTCAAGCAAAATGAAAATTATAACACCGTGTGATATAGTTGTTCATATATGTAGATGGAATACTTAAGACAATTTATAGAAGGAAGAAATCTATATGGATGTAAGGTTTCTACATTCCTCTTAAAGTAGTAAAAGATTGATTTTAAGTAGACTGAAAAGTTATAATCCCTAGAACAACCACTTAAAATTGTACAAAGAAATAAAGAAAAAACATAATAGATAAATTAAAATGGAATACTAAAAGTACATTCAAATAAACCAAATGAAGGTAGGAAAGGAGAAGGAATAAAAAACAAACAGAAAACAGATTTAAAATATGGCAGACCAAAATCCAAACATATTGATCATTACATTCACTATAAATGGTTTTAAAATATTTGAAAGAGATTGCCAGAATGGATTTTTTTTAATGTGACCATAAGCTGTCTGCAAGAAACTCACTTCAAATATAATAATATAGGCAGGTTAAAACCAAAAGGATGAAAAAGATACACCATGCAAACAATAACCAAAAGAAAGATGGAATGGGTATTTAATATCAAAGGAGACATCAAAGCAAGCAAAAATAACCAAGAATAAAGAGGGACATTACATAATGATAAAAGTCAATTCACCAAGAAGACATAACAATGCTGTGTCTGTAACTAACAAAATACCCTCAAAATACATGAGGCAAAAACTGACAGAATTGAAAAGAGAAAAAGACAAATCCATAATTACAGCTGGAGACTTCTACACTCTTCTCTCACTCAACAATAGAAGCAGTGCATAGCAAATGAGCAAGGATATAAAATAATTGAACAATACCATTCAAACATCTAGATCTAACTGACATTTATAGAAAACTCTACTAAACAACAATAAGGTATACTTTATTTTCAAGTGCACATGAAACATTCACCTAAATAAACCATATCCTCGGTCATAAAACAAACCTGAACAAACTGAAAGTAATCAAAACAATTGGAAATATATCCTCTGATCATAATGAAATTGAAGTACAAATTAGTAACAGAGATAATAAGAAAAATCTCCAAACACTTGGAAATTAAACAACACAATTTACCAAATAAACCATAGAACAAAGAGGAAGTCTCAAGGGAAATAAGAAAATATTTGGAACTGAAAAAACCCCTACAATACAATATATCAAAACACAGAGGATCCTAGAGAGCAAAGAATAAACCTTAATGTGTGAAAAAATTTTGAATCATTTAGGAGGTCATAAAAATCCCAGGATGGAATGCATTTGTCAAAAAGTACAGAACTTTACAGCAAAAAGAGTCAACTTTAATGTATGAAATTTAAAAACATCATTTAGGAGGTCAGGGGATCCCAGGATGGAATGCAGAATGTGACAAAAGAATCTAATCATATTACAAATGTATGAAGGAATCTCACATAAAGGAGTTCAGGAACAAGTGCTGACCTACATAACTTTGGAAATGAGCGGCACCTATAATATTAAAGGCAAAAGAAACTATTCATAAGCACTGCATTCTAATTGATAAAGGTATTTCCCACTGGGGCATAAATTAACAAATCTGAAACCACTATACCTTATACTGGAATTGAACAATTAAATAAATAGATAGGGGATGGTGAGAGCCTCTCACTATTGGACTGGGAGTTTACAGATAAACAAGGGAAGAAGGCTATATAATCCATATGGTAATGGATTAGAGTCAGAGATACCAATATGAATGCATATTTACCTTAATATAGACACAGATGGTTACATATAGAAATATTCATAGACATGGATATATATCAGTTAGTGTGCATAGATATATTTCCTTATCTGTCAGCTGAAAGGGCCTAGAAGCAATGACACCCCAGTAGCAATGAGCATACCAAGCACCCAGATCTTGGTTTCTAACCTAATCTCCAATAATATGAATTATGGTTCCTTGTGGAAATGGTGGCTTCTAGGAGCAGAAAGTATACAATATGAGCTTGGAGAATGTTCCACTGCCTGTGTAGGGAAGCAAAACTTGCCACCCCAAAATATCTCTTCAGCTTGTGGATTATTTCAAGGTAAAAATAATAAAGGCCCAAACGACTTGGGAAGAAACTTTGACTTCCCTCTCACTGCCTAGAATAATTTAGATAGAGGACCTGTTTCTATTATAGAGCTATCACCAGAGATATCTACAAAGAACAGGGCTAGGTGTGGTGGGGTAAACTGTAGGCAGAGCTAAAGATCAGAGTCCACTCTGTCCCACTGTCTCTGCATGGCCCAGCAAATATTTGCTTTTCCATCTTCATGTGAATTGCCTTCCTCCCCTTTGAAGTCCCCCAACATCTTCTTTTGTTGTTAGCTAAAGATGGTATTTAAGGTGAGGGGTTCAGTCATTTTGGTGAGTTACTCAGTTTTCCTGGGTCTCTCCCATGTATACATGTTTTTTATTAAATATTTTAATTTAATTTTATTTTTTATACAGCAGGTTCTTATTAGTCATCAATTTTATACACATCAGGGTATACATGTCAATCCCAATCGCCCAATTCAGCACACCACCATTCCTACCCCCCCGCGGCTTTACCCCTTGGTGTCCATACGTTTGTTCTCTACATCTGTGTCTCAACTTCTGCCCTGCAAATCGGTTCATCTGTACCATTTTTCTAGGTTCCACATACAGGAGTTAATATAAGATATTTGTTTTTCTCCTTCTGACTTACTTCACTCTGTATGACAGTCTCTAGATCCATCCACATCTGAACAAATGAACCAATTTCGTTCCTTTTCATGGCTGAGTAATATTCCATTGTATATAGGTACCACAACTTCTTTATCCATTCGTCTGTCGTTGGGCGTTTAGGTTGCTTCCACGACCTGGCTATTGTAAATAGTGCTGCAATGAACACTGGGGTGCATGTGTCTTTTTTTTTTTTTTTTTTTTTTTCCTTTTTGCGGTATGCGGGCCTCTCACTGTTGTGGCCTCTCCCGTTGCGGAGCACAGGCTCCGGATGCGCAGGCCCAGCGGCCATGGCTCACGGGCCCAGCCGCTCCGCGGCATATGGGATCCTCCCAGACCGGGGCACGAACCCGTATCCCCTGCATCGGCAGGCGGACTCTCAACCACTGCGCCACCAGGGAGGCCCGCATGTGTCTTTTTGAATCATGGGTTTCTCTGGGTATATGCCTAGTAGTGGAATTTCTGGATCATATGGTAATTCTATTTTTAGTTTTTGAAGGAACCTCCATACTGTTCTCCATAGTGGCTGTATCCATTTACATTCCCACCAACAGTGCAAGAGCGTTCCCTGTTCTCCACACCCTCTCCAGCATTTGTTGTTTGTAGATTTTCCGATGATGCCCATTCTAACTGGTGTGAAGTGATAACTCATTGTAGTTTTGATTTGCATTTCTCTGATATTTAGTGATGTTGAGCAGCTTTTCATGTGCTTCTTGGCCTTCTGTATGTCTTCTTTGGAGAAATGTCTATTTAGGTCTTCTGTTCCTTTTTTGGATTGGGTTGTTTTTTTTTTAATATTGAGCTGCATGAGCTCTTTATATATTTTGGATATTAATCCTTTGTCCGTTGATTTGTTTGCACATATTTTCTCCCATTCTGAGGGTTGTCTTTTCATCTTCTTTATGGTTTCCCTTGCTGTGCAAAAACTTTTAAGTTTCATTAGGTCCCATTTGTTTATTTTTGTTTTTATTTCCATTACTCTAGGAGGTGGATCAAAAAAGATCTTGCTGTGATTTATATCAAAGCGTGTTCTTCCTATGTTTTCCTCTAAGAGTTTTATACTATCCGGTCTTACATTTAGGTCTTGAATCCATTTTGAGTTTATTTTTGTGTATGGTGTTAGGGAGTGTTCTAATTTCATTCTTTTACATGTAGCTGTCCAGTTTTCCCAGCACCACTTATTAAAGAGACTGTCTTTTCTCCATTGTATATCCTTGCCTCCTTTGTCATAGATGAGTTGAACTTAGGTGCCTGGGTTTATCTCTGGGCTTTCTTTCTTGTTCCATTGATCTATGTTTCCGTTTTTGTGCCAGTACCATATTGTCTTCATAACTGTAGCTTTGTAGTATAGTCTGAAGTCAGGGAGTCTGATTCCTCCCACTCCATTTTTTTCCCTCAAGACTGCTTTGGCTATTTGGGGTCTTTTGTGTCTCCATACAAATTTTAAGATTTTTTCTTCTAGTTCTGTAAAAAATGCCACTGGCAACTTGATAGGGATTGCATTGAATCTGTAGATTGCTTTGGATAGTATAGTCATTTTCACAGTATTGATTCTTCCAATCCAAGAACATGGTATACCTCTCCATCTGTTGGTATCATCTTTAATTTCTTTCATCAATGTCTTATAGTTTTCTGCATACAAGTCTTTTGTCTCCCTAGGTAGGTTTATTCCTACATATTTTATTCTTTTTGTTGCAGTGGTAAATGGGAGTGTTTCCTTAATTTCCCTTTCAGATTGTTCATCATTAGGGTACAGGAATGCCAGAGATTTCTGTGCATTAATATTTTATCTTGAAACTTTACCAAATTCAATGATTAGCTCTAGTAGTTTCCTGGTAGCATCTTTAGGATTCTCTATGTATAGTATCACGTCATCTGCAAACAGTGACAGCTTTACTTCTTCTTTTCCAATTTGTATTCCTTTTATTTCTTTTTCTTCTCTGACTGCTGTGGCTAGGACTTCCAAAACTATGTGAGTAATAGTGGTGAGAGTGGACATCCTTGTCTTGTTCCTGATCTTAGAGGAAATTCTTTCAGTTTTTCACCATTGAGAATGATGTTTGCTGTGGGTTTGTTGTATACGGCCTTTATTATGTTGAGGTAGGTTCCCTCTATGCCCACTTTCTGGAGAGTTTCTATCATAAATGGGTGTTGAATTTTGTGAAAAGTTTTTTCTGCATCTATTGAGATGACCATATGGTTTTTAGTCTTCAGTTTGTAAATATGGTGTGTAACATTGATTGATTTGCGTATACTGAAGAATCCTTGCATCCCTGGGATAACTCCCACTTGATCATGGAGTATGATCCTTTTAATGTGTTGTTGGATTCTGTTTGCTAGTATTTTGTTGAGAACTTTTGCATCTATGTTCATCAGTGATATTGCTCTATAATTTCCTTTTTTCTAGTATATTGGTCTGGTTTTGGTATCAGGGTAACAGTGGCCTCATAGAATGAGTTTGGGAGTGTTCCTTCCTCTGCAATGTTTTGGAACAGTTTGAGAAGGATGGGTGTTAGCTCTTCTGTAAATGTTTGACAGAATTTACCTGTGAAGCCATATGGTCCTGGACTTTTGTTTGTTGGAAGATTTTTTTTCTTTGCGGTACACTAGCCTCTCACTGTTGTGGTGTGTCCCATTGCGGAGCACACACTCCAGACGCGCAGGCTCAGTGGCCATGGCTCACGGGCCCAGCTTCTCTGCAGCATGTGGGATCCTCCCAGACAGGGGCATGAATCCATGTCCCCTGCATCGGCAGGCAGACCCCCAACCAATGAGCCACCTGGGAAGCTCTGTTGGAAGATTTTTAATCACAGTTTCAGTTCCATTACTTATGATTGGTCTGTTCATATCTTCTATTTCTTCCTGGTTCAGCCTTGTAAGGTTATACCTTTCTAAGAATTTGTCCATTTCTTCCAGGTTGTCCATTTTATTGGCATACTGTTGCTTGTAGTAGTCTCTTAGGATGCTTTGTATTTCTGCGGTGTCTGTTGTTACTTCTCCTTTTTCATTTCTAATTTTATTGATTTGAGTCCTCTCCCTCTTTTTCCTGATGAGTCTGGCTAATGGCTTATCAATTTTGTTTGTCTTCTCAAAGAACCAGCTTTTAGTTTTATTGGTCTTTGCTATTGTTTTCTTTGTTTCTATTTCATTTATTTCTGCTCTGATCTTTCCTTCTGTTAACTTTGGGTTTTGTTTGTTCTTCTTTCTCTAGTTCCTTTAGGTGTAAGGTTACATTGTTTATTTGAGATTTTTCCTGTTTCTTGAGGTAGGCTTGTATAGCTATAAACTTCCCTCTTAGAACTGCTTTTGCTGCATCCCATAGGTTTTGGATCATCGTGTTTTCGTTGTCATTTGTCTCTAGGTATTTTTTGATTTCCTCTTTGATTTCTTCAGTGATCTCTTGGTTATTTAGTGCTGTACTGTTTAGCCTCCATGTGTTTGTGTTTTTTACGTTTTTTCCCTGTAATTCATTTCTAGTCTCATAGCGTTGTGGTCAGAAAAGATGCTTGACAAGATTTCAATTTTCTTTCTTTTTTTTTTTTTTGCGGTACGCGGGCCTCTCACTGTTGTGGCCCCTCCCGTTGTGGAGCACAGGATCCGGACACGCAGGCTCAGCGGCCATGGCTCACGGGCCCAGCCGCTCTGCAGCATGTGGTATCTTTCCGGACAGGGGCACGAACCCGCGTCCCCTGCATCGGCAGGCGGACTCTCAACCACTGCGCCACCAGGGAAGCCCCAAGATTTCAATTTTCTTAGATTTACTGAGGCTTGATTTGTGACCCAAGATGTGATCTATCCTGGGGACTGTTCCGTGCGCACTTGGGAAGAAAGTGTAATCTGCTGTTTTTGGACGGAATGTCCTATAGATATCAATTAAATCTATCTGGTTTATTGTGTCATTTAAAGCTTGTGTTTCCTTATTTCTTTTCACTTTGGATGATCTGTCCATTGTTGTAAGTGAGGTGTTAAAGTCTCCCACTATTATTGTGTTACCACCAATATCCTCTTTTATAGCTGTTAGCAGTTGCCTTATGTATTGAGATGCTCCTATGTTGGGTGCATATATATTTATAATTGTTATATCTTCTTGGATTGATCCCTTGATCATTATGTAGTGTCCTTCCTTGTCTCCTGTAACATTCTTTATTTTAAACTCTATTTTATCTGATATGAGTATTGCTACTCCAGCTTTCTTTTGATTTCCATTTACATGGAATATATTTTTCCATCCCCTCACTTTCAGTCTATATGTGTCCCTAGGTCTGAAGTGGCTCACTTGTAGACAGCATATATATGGGTCTTTTTTTTTTTTTTGCAGTATGCGGGCCTCTCACCGTTGTGGCTTCTCCCATTGTGGAGCACAGGCTCTGGACACACAGGCTCAGTGGTCATGGCTCACAGGCCCAGCCACTCCATGGCATGTGGGATCTTCCCAGACCAGGGCATGAACCCATGTCCCCTGCATCGGCAGGCGGACTCTCAACAACTGCGCCACCAGGAAAGCCCTGGGTCTTGTTTTTGTATCCATTCAGCAAGCCTGTGTCTTTTGGTTGGAGCATTTAATCCAGTCATGTTTAAGGTATCGATATGTATGTTCCTATGACAATTTTCTTATTGTTTTGGGTTTGTTTTTGTAGGTCCTTTTCTTCTCTTGTGTTTCCCACTTAGAGAAATTCCTTTAGCATTTGTTGTTCAGCTGGTTTGGTGGTGCTGAATTCTGTTAGCTTTTGCTTTTCTGTAAAGCTTTTGATTTCTCCATCGAATCTGAATGAGATCCTTGCTGGGTAGAGTAATCTTGGTTGTACGTTCTTCCCTTTCATTACTTTAAGTATATCATGCCACTCCCTTCTGGCTTGTAGAATTTCTGCTGAGAAATCAGCTGTTAATCTTATGGGAGTTCCCTGTATGTTATATGTCATTTTTCCCTTGCTGATTTCAATCATTTTTCTTTGTCTTTAATTTTTGCCAATTTGATTACTATGTGTCTCGGCATGTTTCTCCTTGGGTTTTTCCTGTATGGGACTCGCTGTGCTTCCTGGACTTGGGTGGCTATTTCCTTTCCCATGTTAGGGAAGGTTTCGACTATAATCTCTTCAAATATTTTCTCTGGTCCTTTGTCTCTCTCTTCTCCTTCTGGGACCTCTATAATGTGAATGTTGTTGTGTTTAATGTTGTCCCAGAGGTCTCTTAGGCTGTCTTCATTTCTTTTCATTCTTTTTTTCTTTAGTCTGTTCCACAGCAGTGAATTCCACCATTCTGTCTTCCAGGTCACTTATCCGTTCTTCTGCCTCAGTTATTCTGCTATTGATTCTTTCTAGTGTAGCTTTCATTTCAGTTATTGTATTGTTCATCTCTGTTTGTTTGTTGTCTAATTCTTCTAGGTCTTTGTTAAACATTTCTTGCATCTTCTCGATCTTTGCCTCCATTCATTTTCCGAGGTCCTGGATCATCTTCACTATCATTGTTCTGAATTCATTTTCTGGAAGGTTGCCTATTTCCACATCATTTAGTTGTTTTTCTGGGGTTTTATCTTGTTCCTTCATCTGGTACATAGCCCTCTGCCTTTTCATCTTGTCTATCTTTCTGTGAATGTCTCCCATGTATACATGTTATTAAACTTTTGTTTGATTTTCTCCTATTAATTTGTTTCATGTTAATTTAATTCTTAGACCAGCCAGAGGAACCTAGAAGGATAGAGGAAAATATCTTCCTGCCCAGCACCGGTAAGTAAAGATGTGTTCAAAAACAAAATTCTTCAAAATAACTGACCGGTACTCCTCAAAATTGTCAGGGTCATCAAAAACAAGGAAATTCTGAGAAACTGTTGAAGCCAAAAGGAGCCTAGGAGACATGACTGCTAAATATAATGTGGTGTCCTGGATGTGATCCTGGGACAGAAAAAGGATATAAAGTAAAAACTAAGGAAATCAGAGTAAAATGTATATTTTGATTAACAATCATGTATCTAGATTGGTTTATTAGCTGTGATAAATGTACCACAGTAATGTATAAGATGTTAATAATTGGGGAAACTGGGCGTGAGATATATGGAAATGTTCTGTACTATCTTAATAATTTTTGTGTAAATCTAAAAATACCCCTGCAAAATAAAGCTTAATTTTTAAAAATCTTAGTAGATGCAGCCAAAGTATGGCTCATAAGGAAAATTTATAGCATTAAATGCTTGTATTACAAAAAGAAAGGTCTCACATCAAAAATCTAAGCTTCCATTTTAAGACACCAGAAAAAGAGCAAAATAAAAACAAGGCATGTAGAAGGAAAGAAGTAATAAAGATAATAGCAGAAGTCAATGAAATTTAAAATTGGAAAACAACAGAGAAAATCAATAAAAGTACAAACGGATCTTTGAAAAGATCAATAAAATTGATGAACATCTACAAGACTGACAAAGAAAAACAACAATGCATATTACAGATATCAGGAATTAAAGAGGTGATAATACTACAGATATCCAAGATATTGAGAAGATAATAATGAACAACTCTAAACACAAAGATTCAGCAATATAGATGAAATGGATTAAGTTCTCAAAATCCACAAGCTACCAAATCTTAGCCAACACGAAATTTATAACCTGCATAATACTATAACTACTATACAAGAATTGGAATTTGCAGTTAAAAACCTCTAAAAAAATAAATATCTGAGCCCACATGGTTTCACTGGAAAATTCTTCTAGACGTATAAAGAAGAAATGATACAAATTCAACACTAACTTTTTCAGAAAATAGAAAAAGAGGGAGGAGAATGCCTTCAAAAAATGCAGCAAAAGGACCTAGATGAACTTGCTCTTAAGACAATGAAAATATGGGCAAAACAACTAAAACCAACCATTTCAGAACTCTGACAATTATCCAAAGACAAAGAACAATATAAAAATCATTAACCCAGGACAAACTACTGAGGTCTGTGACATTTTTAACTTGTCGTAATTCCCATACCTCTTTCACCCCAGCTCAGTGTTGTTGTAGCCAAAAGCCAGGAACACTGCAGACAATGGAAAAAACAGACCTCTTTTTGAGCTCCCTTAAAAGCACTATCCCCAGAGCACAGTCAATATTTTGTCTGAACTCGAAACAACCTGGGAAAACCTCTATTTTTAGTGTGGTGGATATTTGATCTCACTCAGAGTTCAGCTCAGCCCAGCCAGGCATGGGTATGAGGGGCGGGGAGAGGTAGGGGGCTATCTCCAGAGCATTACTGAAACAACAGGAAAGTGCTGGCAACAAATCAGATGCTTAAGGCTATGATTTCAGTTTGGGCAAATAAGATCCTGGTCTAGAATTTAAAAACAATGTTAGGACAACTAAATGACTATAGGAGATTTCGAAAACCCCTGACATATTCCTGGGAATATAAATCTCTGCCATGCCAGGAAAGACCTGAAAAAGGAGAATGGACTAGTCATTCAATTCTGGCTGGATTTGAGTTCCTGGGCAAGCAGGAAGTAAATTCAAAGGATATCTTGCAAACTGAAGCCTGAAGGTGTGCCTTCTCACAGAGATTTTCATGACAACGACGACCAGACAAGGCATTTAATAAAATATTCTGACCAATTATTGGTTCCCCACTAACTGTACTGGCTCAGGTGTGAACCCTAGCATACCAGGCATTAAAAATTTTGTTTAGAAATTTTTTTTACCTAGCAAAGAACTCAATGGCTAGCAAGTAACTCAGGGAATACAGAATTAGTGAAGGAAAATCACTAAACAAATAAACAGAGAGACCTTCAAGATGGCAGAGGAGTAAGATGTGGAGATCACCTTCCTCCCCACAAATACATCAGAAATACATCTACATGAGGAACAACTCCTACAGAACACCTACTGAACACTGGCAGAAGACCTCAGACTTCCCAAAAGGCAAGAAACTCCCCACGTACCTGGGTAGGGCAAAAGAAAAAAGAAAAAACAGAGACAAAAGAGTAGGGACAGGGCCTGCACCACTGGGAGGGAGCTGTGAAGGAAGATAAGTTTCCACACACTAGGAAGCCCCTTCACTGGTGGAGATGGGGGGTGGCGGGGGGGAAGCTTCCGAGCCACGGAGGAGAGCACAGCAATAGGGGTGCAGAGGGCAAAGCAGAGAGATTCTCGCACAGAGGATCAGTGCCTACCAGCACTCACCAGCCTGACAGGCTTCTCTGCTCACCCACTGGGGCGGGGGTGGGGGTGGGGGTGGGGGCTGGGAGCTGAGGCTCTGGCTTCAGAGGTCAGATCCCAGGGAGAGAACTGGGGTTGGCTGCATGAACAGCCTGAAGGGGACTAGTGCGCCACAGCTAGCCGGCACGGAGCCAGCAGATTAAATCTCCACAATCAACTCGATGTACCCTGGATCTCTGGAATACCTGAAAGGAAAATGAATCATCCCAAAATTGAGGCGGGGGATTTTGGAAGCAACTGTAGACTTCGGGTTTCCATTCTGCATGTAATATGTTTCTGGTTTTACGTTTATTTTAGTTTAATATTTAGAGCTTATTACCATTGGTAGATTTGTTTATTGATTTGGTTGCTCTCTTCCTTTTTTATTTTGTAATATATAGAAATATATATTGTTTTCCTTTTTCTGTTTCTGTGAGTGTGTATGTATATATTTCTTTGATTTTGTCTGTATAGCTTTGCTTTTACCATTTGTCCTAGGGTTCTGTCTGCCCTTTTCTTTTTTTTTAAGCATAGTTTTTAGCGCTTGTTTTCATTGGCGGATGTGTTTAATGGTTCGGTTGCTCTTTCTTTCTTTCTTTCCTTTTTTTATGAATTAAAAACTTTTTTATTTGTAATAATATATATTTTTTCTTTTAATGCCTTTATTTTATTTTATTATTTTTTCTTTCTTCATTTTCTGTCCTCCCTTTTCCTCTGAGCCGTGTGGTTGACAGGGTCTTGGTGCTCCAGCCGGGTGTCAGGCCTGTGCCTCTGAGATGGGAGAGCAGAGTTCAGGACACTGGTCCACCAAAGACCTCCCGGCTCCACATAATATCAAACGGTGAAAGCTCTCCCAGAGATCTACATCTCAACGCTAAGACCCAGCTCCACTCAATGACCAGCAAGCTACAGTGCTGGACACCCTGTGCCAAAAAACTAGCAAGACAGGAACACAACCCCACCCATTAGCAGAGAGGTTGCCTCAAATCATAATAAGGTAATAGACACCCCAAAACACACCACCAGACGCGGTCCTGCCCACCAGAAAGACAAGATCCAGCCTCATCCACCAGAAGGGAGGCACCAGTCCCCTCCACCAGGAAGCCTACACAACCCACTGAACCAACCTTAGCCACTGGGGGCAGACACCAAAAACAACAGTAACTATGAACCTGCAGCCTGTGAAAAGGAGACCCAAACACAGTAAGTTAAGCAAAATGAGAAGACACAGAAACACACAGCAGATGAAGGACCAAGGTAAATATATTAAATGGAAAAAATACTAAAAGCAACAAGGGGAAAACAACAAATAACACACAAGGGAATCCCCATAATGTTAACAGCTGATCTTTCAGCAGAAACTCTGCAAGCCAAAAGAGAGTGGCAGGACATATTTAAAGTGATGAAGGGGAAAACCCTACAACCAAGATTACTCTACCCAGCGAGGATCTCATTCAGATTCGATGGAGAAATTAAAACCCTTACAGACAAGCAAAATCTAAGAGAATTCAGCACCAGCAAAACAGTTTTGCAACAAATGCTAAAGGAACTTCTCTAGGCAGGAAACACAAGAAAAGGAAAAGACCTACAATAACAAACTGAAAACACGAACATACATATCGATAACTGCCTTAAATGTAAATTGATTAAATGCTCCAACCGAAAGACACAGACCGCCTCAATGGATACAAAAACAAGACCCATATATATGCTGCCTACAAGAGACCCACTTCAGACCTAGGGACACATACAGACTGAAAGTGAGGGGATGGAAAATTATATTCCATGCAAATGGAAATCAAAAGACAGCAGGAGTAGCAATTCTAATATCAGACAAAATACACTTTAAAATAAAGACTATTATAAGAGACACAGAATGACACTACATAATGATCAAAGCATCAATCCAAGAAGAAGATATAACACTTGTACATATTTATGCACCCAACATAGGAGCACCTCAATATATAAGGCAAATGCTAACAGCCATAAAAGGGGAAATCAACAGTAACACAATCACAGCAGGGGACTTTAACACCCCACTGTCACCAATGGACACATCATACAAAATGAAAATCAATAAGGAAACACAAGCTTTAAATGATACATTAAATGATAGACTTAATTGATATTTATAGGACATTCCATCCAAAAACAACAGAATACACTTTCTTCTCAAGTGCTTATGGAACATTCTCCAGGATAGATCATATTTTGGGTAACAAATCAAGCCTTGGTAAATTTAAGAAGATTGAAATAGTATCAAGTAACATTTCCGACCACAACACTATGAGACTAGATATCAACGACAGGAAAAAATCAGTACAACAAACAAACAAATGGAGGCTAAACAATACACTACTAAATAACCAAGAGATCACTGAAGAAATCAAAGAGAAAATCAAAAAATACCTAGAAAAAAATGACAATGAAAACACGACGACCTAAAACCTATGGGATACAGCAAAAGCAGTTCCAAGACGGAAGTTTATAGCAATACAATCTTACCTCAAGAAACATCTCAAATAAACAACTTAACCTTATACCTAAAGCAATTAGAGAAAGGGGAAGAAAAAAACCCCAAAGTTAGCAGAAGGAAAGAAATCATAAAGATCAGATCAGAAAGAAATGAAAAAGAAATGAAGGAAACAATAGCAAAGATCAATAAAACTAAAAGCTGGTTCCTTGAGAAGATAAACAAAATTGATAAACCATTAGCCAGACTCATCAAGAAAAAAAGGGAGAAGACGCAAATCAATAGAATTACAAATGAAAAAGGAGAAGTAACAACTGACACTGCAGACATACAAAGAGTCATGAGAGATTACTACAAGCACCTATATGCCAATAAATGGACAACCTGGAAGAAATGGACAAATTCCTGGAAAGCCATAATCTTCCGAGACTGAACCAGAAAGAAACAGAAAATATAAACAGACCACTCAGAAGCACTGAAATTGAGACTGTGATTAAAAGATCTTCCAAGAAACAAAAGCCCAGGAGGACTAGATGGCTTCACAGGAGAATTCTATCAAACATTTAGAGAAGAGCAAACACCTACCCTTCTCAAATTCTTCCAAAATATAGCAGAGTTAGGAACACTCCCAAACTCATTCTACGAGGCCACCATCTCCCTGATGCCAAAATCAGACACAGATGTCACAAAGGAAGAAAACTACAGGCCAATATTACTGATGAACATAGATGCAAAAATCCTAAACAAAATACTAGTAAACAGATTCCAGCAGCACATTAAAAGGATCATATACTGTGATCAAGTGGGGTTTATCCCCAGAATGCAAGTATTATTCAGTATATGCAAATCAATCAATGTGATACAGCATTTTAACAAACTGAAGGAGAAAAACCATATGATCATCTTAATAGACGGAGGAAAAGCTTTTGACAAAATTCAACACCAATTTATGATACAAGCCCTCCAGAAAGTAGGCATAGAGGGAACTTACCTCAACATAACAAACGCCATGTATGACAAACCTACAGCTAACATCGTTCTCAATGGTGAAAAACTGAAACCATTTCCAGTAAGATCAGGAACAAGACAAGGTTGCACATTATTATTCAACGTAGTTTTGGAAGTTTTAGCCACAGCAATCAGAGAAGAAAAAGAAATAAAAGGAATCCAAATTGAAAAGAAGTAAAATTGTTACTGATTGCAGGTGACAGGACACCATACATAGAGAATCCTAAAGATGCTACCAAAAAACTACTAGAGCTAATCAATGAATTTGGTAAAGTGGCAGGATGCAAAATTAATGCACAGAAATCTCTTCCATTCCTACACACTACTGATGAAGAATCTGAAAGAGAAATTAAGGAAACACTCCTATTTACCATTGCAACAAAAAGAATAAAATACCTAGGAATCAACCTACCTAAGGAGACAAAACACCTGTATGCAGAAAATTATGACACTGATGAGAGAAATTAAAGATGATACAAATAGATGGAGAGATATACCATCTTCTTGGATTGGAAGAATCAACATTGTGAAAATGACTATAGTACCCAAAGCAATCTAAAGATTTAATGCACTCCCTAACAAACTACCAATGGCATTTTTCACAGAACTAGAAAAAAAAAACTTCACAATTTTTGTGGAAACACAAAAGACCCCGAATAGCCAAAGCAATCTTCAGAAAGAAAAACAGAGCTGGAGGAATCAGGCTCCATGACTTCAGACTATAAAACAAAGCTACAGTAATCAAGACAGTATGGTACTGGCACAAAAACAGAAATATAGATCAATGCAACACGATAGAAAGCCCAGAGGTAAAGCCACGCACATATGGTCACCTTATCTTTGAAAAGGAGGCAAGAATACAGTGAAGAAAAGACAGCCTCTTCAATAAGTGGTGCTGGAAAAACTGGACAGCTACATGTAAAGGAATGAAATTAGAACACTCCCTAACACCATACACAAAAATAAGCTCAAAATGGATTAAAGACCTAAATGTAAGGCCAGACACTATCAAACTCTTAGAGGGAAACATAGGCAGAACACTCTATGACATAAATCACAGCAAGATCCTTTTTGACCCACCTCCTAGAGAAATGGAAATAAAAACAAAGTAAACAAATGGTACCTAATGAAACTTAAAAGCTTTTGCACAGCAAAGGAAAACATAAACAAGACGAAAAGACAACCCTCAGAATGGGAGAAAATATTTGCAAATGAAGCAACTGACAAAGGATTAATCTCCAAAACACACAAGCAACTCACGCAGCTCAGTATCAAAAAAACAAACAACCCAATCCAAAAATGGGCAGAAGACCTAAATAGACATTTCTCCAAAGAAGATATACGGATTGCCAGCAAACACATGAAAGAATGCTCAACATCACTCATCATTAGAGAAATGCAAATCAAAACTACAATGAGATATAATCTCACACTGGTCAGAATGGCCATCATCAAAAAATCTACAAACAATAAATGCTGGACAGGGTGTGGAGAAAAGGGAACCCTCTTGCATTGTTGGTAGGAATGTAAATTGATACAGCCACTATGGAGAACAGTGTGGAGGTTCCTTAAAAAACTAAAAATAGAACTACCATATGCCCCAGCAATCCCACTACTGGGCATATACCCTGAGAAAACTATAATTCAGAAAGAGTCATGTACCAAAATGTTCAGTGCAGCTCTATTTACAATAATAGCCAGGACATGGAAGCAACCTAAGCGTCCATCAACAGATGAATGGATAAAGAAGATGTGGCACATATATACAATGGAATATTACTCAGCCATAAAAAGGAACGAAACTGAGTTATTTATAGTGAGGTGGATGGACCTAGAGACTGTTATACAGAGTGAAGTAAGTCAGAAAGAGAAAAACAAATACCGTATGCTAATACATATAAATGGAATCTAAAAGAGAAACAAGAAAAAGAAATGATCAGAAGAATGTAGGGGCAAGACAGGAGTAAAGATGCCGACCTACTAGAGAATGGACTTGAGGATACGGGGAGGGGGCAGGGTAAGCTGGGACAAAGTGAGAGAGTGGCATGGACATATATACACTACCAAATGTAAAATAGATAGCTAGTGGGAAGCAGCCGCATAGCATAGGGAGATCAGCTAGGTGCTTTGTGACCAACTAGAAGGGTGGGATAGGGAGGGTGGGATGGAGGGAGATGCAAGAGGGAAGAGATATGGGGACATATGTATATGTATAACTGATTCACTTTGTTATAAAGCAGAAACTAACACACCATTGGAAAGCAATTATAATCCAATAAAGATGTTAAAAAAGGAAAAAAAAACAAGCTGTGGTACAACCATAGCATGGAATATTACTCAGCAACTAAAAGGAACAAGCTATTATAACACAAAATAATTTAAATAATCGCAAAGACAATGTTATGAGTTAAAAAACCAATCTCAAAAGGCATGTTTTTACCCTGAGATCCCATGGTTGATTAGAAAGAAGCAGTGTGGTGTAAGTGCCTGACAATTAGCTTTTTTGATTGTAATAAGAAAGTGCCTGACGTTCAGCTTTTGATTGCTGAGGTATACATTTCAAAGAAATCCATCTCAAATAAACCCATTGCCAGCTATACAACTATATAAAGAGCCAGGCCACCCCACCCATGAAATTTCCCTTTTAGAAAGCCCTGATCATTTGAGTGACCCTGTTTTTCCTTCCCTGTGCTTTAATTCCTGCTCTCACTCTCAGTACACAGCGAATCTGCGAAACCCTAGGTACCCCACCCTCAACCAGAATAAAGGAAGAACCCCAGATCTGCTAGTGTGCGCTCTTGCTCTCTAGTATGTACTCCTGTTTCCTACCTCCTGACCAAACCTCTTGCTATGTGGCCCACACAATGTGTACCCCCCAGGACCTATGAATTATAAACCTTGCTTTTTCAAACTTCCCCAGCCTTTTCCAGCTTCTACGGGTTGCCTGCATTCCTTGGTTTGTGGCCCTTTTGCTCCATCTTCAAAGCCAGCAATGCTGCATCTCTCTAACACGGCTTCTTCCTCATATCTTTTCTCTGATCCTTTCTTCTGCCTCTCTCTTCTACTTTAGAGGACCCTTGTGATTACACTGGGCTCACTAAGATAATCCAGCATATCTCCCTATTTTAAAATGTTGATTAGCATCTTAAATTCCATGTACAACCTCAATTACCCTTTGCCATATAACTGAACATAGTCACAGGTTGCAGGGATATACACATGGATGTCTTTGGGGGGGGACCATTTTTCTGCCCACCGCAAATTCTGTTGGGAACTCACATATACCCTTACAGTTCACCCTCAACCCCACCTTGACTATGCACAAGTAACCAAGTAAGTCTGACCTGATTAACAACTTCTTTATTAAGTTGAGACTGATCCTCTCTTTTTACAAATTTAAAGACGTACAGTTTTTCTAATAGTCTCGTAATAAAGATCTCTTACATCAGATAGAACATAACTTTACTTTTAAGATTATCTTTGTTAAGCAATAAACTCCTCAACAAACTCCAAATGCTAGACCAGCGGTTCCCATTGACTACCAACATTTCAAAAACTTATTTTGGGGATTTAAACTGGGTTTCCAGGTATTTGTTTTCCAAATGAAAACATAACACTTATCTGCTCTCCAAAATCTATCACCTATCCTCATCATTATTTAATAAGAGAACATTCAGCACCAACAAAGTGGAAAAGAACCTCAGAATAATGTATACTTCTTTAAATCACCTTAGCTTAATAAAAAATAAGTTAATTATTGTTATTTTTCTAATTTTGCTGATCTTTGACCAGTTTTTTTTAATCACTTTTAAGATTGATTTACCTGTTGCAACTGTGCCACTGTCCACATGTGTCAAGGATTGGGGACGGCTTCGAAGTTTGCTTTTGAAAGATCTTGGTCTACGTGGTGATGCAGGTTGTAGAGGAATCTCTGATGATTGGACTTTGCTGTCTTTAACTGCCCGAAGGCGTTCATAGAGCTCCTGTAGCTCCTTATTCTGCTGGGTTTGAAGATTTACCACCTCCTGAATGTGTCTGAAGGAAAATCATGCAGAAAGCATTTTAATGGCACAGGCACCATAAGGATGAGCCAAGGAACTCTACCAGTACAAGTAAAGTTTAACAAGGAATTTAGATTAAGAATGTGGAAATACAGAATATTTTCACAATTTTAAGATTTTCAATGCCTTCCTAAGTGTGACATTAAACTAATCAGACATAAAGAAAAAGCTCAATAAATTGACAAGAACGAATTTCTAAAACTTCAATACAGTAAAAGATAATTAAAAAAATTAAAGTCTCGGGCTTCCCTGGTGGCGCAGTGGTTGAGAGTCCGCCTGCCGATGCAGGGGACACGGGTTCGTGCCCCAGTCCGGGAAGATCCCACATGCCGCAGAGCGGCTGGGCCCGTGAGCCATGGCCGCTGAGTCTGTGCTTCGGGAGCCTGTGCTCCACAACGGGAGAGGCCACAATTAAAGTCTCATAGTACTGATAATATTAAACTTTTCTTTATTATATGTTGCAAGTATAAACAGGAAAAAAATTTGTAACATATAGTAAAAGGTTAATATTCAGAATATATAAATAGCTCATAAAAATCAATAAGAAAAAAAACAACAACTTTATAGAAAAAGGGGGAAAGAATATGAAAAGGTGACTCCAAAGAAGAAGAAATACAAGTAGCCAATAAATATGAGATGATGCACATCCTTAGTATTAATTAGAACACAAATTTTTTTAACATCTTAATTGCAGTATAATTGCTTTACAATGGTGTGTTAGTTTCTGCTGTATAACAAAGTGAATCAGCTATACATATACATACATCCTCATATCTCCTCCCTCTTGTGTCTCCCTCCCACCCTCCCTATCCCACCCCTCTAGGTGATCACAAAGCACCTAGCTGATCTCCCTGTGCTATGTGGCTGCTTCCCACTAGCTATCTGTTTTACATTTGGTAGTGTATATATGTCCATGCCACTCTCTCACTTCGTCCCAGCTTACCCTTCCCCCTCCCCATGTCCTCAAGTCCATTCTCTACATCTGCGTCTTTATTCCTGTCCTGCCCCTAGGTTCTTCAGAACCATTTTTTTTCTTTTAGATTCCATATATATTAGTTAGCATATGTAGAACACAGATTTTTAAAACTATTTTTTATTCATCTGATTGGAATAAAATGAAAAGAATCAATAATATCCAGTCTAATCTTGTTAAGGAGTGGGAAAACAGGCACTTTCATATATTTCTCTTTGGTGTGTAAAATGGTATATCTACATTGGATGACAATTTTAAATGTACAAACCTTTTAACCCAGCAATTCTACTTTTAGGTATCTATCCTACAAAAATACTAACATAAGTATGTAAAAATATAAGGATGTTGACTTCAACACTTTTTACGTAAGCAAAATATGGGATAAAACTGAAATGCCCATTAAGGAGAGATTAAATAAACTTTAAATGGCTATATGCTATTCCAATGTATGGAATAAAGATTATTTGTGCAAACATGAATATGAAGAGGAGACAATGTTAAGTCAAAAAATTGTAGAGTAACATATATTATGATCCCACTTTTATAAAACTCAAAAACTATATATTTGTAAATGCAAGAAAAATGACAGGCAAGATATATACCAAATAGTTCATAGTGGTTGCCTCTGAGAATTGAGATTATGGCATGAGAAACAGGAGACTGGTCTGTGTACATCTTTACTGTTGTGATATTATGTTTTATAATAAAAAAAGATATATTTGGTCTTTGTCCCTGTTCTTGGCACACAGCTCCTAAAACCCTTGTAACTTCCTAAGTGATAAGAGCAATGGGAGAATCTCTTGTTATTATATTTGATCTTTTGTCCTCAAATAGCTCCAGTTCCTGAAATAGTTCCAGAGTGATAAAGGTAAAAGGTAAAAGGAGTGTCTCATTATTCAAAACAAGCCCCTCTGATCACTAAGTGACTTTTGGATAGCCCCTAAGCCCCCTCTACGGAGGGGAACAAGGATGGAAGTTGAATTAATCACCAATGGCCAACAATTTAATCAATAATGCCTATGTAATGAAGCTTCCATAAAAATCCGTGAACTACAGAGGTTCTAAGAGCTTCTAGGTCGATGAAGACATGAAGATGCAGGGAGAGTGGCACTTCTGGGAGGCCATGAAGTTCCATGCCCCTTCCCCTATACCTTGCCATCTGGCTGTTCTTGAGTTGTATCCTTTTATAATAAACCAATAATCTAGTAAGGAAACTGTTTTCCTGAGCTCTGTAAGCCACTCTAGCAAGGTAATCAAACATGAGGAGGGGTTTGTGGGAACCTCTGATTTATAGCAGGTTGGTAAGAAGCATAGGTAACACTACCTGGACTCGCGATGGGCATCTGAAAGGGGGCAGTCTTGTGGGACTGAGCCCTTAGCCTGTGGGATCTGATGCTATCTTTGTAGTTTTCAACCATAAATTTTTTTCCATCATTAAAATGTTACCAATCCAAAATTAGTTACCAATCAAATACTTAGTTCTATAAAACCCAAGGCAATCAAATTTGTGACAAAAGAGAAGCAGTCCTTACTTTTCTCGTAATCTTTGAAGCTCCACCTTTAAGTCCTCATCCTCTACTTCTGACTCATCATCACTGCTCATTGGGGAAGATGGTGAATAGAAGAGTGAACTCTGTGTTTTAACATAAGCCTTTTCTCCACGGAGTGGTAAGCACTTTTCTCTCTCTGGACCAGTCTTTGCCACTGATTTCCCTCTGCCACAAAGAGCAGCTGAAAATTCACTATCAGAGGTAGGCTGTATCCCAGCAGTAAGTATCTCTCTCTCTTTAAGCAACAGTTCAGATCCAGACTGCATGCTACTTCCTGTGGCTGAATTTTCTTCCGGTTCCTTTTCTGGAGTCATCAAAGATACATCAGTCTCACAAGCCGTACTGAAAGATGAGAAGTTGTCAGCTTGTTTGGGAATTCTTTTATCTTCTTTTAAGGTTTCCTGAAGAGTTTGTAACTTCTGAGAAGAAAGTGAAGTTTGTGGATTGTGTGTGGCAGGTTCCATTTCTACCAACTGAGACTTTGCTGTTTTAGTAAAGGCTAAAGCTTCTTCACTAGGCTGGCTTGTCATTTTATTGAATGCTGGTATGTGTTCTATTCCAGAAGATGTCACTTTCACTGACTGCTGCTGAGGAACTGTAATCACCTGAAATACAAAAAGGCAAAGGTGGCTGGCTCTGCCTAACCAAAGAGTAAACCCACGAAGAAATTCAATATCTATATATGGCACAGACAATTGGATGGTCTTCTGTAATGTACAAACACTGATAATACCAAAACTAAAAAATCCCATCTATACTTGCCATATTAAAAGCTTTGCAATTGGGCCCTTTGCAAAGATAATTGGCTTCATATTGCTCAAATAAAATTCTGCAATTAAAAAACATTCCATATGTACACCTAAAACTAACACAATATTGTAAATCATCTATACTTCAATTAAAAAATAAAATGAAAAAAATTCAATTGCCAAGATTCTAAAGGACATGAAATTAGATTTATAAAAAAGATGACCCAACCACCCACCAAAAAATGATGACCCATTTCTGTGCTCCCTTCCAGCTACTAAAATCCTCATTTCTTTAGACTCGCCTTTAGTGGATGGCTACAGAAGGTGACAGGATGCATATAAGGGGAAAAATTAAATACGATAATGAGCTACATTTAAAATAATTACCATCTACAGACCTAGATCTTCAATGCTGTTACCTTTATAATGCCTTTGTAGATAATGATTTAACCAAAGACACAAACCTGGAACCGACCTCGCTGAAATGATCCACTCATTGCTTTACATCTACTGAAAGCCCTAGCATCAGCTGTGGACTCTCCTGTTACAGGAATGGGGTCAGGAGCAACTGCTGATCGCGTATCTTCTGTATCCACTGCAAGTTTTGCCAAATTGTAAGCAGAAAGGAGAAAATTGCTTGTTAAGAATACATTTGTTTACATTACCAAATATGAAGAAAAACAGAAAAAGCTTAACTCCTGCTAGACAATTAAAAAAGTGTTAATGTAATAAGCAACATTGTAGAAGTCCCTAATTCTGAATCAGACATTGCAAGATTTATCCCAAGACTTAGTATCTATATGAAATGAATACTTTAAAACCAAATTAGTTACAAAAGGAAAAATTAAATGGCAATGACATTAATGGGACGTGTCACATACATGGGCTACATGGAAAAAGTGGCAAGATTTGTGTATGAATAACAACAAAAAGAAACAGAAGTAAATGAAAAATGATGTTACCTAGTCTATGTCCCTGACTATAAGCACACTACCTTGACGGACTTTTGATCTCTTGAAAAAGCTGGTTGACTGCCGTAGCCTGTATGCCCAGCTTTTTAATTTGCGAGTCCAGGATTTCTTGCTAATAGGATTTTTGAGACTAGGACAAGTAAAGCTTAGGCCAAAATATCCACCTCCTGTCTGCAGATGAATGGCTCCACCGCTTGACACAGCAGCAGGATAGGCCTCTGGATCCCCTGGAAGTGAAGCATCTGGGGACATCTCCTAATGGAGACAAAAAGAGGAAAACCAAACTGGTAGTAATTTAGGTGAGGTGAAGCAATTGTTTCTACCATTGGAGTTTCTTCTATGGACTAATCAGTAATCAAAAATAGAATGCTATATGCTAAAGGAACTTCACAAGGCAGGAAACACAAGAGAAGGAGAAGACCTACAATAACAAATCGAAAACAATTAATAAAATGGTAATAGGAACATACATATCGGTAATTACCTAAATGTAAATGGATTAAATGCTCCAACCAAAAGACACAGACTGGCTGAATGGATACAAAAACAAGACCAATATATAGGCTGCCTACAAGACACCTACTTCAGACCTGGGAGATATACAGACTGAAAGTGAAGGGATAGAAAAAGATATTCCATGCAAATGGAAATCAAAAGAAAGCTGTAGTAGCAATTCTCATATCAGACAAAATAGACTTTAAAACAAAGACTATTAAAAGAGACAAATCAGGACACTACATAATGATCAAGGGATCAATCCAAGAAGAAGATATAACAATTGTAAATATATATGCACCCAACATAGGAGCACCTCAATACATTGGGCAAATACTAACAGCCATAAAAGCGGAAATCGACAGTAACACATTCATAGTAGGGGACTTTAACACCCCACTTTCACCAATGGACAGATCATCCAAAATGAAAATGAATAAGGACACACAAGCTTTAAATGATACATTAAATGACATGGACTTAATTGATATTTATAGGACATTCCATCCAAAAACAACAGAATACAATTTCTTCTCATGTGCTCATGGAACATTCTCCAGGATAGATCATATCTTGGGTCACAAATCAAGCCTTGGTAAATTTA
This sequence comes from Mesoplodon bidens, assembly GCF_964165515.1. Taxonomy (NCBI): domain Eukaryota; kingdom Metazoa; phylum Chordata; class Mammalia; order Artiodactyla; family Ziphiidae; genus Mesoplodon; species Mesoplodon bidens. Next base: position 93,503,689 of record NC_138163.1, on the reverse strand, counting down.
AGAAAATTGAAATCATATCAAGTATCTTTCTGACCACAACGCTATGAGACTACATATCAATTATGGGAAAAAATCTGTAAAAAATACAAAGACATGGAGGCTAAACAATACACTACTAAATAACCAAGGGGTCACTGAAGAAATCAAAGAGGAAATCAAAAAATACCTAGAAACAAATGACAATGAAAACAAGATGACCCCAAACCTACAGGATGCAGCAAAAGAAGTTCTAAGAGGGAAGTATATAGCTTTACAAGCCTACCTTAAAAAACAAGAAACATCTCAAATAAACAACCTAACCTTACACCTAAAGTAAATAGAGAAAGAAGAACAAAAAAACCCAAAGTTAGCAGAAGGAAATAAATCATAATGCTCAAATCAGAAATAAATGAAAAAGAAATGAAGGAAACGATACCAAAGATCAATAAAACTAAAAGCTGGTTCTTTGAGAAGATAAACAAAATTGATAAACCATTAGCCAGATTCATCAAGAAAAACAGGGAGAAGATTCAGATCAATAGAATTAGAAATGAAAAAGGAGAAGTAACAACTGAAACTGCAGAAATACAAAGGATCGTGAGAGATTACTACAAGCAACTCTATGGCAATAAAACGGACAACCTGGAAGAAATGGACAGATTCATAGAAATGCACTACCTTCCGAGACTGAACCAGGAAGAAATAGAAAATATGAACAGGCCAATCACAAGCACTGAAATTGAAACTGTGGTTAAAAATCTTCCAACAAACAAAAGCCCAGAACCAGATGGCTTCACGGGCAAATTCTATCAAACATTTAGAGAAGAGCTAACACCTATCCTTCTCAAATTCTTCCAAAATACAGCACAGGGAGGAACACTCCCAAACTCATTCTATGAGGCCACCATCACCCTGATACCGAAACCAGACAAAGATGTCACAAGAAAAGAAAACTACAGGACAATATCACTGATGAATATAGATGCAAAAATCCTCAACAAAATACTAGCAAACAGAATCCAACAGCACATTAAAAGGATCATACACCATGATCAAGTGGGGTTTATCCCAGGAATGCAAGGATTCTTCAATATACGGAAATCAATCAATGTGATACACCATATTAACAAATTGAAGGAGAAAATCCATATGATCATCTCAATAGATGCAGAGAAAGCTTTCGAGAAAATTCAGCACTGATTTATGATAAAAACCCTCCAGAAAGTAGGCATAGAAGGAACTTACCTCAACAAAATAAAGGCCATATATGACAAACCCACAGCCAACATTGTACTCAATGGTGAAAAACCGAAACCATTTCCACTAAGATCAGGAACAAGACAAGGTTGCCCACTCTCACCACTATTATTCAACAAAGTGTTGGAAGTTTTAGTCACAGAAATCAGAGAAGAAAAAGAAATAAAAGGAATCCAAATCGGAAAAGAAGAAGTAAAGCTGTCACTGTTTGCAGATGACATGATACTATATAAAGAGAATCCTAAAGATGCCATCAGAACTAATAGAGCTAATCAACGCATTTGGGAAAGTAGCAGGATACAAAACTAATACACAGAAATCTCTTGCATTCCTATACACTAATGCTGAAAAATCTGAAAGTGTAATTAAGTTAAATCCCATTTTCCATTGCAACAAAAAGAATAAAATACCTAGGAATCAACCTACCTAAGGAGACAAAACACCTGTATGCAGAAAATTATGACACTGATGAGAGAAATTAAAGATGATACAAAATAGATGGAGAGATATACCATGTTCTTGGATTGGAAGAATCAATACTGGGAAAATGGCTCTACTACCCAAAGCAATCTACAGATTCAATGCAATCCCTATCAAACTACCACTGGCATTTTTCTCAGAACTAGAACAAAAAAATTCACAATTTTTATGGAAACACAAAAGACCCCGAGGAGCCAAAGCAATCTTGAGAAAGAAAAACAGAGCTGGAGGAATCAGGCTCCCTGACTTCAGACTATAATACAAAGCTACAGTAATGAAGACAGTATGGTACTGGCACAAAAACAGAAATATAGATCAATGGAATAGGATAGAAAGTTCAGAGATAAACCCACACAAATATGGTCACATTATCTTTGATAAAGGAGGCAAGAATATACAATGGAGAAAAGATAGCCTCTTCAATAAGTGGTGCTGGGAAAACTGGACAGCTACATGTAAAAGAATGAAATTAGAACTCTCCCTAACCATACACAAAAATAAACTCAAAATGGATTAAAGACCTAAATGTAAGGGCAGACACTATCAAACCCTTAGAGGAAAACACAGGCAGAACACTCTGTGACATAAATCACAGCAAGATCCTTTTTGACCCACCTCCTAGAGAAATGGAAATAAAAACAAAGTAAACACATGGGACCTAATGAAACTTAAAAGCTTTTGCACAGCAAAGGAAACCATAAACAAGACGAAAAGACAACCCTCAGAATGGGAGAAAATATTTGCAAAAGAAGCAAGTCAGAAAGGATTAATCTCCAAAATTTACAAGCAGCTCATGCAGCTCAGTATCAAAAAAACAAACAACCCAATCCAAAAATGGGCAGAAGACCTAAACAGACATTTCTCCAGAGAAGATATACAGATTGCCAACAAACACATGAAAGAATGCTCAACATCATTAATCATTAGAGAAATGCAAATCAAAACTACAATGAGATATCATCTCACACTAGTCAGAATGGCCATCATCAAAAAATCTAGAAACAATAAATGCTGGAGAGGGTGTGGAGAAAAGGGAACCCTCATACACTGTTGGTGGGAATGTAAATTGATACAGCCACTATTTAGAACAGTATGGAGGTTCCTTAAAAAACTAAAAATAGAACTACCACACGACCCAGCAATCCCAGTACTGGGCATATACCATGAGAAAACCATAATTCAAAAAGTGTCATGTACCACAATGTTCATTGCAGCACTATTTCAATAGCGAGGACATGGAAGCAACCTAAGTGTCCATCGACAGATAAATGGATAAAGAAGATGTGGCACGTATATACAATGGAATATTAATCAGCCATAAAAAGAAATGACACTGAGTTGGATGGATGGACCTACAGTCTGTCACACAGAGTGAAGTAAGTCAGAAAGAGAAAAACAATACCGTATGCTAACACATATATATGGAATCTAAAAAGAAAGGTGATGAAGAACCTGGGGCAAGACAGGAATAAGGACACAGACCTACTAGAGAATGGACTTGAGGACACGGGGAGGGGGAAGGGTAAGCTGGGAGAAAGTGAGAGAGTGGTAGTGTGTATATGGACATATACACACTACCAAATGTAAAATAGATAGCTAGTGGGAAGCAGTCGCGTAGCACAGGGAGATCAGCTCGGTGCTTTGTGACCATCTAGAAGGGTGGGATACGGAGGGTGGGAGGGAGGGAGACGCAAGAGGGAAGAGATATGGGGATATATGTATATGTATAACTGATTCACTTTGTTATAAAGCAGAAACTAACACACCATTGTTAAGCAATTATACTCCAATAAAAATGTAAAAAAAAATAGAATGCTATGTATACTTCTATTAATAGTATCATATCAGATTAAACCTGAAGTATTCAACTTATAGGAATTAAGCCTTCCCCTTTCTTTAAAAATACTATTTAGACTTCAGATAAATAAAACAGCAGAATATTAAACTTCCACCGTAGAATTTTTTTTATTATAGCAACTTTGAAAACTGAAAATTAAAATATGAAGGAAATAACCCTCATATGCACCAATTCACTAAAAAAGCTTACTTAAACCCTATGATCTTAAAATGGAAAATTTCACTTATGCTTATATTATCTAAGAGAGTTAAAGATGCCTGACACACATGAAAAACATAGAAAAAACAAGATATCTAGGCATTTACATTTACAGAAATATATTACCAAATCAAGTTCCTTACATTATATAAGCACACAGAAATTTACAATGGACCTCAAAATTATTTCAAATTCAAACTCTAAAAATTGTTAACATCAGGCCACAGCTGGCTATAAAATCATTCTTCCCTCTTCTTGTCCTCCCATCCCTCCCCTCAAAAATCAGAATTAACTGCTGCTGTATTCTGAGTATTCTAAAAATAAATTTCTTATAATAACTAATACAAAAAATTAATATACACAGCCAGAAATACTTTGGGAAACATGAGCACAGCCCCTACTAATTTAGAAAATTAAAAGAGTAAAAGTTCAAAGAAAGGGATTCAGCATTTGTCTGAAGGAAGACAGCCTAAGCGGCACTAAGTAAACTGCAGTTTGGGGTAAGCATTATTAACACTTAAGTCAGCAGTTATTAAAAGTAAAATTCTGAACAGTTTTTATTTTCCAAAGTCCCATTTTGGACAAGTAATACTACTTTCATAAAGAGGAAAAAACTCTCAATAATATTATGATTTAGAAAGTGTTCCATTGGTCCCACTGAAATTACAGAAAAGATTTTTATTAAGTAATAACTGGATCAAGATGATAAATTAAATACAAGTTCTAGCCTCCCTTACCAACCCAAATCTACAGGTACAACAGGAAAAACAGATGTAGACACATGCATATAAGATTTTTTTAATTAATTAATTTTTTAGCTGCGTTGGATCTTTGTTGCTGTGTGTGGGCTTTCTCTAGTTGCAGCAAGTGGGGGCTACACTTCGTTGTGGTGCGTGGGCTTCTCATTGTGGTGGTTTCTTTTGTTGCAGAGCACGGGCTCTAGGCACATGGGCTTCAGTAGTTGTGGCACTCAGGCTCAGTAGTTGTGGCTCACAAACTCTAGAACACAGGTTCAGTAGTTGTGGTACACGGGCTTCGTTGCTCTGTGGCATGTGGGATCTTCCTGGACCAGGGCTCAAACCCGTGTCGCCTGCATTGGCAGACGGATTCTTAACCACAGTGCCACCAGAGAAGCCCTGCCTATAAGATTAAAGGAGGAAAAAGCAGCCTCCTTTAATGCATAATGACATATGCAGGAACTGTTTCAAAATGCAGCAAATTCAGGTGGTAGATATGGGCAGCAGGAGAGAGCGCCCTGGCCAGCCAAAAGGATGGGTGGTTGGACAGAACGCTTACAAAGCTATAACAATCTATCTGTCTCCTATCTGTCACTTCAGCATCATCTTATAACACTCTCCTACTTACTGGCCTTCTTTTGTTTCCTGGAACAGGTCTCCACCTATGAATGTCACCATCACATACAAATCCTTCCCTGACCACCCTATATAAAGTAATTCCTTAGTCTTCCTATCATAGCCCTTTATTTATTTGTTTAGGATCTATCTGCCCCCACTAGAATGTGAGCTCCACAAAAACAGAGATCTTGACTTATTCACTGCTCAGCAGATATTCACTGAATGGACGAGTGAACTGGTTGGGGCACCTTCCCACCTCATCTCCACAATGAACAAAAGACAGCAGAGGCATCTGCTCCCAAATAAGAGTGGCAAGGAGGAAAATGTTTATTGCCAAGAAAAAGGTCAGTAATGTAGGGAAGAGACAAGATCCAGGAGTAAGGGGAAGCCCTGCTACCTTTGAAGACTAGCTATTGGACCTCCCTCTGGGCAGTATTAAAGACAAGTTGCAATACCCAGTGCCAGAAAGCATGTCCCACGCTTTTCCCACAATTACTGGAGTAAGGCTATAGTAATTATATATAGCATTTACAAACAGACAAACAGGGAATCTTATGGGGGAAAAACAAAAACTGAGTATACAACAAAGAATCACCAACACTTTTGGGAAATCAGCACTTTAAGAAAACACTAAACTCAACAAACAGCATACCCAAGGAAACAGCATTAATAACACAGAATAAGACTTTAATATGTTGAAAGAGATGTGTGAATATACTATATCCATAAGAAAAAGAATGAACTATAGTTACTAGTAATTAAAAATACAATTCTTGACATAAAATAATAGCTGAATAGGAGATTATAAACAGCTTAAAAGTTGAGACATTCTCCCACTACAAAAAGCAAAAGGACAAAGAGATGGAAAGCATGAAATGAGGGACTTCCCTGGTGGTGCAGTGGTTAAGAATCTGCCTGCCAATGGAGGAAACACAGGTTCAATTCCTGGTCCAAGAAGATGCCACATGCCGTGGAGCAACTAAGCCTGTGCTCCACAACTACAGAGCCTGCACTCTAGCCTGCACCTGCGTGCCACAATTAATGAAGCCTGCGTGCCTAGAGCCCGGGCTCCACAACAGAAGCCACTGCAATGAGAAGCCCGCACACTGCGACGAAGAATAGCCCCCACTCACAGCAACTAGAGAAAGCCCACACGCAGCAATGAAGACCACATGCAGCCAAGAATTTTTTTTAAAAAGCATGAAATGAAAAGTTAATAGATAAGAAAAACAGGAAATGAAGAAATAAAATTGTCTCTATTCACAGATGATAAGATCTTATATACTGATATTATATAGAAAATCCACCAAAAGTTATCACAGCTAATAAAAAAACTCAGCGAAGTTGAAGGATACAACATCAACAATCAAAAATCAATCGTATTTCTATACACTAGCAATGAAAAATCTGAAAAGGAAATTAAGAGAACAATTTCATTTATAATAACAACAAAGAATAAAATAACAAACAGTGCTGGAACAACTGGATAGCCACATGCAAAAGAATGAAGCTGGACCTTTATCTCACACCATATACAAAAATTAACTCAAAATGATCCTACCATCTGTACTTAATTGTGAAGCAAAATAAAGATATTTCTGGACATTAAAAAAATTTTAAAAAATTGGTCACCCATGCAACATATTTAAAAATATTACTCATAGAAGCATTTCAGGGGGGAAACAAAAAGGAATTCTAGGACACCAGAAACAGTGGCAGGTAATAAGTTTGATCTAGATGTAGCAATGGACACTTGAAACAAACAAAAGAATCCATTTAACATTGACACTTGGAAGAGTCTCTTGAGCAACAAAATTTAAATGACAGAGAATTACATTTCTTTCTTTTTTCTTTTTTTTTTTTTTGCGGTACACGGGCCTCTCACTGTTGTGGCCTCTCCTGTTGTGGCCTCTCCCGTTGTGGAGCACAGGCTCCGGACGCGCAGGCTCAGCGGCCATGGCTCACGGGCCCAGCCGCTCCGTGGCATGTGGGATCCTCCCGGACCGGGGCACGAACCCATGTCCCCTGCATCGGCAGGCAGACTCTCAACCACTGCGCCACCCGGGAAGCCCTACATTTCATTTTTTTATGGTTCTAATCACGTTACGTGATTATCAGGTAACACAAATAATCATAATATAAATGCTGTTTACTGATTTTCAGTTTTTCCAATCAACCTACAGACAAAGCAAAACCGATAAAGAAAAAAATGTAGATGTTATAAACTTTGCCAATGTTAAAAAGTAATTTAAGTAATAAAAATTGGGAGGTGTATGGGTAAGAAAAGTAGAGGAAAGGGAAAATATAATTTCTCTACCTTTCATAGAAGTGAGTCAAAATTTATTGTATAAAATTACTAAATCAAAAAATCGATAAGTATATTATTTATAAGTTATTAATAGCAGTGACCACAAGAATTAAAACCAGGAACTTAATAGTGTTTGGGGAGTGGGAGTGTTAACACAACAATTCCTTTTAATTTTCTATCCTTCTGAATTTCTTTTGCATTTATGCATTAATTGCATAATTTTAAATTACTAGTTTACCAAAAAATAAGTACTTATATTTACTCAATGGAATATTATGCTGTTGTTTAAAAAAGTTAGGTGAGGGGACTTCCCTGGTGGTCCAGTGGTTAAGAATCCACCTTCCAATGCAGGGGATGCAGTTTCGATCCCTGGTTGAGGAATTAAGATCCCACACGCCGCAGGGCAACTAAGCCCGTGCGCCGCAACTACCAAGCCTGTGCGCTATAGAGCCCAAGAGCCACAACTAGAGAGAAGCCTGCGCACCACGCAACTAAGACCCAATGCAGCCAAATAAATAAATAAATATATTGTTTGAAAAGTTAGGTGAGGTGGAACTATGTATACTGACATGGATAGATGTCCATAAGTGGGAAAAAAATTTAGAACGCACATGTATGTAAGGAAGTATGTGTATATAAATATATAGTATGTATCTGTGTCTTTCTAAATAGATATAATACATATAAAGAAGTGCTATATAAATATTTGTATATTAGTGAAAACCATGTCTGGAAAGATTTATCAACAGCTGTGTCTATAGGTTTAGAAGTGGGGTGGATTTTACTTTATATACATGCATATACTACTTGTATAATAATAACAATAATAAAGAGATACAGTGATAAATATTTAAAAATATGTCTATGATATACTGTAAAATTAAAAAATTAAGTTGTAGACCAATATGTTTATAGCACAATACTATTTTTGTGAATAAGAAGTTGTAGGTTTGTAAGTAAATCTGTGTAACCTTAAGTCAAGAAGGATTAGTACCATATAGTGGATAAGCACCAGATAGTGGTTATCCCTATGAGTTGAAGGAACAGAAAAGAGAAATTAAATTCCTACATTACATAAGTGAAAAAAAACAAGTCATGAGATTATGGGGTTTTTTAATTTTCTTTTAAAATATTTTTTTCAAATAAATAAAAACCCACAAACAAGATTAAATTAAAACCATAATATTTAAAAAAATGAAACTGATAACAGGCATTTTTAAGTGGAAATCTAAAAGCAAGTTCTTCCTACCCACTAAAACAATGTATAAATCAGTCCTGTTCTGTCATTAATACAAAAATAAACATTGCTCACAAGTTCCTAGCTAATTCACCAGAGGGCTCTCTCACCAAGAAAGTTCTACTGTCTCTATTAAGTTCTGGGCCCCTGCAGCCTAAGCTATGGCCTTCTTAAATACCTGTGACCTCAGAATCTTGTGACATAGATAATTTCATTTCAAAGGACAGAACTTTAGAAAAGAAGGCATTTCTTTAAAAGCATAGGATAAGGAATTGGTTAGAAAGAATGATACTTACATGTAAACATAATTCGCTGGGTATAGAAGTTATCACATTCAGGTCCCTTTTGCACACTGATATGTTAGCAGGCTGACTCACAGTCACATTGGACAGAATCTTAGAGCCTGTCTGCTGAAAATTAGGGGACTGTGCAGGACTATCTTGAATTCCACAGTGACTGATGCCTATGACTTCTGGCACTGGACATGAGACTGTGTCTTCAGCAGAGGAAGAAAATGGAGAGTCTATGCTTTGGGTATCCTTCTGACTCTCAGGATAGATGCTAGACATGCTATGCTCCTGATAGAGCAAATTTCTTAATTTTTCATCCAGAGTTTTAATTCGGTTGTCTGCAAACTCCATTTTTGGAGGTCCTTCCCCATCTGATTCCAGGACCGTAGAGGACAGCAGGCTAGTTGGTTCAAGGCCAGGGGTCTGAGTGGGAATGACCATCTTAGGAGAAATTGCTTCCATGATCACTGCGGTTTCTCCTTCTTGGGAAATAAACTCTGCATCTGTAGTTGGCTGCTGCACTGGTAAGGGCTGAGGCTTTTGATCAGACATAAATGCCGGAGTTCTAAGAGAGTTAGGAGCAATCTGAGTTGACTCACCAGGAGCTGCCTGACTGGCAGCTTGGTGACCTGGATACACAGGTAGGAATATGCCTGCTTGGCTGGTGAGTCCCTCACATTCAAGTGGAACTGCACGAACTGAAGTAGCCATATGACTGGAACTACTAGCAACTGGTGCCATTATCTGCTTGTCATCTTCCACTTGATAAAGTATAGTTGGCTGCTTAGTTTCTACACTGGCATATTCAGAAATCTTACCATCAACTACATCCTTGTGTTCTGATGTGGCGGTGTAAAGTGCACGCTGGCATGGATTATTTTCTAGAGTGAGCAGCGTGTCCTGTGATATTTCCTTATTACTTATGTTTCTTGGACCTGGAACAATAACAAAGAATGGCTAAGCATGTATTGGTAAGTACAAAGCAAGGACTAGTACCCAAACTCAAAGGGAACTGGAGGAGCAAGGGGCAAATTAGAACCTGTGTGAAAGTACTCTTGTAAATAAGACTCAAAATACACAGAATTCAACCTAACAAGGAGAAAAACCTTTTCCTTTTTTTCATAAACATTAAAATTTAAATGGCTTAAGTTACCTCCTAACATTAACATCTTCAAAAATGCTTATGAAAATTCTCATAAGCATGAAATACCCATGAAAACAAGTTAAAGATACAGTATATATTTTGCATCCCCATCTTCCAGGTCTGGATAAAGGTGGCAGAGAACAAACACTTACTAGAAAGCAGATTTAGCCCAGGAACTGTAGACATGGACTGCTGAAGAGAAGGAGGAGATTGAGCCTCACGGTTTCTTATTGTCTGATTGATACAAAATCGCCATCGACCAACTGGGGATGACTGAGGAGCAGATTCATCTGTAGAAAGAATTGGCAAAAATTAATATGCTAAGCAATTGTCAATATGTTTACCTATTGACTAAGGAAACCAGGTTAAAACACCGTTTTGTCTTTTATCTCCATTTCCAATGGCACTAGGATATGTGTAACTTATAAGACCAGACCTCCCAACCCTGACTGACAAATACTCTAACAACTAAGCACAAGATATCTTTAGAGAAGGATTTTGGATTCTATGGAAACACACATTGTATCAATAGCAATTAAAAGCAGGGCACTTTTGGGAAAAAAACGAAAAGCACTTTTTCCACTAAAACCTACATCTTCTGTCCTGTATCCTGATTATGGTGGTGCTTACACAAATCTATAAGAGGACTAAAATTTACAGAACCCTACACCAAAAGAAAAAAAAGTCTATTTTATTGTATGACAACTTAAAAAGTAAAGTAAAATAAGCCCCTACATCTGTACTCCTACTTTGTTAACTTATTCAAATAAGTTATTCTCTTTTAAACTTTACCCTACTTTGCCAGTCAGAAATATACTCAGGGACTTCCCTGGTGGTGCAGTGGTTAAGAATCCGCCTGCCAATGCAGGGGACATGGGTTCAAGCCCTGGTCCGGGAAGATCCCACATGCCACGGAGCTACTGAGCCCATGCGACACAACTACTAAGCCTGTGCACCACAACTACTGAAGCCTGCATGCCTCGAGCCCGTGATCCGCAACAAGAGAAGCCACCACAGTGAGAAGCCCGCACACCACAACAAAGAGCAGATCCCACTCGCTGCAACTAGAGAAAGCCCGCACGCAACAACAAAGACCCAACACAGCCATAAATAAATAAATAAAAAGAAATCTACTCAGACTCCTGCTAATGAGAAAAAGAAGACAGAGGAGAACCCTGGCATCCTAACACAAACTACATTTGAGGGTAATGGTATCTAGTTCCATGACTCCCATACCACCTGTTGCTTCTTTATGCTGTTATAATTCCTTCAGATGTCCTCATTTGTCTGTGGCTCTTCTCCCCCTCCCAGACACTCTAAATATACCCATGACCAGAGTTGAGAAGAATGGAGAGATAAGGTTATGAGAAAAGAAAATAGAAGACCCCATTTTTAGTCCCTGGCAGTTTATCTGGTATCTGATTTACAAAAACTTATCAGTGATCATAGCAGGTAGAAGCGTATCATTGGTAGAATGAAATCAAGATACTAATGCTATTAAAACATGAGGCAAACTTAGAACATAATGATTTTAGTTAAGAAAGTTGTTGTCCATTAAAGGTCAGCAGTACTGTGACTGCTTTTCTGGTAACATACCATGCAACAACTCAGAAATAAACTAATCAGGTAAAGAACTAATACTTGGAGGAAATTTGGAGAATGGTTTTACTTCTCACGTTTTTTACTTCTTATTTCTGGGCTATAAAGTCCTTTCAAAGTGTGGGAAAACCTACATTAACAATTTATCAAATTCCTTTATTGGCTAACATCTTTCCCAAGGTGTGTACATTAAAAGTTTCCAAATGTCTTGCTTCAAAAGCCAAATGGTAAATTTTATTAAGTATACTTACTGCTGGTTTGAGTGGATGCAGAATTTATCTGTACTTGTTCAGATGATCCTGTCTGAATTAAAAATGAATAGATAAATAAAGGAGTTCCTGATACATATCCAAGAAGACCTATTTGCTAAGCAATTGCTCTTACTTGGCTACTGCTGGATTCCACAGTAATAGAGTCAACTCCAACGGCTCTTTCTGCAGCAGAGTGGACATGAAAGATCTCCTGGGCTTGACCTACAATAGCCCTCAATTCTTCTATAAATTTTTCTCTTTCACTTTCCAGGACAAAGTTATCTTCGACCTATCCAAAAGTAAAAGTAAGTCTATTCACAAGAATGAATTTAGTTTCTTCAACATTATAATATAGTGACTACCATAAAGAAAAATAAATTAGGTATTTAGATCTAAATGCCACAACAGAGTTAACAAAGACCAGCAATAAAATGCCACATAATACATTAAATTATTCTATTTTGAGAACACTGACATTTGTCAGATTGGCACTACCTACCAGAAGCCAGCATTTTAAAAAAATCTGGCATTCTATAAATTGATTGCCATTTGAAGAACATAACTGAGGTAATGTTTACGTTTAAAACTAGGATGTCCAAACGCAAAAGCTTTTAAATAAAAAAAAATCACAAAATGAAGCATCTCTAAAGACGATAAAGAATGGCCTAGAGACAGTTCAGAAAATACTACATTGAATAAGAGGCAGACTGACAAAATTATTAACTTTTAAAATGTTAAATTCTGCTTCGCCAGGAATGTATATACAAAGAAAACTGGCAGAAACAAAAGCATTATGTACTCTTCATGCCACCCTAGCTCATCCCCATTAAAAACACAAGAGGAGGGGAATACTAACTTAAGCCTAACAATTCAAAGAAAATACAAAAACTAAATGAAATGATGAACATTACTTGAACACCTATATGTAAGATGTTATATCAGTAGCTAATACATTAGAATTACCTGGGGAACTTTACAAACTATTAATGCTTAGGTCTCATCTCCAAAAATTCTGATTTAATTAGGGACCCAGGCAACAGAATTGTTTTTGTTTTAGTTTTTGTTTGGTTTTTTTTTTTTTTCTTGGCTGCACCACGTGGCTTGCAGGATCTTAGTTCCCTGACCAGGACTGAACCCAGACAACAGCAGTGAAAGCACCGAGTCCTAACCACTGGACCACCAGGGTATTCCCAACAGAATTGTTAAAAAGCTCTTCCAGTGGTTTTGACATGCAGCTAGGGATAAGAAGCACTGACCTAGATCCTCTCTTAATGAAACTCCTTCATATTTTACACATAAATATACAGAAACCAGAGGAGGTATAGTGACTTACTCTTGAACATAACCAATTTAGCTCTGTACAAATTTTAAAAACTAGCAGTACCCTAAAAAAAGATGGCTCTGAATAAACGGCAGGAGAGTTAGAGAGGAAAAAGAGACAGAATGCTGAAGAGAAAATAATTTAGTTTTACTGTACTTACCATATAGTCTGCAATATCCTCTGGTGCATCACCATCAACATCAAACTTGAAGGTGACCATCTTGTTATTGTGTGTCTCCAGTTGACACTCCACCATGTTGTCTCCAGAGGTTGACACCTGGGCACAAACATGTCATTAGTTTAAGAGTCAGTCATTGTCTTCTCTTTGTAAATGGTGCAGGAAACATTTGGAGTTCACATACAATATATGAAAAAATGGTTTAAACTGTTCAGAATCTAAAAAGATTCTGTTTTTCCCTTGATGAAATACTGTCTAAACAACCATTGTATGACAAATCTAAGGCTCAAATTATTCAGCAAAAAATAAGTTAGAAATGTGAACCTGTGGGAAAGAAAAGGAACACAACTTCTATGAAAAGACAAAAAAAAAGTTACAACGGTCACTATAGCTATCTGCAATGCAAAGATCTAAATCTGTTCATTCATTTCCAAAATTCTCCCACAAATTTACCCTTTAAGCTAAAGAAAATGCACTGCTAATGGAAATGTAAACTGGTCCAAAATTTATGGACAGCAACCTAGAAATACGTATTTAGAAACTTTAAAAAAATCTTCATACCCTTTGACCCACTAATTCTACTTCTAGGAATCTATCATAAGGAAATAATCAGGTACATATACAAAGATTTGTGTTCAAGAGTGTCTGCTGCAGAGTTTCACAATACCCTATACTCACCTCCACAGCAACATCTCCCCTCCCTGACCCCCCAGACCTCAACATGCACTCTTAACCAAATCATATTTATACACTGACCTGAAGGACAGTAAGCTGAAATTTAGTCCCCTTCTCTGATCGAGGACAGGAAGCTCTTCTCTGTTTGATCCGATCTTGTTTGCCATTTCCACTTGAGTTATCAGGGGTATTGGTGTTTTCCTTCACAGCTGCCACATCATTATTCAAACTATTATTTAAAAAAAAAAAAGCAGCTCCAATTCCATTTCTCAGAGAAGACATTATTCCATAATTCTCAAAGTCCAATATTTAACCCAAATCAGAGTTAACAACTGAAATTCCTTTGTGGATAGAATCATTCCATCTTGATGATAAAATTCTAAGAAAAACCCTCAATTATAAAATCATAAATAATGTTTAAATAAAATATATAAGTAGTACAATATCTCTCAAAAAGTTATGACTGCACAACTCTGCAAATATACTAAATGCCATCGAATTGTACACTTTAAATGGGTGAAAATCTAATGGTATGTGAATTATATCTCAATAAAGCTGTTTTTAAAAGTTATGAAACACTGAGATTATATTGTACGTATTAGGCCAACATCTCACAGTAGTGGGATTGAAAGAAAAACACTGCTAGTGATGGACCTCTGTGGAACCTTTTATCACGGGATATTCCTGATCAATTTTATTTTGTTTGTTTTGGGGTTTTTCTTATTAATAATATGTTCAAATAAAACTTCTAAAAACCAATTCTCACTCAAAATATAGCTGTTTATGTAACAAACACAACAGGGGATACATGAGGTGTGGAAGACAGGAATACTGCAGGAAACAGAAAAAGAAATGAAAATGAGATAAAGAACATGTAGTATGTACATACAATGGAATATTATTCTACCATAAAAAAGAATGAAATCTTGCCATTTGTAACAACATAGATGGAAATTGAGGGCATTATGCTAAGTAAGTCAGAAAGAGAAAGACAAATACCATATGATCTCACTTAAATGCGCAATCTAAAAAAACGAAAAATCTCCAAAGCTCATAGATACAGAGAACAGATTGGTTGTTGCCAGAGGCAGGGGTGGGGGAAGGGGGTGGAGAGTGGGCAAAATGGGTGAAGGGAGTCAAAAGGTACAAACTACCAGTTACAAAATAAATAAGTCATGTAATGTACTGCATGGCAACTATAGTTAATAATGCTGTATTGCATATTTCAAAGATGCTAAGAGAGTAGATTTTAAAAGTTCTCACCACAAGAAAAAAAATTTTGTAACTATGTATGGTGATGGATGTTTAAACTAGACTTATTGTGGTGATCATTTCATAATATATACAAATGTTGAATCACTCTATTGTATATCCAAAACTCATATAAGGGTATACATGAGTTTTACCTCAGTAGAATGAAAGGAAGGAAAGAAGGAAGGAAGGAAGGAAGGAAGGAAGGAAGAGGGAAGGAGGGAGGGAAGAAGAAAAAATACACCATAATTTTGATTTAAAAAACTGAAAATGAATGATGTGAAAATGATTCAACATGATTAACTCTAACTAGTTATATTTTGCAGGTTCAAGTCAATACGATTATGACAGAGCAGACTAACTTTCAGCTGATCTGTGTCAAAGGTATTTTTCAGCTTTCTCTTTAATAAATTTGAAGATATTTCAATAAATAACAAAAATTCCAATAAATACATTTGAAACTTAAATGAGATCTGTAAGCAGCAGATATATTTTAAATTAATTTTTAGGTTAAGTCCTTTCTCCTAAAAACTACTCAGGAAGTATCTATATAAAGATATACAAAAGAGTTAAGAGGAGTAGGCGGAGGACGAGGGGAAGATGGCAGAAGAGTAAGACGGACAGTTCACCTTCCTCCCCACAGGTACACCAGAAATACATCTACACGTGGAACAACTCCTACAGAAAACCCACTGAACGCTGGCAGAAGACGTCAGACCTCCCAAAAGGCAAGAAACTCCCCACGTACCTGGGTAGGGCAAAAGAGAAAACAATAAACAGAGACAAAAGGATAGGGACAGGACCTGCACCAGTGGGAGGGAGCCGTGAAGGAGGAAAGGTTTCCACACACTAGGAAGCCTCTTCGCGGGCAGAGACTGACGGTGGCAGAGGGGGAAAGCTTCGGAGTAGCAGAGGCGAGCACAGCAACAGGGGTGCGGAGGGCAAAGCGGAGAGATTCCCGCACAGAGGATAGGTGCCGACCGGCACTCACCAGCCCGAGCGGCTTGTCTGCTCACATGCCGGGGCGGGTGGGGCTGGGAGCTGAGGCTCGGGCTTCGGTCGGAGCGCAGGGAGAGGACTGGGGCTGGCAGCGTGAACACAGCCTGCAGGGCGTTGGTGCACCACGGCTAGCCGGGAGGGAGTCAGGGGAAAAGTCTGTACCTGCCGAAGAGGCAGGAGACTTTTTCTTCCCTCTTTGTTTCCTGGTGCGCGAGGAGAGGCGATTAAGAGCGCTGCTTAAAGGAGATCCAGAGACGAGCGTGAGCCGCGGCTAAAAGCGCGGACACCAGAGACGGGCATGAGACGCTAAGGCCGCTGCTACCGCCACCAAGAAGCCTGTGTGCGAGCACAGGTCACTATCTACAAACTCCTTCCAGGGAGCCTGTGCAGCCCGCCACTGCCAGGGTCCCGGGATCCAGGGACAACTTCCCCAGGAGAACGCACGGCACGCCTCAGGCTGGTGCAACGTCACGCTGGCCTCTGCCGCCGCAGGCTCTACCCCCATCCGTACCCCTCCCTCACCCCGGCCTGAGTGAGCCAGAGTCCCCAAAGCGGCTGCTCGTTTAACCCCATCCTGTCTGAGCGAAGAACAGGCGCCCTCCAGCAACCTATACCCAGAGGCGGAGCCAAATCCAAAGCTGAGCCCCGGGAGCTGTAAGAACAAAGAAGAGAAAGGGAAATCTCTCCCAGCAGCCTCAGAAGCAGCAGATCAAAGCTCCACAATCAATTTGATGTACCCTGCATTTGTGGAATACATGAATAGACAACGAATGATCCCAAATTGAGGAGGTGGACTTTGAGAGCAAGATTTATGATTTTTTCCCCTTCTCCTCTTTTTGTGAGTGTGTATGTGTATGCTTCTGTGTGAGATTCTGTCTGTACAGATTTGCTTCCACCATTTGTCCTAGGATCCTATCTGTCCGTTTTTTTTTTTAAATTTTTTTTCTTAAGTACTTTTTATTTTAATAACTTTATTATATTTTATTTTACTTTATATTCTTGCTTTTTTTCCTTCCTTCCCTCCTTCCTTCCCTCCTTCCACCCTCCCTCTTCTCTTTCTTTCTTTCTTTTTTCTTTCTACTTCTACTAATTCTTTCGTTCTACATTTTCTCCTTTTTCTTCTGAGACGTGTGGATGAAAGGCTCTTGGTGCTGCAGCCAGGAGTCACTGCTGTGCCTCTGAGGTGGGAGAGCCAACTTCAGGACACTGGTCCACAAGAGACATCCCAGTTCCACATAATATCAAACGGCAAAAATCTCCCAGAGATCTCCATCTCAACACCAACACCCAGCTTCACTCAATGACCAGCAAGCTACAGTGCTGGACACCCTATGCCAAACAACTATCAAGACAGGAACACAACACCAACCATTAGCACAGAGGCTGCCTAAAATCATAATAAGTCCACAGACACCCCAAAACGCAACAACAGACGTGGACCTGCCCAATAGAAAGACAAGATCCAACCTCATCCACCAGAAAACAGGCACTAGTCCCCTCCACCAGGAAGCCTACACAACCCACTGGAAAAACATTAGCCACTGGGGACAGACACCAAAAACAACGGGAACTACGAACCTGCAGCCTGCAAAAAGGAGACCCCAAACACAGTAAGATAAGCAAAATGAGAAGACAGAAAAACACACAGCAGGTGAAAGAGCAAGATAAAAACCCACCAGACCTAACAAATGAAGAGGAAATAGGCAGTCTACCTGAAAAAGAATTCAGAATGATAGTAAATATGATCCAAAATCTTGGAAATAGAATAGAAAAAATGCAAAAAACATTTAACAAGGACCTAGAACAAGTAAAGATGAAACAAGGAACGATGAACAACACAATAAATGAAATGAAAAATACTCTAGAAGGGATCAATAGCAGAATAACTGAGGCAGAAGAACGGATAAGTGACGTGGAAGATAAAATAGTGGAAATAACTACTGCAGACCAGAATAAAGAAAAAAGAATGAAAAGAACTGAGGACAGTCTCAGAGAACTCTGGGACAACATTAAACGCACCAACATTCGAATTATAGGGGTTCCAGAGGAAGAAGAGAAAAAGAAAGGGACTGAGAAAATATTTGAAGAGATTATAGCTGAAAACTTCCCTAATATGGGAAAGGAAATAGTTAATCAAGTCCAGGAGGCACAGAGAGTCCCATACAGAAAAAATCCAAGGAGAAATACGCCAAGACACATATTAATCAAACTGTCAAAAATTAAACACAAAGAAAACATATTAAAAGCAACAAGGGAAAAACAACAAATAACACACAAGGGAATCCCCATCAGGTTAACAACTGATCTTTCAGCAGAAACTCTACAAGCCAGAAGGGAGTGGCAGGACATATTTAAAGTGATGAAGGAGAAAAACCTGCAACCAAGATTGCTCTACCCAGCAAGGATCTCAATCAGATTTGATGGAGAAATTAAAACCTTTACAGACAAGCAAAAGCTGAGACAGTTCAGCACCACCAAACCAGCTTTACAACAAATGCTAAAGGAACTTCTCTAGGCAAGAAACACAACAGAAGGAAAATACCTACAATTACAAACCCAAAACAATTAAGAAAATGGGAATAGGAACATATATATCGATAATTACCTTAAATGTAAATGGACTAAATGCTCCCACCAAAAGACACAGATTGGCTGAATGGATACAAATACAAGACCCATATATATATATGCTGTCTACAAGAGACCCACTTCAGACCTAGAGACACATACAGACTGAAACTAAGGGGATGGAAGAAGATATTCCATGCAAATGGAAACCAAAAGAAAGCTGGAGTAGCATTTCTCATATCAGACAAAACAGACTTTAAAATAAAGACTACTAGAAGAGACAAAGAAGGACACTACATAATGATAAAGTGATCGATCCAAGAAGAAGATATAACAATTGTAAATATTTATGTACCCAACATTGGAGCACCTCAATACATAAGGCAAATACTAACAGCCATAAAAGGGGAAATCGACAGTAACACACTCATAGTAGGGGACTTTAACACCCCACTTTCACCAATGGACAGATGATGCAAAATGAAAATAAATAAGGAAACACAAGCTTTAAATGATACATTAAACAAGATGGACTTAATTGATATTTATAGGACATTCCATCCGAAAACAACAGAATACACATTTTTCTCAAGTGCTCATGGAACATTCTCCAGGATAGATCATATCTTGGGTCACAAATCAAGCCTTGGTAAATTTAAGAACACTGAAATTGTATCAAGTATCTTTTCCGACCACAACGCTATGAGACTAGACATCAATTACAGGAAAAGATCTGTAAAAAATACAAACACATGGAGGCTAAAAAATACACTACTTAATAATGAACTAATCACTGAAAAAATCAAAGAGGAAATAAGAAAATACCTAGAAGCAAATGACAATGGAGACACGACGACCCAAAACCTATGGGATGCAGCAAAAGCAGTTCTAAGAGGGAAGATTATAGCAATACAATCCCACCTTAAGAAACAGGAAACATCTCGAATAAACAACCTGACCCTGCACCTAAAGCAATTAGAGAAAGAAGAACAAAAAAAACCCCAAAGTTAGCAGAAGGAAAGAAATCATAAAGATCAGATCAGAAATAAATGAATAAAATGAAGGAAATGATAGCAAAGATCAATAAAACTAAAAGCTGGTTTTTTGAGAAGATAAACAAAATTGATAAACCATTATGCAGACTCATCAAGAAAAAAAGGGAGAAGAATCAAATCAATAGAATTAGAAATGAAAAAGGAGAAGTAACAAGTGACACTGCAGAAATACAAAAGATCATGAGAGATCACTACAAGCAACTCTATGCCAATAAAATGGACAACCTGGAAGAAATGGACAAATTCGTAGAAATGCACAACCTGCCAAGAATGAATCAGGAAGAAATAGAAAATATGAATAGACCAATCACAAGCACTGAAATTGAAACTGTGATTAAAAATATTCCAACAAGCAAAATCCCAGGACCAGATGGCTTCACAGGCGAATTCTATCAAACATCTAGAGAAGAGCTAACACCTATCCTTCTCAAACTCTTCCAAAATATAGCAGAGGGAGGAACATTCCGAAACTCATTCTACAAGTCCACCATCACCTTGATACCAAAACCAGACAAGGATGTCACAAAGAAACAAAACTACAGGCCAAGATCACTGATGAACATAGATGCAAAAATCCTCAATAAAATACTAACAAACAGAATCCAATAGCACATTAAAAGGATCATACACCATGAACAAGTGGGGTATATTCCAGGAATGCAAGGATTCTTCAATATATGCAAATCAATCAATGTGATACACCATACTAACAAATTGAAGGAGAAAAACCATATGATCACCTCAATAGATGCAGAGAAAGCTTTTGACAAAATTCAACACCCATTTATGATAAAAACCCTGCAGAAAGTAGGCATAGAGGGAACTTTCCTCAACATAATAAAGGCCATATATGACAAACCCACAGCCAACATTGTCCTCAATGGTGAAAAACTGAAACCATTTCCGCTAAGATCAGGGACAAGACAAGGTTGCCCACTCTCACCACTCTTATTCAACATAGTTTTGGAAGTTTTAGCCACAACAATCAGAGAAGAAAAGGAAATAAAAGGAATCCAAATCAGAAAAAAAGAAGTAAAGCTGTCACTGTTTGCAGATGACATGATACTATACATAGAGAATCCTAAAGACGCTACCAGAAAACTACTAGAGCTAATCAATGAATTTGGTAAAGTAGCAGGATACAAAATTAATGCACAGAAATCTCTGGCATTCCTGTACACTAATGATGAAAAATCTGAAAGTGAAATCAAGGAAACACTCCCATTTACCATTGCAACAAAAAGAATATCTAGGAATAAACCTACCTAAGGAGACAAAAGACCTGTATGCAGAAAATTATAAGACACTGATGAAAGAAATTAAAGATGATACAAATAGATGGAGAGATATACCATGTTCTTGGATTGGAAGAATCAACATTGTGAAAATGACTCTACTACCCAAAGCAATCTACAGATTCAATGCAATCCCTATCAAACTACCACTGGCATTTTTCACAGAACTAGAACAAGAAATTTCACAATTTTTATGGAAACACAAAAGACCCCGAGTAGCCAAAGCAATATTGAGAATGAAAAACAGAGCCGGAGGAATCAGGCTCCCTGACTTCAGACTATACTACAAAGCTACAGTAATCAAGACAGTATGGTACTGGCACAAAAACAGAAAGATAGATTAATGGAACAGGATAGAAAGCCCAGAGATAAACCCACACACATATGGTCACCTTATCTTTGATAAAGGACGCAGGAATGTACAGTGGAGAAAGGACAGCCTCTTCAATAAGTGATGCTGGGAAAACTGGACAGGTACATTTAAAAGTATGAGATTAAATCACTCCCTAACACCATACACAAAAATATGCTCAAAATGGATTAAAGACCTAAATGTAAGGCCAGAAACTATCAAACTCTTAGAGGAAAACATAGGCAGAACACTCTATGACATAAATCACAGCAAGATCTTTTTTGACCCACCTCCTAGGGAAATGGAAATATAAACACATGAGACCTAATGAAACTGAAAAGCTTTTGCACAGCAAAGGAAACCATAAACAAGACCAAAAGACAACCCTCAGAATGGGAGAAAATATTTTCTAATGATGCAACTGACAAGGGATTAATCTCCAAAATTTATAAGCAGCTCATGCAGCTCAGTAACAAGAAAACAAACAACCCAATCCAAAAATGGGCAGAAGACCTAAATAGACAGTTCTCCAAAGAAGATATACAGACTGCCAGCAAACACATGAAAGAATGCTCAACATCATTAATCATTAGAGAAATGCAAAGCAAAACTACAGTACGATATAATCTCCCACCAGTCAGAATGGCCATCATCAAAAAATCTAGAAATAATAAATGCTGGAGAGGGTGTGGAGAAAAGGGAACACTCTTGCACTGCTGGTGGGAATGTGAATTGGTACAGCCACTATGGAGAACAGTATGGAGGTTCCTTAAAATACTACAAATAGAACTACTATATGACCCAGCAATCCCACTACTGGGCATATACCCTGAGAAAACCATAATTTAAAAAGAGTCATGTAGCAAAATGTTCGTTGCAGCTCTATTTACAATAGCCCGGAGATGGAAACAACCTAGGTGACCTAAGTGTCCATCATCGGATGAATGGATAAAGAAGATGTGGCACATATATACAACGTAATATTACTGAGCCATAAAAAGAAACGAAACTGAGCTATTTGTAATGAGGTGGATAGACCTAGAGTCTGTCATACAGAGTGAAGTAAGTCAGAAAGTGAAAGACAAATACCGTATGCTAACACATATATATGGAATTTAAGAAAAGAAAATGTCATGAAGAACCTAGTAGTAGGACAGGAATAAAGACACAGGCCTACCAGAGAATGGACTTGTGGATAGGGGGAGGGGGAAGGGTAAGCTGTGACAAAGCGAGAGAGAGGCATGGACATATATACACTACCAAATGTGGGTAGCAACTGCATAGCACAGGGAGATCAGCTCGGTGCTTTGTGACCACCTAGAGGGGTGGGATAGGGAGGGTGGGAGGGAGGGAGATGCAAGAGGGAAGAGATATGGGAACATATGTATATGTATAGCTGATTCACTTTGTTATAAAGCAGAAACTAACACACCATTGGAAAGCAATTATGCTCCAATAAAGATGTAAAAAAATAAATAAAATAAAAGATATACAAGAAAAAATAAAACTAACTCCTAAATGTTTTTCTTTGTCCCTGTGAAAAAGAATTTTCATAAATACAAGTGGAGGAAGAAAATACATTAATACTGCTGTTAGTTTTTTAATAGAAAAATAGCCATAATAAATAACACGTTCAGAGGATAAAAGGGACATAATTCTAGTCAATGCAGCTGTATCATTCACTTTGTAAAGTTATCTGAAAACACTAGTTTAGGGTTTGGGACAAGATGGCAGAAACTCAACTCTCCCCATTCCTCCCCACTAAGTATAACTAAAAAGTCTGGAAATAATATCACAGGAGGGCACTGAAGAGTGAAAAGATGAAGGCAGACTAGCTAGGGACTCCCAGGACTTGAGGAAAAATATAGCAGCTTGGCATCTCCTGACTCCTGGGCCAAAAGGCAAAGGTAGCCCGAGCCCAGTGGTCTCCTGAACCCCAACCTAGCAACAGAAGGTGGTTCAGGTGGGCCCTTTCCTCCCTTGGTGATGCTGTTGGGACCCCTACAAGTAGCATGTGGTCTGGAGAGCTGGCTTAGGGCAGCGGGCCTAGAGAAGTGCTCTCCAACCCCTTGGTCCAGCAGTGGGTCCCAATGGTGTCATTTGAACCAAGCAGATCAGAATAATAATACAAAGACTCTGAAAACTAAATTGTCATTAGAACCATAGTCCACAAAAGTAGACCATGACCTTTGCACCTAAACACAGTGACTGACTGCTAAAATAGAGTATTTAAATAGGATCCAGGGTATCATAACATAATGTCCATAATGTCCAGGATACAAATGAAAATTCTCTGTCATACCAAAAACCAGGAAAATCACAACTTGAATGTGAAAAGACAATCAACAGATGCCAACACCAGAATGAATCAGATATTGGAATTACCTGACAAGGATTTTAAAGCAGCCATTATCAAATTGTTTCAGTGAGCAATCACAAATACTTTTGAAGCAAATGAAAAGCCAGAAAATCTCATAATAATAGAAGATATTAAGAAAGAAACAAATGGAAATTATAGAAAGTACAATCATAGAAATAAAAAATGCACTGAGTGGGCACAATAGCAGAATGAATAGGACAAAGGAAAGAATCAGTGAACCTGAAGACAGAACAAGAGAAATTAACCCAATCTGAACAAGATAGAAAAAAATATTAGTTTACAACTACCAAATAACAATATAATTATATATCTGGTTGTAATTTATTTCTTTAGATTAGCTGGAACTTTAAATTATATTATTTCTTATTTCCTTTTTTAATTCTTATAGTATTTTCCTAAGAACAGAATATGATGGGAATTCCCTGGCAGATCAGTGGTTAGGACTCCACACCCTCACTGCCAAGGGCATGGGTTCAATCCCTGGTCAGGGAACTAAGATCCCACAAGCCACGGTGGTGCAGCCAAAAAAAACAAAAACAAAAAAAACAAGAATATTATAATAATGTGAACAAGAAAATGGTCAGTAATTTCATAGTCCATATGATCTTTATTAACATAAAAAGTAAAAATAATATCTACTATTTTTATTGAACATGCACACAAATACTAGAACACAGAAACTTCTTCAGTCAACACACACTAAGCACCTAATGAATGCAGTACTTCAACATACCCTCATCGCTTTCATGGTATTAATTTGAAGCTACTCACCTTCGAACTAAATCCGGTTTTAGAAGAGTTGCTGGTTGTTCAGCTCCAACTGCTTGGGATACAGGCTGTAAATAGCACAGAAATAAAACTTATTATGATAACAGCAAACTTTAAGCTGAAGGTGCAATTTTCTATTGTTGCAGAAAATGTGTTTGTTACATTTCATACTTTGGTTACCACACAGTCCAGGTAAAATGTCTACATTACTGAATGTCTCTATCAATCCTATTATTGATGTTACTACCAAAGATAAAGAAAAATAAAATGTAGCAGTATTGATATTCATCAAGACGTTTTCATTAAAAAGACGGCATTGGGCTTCCCTGGTGGTGCAGTGGTTGAGAGTCTGCCTGCCAATGCAGGGAATACGGGTTCGAGCCCTGGTCTGGGAAGATCCCACATGCCGTGGAGCAACAAAGCCCGTGAGCCACGGCTACTGAGCCTGTGCGTCTGGAGCCTGTGCTCCGCAACACGAGAGGCCGCGACAGTGAGAGGCCCGTGCACCGCAATGAAGAGTGGCCCCCGCTCGCCGCAACTAGAGAAAGCCTGTGCACAGAAACGAAGACCCAACACAGGCAAAAATAAATAAATTAAATTTAAAAAAAGACGGCATTGTTTTTTATACTTTTGTTTGTGTTATTTTTCAATGGCTTCCAGTCCTGACTGTAAAACTACTAATAAAAGGAAGAGTTGCTGCCATTCCAGAAACAGATAAATCAATGATTCAAGCTTTAACGTATTGCATGGTCTCTCTCTCTCTCGTTCCCTTTTCACTAAACTACTGCAAACAATTCCTCTGAGATGTTAGTATCCAGCAGCTGCAATACTGGCATCTAGGAGAAAAGTTTATAAAGGCAAATGCCAACCCTAAGGGAAAATAATGTTAAACATTTACCTAATCCATCCTATGCATTGCTGCTGGTGACAGTACAGTGACTTTAAAATGTAAATCTACCAAAATCAATCACTTAACCTACCTAGTTTAAACCCTCTATGATGGCCCCTCATCTTCTATAAGGTTAAGTTCCTTTGGATGGTAAATAAAGTCCTCAATGAACTGGTCCCTGCCTCATTCTCTAGCTCTTCTCTTCTTGAAGCCACACTGAACTCTAGCTCCTCTGAATGAGTTGGGCTTTTTCATATACAGTGACTCTACTTATATTCCTTCATCTCCCTGGACTATTTCAACTACTCCTTAGTCCTGTCCATTTAGCAAATATCTGAATGGAACTCCTGTATACAAGAAGGCTCTATTACAATGGGTTCCAGAAAGACTAGCAAAATCACCTTGGAGTCTCTTTAAAAAACACATATACCTTATCTCATATCTTGGTTTCTAAACTAAAAGGGATAAAGGTTCCTTGGAGAAATGGCTGATTCCAGCACTGGGGCAAGGAAAATATAAGATGAGCCTGGATCATCTTGCTATCCCCCAAAGTAAAGAACTGCTCAAAGAACGATGGGAACATATCAAAAGCACACTTGAGTCACCTTGAAGGGGTTCCCACTACCCAAATATGGAAAAATTGGGGATGAAAATAAATAATGAGTAACAGAATATAATGCATTTAATAAAATAAAATAATCCAAGAGTTCATACTGATACAAACAGAAGAAAGCTCTTACAACACAAAGCCAAATAAATATAAGGAATGACAAAGTTAGAAAATCATCAATGGATGATAAAACTAGTGGGTGAAAGTTGGATGAGGAACAAGATATCTACATAGTTTCAAAATATCTCCCCACAAATCACTTATTCATTACAAAAGCAAAACATGGTTACTTTACAGTGGAAGAACTTGGCAGCCTCCACCTTAACCAAGTAATCAAATTTAACCTCAGCAATATTGGGACAAACTGACATTACATGGCTCCTAATATGATACAATGCACAAAGGTTACAACATTGTTTGCATGGTATTCCTGACAAAAATGCATGCTCTGAACGTGGGGCAAAAAAGGAAACTTCAGGGCTTCCCTGCTGGCGCAGTGGTTGAGAGTCCGCCTGCCGATGCAGGGGACACGGGTTTGTGCCCCGGTCCGGGAAGATCCCACATGCCGCGGAGCGGCTGGGCCCGTGAGCCATGGCCGCTGAGCCTGTGCGTCTGGAGTCTGTGCTCCGCAACGGGAGAGGCCACAACAGTGAGAGGCCCGCGTACCGCAAAAAAAAAGAAAAAGGAAACTTCAAACACACTCAAATTGAAGGGCATTCTATTCGGTTGGCCAAAAGGTTCGATCGGTATTTCCGTAAGATGGCTCTAGTAGCACTTAGTTATCTTTAACTTCATTCAAAACAATTTTCTTAGATTGTATGTGACAGGTGTCATATCAGCCCACATTAAAAAAAAAAAAAACTTACCAAAACTGGTGAGTTTTTGTGTAGCCATTTTAATATTGAAGATGGAAGAGAAAATGCAACATTTTCCGCATATTATGCTTTATTATTTCAAGAAAGGTAAAAACATAACTGAAATGCAAAAAAAGAATTGTATAGTGTATGGAGAAGGTGTTGTGACTGATAAAATGTGTCAAAAGTGGTTTGCTAAGTTTTGTGATGGAGATTTCTTGCTGGACAATGCTCCACAGTTGGGTAGACCAATTGAAGTTGATAGCCATCAAATAGAGACATTCATTGAGAACAATCAACATTATACTATGCAGGAGACAGCCGACATACTCAAAATATCCAAATCAAGCATTGAAAATCATTTGCACCAGCTTGGTTACGTGAATTGCTTTTTGTTTGTTTGTTTGTTTGTTTGTTTTTGCGGTACGCGGGCCTCTCACTGTCGTGGCCTCCCCCGTTGTGGAGCACAGGCTCCGGGCGCGCAGGCTCAGCGGCCACGGCTCACGGGCCCAGCCGCTCCGCGGCATGTGGGATCTTCCCAGACCGGGGCACAAACCCGTGTCCCCTGCATCGGCAGGCGGACTCTCAACCACTGCGCCACCAGGGAAGCCCACATGAATTGCTTTGATGTTTGGGTTCCACATAAGTTAGGCAAAAAAAACTTTCTTGACCATATTTTCTCATGTGATTCCCTACTGAAACGTAATGAAAACGTTCTGTTTTTAAAACAAAGTGTGGGGCTTCCCTGGTGGCGCAATGGTTAAGAATCCACCTGCCAATGCAGGGGATACGGGTTTGAGCCCTGGTCCGGGAAGATCCCACATGCCATGGAGCAACGACACCCGAGCATCACAGCTACTGAGCCTGCACTCTAGAGCCCGCGAGCCACAACTACTGAGCCTGCATGCCACAACTACTGAAGCCTGTGTGCCTAGAGCCTGTGCTCCACAACAAGAGAAGCCACCACAATGAGAAACCCGTGCACCGCAACAAAGAGTAGACCCCACTCTCCGCAACTAGAGAAAGCCCGTGTGCAGCAATGAAGACCCAATGCAGCCAAAAACATAAAGAAAATAAATAAAGAAAAAATTTTTAAAAAGTGTGATGGGAGATGAAAAGTGGATACTGTACAATAATGCGGAACAGAAGAGATCGTGGGCCAAGTGAAATGAACCAGCACCAACCACATCTAAGGCTGGTCTTCATCCAAAGAAGGTGATGTTGTGTATATGGTGGGGTTGGGAGTCCTGTATTATGAGCTCCTTCTGGAAAACCAAATGATTAATTCCAACAAGTACTGCTCCCAGTTAGACCAACTGAAAGCAGCACTCGACAAAAAGTGTCTGGAATTAGTCAACAGAAAATGCATAATCTTCCATCAGGATAACGCAAGACCGCATGTTTCTTTGATGACCAGGCAAAAACTGTTACAGCTTGGCTGGCAAGTTCTGATTCATCCGCCATATTCACCAGACATTGCACCTTCGAATTTCCATTTATTTCGGTCTTTACAAAATTCTCTTAATGGAAAAAGATTTCCATTCCCTGAAGACTGTAAAAGGCACCTGGAAGAGTTCTTTGCTCAAAAAGATAAAAAGTTTTGGGAAGATGGAATTATGAAGTTGCCTGAAAAATGGCAGAAGGTATTGGAACAAACGAGTGAATACGATGTTCAATAAAGTTCTTGGTGAAAATGAAAAATGTGTCTTTTATTTTTACTTAAAAACCGAAGGCACTTTTTGGCCAACCCAATACAAAATAACCGACCTTTATTCTTCAAAAATATCAATGCTATAAAAGACAAATGAAGGCTGAGGAACTGTTCCAGATTAAAGGAGATAAAAGAGACAAACAGTACAAGGCAATGCATGATCTTCAATTAGATCCTGGACCAAGGTGGGGAAACTGCCATAAAGGACATTACTTGGACAACTGGTGAAATTTTAATGTGGACAACAGATTAAATAATAATATTACAGCCATGTTAAATTCCCTGAATTTGGTCATTGTATTGTGGTTAAGAAAATATCCTTGTTCTTATAGCAATGATATATTTAAGGGTAAAAGGACATTATGTCTGCAACCAGCTCTATACATCAGAGGGAAAATCATGTGTGGATGAATGGATGGATTGATGGACGGACAGACCAACTGACCAACAGATCAATGGACTGTCATTCTCTAATGTCTTTTATCATAGCCTTCTTTATCATATATGTTTAGTGCCTGACTTTAAGGACTCTGAATGATTCATCTTTGTATTCTCAGTGCCTCTTAGCACAGTGCTGGGAATATTTTAGGCTTCCAATAAATGTTTGAAGGTATTGATAGAAAGAAAGAAGAAAGAAAACAATGATATAAAAAAAGGCTGTGCCATACACGTTTATGATCCCATATTACTAATCCTGGACATCAATCCTAAGGAAATAATACAAAGGAAGAAAAAAGTACATAGTATAAAGTTTATTTCATAGTAAATATTCAATAAATGATAGCTAACTGTTTTTATTGTGGTATTATGCACAATAAAAACTGGCATCAAGTTGTTGTCCAGGAATAGGGAAAGAGGTAAATATGAATACTTATTTCACTACTGTGTGGCCACTGAAAACTAGAATTGTGAAGTCCAAGTAAAGGCAGGGAAAATTACTTAACAATGAATGAAAAAAGCAGAAAACAAAACTGTACATATAATTACAACCACTTATGCATATGACAAAAGCTTGGAATACAATAACAAATATCATAATCACTACCATGTTAAGAAAATAGCATTCTTTGGTGATTTTCCCCCATTTTACTACTTTTTATAATGTTACTACTTACATTTGATTATTTAAAACTTTCAAAGGATAGCAAATACTAAGTGTAGAGGAAAATAGGCACTTTCATAAACCACTGGGATTTATGGGATTGTAAACTGCTTATACCTTTCTGAAGGGTAATTTGACAATATGTATCAAGTTTTTAAAAGGTCTAGCAATTTTATTTCTAGAAATCTATCCAAAGGAAATAATTAAGAGTGCACAGAAAGATTTAGCTACAAGAATGTTCCTCACAACATGGAATATAATTACAAACAGCAAAAAAATAGTCACTTGTTTCCTTTATCTACTCCATTAAATAAATAATGGTACATCCATACTAAAGGATATTATGCAGCCCCTTAAAAATGTGCTTAAACATATAAGATGTTACAAGTGAAAAAAGATTATAAAAGAGTATATATACATTATGGTTACATTAAAATTGCATGTATGCATAAGCATATAAAATGGTCTGGAAGAATATACACCTGGTGTTAAGCAAGCTTAACTATATTCATCTTGCTTTGGTAATAAGAAAAAAATTAATTCAACTTTGTACAGATTTATCAACCCTGAAATCTGATAATCTCAGTGCAGGTCCCCATTATTTCAATGCACAACTTTATAGTTATTTTAGACAAAAGTAAGAATGAAACATTTCACTAAATTTGAAAAACATCTACAAATGGCCCAGCACCTATTTGCAAATACTAATTTTGAAACTCCTAGAAATATTATGACAGAACTTGATTTGAAGTTGGCATAATAAAAGCAGATGAACCAACTATTAGCCATGATTCTGAGGACCAACAGAAAGTAGCATTAATAATCCTGTTAATAATTATAAGTGGTTATAAAATATAATTCCAGATTGTTGCCATAGTAACTATCTTTTGTTTACTTTGCCTCCAGATTTTTGCATCAGGACACCATGGCACTGCTCCATCTTGCTGGGACTCACCATAATTTTTTTAAGTTTCTTTAAGACAAACATTTGTTAAAGTTGGATACATTTGTTGAATCTTGTGTGTCCAAAAAAAAAAGAAATCTCTTTGCCAAAGTATTTGCTCTCAATGTTTAAACAGTGATTATATTAAAGAGCTAATTATCTAATCTATAATTAGAAGCTAGTCTAATTTGTCCAGGAAAAAAACCTCAGTATGAACTGACCAGGTTAGAGGGGGAAGGGTAAGGCAGGAAATGGTATATTATGCTCATTTCTCCCCAACCCTCACCTTCAAATCCAAATGAAAGACAGGTACCAATTCCTTTTCCTAATGAGACCTTGATATCCAGATATCTGAGACCTTGATAACTAGCTAGCAAAGTTCAATAAAACTAAAGTACCTATACTCACTTGCAGAATGAGGACAAGGCCAAAATGAGAAGCAAAACTAGGCCTGAATTCCATGGGCCACACCATTCTCTCCTCTCTATCTTGGCATTTAAAAATGCTCTCTTGAACTTGTTTCTTTTCTTTTTTTTTTAACATCTTTATTGGAGTATAATTGCTTTACAATGGTGTGTTAGTTTCTGCTGTATAACAAAGTGATTGAACTTGTTTCTTGATCTTTCTCACCCATGATACTGTGAGCTGTTTGAGGGAAGAGACTGTATCTGTAAGATTTATCACAATATCCCCAATGCCTAACCAATACCTGAAATAGGAACAGCTGCTCCATAATGTCTTTCACTATTATAATGTTCTTATTTTATTATTGTTTTTAGTTTTATTATAGCAACAAAACAACCACTATTTATTGAGCATTTATTAAATGCTAAGCACTTTATATACATTATTTAACTAAATTCAACCCTTATGACAACTCTAAGCAGTAGGTATTATTACTTTCATTTTACCAATGAGGAAGCTGAGGCTATAAGTGACGGAGGCAAAAACTGAAAGAAAGAAAATGAATGAATAGACAAATGACCCCAAAGAATACTGAAGAGCAGAGACCCCTTGTGCATACCACAGAAGCTTTTCTGTTAGTTCCTAACCCTCCTCTCTCCTTTACTTACTTCACTATTACTTGCCCTCCTCCCATCAGTGGTTCTTACCCCTTGGATGCACTTTATAATCCTAAGGGAAGCAAAGGAAGAGGGGAGGAAAAAGGGGAAAAAAGAAAACAGAAGGAAAGAAAATGCAAGCTCAAGCACATTCCAGAAATTCTTACTCGGTTATTCTGGAGTGAAGAAGAGCAGTAAAAGTGGGAAGTATTTTAAAACATTTTATAAACTGCCTTATTGTATTACTGACACTACAAAACATGTCTCTCCCACGAAGTGCTTTTAACAACCATTATTTCTTGAGCACTTATTACATGGCAGGCACTTCTCACATGTACCTCATCTACTCCTAAAAAGCCTACAAAATAGTCATTTTTTCTGACATTATGAAAAATTTCCAACATACAGAAAAGCTGAATAATTGTTCAGTGAAAACCTATACATCCACCACCCACAGTCTATTGCATTTTATTATATTTACATTATCACATGTATATCCATCAATCCATCTTATTTTTTATGTATTTCAAAGTAAGCTGCAAATGCAAGAGAGGTATTTTAAAACTTCGTTTTACAGATAAAAAGAACCTAAACTAAAAGAAATTAAATAACTTGCCTCAAATCACACAATAAATAATTCAAAGAGCCAGAGTTCAAATTCAGGTGTAACTAAAGACATAAAGTAGCTCAAGCCTATATGTATGTTGTATATACCTGTTTAACAGTGAAATTTTTGCTTATTTAATTAAAGAAAATTATCACTGTGTATGACGCCCACTTCCATATTTTTATATTTATAAACAACCCTGAACCTATAAAGTCATTGCTTATCTAAGCCCAATTTTTGGCCAAGCCAAGATTCCAAATAATGAAATTTACCCTAAGAAATAACTGATCCACACACAGCACAGTTCCTTGGATAAACTCACATAATGACACCCAGGCTATTAAACAGACAGGAATAAAAAAAAGATGAAAACACACCAGCACCACAAAGACTGACAGACAAGAGTAACAGAAACTAGGAAGAAATTTCATTAATTACAAGGTATGTAGAACTGGATTGAAGAAAACATTACCCGGGTTTCACTCCCGGACCTCTCTAGAGATCACCTCATGAAAGGGAACCTAACTCAAAGGAGACTTATACTTCATACTTTCCCCTTGATATCTGCTGTTAGTTGAGTTATCGAGAGTCTGTATCAACCAGCAAATTGATCATGCACTACTCTTGTCTCAGCCCCTCCAAGCTTTCTACCGCTATTTGGAGAGAGCAACTAACATTGTTTTTTGTTTGTTTGTTTATTTGTTTTAATGGTAGAAGTGAGAATGCATATTGGAGATAAAAAGGAGGAGACTAACTGAACCATCTGGCTTTCTAGGAGGAAGAGTCCTCACAAGTAAAGCCAACTCAGCAAGGATACAGAAAGGAAAAATTTTGGTATCCATACATGTTGGAGAATGTAGTCTTTAATATGTTTGATTATTACAAGCATTAGAGAACTCATTATGGGGGTAAAAGTAAACCACACCTCAGCACAGAGGAACTACAATAGATCAATACCTACTAATACACAGAAAGTGTACATCTCCTTGTCCTCAAGCTATAGATCTGTGAAAGAATTTAATTATCACTCAAGAGGACAACAGAATTCAAAGAAAATCTACATGAAGTCAGAGGGTTGGGCAGGGAAGTCCAGATCCTATAGAGCTTTCAGGCCACTAAGTACAGTATTATGACTTTTACTGTGAGTGAGATGGCAATGCGAGGTTTGGGGTAGGGTTCAGATATGATCTGACTTGCATTTTTTGAAAGTATCACTCTGCTTCCTATAATGAGAAAAAGGGTATAAAAGAGCAAAAGCAGAAGGAAGAACAACAGTTAGAAGTCTAATGCAATGATTCAAGAAAGAAATTAGACTAGCATGACTATCATTATGCTAGTGATTATGGTGGAGGTGGTGAGAAGTAGTCAGGTTGTAGATGTATTTTAAAGGAAAAGACAAAAGACTCTCTGATGATTTGAAGTCAGATATGAGAGAAAGAGAGGAATAAAAGATGACCACAGATATATGGCTTGAGTAACAAGAAAGACAGAGTTCCTATTTGCTGAGATGAAGACAACTGTGGAAAGAACAGGCTTTGGGTGGTGGTGGGAGGGGAGTGTAAAAAAAAAGTTTAATTTTGGACATATTAAATTTGAAGTGCCTATTATACAATAAAGTGGAGATGTTGGGTGTATACTGGAGAAACATAGCAAAAAAAATTTTTTCCTAGAACACAAAGTCACAAGCAAAATGGGCTGGAGGTATCAGTATGAAATACACACACACACACGCATGCACGCACACACTCTAATCTGTCCACTGAGAACCCTAGAAGCTATGACTCCCACATACCATCAAACACACCCAACATCCAAATTCTGGTTCCTAAATTACCTTCCTCACTAAAAGGAATCAGGGCCCCAAGGAGAAATAACTTATTCCAGGGCTAGGGATGGGAAAGCACAAAATGAGCCTGGAGTATCTTGCTATACCAGAAAGTAAGGAGGTGCTCAAAGAATAATGGGGATATGACAAAAATACCCAAGAGCCACCCTGAATGGGCCCCCATTAACCAAATCTGGGGCACCTTAACCATCAGAATAAATAATGATAATATTATATCACACCCTATTAAATAAAATAAAGCCTCATGAATCCATACTGACATGAACAAATGACTGAATGACTGAATGAGTAAAGGAAGGAGAAAGGCCAACTAATAAATATAAGGAGGAATGATGAACTTAGAAAATAATCAACAGATACTAAAACTAATGGGTGAAAGTTTTGACGAGGAAAGGGATATTTACAGAGCCTCAAAATATCTCCTTACAAATAACTCGTAAATTATAAAGGAAAAAATGGCAACTTTATGGTGGAGAAACCTGGCAGGCCCTACTTAAAACAAGTAATAAAAGTTAACATCACCAATATTGGCATCACCAATATGCCTCCTAATAAGATGTCCTAAGAAGAATACAATGTCACTTACATGGTATTCCTGACAAAAATGCATGATTTGACTCTAACCATGAGGAAACTTTAGTCAAACCTAAAATGACAGGCATTCTATAAAAAACTGGCCTCTGCATTTCAACACTGTAAAGAACAACAAAGCCTGAAGAACTGGTTGAGATTAAAGCAGACTAAAGAAAAAGATAAACAACTCAAAAAAAAAGAGTTGACTAGGCACACTTCACAAAAGAAGATATTTGAATATAATATAATATAATAATAATTACATGAAAAGATGCTCAATATCATTACTTATCAGGGAAACGCAAGTTAAAATCACAATATATACCACATCACATCCACCTGAACAGCTAAAATTTAAAGGACACATAATACTAAGTGTTGACAAGGATGTGGAATAACTGGAACTCTCTAACATTGCTGCTGAGAATGCATTTTGGACCACTACTTTGTAAAACTGTCTGGCATTATTTAGTATAGCTAAACATACCTTTATCCTATGACCCAGCAATCCCACTCCTAGGTACATACACAAGAGAAATCAATGCAGGTGTCTACAGGTGTGTCTATAAAACATACAGGAGCATTCACAGTAGCTTTATTTTATAAGAACCAAAAGCTGGAACAAATCTTTTTTTTAATTTTATTTTTTTATACAGCAGGTTCTTATTAGTTATCCATTTTATACATATTAGTATATATATGTCAATCCCCATCTTAATATACATCAACAGAATGGATAACTGAACTGTGGTATATTCTACAACTGAACAACTCATAGCAAAAAAAATGAAACGAACTACTGACACATGCAACAATGTGGATGAATGTCAGTGAACCTTCTAGGGAGCTGGAAATGCTCTATATCTTCATTTGCATTTCACAGAGGAATACATATGTAAAAACTCATCAAGCTGCACATTTAAGATTTGGATACTTCAATGTATATATGCCTTATATAATTCAATTTAAAAAACAGAAATCTTTTAAAAAGCTGGTATGATCCAATTGTGATAAAATAAATACTAAAAAATGTGTATGCATAGAGAAATGTCTGAAAAATTTCAAAGGTTTTAATTTCTCAGAGGTGGGATAACAGGTAATTTTACTTTCTTTATACATTTCTGTATTTTCAAGAGTATTTATAAGAATAAAAGTTACTTTTGAAAAGCTATTTTCAGACTTCCCTGGTGGCGCAGTGGTTAAGAATCCACCTGCCAATGCAGGGGACATGGGTTCGTGCCCCAGTCCGGGAAGATCCCACATGCCACGGAGCGGCTAGGCCCGTGAGCCATGGCCACTGAGCCTGCACGTCCGGAGCTTGTGCTCCACAACGGGAGAGGCCACAACAGTGAGAGGCCCGCGTACTGCAAACAAACAAACAAACAAAAAAAAAAAACTGAAAACATAACATGCATAGTATGATAAACTTTCATAATTGCTATCCCCCCAAAACAGTAGTCTGCCTTTTCCTTAAATACCTTATATAATAGTAATCTACAGATAATCAGCCTCTCAGCTCTTTCCACCAACCTCCGAAATCGAAGATTTCGACGGTGCTGCTATTTCGTAGGATGGTTCCTTCCTGGAGAATGAGATCAACCTGAAAGGTTCCCATCACTTCAAAATCCTCAATATTTCCAATTAATTTACATTAAAAAAGGGCAAAGGCTGAATAATGTGGCTGTAAATCAATCCAAATGACTAATGTCCTCAACATTACAAGTTTCAACATTATGAAGATATACTAAGCAATATGTGCCTTTTGGGAACATTTTTTTGACAATGTTCAGCAAATACACCCACTGCTTAGACCAATTTCCCTTCAATTAGAGGAAAGTAATTTCACATAAATACAACATTGCGCTAAATACCGTTTTTATATAAATGGTCTGATACCCTGGAAGCCACAATCTCTCTCTCCAGGGAAAGAAATAACTTTAATTATCAATTTTTACACAAACATTTTATTTAATGGAATTAACTTCTTTATAGTGGAAGTTACAATGAATAGATTTAATGAGGTGGCACTGCTTGATACATAGTAGGTCCTCAATGTCAGCTCCCTAATTATAAGATTTATTCTTTCGAATACCTTAGAAACTGATTACATAACATATTAAAACTGTCTCTACCAGAATAAACTTGTTGATTGTTTTAATCATATTCATACACAGTAGGCCCATGAATGTTTCTGAACAAACCGAACACTGGAGAATCTTTTCCCAGTTAAGATCAGCATCATACACATTAACAGAATCCATTCCTCATATACTTTCTATGCTATCCTGAAAGCGCTAGAAGAATAGAAGTATAACAAAAGAGAAAGTAAACATCTCAAAGGCACTGATACCTTCAGTAACTATCTTTATGGGTCTTAAACATACTATGGTTAGAATTAAAATCACCTGACTGAAGACTGAAACAAATATATTATTTCACTGATTAAGAAACCAGAGCTGAAAATTATAATGACTTCATTAAGATCAGCTATGAAACAGTAGTAAAAGAGGAAATGCTAATAAGAATCACAACTTCCAGAGTAATCTTACAAATACACAACTCAGATATGCTAACACGTAGATTTATCTGTGAAAACAATTAATACATGGTATCATTTCAATGACTCCTGATGCATTCAAAGTCTGAAATCTGGCCAATCCTGTCACTGCACTTAAAAAAAAATCAACAAAACCTGAATGAAACCCCTGCTAGTAGCTGTCAATGATAAATGTTTACAACAAAAAAAATCACAAAGTGACCTTTCCCTTAAAATGTTAATCCACATTACTCATGCACATAAAAAATTCTGAGACTGATTCAATACAGTAACAATGAACACATACATCCACTCTGAAAAGCAACAGAAATGATGTTTTTAAAAAACTAGAATAAAGTCATAACATCTCAGAAAAACTAAAAAAGAGGGCCATCCACAGATCGTAAATGGTGGAGAATCTCCAAAGGAACAGAAACCAATAGATCACATCCATAGGGAAACAGAATCTACGGAAACCAAAGCTTCAAACACATATATATAGGAGAAAACTACTACAAAGTTAGGAGTGATTTGGGAAGCACCAAAACTACTCAGCAGACACCAGAAGCATGAGGTGGCCTTGAGGAATTCATCAATTCATTAAATGGGAAGGTAAATGAAGAGCAACTGGGCAATTCTATCCATCCCCAACCCCCTGCTGTGCTAAGTGGTGAGCAGCAATGAAATCTGCCAAAAAAACTCAAGCTGTAGCCTGGGAGGAAGGACAGATCTACAGGTGGCAACTGAAGAAAATATGCTCCCTCGATAACCTGCCCCTCCTCTGCCAAGACTGGAGGGAGGCAGACTACAGTAAACAAAGGTGAGTAGGATCCTTAAATACAAAGGACCAGAAAATCAAGAATACCCAAACCCCTGAGAAACACCAAGGCTTAGAAAAAGAGAAGCACCAAATTCAACAGAGATTAAGAACTTCAGAACAATTAACTTCAAGTAGGTACTTAATGTTGCCTGGCAATCTTACTTCCCTTCATTCTACCCTTCTCCTAGAAAACTATACCTTCTCCTCTATCCTCAAACTTTTAATACACACTCCCTTCCCAAACTCATGCTCAGATGACCTTGCTTCTACTGCACTGAGAAAATAAAAAAAGCAACAAGGAGAAAACTGCCATAAGCTCCCACTACCACATCTACTCACCCAATAGCATTTGTACCCATACTCTCTGCCTTTACCCATATTATTATGGACAACCTGTCTGGGCTCCTATGCTAAGGCTAGCCCCTTTATTTAGAAACTAAACTTTATCTCCTCCCACCTTCTCAAGGATATCACTCCAGTAATTCTCCTTTCTCTCTCCTATCTCACCAATTTTTCCCTCACACCTGAATCATTCCTATTACAAATATGATATCGTACCTCCTTTACAACAAACCCTCTCGAGCAGAGCTCACTGAGCACAGCCAATTATGAAACTGGGGCAGGAAATAACAGAATACGCCTGGAACATCTTCTTGTATAAAGATAAGTTCAAAGCATGACAGGGACCTGACAAAATTACAAAAGAACCAGCTTGAAGAGGATCGCACTAGCCAAATCTGAGATAGCTGGTGCATCAAAATAAATAATGACTGCCAGGGTCCCGTGATCCAGGGACAACTTCCGCGGGAGAACACATTGCGCACTTCAGGATGTTGCAACGGTACACCGGCTTCTGCCACCGCAGGCTCACCCCGCATTCTGTACACCTCCCTCCCCCGAGGCCTGAGTGAGCCAGAGCCCCCTAATCGGCTGCTACTTTAACCGGGTCCTCTCTGAGCGAAGAACAGATGCCCTCAGGCAACCTACATGCAGAGGCAGGGCCAAATCCAAAGCTAAACCCCAGGAGCTGTGCAAACAAAGAAGAGGAAGGGAAATCTCTCCCAGCAGCCTCGGGAGCAGCGATAAAACCTACACAATCAACTTGATGTACCCTGCATCTCTGGAATACCTGAATAGACAACGAATCATACCAAAACTAAGGCAGTAGACTTTGGAAGCAACTGTAGACTTGGGGTTGGCTTTCTGTATCTAATTTGTTTCTGGTTTTATGTTTATCTTAGTTTAGTATTTACAGTTTATTATCATTGGTAGATTTGTTTATTAATTTGGTTGCTCCCTTCCTTTTTTTATGCATAGATACATATATATATATATTTTTCCTTTTTCTTTTTGTGAGTGTGTATGGGTGTGCTTCTTTGTGTGATTTTGTCTGTATAGCTTTCCTTTTACCATTTGACTTGGGTTCTGCCTGTCTTTTTTGTTTGTTTGTTTGTTTCTTTTAGCATAGTGTTTACCACTTGTTATCATTGCTGGATGTGTGTTCTGATTTGATTGCTCTCTCTTTTTTTTCTCTTATAACTTTTACATTTTTAATTAATTTTTAATAATTTAAAAAATTTTTATTTTAATAACTTTATTTTATTTTTTGTTTTTTCTTTCTTTCTTTCTTTTTTTCTCCCTTTTCTTCTAAGCCTTCTGGCTGACAGGATTTTGGTGCTCCAGCCAGGTGTCAGGACTGTGCCTCTGAGGTGGGAGAGCCAAGTTCAGTACACTGGCACACCAGAGACCTCCGGCTCTTCCAAAGATCTCCATCTCAATGCTAAGACCCAGATAACTCAACGACCAGCAAGCTCCAGTGCCGGACACACCATGCCAACCAATTAGCAAGACAGGAACACAACCCCATCCATTATCAAAGAGGTTGCCTAAAATCATAACAAGGTCGCACACACACCTAAAACACACCACCAAACACGGTCCTGCCCACCAGAAAGACAAGATCCAGCCTCATCCACCAGAACACAGGCACCACCCACCTCCACCAGGAAGCCTACACAACCCCCTGAACCAAACTTAGCCACTGGGGGCAGACACCAAAAACTACGGGAACTATGAACCTGCAGGCTGCAAAAAGGAGACCCCAAACACAGTAAGATAAGCAAAATGAGAAGACAGAAAAACACACAGCAGGTGAAGAAGCAAGGTAAAAACCCACCAGACCAAACAAATGAACAGAAAATAGGCAGTCTACCCGAAAAAGAATTCAGACTAATGATACCAAAGATGATCCAAAATCTTGGAAATGGAATGGAGAAAATACAAGAAACATTTAACAAGGACCTAGGAGAACTGAAGAGTAAACAGACAATGATGAACAACACAATAAATAAAGTTAATAATTCTCTAGAAGGAACCAATAGCAGAATAACTGAGGCAGAAGAATGAATAAGTGACCTGGAAGATAAAATAGTGGAAATAACAATGGCAGAGTAGAAAAAAGACAAAAGGTAACAATGGCAGAGCAGAATATAGAAAAAAGAATGAAAAGATTTGAGGACAGTCTCAGAGACCTCTGGGACAACATTGAACGCACCAACATTTGAATTATAGGGATCCCAGAAGAAGAAGAGAAAATGAAAGGGAATGAGAAAATATTTGAAGAGATTATAGTTGAAAACTTCCCTAATATGGGAAAGGAAAAAGGCAATCAAGTCCAGGAAGCCCAAAGAGTCCCATACAGGATAAATTCAGGAGAAACATGCCAAAACACATATTAATCAAACTATCAAAAATTAATTACTAAGAAAAAATATTCAAAGAAGCAAGGGAAAAGCAACAAATATACAAGTTAACCCCCATAAAGTTAACAGCTGATCTTACAGCAGAAACTCTGTAAGCCAGAAGGGACTGGCAGGACATATTTAAAGTGATGATAGGGGAAAAACTACAACCACAATTACTCTCCCCAGCAAGGATCTCACTTTGATTCAACAGATAAATTAAAACCTTTACAGACAGGCAAAGGTTAAGAGATTTCAGCACCACCAAACCAGCTTTACAACAAATGCTAAAGGAACTTCTCCAGGCAGGAAACACAAGAGAAGAAAAATATATACAAAAACAAACCCAAAACAATGAAGAAAAAGGTAACAGGAACATACATATCAATAATTACCTTAAATGTAAATGGATTAAATGCTCCTGTCAAAAG
The DNA here is from genome assembly GCF_964165515.1 of Mesoplodon bidens. Lineage (NCBI taxonomy): Eukaryota > Metazoa > Chordata > Mammalia > Artiodactyla > Ziphiidae > Mesoplodon > Mesoplodon bidens. Next base: position 93,462,167 of record NC_138163.1, on the reverse strand, counting down.
ACATAGACTGGCTGAATTGATACAAAAATAACACCCATATATACGCTATCTACAAGTGACCCACTTCACACCTAGGGACACATACAAACTGAAACTAGGGGTAGGGAAAAAGATATTCCATGCAAATGGAAAGCAAAAAAAACCTGGAGGAGCAATTCTTATATCAGACAAAATAGACTTTAAAATAAACATAACTACAAGAGACAAACGAGGACACTACATAATGATGAAGGGATCAATCCAAAATGATATAACACATGTAAATATTTATGCACCCAACAGGGGAGCACCTCAATACATAGGGCAAATACTAACAGCCATAAAAGAGGAAATCGACAGTAACACAATCATACTAGGGGACTTTAACTCCCCACTTTCACCAATGCACAGATCAACCAAAATCAAAGTAAATAAGAAACACAAGCTTTAAATGATACATTAAACAAGATGGACTTAATTGATATTTATAGGACATTCCATCCAAAAACAACAGAATACACTTTCTACTCAAGTGCTCATGGAACATTCTCCAGGATAGATCATATTTTGGGTCACAAATCAAGCCTTGGTAAATTTAAGAAAACTGAAAATGTATCAAGTATCTTTTGCGACCACAAGGCTATCAGACTAGATATAAATTACAGGAAAATTCTGTAAAAAATACAAAGACATGGAGGCTAAACAATACACTACTAAATAACCAAGAGATCACTGAAGAAATCAAAGAGGAAATCAAAAAATACCTAGAAAAAATGACAGTGAAAACATGACAAACCAAAACCTACGGGATGCAGCAAAAGCAGTTCTAAGAGGGAAGTAGATAGCAATACAATCCTACTTCAAGAAATAAGAAAAATCTCAAATAAACAACCTAACTTTATACCTAAAGCAATTAGAGAAAGAAGAACCAAAAAAATCCCTAAGTTAGCAGAAGGGAAGAAATCATAATGACCAGATCAGAAATAAATGAAAAAAAAATGAAGAAAACAATAGCAAAGATCAAGAAAACTAAAAGGTCGTTCTTTGAGATGGTAAACAAAATTGATAGATCATTAGCCAGACTCATCAAGAAAAAAAGGGAAAAGACTCAAATCAACAGAATTTGAAATGAAAAAGGAGAAGTAACAAATGACACTGCAGAAATACAAAAGATCATGAGAGATTACTGCAAGCAACTCTATGCCAATAAAATGGACAACCTGGAAGAAATGGGCAAATTCTTAGAAATGAACCACCTTCCGAGACTGAACCAGGAAGAAATAAATAGAAAATATGAACAGACCAATGACAAGCACTGAAATTGAAACTGTGATTAAAAATCTTCCAACAAATAAAAGCCCAGGACCAGATGGCTTCACAGGCGAATTGTATGAAACATTTAGAGAAGAGCTAACACCTATCCTTCTCAAGCTCTTCCAAAATATAGCAGAGGGAGGAGCACTCCCAAACTCATTCTACGAGGCCACCATCACCTTGATACCAAAACCAGACAAGGATGTCACAAAGGAAGAAAACTACAGGCCAATATCACTGATGAACATAGATGCAAAAATCCTCAACAAAATACTAGCAAACAGAATCCAACAGCACATTAAAAGGATCATACACCACGATCAAGTGGGGTTTATTCCAGGAATGCAAGGTTTCTTCAACATACGCAAATCAATCAACGTGATACACCATATTAACAAATTGAAGGAGAAAAACCATATGATCATCTCAATAGATGCAGAGAAAGTTTTCGACAAAATTCAACACCCATTTATGATAAAAACCCTGCAGAAAGTAGGCATAGAGGGAACTTTCCTCAACATAATAAAGGCCATATATGACAAACACACAGCCAACATCGTCCTCAATGGTGAAAAACTGAAACCATTTCCATTAAGATCAGGAAAAAGACAAGGTTGCCCACTCACACCACTATTATTCAACATAGTTTTGAAAGTTTTAGCCACAACAATCAGAGAAGAAAAAGAAATAAAAAGAATCCAAATTGGAAAAGAAGAAGTAAAGCTGTCACTGTTTGCAGATGACATGATACTATACATAGAGAATCCTAAAGATGCTACCAGTAAACTACTAGAGCTAATCAATGAATTTGGTAAAGTAGCAGGGTACAAAGTTAACGCACGGAAATCTCTTGCGTTCCTATACACTAATGATGAAAAATCTGAAAGTGAAATTAAGAAAAGACTCCCATTTCCCATTGCAACAAAGAGAATAAAATACCTAGGAATAAACCTACCTAAGGAGACAAAAGACCTGTATGCAGAAAATTATAGGGCACTGATGAAAGAAATTAAAGATGATACAAAGAGATGGAGAGATATACCATGTTTTGGATGGGAAGAATCAACATTGTGAAAATGACTCTACTACCCAAAGCGATCTACAGATTCAATGCAGTCCCTATCAAACTACCACTGGCATTTTTCACAGAACTAGAACAAAAAATTTCAAAATTTGTATGGAAACACAAAAGACCCTGAATAGCCAAAGCAATCTTGAGAATGAAAAACGGAGCTGGAGGAATCAGGCTCCCTGACTTCAGACTATACTACAAAGCTACAGTAATCAAGACAGTGTGGTACTGGCACAAAAACCGAAAGATAGATCAATGGAACAGGATAAAAAGCCCAGAGATAAACCCATGCACATATGGTCATGTTATCTTTGATAAAGGAGGCAGGAATGTACAGTGGAGAAAGGACAGCCTCTTCAATAAGTGATGCTGGGGAAACTGGACAGGGATATGTAAAAGTATGAGATTAGATCACTCCCTAACACCATACACAAAAATAAGCTCAAAATGGATTAAAGACCTAAATGTAAGGCCAGAAACTATCAAACTCTTAGAGGAAAACATAGGCAGAACACTCTATGACATAAATCACAGCAAGATCTTTTTTGACCCACTTCCTAGAGAAATGGAAATAAAACCAAAAATAAACAAATGGGACCTAATGAAACTTAAAAGCATTTGCATAGCAAAGGAAACCATAAACAAGACGAATAAGACGACCCTCAGAATGGGAGAAAATACTTGCAAATGAAGCAACTGACAAAGGATTAATCTCCAAAATTTACAAGCAGCTCATGCAGCTCAATATCAAAAAAAAAACAAAGAACCCAATCCAAAAATGGGCAGAAGACCTAAATAGACATTTCTCCAAAGAAGATATACAGAATTCCAACAGACACATGAAAGAATGCTCACCGTCATTAATCATTAGAGAAATGCAAAGCAAAACTACAATGAGATATCATCTCACACTGGTCAGAATGGCTATCATCAAAAAATCTAGAAACAATAAATGCTGGAGAGGGTGTGGAGAAAAGGGAACCCTCTTGCACTGTTGGTGGGAATGTAAATTGATACAGCCACTATGGAGAACAGTATGGAGGTTCCTTAAAAAACTACAAATAGAACTACCATATGACCCAGCAATCCCACTACTGGGCATATACCCTGAGAAAACCATAATTCAAAAAGAGTCATGTATCACAATGTTCACTGCACCTGTATCTACATTAGCCAGGACATAGTAGCAATCTAAGTGTCCATCAACAGATGAATGGATAAAGAAGATGTGGCACATATATACAATGGAATATTACTCAGCCATAAAAAGAAATGAAATTGAGTTGTTTGTAGTTAGGTGGATGGACCTAGATTCTGTCAAACAGAGTGAAGTAAGTCAGAAAGAGAAAAACAAATACCATATGCTAACACATATATATGGAATTTTTAAAAAAATGGTTCTGAGGAACCCAGGGGCAGGAAAGGAATAAAGACACAGACGTAGAGACTGGACTTGAGGACATGGGGAGAGGGACGGGTAAGCTGGGCCAAACTGAGAGAGTGACATGGACATATATACACTACCAAATGTAAAATAGATAGCTAGTGGGAAGCAACCACTTAGCACAGGGAGATCAGCTCAGTGCTTTGTGGCCACCTAGAAGGGTGGGATAGGGAGGGTGGGAGGGAGGGAGATGCAAGAGGGAAGAGATATGGGGACATATGTATATGTATAACTGATTCTCTTTGTTATAGAGCAGAAACTAACACACCATTGTAAAGCAAATATACTCCAATAAAAATGTTTCAAAAAAATAAAATAGGGCCTCCCTGGTGGTGCAGTGGTTGAGAGTCCGCCTGCCGATGCAGGGGATACGGGTTCGTGCCCCGGTCCAAGAGGATCCCATATGCCGTGGAGCGGCTGGGCCCATGAGCCATGGCCGCTGAGCCTGTGCGTCCGGAGCCTGTGCTCCGCAATGGGAGAGGCCGCAGCAGTGAGAGGCCCGCGTACCGCAAAAATAAATAAATAAATAAAATAAAAAATTAAAAAATGATACTATTTGATTATAACCCAGAGAAGAAAATTAAACTCCATACTGTTGTATTTAAATAAATGAATTAATAGGTAAATGGGTAAGAATGGAAAGTTGTAATCCAAATAATATATACAAAATCCAAAAATCACCATTTGGCAATCACCATTGTGATTGTTACTGGTAAGAAATTCTTCAATGGCTGCTAAAACGGTGAGTAAAAGTCTTACAATAAACAGCGTCTCAAAATAACTCCCCACAAATTACCTAATTACAAAGTAATAAATGATAACTTCTCAATGGAAAAACGTGGTAGATACTGCCTTAGCCCAGTGATCAAAATTAACATCACCAATAATAAAACAATGGACACCATGTGCCTCCTGATATGATACAATGAAAAGGACACAACATCACTGTTACAGTATTCCTGCCACAAATGCATTAACCTGAATCCAATCACAGGGAAACATCAGACCAACCCATTTTTAATGAAATTCTACAAAATAACTGACCTATACTCATCAAAAATGTCAAGGTCATGAAAGACAGAGTAAAAAATTGTTCCAGATTAGAAGAAACTATTAAAGAAGCATAACAATAAAATGCAATAAAATGCAACCAGTTATCCTGCATTAGATCCTGAACAAGAATTTTTTTCTTTTGCTATTATGGAGAGGATTCATATATTTAGAAGAAATCATCTTTGGAGAGTAGTTAAAAATGAAGAACCTGAGAGGCTTCAGGAACGCCCCTTTAAACATCCCACACAGAACAGCTGACTACAAAAGATTTCACTGCTACTGCAGGCATTCTTGAGATGTGAGGTGAGGCATTCATAAGCTACAAGTCACAAAGTTTACACACTTTAATTAAGGAAAGGAAGCCCAAATCAGCTACCAATGCTGATCAATCAGACCTTCATTTTTAAATGTAAGGTAACAACGAGAAAAAAAAAAAGGCTAAACATGGGAGATTTAGCAACCATTAAAATTAATAATACATACTCTATCCCAAAGAATGGGCCAGGAATGTGGGAATAAGCAAATTAATGGAAAGAACTCAATTGTACATCAACAGGAGAAAGGGAAAATGACTGAACTAGAGCTATATATATCAACATGTAGCTTAATTAATCTTATAAACAATGTTGATTTTTTTAAAAAATTGAAGAAGAATGCATATGCTAGGATACCCTTTACATGAAGTTTTAAGTCTTGTAAAAAAAAAAAAAACGGTTTCCAGGAGACTGCAAATGCACTGATTTTTTTTATTTCTTAAGTTGGGTGATGGTATATGGGTCTTCCTTGTATTATAAATATTTTTGCATTATATATTTTTATAATTGTTTTTCAATATAAATATTGCATTATAAATATTTTAAGAATGCAGATTAACTATTGAAATATTTTAGCAATATTTAATCTTGTTCCACAGGGAGTTCTTACACATACCAATTTTGTAATCCTTAATATAAAAGAATGCACCTGCTTTAAAAAGAAAAATATATATATCAGTAGGCATCAATTCAGGTCAGGTTTGCCATCAAATGAATTTTGGCAACAAACTGAAGAAAGTTCTTTCAGTATACGGAAACATAGAATTAAGGCATTAAGGCCCTACAATAAGAAGAAATGGAGAAAGTCCCAATTATAGTAGGATACTTCAACACATTTTTCTCAAAAAGTGGAAGAAAAACTGGACCAAAAAAAGTAAAAATACATTGAATTTGAATATTATAATTAAGAACCATGACATAACAAACATATAAAGAACTTGGAATGCTCCTCCCAGAATAGAAAATATAAATCTTTGGCAAATAATGCACAAAAACATCAAATTCCAAAAATCAGCCATAGTCTGATTATAATGCCATAAATATAGAAATTAACAATAAAAATCTATCTAATTCAAAATTAATAATCATTTTAAATAAATTTTATTTAAGAGGAAATCAATGTAGTAATTTTAAACTTCTTATTAAAAAGATAAATTAATCAAAACACAAGTATTGTATAAGAATAGATATAGATCAAAGGAACAAAACAAAGAGTTGAGAAATGATTCAAATATGTATAATAAGTTCAGATATGATAAAGATACCATTTCAGATCAGCGTGGAAATGATGGACTGTTTATTAATAAATGTGTTTGGACAAATGTTTATGCATTTTGAGAAAATACAATTAGATCTCTACCTCACACAGTCCCCAATAAAATAAAATCCAAACAGAATACAGAACTAGACAAAGACAAAATTTTTTAAGTATCAGAAGAAAATACAGAGAATATTTTATGCTCATGAGCCTTGCTAAGCAAGACACAAAATCTAAAACCAAAAAAAAACCAAAAACACATTTGACCTTGTAAAGTATAAAAACTTTCTGTGTCACAAAGGATACTACAAGCTAATTAGGACACACTGGTAGAAAGTTTGCAATACATTTAACAAAGGATTAGTATCAGAATGTATAAAGAAAACAAAGAAAGAAAGAGGAAGACCTCAACAGGCAAATGAGCAAAGAATATAAATAGTATTTGCAAAGAAGAAAAATGAGTATTCAATAAACAAATGAAGACATAAACAACTATCGTATAACCATACAACTGAATACTATTCAATAATAAAAATAAGCAACTACTGATACATGCAACAACATAAATGGATCTCAAGTTAATCTCAAAAGGTTACATATCGTATGATTCTATTTATATAACATTCTTGATATGATGGTGATGGAGAACAGATCAGTGATTGCCAGGGGTTAGAGGTAGGGGGAGGGTGTGACTATAAGTGCACAGCTCAAAGCAGTTTTTTAGGTGATGGATCTGTTCTGCATCCTGATGGTGGTGATTGTTTTATACAAGTCTATACATGAAATAAATTCATAGAACTACAGATACACACAAAATAAGTGAGGGCATGTGAAAACTGGTGAAATCCAAACAAGTTTTGTAGTTAACAGGATCATACCATTGTCAATTTCCTGGTTTTGATGATTGTACTATGGTAATATAAGATGTTAATATTGGGGAAAGCTGAGAGAAGGGTACGCAGGAACTCTGTACAATTTTGGCAACCTCTACGTGAGTCTAAAATCATTTCAAAATAAAAATTTAAAAATAAATAAACGTATGAAGACATGCTCAACATTTCTAGTAATCAAGGGAATAGAAATTAAAATAATATATTAGTTTTCACTTACCAGCCTAGCAAAAAATATCTGGTATTATCAAATATTGACAGTAAGACTGTACCACTGGCTGATGAGAATTTAAATTGGTCCAGTCCCTTGGGAAAGTAATGTGGCAATATATATTAAAGTAAAAAATGTGTAGAATTTATGATCCAGTAATTTTGCCCCAGTGTCTCCTCTAGCATGATCTATTTTGTTCATTTTAACACTAGTTAAAACAGTGAAAAACTGGAAACAGCCAAAATGTCCAGTGGTAGGAGGAATAGCTAAATAAACTGCAGTGTAGTCTTACTATGGAATGCTATGGGGCAATTAAATAAAATCAAGTATATCTATTTGTAATAACATAGATATATTTCCAGAACACATAACTGAGTAAAAAAATTTACAAAGTGACACATATGGTAGGATCTCTTTTATGTGCTTAAAGTAATAAAACAAACCAGAAAACAATGCTGTATTTGGGCTAAGGGTACATATATGCATGTAATTACACCAAAAAAGATCTAGAATGATACACACCAAACTAATAACAGAAAGGAAAAGGACAAAGAGAGGGGCGGGGTTAAATGAGACTTCTCGGCATTGTTTTAAATTTTTCACCAGGAATTTATATTGGCATACTACTTATGTAATTAAAGTAAGTAGAAAAAAAATTTTAAGAAAATATAATGCAAATATTGTGGTTGAGAATCAAAGTGATATTCAAACACTGTGATGAGTAGGGATGCAATTGCATACAAAATGCTGAGGTTTCATATTTATCTCCAGGAGCTGAAAATTGAAACCATCTAAACAGATGTTTGATTAGACCACAATGTCAACTGAAAAGGAACCAATCTCAACCACCAAAAGTACTAATGCACTAGTACTAACACATCACACTACAAGAGGTAAGAAACGCTAACCTCAGCAGTAGATAAAAATCGGATAAGTGGTTTTCCATATTATTTGATAAAACAATCAAAACCACAATTGGCACATCTGAACTCATGATTCACTTCCTGTCTCTTATATACCCTTGTTCATTGATACATGGGGAAATAAAATGGAGAAATAAGAACAAATCTTTGGTAAATGGAATATAATCTATAAAAAATTGAATCACTATGTTGTACACCTGAAACTAATATTGTAAATCAACTATACTTCAATGTTAAAAAGAAGACAAAGTAGATTTAACCAGCTATGGATATTGTGAAACGTATCACAGTCTTATTTGTTCAAATATCACAATTTTTGAAATTAATATAGAAAACAGAAAACAGATCTTAGGTTGTCCACAAACAAACACAAGTTCATTATCAATTTGTAAGTCCTGATTAGGCAACAAGAATGATAAAGATCAACAAAGAATCCTCTCCCATTGAGAGCAGGCTGATAGAGATATCTATAGTCGTTCTTATTGATTATTCAACAAACATATAACAAGCAACTATTGTAACAAACACTGTGCTAGGTGCTAGGAATACAGAGATAAATTGGGCTACAGATCTCTGCCACAAAGAATTTCAGTTTTATTGGGGAGAAAGACACAAAATATAAGCACAGCTTGCTATTTGACCAGGATGAAGATCCCTTTCCCCTGTGCCTTGGCAATAAAAAAACCCCAAACATCAGAAATTCACTCCATCCCTTTGTCATCAACTCTTAGAGGTTTACGGATGGGCATATAGTGGTTACCTCAATTAAGTGAGAGGTGATATTTTGCAGTGATAAAAAATTAGGAAAGAGAGGTTATACTTCTGGTAATGGTCCCATCAGACCAAACCCCACATGCAGAGATATCAACAAAAAGTGCTGGACAAATGTAAAAAAACAACTGTCTGAAAGCATAAGACAGCAATCAAAAGCAGGTAGAAACTGGTAGGAAGGCAACACTTGGAAGAAAGGAAGGATAGTAGATGAGTTTGCTATTTTTATGGCTTTTCATCTGGGGGCAAGCCCCACAGCAGCTAAAACTCAGAAGAAAACCCACATTCTTACAAGACTGAAGAGACAGAGGAAGGTGACTGGTAGTACAGAGCCTTCAAGACCCAAGAAGCTCCTGGTGCTTCACCACGCAACAGAAAAAGATCCAGGCCATAAGTCTCCTGACCCTTCACCCAACGGCAGAAGGCAACAGAGGGCATTATGTCTCAGCCCTCTACCCAGTGGCAGAGAGCCATGCAGACCTCACAACTCCTGACCTTCTACTCAGCAGTAAACAGTGGCCAGGTAAGTACTTCCGTACCCCAGTGGCACTGGCAGAGATGGAGTATTAAGGGTACCAGCATCAGATGGCCAGGAAAGAGGGAAAATGCTCTCTGTCCTATGGGTCCAGTATCCTCCACTCCCCAAATCTAACACTTGGCAGCCCAAAGAAGCACCTTCCACTCCTGCAGGTAGCACCGATGGAAACCCAGCAAGAGCTCAACCACAGCCAGAAGACCAAGCAGACCAGAATAGCATTACAAGAGCTCAGAAAACTAAATTATCATTGGAACTACATACAGCTCGCAAAAGTAGGATAGAATCTACAGGCTAAACTTAACAGGGCAAGTGCCTACTAAAATAGAAGATTTAAATATGATCAAGACAACATATATATACTACCGAATGTAAAACAGTTGGCTGGTGGGAAGCAGCAGCAAAGCACTTAAGTCTTAGGACTTAAGTCTGCCATTTTATTTTTTAAAAATATTTATTTTATTTTTGGTTGTGTTGGGTCTTAGTTGCGGCACGCAGGATCTTTTTGTTGTAGTGTGCGGGCTTCTCTAGTTGTGGTGTGCCAGTTCCCGGGTGCGTGGGCCCTCTAGTTGCCCTGCCACATGTAGGATCTTAGTTCCCTGACCAGGGATCGAACTTGTGTCCCCTGCACTGGAAGGCGGATTCATAACCACTGGACCACCAGGGAAGTCCCGAGTCCGCCATTTTAGTATTTGCTTTTTCCCTATGGTTGTCTTTCCTCTGTTTCTCTTTTCTTGCCTTCCTGTGGGTTACTTGCAAATTTTTTAAGATTCCTTCTTGTTTCATTTATACTGTTTTGAGTATATTGGGCTGTACTTTACTTAGTGGTTACTCTCTCTTTCTCTATGTTTATCCCTGGTTGTCCAGTGGTTAGGACTCCAAGCTTTCACTGCCAAGGGCCTGGATTCAATCCCTGGTTGAGGAACTAAGATCGCGCAAGCTGTACAGTACACAGTCAAAAAAACCACAAATAAATAAAAATTTAAAAAACATAGAACAGGATAAATTAATCTATGATGAAAAAAAATCAACAGTTGTCACCTCTGGTGGGGCGGGGGTCACTGACTGGGAAGGGGCATGAAGGAACTTTCTTCAGTAATGGCAATATTCTTTATGATGTGGGCAAGCTAGAGCCTACAGGCCAAATCTGGTGTGCCAACCATTTTTGTGAATAAAGTTGTATTGGAACACAGCCATGCCAAATAATTTACATATTGTCTATGGCTGTTTTCATGCATGCAATAGCAGAGTTGAGTAAATGCAACAGAGACTACATAGCCCACAAAGCCTAAAATAGTTACTATCTAGACCTTTGCCAACATCTGTTTTATATTTTGATAATGGTTTGGGTTACACAGGTGTAAGCATTTGTCAAAACTCACTGAATTATGATCTGTGCATTTTACAGAACATAAATTTAAACTAAAAAAATATAAACAAATACTGAGTTCTAGTCAATGATATGCATGCTTAAGTGTTAATGGATGAAGTATACTAATATCAGCAACTTTAATTTTGAAATGACCAGAAAAATAAGATGGGCTAATAAATGGATAAAGGGGTGGATAAATATGTGATAGAGCAAATACAGCAAAAGTTAACTGCAGAATCTAGTTGGTAGGTATATGGGTGTTCACTTACTTTTTATCAACTTTTCTGTAACTTTGAAATTTTTCTTAATAAAATGTTGGGGGAAACTACTGGGCATATCCCCTGAAAAAACCATAATTCAGAAAGAGTCATGTACCACAATGTTCACTGCAGCTCTATTTACAATAGCCAGGACATGGAAGCAACCTAAGTGTCCATCAACAGATGAATGGATAAAGAAGATGTAGCACATATATACAATGGAATATTACTCAGCCATAAAAAGAAACGGAATTGAGTTATTTGTAGTGAGGTGGATGGACCTAGAGACTGTCATACAGAGTGAAGTAAGTTAGAAAGAGAAAAACAAATACTGTATGCTAACACATATATATGGAATCTAAAAGAAAAAAAAATGGTTCTGAAGAACCTAGGGGAACGACAGGAATAAAGACGCTGATGTAGAGAATGGACTTGAGGACACGGGGAGGGAGAAGGGTAAGCTGAGACGAAGTGAGAGAGTGGCATGGACATATATACACTACCAAATGTAAAATAGATACCTAGTGGGAAGCAGCCACATAGCACAGGGAGATCAGCTCAGTGCTTTGTGACCACCTAGAGGGGTGGGATAGGGAGGGTGCGAGGGAGACACAAGAGGGAGGAGATATGGGGATATATGTATATGTATAGCTGATTCACTTTGTTATAAAGCAGAAACTGACACACCATTGTAAAGCAATTACACTCCAATAAAGATGTTAAAAAAATAAATAATAATAAAAGAAGATGTGGTATAGATATACAATGGAATATTACTCAGCCATAAAAAATGTTGGGGGAAATTTTTTTAATTAGGAAAGGAAAGTATACAACACTTGCCCACAGAAATGAACATTCCATTCTGAAATACCTTGTGAAGAAATTGATTCTAAAGAAATAAATATCGGAATAGCATGCTTTGTCTGAAGAAACTTCAACTCTAAATATCTTTATTAATCCTTGATCATTCCTGTTAGGAGTCAGAGTGCACATATCAGAATTCATTATAATTTATGCCCTTGATGAAGAGGGAATTTTATAAAACACAATACTTGAGATCAGAGCTGTTTGGAATAGTAATATCACCACTAAAATACTCTTCCTGCATAGCACACCTATTATCTAAGGACCTCATACATTTTATTAGCCAAACTCAATAAATTCAGAGTCTTTAGAGATACCTGAAGCAGAACAGAAGAGAAAAAAATAAACTGGATTCTCAGTTCCTTCCTTTAATTAATTCAATCAAACTCCTGAGTTAACTACATCTCACTGAAGTCATCATGCTCTTTTTCTCAAATTTTGGCAGGGAGGATAGCTATCTTACAAAGAGGATGAATAGTGTAATGATTAAGGGCACAACCTCTGCAGCCAGGTAGTCTGGGTTCAAATCCTGGCCCTCCCGTATGACACTGGGAAAGTTATTTAACCTCTCTGAACCTCAGTTACTCCTAATGACAGCTACTATTCATAGGGTTGTTGTGAGGATAGTACACATAAAGCCATTAGAATAGTATTTATCACCTAAGAATCACTCAGTAGTGTTCATTATTATCATCTCATGAAGGCAAATGCTTTATTATAAATGTAGAACAGTAAGATAGCCATAGGCTTGTAACATACTAGGACTAACAGGCCTTCTTGCTGTTCTTCGAACATGCCAGACCCACTCCTCCCTCAAAGCCCTTGCACTGGTTATTCCCTCTACCTGAAATGTGCGCTATGGACTCTCTCATCTCCTTCAAGTGTGTGCTCAATTGTCAACCTTCTCAGTGAGGCCTACCCTGATCTCCACCTTATTTAGAATTGCAACCCACTTTCCTCCTTACCCTGCTCCACATTTCCCCCAATCTCCCTGTACTGTATTATATAATTTACTTTTTATACTATTATGGTTAATGACAGTCTACCCACATTAGGCAACAAAACTCAATGACAAGGGATTTTTGTCTTTTGTTCACTGATATATCCCAAGTAGGTGCTCAAATATTTTTTGTTAGCATCATCTAGTCTACCGCTTTACCTTACAGATGAGGAAACTCCAAAAAGACTCGAATCAAAGCTACCCAGTGAGTAAGGAAAAAAGTCAGGAACAAGGATTGTGACTTCCAGTCTGGTGCCATTTCTACTATAGCTCACTATCTCCTTGACCCTTGAACATTACAGAAAATTCACAATCATCTATATTTTTCCCCCAGGAAGACTTACCTTTGGAATTTCTTGGCCTTGCAAATACTGCTGTGTCTGTAACACAGAAATGCTCTGAGAGGTAGTAGAAGCCTGTACTGGAATACTAAGTAGCAACAGATGAACAGAAGAAGATGGCTGATTTGTAAGGGCTATCCCAGAGCTTGGATGAGGGTCTGTGGTTTTAATTGTGCTTCTGATGACCCACAAACAAGCGCTAAGCTAGAAGATGACTGCCACTGTGTCTGGACAGCAGACTGCTGCTGAATGCATGCTGGCTGGTGCTGTGCTAGGTTTCATTGCAGGGGAAAGGTTTGACTGCTGTCTAATGCCTGAAGCACTTGAGGATGCTCTAAAGGCTGTATTACGTATTGTTGTTCCACTGCCGCTAGTTGCAAGTGTTCTTGCAAAGGAGGTGTAATCTGGACCATGTTTGTAATGGCCTTTGGAATACCTGTAATGGCTGAATGTGGTTAGTTGCCTGTGAATGAGGTACCTGCTGCTGGAAAGCAGCATGTTGGCTATATAAAGACTGCTGTTGATTTATGGGACCTTCTTGAGTGGACAACTGATGGCTTTTCTGTGCTTGCCTATGAGACGAATGAGTCATCTGCTGATGATGAATGAAAGCTGAGTGAGAAACCTGGCTTCGTGTTACATGTGATTGGGAAAGCTGTGCAGAGAAGTGTGGGGGCTGGATCTGGGCCTTTGAGGAGGCCTGCTGAATGAAGGACATTTGTGCAGGGTGTTAAAGCTGTCCTTCCACAGCCATCTGAGATGTAACGCTGACTGGGCTTTTAGCTGCTGGTACCCAAAACTGACATCTGCTTAGGATAGAAATGCTGAATTCTGCACATTAAATAAAGGCTCAATAGAATGTGTTTGTGTATCTAAGGTTAATGATAAATAATGTTAAATGTCTTATGTCTTTTGTTCCAAGGCTGAAGAACCTTGGGGTTGTGTTAAATAGGCTTGTTGCTCAGAAGTCTGTGCTACATAAAGTGGTACTAAGTATAAGTCCTGATCTGCAGAGTTTGTAATATGTACTTGCCTGCTATCAGAAGGGTTTACTGTGTATACTTGCTGGGTTATGAAGGTTGCCTGTTCAGTTGTCTGGATGGTGTAAACAGCATGTCCTGAATAAGGGACATACTCAAGTGCCTGGTAAGCAGGCTGTTCCACAGGTTGCACAGGGTAAGCTGCTTGGATTATACATCCTGGCTGGTCTGGAAAAGGTGACCGAACTAGAGGTTGCACTGTATAAACAGGCTGCCTCTAGGCCGGGACCAAATAAGAGGGCTGTGCCACAGGTGGGACTGGTTAAGAAGAAGCGGTGTAGAATAGGTTGGCTGTGATATCAGTGGTTGTACAGTGTAAAGAGGATGCTCTGGGGCTGGCAGTGAATAAACAGGCTGTGCTGGAGCCTTCATTGGGTAAGTGGCTGTGATGGGTAAGAAGCTTATTCCTGGGGAAGTATCACAAAGGGCAGCTACTCAAGAGCCTTCAATGGGAAGGATGGCAGTTCTGCAGGTGGTCCTGAATAAGTGTGTTGAACAGAATAAAATGGCTGTTCCAGGGACTGAATCACACTTTCAATACAACCCTTTGACTGCTGCTGACTTACATGAGTTTCAGATTTTCATAATACAATCCTGCTGAACATTTTTCTGTGGTGATGCCATAATCTTAGGTTGTAAAATTAATGGCTACTGCTGAATAGAGGCTTGGAAACAAGGCTTCTTCAAATGCACAGTCTGGCTTTGTGGCACTGAAGAACCGGGAATTATAGACTCCTGATGTATCACTGAGTATGGCTGGGATACTGAATGTATCTTTTGTGAAGGGTGATGGGCCCCCGAATGTCCCCCAGTGGAATTAGAAGGGAGCTGAGCTGTACCAGCAGCATTCTGTGCACTGCTCACATGTTGGGCAAAAGAATGATTCAACAAAGCTTGAGGGTGATTAACTGACAAGAAACTAGGAATTTGATTGGCATTTGGTAATTTGGTTAATGCCTGATTCCCATTTCTAGGGTCAGGCTCAAGTTGAAGACCAACTGTTGGATCCTGGGAAATCATTTGTGAAGCAAGCAATATCTGAGGAGAAACTACAGAAAAGACTGGTTGTGGAGCTCCAGTAACTGACAAGTCTAAAGTCATAGGTTGAGCTGAAATTTGTCCATCTGCTCCAAAGGTCAGCTATAGTTCCTAATGCTGGTGCAAGGAAAATTCAAATTATAAACGCATATACCATGGGAATTCCCTGGTGTCCACTGGTTAGGGCTTGGTGCTCTCACTGCCAGGGGCCCAGGTTCGATCCCTGGTTGGGGAACTAAGATCCTGCAAGCTGCACAGTGAAGCCAAAAAAATTTTTTTTATTAAAAATACATAAATGCATATACCATGCTCATTTTAATGGTCCCAGACAGAATGATAGATAAAATAATGCTATGTTGTAAAAATTTCAGGGACTTCCCTGGTGGTGCAGTGGTTAAGAATCCACCTGCCAATGCAGGGGACACGGGTTCAATCCCTGGTCCGGGAGGATCCCACATGCTGCGGAGCAACTAAGCCCGTGTGCCAGAACTACTGAGCCTGTGCTCCAGAGCCCGTGCACCACAACTACTGAAGCCCGCATGCCTAGAGCCCGTGCTCCACAACAAGAGAAGCCACCTTATTGAGAAGCCCACACACAGTAACAAAGAGTAGCCCCCACTCACCACAACTAGCGAAAGCCCATGCACAGCAATGAAGACCCAAAGCAGCCAAAAATAAATTAAAAAAATTTTTCAGAAAGTTATCAAAAAGGTGCTGGGTATAGCATTAGTCCTATAAAAATCCTAATACCATGAGTAAATGCTAATTGAATACACTAAGGGGCTGAGACCAGTCCCCAAGCAACATATTGCTCATGGCTTCTCATTTATTGCACTTGCCACATAACTCATTCAAACCCTGGCAGAAATTCAGAGTAATTGAATCTGACACCTTCACACACCAGACAGTGGAATTTCAAAAGGATTTCAATATCATAGTTAAAGGGAACAGAGAAGCTCTCTCAAGAGGAGAGGTGTGAGTTGGCTGAATACATATAGGCTGGCTGTAATAATTCCTAGAACTTGAAACACCACATTCATAAAAAGACCCCCACTGGTTAAAGTGCTTGCTTATGTGGATTCTATATATTAGGTGGAAAAGGCAGGCTACAAAAGAGTATGTATGTGATATACATATGTATATATAAACAAAGTTATATATGTATACATAGAAAAAAAGACAAATCTAGAGTCTCTACCACCAAATGTAAACAATAATTTATTTCTAGCTGGAGAGATAGTAGGTGATTTTCACTGTCTTCTTTATAACTTTATAGGCTTTATTTTAAATAGGTAAATAACACTTTCATAAATTTTTTAAACTTCCTTTAAAAATTTTGGAAACACATTTCAAAATACACATACCTGTATATTTACGTGGTTGAACCTAAGTTAATTTAAGCATCCATCCAACACACTTCCCATTATAGTCTTAAAAAGAGATAAATCCAACCACAACATGAGCTCAGGTATGAACATATACCATATAAGCTACAAATACTAGCCAAACACCATGCACTGTCAACCATATCAGATTAAATATACCCCCAGCAGATTTTAAATGCATCTGGCATTTGTCAAGTACATGTATGTTTTCCCCTACAAGTCTGTGAGTTCTTCAGGGCAAGGACCATATTTTATCTCATTTTATATCCCCAGAGATGATAGTCATTAAAAGTTTGTTGATGAACTATGACTGACTATATACCAATCTCTTAAAAGCAACAGATCACCAGCTGCTAACTAAATCATATACAGAGAATGCCTAGGAGCTCAGACCAACTCATTCCCAAAGAGAGAAGACACACACAGGGGATGGTAGGGTTGAGGAAAGAAAATGGGATGGCAAAGAAAAGCCCAACCATGTATCCAGAGTCCATGACCTAGGAAACCAGGATATAGTCTTGATATATGAACTCTCACAAAGACTGTGTACTCTTTGTCAGAAATGAGTACCGTTGACTTTGAGAGTCTAAATGACAAAAACACTTATTTCTCCTACAGAAATAAACGTGAACCAAAAGAGTCAAGAATTTAGATGAAAGTGCTTAAAATTATAAGAGTCTATGAAATACTATTTCTACTTAACTACCAAAGACATCCCTCTACATTCAAACCAGGCTGGAAAAGTCCAATATAAAAAACAAACCATAAAAAGGGATCTGAGTCCTAAATAATTTTTTTTAATTTATGTATTTATGTTTGGCTGCGTCAGGTCTTTGTTGCTGTGCGCAGGCTTTTCTCTAGTTGCAGCGAGTGGGGGCTACTCTTCGTTGCGGCACACGGGCTTCTCATTGCAGTGGCTTCTCTTGTTGCAAAGCACAGGCTCCAGGCGCACGGGCTTCAGTAGTTGTGGTGTGCAGGCTCAGTAGTTGTGGCTTGAGGGCTCTAGAGCACAGGCTCAGTAGTTGTGGCGCATGGGCTTAGTTGCTCCACGGCATGTGGGATCTTCCTGGACCAGGGCTCGAACCTGTGTCCCCTGCATTGGCAGGAGGATTCTTAACCACTGTGCCACCAGGGAAGCCCTGGCAGGTGGATTCTTAACCACTGCGCCACCAGGAAAGTCCCCTAAATAAACTTTTTTATCCGTATATGGAGTTCTCAGTTTCTCTTCCAATTATACAAGCAGTGTCTCAAGATTCTAGTTACACAATGTTAGACACATCCTCAAGAAGAATGTCTTAAGTGAA
Organism: Mesoplodon bidens; assembly: GCF_964165515.1. Lineage (NCBI taxonomy): Eukaryota > Metazoa > Chordata > Mammalia > Artiodactyla > Ziphiidae > Mesoplodon > Mesoplodon bidens. Next base: position 93,443,799 of record NC_138163.1, on the reverse strand, counting down.
GGAAAGTATAAACAACTTTTAGCTTTCAGTGACTTTTATACAAACTAGGATGAATTTATGAAAGAGAGCCTTTGCCTGTCAGAAAACCTAGGCAGTGTTAAATAAGTTTAATTGAATATGGAACCTCTAAAATGTATCTTACCTTTACCTGTGAGACCTTTGGGACACTTAGTGGCAAAAACTGGAGTTGTGAGACAAGTGGAGATCCAAGGACATGAACAGGCAGAACAGTGGACTGACCTTGAAGCAAAGGCAAAACTTGGGGCTGAGTCAGCTTTGGCTGCTTCGGCAACTGTTAAAAACAAAAAGATTAAAGATAAACTCTCCCATTTACAGTAAATATACTGATTATATATTTAAAATATATTTAACACTTCACCTCACCCCTGAAATCTGCTGGTAATGTCCCACTAGCTGCTGGGATGGATAAATTTTCCCTGGAACATTTATTTCAGCCTGTGGGTTGTTAGAAACGATTTGAGAGCCCATCATCTGGTCTGAGGAATAGACGGTACTGGGCTGATTTGAAGTATCTGAATGTATAACTGATCCAGCTCCTGCCTCAGACAAACTGTCACCTACGGCAAAGAAAACAAGTGATAGGTAGAAGGGAAAAACTTGAAACACAAGGTCCAAATAGCATAGGAAATGGTAAGTGTTTCTTTAATTTTTTTCTTTTTTACTCTGACAACCTGAAACAGCTTCAAATAAAATATGTACACTGCAGAATTAATAAAAAACCATCATGTAAACTCTCCATGTTGATAACGTGGTATAACTAAAATATTCTTAGTAAAGCAAACCTACAAGCAAAGAATCACATAAAAGTCAACTCGATTTGCTGGCCATTTCATGCATATCGTAACTAATCTTTGTTTGCCATTAGGATTTCAGTAAAATCTAGGTAGCATATTCTCATTCTCCTAGAACCTGGCTAGAAGATAATACTGCCTTTATGGAACAACTGGTTATTACTACGAAAATACTGTGTCCTTCTAGAGAAGAGAATGCATTACAGCAGAAATATTAGAGAAACTGTGTTAATTTTATACTTGGGTCTAAAATACAAAAGTTCTTAAAGTCTAGAAAATTCCCTCTTGAAGAATAAATTCTATCTTTAGTTGCATATCTTCTTTACTAAAGGATTTACCATTAGACCCTTAAAAATGGTAAAAAGATTATAATCCTTATTCAACTAGTACCTTGGACAAGTCACTTAACAGAACAGTTTCTTAATTTTAAAATAAGGAAACTATCTGGTTTGCCTATTTCAGGGATTTTGTAAAAGGATTAATGAAATGATAGATAACAAAATGCTTTGAAATATACAAAAGTACTATTTAAAGATAAGGGAATACAATTACACATTTCCTTTTATAAATTATAACTGTTACCTGTAACAGAGGAGCAATGCTGTTGTGGTTTTCTTTGCAGAAGCTGTTGTCGCACATGTTGATCAACTTCAGTTTCTTCACATTCAGCCCCGCTGTGCTGAGCAGGCGGAGGGGGCAAAGCTGTATTTTGGGGCTGAGGGAGTACATTCCCCACAGACTTGCACTGGGAATCTCTGCGTTCTTCCAAACAGCCAGCTGGCTTCTTCTCCCTTGTCTTCTTTATCAGTGTCACCCGGTCTCTAATGGACTTAGCAACAGCTTTGGAATCACTTTCATGGAAGAATCCTGACTTGACCTACAAACAAAACATAATAAGCAAACCACATCTTTATGATTTTTACTTTAATTTTTTACTAGAAGAGTTACTTTCTGCCCCCAAATTCCAAATGCTATTAAATAACAGTTAATTTGTTTCTATGTTCTTTCTTAATCAGACATGCATAAATGCCAGAGCCTTTAGTATGAAAAACAACACTATTACCAAGCATTGTTGAAATAATTCTGGTTTAAAACAAAAACAAACAAATAGCTTGATATTTCAACACATGCAGTCTTATTACAGGTAATTTATGACTGCCATTAAGTTTTGCGAAACATTAAAAAGGTTTCCTCATTCAACAACAGTAAGTGTCTACGATATGCCCAGTATTGGGCTCTGGAGACATATAAGTGCCTAAGCTGGTCCTTTGTCCTATATGCACACACAAGCTGGTGGTGAGAGAAGGATAAAAACAACATAAGGGACTTCCCTGGTGGCGCAGTGGTTAAGAATCTGCCTGCCAAGGCAGGGGACATGGGTTTGAGCCCTGGTCGGGGAAGATCTCACATGCCGCGGAGCAACTAAGCCCGTGCGCCACAACTACTGAGCCTGCACTCTAGAGCCCATGAGCCATAACTACTGAGCCCACGTGCCACAACTACTGAAGCCTGAGCACCTAGAGCCCATGCTCCACAACAAGAGAAGCCACTGCAATGAGAAGCCCATGCACCGCAACGAAGAGTAGCCCCCACTCGCCACAACTAGAGAAAGCCCGTGCACGGCAACAAAGACCCAACACAGCCAAAAATAAATAAATAAAGTAAATAAAAATTAAAAAAAAAACATGAAATGAAATAAAAGGTAGAAATGAGCTGCTGCAAAAGCCCTAAAGGAGCACAAGCCTCTCTGGTGAAAGCAGAGAAAGTATCACAGAGGAAGGTAAAGTCTGACCTGGGTTAAAACAAAAGAAAGAACTTGCAGGCTTTTGAGGGAGAGGTAGATGAAGTTCAGAGATCAACACTCTAGGCAGAGGAAGTATGCTTATGGCAAAGTGCTATATCTTACTAGATGTTAGAAGAGTGACAGAAGAGAAGTTAAGGGCTTATTGTCTGAAAGGAACAGGGCTGAGTAGCAGAGATAATGACTTGAGGAGGTGCCATGGCATATTATTCTCAGTCCTACAATCTGTTTTTTATTTTATTTTATTTTATTTTTTCGGTACACGGGCCTCTCACTGTTGTGGCCTCTCCCGTTGCGGAGCACAGGCTCCGGACGTGCAGGCTCAGCAGCCATGGCTCACGGGCCCAGCCGCTCCGCGGCATGTGGGATCTTCCCAGACCAGGGCACGAACCCGTGTCCCCTGCATTGGCAGGCGGACTCTCAACCACTGCGCCACCAGGGAAGCCCTACAATCTGTTTTTTAAAGCATATCTTGGGGGTCTGCAGACTCGGGGAAATTTCATCGTAGTTGAAAAATGATTAAAATGTTAGATGGAATCCATATATTTAATTTCACTCCCTCCCAAAGTTCAAAAAACACTCCCAGAGTAAATGGGTTTTTAAGTCATAAACTCACAAGGATAGAAAGAATAAAGGCAACAGCAACAACAGACAATGTTTTGCACATTTGGGGATGTGGAAAACAAATAGATAATAACTGACCTAGTGGACCTGAAAAAGTGAACCAGGGAAAGCTGAAAATCATTCCCATTTATATTGAATAATACTCATAACACACAGGAACTGGCAGTACCAGGTATTTCAGAATTGGGTAAAGTCAAAAGAGATGACTAAAATAAGGAAGACTAAGTGAAAGGGTTTTGAGAAGTAGTTAGGTATTAGGTCCCTGTGCTTCACCCTCCAGTCCACACCTTTGGGTGATTGCTTCTTCCCTACCCAAGAAGTCTGTAACGTTGCTCTCTGGAGAGGGTAAAAGAGGATCATATCTGGACTAGGGAACACCAGGCACAGTTGAGGGTATGGCTACCACAACAAAAACAAGAAGATTAAATGACCATATGCATGCTGAATGCCATACACAGAAACCCCCAGCCCTCTTCCCCACTTGGCTACCAAAATACCAGTAACCAGATCCTTACCCTCCAGGCAGGATATTGAAAGATGCTTCTCTGGAGAATCTGTCCAATCCAAGAAGAAAGACCCACAAATATTTATGTTAAAGATTCCCCAATTATTGGCCCACCCAGATACTTGAGAGTAGAGGTTAACAAGTCTGACATAAGCAATCATACCATCCAATCAGCTTGTTAGTCCCTGTCGTAGGCAAAATCATGGCCCCTCAAAGATGTCCCATCCTAATCCTCAAACATGTGAATATGATGAGATATCACTCCCATTACTGAGCTATACACAATTGACCTTAAGACAGAAAGATCTGGGTGAGCCTTTTACCAGCTAGTGAAGGATTAAACTTGCCATTCCTGACTTTGAAGATGGAGTGGGGCCATGTGAAAGGACTGAAGAACAGTCCCTGGGAGCTAAGAGTGACCCCCCAGCTAACAGCCAGAAAGGAAATGAAGACCTTAGTCTTACAACTGCATGGAACTAAGCTCCGTCAACAACCTGGTTGAGCCCAAAAGCAGATTCTCTCCCAGAGCCTCCAGCTAAGAGTCCAGGCCACCAAACCTTGATTTCAGCCTGTGAGACTCTAAGCAGAGAATCCAGTAAAGCCTACCAGGACTTCTGACCCACGGAACTGAAATAATAAAAGGGTATTGTTTTAAGCCCACTAAATCTGTGGTAACTTGCTATACAGCAATAGAAAACTAATATTCTCCTACTACTGATCATGAGCAGCCAGCCAAGAATAACCAGAAATATGAGAAAAGCCTCTAACAAGAAGATGGAGCACAAAACCAACCAAAAAACCCCAGCAACTTGGAGAAAAGATACTATGCAGGGAGAAAAAAAGTGTCAAAAACACTCTCTTCACTAAAATTACAGAGAGGTGCCATAATATCACATCCACAAAACAAAGAACAAGACGTTTATTCTAAAAAAGGAACAGACCAAAAAAAATGAAAAGGAACTCTTGAAATTAAAAACAAGATAGTAGAAACGAAAAACTCAATGGAAGAGTTAGAAAATAAAGTTGACAATATCTTCCAGAAAGGAGAATAAAAAGACAAAAAGATAGAAAATAGAAAAGAACATTGGAGAAACAGTCCAAGAGGCCAAACATCCAAATAATAGCAGTTCTAGAAAGAGAAAACAAAGGGAAAGAACTCAACAATAAAATACTTTTAAGAAATTTCCCAGAAACTAAAGGACATGAGTCCACTGAGTATGCAACACAGTGGATGAAAACAGACCCCAACCAAGACACACTGTGAAATTTTATAATCCTGAGAAGAAAGAGAAGATATTACAAGCTTCCAGAGAGGAAAAAATGGATCACATGCAAAAGATCCAGAAAACAGAACATCTTTGTATTTCTCAATATCAATACTGAAAGCTAGAAAATCATGGAGCAATGACTTTAAATTTTTTAAATTGCCAACCTAAAATGACTTAGCCAGCCAAATAATCGATTAAATATGAAGACAGAATAAAGATGTTTTTAATACATGCAAGTCTCAAAGAATTTACCTCCTATATACCCTTTCTTAAGGTGGCAGAGGAAGTGGGCCACTAAAACAAAAGGTAAGCAAAGAAAGAGAAAGCCATGGGATTTAGGACACAGGAATTCCAATACAGGAGAGAGGCAGAGAAGTCTAGAATGATAGTAAAATGAAAGATCAGTATGATAGTTATGTAGCAGATGTCCAAGACAATCATTCTAGATTAGAACCATGTGACTAGAAAGATAGGCATGTTAAAGGCTATCATCTCCAAGATACCCACTGTCAATGTCCCATACTCCTTTTATTTATTTATTTTAATTTATTTATTTTTGGCTGCGTTGGGTCTTTGTTGCAGTGCACGGGCTTCTCATTGCAGTGGCTCCTCTTGTTGTGGAGCATAGGCTCTAGGCACACGGGCTTCAGTAGTTGTGGCTCACGGGGTCTAGAGCGCAGGCTCAGTAGTGGTGGCACATGGGCTTAGTTGCCCCGTGGCATGTGGAATCTTCCCGGATCAGGGCTCAAACCCGTGTCCCCTGCATTGGCAGGTGGATTCTTAACCACTGCGCCACCAGGGAAGCGCCCGATACTCCTTTTAAACCTGAGGACAGAACACCCAGGTGAGCCTGGCTCAGAGTATCTGGAGTTTGCTAATTTGACCACATGCTGCCGAAGCTCCTGCACCCCCTCCCTCCAAGTACTGCACAGCCTGGATTGGGCATGGACATACATTCCACCCAACAGAACTTATCTGCTGTCTTCTACTCTTGCGGGGGGAGTGGGTCATGAGGAGATGAGAAGTAGAGAAGTCAGAAGGGCCCACTCCCCGTCAAACCATATTGTTACCAGACAACGAATTTTTCTGATCTGCACAACAGCCCTCTGGTGCCCTGACTGTGGTGAGCCATGTGTGTTTCCCTGGACTCACATGTGACCTCACCCCGATGACCTCCCTAGACTTGGCTCTCATAAACTCTTAGGGAAGCTGGAGCCGGACTATGACTGAGAGACTGTTCAGCTTATCCCCTCCTGGGCATCTTCACCTAACAGTAACTTCAATAACCAGCTAGGTGTGTGATTGCCATTCTGGTTTTCAAAACAAATAATATATATTATTTAGGTAAACTATAATGAGGAGCAAAGGAATGAGTAACACAAAAGTCAGGGTAGATATTACCTGTGGTGATGAGGGAGAGGAACGCAAGTGGGGGAGGGGCACACAGGTAGCTTCTAAAGTTCCAGTAGTGTTCTATTTCTTAACAAAAGTAGAGTTTTACTATTCTTTATACTGTACATACAAATTTAATATACTCTGTTGTAGAGATATATTTCACAATAAAATTACAATTTAAATAAAGAAAATGAGAGGAAAGAAAGCAATCAGAATGAGAAAGGAGTCAATCCTGATACTATAAGGGGAGGGGAAGCCAGTGGTAGGATTCACTTACCATTTCATACGCTACTTCCTCAGGTGTATCTGTTTCTAAATTGAAACTGAATTCAATAGCTTCATTGTCTTTATGCTTGCCTTTCAATTTTTTAGGGTCTTCAACCCAGAGCCTTAAAGCCAGAGATGAATTTGAGCAATCATCTTCCTCCGCTAACTCCACCCTTAGTCCTGTATCCTCAGCAAAAAATGCGTGGTTTAGTAGGTCCCTGACAGACAACCTAATAAACAAAATACAAATCTGTTATCAATTCTTCCAATCATAAACAAGGTATAGAGCACTTAATTAGTAAAAATTGTGTCAAAGTAACAACCTGATTTAAAATTTTCTATTAATTAAACCGTTAATCTGCCTTTTTATAAAAACCAAATCTTATATCCAATTTATTATTACCAAGGAGGCAAAGAAATCCCAACTAACATGCATTTGTAGTGATCTTAATTAAGGATTATGAACGGTAACATATCTAGATACTCAAGTTTAACATACCTAAAGGTATGCCTAGAGATAATTAGAGAAGTGCTGCAGTAAACGTTAGATGGACTGAGTATCTTCCCTAAGCCACTGGCTTAAGTTACTAAAACTCACACAACACATTGTTGGCAAAGGAAACTAAAAAACTCTTCGAGGTATATAAACTCTAAAGTAAATTAGGAATTCAAACACTTTTACAAATGTTATAAATAGAAGTCATTAACTCTATTAACAATAATCTAGTCAGTGTACTTCACTCTTCAGGGAACACCATGGGTGAAAGTAATTCAGTTCAGCAAAGTCACACGGTTTTCTTAAAGTATTTAAGTCCAGTATCCTAGGCCAAAGTATACATATAATGGATACAACTCTAGCCTAATATTAGGGATTAACCATCTCTGAAGAGAAAAAAGCACAGAGTTCAAAAGATTCTTTTATAAGCTGGGAGAGTTAATTTCCTTTTCTTTGACCAACTTATAAAATAGATAAATAATATCTATCTATATTACAGGCCAGTGAGAGCTATAACTGATATATTCCATAGTTTGTATGTAGAAAGCCCCACCTGCACTATTTAAAACAGATAAAGCATATTGACAGCACAGTATCCTGTAAGTTGAGGATTTTCAACCTTCTACGTTTTTAGTGATCAAGAGACAAACACTTAACTAAGACAGTTTTATAAAAAAGAACAAGCTTGCTCAGACTAATTAGTCTTAAGGCTAAGGTGAGATGTGTTTAAGAAGGTACAACCAAGTTAAGCACTCTGCTTCTCAATGAAAGTTTTGCCTAGATATTTTTACTAAGGAATAACCACTGCAGTAGCAGCGGACAATATCATTCATTAAATACTTATTACTGTTAGGTATTTTATATGCATTCATTATCTTCTTAACTACCAAAAGAATACCTATTTTGAAGAACAGCTAAAGTAAGTTTCTCAAGATCACACTGGCTAAGTGTGAGTCCAGATTTGAATCTTATTCTGCTGTGGAAGCCTGTGCTCTTTCCAAAACGCTAATGTGCCATAAATCCTTTTGAATATTTCAGTGTTCTTTGGTAATAGATCATAATTAAAATGCTGTACAAACAACAATCAGAAACCAAACTCAAATGGCTACTTCAACACAGTAGTTTTAGCATAGCTTAAAAAAAAGCATGCCTAAATTACTACAACTCAAAAACAACAACAACAAAATAAACAACTCAATTTTTTTAAAAGGCAAAGGACTTGAATAGACATTTCTCCAAAGAAGATATACAAATGGCCAATAAGCACATGGAAAGATGCTCAACGTTATTAGTCCTTAGGGAAATGCAAATCAAAACCACAATAAGATGCCACTTTATACCCATTAGGATGCCTATTAACAAAAAATGGAAAATAAGTGTTGGTGAGGACGCTGAGAAACTGGAACCATCGCACATTGCTGGAAGGAATGCAAAATGATGCAGCCACTATGGAAAAAATATAGTGGTTCTTCAAAAAATTAAATATATTATTACTGTATGATTCAGTAATTCTACTCCTAGGTATATACCAAAAAGAATTAAAAGCAGAGATTCAAGAAGATACTTGTTCACCAATGTTCATGCCGCATTATTCACAATAGCCAAGAGGCAGAAATAACCCAAGTGTCCATTAACAGATGAATGGATAAACAAAATGTGGTGTGTGTGTGTATACACACACACACGCACACACAAACACAAGCACACAAAGGAATAGTATTCAACCGTAAAAACAAAGGAAATTCTGATACATGCTATAACATGGATCAACGTTTAAACACTATGCTATGTGAAATAAGCCAGACGCAAAAGGACAAATATTTTATGATTCTACTTATATGAGGTACCTACATAGAAGTAGAGACAAAGTAGAATAGAGGTTGGCAGGGGTTGAGGGGAAAGGGAGTGGGGAGTTACTGTTTAATGGGCACAGAGTTTCTGTTTGGGATGATGAGAAAGTTCTGGAAATAGTGGTGATGGTTGTACAACAATGTGAATGTGCATAATGCCACTGAATTGTACATTTTAAAATGATTAAAATGGCGACTCTTAGGTTATTTATATTTTACCATAATTAAAATATAGAGATATATAAATATAGCCTGTTGGCACAAACACCAAGAATGTTGTGTAATAAAGCTATAATTAAACAGGTTTTATCTTAGTGACTTTTTATATTTTCAGATATGCAACACTAAACTTAGATAGATAACTAAAAAAAATGGGAGAAAGTCAGTGAAATGCTGGTGGAAATAATTTCTATAAAGGATCTATCACCTTATTAATCATAATCAATAAGGAGGTAAAAATCAAATCACTAACCAAGCAATTTGAGTCAGCAACTGTCCAAAGTTCAAATTAAAGGGAAAAGCTAAAACTAAAAGGAATTGTCCATAAGAAAAATACAAATTGTGATAGAAATAAATCTAGAACACTATTTCTTGAACAAAAATAGCCCTATCAGCTTTACCGTTATCATGACACAGGACATTATGGACAAATAAAAAACATCAGGTGGGGCTTCCCTGGTGGCGCAGTGGTTGAGAGTCCGCCTGCCGATGCAGGGGACACGGGTTCGTGCCCCGGTCTGGGAAGATCCCACATGCCGCAGAGCGGCTAGGCCCGTGAGCCATGGCTGCTGAGCCTGCGCATCCGGAGCCTGTGCTCTGCAAGGGGAGAGGCCACAACAGTGAGAGGCCCGCCTACCGCAAAAAAAAAAAAAAAAAAAAAAAAAAAAAAAAAAATCAGGTGAATTGATGGTTAAATTTTTTCTTAAACTATCATAAAAAACCATTTAAGTACTTACGTGAAGGTGACAATGCAGGAAACTCTCTACTATCTACCAACTGTTAGAAGCAAGTTAACCTGGGAGGGGGGCCCACTGACTGTTAAACTGATGGCTGAAGGTGATCTTGTCACAACACACACAGACAAACACAACCCAAATTTCGGTTCAAGGAAAATTTAGCACATGATATCAGTTTAAAATGGCAAACAAGATGCACTGATACACTTCACTCTAGTCAGTATGGTTTGGATTCCACTGAAAAGTCATACCCAGCATGATTCAAAGGTCGGAAAAAGACCCAGCTCAAGATAACAGAAAAATTCATCCATCAGTTATGTCATTTCACTACATATGCACCCACCTTTCAGATTTATTTTGACGAATACATCCCTCGATGATTTCTTTCACTTCAGGATCAGTGACTTTATTGAAACTGGCTGGTTTTATACCCTGGAAGAAGAAAAACGGTTTCTAGTCACAAATTAAGCAACTGAAAGCCCAAGCCAACATCATTACTAAAATAATGATTTTTTACCAGTAAACCATATTCAAATTTTAAATGAGATAAATATATACACACAGTATAAGTTTAACAACTTTTTTTTTTTTTTTAACAACTTTTTGACAAGGATTTTGTCATAGCTCTACAAATAACAGTGAAAAATTGTAAATGATCTAAATCTCTAATAATAGAGGTAATATTACATAAATTATGTGATATACATATATATGCATATGCTAATACACGGAAACTAAACATGTTCTCATAGTAATTAATAACGTGGAGAATTCTCATGCTGCAACATTAAGTAGGAAAAAAAATACGATCCCAAAATGTACATACAGTATAACCCCAATTAGTAAAATATAATAAACAAGTATTTTTTTGAAATCAGAAAAATCAGTTATTAAAAAACAAGGGCTTCTCTATCGCAAACATTTCATATCAATATTTCAAAGTCTTCTAGAATGGCTAGACACAATGAGCAATCAGTAAATATATATATAAAATATATATATTGTTATATATATATAAACTTTTGAGAAATCTATATTATGTTTAACCTTAAACAATACCAAAATATTGAGAACCTTAAGCTAATTATCAGGTTCTAGAAATTTAATATCAAATTAATGAGGTCCAGATAATTCAAAACGTTCTTATAATAACTGTTAGCTGCCTAAATCTACTTATTTTATATTCTGTTACCCTTAATTTATGGGCTTTAGATTTAAAAAATAATACAAGAACATTGCCATCATTTAATAGAAAATTCAAAATTAAGCTATAAGCAGAAAGGTATAATAGAAAAATTATCATGGAATAAGGCAATCTAAGATCTAGTTCTGGGTCTTCACACTACCTCACAGAATACAGAATCAGAAAGCCAAGTACCATATCCTAGATAAATCTGGTGAGATTAGGAGTTAATTTGGGCCTCAAATTCAAGAAGCTTTAGTAGAGATGGAAATCTGAATTGTGATATGGCATTTTTGTGACCTGAATATAAAAGAATAAAATCACCATACAAAAAATGGAATTTTTTATTCTACTTATAGAAAAAGCCCTCTTTGACCTTTCCACTGATCTCTTACCCACTCCCCAGCCCTGGATAATTACTGCCTTTCTCTGCTCCTAGGTGAAAATAATTGGGGAGCTGCAACTTACAAAATCAAGTAAAGACTTTTCTATTTGTGGTCGTACAATATATGGGCCCAAACTAAAAGGGCATTCTAGCCCCATTTCTTTTTCTCAGCTGTTTATTATAGAAATTTTCAAACATACTCAAAAGTAGAAGTCCCATGTAATCACCACCAGTTTCAACAACAAGCATCATTCCTTAACCTCGTTTCAGCTGTCTACTCCCACACCACTTTTATCCTGGAATATTTTAAAGCAAATACTAGGCATCATGTCATTTCACCCATAAAGTCTCCAGTTTCTATCTCTAACAGATATCATGTCATCATCCCACCTAAAATAATTATCAATAATTGCTTAATATCATCTAAAACCCAATCCATACTCAAATTTTCCAAATTGTCTAAATGAGGTGTTCTTACAAGTTGGTCTGTTCAAATCAGGAGGCAAACAAAGTCCATACATTACATGTATGGTGCAATGGAACCGGCTCATACCAGCTCACAAGAGCCAACTATTACATTTTCAGGAATTGCACAAGCTGATTGCTAAATACATCCATTTATAAAATTTAAATTATATAAACTTACAATTAAATAAATTATATTAAGAGCCAAGGTAATACTGAAAACACAACTCCTTGATTGTTTTACTACATTTTACTATTATTTATGCTCTTGCAGTTGTTTACATCTTTTGTATCCGTATGGTGGAAATACTATACGAGTGCCACTCTGCACCCTTTCTTAACCCTGCATTCAAGTGAGGTCACATTGGTGACCTGAAATCAGTCATGGTGGGAGCACTTACACCAAGGAAATTAGCAAATGCTAGAAATCAGTGCTTTTTCTTTTTCAGAGAATCAGTTGTTAAACATTTACCAGCTCATCACTACTTTAAGTCTCTTGTATTCTGTAACAGTCCCTTCCCCTTTTTTTTTTTTCAAGAAATTGATTTGTTGGAGAAACTAGGTCATCTGTCATATAGAATTCTGGATTTCTTATTGTCTCCCTAAACAAACCTTTAAAGTCAGACTTGAGGTCAAAATCCACCATTACTAGTAGCTGTGTGAACTTGGGCAGGTCACAACCTCTGATTCTCAGTCTCATCATTTCTAAACTGAAGACAGTGCCATCTTGTAGGAATATAAAGATAAAAGCATGTGGCATATATTATGTATTTTAAAATGGTACCTATTAGTATGTTACCTGAAACACTCTAACAATCTCTTTTGTGGCCTACCTTGAGCCACCTAACTGGATATGAAAGGACCTATTTTCAACAATCTTAACACTTTGCTTCTACCTCCCTTACTATACTTCTATCTTCTTATTTTTATAGTTATTTGTGAGTTTATATTATTGCCCTACTAAAAATGTAAGCTCTTTGTAGGTAGCAAACACTTCTTACTCATCTTTGCATTCCTTGTAATTTCTAATGCAAAAAATTACTCATAGCAGGGAACCAAATACTGTATCCATTGAATGTCACTTCATAATCAGGCTTCTAGAACTAGAAGAAATCTTCAAAACCATTTAGCCAATCTTTATTATGTAGCTTTGGAAAATAAGATCCATCTAATAAATACCTAAAAATTCTTTACAAACAAATGGCTATAGATGATATATCTGTACATTTTCCCCAAAGATACTAATACAGAGCATTTTATATGACCCCATTTGAGTATAGGTATATAGCATAAATCTAAAGCTTGTTTCATTACAATTATGTTAAATTTAGCACTGTTATACAGAACTAAACCAAAATTAGGTTTTCTGTTTGTTTGTTTTAATTCGGATTTTCTGTTTTTATTTTTGGTTGTGTTGGGTCTCCGTTGCTGTGCGTGGGCTTCTAGTTGCAGTGAGCGGGGGCTACTCTTCATTGCGGTGCGTGGGCTTCTCATTGCAGTGGCTTCTCTTGTTGCGGAACATAGGCTCTAGGCACATGGGCTTCAGTAGTTGTGGCACGCGGGGTCTAGAGCGCAGGCTCAGTAGTTGTGGTGCACGAGCTTAGTTGCTCCGTGGCATGTGAGATCTTCCCAGGCCAGGGATCAAACCCGTGTCCCCTGCATTGGCAGGCAGATTCTTAACCACTGAGCCACCAGGGAAGCCCCCAAATTAGGTTTTTTAAAATTAATTTTTATTGGAATATACTTCCTTTACACCAAAATTAGGTTTGACTAAGTCGACTTCTAAGTTTACTTTACCATGAAATGTGGCAATTTGTGAAGTAAAAAGAATAAAGTTATACCTACACTAGTTACTTTACGGTATATTTGAGCTGCATTCTGGCACTCAGAATAAGGGTACTCCGAAGTAGCCATTTCTAGCATACACATTCCAAAAGCATAGACGTCCACAGATTCATCGTAGTGCTCTTCATACATCTCTGGGGCCATAAACTCAGGAGTGCCTACAAAATACCACAACCACATTTTTTTTAAAAGAAAGAAAACTGTAGAGAATTCCCTGGCTGTCCAGTGGTTAGGACTCTGCACTCTCACTGTCAAGGGCCGGGGTTCAGTCCCTGGTCATGGAACTAAAATCCCACAAGCCACGCAGTGTGACCAAAAAAAAAAAATGTATCCACCAAGATAACATTCCCTTTGCCATAAGGATTACCTGAGTTAAGTTCTGCTCCCTAAAAGCATATATATATATATATATATATATATATATATATATATATATATATATATATATATATATATTTATTTATTTATACATATATATATATATATATATTTATACATATAATATACATATATATACACATATAGTTTCCTTAACTTAATTTCTTTAGCTTTCCATACTGATGAAGTACAATTTGCAATGTTCAAAATTAGGTAATGATTACCAAAATCTGTTTTTATTTCTATCCTAGTTTTTTGTTATTTACATTTTTCTGAAGTAGTAAATCCTCTTTCTTAAGTCCTCAGAACCTTTCAATAATATTAAATACATCACAAAAGAAATACACTGGGATGTCTCTAAAATCAGTCAATATATAATAGATATTTCTAAGCAAATTCACATTCTAGACCAGGGGCCAGCAAATTTCTCTGTAAAGGGCCAAACAGTAAATATTTCAGGCTTTGTAATCCACATGGGCTCTATCACAACTAATTAACTCTGACACTGTAGTGAAAAAGCAACCATAGACAATATGTAAATGAGTGGGTGTGGCTGTGTTCCAACAAAACTTTATTTACAAAACTAGGCAGTGAAGCCAAATTTGGCCCATAGGCTGTGGTTTGCTGATCCCCGTTCTAAACATACAATTTTAAAAATCTGTCTTTACGCAACCAACAAACTATAAAATGTTAATCACCAATGACACTTTTAGCAAATGATGTGCGCATTAAGGTGGCTAGTCCTAGATCACCAATCTTCACAGATCCAGTGGGTCCCGTGATGAAAATATTGTCACACTTCAGATCCCGGTGAATAATAGGAGGAGTCCTAGTGTGCAAGAACTGCAACCCCTTTAAAATTTGCCTGCACCAGCTCCTTAAGACCTTTGGTTTCATGACTTTAAATCGTTTTAAGTACCTACACAAAGAAACAAAAAACACATGTAAACAAACATACCTAGCTTACTGTATAAGCACATTAGGGTAAATCATGTAAGCTAGCTGATACTGTATATATTATGATTGCCATCACTGAGTTATCTTCTATTGTCTGTTATGACAAAAAATTATTAAATCTAAAGCCTCATTCTTAGAGAAGACATCCTACTAAGTTTAGCATTTTTAATTCAAAACATGAATCATTCCAATCAGAGTGACCTTCTGTGGAATGGCATCAAAATTTTAAAAACAAAGTCCTCTCTACTTCCTAATAACTGCTTAAATAGAGTTATCAGAGGGTTTAACTATGTAAAATTTTACTGCAAAGATGCTAGGAAACAGAAAAAGTACATCGCACATTTAATAATCACAAATAAGTGGTTATACCATCAAATGAAATACTGTAGTCAGAAACAAAGCGATAGACTATAATTACATAGTACTGCTCACTAGATATGTGAGTCTGGCCACGTCCCCAACCTTTCATCATCTTCTACAAAATGACATTATATTATCTCCATAATGATTTCTAATTCTAAAATTCTATGATATCCCACAAATATTAATTTCTCAACATTGTATTTTCTAACAAACTTCATTAACATCCAAATTTTTTAACCTGCCCTGAAACATAGTCACTAGATTCAGATTCTACAAATTCTTTAATCAAGTAGTGTTACTTTACAAACAACTTTTGCGACTCCTGAAAATTATTTCCAAATAAAACTCCATTGGCACTTTCAGGGTCAACTTACGTCTTTAAGGTTCCTGATGTCATAAGTTCAGTCACTAATACAATACATTTCTTTCCTTTTAATATAGACTCCCAGGAATCATAGAATCGAACTATATTGGGATGTTGGAGACCCTTTAACATCTCTGCTTCTTCCTTGAACCTTTGCTGCTCAGCTTTGGTTAATTTCCGGTCCTAAAATGGAAGATCAAGTTCCAAATTAAAGTCTAGAAATTCTCTTGCACATTTCTAACACCACTCAAGTGAGTGCTTTATTTATTTATTTTTTGTTTGTTTGTTTGTTTGTTTGCGGTACGCGGGTCCCTCACTGTTGTGGTCTCTCCCGCTGCGGAGCACAGGCTCCGGACGCGCAGGCCCAGCGGCCACGGCTCACGGGCCCAGCCGCTCCGCGGCATGTGGGATCTTCCCGGACCGGGGCACAAACCTGTGTCCCCTGCATCGGCAGGCGGACTCTCAACCACTGCACCACCAGGGGAGCCCCCAAAACAATCTTGAAAAAAGAAGGAAGTTGGAGTTCTGGACTTCAAAACTTACTACAAAGCTATAGTAATCAAAACACTGTGATACTGGCATAAAGATCAATGGAATAGACTATAGAGCTAGAAATAATCCCTCGTATAAATAGTCAAATAGATGATTTTTGACAAGGGTGTCAAGATCATTCAATAGAGAAAGGATTGTCTCTTCACAACAGGTTGGAGAAACTGAGTATCCATATGCAAAAGAATGAAGAACTTGTAAAAACCGAGAGCAGAATAGTGGTTACCCTTACCTTACACCATATATAAAAATTAACTCAAAATGCATCAAAGACCTAATAAACATAAGAGGTAAAATTATAAAACTTTTATAAGAAAACACAGGGGAAAAATATTCATGATACTGGGTTTAGCAATGAATTTTTAAGTGAAAGCACACAGGCAACAAAAGATAAAATATATAAACTGAACTTAATCAAAATTAAAAACTTGTACATTAAAGGCACTATAAGACAGTGAAAAGGCAATCTACAGAATGGGAGAAAATATTTGCAACTCTATATCTAATAAGGGATTAATACTCAGATATATAAAAGAACTCCTGTCACTCAACAACAACAGCAACAACAATAACAGCCCAATTCAAAAATTGGCAAAGGACTTGAATGGACATTTTTCCAAAATAGAAATACAAATGGTGAATAAGCACACAAAAAGAGGCTCAACATCTCTAGTCATTGGAGAAATGCAAATCAAATCCAGAATGAGATGCCACTTCACACCATTAGGATGGCTATTAAACACACACACACACACACACACACACACACAGAAAATAACAAATACTGGCAAACATGTGGAGTAAATAGAACCCTTGTTCATTGCTGGCAGGAATGTAAAATGAACGCTATGGAAAACAGTATGGCAGTTCCTAAAAAACTGAAATATGATCCAGCAATCCCACTTTCTAGGTATATACCAAAAAGAATTGAAAGCAGGGACTTGAGCAGATATTCGTACACTAATATCATAGCAGTGTTATTCATAATAGCCAAAAGATGGACACAATACAAATGTCCATCAATGGATAAGTGGATAAAACATGTGTGGTATATACATACAAGTTCAGTCTTAAAAAGGAATGAAATTCTTATACATGCTACAGCATGGATGAATCTTGAAAACATTATGCTAAGTGAGATAACCCAGACACAAAAGAACAAATATTGCATGATTCCACTTATATGAGATACCTAGAATAGACAAATTCATAGATACAGAAAGTAGAATAGTGGTTACCAGGGGATGGGAAGAGTGGGGAATGGGGAGTTGTTAATTATTTTTTTTTAATATTCATTGGAGTACAATTGCTTTACAATGTTGTGTTAGTTCCTGCTGTATAACAAAGTGAATCAGCTATACACATACATATATCCCCATATCGCCTTCCTTTTGTGTCTCCCTCCCACCCTCCCTATCCCACCCCTCTAGGTGGTCACAAAGCACGGAGCTGATCTCCCTGTGCTATGCAGCTGCTTCCCACTAGCTATCTATTTTACATTTGGTAGTGTATATATGTCAATGCTACTCTCTTACTTCGTCCTAGCTTACCCTTCCCCCTCTCCGTGTCCTCAAGTCCATTCTCTACATCTGCATCTTTATTCCTGTCCTGCCCCTAAGTTCATCAGAACCTTTTTTTGTGTGTGTGGTACGCAGGCCTCTCACTGTTGTGGCCTCTCCCGTTGCGGAGCACAGGCTCCGGACGCGCAGGCTCAGTGGCCATGTCTCACGGGCCTAGCCGCTCCGCGGCATGTGGCATCTTCCTGGACCCGTGTCCCCTGCATCAGCAGGCGGACTCTCAACCACTGCGCCACCAGGGAAGACCCAGAACCTTTTTTTTTGTTTTTAGATTCCATATATATGTGTTAGTAAGTTTCTGACTTATTTCAGTCTGTATGACAGACTCTAGGTCCATCCACCTCACTACAAATAACTCAATTTCGTTTCTTTTGATGGCTGAGTAATATTCCATTGTATATATGTGCCACATCTTTATCCATTCATCTGTCGATGGACACCTGAGTTATTGCTTAATGGGTACAGAGTTTCAGTTTGGGATGATGAAGAAGTTCTGGAAATGGGTGGTAGTGAGGGTGAATGTACTTAATGCCACTGAATTGTACACTTAAACTGGTTAAAATGGTAAATTTTATGTTATGTACATTTTGTCACAATAAAAATTTATTTTTAAAAAGAGTTAAGGAACTTATAGTATTTGTCTTTCTCTGACATCTCACTGAGCACAATGTCTTAAAGGTCTTTCTATGTTGTCACAAATGGCAGGATTTCCTTCTTTCTCATGGCTGAATAATATTCCATTGTATACATATACACATCACATCTACTTTACCCATTCTTCTGTTGACAGACACTCAGGTTGTTGCCATATCTTGGCTATTGTGAATGCTGCAATGAACATGGGTATGCAGATATCCCTTCAAATTACAAATATCATACATTTATATGTGGAGTCTAAAAATCTGAACTTGTAAAATCAGAGTAGAATAGTAGTTACCAGGGGCTGAGGGGTAGGGGAATGTTATTTCAGGGTACAAACTTACAACTAGTAGAGAAATAAGTTCTAGAGATCTAATATACAGCATAGTGATTATAGTCAACAATACTGTATGGTAAACTTCAAAGTTCCTAATAGACTAAATCTTGGTTGTTCTCAACACAAAAATGAAATGATAAATATGTGACATGCATGATAAAGGTGTTAACTAACATTACTATAGTGATCATATTGCAATATGTATCTCAATTTTTTTTAAAGCCTAAAAAAAAGAGTTAAGGAACTCAAAGAACAAAAGCAAGGAACAACAAACTTAGAAGAGAGCTGGAAACAAGTAAAGTGTTTATGCTTTTCTAGCTAACCTAAAATGACTAATAAATCCTAAATGTCCCTGTAATTAGCTACGAGTCATCCTCTCATGATAGATCAGCAGATCTACTCTGAATAATTATTAATAAATTTTGGTGCATTCTGATTAAATTAGCAGAACACAAGTCTTTCATGTACCAAACTAAATTACTCCACTTTATCTTTTGATCCTATGGATCAAAAGTAGTCAGTATTAAGAGTAAACAGCTTTACAAAATTACAACTGCTGTCCCAGACATAATGCTGGAGGTAAAGTCCACTAAAAAAGTATGGCCAAGATCTTCAAAGGTCCACTTCTAATTCAGTGAGAGGAAAGTAAACCTGTCAAACTAGCACCAAAATCAGAGGAAAGTTTTCAGCTACTATAGTAATCCTTCTTTAAACACAGACAGATTGACACACAGACACACACACACACACACACTCTCTTGTATTAATGATAACCACTTTGATAAGGTTATTTTCACACGTCGCCAATGAGTAGAGTCCGTACTCAAGAAAGGAGTGATGAACCACAAAAGGCAAACTAGAGAGCAGTGACAGCTAATGGAGCTGACAGAGTCGGAAAATTATAGTCTACAAAAATGATCCCTAAATCTACTGTCTCCAGTAGTAAGGTCACCAAAAAATGGTATCAAATATCAATTTTTCAGTGTTACAAATATTAACTTATATGGCTGATAAATATAATAGAGGTCAAATACAAATTTACCAAACAGATTTTGACTACTCCACACTTCTTTAAAAAGAAATACTGTCCTCATGTTAACTAAACACTTAATCTATTATAATATACGGAATGCTAAAAATGTATGCAAAACCTTTCCTGAGAGAAGGCACAATACCAACATGACTAACCTGCATATGTATTTATTCAAGATAAGAAGCATTTAGTTTCTAAAAGGTAAACTATGGTGTCATCAGCTATGTCTCTTAATGCAAACACCAACAATGAACTACAGAACCAGGTCAGAGGCTATGTGGATCTGTTTCTGCAAATGTGAAAAAAGGAAAAAATCATCAACATTGTTATAAAAGCTGTATTATAAAATAACTTGTTCAAATAAAGATGAATGCTATGAAGGCTTCAAAATGGTTCTTAAATATCAATGAATATTCTGGATAAATATGAGGTTACTCAGTATTTTATCACTAACATTGAATACTCAAACATGTACCATGTGCTTTATAAGCATTATCTCTAATTCTCAATGTTTTATTTCTCAAGCTGAACAGTAGGTACACAATTTCCATTATGTTATTCTTATTCTTTTTTTGGATATCAGAAATATTTATTATATTTTTCTTTTTAAAAAAAGTGAAAAAGTAAAGCTCCAAAATGCTAAACTGCTTAGCTTGCCCAAGGTACCAAACTGGCACAGGCAAACTGGAACTTAGGTCTTCTGTAATATGAATCCCAAGTACTTCCTAGTTCAAAGCTCTGCCTCTCAGAAACAATATTCACAGTAATGACCTCAGATACCTCATTCACAAACCACTGTCCATGGAGAGATATGTGTAAAACTAAATGAAATAAACACACACTAGGGTAGTTATAATTTGTAAAGGGTAACATCAAAGTATTAATCAAGAAATCAGCATATAATAATCACAGTTTGGCCATATGAGCATGTTAAAGCTTTTAGACAGCAAGGGTATATATTAATACCTAAAGAAAAGTGCTCATCGATGGCGATAAAGATAACATATGGAAAGGGGGATGAACCACAGACATAACCAGGTTCACTTGTCTTCCAGTACTGTTGAACAAAGAGGATGTCCTCATCCAGTTAGGACCTGAGCACCCAGTACATTCAGTCAGTATGCTATTTTAGCAGGACACATAGGAACATCTAGTACCTTTGTTCTGACTCTGTACTTACTAAGCCAGCTTCTGATTATAATTTAGCTTCCCATGTATCTAACCTACAGACCAATTAGACCATATGACCTAACAACTATATCAGATAAAATTAATTCATTAATTCATTCTAAATTAATAAATTTCTGTCCTAAACCTAGGCATTTGAGTAAGCACAAGTCAGTCTCCCCAACGTGTCCAACCACCTCTGGACACTGACAAACGGTGAAGGCCAGACATTGAACCATGGCAACCCAACCATGAAACTGTTCCTCAGAGCCCCCAAGCCAGAGAGTGTCCTTAAATGACACCATTAACTAGTACCCTTTGAGCTTCAGCAGTTAGTTCAATGTTAAGAACCTTATTTTACAGGAATGATGATTTCTCAGACTAGAGTCTCTGACGCTGGTCCTGAAGCCCAAAATTAAGTTCTAACTCATTTGGGGGAAAAAAAAGAATCTTATTTTAAACAGTGTCCATTTAAGAAATCATTTGTTGTAAAATTGTTAAAAACATGAAAGAGTGATCTGCTCAAATAAGTAATGAGGAGGAAATTCTTAAATCATCGATGTAAGTGTTTTAAATATACAATTGATGGACTATAAATCCTTACTCTACCCCTTTGGGAAAGTTACTTAATGTTTCTAAACCTCACTTCTACCACCTGAAAACTAATCATCCCTACCTCATATAAATATTGCAAGATTAAATAAAATATTCAAATTAAGTACCTGCATAAGTACTCAATTAATATTAATTTTGATAAATGCAAAAGTGTATGATACCATTATTAATAACTTAAGGTATACTAAAGTTGCTCAAAGACAAATTTCCCTGATTGTTGGGTTTTCAGAAACTTAACAGACATACTTAAGAGACCACATAAAACTAAGAGGTAACTCCAATTAATAAATGTAGAAGGAATGTGGGAAATAGGAAATAATCATTAGAACACCAGAGTAATACTTATTACAGGAAAAATAAACCAATGGATGCAAAAATAATAAGGGAAAGTTTGAGGAGAAATGGATATTTGCATAGTCTCAAAGTATCTATTCCCAAGATATTTATTAATCTACAAAGGGAAAATATTAATTTACAATAAAGAATACCTATCAGACACCACCCTAACCAAATGATGAAGGTTATCATAACCAGTAATCCATATCGACATCATGTACCCCCTGCTATGATGCACTGAGAAGGGTACATCATTTCTATGGTATTTTTGTCAAAATTCATAGCCTAAATCTAATCATGTGAAAACATAAGACAAACCCAAATTAGGGAACACTCTACAAACTAACTGAGCAGTACTCAATAAAAGTTCAAGATCATGAAAAAAAAGAAAAAAAGTTCAAGATCATGAAAAACAAAGATTGAAGAACTGTCACAGATTGGAAAAGACTAAAGGGATATAACTACATGCAATGTGGGATCCTGAACTGGATCATACCATTGAAAAAAGAACACCAGTAGGAAAACTGGTGAAATCCAAACAAGTTCTCTACTTTAGTTAATAGTAATGTACTAATACTAATTTCTTAAGTTTTGATAAATGTTCTCTGATTAAAATATTAGCATAGACTTCCGGGGAAGATGGCGGAAGAGTAAGACGTACAGATCACCTTCTTCCCCAGAGATACACCAGAAATACATCTACACGTGGAACAACTCCTACAGAACACCCACTGAACGCTGGCAGAAGACCTCAGACCTCCCAAAAGGCAAGAAACTCCCCACGTACCAGGGTACGGTAAAAGAAAAAAGAATAAACAGAGACAAAACGATAGGGATGGGACCTGCAACAGTGGCAGGGAGCCGTGAAGGAGGAAACGTTTCCACACACTAGGAAGCCCCTTCGCGGGTGGAGACTGCGGGTGGTGGAGGGGGAAAGCTTCGGAGTCGTAGAGGAGAGCACAGCAACAGGGGTGCAGAGGGCAAATCGGAGAGATTTCCGCACAGAGGACCGGTGCCGACCAGCACTCACCAGCCCAAGAGGCTTGTCTGCTCACCCACCGGGGCGGGCGGGGCTGGGAGCTGAGGCTCGGGCTTCGGATGGAGCGCAGGGAGAGGAATGGGGTTGGCGGTGTGAACACAGCATGCAGGGGGTTAGTGCACCACGGCTAGCCGGGAGGCAGTCCGGGAAAAAGTCTGGACTTGCCAAAGAGGCAAGAGACTTTTTCTTCCCTCTTTGTTTCCTGGTGCGCGAGGAGAGGGATTAAGAGCGCTGCTGAAAGGAGCTCCAGAGATGGGCGCAAACCGCAGCTAAAAACGTGGACCGCAGAGACTGGCGTGGGACGCTGGGGCTGCTGCTGCTGCCCCCAAGAGGCCTGTTTGCAAGTGCAGGTCACTGTCCACGCCCCCCTTCTGAGGAGCCTGTGCAATCCGCCACTGCCGGGGTCCCGGGATCCGGGGACGGCTTCCCCAGGAAAGCGCACGGCGCGCCTCAGGCTGGTGCAACGTCACGCCAGCCTCTGCCACCGTAGGCTCACACCGCACTCTGTACCCCTCACTCCCCCCGGCCTGAGTGAGCCAGAGTCCCCGAAGCGGCTACTCCTTTAACCCCGTCCTGCCTGAGTGAAGAACAGATGCACTATGGCAACCTACACGCAGAGGCGGGGCCAAATCCAAAGCTGAGCCCTGGGAGATGTGAGAACAAAGAAGAGAAAGGGAAATCTCTCCCAGCAGCCTCAGAAGAAGCGGATTAAAGCTCCACAATCAACTTGATGTACCCTGCATCTGTGGAATACATGAATAGACAACGAATCATCCCAAATTGAGGAGGTGGACTTTGAGAGCAAGACTTATGATTTTTTCCCCTTTTCTTCTTTTTGCGAGTGTGTATGTATATGCTTCTGTGTGAGATTTTGTCTGTATAGCTTTGCTTCAACCATTTGTCCCAGGGTTCTATCCGTCTCTTTTTTTGTTTCCTAATAATTATTTTTTATTTTAATAACTTTATTATATTTTATCATACTTTATTTTACTTTACCTTCTTTCTTTCCTTTTTCCTTCCTTCCCTCCTTCCTGCCCTCCTTCCTCCCTCCCTCCCTTCTTTCTTTCTTTCTTTCTTTTTCTTCTATTAATTCTTTCTTTCTACTTTTTATCCTTTTTATTCTGAGCGGTGTGGATGAAAGGCTCTTGCTGCTGCAGCCAGGAGTCAGTGCTGTGCCTCTGAGGTGGGAAAGCCAACTTCAGGACACTGGTCCACAAGAGACCTCCCAGCTCCACATAATATCAAACAGCGAAAATCTCCCAGAGATCTCCATCTCAACACCAGCACCCAGCTTCACTCAACGACCAGCAAGCTACAGTGCTGGACACCCTATGCCAAACAACTAGCAAGACAGGAACACAACCCCACCCATTAGCAGAGAGGCTGCCTAAAAACATCATAAGGCCACAGACACCCCAAAACACACCACCAGACGTGGACATGTCCACCAGAAAGACAAGATCGAGCTTCATCCACCAGAACACAGGCACCAGTCCCATCCAACAGGAAACCTACACAACCCACTGAAACAAACTTAGCCACTGGGGACAGACAACAAAAACAATAGGAACTACGAACCTGCAGCCAGCAAAAAGGAGACCCCAAACACAGTAAGATAAGCAAAATGAGAAGACAGAAAAACACACAGCAGGTGAAAGAGCAAGATAAAAACGCACCAGACCTAACAAATGAAAAGGAAATAGGCAGTCTACCTGAAAAAGAGTTCAGAATAATGATAGTAAAGATGATCCAAAATCTTGGAAATAGAATAGAAAAAATGCAAGAAATAGTTAACAAGGACCTACAAGAACTAAAGATGAATCAAGCAACGATGAGCAACACAATAAATGAAATTAAAAATACTCTAGGGCTTCCCTGGTGGTGCAGTGGTTGAGACTCCGCCTGCCGATGCAGAGGACACAGGTTCGTGCCCCAGTCTGGGAAGATCACACATGCCACAGAGTGGCTGGGCCCGTGAGCCATGGCTGCTGAGCCTGCGCATCCAGAGCCTATGCTCCGCAACGGGAGAGGCCACAACAGTGAGAGGCCCGCGTACAACAACAACAACAACAAAAAAAATACTCTAGGTGGGATCAATAGCAGAATAACTGAGGCAGAAGAACGGATAAGTGACCTGGAAGATAAAATAGTGGACATAACTGATGCAGAGCAAAATAAAGAAAAAAGAATGAAAAGAACTGAGGACAGTCTCAGAAACCTCTGGGACAATATTAAACACACCAACATTCGAATTATAGGGGTTCCAGAAGAAGAAGAGAAAAAGAAAGGGACTGAGAAAATATTTGAAGAGATTATAGTTGAAAACTTCCCTAATATGGGAAAGGAAACAGTTAATCAAGTCCAGGAGGCACAGAGAGACCCATACAGAATAAATCCAAGGAGAAATACGCCAAGACACATATTAATCAAACTGTCAAAAATTAAACACAAAGAAAACATATTAAAAGCAGCAAGGGAAAAACAACAAATAACACACAAGGGAATCCCCATCAGGTTAACAACTGATCTTTCAGCAGAAATTCTACAAGCCAGAAGGGAGTGGCAGGACATATTTAAAGTGATGAAGGAGAAAAAACTGCAACCAAGATTACTCTACGCAGCAAGGATCTCATTCAGATTTGATGGAGAAATTAAAACCTTTACAGACAAGCAAAAGCTGAGACAGTTCAGCACCACCAAACCAGCTTTACAACAAATGCTAAAGGAACTTCTCTAGGCAAGAAACACAACAGAAGGAAAATACCTACAATTACGAACCCAAAACAATTAAGAAAATGGGAATAGGAACATACATATCGATAATTACCTTAAATGTAAATGGACTAAATGCTCCCACCAAAAGACACAGATTGGCTGAATGGATACAAATACAAGACCCATATATATATATATATATGCTGTCTACAAGAGACCCACTTCAGACCTAGAGACACATACAGACTGAAACTAAGGGGATGGAAGAAGATATTCCATGCAAATGGAAACCAAAAGAAAGCTGGAGTAGCATTTCTCATATCACACAAAACAGACTTTAAAATAAAGACTATTAGAAGAGACAAAGAAGGACACTACATAATGATAAAGGGATCGATCCAAGAAGAAGATATAACAATTGTAAATATTTATGTACCCAACATCGGAGCACCTCAATACATAAGGCAAATACTAACAGCCATAAAAGGGGAAATCGACAGTAACACATTCATAGTAGGGGACTTTAACACCCCACTTTCACCAATGGACAGATGATGCAAAATGAAAATAAATAAGGAAACACAAGCTTTAAATGATACATTAAACAAGATGGACTTAATTGATATTTATACAACATTCCATCCAAAAACAACAGAATACACATTTTTCTCAAGTGCTCATGGAACATGCTCCAGGATAGATCATATCTTAGGTCACAAATCAAGCCTTGGTAAATATTAGAAAATGAAATTGTATCAAGTATCTTTTCCGACCACAATGCTATGAGACTAGATATCAATTACAGGAAAAGATCTGTAAAAAACACAGACACATGGAGGCTAAACAATGCATTATTAAACAACCAGGAGATCACTGAAGAAATCAAAGAGGAAATCAAAAAATACCTAGAAACAAATGACAATGGAGACACGACGAACCAAAACCTATGGGATGCAGCAAAAGCAGTTCTAAGAGGGAAGTTTATAGCAGTACAATCCCACCTTAAGAAACAGGAAGCATCTCGAATAAACAACCTGACCTTGCACCTAAAGCAATTAGAGAAAGAAGAACAAAAAAACCCCAAATTTAGCGGAAGGAAAGAAATCATAAAAATCATATCAGAAATAAATGAAAAAGAAATGAAGGAAACGATAGCAAAGATCAATAAAACTAAAAGCTGGTTCTTTGAGAAGATAAACAAAATTGGTAAACCATTAGCCAGACTCATCAAGAAAAAAAGAGAGAAGACTCAAATCAATAGAATTAGAAATGCAAAAGGAGAAGCAACAAATGACACTGCAGAAATACAAAAGATCATGAGAGATCACTACAAGCAACTCTATGCCAATAAAATGGACAACCTGGAAGAAATGGACAAATTCTTAGAAATGCACAACCTGCCAAGACTGAATCAGGGAGAAATAGAAAATATGAACAGACCAATCACAAGCATTGAAATTGAAACTGTGATTAAAAATATTCCAACAAACAAAAGCCCAGGACCAGATGGCTTCACCGGCGAATTCTATCAAACATTTAGAGAACAGCTAACACCTATCCTTCTCAAACTCTTCCAAAATATAGCAGAGGGAGGAACACTCCCAAACTCATTCTACGAGTCCACCATAACCTTGATACCAAAACCAGACAAGGATGTCACAAAGAAACAAAACTACAGGCCAAGATCACTGATGAACATAGATGCAAAACTCCTCAACAAAATACTAGCAAACAGAATCCAACAGCACATTAAAAGGATCATACACCATGAACAAGTGGGGTTTATTCCAGGAATGCAAGGATTCTTCAATATATGCAAATCAATCAACGTGATACACCATATTAACAAACTGAAGGAGAAAAACCATATGATCATCTCAATAGATGCAGAGAAAGCTTTTGACAAAATTCAACACCCATTTATGATAAAAACCCTGCAGAGAGTAGCATAGAGGGAACTTTCCTCAACAGAATAAAGGCCATACATGACAAACCGACAGCCAACATCGTCCTCAATGGTGAAAAACTGAAAGCATTTCCACTAACATCAGGAACAAGACAAGATTGCCCACTCTCACCACTCCTATTCAACATAGTTTTGGAAGTTTTAGCCACAACAATCAGAGAAGAAAAGGAGATAAAAGAATCCAAATCAGAAAAGAAGAAGTAAAGCTGTCACTGTTTGCAGATGACATGATACTATACATAGAGAATCCTAAAGATGCTACCAGAAAACTACTAGAGCTAATCAATGAATTTGGTAAAGTAGCAGGATACAAAATTAATGCACAGAAATCTCTGGCATTCCTATATACTAATGATGAAAAATCTGAAAGTGAAATCAAGAAAACACTCCCATTTACCACTGCAACAAAAAGAATAA
Source organism: Mesoplodon bidens (assembly GCF_964165515.1). Lineage (NCBI taxonomy): Eukaryota > Metazoa > Chordata > Mammalia > Artiodactyla > Ziphiidae > Mesoplodon > Mesoplodon bidens. Next base: position 93,415,495 of record NC_138163.1, on the reverse strand, counting down.
AATATCTAGGAATAATCCTAGCTAAGGAGACAAAAGACCTGTATGCAGAAAATTATAAGACACTAATGAAAGAAGTTAAAGATGATACAAATAGATGGAGAGATATACCATGTTCTTGGATTGGAAGAATCAACATTGTGAAAATGACTCTACTACCCAAAGCAATCTACAGATTCAATGCAATCCCTATCAAACTACCACTGGCATTTTTCACAGAACTAGAACAAGAAATTTCACAATTTGTATGGAAACACAAAAGACCCCGAATAGCCAAAGCAATCTTAAGAACGAAAAACGGAGCTGGAGGAATCAGGCTCCCCGACTTCAGACTATACTACAAAGCTACAGTAATCAAGACAGTATGGTACTGGCACAAAAACAGAAAGACAGATCAATGGAACAGGATAGAAAGCCCAGAGATAAACCCACGCACATATCGTCACCTTATCTTTGATAAAGGAGGCAGGAATGTCCAGTGGAGAAAGGACAGCCTTTTCAGTAAGTGGTGCTGGGAAAACTGGACAGGGATATGTAAAAGTATGAGATTAGATCACTCCCTAACGCCATACACAAAAATAAGCTCAAAATGGATAAAAGACCTAAATGTAAGGCCAGAAACTATCAAACTCTTAGAGTAAACCTAGGCAGAACACTCTATGACATAAATCACGCAAGATCCTTTTGGACCCACCTCCTAGAGAAATGGAAATAAAAACAAAAATAAACAAATGGGACCTAATGAAACTTCAAAGCTTTTGCACAGCAAAGGAAACCATAAACAAGACCAAAAGACAACCCTCAGAATGGGAGAAAATATTTGCAAATGAAGCAACTGACAAAGGATTAATCTCCAAAATTTATAAGCAGCTCATGCAGCTCAATAGCAAAAAAACAAACAGCCCAATCCAAAAATGGGCAGCAGATCTAAATAGACATTTCTCCAAAGAAGATATACAGACTTCCCACAAACACATGAAAGAATGCTCAACATCACTAATCATTAGAGAAATGCAAATCAAAACTACAATGCTGTATCATCTCACACCGGTCAGAATGGCCATCATCAAAAACTCTAGAAACAATAAATGCTGGAGAGGGTGTGGAGAAAAGGGAACACTCTTGCACTGCTGGTGGGAATGTGAATTGATACAGCCACTATGGAGAACAGTATGGAGGTTCCTTAAAAAACTACAAATAGAACTACCATATGACCCAGCAATCCCACTACTAGGCATATACCCTGAGAAAACCATAATTCAAAAAGAGACATGTACCAAAATGTCCATTGCGGCTCTATTCACAATAGCCCAGAGATGGGAACAACCTAAGTGTCCTTCAATGGATGAATGGATAAAGAAGATGTGGCACATAAATACAATGGAATATTACTCAGCCATAAAAAGAAACGAAATTGAGCTATTTGTAATGAGGTGGATAGACCTAGAGTCTGTCATACAGAGTGAAGTAAGTCAGAAAGAGAAAGACAAATACCGTATGCTAACACATATATATGGAATTTAAGAAATAAAAATGTCATGAAGAACCCAAGGGTAAGACAGGAATAAAGACACAGACCTACTTGAGAATGGACTTGAGGATATGGGGAGGGGGACGAGTAAGCTGTGACAAAGCAAAAGAGAGGCATGGACATATATACACTACCAAACGTTAAGGTAGATAGCTAGTCGGAAGCAGCCGCATAGCACAGGGAGATCAGCTCGGTGCTTTGTGACCGCCTGGAGGGGTGGGATAGGGAGGGTGGGAGGGAGGGAGACGCAAGAGGGAAGGGATATAGGATCAGATGTATATGTATAACTGATTCACTTTGTTATAAAGCAGAAACTAACACACCATTGTGAAGCAATTATACTCCAATAAAGCTGTAAAAAAAATATTAGCATAAGGGAGAACTGAGTGAAGAACATACAGGAACTTCTGTAGTATCTTTGCTATTCTGTTAGTAGCAAGTTATCTCTAAATAAAAAAGAAAACTAAGTAGTAAAGGAGTAGTATCCATGTTGCTTGCTATTCACAACCCTACCATTTCTTTCAAACAAATCTATATTTAACAGCCCTTTCATCTTTTCACTAATTCCAATCTCCAAGCCTTCTTCTTACTGACTATAAACTCCCTCTACTGTAAGCTTTATGAAAATGGTGCCTGTGTCTGATTTTTATCCCCATTACGTCCCTAGCAGCACAGTTCTGGTACACATTGTTGAATGAATGAACAAATGAATGAATCATAGCTATGTGTACTGTATTCATTTCCTATTGCTGCTATAACAAATTACCACAAATTTAGTGGCTTAAAACAACACAAATTTATTATCTTCCAGTTGTAGAGATCAAAAATCCAAATGAGGGCTTCCCTGGTGGCGCACTGGTTGAGAGTCCACCTGCCGATGCAGGGGACACGGGTTCGTGCCCCAGTCCAGGAAGATGCCACATGCCGCAGAGCGGCTAGGCCCGAGAGCCATGGCTGCTGAGCCTGTGAGTCCGGAGCCTGTGCTCCGCAACAGGAGAGGCCACAACAGTGAGAGGCCCATGTACCGAAAAAAAAAAAAATCCAAATGAGTCTCTCTCAACTAAAATCAAGGTGTTGGCAAGGCTGTGTTCCTTCTGTACGCTCTAGGGAAGAATCTGTTTCCTTGCCTTTCCCAGCTTTTAGAGGTTGCCCACATTCCTATCACTGCAACCTCAGTTTCCATTGTCAGATTTCCTTCTGACTAATGGCCATCCTTCCTCTCAAAAGGACCCTTGTGGGACTTCCCTGGTGGTCCAGTGGTAAAGAATCCACCTTCCAAAGCAAGGGACGTAGGTTCGATCCCTGGTCGGGGAGCTAAGATGTTCCCACATGCTGCAGGACAACTAAGCCTGTGCAGCACAACTACTGAGCCTGCACACATCAACGAGAGAGCTCGTGTGCCACAAACTACAGAGCCCACACACCCTGGAGCCTGCGCGCCACAAACTACAGAGCCCGCACACCCTGGAGCCCATGCGCCACACCTAGAGAGAGAAAAACCCGCACATCACAACTAGAAAGAAGCCCGCGCAGCGCAACGAAAGATCCCGCGTGCCGCAACTAAGCCCCAACGCAGCCAAATAAATAAATGAATATTTTTTTTTAAAAAGGATCCTTGTGATTACACTGGGCCCACCCAGATATTCCAGGATAATCTACCTATCACAAGGTCTTTAGTTTAATTGTAGCTGCAAAATCCATTTTGCAATGTTATGTAACATATTTATAGGTTCCAGGGATTAGGACATGAACATCTTTGGGGTGCAATTATTCATTCATCCAACTAGATGTATCAATTTGTTATCTATCAAGCAGATAGTTAGCTCAAAACTAATTCATTGAACTAACTGGGGAAATTAATGGTATTTCCCAGACCAAGTCTGTCTCCTGCCACTCTCACCCTTTGTCATTTTATGAAAACATCTGTCTTTGGTTTATACTTAATAAAGTTATGTGACTAGCTTTTAAACAAAGCAACTAGAACATACATAGTTAAGCAAGTTTTATCCCTCCTTCCTTCGATGTAATCATTCTTTGCCTATGAGAGTATTGCACTTTGAGGGCTGGGTCTGATGAAGACAGTGGGAAATTAAAACTGAATAACACTATTTAGGGTGTGCTTATATGTAATGAAGCATTTTCTTGTGTAGCTCTAACAGAATCTGGAATCACTTCCAAGAAGGTCATAACAAAACTATTTTAAGGGAAAAAATATCCCAGAGTGAATACTTTAGACAACAATATTTATTCAGAAACAGAAATTCTAGCATATATTTTTAATTACTTTTTCCTTTATTGGAAATTCAGCTATTTTCACATTATTATCTAATTCTAATTTCACAATTAAATGTACATCTGCCTAAAAATATACTTCTCCCCAAAGTGTTTTTATTTGATAAATGAAAATAAAACAGAAACAAGTTCCTCCACAATTCTGATAAGATACTTTAGGCATGGAAGTACAGATCTTTAAACTGTTACTTCTACTGCATTGCTTGGAATACATTCACTACTATAATCAAAGTGTATAAGAATGCTCACTCAACACATCAACTTGCTACAGTCAACTATGTCTTTTTTTTAATCTTTCTTTTCAGTGCCATTTTGGTTCAGTTCAGAGACTATAGCTGACTTGTTAGAGGTCTAGTTGTTAGATGTTACTTAAAGAAGGCCTGTTTAATTACCTTGAAAAGCACACAATCACAGAATTTACCCCATAGTGAAGCTTATTACAAGCACACTCAAATACATTTTAGAAACAGTCAAATAACAAAAAAATTTTACATATCTACGATGTTCCTTCAATTGGAAAATAGCGTTATATGAAAACTCAGTTCCATCAAGAAAACAAATGACAAGCATGCTAGCAGAAGTAAAGCAAAAACTGGTTGTGTTTCCATATGTAAAAGCAAGGTGTTGTTGATTTTCACATTGTTAGTGTAGGAGAAAACTATTACAAACTCTTGTGACTGACTCCTTCTAAAAGTTACTAAACAGGTCTTTTAGTGACATGTGACCAGGTCTTTCAACATCATGAACTAAAAGCCTTCTAAATAAAATGTATGACTGACAGCCCTCACTCACAATAAATTACCAATTTACCAAGCAATTACCAAGTAATTTACAAGTTCTTTACAAAGAACAACAGGTTCTTCCCAATAATGCATTAAAAAATCAAATTATAGAAACCATAAAATATGACAAACTGTTGAAATGCAAATGTTTATGGCCAAATCCTAAATCTGACCCACATCATCAAAGGATTTGTTTGTTTTTAACATCCTCAAAGTCAAATATCAGCAGTAAAATCTGTCTCTCCTGGTTCTTTGCACTGCCCTAAAGTCCATGTATTCTAAATAAATGGATATGAGGCTTTTAAGAATTGTTACACAAGGCTCAAATATCTACAATAGGTGGAAATGCCATCAAGAGAAAAAGGTATAAGAACCTTTTTTTGAGCTGTGAATTTCAAATCAAACATGCAAAAGTAAAATTTTAAGAAAGAAAAGAACTGCCAAATTTCAGGGGAGAAAATTAAGAGGTGGTGTGTATGCAATAAAATATAGTTTACATATTTTAATGATGTTAATAAATAGAAAATATATGTCAAATTGATAACAAAAGTATAGACACACCAATTTTATATATTATACACACACACATATATATAAACAAAGGTTGGGAAAGAATCAAGAATAATTTAAACATTTAAACTGCTCACTGGGATGTTTTTCAACAAAATTATTTAATTATATAATAAAGAGTAAGACTTTACAGAAAAGATATGAGAAATCGTACATTACAAACTGCATACTACTCACAGGAAAGTAATTAAAAGATGATGCCCTTATCCTTCTGGGATTCTAAATAAGTTAGTTTTTCCTAATTCCAAATATGCAGAAAGTGACATGAGATCCAAAAATTGTATCAACTAAGTCCTCTAATTCCGACATTCCTTTCAGAATAGAAGACTGCAATTGCTGTTCTTTGTATAAATTAAAATGTACTTTATTTTTGTAAATTAAAATTTACAACATTTGCTCCACATGAGAGATCCCCAAATCTGGCTATATATCCAATTACCTGGAGAACTTTTAAAAGTAAGTTCCTGTAGGGAATTCCCTGGTGGTCCAGTGGTTAGGACTCTGAGCTTCCACTGCAGGGGCCACAGGTTCAATCCCTGGTTGGGGAACTAAGATCCCTCAAGCTGCACAGTGTGACCAAAAAATAATAATAATAAAATAAAACTTCATAAAAAATATAAATAAATAAATAATAAAAGTAAGTTCCTGGGGCTTCCCTGGTGGCACAGTGGTTAAGAATCCGCTTGCCAATGCAGGGGACAAGGGTTTGAGCCCTGGTCCGGGAAGACCCCACATGCCACGGAGCAACTAAGCCCGTGTGCCACAACTACTGAGCCTGCACTCTAGAGCCCACGAGCCACAACTCCTGAAGCCCATACACCTAGAGCCTGTGCTCTACAACAAGAGAATCCACCGCAATGAGAAGCCCGCACACCGCAAGGAAGAGTAGCCCCCCTGCTCACCGCAACTAGAGCCCGCATGCAGCAACGAAGACCCAGCACAGCCAAAATTAATTAATTAATTAATTTCTTTTAAAAAGTAAGTTCCTGGGCCTCACCTCCTGAAGATACTAATTTAGAAAGTCTGGAGTGGATGCCAGGAATCAGTATATATGATATAATATAAAGCTCATGTTGGTGTATTAAGGGAATTCCTCCTCTGATTCAGCTAGCTCTTGGTATTAGTCCCTTATTTCAGTGCTTTTCAAGCTCTACTGTGCATACAAATCACCTGCAGATGTTACTAAGAGGTAGGCTCTGATTCAATAGTCTGGGATGAGGCCTAGGAACCTGCAGCTCCAAGTTCCCAGGTGATGTCCATGCTGCTGGTCCAGAGACTACACTTGGAGTAATAAGATCTTATGGGATCTTTCAACCTTTCCACAGGTGAATAATAGAAGGTATCCCCCTAGGCAGTTCCTACCACTAAAATATTTTCAAGTTTTACCGAAACATTCTTTAGCATAGCTAGAGTACACAATTTGCAAAATACTTGACATACCTTCCCTACGTGTCCTACTACCAAGTGAACGGAAATTATCTCCCCCATTTACAAACAGAGTATCACTAAAAGATGAGTGTTACTGCAGTCAAAAGATTTATAATATAAATAAGTACTAGAGATGTAATGTACAACATGCTAAAGATAACACTATTACTGTATGTTATCTATGAAAATTGTTAAGGGAGTAAATCCTAAGGCTTTTCATCACAAGGAAAAAATATTTTTTTTCTATTTAATTTTGTATCTATTTGAGACGATGTTCACTAAACTTACTGTGATAATCATTTCATGATGTATTTAAGTCAAATCATTATGCTGTACACCTTAAACTTACACAGTGTTGTATGTCAATTATATCTCAATAAAACTGGAAGAAAGGGCTTCCCTGGTGGTGCAGTGGTTGAGAGTCTGCCTGCCGATGCAGGGGACGCGGGTTCGTGCCCCGGTCCGGGAGGATCCCACATGCTGCGGAGCGGCTGGGCCCGTGAGCCATGGCTGCTGAGCCTGAGCGTCTGGAGCCTGTGCTCCGCAACGGGATTGGCCACAACGGTGAGAGGCCCGCGTACCGCAAAAAAAAAAAAAAAAAAAAAACTGGAAGAAAAAAAACAAACGACAATAGCAACAACAACAAAGGACCAGATAGTAAATATTTTACATTTTGTGGCCCCCACCCCAAAAAAAGATGAGTGTTACTGAAATCACAATGCAGAGATTAAATTAAAATTTACATAATTTTCAATATATATATATATGCAAGGATACTGATCACAACCATGGTTATAATAGTGAAATATCGGAGAAAAATCTAGAAGTCCAACAATAGAGAACTGATTGAATAACTTATAAGGGCATCTATTAAAAATAATGATGTAAATGTACAATTACCAGTAATGAAAAGATGTTCAAGATAAATTTAAAAAAAAAGTTTTGTTCAAACCTAATAGTACGATTCCATGGGGGTGGCATACAGTCATATATACATTTATGCAAGAGAAAGAGTCCATAAAGATATATACTGAAATGTTTAAAGCATCCTCAAAGTAGTATAATTTCAGGCGATCTTAATGTTTGTTTACTCGCAGTATCTAATATTCCTACTGTGACACAGACCTTAAAATAAAATTCTTAAAGGGTAAAAAGGGGGTAAGAAGAAAACCAAGTAAACCCCAGACAGCACACGCACACATCTTTTAAGAACTACTAGAATGGCTTGACTGCTAGGTAACTTTCATTCCAAAGAGTCGTCAAGGGACTTCCTACACTCGAAGCACTTTGAAAGCTTGTTAAAACTGCAGTCTTGCATCCCACCCCAGACTTACAGAATCTCAGTCTCTGACAATAGTCTCCTGAATCTGCATACAAAGCAAACACTGACAGAGTGTTTTGAAACAAAAGGAGAGTAAAGTTTTTTTAAAGAAACAGAAAAAAACAGAGTAAAGTTTTGAAACAAAAGGCTTCCTAGAAATTCAGGGACCAAGACTAAATTTCAACCTATCTAAATGGCAATCTCTAGCAAATTCAGAAGGCGTGAAATCATGGTACATACATACACACCTACACACAGAGACCACTGGAATTTGAACAACAAAAAAACCTGTACTTAGTGATTGGCTTTATTTAATCTTAATTTTAAGCATCTCTTGTGAACACTGACCATTTCCCATGAGCTGGCTGAGGTCACAAAGGTTTTCCTTATATTTAACCTACATCTGTCTGAAACTATTCCTATTATAACCCTTTCTATGATGTTCTGACTCCATTTAGTCCTTCATTAGTTACAAGTACCATATAAACATTTATTATGGAAACAAATATCTAGGTAATTCAACTATTCTTCTGATGCTTTCACTTCTCCTTCCTAAACAACATTCCAGTTGACTAAGCTCAGTAGATTCTGGTGATTATTTCTTCCAGAGATCCTCTCTGAGGTAAACTCAAAGGCATGGAGAGGAGTTTATATTACTAGAAGCCCTCAAAGAAACAAGAAAACCATTCCCTGTTCTGAAAAACAACATATGAACCCCCAAAAGTTTGTTGAAAGAAAAAGAGAGATGGGAAATATCATACTGCATATATCCCTAACATATCACACTCTCAAATATTTAGTATAGGGCTTCCCTGGTGGCGCAGTGGTTGAGAGTCTGCCTGCCGATGCAGGGGACACGGGTTCGTGCCCCGGTCTGGGAGGATCCCACATGCCGCGGAGCAGCTGGGCCCGTGAGCCATGGCCGCTGAGCCTGTGCTCCGCAACGGGAGAGGCCACAACAGTGAGAGGCCTGTGTACCGCAAAAAAATAAAAATAAAAAATAAAATAAAATAAAACAAAATAAAATTTAGTATAACAATCAACTCATAAGGCATACATTTACTAAAAGTTTTCAAAATGAGACATTAAGAGTTTCGGGAATTTCCTAAGGGTAATGAATTAGGAGCATTTCTCCAAAGAAAGGCAGAATAGACTTTTTCCCTTTAAAACAGAGGGGAAAACAACAGGAAAAACAAAAGTTTGGCGTGAGCTCCTAAGAGGATCTAACAAAGGAGCATAATTTCAGGGATGTGGGGACAAGTCCTTCGTTTTATTTTAATCCATGATACATTTTAATACTGGATCACTCAGAAGCCCAGGCCAGCTAAAACTGGAATTTTTTAAAACCAAGAAGATTGTATACGTACCTGCAGCTCACACCAAGCAACCTCAACCCATGTTTCAGTGTCCAGTCCTTTATATACTGTTTTAAATGCTCCTCTTCCCAGCTCTATGTCAAATTTCAGGAATCTGCCACTAGGAGAAGTAGCTACAGCCTTCATTTCTGCTTCTTCTTCCATTTCCTTTTCATTTTTCTCCTTGAAACAATCTTTTGAGGATTCTGACATTCCCTTTGAACATTGCTCGTATTTAACTTCTTGTCTGCCTCGTAGCACATTTGTAGGAAGCTTTTCTACTCTTGGAATATTTGTTGCAGTCTTTATTCTCTCATCTTTGGAGGAAGATTCAGCAACTTTGCCATCTTCTGTCATCTCAACACTCTTTCGAAAGAATCTCTTCCTTTCTATAGTTTCTCCAGAAGCACAGAAGGTACTGTTTTTCTCTTTTAGTCTAGTTTCCACTGTCAAAGTTGCTGCAACCTGACGAACTCTGTTTTCCAATGAAACTCCATCAGGTTTCTCAGAATCTTCTGTGCTAGCTGGCTCACCTGAATCAGTATCCATTGTAATTAAGGTTGGCACTAGAATTTTTCCTGTTCCACTCTTCAGTCCAGTCGCATCTCAGGTATCAAAATTATCAGAATAGACTTCCTTTTATGTGGTCATATGTTTCCATAGCAACCTGAAGGGGAAAAAAGGATATATTAAAATCACCCCACAAAGGAAATCATTAAGGAGAAAAGTCACCTGACTGTTTAATCCCTTTTTTCTTAATAAGAAGTTTGCTCTTTTTTCTGTCCAATCTTAGCAACCAGCAGACTCCAGGGACTGTGTCTTATCTTGTTTACCACTGTAGTCCTCAGTGCTTAGCAGACTACTTGGCATATAGCTCAATAAGTCTTCATATTGCATGAACGTTGGTTAGCAATCTAGTTCTCATACCCTTCTATCCATCATATTTTCCCCCCAAGGGGCTTAAAATTCTTTTAATCAACTTTCTCAGGTATAATTGTCATACAGTAAATTACATGTGCTTAAAATGTACAATTTGATAAATTTTGACACAGATGTACACCTCTGAAACCATCTCCAAAATCAAGACAATGAACATATGCTTCTCCACCAAGAGCTCTCACTCCTGTCCCTTTGTAATTCCTCTAAGTAGTCCATTATCTGGATATATCATAATTTGTCTATTTATTCACCTCTTGATGACATTTGGGTTGAATGTCACTTATGGACTATTATGAATAAGGTTGCTATGAAGATCTGTGTACAAATCTTTACATGGACATATACTCTCATTTATCCTGAGAAAGTACCTAAGAGTAGAATGGCTGTATCAGAAAATGTATGCTTAACCTTTAAAGAAACTGCCATCTGTTTTTCAAGGTGGTTGTATCATTTTGCATTCCCAGGGGCAGTACATTAGAATTCCAGTTCCTCCATATCTTCATCAGTACTCTACACTGCCAAATCAATATACTTTGAAAGTCAATAAGACTAGTATTACCTGCAAGTGGGAAAAGGTAATTAAGAATGCCTCACTTAGGTAGAGAATTTTTTCTTTAACTTATTTTGACATAATTTTGGACTTGGAAAAAGACCTGCAAGAATATACAAAGAATTTAGTATATCCTTCACTCACATCCCCAAATGTTAACATTTTAGATTGGACATTTTTAAGTAAGGATAACTCTATTCAAAAAAAAAAGAATAACTCTATTCACTTAACTAAAGGTAACTTATCCAGAAACCTCAAAAGCAAAGATCCATAAGTAAGACAAAAGGATTGCTAAGCAGACAAAAATAGGTAAAAATCAGAGAATTTAAGTAGGAAAAAGCCTTCAAAATTTTGTAACTGCAGAACCTCTTTTAAAAAATGAAATCTTGGGGCTTCCCTGGTGGCGCAGTGGTTGAGAGTCCGCCTGCCGATGCAGGGGACACGGGTTCGTGCCCAAGTCCGGGAAGATCCCACATGCCGCGGAGCGGCTGGGCCCGTGAGCCATGGCCGCTGAGCCTGCGCATCCGGAGCCTGTGCTCCGCAACGGGAGAGGCCACAACAGTGAGAGGCCTGCGTACCGCAAAAAAAAAAAAAAAAAAGAAATCTTACTCAGAATCCTAATATAAAAATAGAGGGGAAAGTAGTGCTGCTTTGGTATAATAATTTTAATTATAATGTCTGGTCACCTGGTTTCCCAAACTATAGAATAAGAGCAGCAAAGTAGAGAAATGGGGAAATGAGTGTTCCTTCGGCCTTTTAAAAACCAACCCTGGGCTTCCCTGGTGGCGCAGTGGTTGAGAGTCTGCCTGCCGATGCAGGGGACACGGGTTCGAGCCCTGGTCTGGGAAGATCCCACATGCCGCAGAGCAGCTGGGCCCGTAGGCCACAACTACTGAGCCTGCGCTCCTTAACAAGAGAGGCCGCGACAGTGAGAGGCCTGTGAACCGCGATGAAGAGTGGCCCCCGCTCGCCACAACTAGAGAAAGCCCTCGCACAGAAACAAAGACCCAACACAGCCATACATACATACATACATACATACATACATACATAATTAATTAATTAAATTTAAAAAAAAAAAAACCAACCCTAAGACAAAAAATATTACTAGAGACAAAGAAGGACATTTTATAAGCATGGAGAGATTAATTCACCAGGACAATATAACAATTATAAACATATACACATCTAACAACAGAGCCCCAAATACATTAAATAAAAACTGAGAAAACTGAAGAGAGAAATAAACAATTCAGTAATAACAGTAGAAGATGTTAATACCCCATTCTCAATAATGGGGAGAAAAATGAGACAGAAAACGAGCAAGAATCTGGAAAACTTGACCAATACTATCAATCAACTTGACCTAACTGCCATCTATAGAACACTCCACCCAGCAAGAACAAAATATACATTCTTTTCAAGCACACATGGAAAAATCTCGAGAACTGATCATGTACTATGCAATAAAATAAATCTCAATAAATTTAAAAGGATTGAAACCAAAGTATGCTCTCCTACCACAAAAGAATTAAATTAGGAATGAACAGAATAAGGTAAGGGTATATAGATCAATGAAATAGAATTGAGAGTCTAGAAGTAAACCTTAACATTTATGGTCAACTGATTTTCAAGAGAGAGGCCAAGACAATTCAATGGGAAAAGAACAGTCTTTCAACAAAAGGTACTGGGACAACTGGATATCCACATACAAAAGAATGAAGTTGGACTCCTACCTCACACCATACAAGAAGTGAACTCAAAGTGGAACATGGACTGAAACTATAAAACTCTTAGAAGAAAACATTAAAGTAAATTCTATGCCTCTGGGTTATGCAATGGTTTCCTAAGTACAATAGCAAAAGTACAAGTGATAAAAGAGAAAATTGAGAAGCTGGACTGCAACAAAATTTAAAACTTTTGTGCTTCAAAGGATGCCATCAAGGAAGTGAAAAGTGAAAAGGCTGTGAGAAAATATGTGCAAATCATATCCTGATAAGGGACTGGTATTCAGAATATATAAAGAATTCCAACAATTCAATAGTGAAAAGATAAATAATCCAATGGGCTAAATATCTGAATAGGTATTTCTCTAAAGAAGATATACAAGTGGCCAATAAACACATGAAAAGATGTTCCACATTGTTACTCATTAGAGAAATACAAATCATAATCACAAATACTACTCCGTACCCATGAGGATGGTTACAATAGAAAAGACAAGACAGTAACAAGTGATGGTGAGGATATGGAGAAAATAGACCCCTAATACATTGCTGGTGGGAATGTACAATAGAACACAGTCTGGCAGATCCTCAACAAGTTAAACATAGAGTTACTATATGAATACCATCTACCCAAGAGAAATGAAAACTTATGTCCACACAAAAACGTATACACAAGTGTTCATAGCAGCACTAGTCACAATAGCCAAAAGGTGGAAACAATCCAAATGTCTAACAACAGTTGGATAAACAAAATGTGTTATATCCATGCAATACAATATTGTTCAGCAATAAAAAGAAATGAGGTATTGATACATGCTACAATAAGGATGAACCTTGATAACATTATGCTATGTGAAAGAAGCCAAAGGAAAGACCACGTACTGTATGGTTACATTTATATGAAATGTCTAGAATATGCAGATCTATAGAGACAGAAAATAGATTATTTGTTGCCTTGGGCTGGGGTATAGGAATAGGACTGATTTCAAACTGGCACAAGAAATATTTTGGGGGTGATGAAAATGTTCTAAAATTAGATTGTAATCAAGGTTATACAACTCTATAAATTTGCTAAAAATCACTGATATTTATACTGGTGAATTTTATGATAGATAAATTATACCTCAATAAAATATGATGTCTTTAAGAATCTTAAAATATTGTGACTAAAATTAAAGCCATCATAATATCAAATATGCCTTTTTAAAACTATACTCTCGGGGCTTCCCTGGTGGCACAGTGGTTGAGAGTCTGCCTGCCGATGCAGGGGACACGGGTTCGTGCCCCGGTCCGGGAGGATCCCACATGCCGTGGAGCGGCTGGACCCGTGAGCCAGCCGCTGAGCCTGCGCGTCCAGAGCCTGTGCTCAGCAACGGGAGAGACCACAACAGTAAGAGGCCCGCATACCGCCAAAAAAATAAAAAATAAAAAAGTAAAACTATACTCTCTACCTCCCTCATCACCACACCACCACCCCATTCTGTCCACTCTCCTTATCTTCTGCCTGGATTTCTGGGTTGAGAATCATTGGTCTGAAGAGAAAAGACCTGACAACAATAAAATGTAATAGCTGGTGGCCTAAGGGTAAACAATGAATAAGAAAAACAAATTTTAACAAAACAGGCAAAGAACTTCACTAAGCATAGTATATCTGGGGCCTTTTCATCATGGATCCAATAGCTTCTTGACCATAAAACAGAGTTTCAGAACTCAGGCTTTGGAGTGGGAGAAACCTGGAATCAATCATGGTTCTGCCTCTCACTCCTCAGAGATTTGGGGCAAATTACTTAACCTCATTCATTTTTTATTTCATTTGTGAAATTTCACAGGAATAATATGAAAATAAAATGGTAATATACATGTAAAGTACTTAGCACAGTGCCTGGCACAATAATCAATAAATGGAAGCTTTTATTTCCTACCTCTTAATAACCCCTAAGGGCAGCACTATACTAAAGCGCTATACAACAATACTCAGGAAAACATTAAATGATTTTTTCAGGAGACTATTTAGTAAAGCTGAAAAGTATATAATACATTCTTTTAAAGTTTTCCAGTAAGAAACCATGGTGGCATTGCTAAAGGGGTATGCTTCAGTGACCAGAGTATCTCTTCTATATTCAGCAATGCAGAAACACAGCTAAGTAAAATAGTCCACAAAAATCAGGCCTCAAACCTGAAGTCTCTTACTGAGTTCAACGGCTATGTATCATAACCCATGTGTGACCATTATTTCCTTCATAAAATGATAACACACTGATTTAAGCCCCAGGAATATGTATAAAGACAATTGCAAAAGCACTTCTATAGAGATTGAAATTATAGGGAAAATCTCACAAATCTGTGTCCCATATGTACTCCTTCAATATATTTGATATATAATCTTGGAGCATTTGAGTTAAAAGCTCAAGATAAGTTTCCCCCTGTAGCTTATCATGGTTCTATCCATAGGAAATCCAGCATACAATCAGTACTTTGTCAATGACTCAATAATTTCTTCAACTTTTGGAACCAGCAATTGAAAGAATGCATATTTAAATAGTCAGAATTACATAGTAAATTTTCCACTGACAAACCTCTCTCTCTCTCATACATGTGTATTCATACCAATAAACATTTACCAAGTGCCAAGCACTGTGTCAGGTTCTGGGGATAAAAGAACAAAAGTCAGTCTTTGTCCTCAAGGACCCTACAGTTTATCCAAGCTTAAGATATACCACTGCCGCCTTCTAGTTCAAGAAGGTGAACTGAACACCTATATCTCTTGTACTTTCCAAGACCCTGAAAAAGTGATGGTAAAATAGTACAGAAGTATAAATCACAAGTCAAAGACAGGAATGGAAAATGGCATAGCAAATACAAGATTTCAACAATTTCTGACAGGGAGCAAACAGGAAAGAACTAGCTGATAACACAAATCAAAGGAATGCTACAACCCGAAATATGTAATAGAAAGGGTTCCAACCCGGGAGGGAGCTGACTTGCAGGGCAAAACCCCAGAGGGGTTCCACACCCAAAGAAGACTAATCCTAAAGAGAGCCAGAGTGAGAAAAGGGCTAAAAACAGGGGTTAACTGAAGGTATGAATTATGACACAGTTGATGAACTCTCCCCCCAAAATAAAGAAATTCCTGCAGACAGAATACCAAATTCAACAAACTAGGAAGAATAAGGGCACCCTAGTACAAAGTCCTCTACACTCTGGCATTTGGGCCCTCCAAGTGTAAAAGCTAGCCGCCCACCCACTCCCCCCAAAACCAGTTGACAACCTGCCTAGGTACACAGAACTCCCAGTCAGCCCTTCTACTAGGTCATTCTTTAATACGAACAGAATCAGGAGACAGCCATTTTGAAGAAAACATGTAACACAGAAAGAGCAAGAAAAAAATGTCCTTGGAAGAGCTGAAATAATTCAAGAAACCATTTTTAATTTAATTTTTAAAATATAATCATAAAATTCAAAAATCAAAGAAAGAGGTATATAATGGACAGGTTCACTCCCAAATCTGTTTCCTATCCATTCAGTTCCCCCCCACTCTCCCACAAGTAACCACTCATTAGATTCTGTGTAGCCCTCCAGAGTTTCTTACAGCAAATAAGCAAATATGAATATATGTCCTTTCTCTCTCTTTCTACATGAAAAGTAGCATAGTATATACCAAGCTTTTTTTTATAGTCACAATAATTTAAGATACTGTTTTCCCTGTCAGTACATGAGATTCCCTCATTCTTATTTTTTAATACCTATATAGTAATAGTATTTGATTATTTGCTTATGACAGATAAAACTGCATATTTCATTTTGCATATATGTATGTCTGTGTGTATATACGTGTGATTATATATATGTAAATTCCCTGAAGTGGGATTGCTGGATCAAAGGAAATTTGCATATTTAACTTTTAATGAAGTATACTAATATACCCATAAGAGTACACATAATTCATGTGTACCTTTATATAATGCCGCCAAACTGCCTTCCACAGGCATTGTACCAATTTAAACTCCCACCTGCAATGTGCAAGGTGTCTTTTACCCCACAGCCTTGACAACAAAAAAAAGGTGTTATCAAACATTTTGATTTTTAACACTCTGATAGGTTTAAAAAAGGAATCACAGTGTGGTTTCAATTAGCAATTATCTCATGAGTGAGATTAAGCATCTTTCACATAAACAATAATTAAAGTCAGGAATAAGCCAAGAATTGCTATTATCATTGCTACCACTTATGGAAATAAAATAAGACATACGAATATTGTAAAGTAGGAGACAGAACTCAAAACTTGCAGATTATATGACTACCTATCTAGAAAATCCAAGCAAATTCAACTAAAAAAACTATGGTAGGAAGTAACGAGAGAGCTCAGCAGAGAGGCTAAATGCAAAATCAACAAACAAATCAATAGCTTTGCTATACATCAGCAATAATCAATTAGAAAATGTAATTAAAAAAACAACTATCAGGGACTTCCCTGATGGTCCAGTGGGTAAGACTCTGCACTCCCAATGCAGGGGGCCTGGGTTCGATAACTGGTCAGGGAACTAGATCCCGCATGCATGCCACAACTAAGAAGTCCAGATGCTGCAACTAAAAGATCCCCACATACCACACTGAAGATCCCATGTGCCACAACAAAGACCCGGCGCAGCCTAAATTAATTAATTAATTAATTTTTTTAAAAAAACCTATCCTAAGATGAGGGTTCCAGGGGCAGGTGGCACCAGGAGGGGGCAGGAAGGACTGGGTGCTCCGGAAGGAGGGCAGGTCACTGCAATTACTATATAGATATAGATACTATCCTGCTCATAAGAGCAACAGAGCTATAAAATAATCATCTAAGAATAAACTCAAAAAGAAGTATGCAACACCTATATACAGAAGACTAAAACTTTACTGAAGTACATAAAATACACCTTTCTTTGGTAGAAAGACCCAATATTAGGATCTTCACAAACCCCGCTCTGAGATTATTCCAAAGTCAATGCAAGTTCAATAAAAATCCCAAAGAGATGTTTTTGTCCCAAACTGACAAACTGATTTCAAAAGAGTACAAGGAAAGCCAAGAAAATCTTGAAAAAGAATAATGAGAGTTTGCTTTAACAAATATTACTTGGTGACTTCCGGCGAAGATGGCGGAAGAGTAAGACGCGGAGATCACCTTCCTCCCCACAGACACACCAGAAATACAGCTACACGTGGAACAACTCCTACAGAACACCTACTGTATGCTGGCAGAAGACCTCAGACCTCCCAAAAGGCAAGAAATTCCCCACGTACCTGGGTAGGGCAAAGCAGAGAGATTCCCGCACAGAGGATCGGTGCCAACCGGCACTCACCAGCCCGAGAGACTTGTCTGCTCGCCCGCCGGGGCGGGTGGCGCTGGGAGCTGAGGCTCGGGCTTTAGTCGGAGCGCAGGGAGAGGACTGGGGTTGGCGGCATGAACACAGCCTGAAGGGGCTAATGCGCCACAGCTAGCCGGGAGGGAGTCTGGGAAAAAGTTTGGACCAGCCAAAGAGGCAAGAGACTTTTTCTTCCCTCTTTGTTTCCTGGTGCACGAGGAGAGGGGATTAAGAGCGCTGTTTGGAGGAGCTCCAGAGACGGGTGTGAGCAGCGGCTAAAAGCGCGGACCCCAGACACGGGCGTGGAACGCTGGGGCTGCTGCCGCGGCCGCGAGGCCTGTGTGCGAGCGCAGGTCACTGTCCACACCCCCCTTCCAGGGAGCCTGTGCAGCCCGTCACTGCCGAGGTCCCGGGATCCAGGGACGGCTTCCCTGGGAGAACGCACTGCGCGCCTGCGCCTCAGACTGGTGCAATGTCATGCCGGCCTCTGCCGCTGCAGGCTCCACCCGCACTCCGTGCCCCTCGCTGCCCCCCAGCCTCAGTGAGCCAGAGTCCCCAAAGCAGCTGCTCCTTTAACCCTGTCCTGTCTGAGCGAAGAACAGACGCCCTCCGGCGACCTACATGGAGAGGTGGGGCCAAATCCAAAGCTGACACCCGGGAGCTGTGAGAACAAAGAAGAGAAAGGGAAATCTCTCCCAGCACCCTCAGAAGCAGCGGATTAAAACTCCACGATCAACTTGATGTACAGTGAATCTGTGGAATACATGAATAGACAACAAATCATCCCAAATTGAGGAGCCAGGAGCCAGTGCTGTGCATCTGAGGTGGGAGAGCCAGCTTCAGGACACTGGTCCACAAGAGACCTCCCAGCTCTACATAATATCAAACGGCGAAAATCTTCCAGAGATCATCTCAACACCAGCACCCAGCTTCACTCAACGATCAGCAAGCTACAGTGCTGGACACCCTATGCCAAACAACTAGCAAGATAGGAACACAATGCCACCCATTAGCAGAGAGGCTGCCTAAAATCATAAAAAGTCCACAGACACCCCAAAATACACCATCAGACGTGGACCTGTCCACCAGAAAGACAAGATCCAGCCTCATCCACCAGAACACAGGCACTAGTCCCCTCCACCAGGAAGCCTACACAACCCACTAAACCAACCTTAGCCACTGGGGACAGACACCAAAAACAACGGGAACTACAAACCTGCAGCCTGCAAAAAGGAGACCCCAAACACAGTAAGATAAGCAAAATGAGAAGACAGAAAAACTCACAGCAGGAGAAGGAGCAAGATAAAAACCCACCAGACCTAACAAATGAAGAGGAAATAGGCAGTCTACCTGAAAAAGAATTCAGAATAATGATAGTAAAGATGATCCAAGATTCTATTTCCAAGATCCAAAATCTTGGAAATAGAATAGACAAAATGCAAGAAACAGTTAACAAGGACCTAGAAGAACTAAAGATGAATCAAGCATCGATTAAAAACAATAAATGAAATGAAAAATACTCTAGATGGGATCAATAGCAGAATAACTGAGGCAGAAGAATGGATAAGTGACCTGGAAGATAAAAGAGTGGAAATAACTGCTGCAGAGCAAAATAAAGAAAAAAGAATGAAAAGAACAGAGGACAGTCTCAGAGACCTCTGGGACAATATTAAACGCACCAACATTCGAATTATAGGGGTTCCAGAAGAAGAAGAGAAAAAGAAAGGGACTGAGAAAATATTTGAAGAGATTATAGTTGAAAACTTCCCTAATATAGGAAAGGAAATAGTTAATCAAGTGCAGGAGGCACAGAGAGTCCCATACAGAATAAATCCAAGGAGAAATACGCCAAGACACATATTAATCAAACTGTCAAAAAATTAAACACAAAGAAATCATATTAAAAGCAGCAAGAGAAAAACAACAAATAACACACAAGGGAATCCCCATCAGGTTAACAGCTGATCTCCCAGCAGAAACTCTACAAGCCAGAAGGGAGTGGCAGGACATAATTAAAGTGATGAAGGAGAAAAACCTGCAACCAAGACTACTCTACCCAGCAAGGATCTCATTCAGATTTGATGGAGAAATTAAAACGTTTACAGACAAGCAAAAGCTGAGACAGTTCAGCACCACCAAACCAGTTTTACAACAAATGCTAAAGGAACTTCTCTAGGCAAGAAACACAACAGAAGGAAAAGACCTACAATAACAAACTCAAAACAGTTAAGGAAATGGGAATAGGAACATACATATCAATAATTACCTTAAATGTAAATGGACTAAATGCTCCCACCAAAAGACACAGATTGGCTGAATGGATACAAAAACAAGACCCATATATATGCTGTCTACAAGACACCCATTTCAGACCTAGAGACACATACAGATTGAAAGTAAGGGGATGGAAAAAGATATTCCATGCAAATGGAAACCAAAAGAAAGCTGGAGTAGCAATTCTTATATCAGACAAAAATGACTTTAAAATAAAGACTATTAGAAGAGACAAAGAAGGGCACTACAAAATGATAAAGGGATCGATCCAAGAAGAATATATAACAATTGTAAATATTTATGCACCCAACATAGGAGCACCTCAATACATAAGGCAAATACGAACAGCCATAAAAGGGGAAATCGACAGTAACACACTCATAGTAGGGGATTTTAACACCCCACTTTCACCAATAGACAGATGATGCAAAATGAAAATAAATAAGGAAACACAAGCTTTAAATGATACATTAAACAAGATGGACTTAATTGATATTTATAGGGCATTCCATCCAAAAAGAACAGAATACACATTTTTCTCAAGTGCTCATGGAACATTCTCCAGGATAGATCATATCTTGGGTCACAAATCAAGCCCTGGTAAATTTAAGAAAATTGAAATTGTATCAAGTATCTTTTCCGACCACAATGCTATGAGACTACACATCAATTACAGGACAAGATCTGTAAAAAATACAAACACATGGAGGCTAAACAATACACTACTCAATAACGAAGTGATCACTGAAGAAATCAAAGAGGAAATCAAAAAATACCTAGAAACAAATGACAATGCAGACACAATGACCCAAAACCTATGGGACGCAGCAAAAGCAGTTCTAAGGGGGAAGTTTATAGCAATACAATCCCACCTTAAGAAACAGGAAACATCTCGAGTAAACAACCTGACCCTGCACCTAAAGCAATTAGAGAAAGAAGAACAAAAAACCCCCAAAGTTAGCAGAAGGAAAGAAATCGTAAAGACCAGATCAGAAATAAATGAAAAAGAAATGAAGGAAACGATAGCAAAGATCAATAAAACTAAAAGCTGGTTCTTTGAGAAGATAAACAAAATTGATAAACCATTAGCCAGACTCATCAAGAAAAAAGGGAGAAGACTCAAAGCAATAGAATTAGAAATGAAAAAGGAGAAGTAACAACTGATACTGCAGAAATACAAAAGATCATGAGAGATTACTACAAGAAACTCTATGCCAATAAAATGGACAACCTGGGAGAAATGGACAAATTCTTAGAAATGCACAGCCTACCAAGACTGAATCAGGAAGAAATAGAAAATATGAATAGACCAATCACAAGCACTGAAATTGAAACTGTGATTAAAAATCTTCCAACAAACAAAAGCCCAGGACCAGATGGCTTCACAGGCGAATTCTATCAAACATTTAGAGAAGAGCTAACACCCATCCTTCTCAAACTCTTCCAAACAATTTCAGAGGAAGGAACACTCCCAAACTCATTCTATGAGGCCACCATCACCTTGATACCAAAACCAGACAAGGATGTCACAAAGAAAGAAAACTACAGGCCAATATCACTGATGAACATAGATGCAAAAATCCTCAACAAAATACTAGCAAACAGAATCCAACAGCACATTAAAAGAATCATACACCATGATCAAGTGGGGTTTATTCCAGGAATGCAAGGATTCTTCAATATACGCAAATCAATCAATGTGATACACCATATTAACAAGTTGAAGGAGAAAAACCATATGATCATCTCAATAGATGCAGAGAAAGCTTTTGACAAAATTCAACACCCATTTATGATAAAAACCCTGCAGAAAGTAGGCATAGAGGGAACTTTCCTCAACATAATAAAGGCCATATATGACAAACCCACAGCCAACATTGTCCTCAATGGTGAAAAACTGAAAGCATTTCCACTAAGATCAGGTACAAGCCAAGGCTGCCCACTCTCACCACTCTTATTCAACTTAGTTTTGGAACTTTTAGCCACAGCAATCAGAGGAGAAAAGGAAATAAAAGGAATCCAAATTGGAAAAGAAGAAGTAAAGCTGTCATTGTTTGCAGATGACATGATACTATACATAGAGAATCCTAAAGATGCTACCAGAAAACTACTAGAGCTAATCAATGAATTTGGTAAAGTAGCAGGATACAAAATTAATGCACAGAAATCTCTGGCATTCCTGTACACTAATGACGATAGATCTGAAAGTGAAATCAAGAAAACACTCCCATTTACCATTGCAACAAAAAGAATAAAATATCTAAGAATAAACCTACCCAAGGAGACAAAAGACCTGTATGCAGAAAATTATAAGACACTGATGAAAGAAATTAAAGATGATACAAATAGATGGAGAGATATACCATGCTCCTGGATTGGAAGAATCAATATTGTGAAAATGACTCTACCACCCAAAGCAATCTACAGATTCAATGCAATCCCTATCAAACTACCACTGGCATTTTTCACAGAACTAGAACAAAAAATTTCAAAATTTGTTTGGAAAAACAAAAGACCCCGAATAGCCAAAGCAATCTTGAGAACGAAAAACGGAGCTGGAGGAATCAGGCTCCCTGATTTCAGACTATACTACAAAGCTACAGTAATCAAGACAGTGTGGTACTGGCACAGAAACAGAAAGATAGATCAATGGAACAGGATAGAAAGCCCAGAGATAAACCCACGCACATATGGTCAACTTATCTTTGATAAAGGAGGCAGGAATGTACAGTGGAGAAAGGACAGCCTCTTCAATAAGTGGTGCTGGGAAAACTGGACAGGGACATGTAAAAGTATGAGATTAGACCATTCCCTAACACCATACACAAAAATAAGCTCAAAATGGATTAAAGACCTAAATGTAAGGCCAGAAACTATCCAACTCTTAGAGGAAAACATAGGCAGAACACTCTATGACATAAATCACAGCAAGATCCTTTTGGACCCACCTCCTAGAGAAATGGAAATAAAAACAAAGATAAACAAATGGGACCTAATGAAACTTCAAAGCTTTTGCACAGCAAAGGAAACCATAAAGAAGACCAAAAGACAACCCTCAGAATGGGAGAAAATATTTTCAAATGAAGCAACTGACAAAGGATTAATCTCCAAAATTTATAAACAGCTCATGCAGCTCAATAGCAAAAAAACAAACAACCCAATCCAAAAATGGGCAGAAATCTTAAATAGGCATTTCTCCAAAGAAGATATACAGACTGCCAACAAACACATGAAAGAATGCTCAACATCATTAATCATTAGAGAAATGCAAATCAAAACTACAATGAGATATCATCTCACACCAGTCAGAATGGCCATCATCAAGAAATCTAGAAACAATAAATGCTGGAGAGGGTGTGGAGAAAAGGCAACACTCTTGCCCTGCTGGTGGGAATGTGAATTGATACAGCCACTATGGAGAACAGTATGGAGGTTCCTTAAAAAACTAAAAATAGAACTACCATATGACCCAGCAATCCCACTACTAGGCATATACCCTGAGAAAACCATAATTCAAAAAGAGACCTGTACCAAAATGTTCATTGCAGCTCTGTTCACAATAGCCCGGAGCTGGAAACAACCTAAGTGTCCATCATTGGATGAATGGATAAAGAAGATGTGGCACCTATATACAATGGAATATTACTCAGCCATAAAAAGAAATGAAACTGAGCTATTTGTAATGAGGTGGATAGACCTAGAGTCTGTCATACAGAGTGAAGTAAGTCAGAAAGAGAAAGACAAATACCGTATGCTAACACATATATATGGAATTGAAAAAAAATGTCATGAAGAACCTAGGGGTAAAACGGGAATAAAGACACAGACCTACTTGAGAATGGACTTGAGGATATGGGGAGGGGGAAGGGTAAGCTGTGACAAAGCGAAAGAGAGGCATGGACATATATACACTACCAAACGTAAGGTAGATAGATAGTGGGAAGCAGCCGCAGAGCACAGGGAGATCAGCTCGGTGCTTTGTGACCACCTAGAGGGGTGGGATGGGGAGGGTGGGAGGGAGGGAGATGCATGAGGGAAGGGATGTGGGAACAGATGTATATGTATGAGTGATTCACTTTGTTATAAAGCAGAAGCTAATAAAAAAAATAAAATAAAATAAAATAATAAAAATAATAAACTATATAACATATACATATGAATTACTTTTAGCATAAATCTAATATCAATTTATGGTAATTATAGACTAAATCTGCTTTTTTCCCTAGGTTTAAGCAAAGATTTCACCCTACACAAACAATTTAAAACAACATTAATATTCTTTACAAAAAAGTAAAGATCACTTTACAGAAAAATCACTTATGGGGCAGTCTAGTGGTTAGGACTGTGCTTTCACTGGTGAGTGTGCAGGTTCAATCCCTGGTCAGGGAACTAAGATCCCACAAGCCGTGAGGCACGGCCAAAAAAAAAGAAAGAAAATCACTTATGTAACTTTAGCATAAGGATCATCTAGCTTGCCATATTGAAGTTTCCTGATCATAAAAGTCTCATTGACTCATAAAGAGTTTTAGAATCCCCACACTTCAAATATAAGGCCTTCAAAAACGCATTTAGAAACATTTCTTCCCCACAGCTACCCAAAGAGTGATTAGATATCGCCACAAATAGCTTTACTTAACTAACATACATGTATAGTATTATTTATTATCTATTTTATAGTTTAAAAATCTTCAAGTTAATCTACATGCAAAAGAATGAAGCTGTACCGGTACCTTGTACCAGATACAAAAATTAACTCAAAATGGATCAAAGACCTAAATATTAAAGCCAAAACTATAAAATTTTTCAAAGAAAATATAAATCTTCATGATCTTGGATTTGGTAGTGGTTTCTTAAATATAACACCAAAAACACAAGCAACAAAAGAAAAAGATAAATTGGAGTTCATCAAATTTTAAAACTTTTGTGCACCAGAAAACACTATCAAGAAAGTAAAAAGAGACATACAGATGGCCAACAGGCACACGAAAAGATGCTCAACATCACTGATCATCAGGCAAATACAAATCAAAACCATAATGAGATATCACCTCACATCTGTCAGAATGGCTATTATCAAAATGATAACAAGTGTTCGTGAGGATGTGGAGAAAAGGGAACCCTCATGCACTGTTGGTAGAAATGTAAACTGGTATAGCCTCTATGGAAAACAGTATGGAGATTCCTCATAAAATTAAAAATAGAACTACCATATGATCCAGCAATTCCACTTCTGAGTATTTATCTGAAAAAAACAAAAACACTAATTCTCAAGGATATGTGCATGACTATATTCATGGCAGCATTATATACAATAGCCAAGATATGGAAGCAACCTAAGTGCCATCAACAGATGAATGAGTAAAGAAGATGTGGTATATATATACACAACAGAATATTACTCAGCCATAAAAATACTGAAATCTTGCCATTTCAACAACATGGATGGACCCAGAGGGTATTATAATAAGTGAAATAAGTCAGACAGAAAAGGACAAATACTGGGTGACTCCAGTTATATTTGGAATCTAAAAAGCAAAACAAATGAACAAACACAACTAAACAGAAAGAGTCACAGATACAGAAAACAACGAGGTGGTTGCCAGAGGGGAGGAGGTTGTGGGGAGGAGAGAAATAAGTGAGAAAGATTAAGAGGTATAAACTCCCAGTTGCAAAGTAAATGAGTCACAGGTATGAAATATACAGTGTGGGGAATATAGTCAATAATTATGTAATATCTTTGTATAGTGACAGATGATAACTAGACTTATCATGGTGATCACTTTGAAATGTACAGAAATATTGAATCACTATGTTATGAACCAGGAATTAACATAGTGCTGTAGGTCAATTATACTTCAAAAACAAGCAAACAAACAAACATAGAAAAAGAGATCAGATTTGTGGCTACCAGAGGTGGGGGTAGGGGGATGGGGAATTAGATGAAGGTAGTCAAAAGGTACAAATTTCCAGTATTAAGACAAATAAGTACTAGGGATATAATGTATAACATGACAAAAATAATTAACTTACGTAACTGTATGTTATACATGAAATTTTTTGTTTTGTTTTGTTTTTTGGCCGCATTGTGTGTCATGCAGGATCTTAGTTCCCTGAACAGTGATCAAACTCGTGCCTCCTGCATTGAGAGCGCAGAGTCTTAACCACTGGACTGCCAGGGAAATCCCCGTGAAAGTTGTTAAGAGAGTAAATCCTAAGAGTTCTCGTCACAAGGAAAAAAAATTTTTTCTATTTCTTTAATATTGTATCTATATGGGATTACAGATGTTCACTAAACCTACTGTAGTAATCATTTCATGATGATTGTTAAGTCAAATCACTATGCTGTACACCTTAAACTTATACAGTGCTGTATGCCAATTTTATCTCAATAAAACTGAAAAATAAATAAAGTAAAAAGACAACTCACAGAATGGGAAAAAAATATTTGCAAATCATATGTCTGATCAGGCCCTAGTATCTAGAATATATATTTTTAAAAACTCTTATAGGACTTCCCTGGTGGCGCAGTGGTTAAGAATCCGCCTGCCAATACAGGAGACACGGGTTCGAGCCCTGGTCCGGGAAGATCCCACATGCCGTGGAACAACTAAGCCCGGCTGCCACAACTACTGAGCCTGCACTCTAGAGCCCGCGAGCCACAACGATTGAAGCCTGGGCACCTAGAGCCCATGCTCCACAACAAGAGAAGCCAGGACAATGAGAAGCCCACGCACCACAAGGAAGAGTAGCCCCCGCTCTCCGCAAATAGAGAAAGCCCGCGCGCAGCAACGAAGACCCAACGCAGCCAAAAATAAATAATTAATTTTTAAAAACTCCTTCAACTCAACAATAAAAAGATAGACAACCAAATTTAAAAATGGGCAAAGGACTTACATAGACATTTCTCCAAAGAAGAAATTCAAATAGCCAAGAGCACATGAAAAGGTGTGAAATGGGAATCAAAACCACAATGAGATATCACTTCACACTTACTAGATGGCCATAAAACACACACACACAAACAAAAACCCCCAAAGTAACAAATGTTGGGAAAGATGTGAAAAAATTGGAACCCTTATACACTGGGGATGTAAAATGGTGCAGCCACTGTGGAAAACAGTTTGGTGGTTCCTCAAGAAGTTAAACACAGAATTACCATATAACCCAGTACATACCCAAAAGAATTGAAAACAGGTGTTCAAACAAAAACTTGTACACAAATATTCATACCATCATTGTTCACAAAAGCCAAAAGGTGGAAAGATCCCAAATGTCCATTTTGAATAGATAAACAAAATGCAGTATATCCGTACAATGGAATATTATTCAACCATAAAAAGGAATGACGTACTGATACATGCCACAATGTGAGTGAACCTCAAAAACATGTAAAGTAAAAGAAGCCAGACACAAAAGACCATGTATTATATGATTCCTTTTATATGAAATATCCAGAATAGACAAATCAATAGAGACAGGAGATCAGTGGTTGCCAGGAGCTGGGGGAAAAGAAGAATGGGGAGTGACTGCTTAATGGGTACAGGGCTTCCTTTTGGGGTGATGAAAATGTTTTGGAACTAGGTGTGCAACATCATGAAGGTACTTAATGCTATTGAATTGTACACTCTAAAATGGTAAATTTTATGCTATGTGAATTTTATCACAATAAAAAGTTACAAGGTTAAAACACAGAAAACAATTTCTTCATTTCTAATTTTTAAAAAGTTCATGAAAAAATAATGTATTCCTTGAAGAAAGGGGCATTAAAGGCTCACTTTTGCAGTAAGTTAATCTCAACATTTTCCAAACCAGATATCTCATGACAAGCTCTACCAAAACAATTAAAACTGGCATCAAATTCTACTTTTGAAGCTTTGGGAATTTCTGTATGAATGCCTTTATAATAGATGTCCTTTACAGCTATCAAATATGTCCTAACAGTGCCATAAATTTTATGATCTGAAACAAAAATGGAAAAGACCCACCCCTCTGAAAGTATTCTGGCTTTTAGCCAAGAGACATAATCAGGTATATCTGCAAATAGAGCTGGTCTACTTATACTTAGATGGGAGACTGAGAAAGGAAGAGTTTTTTCTTGCACAAAACCCCCCCACACACACAAACATATACACAAAAATGTAGGCCCTCCGTTATTTATTTTTAAGTTAGTTATCTGACTAGAAATTTGATAGCAATAAAACAGTTCTCATCTTTACTTCTGACTACTCTGGTTCTGTGCAACCATTGGCTTTATCATTTCCTGGCTAAGTGATGGACACGTTAATGAAAAGAAATTCCCCTAGGGAGGAAAGTTAAAGTCCACATTACAGAAATTTAACTCCTAAAACACTACAGAATAATTACATCAACAAATGTAGATTTGTGATATGGGTGGGGATCAACATTGGTCTAGAAGTCAGAACTCCGGGGTCGACCACTTACTTACCAGGGCAAGTCTTATTTTTCTGAGCTTTATTTTCTCTCTCAGGTATAAAAAGGAAAATAACTTTCCTGCCTGCTTCCCAAAAGAAGTACAGTAATAAAAATATGTACAAGGTGTGATAGGACCACTAAAGAGGGGCACCTAACCTAGCATGGTGGAGGATGCTGGGAAAAGGAAAAAAGGGGGAGCAGGAAAGGCTTTCAGGAATAGCTAATGACAGAGGTTAGTATAAAAAGAATGAATTCAAATTCAAAGGGAGGGGGAGAGATCAGAAGCAAAGCCAAAGAGAGGAACACCATAAATCTGCTTATGCTATTCCCTCCTTGGTAAATAGTCAAGGGCTCCTAACTCTGCAGGGTAGTCCTTCATCCTAGCCTCAATCTAAGATTCCAGACTTATCTCATTCCACTCCCCAAATATACCATGCCTACACTTTCTTGCCTCAATACTTGAATGTTCTTCCACTCCAGGAACACCTAGTTCGAAACTGGGAGACCAGCTTGCCTGCCAGAGTTGATGCAACATTTCCAGGGTTTCATGGTGCTTTTATACTTCTACTCTACTGCTTAATACACTAAGTATTCATTTAATCTAAGAGAATATGAACATGGTATTAACTTTTATATTTAAACTCTGGGTAGCCAAAACAAAGGATTACACTCTTTCCAACATCAAAGCAGAATAAAAGAAAAAGGGCATGGGAATGTTCTCAAATTTGCAACATTTCCAAGATAAATGAATATATGTCAGTAAAGTTTGTAAAAAGTAACCATGAAAAGTTAAAAATCCATAAACTATTAATCTTGACCTAGAAAAGAATGAGACCATCACAAGACATCCTTAACAGAAGATATGAATTTAGAGAACAGCATGTCCAAGTAATCTGCTGTAATTTAAACTCACACCAAAAAGCAAGTGTCAATTTTCAAACAAGATAAATTCAGATTAACGAAAAAAATCATGTAGAATTATTTTAGCATTCAAAATCAGCATTTTAGTTATCCTTTAATGCAAGGTATCTTTCCTTTGGACCGTTGACAATTTTTAAATTCATCAATTCAAAGGATAGAGACTGTCTAGAAAACACCTGCTGCTCTGTGTCACATACAGAGACCTCTTTAAAAGTTCTCTTGGTATTACAACTTACTATAGATGAAAAACAGGTAACAATTCCTTCCAAAATTGAATGCAACCACCACCATACAGAAGATTTTCACAACTTAAAGGCTATTTATCATACAACTGCTTCAGTCCACAGTAACTCTTAAGAAGGAATAGCCATACCACTTGCATCTGTTTTGAGGGTTCAATTTCATTTTAACAAGATCTACCAACTCGCAAGATAGGGAGATACACACGTGCAGGATTTCCACCTACACCCCACTACATAAATGTTTCACCATTCTTAACTAATCAAACAAAACCTCTTTCAGTACAGTGAAGCCACCTCACCACTTTTATCCTAACCCCATCATACCATCTCCTCCCCATCCCCAACCTGTCAGTCACAAAACACACCGTTCCCAAATAATACCTCTCAATCTCCTTGAACCTAACCCATTTACACAACCAGGTAGCAGTATCACTCACAAGATACAGTCCTATCGACCTTCACACATCAACTGAATCTCTAAATTAAATCCACTTTCCCTCACCCCATTATATACTGAAACTCAACTTCGAAAACCCGAAGCGATCTTCCCTTTCAGTAGCCTCAACCTCACTTAAATGATCACTCAGTCCTTTGTCAACCGTCACCCGGCCCCCTCACGTAACCTCCTCACCTTCTCCGTCCCCTAGTCTCCCATGAACTCCCAAAGTTGCCACCCCCCCAACAAAAAAGACAAAAAACGTACCTCAACCTTAAACCTGCCCTTCCCCACTTTCCCCCTCTGATTTTCCTCTCCGTCTGTTGGCTCACACCGAAAGCAGCTCCAAGAACCCTGAAGACCCGAGCCCGGCCTCGTCACAAACGTCTTAGTGACGGCAATCACCCTGCCTCGGTCAAGCCGCCCCCCACTAGGGCGCTTACTCTGAACAGACTCTTGGCCGCCGCTGCCTCCCTCCATTCATCCCCGGCCCATTCATCTCTCAACCCAATCCCAGACACGCCCCCCGGCCTCCTCCCTCACTCCCAGCTTCCCGGCCGGCCCGGGACCCTCACCAGATTAGAGGCTCTCGCGGACAGAGACTCTCTTTTCGGTTCTCCCTCGCCCTCCTTCAAGCCTCCGCTCGCCCCTCGACTAGCCACACCGTAGAACACACAGATACACACACCGCCTCCTCTGTTGCCGGTTCCTCCCCTCCTCGATGTCTCGCGCTCCGCTCCGCGTCGTGTGCGCGTGCGCGCGCGAGCGTCTCCGCACGAGCCCACCCGGCCAGCTACCGCCGGTAGGTAAAGAGCGGGCGGGACTAGGGGAGTGGGGGTACGATCGCTAGCTCGCGCTCGCCTGAGAGCTGGGCAGGCGCACGCGTACACCAGTCAGGGAATTCAGATGGAGAGGAGAGGGGGACGGAGGAGGATGGAGGGGGGCGGGGAAGGGAGGGGAGGAAAGGAGGGGGGAGGGGCGGAGAAAGCCGACTGAGCAGCCCCAACTCCGAACGGCCCCTATCGCAGCGAGGTGCCGAGTGGCTAGCCAACTAGAGCGTGCACACGCTTCCCCCGCCCTCCTCAGCACAGCGGGAGAGAGGGATGCGCGTCGAGAGAAAGGATTCTCTCCCTTCCGAAAAGAAAATCTGTAAGGAGCCACGCGTGACACCTCCTGTGTGTTCAAAAGCTCTCTCTCCACGGCTGCTTTACCCTCTTGCCCTCCAAAAAAAGAGTCCAAGCACACACTTGTTCCTAGCTACCCACCGCCCACTCTCAGTTCTCCACAAGCCGCTAAATGCGGTCGCTTTACCGTGTTGTGGTACCCCCAGCACCTTTTCACCCGCCACCCCTAACTCCATTTTTCCAACTCTCGGCTTCTCTCGCGAGACCCATACCTGCCGGCTTCGGGATTAGAAGTCGAAGCACAGATTTACAAATACCTGTCTCCCGATTACCTTGCGAGGGCAACGGCCATGGCATGTCCCCCCTACCCCCCAGGACCGCAGTGCGCGCGCGCGGGGGCTGGGCAGACGAAAGCAGGGATGGGAAAGGAAAGCTATGAAACGGATTTTTGACGGCATGTAACCACTAGGCCTGGGCACGTGCCCTGCGCCTCGCGGGCGGGTGCGGTGTACCCTGGGAATTGTAGTTTTTGTTCCCACCTCCAGACCCACTCCCACCTCAACCTTACTTAGGCCTCCGTCCGAGAGGGGGATTACTGACGCCATTTTGCCAGGAACAATGGCCCTCTGCCCAGGCGGTGGCGGGTGGCGGGTGGGGGAGGGAATAATAGTTTAAGGGTTCGGTTAACCTCCCCTGGCCCCTCGGTACCATAGCAACCCCTCAACAACCTGGCCACGCCCCCTCGCAGCTCCGCTGGGTTCCAAGACAGCGCGCATGCGGAAAGGCCACCTCCCCCAGAAGCTACCTTTCACCGTCACCTATCGTCCACCTCCCAGATTCTCCAGCTGGTAGTGACTGCTAACTTCTTCGAGCTTTCACTACATGTTAACCTCCGCGCAGTGTCTTTATTTAAGAACTGCTTCCTGCACTGTCAGGTGCAGTACAGAGTCCTTTCTGTCATTCTCCCAAGAGCGATCCTGGCTCCACAGAGGAGGAAAAGAAACTGAGGCTCAGGAGGGGAAAATGGACAAGTTCCCACAACTATGAATGGAGGAGTCAGAACTTAAACCCAGGTGTGTTCACTCCAGAGCCCATGAATTTTTCAATCCCTCAGGTTGCATCTGGTGTCAGAGACCCTGAACAAAAGCTCCTAAAGGGCGGGATTGCCCCTCAAGCCTCAGCAGTATGCCCTGAGGGTAGGAGGCTAAATGGAAAATGCCAGGCTAATATTTTCAAATGCCCAGCCTCAGGGCCCTATCACTGAGCTATACTAATCTCTCCTCTCCCCACCATTTTCTTTTTTTTTTAACATCTTTATTGGAGTATAATTGCTTTACAATGGTGTATTAGTT
This sequence comes from Mesoplodon bidens, assembly GCF_964165515.1. Classification (NCBI taxonomy): domain Eukaryota; kingdom Metazoa; phylum Chordata; class Mammalia; order Artiodactyla; family Ziphiidae; genus Mesoplodon; species Mesoplodon bidens. The sequence continues at coordinate 93,382,882 of NC_138163.1, read as the reverse complement.
TCTGCTTTATAACAAACTGAGTCAGCTATACATATACATATATCCCCATATCTCCTCCCTCTTGTGTCTCCCTCCCACCCCTCTAGGTGGTCACAAAGCACTGAGCTGATCTTGTGCTATGCAGCTGCTTCCCACTAGCAAGCTATTTTACATTTGGTGGTGTATATAAGTCCATACAAGTGTCTCACTTCGTCCCAGCTTACGCTTCCCCCTCCCCATTTCCTCAAGTCCATTCTCTACATCTGTGTAGACATCTGTCCTGCCCCTAGGTTCTTCAGAACCATTTTTTTCTTCTTAGATTCCATATATATGAGTTAGCATACGGTATTTCTTTTTCTCTTTCTGACTTAACTTCACTCTGTATGACAGGCTCTAGGTCCATCCACCTCACTACAAATAATTCAATTTCGTTTATTTTTATGGCTGAGTAATATTCCATTGTATATATGTGCCACATCTTCTCTATCCATTCATCTGTCGATGGACACTTAGGTTGCTTCCATGTCCTGGCTGTTGTAAATAGAGCTGCAATGAACATTTTGGTACATGACTCTTTTTGAATTATGGTTTTCTCAGGTTATATGCCCAGTAGTGGGATTGCTGGGTCTTCTAGTAGTTCTATTTTTAGTTTTTAAAGGAACCTCCATACTGTTCTCCATAGTGGCTGTATCAATTTACATTCCCACCAGCAGTGCAAAAGGGTTCCCTTTTCTCCACACCCTCTCCAGAATTTATTGTTTGTAGATTTTTTGATGATGGCCATTCTGACCCGGTGTGAGGTGATACCTCATTGTAGTTTTGATATGCATCTCTCTAATGGTTAGTTATGTTGAGCATCCTTTCACGTGTTTGTTGGCAATCTGTATATCTTCTCTGGAGAAATCTCTATTTAGGTCTTCTGCCCATTTTTGGATTAGGTTCTTTCTTTTTTTGGATATTGAGCTGCATGAGCTGCTTGTAAATTTTGGAGATTAATTCTTTGTCGGTTGCCTCATTTGCAAATATTTTCTCCCATTCTGAGGGTTGTCTTTTCGTCTTATTTATGTTTTCCCTTTCTGTGCAAAAGCTTTTAAGTTTCATTAGGTCCCATTTGTTTATTTTTGTTTTTATTTCTATTTCTCTAGGAGGTGGGTCCAAAAGGATCTTGCTGTGATTTATGTCAGTGTTCTGCCTATGTTTTCCTCTAAGAGTTTCATAGTGTCTGGCCTTACATTTAGGTCTTTAATCCATTTTGAGTTTTTTTGTGTATGGTGATAGGGAGTGTTCTAATTTCATTCTTTTATATATAGCTGTCCATTCTTTACATGTAGCTGTCCAGTTTTCTCAGTGCCAATTATTGAAGAGGCTGTCTTTTCGCCACTGTATATTCTTGCCTCCTTTATCAAAAAATAAGGTGACCATATGTGTGTGGGTTTATCTCTGGGCTTTCTATCCTGTTCCATTGATCTATATTTCTGTTTTTGTGCCAGCACCGTACTGTCTTGATTACTGTAGCTTTGTAGTACAGTCTGAAGTCTGGGAGCCTGATTGCTCCAGCTCCGTTTTTCTTTCTCAAGATTGCTTTGGGTATTTGGGGTCTTCTGTGTTTCCATACAAATTGTGAAATTTTTTGTTCTAGTTCTGTAAAAATGCCATTGGTAGTTTGATAGGGATTGCAATGAATCTGTAGATTGCTTTGAGTAGTATAGACATTTACACAATGTTGATTCTTCCAATCCAAGAACATGGTATATCTCGTCATCTGTTTGTATCATCTTTAATTTCTTTCATCAGTGTCTTATAGTTTTCTGCATACAGATCTTTTTTCTCCTTAGGTAGGTTTATTCCTAGGTATTTTATTCTTTTTGTTGCAGTGGTAAATGGGAGTGTTTCCTTAATTTCTCTTTCAGATTTTTCATTTTTAGTGTATAGGAATGCAAGAGATTTCTGTGCATTAATTTTGTATCCTGATACTTTCCCAAATTCATTGATTAGCTCTCATAGTTTTCTGGTAGCATCTTTAGGATTCTCTATGTATAGTATCATGTCATCTGCAAACAGTGACAGCTTTACTTCTTCTTTTCCAATTTGAATTACTTTATTTCTTTTTCTTCTCTGATTTCTGTGGCTAAAACTTCCAAAACTATGTTGAATAATAGTGGAGAGAGTGGACAACCTTGTCTCGTTCCTAATCTTAGAGGAAATGGTTTCAGTTTTTCACCATTAAGACCCATGTTGACTGTGGGTTTGTCATATATGGCCTTTATTTTGTTGAGGTAAGTTCCTGCTATGCCTACTTTCTGGAGGGTTTTTGTCATAAATGGGTGTTACATTTTGTCAGAAGCTTTTCCTGCATCTACTGAGATGATCATATGGTTTTTCTCCTTCAGTTTGTTAGTATGGTGTATCACATTGATTGATTTGTGTATATTCAAGAATCCTTGCATTCCTGTGATAAACCCCACTTGATCATGGTGTATGATCCTTTTAATGTGCTGTTGGATTCTGTTTGCTAGTATTTTGTTGAGGATTTTTGCATCTATGTTCATCAGTGATATTGGCCTGTAGTTTTCTTTATTTGTGATATCTTTGTTTGGTTTTGGTATCAGGGTGATGGTGTCTTGTTGAATGAGTTTGGGAGTGTTCCTCCCCCTGCTATATTTTGGAAGAGTTTGAGAAGGATAGGTGTTAGCTCTTCTCTAAATGTTTGATAGAATTTGCCTGTGAAGCCATCTGATCCTGGGTTTTCGTTTGTTGGAAGATTTTTAATCACAGTCTCAATTTCACTGCTTGTGATTGGTCTGTTTATATTTTCTATTTCTTCCTGGTTCAGTCTCAGAAGGTTGTGCTTTTCTAAGAATTTGTCCCTTTCTTCTGGGTTGTCCATTTTATCGGCATATACTTGCTTGTAGTAATCTCTGATGATCCTTTGTATTTCTGCAGTGTTAGTTGTTACTTCTTTTTCATTTCTAATTGTATTCATTTTAGTCTTATCCCTTTGTTTCTTGATGAGTCTGGCTAATGGTTTATCAATTTTCTTTATCTTCTCAGAGAACCAGCTTTTAGTTTTATTGATCTTTGCTATTGTTTCCTTCATTTCTTTTTCATTTATTTCTGATCTTTATGATTTGTTTCCTTCTGCTAACTTTGGGGTTTTTTATTGTTCTTCTTCTTCTTTCTCTACTTGCTTGAGGTGTAAGGTTAGGTTGTTTATTTGAGATGTTTCTTGTTTCTTGAGTTATGATTGTATTGCTATAAACTTCCGTCTTAGAACTGCTTGTGCTGCATCCCATAGGTTTTGGGTCATCTTGTTTTCATTCTCGTTTCTTTCTAGGTATTTTTTGATTTCCTCTTTGATTTCTTCAGTGATCTCCTGGTTGTTTAATAATGCATTGTTTAGCCTCCATGTGTCTGTATTTTTTACAGATCTTTTCCTGTAATTGATATCTAGTCTCATAGCGTTGTGGTCGGAAAAGATACTTGATACAATTTCAATTTTCTTAAATTTACCAAGGCTTGATTTGTGACCCAAGATATGATCTATCCTGGAGAATGTTCCATGAGCACTTGAGAAGAAAGTGTATTCTGTTGTTTTTGGATGGAATGTCCTGTATATATCAATTAAGTCCATCTCGTTTAATTTATCATTTAAAGCTTGTGTTTCCTTATTGATTTTCATTTTGGATGATCTGTCCATTGGTGAAAGTGAGGTGTTAAAGTCCCCTACTATGAGTGTGTTACTGTCGATTTCCTCTTTTATAGCTTTTAGCATTTGCCTTATGTATTGAGGTGCTCCTATGTTGGGTGCATAAATATTTACAATTTTTATATCTTCTTCTAGGATTGATCCCTTGATCATTATGTAGTATCCTTCTTTGTATCTTGTAATAGTCTTTATTTTAAAGTAAAGTTTGTCTGATATGAGAATTGCTTTTCCAGCTTTCTTTTGATTTCCATTTGCATGGAATATCTTTTTCCATCTCCTCACTTTCAGTCTGTATATGTCCCTAGGTCTGAAGTGGGTCTCTTGTAGGCAGCATATATACGGGTCTTGTTTTTGTATCCATTCAGCCTCAGCCAGTCTATGTCTTTTGGTTGGAGCATTTAATCCATTTACATTTAAGGTAATTATGGATATGTATGTTCCTCTTACCATTTACTGAATTGTTTTGGGTTTCTTATTGTAGGTCTTTTCCTTCTCTTGTGTTTCCTGCCTAGAGAAGTTCCTTTAGTATTTGCTGTAAAGCTGGTTTGGTGATGCTGAATTTTCTTAGCTTTTGCATGTCTGTAAAGGTTTTGATTTCTCCATCAAATCTGAATGAGATCCTTGCTGGGTAGAGTAATCTTGGTTGTAGGTTTTTCCCTTTCATCACTTTAAATATGTCCTGCCACTCCCTCTGGCTTGCAGAGTTTCTGCTGAAAGATCAGCTGTTAACCTTATGGGGATTCCCTTGTATGTTATTTGCTGGTTTTTCCTTGCTGCTTTTAATATTTTTTCTTTGTATTTAATTTTTGATAGTTTGATTAATATGTGTCTTGGCGTGTTTCTCTTTGGATTTATCCTGTATGGTTTTCTCTGTGCTTCCTGGACTTGACTGACTATTTCCTTTCCCATATTTGGGATGTTTTCAACTATAATCTTTTCCAATATTTCCTCAGTCCTTTTCTTTTTGTCTTGTTCTTCTGGGACCCCTATAATTTGAATGTTTGTGCGTTTAATGTTGTCCCAAAGGTCTCTGAGACTTTCCTCAATTCTTTTCATTCTCTTTTCTTTATTCTGCTCTGTGGTAGTTATTTCCACTATTTTATCTTCCAGGTCACTTATCCATTCGTCTGCCTTAGTTATTCTGCTATTGATTCCTTCTAGAGAAATTTTAATTTCATTTATTGTGTTGTTCATCATTGTTTGTTTGCACTTTAGTTCTTCTAGGTCCTTGTTAAAAGTTTCTTGTATTTTTTTCATTCCATTTCCAAGATTTTGGATCATCTTTACTATCATTACTCTGAATTCTTTTTTGAGTAGACTGCCTGTTTCCTCTTCATTTGTTTGGTCTGGTGGGTTTTTACCTTGCTCCTTCCTCTGCTGTGTGTTTCTCTGTCTTCTCATTTTGGTTAACTTACTGTGTTTGGGGTCTCCTTTTTGCAGTCTGCATGTTCGTAATTCCCGTTGTTTTTTTGTGTCTGCCTCCAGTGGCTAAGGTTGTTTCAGGGGGTTGTGGAGGCTTCCTGTTGGAGGGGACTGGTGCCTGTGTTCTGTTGAATAAGGCTGGATCTTGTCTTTCTGGTGGGCAGGACCACATCCAGTGGTGTGTTTTGGGGTGTGTGTGACCTTATTATGATTTTAGGTAGCCTCTCTGCTAATGGGTGGGGTTGTGTTCCTGTCTTGCTAGTTGTTTGGTGTAAGGTGTCCAGCACTGTAGCTTGCTGGTCGTTGAGTGGAGCTGGGTCTTAGCATTGAGATGGAGATCTCTGAGAGAGCTTTCACCGTTTGATATTATGTGGAGCCAGGAGGTCTCTGGTGGAGCAATGTCCTGAACTCGGCTCTCCCACCTCAGAGTCACAGGCCTGACACCCGGCCGGAGCACCAAGACCCTGTCAGCCACACGGCTGCCAGTGTTGGAGGGTCTCCTGCAGAGGCGGGGGGTGGCTGTGGCTTACCAAGGGGACAAAGACACTGGCAGCAGAAGTTCTGGGAAGTACTCCTTGGCATGAGCCCTCCCAGCATCCACCATTAGCTCCCTGAGACCTAGGTTTTTTTTTTTATGGGATAAAATTTTCAACATGTAGTTAAAGCTGGTCTTCCTAAAGCCGGGCCGCCTGCAGCAGCAACTTCTTCCAGCCCCTCTTCCATCTCCCCATTTTCTTTTTCCTACTGTACACCTCAGAACCTCAGCCCTTTTCAGCTTTAAAAGAAAACCAATAAATTTAACTGTGGAGTTTCTTAAGTCCAAATGGAGTGGAATGGTCAGAGACCTTGTAGCCCTGTGTCTTGTCTCTGCATCTTTCATCTTGAAGGTCACTTATTAATCCCAGTATTGCCAGAACATATAAGGAAACCAGACCATGCATGCCGTTAATAAATCCAACCCCCCCCCCTTCCATTTTTGACAATGGAGGGAGACTTAGGGAACGAAATTCAGGACTATGAGGTCCAGCTATTCCACCTGTGGAGATCTTCCTTCCTGGATAAATTTGTAAGAACAATATGTGATTTCTCCAAAGAGTGCAACCACCTTACCTGAAAGGTCTCTGCATTCCAAATTAGCTGCAGAACGGATGGGGTCTCCCAAACTCCTTCTTTCCTCCCTGTCCCTGAAGATAGTCCCTTTTCCCTGCTGAATTGTTGACTACTGTGGGGAAAACAGGAAGCATAGCCAAATAACCACCAAAGGCCAGTGCAAAGGTTACAAAGTTACTCCAAGCTTTAGTAGGTCCTAACTCCCACTGAGATGGTAACTAGAAACTTTTGCCCAACCATTTTTTATTTCTCAATGTCACCCTACTCCCACCACCACCACACACATCTATCCACCTTTAGGAAAATCAACAGGTACTTCCCTCAGTTGTGGCCTGCTCTTCTTCGTTTGTTTCTGAGCTTTGTGATGTTAGCCCTTCAACCTGCTCATATGTGAACCCTTCTGAGAAGGTCCTCTTCAACAGTCAAACATTTGCTAAATAACTACAAAGTAGTATGACTTACAAACCTCAGAAGTTAGAAAATCAAGTAAGTCTGCTCCCCATCCAAATACAGACCCTTCTCAATTTAGACCTTTTATTGACAGATGTGCTCTTCTATTTGAAAAAATCCTGTCCATAACTCAGCACAAATGCCACTGTAGCCGGAAAGGGGAATGGGCAATTATAGCTAGTCAACAATGTACGGCAGGGAACACTCCCTTCTGACCTGCTGGTTTCCACTGACTCTCAAATGTCACTTGTGATATTTCTATTCACCAGATAGACACTTTGATTCATATTAACCATTTGTAATTTGGCTTTACATTATTCTGGGAAAACATCCTTCCAATAATCTAGTTAATCTTATCTGAGGGCTCTGGTGCCAGGAAATTAGCAAAGGCTTCACTGGACCTGTTTTCTGACCCCAGCATCCCACAAGGGTAGGAATGGGGGTTAGTTTCATGGCCCTACTAGCTGTTGATCTCCTCCTTACCACACAGATGGTAACTCCTTCAATGAACAAGGTGGAACTGGGATGAACATCACAGTTTACAGTTAGCTGACTACTACAGCTATGGGTAGAGTATTGACTGTTTCTGGAACTCAGTTTCTGACCATGAGCCCTCCTTTGACCAGGTTTTTGGGAAAACAATATGTCATTCTTGTTCTTTTCCCTTATCCCAGGTGACACCACAGTTTGGGGGTCTTACATAGTACCCAGGCATGGAGGTAGATAAAGGTGTCTGCTTCCAAGTCCTTAGATCCTGTCAGCTACTGTTAAGTCCTCTGCCCACATGAGCTTTTTCAGGTGCTGTGTCATCTCCAACATCTCTTCCAGTCTTGGGGCACAGAAATCATTGCCAAGGTTACTTGTTGGTCCATCTATCTAGATATTCCACACAGCCCTTCCTATTTTGAGTCTTCATGCCAACCAAGTGTTGCTTCTGGAAGTATATGCTGCTTGAGCTCCCACAGAGCTCTCTCTCTGCATCTCCCCCCACCCCACGAAGAGGGGAGTAAGGAAAAGAAGAATCTTTTTTTAGGCTTACTCAAATCTTTCTTCCTTCTAGTTTCCTGGCCCAGATCCTTCATCACTGTGCCTGCACCCAAGTCCCCCTTCCCTAGGGCTTACACTTTTGGAACATGAAAGCCATAGAGACCGGCAGAATATTTGTTTCCCTGCCTTGCCACCTCCCTCCCCTGAGACACACCACAAAGCTGACTACTTTTGGGGAGGGGGGAGAAAAGAGAAAGGGGGGAAAATACAAGAAAGAAAAAAATCCATTTATATCTCAAAATAATATTGCAGCCACATTCTCCCTCTATTAAATCTTAGCATCTCAGCAAAGAAAATTTACTTGTCATCCAAATGCCCCCTCCTTAAGATAGTAACTCCCAGGGCTTGGATGCCTGGGTGATCTTTTCTCCAGGCAAACCTTGGCACTGGGGGAATTTCTCATCTGGATCATCTAAGGGATGTTAGTGTCCTCCCAGGAGGTTCTTCTTCCTCCCAGCACGAGTTGAGTGCCCCCTGAGTAAGAATAAGCATCACCTACCTCAGAAATGAGCAGCTATCTTCGGCATAGTGACTGACTTAGAAACACTCCATCTTTCAGATTGGTCAATGTAATTTCTTGAGCCTTACTATGGAGTCTGATCTCCTCTTCCTAGACACAATCTTCCCTCATGTGCCCTAGGCCATATATCAGGGAGCAAATTTAAGGTAAGTGCCTTTGCCTTGGCAACTAACTCTTGGAGAGCCTAAAAAAAGAGTAAGCCCACATCACTCTCTAAAACTTGCTAGGTGTCCGAAATTGTAACTCCTCTGCAAAGACCCCATGTGGGCAGGATACAGAGCCTGAGTTGGGGTGGCTGGAATAGACCTTTCCCTCTCGAGAAGAGGATCAGTTCTGCTAGAAACGTACAGTATGGTATATTTTTCTGAGAATCACATAATTCAGTCTCCTGGGCTAACAAACAAGGCTACATTTACCTGCCTGCCTTTCCTTTCTCTCTCCTTCCCTCCCTCCCTCCTTCCCTTCCACTGACCCTTCTGTATATGTTCCAACATTCCATAATAGTCCTTCAAATCAGTCTTGTTACAAATCCTTCCTGTAGCAGGAATGAATCAGAGTCTACCACCACCACCACTACTACTACTATTATTACCACCATCATTGCTACTACTACTACTACTAGTAAGATAACATTTACTATGTACTTTATACAAACCCACTGAATCCTATGGGGTAAGTGCATTATTAACACCATTTTTCAGATTAGTAAACCAGGGCACAAAGAGGTTAAAGAACTCGCCCATGGTAGCACAGAGAGTAAATGGCAGAGTGAGGTTTAACCCCAGTTAGTTAAGTTCAGAGTCCATGCCCTTTAATCATTTTGTTGTATCTTTCTTTATTGTCTATGATTTAACTTTAGACTCCAAGCTCCCCATTCCATGGGGCTGGTAAAATAACCTAAATTCATCTTGATATTCCTCCACCCCAGGCTCATGCCACAATCCTGGGCTATTACACAGTGCTGAGGCCTAGGAGCAGAGGTCCGTTAAGTCCCTGGTCATCAGGCAACATAACTTAGCAGTCCACTGCCTCTGCCCACAGTGTTCCTTTATGGTTTGGCAGGCCTTAGTTGCGCTGGGACCCTGCCAGTGACTTGGGAATTTTTGTTAAGGCTGCCTAGGACAGTCTCTCTTCTCTCAGGTTTTCCTGTCTACCTAGGGGTTGTGCCAAGAAGCAGGACACAGGTCCCCTCTATCCGGGACCCATGGGTCTCCCTCATAGCATTACATTATCGTCAGCCCTAGTAGGCAGGAAAAGCTATCTCTAGGCCGGATAAAATCCTTCTCCCTTCATATTTTCTGGCCAAGACACTTTGTCTACATCCCTAATCCTCTTCCCCTAAGGATGTGGGCTTTTGGAACACAAAACCAAAGAGATTGGGAAGTGAAATCTGCTTTTAGTCTTGTGCATCCCTTCCCCTGAGACAATAAAACTTGGGTGGGAGGCAGGGTCGGGGAGAGGGAGATATAGGAAGGAAAAGCAGTAACTACAGAAAACATAAAAATATCTGTTTCAGGACTTCCCTGGCAATCCAGTGGTTAAGACTCCACGCTTCCAATGCAGGGGGCATGGGTTCGACCCCTGGTTGGGGAACTAAGGTCCCACATGCTGCACGGCATAGCCAAAACAAAAAACAAAAAAAAAGATCTGTTTCAATTCTATGCAAAAAAGGATAGTTTATTTAATAAATGGTGCTTTCAAATTTGGTCATCCAACTAGAAGAAAGCAAAGATCCCTACCTTATGCCATATACCAAAAAAAAAAAAAAAATGCCAGATGAGTGTTCATTTCTCTGCTTCCATCCATTGCTGATGGAAGTATGACTCACTACTACCTTTTTTTGCAAAGTAATCTGCAAGAATCTAATAAAATTAAAAATCTACAGTATCAGTTCAGAATGGTTTGGGCTGCAAGTGATAGAAAATATGACTAATAGTGGCTTAAACAAATAGAGGTTTGTTTTTCTTTGTCACATAACAAGAAATCTGAAGGGACACAGATGCTAGGCTGCTCAACAAGGTAATCAAGAACCTAAGCTTTTTCTGTCCTTCTACTCCACCATCCTTGACATGTTGGCTTTTGTCCCTAGGCTTTTTACTTCATGCTTACAAGATGGCTGCTGAATCTAGATATCACAACTGCATTCAAAGGCAGAAAAAGGAGTAAGGGAATGCAATGGCCAGGAAAGTAAGAAAGGTACCACCCTCCTTTTATCAGGGAAGGTGTTTTTTTTCAGACATCCCCCAAGAAGTTACCCATACATCTCCTTTGTCAAACTGGATCATATAGTCCAGGGAATGGAACCAAATTCTTTGAAGTCAGGGTTCTCTGCCTAATACCTGAACAAAATTAGTATTCTGTTAGCAGGAAAGAAGGGAGAGAATGCCAGGTAATTAGGCAACCAGTGTCTGCTACATACACTTACTTTCTGACTGAGCTGTTCGGAGTCTCTCCTACAGAAATAAAAGCACCAAGAAACCTGCATGCCCATCATAGAGGAATGGTTGAATAATTTCTGTTAAGAATGCTTGTTAGTGGTATAGTTTTAAAAGAGTATTGGACTGAGAGTCAGGAAACCTGGGCAAAATACTTATACTAATGCTGCTACTTGGAGAAAAGAGAAGCATGCAATTATAGTCCCTGCTTCTGGTGGACGTAGAATGCAGCTGAAGAGATAAGGCATAAACAAGTGAAAAGGAAAATAATAATTCAAGAATTGTTACAGGGTACTGAACAACTAATTGGCATGTACATGTTGCTTATAATAAGTGCTACAAGCAGTCAAGCATTCATTCATTCATTCGTAGGGTTTTAGTACAATACATAAGCTAATATATCAGATCTTGCCTGGGTAGCTGCCTCTGCATTCTCCCCTTTCTCAAAATTGGTGTCTAAGATTAATTTCTCATCTGGTTTCCCAGTTTTGGTGACTGATCTCCTGGCTTGTTATCATCTAACAATCTGCCCTGTGCGTTGGGTCTGGGGCCCAGCTTTGCTCTCCCTTGTCCACCTCCTTCCCAGAGACCAGTCCTGAAATCTGTCCTGGGAATGGCTGAGTTTGTGCTTCTTACTGCCAGATTTCCATGATGCTGCGTACATGGATCTAAACTGCACCAGCCTCCTTGCCAATCTCTCTGCCTATGTTTCAGTACCACCAGTCCACCTCTCACATTAGCCATCAATGATCTTTCTAACCCACAGATCCATCCTATCATTTATCTGCTTAAAAACCTTCAGTGGGCTTCCAGCCATGATGGAATAACAGGGACCAGATTTACCCTCTGCCTAAAACAACTTAAAGGTTGACAAAATATATGGAAAAAATGACTTTCAGACATTGGACATCAAGCAGTACAGAAAAGTAAACCCTGAGAAATGGGAAACAAATGAGGTGAGTTCTGCCATTGCCCCAGCTGACTCCTGAAGAGAGACAGGGATAGGGGATTCAAATAGAGCTTGATGTTCTCCCTAAGTTGAAGAGGAGGAGCTGAGGATTCAGAGAAGCCAGGATAGCTAGAATTCATAGAGCAAAATACCAGAGAGAGAAGAGCTGCATGGAGAGTATAGAACGGCACAGAGGAAGAACTCCAGAGACCTGCAGAGCGTTCCTCTTGAATCTTCAGCTGAATACTGGTCAGCACATGCATGTGAAGAAATTATCCAAGGCTGAGAAAAGAATCACCTGAAAGGAGCAGGGTGGGGGGAAATTCTTGGGGCTCATGTAGAGCTGGGATCATTTACATTTCCAACAGTCAGAGTGGAGAAAACTTGAAGCACATGGGACATCAGGAAAAGTACTCAGAGGCATACTGCCTCATTAGTAAGGCAAAATTAGCACTAAAGACTACTCTTTTCCCATCTACAATGCTTGAAAGCAAGCCTCAAAGGGATAAAATTGTTTCCAAGTAATGTATCTGTGTCCTAAAACAAAGCTCAAAATCTTTTAAAGGAATAAAAATAAAATCCAGAGCCCAACATCGTAAAATTCACAATGTCTGGGGTCCAATAAAAAAAAAGATCAGAAATGCACCATAGCAGAAAAATGCAACCAATAAGGAGAAGTCAATTAACAGAAAGAAACCCAGAAATGATACAATGATAAAATTAATTTAAAAGGACATTAAAACAGCTATTATAAATATACTCTATATGTTGAAGAAGGTAGAGGGAAGAGTGAGCATGTTAAGGAGAAAGATGGAAGATTTTTTTTTTAAAGAACCCAAATTGAACTTCTAGAGATGAAAAATTCATTGTCTGAGATGAAAAATACAACGACGGGATAAATAGCCTCATTATTTTCCAACAAATATTTTCTGAGGTCCACAAAAGAGATAACACAGTTCTTTTTTTTTTTTTTTTTAGTCTCTGCTTTACAACAAAGTGAATCAGTCATACATATACATCTGTTCCCACATCCCCTCCCTCCTGCGTCTCCCTCCCTCCCACCCTCCCCATCCCACCCCTCCAGGCGGCCACAAAGCACCGAGCCGATTCCCCCGCGCCACGCGGCCACCCCCCCACCAACCATCCACCCCACGCCCGGCAGTGTATACACGTCCATGCCTCTCCCCCGCCCCGTCACAGCCCCCCCCATATCCCCAAGCCCACCCCCAGTAGGTCTGTGTCTCTATTCCTGTTTTACCCCTAAGTTCTTCATGACTTTTTTTTCCTTAAATTCCATATATATGGAGATAACACAGTTCTTGAAAGCAAAATGCTTATAAGCATAAGGCTTACTTGTGAAGGCAGCGTCTGTTCCCAATAGGTTATATTGTTTCCAACAAGAAGTCTGCGATCATTTTTATCATTGTTCTGCACATAAAGTATCTTTTTTAAAACAAGTTTTTTTAAAAATATGTATTTATTTACTTATTTGGCTGAGCCGGGTCTCAGTTGCGGCATGCAGGATCTTCATTGCCATGTGTGGGATCTTCGTTGCCGCGTGCGGGATCTTTAGTTGAGGCATTCAGGAACTAGTTCCCTTACCAGGGATCAAACCTGGGCCCTCTGCATTGGGAGCCTGGAGTCTTAACCACTGGACCACCAGGGAAGTCCCATAACAAGTGGTTTTAAGATTTTCTTGGATATTGGACATTGGACATTGAAGAAGAAAATATTAATGAACTTGAAAACATAGCTATAGAAACTATCCAAAATTAAAGACACAGGGGGAAAAAAAGATTGAAAAATAATGAACAGAGCTTTAGTGAGCTGTGAGACAACTTCAAGTGCCTTAATATACGTGTAATTGAAGTTCCAAAAAGAGAGGAAGGGTGAGAAAAAATATCTGAAGAACTGTTGGCTGAAATTTTCCCCACTTTGTTGAAAATTAGAAAACCATAGATCCAAGAAGCTTAAAATAACCCAGGTAAAAGAAACATGCAGAAAATTACACTAAGGTATGTCATAACCAAATTGCTTAAAACCAATGATAAAGAGAGAAATCTTAAAGCAACTCGTTTAAAAAAAAAGATGCTTTATGTACAGAACAATGGTAAGAATGATAGCAGACTTCCTGTTGGAAACAATATAACCTATTGGGAACAGAAGCTCCCTTCACAAGTAAGCCTTACATTTGAAAGCATTCTGCTTTCAAGAACTGTGTTATCTCTTCTGTGGACCTCAGCAAATATTTGTTGGAAAATAATGAGGCTCATTTTTTTATTACATACATTAATTTAATACACTCTGTGCTCATTTTAAGGTAAGGACCCAGGACAGAAGGCCAAGTCCCAGCATTTGAGCTTACAGTTTAGTCAGAGGCCCAAAAAAAGATCTGTGGTTTTAAAATCTCCAACAAATTTTTTTTCACCACCACCCCCCCACCAACCCACCACTTTCCCCCCTTGGTGTCCATACATTTGTTCTCTACATCTGTGTCTCTATTTCTGCCCTGCAAACTGGTTCATCTGTACCATTTTTCTAGGTTCCACATATATGTATTAATATACGATATTTGTTTTTCTCTTTCTGACTTACTTCACTGTGTATGACAGTCTCTAGATCCATCCACGTCTCTACAAATGACCCAATTTCATTCCTTTTTATGGCTGAGTAATACTCCATTGTATATATGTACCATATCTTTTTTATCCATTAGTTTTTTAAATGTTTGGCCATTAGTTCTTTAAACATTTATGGTTTTAATGTTGGGAAGAAGGACTTGTTGATAACGGCTTTCAAAGGATTGAGCAGGGAATTTTCATGTGGATTTTGAGGTGTCTTTTCAACCCTCTTGACAAATCCAATGGAATTGGAAAACCAGCCTTCTTTTATCATCTGATAGCACTGTATATAGTATTGATAAGTTGTATCCTGATCAATAGCTCTGTGGAGCTGTGAACTTCTCTTATTCTGGAAGCCCGTATACATCAGTAGTAATCTATACTGATTCTCAGTCCAAAACCTAAAAAATTTCTCCTTTTCCTTCTTCCTTACATTGTACCTTTTGGACTCAATTTTCAATGATGTATTTTCAGTCATCTGTACATATATCTTTTACCTTGTTCTTTTCCTTCACAACTGAATCCCCTGCTGACCAACTGCTCTAATATACTTATCTCAGGAGTCATTACTTTTGATGTGTTTAGTGTTATTAGTCTTTGTATAAATTGTGGTATTAGCTCTTTTACTTTTTTGGCTTTCCATTTGTATTTTATATAAAATAATAAGAGAAAATGTAATAAAATATTTGAATCGCTGTGCAAAATCTACTCTACCACGATGGCTTCATTGTCAGAACTGGAGGGTTGGCTGGCAGGCAGTAGCTTGAAATGTTTGTCTGATGTATTCAAGTCCAAATTCAGCCCAAAGAAGATGGTTTACGTATGTTATATATGACTGCAGATTTTATGAAAGTCAAATGTGTAAAAGCTGAAAACCTCCTGTGAAACCAAATAACCCTAATACAAAGTAGAAAGTTATGTGTGCTATAAACAGATATCCAACTTAGAAAGAGCTATGGGGAGTCATGGGAGATCAGGTAGAAGCAACATTGATGTGGGCCTTGAAAGATTGGTAAGATCTAGACAGGCCAAGATGATGGGAAAGCAAAGGCTCGCTTGCATATTTGAAGTTTGCAACTTCCTTGGGTTGGTGGGAAGAGTTCAAGCTTCCCTTATTCCTACCTACTCCCAAAATGGAGGTCTTGTGATAAGGTTTGGGAACACATAATTGAATCACTCTCTCAGGAGTGGAACTTGATGAGGTAAGAACTGAGAGGTTAAAAGCTATTGCTAGGACTTCTCTGGTGGTCCAGAGGGTAAGACTTCGCACTCCCAATGCAGGGGGCCTGGGTTCGATCCCTGGTCAGGGGACTAGATACCACATGCATGCTGCAACTAAGGGTTTGCATGCCGCAACTAAGAAGCCCGCATGCCGCAACTAAACATGCCGCAACGAAGATCCCGCGTGCCTCAACTAAGACGGGGCACAGCCAAAATTAATTAATTAATTAATTAACTTTAAAAAGCTATTGCTATGGGATCTCTACTTTGGCATATCTCTATCTTGACCTTCCCGTTGCTTGGATATCTTTCTCTCTCTAGTTAACCTATTGGATTGTGCCTTTTCTCCAGTGCAGGTGGCAGAATAGAAATGTCCATTCCTAGACCACCATCCTTTACTGAGCAGGCTAAATGGGAACTCGGATGGAGCCTGGAAATGGGGAATGGGAGTGAGGCATGTTCTGCTCTAAGCCCTCTAAGCCAGGGTTTCTCAGCTTTAGTACTGTTGATATTCTTTGTTGTGGGGGCTGTTCTGTGCATTGTAGGATGTTTAGCAGAGTCCCAAGTAGATGCCTGTAGCACCTCCTCCACACACAGTTGTGACAACCAAAAAATGTCTCCAGGCATTGCCAAATGTCTTCTGGGCATGTGGAGGAGGGGACAAAGTCACCCATGGTTGAGAACCACTGCTCTACGCCTTATAAATTAGGAATTCAGGCCCCCACCAAGCGCCCATGTGAGAACCCTCTGACTGAAAAAAATGACAGGTAAGGTGCTTTGGATATATTGGGGGGCTTTAATTTTTCCTTAGGAAGAAAAGATTCATTTGCTCATAGAAAGGACTTGATATTATTAAATTTTATTGGCATTATATAAGTCGTTATAGTTACTCGATACACACTGTGAAATTCAATATGTAGAGCTGGGTTGCATAGCAGTTACGTTGTTCTAAATTCCCCCCCACCCCCGCACAAACTCACTTCTCACAGAGCCTTCCCACAGCCTCACTGAGCGGGCAATGGACCACTGTCACCTCATTCCTGGGCTGCAGCTGATTGGAACAGGGTAGACACTTAACCTAAGCTGAGCTAATCAGCTTCTCTTCCCTAAGAATATGGAAGGAGACTCAGTCACTCCAGTTAGCTAGCTGCAGGTGCTGGACTGACACAGAAATAAATTTGGAGTTCTGGAGGCCACGTCTGGGCTACAAGAACTGATGAGCTGGCAGAGAATTGAGTCTTCATTCAGTATGTTTATTTTCTGTTTCCCCTGCAAGGTTATAAGGTCAAAGAGCACTGGAACCATGTCTCTTTTGCACACCATAGTATTCCCAAAGTCTGGTACAGTGCCTGATGCATAATAGACACAATAAATGTTCATTGAATGAAGTTATGACCAGCTTTACCACTTAAGAATATAAATAATGGCTATTTGTCTTCTTTCTCTGATTAACTATTTAAGCATTCGTCTGCCTTTATTAATAGGAAGTCACCATCTCTCCCTTTTGAGACCTCTGTTCCCCCTAACTTGGTAAAGAAGCTAAGTACCTATTCATTCCAAGATGATGAGTACTGTTTCTAAATTCTAGGCAGAGAGAGAAAGAACTAAAAAACCTAGTCAGTGCACTAGCACCATTATTTCTCTTGCCATCTGCCCTGGTCCTGCACAGTGTAAGAGTTTAGAGTGCCAAGGTCATAGGTCTTTGAGTTAATTCTTCATGTTCAGCTGTTGACCCTCAAAACATATCACTGCGTTTTCTAGATTCAGTCCTGGGGCTTTAAATCTTAGAACCAGCCCAACCCCCAAGAACCCTTAGGCTCTGGTGTTGATCCCAGATATGCAGCCCAGATTCTTGCTGCCTTCAAGGTAATTTCTCCTTTGGGACCACTGGCATACTTTCTTGCCACTCCAACAGATCTCTAAAACTTTTTTTTTTTTCTTGCGGTACGTGGGCCTCTCACTGTTGTGGCCTCTCCCATTGCAGAGCACAGGCTTTGGACGCACAGGCTCAGCGGCCATGGCTCACAGGCCCAGCCGCTCCGCGGCATGTGGGATCTTCCCGGACCGGGACACGAACCCATGTCCCCTGCATCGGCAGGCAGACTCTCAACCACTGCACCACCAGGGAAACCCTAAAACTTTAAATCTAGGGAAGAAGGGTTTGGATTCTTGGCCCTTTCCCTCTCAGAAAGCCCCTTGCCTTCTTATGCAAATTGGTCTACTCCTTCCCCCAAGACTCTCCAGAACTCTGAATAACATTGCTAAAACACACGAAAAATGGTCTTGTTATTTCTTGGTTAAGAGTGCCTTTCTGCCTTCCATTTACAAGACTTAGGGTACTAGGCAAATCTTTTTTTTTTTTCCTGTAATAAAATATCTGCCCAGAGTGAGTCACAGTCTTCATGACATCAAAGAGAGTGGGATAATTTTTTTTTAATTCCACTTTACTAGGTACCTAGCTATAAAATAACAAACAAAGATGCAGCTACTTGGAATGTGCTTTCAGCATAACTCTTTCAGGAATCTGTAGAGGTAGTAGACCAAGGATTGGGTCATTACAGTTTTGACTGTCCTCTGAAGTACCTAACAACATGCAAGGGCAAGAGAGTGGAGGATCCAGTATTACCTTATCTCAACTTGTTTACATCTGCAAAGACCCTATTTCCAAATAAGGTCACATTTACAGGTACTGGGAATTGGGACTTAAACATCTTTAGGGAGAGCACAATTCAGCTCACAAGAGAGGCTAATACCCCCCATGAGGACACCAACATCTCTGTTAAGGGTTGTGTCTCTTGGTGCTTCCAATCTTTTTTTATAAATTTATTTATTTATTTATTTATTTATTTATTTATTTATGGCTGCGTTGGGTCTTCGTTGCTGTGCGTGGGCTTTCTCTAGTTGTGGTGAGCAGGGGCTACTCTTCCTTGCAGTGCTCGGGCTTCTCATTGTGGTGGCTTCTCTTGTTGCGGAGCATGGGCTGTAGGCACGTGGGCTTCAGTAGTTGTGGCACGTGGGCTCAGTAGTTATGGCTCCCGGACTCTAGAGCGCAGGCTCAGTAGTTGTGGCTCACGGGCTTAGTTGCTTCCCGGACCAGGACTCGAACCCGTGTCCCCTGCATTGGCAGGCAGATTCTTAACCACTGCACCACCAGGGAAGTCCCTTGCTGCTTCCAATCTTTGGGGTGCTGTGTTCTGCATAACAGTAGGGATAAGTTCCATCTTCTCCACTCTGTGTCACCTTTTATCCCCGTGTCTCATGGGATCCCTTGTATTCTGCCCAAAATCTCTTTCCACACAGGGTTCAGGCACCAGCCCACAGTGTTAGTCAGGAGACAGACAATATATGTAGCAGAGTGATCAAGCATGTGGGCTTTGCAGTTAGACTTTCTGGATCTACTAGTATGTGTGATATTGGTTAAATTATTTAATCTCCTTAAGCCTTAGGCTCCTAATTTGGAGAGTGGGTATGAATGATAATCTACCTCATTTGAGGATTAAATGAGATATCAGACATATATATAAAACATTTAGCAAAGTTCCTGGCACATGGTAATTGTTTAAATGAGAATGAACCTACCACTAAGATTAAACATATTAATATATTTCACAATTGCTACAGATTTTTTAATGCCAATTCTTTCCATGGCTGATTTTATTTTATTTTCTTAATTTATTTATTTACTGGCCATGCCATGCAGCATGCAGGATCTTAGTTCCCCAACCAGTGATCAAACCCGTGCCCCCTGGAGTGGAAGCATGGAGTCTCAACCACTGGATCACCAAGGAAGTCCCCAGATATTTTTACTTTTGAAAGAAATAAAATATTATAGATACTTCTCGAGCCCCACCCCATATCCCATTCTCCTTTGTCCTCCTCAGAGGTAACCATCATCCTGAAAAGGATATATATTATTTCAATAAATGTTCTTACACTTTTACTTCATATGTCAGTAGCCATAAACAATATTTACCATTGCTTTTGCACAAATGGGCTCATAGTGTATGTATGATTTTGCAGCTTGCCTTTTAAACTTAACATTGTTCTCCAGGTTTTTCCAAGTTGATTCATTATATATTATATTCCGTTATATGACTAAATCACAGTTGATTTATCCATTCCTTTACTGAAGGACGGTTGAGTTGGTTCCACTTTTTTGCTGTTATGTACAGTGCTGCAGTAAACATCCTTGTACATGTCTACCTATATTCATGTTTGAGATTTTTTTCTAGGATAAATGCCTAGAATTGGATTACTGGGTAATAGGGATATGCATCTTTAATTTTTCTCCAACATTTTATTATGAAAATTTTCAAACATACAGAAAAGTTGAAAGAATTATACAGAGAGTTCACATGTACCCACCACTTAGATTCTACAATTAACATTTAAAAAATATTTAATTTATTTATTTCGTTGTGCCAGCTCTTAGTTGTGGCAGGAGGGCTCTTTAGTTGTGGCTTGCAGGCTCCTTAGTTGTGGCGTGTGAACTCTTTGTTGCAGCATGCATGTGAGATCTAGTTCCCTGAGCGAGGAATCAAACCTGGGCCCCCTGCATTGGGAGCGTGGAGTCTTAACCACTGCACACCAGGGAAGTCCCTACAATTAACATTTTGCTATACTTGTTTTATGATACATAATTATCCATCTACCCATTCCTCTATTAATCCATCAATCTTATTTTTTTGATGCTTTTCAAAATTGCAAATATCAGTAACTTCACTCCTAAATACTCAGCACACACATCAATAAATAGAAGTCAATATTTGTTTATGGTTCTTTTTTGAGGTAAAATTTGTATGTAATAAAGTACATAAATCTTAAGTGGTAATTCAATGAGTTTTGACAAATGCATGTATTTGTATTGTTGAAATGCCTTTCAAGACACAGAAAATTAGCATCAACCCAGAACGTTCCTTCACACCTCTTCCCAATCAATTACCTCCATCCCAGGAAATCACTGTTTTTCTACCATAGATTAGCAGTTCTGTCTGTTATAGAAATTCATATAAATTGAATCATGCATTATGTATTTTTTTGTGTAAGTCTTCTTTCACTCAGCCTTTTTATTACTGAAGAGTATTCTATTGTATGAATGCATCATTCATACAATAGAATGCGCCATACTTTGCTTATCCATTTTCCTATCAATGAACATCCAAGCTGTTTCCAGTTTGGAGCTGTTATGAATAAACCTGCCGTGGTAGGCAACCTCTAAAATGGCCCCCAAATGATCCCTGCCTCCTGGTATGCATGACCTTGTGTAATCTGCCTCCTTCAGTTGAGCCTTCAGATAAGACCACAGCCCCAAATTTGCCTTGATTGCAGCCCCCTGAAAGACCTTGAGGCAGAAGCATTCAACTAAGCCATGTCTGGATCCACAGAAACTGAGAAAATAAATATTTGTTGTTTTAAGACACTAAATTTTGAGTTAATTTTTTATGTGGCAATAGATAACTAATACAGTGGCTGTGAACATTCTTGCAAAAGTCTTTTTGCAAACATGTGTTTTCATTTCTCTTGGACCTCAATATTTAATTTCTGAATTAATCTCCAAAGTATCTGTACTGATTTATATTCCAACCATTAATGTCTGAGATCATTTTTCTTCACATTCTTACCAATACTTGATATTACCAGACCTAATTAATTTTTTAAAGTTAATTAAATGTTTCCAATCAGATGGATGTGAAATATTACCAATCAGATTGCATAGATGTGGGAATAAGTACCATCTCTTTCACTCCATGTCATTCTACTTTTAATTTTCCTGACTACTAGTAAGATTTACCATCTTTTCATATGTTTATTGGCTCTTTTGTAGTTCATTTTCTGTGAATTGTCTTCATATGATTTTCCCACTTTTTTTTTTTTTTTTTTTTTTTTTTGCAGTACGCAGGCCACTCACTGTTGTGGCCTCTCCCGTTGCGGAGCACAGGCTCCGGACACGCAGGCTCAGCAGCCATGGCTTACGGGCCCAGCCACTCCGCGGCATGTGGGATCTTCCCGGACCGGGGCACGAACCGGTGTCCCCTGCATCGGCAGGCGGACTCTCAACGACTGCGCCACCAGGGAAGCCCGATTTTCCCACTTTTTAACTGATTTTTTAATCTTTTTTTATTTATAGCAGTTCTTTATATATACTGGATATTAATCCTTTGCTGAAATATTTATGGCAATTTATTTTCTCCCAATTTGTGGCTTAAATTTTCATAAAATTATGTCTCTATCCATCCACCATCCCTCTACTCATCTATATATCCTTCTTCCTGTTTGAATACATTCTACAGAGAGACCTCGCCAATTGTTAACTGTAGTTATTTCTGGGTGGTGGGAGTTGGGGGGTACTTGTTGCCTTCTTTGTTCTTTTCTCTATTGCTTAATGTAAAAAGCATATGTGATATTTGTAAAAGCAATAAAGTTTGCATCTCCTGTTTAGTTGAAGGTGTGAGATGAGAATCTGGAGAAGGAAAAAGAAGGAAAAGAAGAAAGATATTTGTAATTTGCTTGGGGGGGTGAGGCTTGACATCAAGTGAAGCTGGGCAAGTAATGTCAAATGAATTGATGTCCCTCACTTCCAGCTGAGGTAAGTATGGAGTAAGTTTCCCAATGGGTGACTGCCCACCATATTTAATGAAACCCTACATATGTGCTCAGATTACTTTATTCAGAATTCCAGTAAGAGGACCTATAGAAGAAATTTTGCTGAGTCTTCTCTTTTCCAAGAAAAGCTGTATAAGGATATCACCAGGAAAAGTGGAAGGGCAGTATTTAAAGAAGCTTCAGGGTGGCATTGGTTACCGTGGTGAATCAAATTTCAGAGTCTGGCCCTCAGACTTACAGGTTCAATGTAGCTGGATGTATTTTAGGTAAAAGTGTTTTAGGTAGACTTTTTATTGAAGTATTACATACATATAGAAAAATACCCAGGTCTTAAGTGTAGAGTTTAGTGAATTTTCATAAAGAGAACACAGCTGTGTAGCCACCCTCCAGATCCCAAAACTTGACCAGTCCTCCAGAAACCTTCCTCATATGCCTTCCCAGTCACTACTCGTCTCAAAGATAACCACTTTTCTGATTTCTAAGATCAAAGATTAATTTTGCCTCTTTTAGAACTTTATATAAATTGAATCATACAGTATGTACTCATGTCTGGCTTATTTCACTTAATGTTGTATGGGTGAGAATCTTCCATGTTTCATGTAGGAATAGCTTATTCATTCTCATTGCTGTATGTTATTCCACTGTATTAATACACTATAGTTTATCCATTTTACTGTTGATGAAAATTTGGGTCATTTCCATTTGGGTCTATTATAAGTAGGGCTGCCACAAATATTCTTATATATGTCTATTGGTGAACATATGTATGTATTTCTCCTGGGTATATATCTAGAAGTGGAATTGCTGGGCCATTGGGTATGTGTACGTTGAGCTTCAGCAGTTATTGCCAGCTTTCCAAAGTGGTTGTACCATTTTATGTTTCCCATCAAGATGTTCCACATCTTTGCCAACATGTGGTATTGTTAGTCTTTTCCATTTTAACCATACTGGTAGGTGTGTAGTGGTGTTACATTATGATTTTAACTTACATTTTCATGATGACTTATGAAGTTGAACATTTGTTCATATGTTTATTGGCCATTTGGATGTCCTCTTTTGTGAAGTGTGGTTTTAAGTCAGTTTTCAATTGGATTGTCTGCATTTTTCTTACTGTAGATTTGTAGAGCTTTGTTATATATATATATATATATTAATTAATTAATTAATTAGGCTGCACTGGGTTATAGTTGTTGCATGCAGGATCTTCACTGTGGCATGCGGTATCATTTTTTTTGTGGTCGTTGTTCTTTTATTGGGTTGGCCAAAAAGGTTCGTTTGGTTTTCTCAGTAAGATGGCTCTGGTAGCACTTAGTTGTCTTTAACGTCATTTGAAACAATTTTGTTAGATTGTATGTGACAGCCGTTGTATCAGCGTGCATTAAAAAGAGACTTACCAAAATTGGCGAATTTTTGTGTAGCCATTTAAATATTGAAGATGGAAGAAAAAAACAACATTTTTGGCATATTATATTTTATTATTTCAAAAAAGGTAAGGGCTTCCCTCGTGGCGCAGTGGTTGAGAGTCCGCCTGCCGATGCAGGGGACACGGGTTCATGCCCCGGTCTGGGAAGATCTAACATGCCGCGGAGCGGCTGGGCCCATGAGCCATGGCCGCTGAGCCTGCGCATCCGGAGCCTGTGCTCCACAGCGTGAGAGGCCACAACAGTGAGAGGCCTGTGTACCACACACAAAAAAAAAAAAAAAAAAAAAACGGTAAAAACGCAACTGAAACACAAAAAAAGATTTGTGCAGTGTATGGAGAAGGTGCTGTGACTGATGGAACATGTCAAAAGTGATTTGTGAAGTTTCGTGCTGGAAATTTCTCTCTGGACGATGCTCCACAGTTGGGTAAACCAGTTGAAGTTGATAGTGATCAAATCGAGACATTCACTGAGAACAATCCACGTTATACCACGAGGGAGATAGCCGACATACTCAAAATATCCAAATCAAGCGTTGAAAATCATTTGCACCAGCTTGCTTATGTTCATCACTTTGATCTTTGAGTTCCACATAAGTTAAGCGAAAAAAACCTTCTTGACCGTATTTCCGCATTCAATCCTCTACTGAAACATAATGAAAGTGTTCCGTTTTTAAAACAAAGTGTGATGGGCGATGAAAAGTGGATACTGTACAATAATGTGGAGTGGAAGAGATCGTGAGGCAAGCGAAATGAACCACCACCAACCACACCTAAGGCTGGTCTTCATCCAAAGAAGGTGATGTTGTGTATATGGTAGGATTGGAAGGGAGTCCTCTATTATGAGCTCCTCCTGGAAAACCAAACGATTAATTCCAACAAGTACTGCTCCCAATTAGACCAACTGAAAGTGGCACTCGACGAAAAGCGTCCAGAATTAGTCAACAGAAAACACATAATCTGCCATCAGGATAATGCAAGACCACATGTTTCTTTGATGACCAGGCAAAAACTGTTACAGCTTGGCTGAGAAGTTCTGATTCATCTGCCATATTCACCAGACATTGCACCTTCGGATTTCCATTTATTTTGGTCTTTACAAAATTCTCTTAATGGAAAAAATTTCCATTCCCTGGAAGACTGTAAAAGGCACCTGGAAGAGTTCTTTGCTCAAAAAGATAAAAAGTTTTGGGAAGATGGAATTATGAAGTTGCCTGAAAAATGGCAGAAAGTAGTGGAACAAAAGAGCGAATACGTTGTTCAACAAAGTTCTTGGTGAAAATGAAAAATGTGTCTTTTATTTTTACTTAAAAAACCGAAGGCACTTTTTGGCCAACCCAATAGTTGGGGCGGGCATGCGGGATCTTTTAGTTGAAGCATGAAGGATCTTTAGTTGCAGCATGAGAACTCTTAGCTGCGGCATATGGGATCTAGTCCCCTGACCAGGGATCAAACCTGGGCCCCCTGCATTGGGAGCTCAGTCTTAGCCACTGGGCTACCAGGGAAGTCCCTGTTATGTATTATTAATATGAATCCTTTGTGGATATATATATTTCAAATATCTTCTTCCTGTTTTTGTCTTGCCTTTTCACTCTGCTAACAGTGTCTTTTGATAAACAACAGTTCTTTAAGAAATTCAGTTTTTTCCCTCTATGGCTAGTACCCTTTGAACCGTATTTTAAAAACCTTTGCCTATCTATCTCCAGATATTTTGAAATACTAAAGTTATTTTCTCCCTGTACTTCACCCTTTCCTTTCCCCCCTTTCTTGCAGATAGCAGACTCTGCTTCACTGCCTTATAGGAAGTATGTGGCCGAGCTGAAAGCAGATTAGCTTGCAAGATATTTGAGCTATCTTTTCTAAAAATTCAAGCACATTAAGGATAATTGGGTTTGAGGGAGAATGGGACTTCCATCAGATTCACAAGGAGTCTCCCTTGGGCTGAGGTTAGACAAGGTGGGAGAAGTCAGGAAGAACCTGGGCCCTGCTTCTGGTAGCCTCTTGGAGAAGCCGCAGAGAGGAATGGCTGCTTTAATGAACTTGAGGGACAGGAATGCAAGGCCTGGAGTTATAAATATTAAAAAAGACTTCTGTGTCCCAAGGCTGGCACAAGAAGCCACAGAGATACTGCCAATCTAAAGATGCCAAGTGGACAATGTCACAATAACCTGTGAGGACAAATGATCCTCCTCAATACCTACCCAAAGCTTGGTATTGCATAAGACCCCAGAACCAGTTAGGGAAGTCCCAAAAGTATAACTGAGACTGACCCCCTTCTAACCCCAACAGAAGTAGTTCATTCTACTCCTTTTTTTTTTTAGAAAAAAAATTTTTAATTCTTTTTGTTGTTGTTGTTGTTTAAAATTTTTGGCTCTGTTGGGTCTTCATTGCCGTTCACTGGCTTTCTCTAGTTGCGGTGAGCAGGGGCTACTCTTCATTGTAGTGTGCGGGCTTCTCATTGTCTTGACTTCTCCTGTTGCGGAGCACGGGCTCTAGGCGCACAGGCTTCACTAGTTGTGGCACATAGGTTCAGTAGTTGTACCTCATGGGCTCTAGAGCACAGGCTAAGTAGTCGTGGCGCACGGGCTTAGTTGCTCTGTGGCATGTGGGATCTTCCTGGGCCAGGGCTCACACCCATGTCCCCTGCATTGGCAGCTGGATTCTTAACCACTAGCGCCACCAGGGAAGCCCCTATCTACTTCTTTATATGGTACTTGCTGAAGCTTGAGGTTGATTTGAGAAAGGAGAGCATTTAAAACTATTTAAAGATGTAGAAACAGAACATGGATGAAAATTACTTGATGTGAACTGCAGGTAAAAGTATAATCTTCTTAATAAATTCCAGTTTCAGCCAGCATAGCTTCCTGAATGATCTAGGATTAAAATAATAACATGGTTTAAAATGAAAGTCTTTTTTCTTTTCCCTGAATTGTATTCATTTTCTTGATCCTCTTAGGAGCTCACCAAACTTTTCTTCCTCCTGTATTTTTCCTTTCCATTTAAAAAAATGAACTTTGCTACATTTTTTACATGTAAAGAAAATGCTTTTAATTTTCCATAATAAAAAATAAAAATACTCCTAATTTATTTTAAAAATATTTAAAATTAGGTAATATTTGATGCATACAAAATAATATTTGCAACTTATGTTTAAGTTATAAAGCTTAAAAATAAAATAAACACCCATGGACTTCCCTGGTGGCGCAGTGGTTAAGAATCCGCCTACCAATGCAGGGGACACGGGTTTGAGCCCTGGTCCGGGAAGATCCCACATGCTGCAAAACAACTAAGCCCGTGAGCCACAACTACTGAGCCTGCGCTCTAGAGCCCCGGAGGCACAGCTACTGAGCCCACGTGCCACAACTACTGAAGCCTGTGCTCCTAGAGCCCGTGTTCCACAATGAAAGAAGCCACCACAATGAGAAGCCCATCGACACAACTAGAGAAAGCCTGCACGCAGCAACGAAGACCCAATGCAGCCAAAAATAAATTTTAAAAAATAAATAAAAATAAAATAGGGCTTCCCTGGTGGCGCAGTGGTTGAGAGTCCGCCTGCCGATGCAGGGGACACGGGTTCGTGCCCCAGTCTGGGAAGAACCCACATGCCGCGGAGCGGCTAGGCCCGTGAGCCATGGCCGCTGAGCCTGCACGTCCAGAGCCTGTGCTCCGCAATGGGAGAGGCCACAACAGTGAGAGGCCCACGTACGGCAGACAAAACAAAACAAAACAAAACAAAACTCTCCAGAAAGTGTGCACAGAGGGAACATACCTCAACATAATAAAGGCCATATATGACAAACCCACAGCCAACATCGTTCTCAGTGTTGAAAAACTGAAAGCATTTCCTCTAAGATCAGGAACAAGAGAAGGTTACCCACTCTCACCGCCACTATTCAACATAGTTTTGGAAGTTTTAGCCCCAGCAGTCAGAGAAGAAAAGTAAATAAAAGGAATCCAAACTGGAAAAGATAGAGTAAAACTGTCACTGTTTGCAGATGACGTGATACTATACATAGAGAATCCTAAAGATGCTACCAGAAAAGTACTAAAGCTAATCAATGAATTGGGGAAAGTAGCAGGATACAAAATTAATGCACAGAAATCTCTTGTTTTCCTCTACACTAATGATGAAAAATCAGAAAGAGAAGTTAAGGAAACAATCCCATTTACCATTGCAACAAAAAGAACAAAATACCTAGGAATAAACCTTCCTATGGGTACAAAAGACGTGTATGCAGCAAAGTATGACACTGATGAAAGAAATTAAAAATGATACAAACAGATGGCGAGATATACCAGGTTCTTGGATTGGGGAATCAACATTGTGAAAATGACTATACTACCCAAAGCAATCTACAGATTCAATGGAAGCCCTGTCAAGCTATCAAAGGCATTTTTCACAGAACTAGAACAAAAAAATTTTACAATTTGTATGGAAACACAAAGGACACCGAATAGCCAAACAATCTTGAGAAAGAAAAACAGAGCTGAAGGAATCATGCTCCCTGACTACAGACTATACTACTATACTACTACATTAATCAAGACAGTATGATACTGGCACAAAAACAGAATTATAAATCAATGGAACAGGATAGAAACCCCAGAGATAAACCCACGCACATATGGTCACCTTATCTTTGACAAAGGACGCAAGAATATACAATGGAGAAAAACATCTTCAGTAACTGGTGCTGGGAAAACTGGACAGCTACATGTAAAAGAAGAAATTAGAACACTTCCTAACACCATACACAAAAATAAACTCAAAATGGATTAAAGACCTAAATGTAAGGCCAGACACTATAAAACTCTTAGAGGAAAACATAGGCCGAACACTCTATGAGATAAATCACAGTAAGATCCTTTTTGATCCACTTCCTACAGAAATGGAAATAAAAACAAAAAAAAACAATGAGACCTAATGAAACTTAAAAGCCTTTACACAGCAAAGGAAAACATAAGACGAAGAGACAACCCTCAGAATGGGAGAAAATATTTGCAAATGAAGTAACTGACAAAAGATTAATCTGCAAAATATACAAGCAGCTCATGCAGCTCTATATCAAAAAAACAAACAACCCAATCCAAAAATGGGTAGAAGACCTAAGTAGACATTTCTCCAAAGAAGATATACAGATTGCCAACAAAGACATGAAAGGATTCTCAACATCACTAATCATTAAGAGAAATGCAAATCAAAACCACAATGAGGTATCACCTCACACCAATCAGAGTGGCCATCATCAAAAAATCTACAAACAATAAATGTTGGAGAGGGTGTGGAGAAAAGGGAACCCTCTTGCACTGTTGGTAGGAATGTAAATTGATACAGCCACTATGGAGAACAGTATGGAGGTTCCTTAAAAAACTAAAAATAGAACTACCAGAAGACCCAGCAATCCCACTACTGGGCATTTACCCTGAGAAAACCATACTTCAAAAAGAGACATGTACCCCAATGTTCATTGCAGCACTATTTACAATAGCCAGGACATGGAAGCAACCTAAGTGTCCATTGACAGATGCATGGAAAAAGAAAATGTGGCACATATATACAATGGAATATTACTCGGCCATTAAAAGAAACAAAATTGAGTTATTTGTAGTGAGGTGGATGGACCTAGAGTCTGTCATACAGAGTGAAGTAAGTCAGAACGAGAAAGACAAATACTGTATGCTAACACATATACATGGAATCTAAAACAACAAAAAAAATGGTTCTGAAAGACCTAGGGGCGGGACAGGAATAAAGACGCAGATGTAGAGAATGGACTTGAGGACACGGGGAGGGGGAAGGGTACGCTGGGGCGAAGTGAAAGAGTAGCATTGACATATAAACACTACCAAATGTAAAATAGCTAGTGGGAAGCAGCTGCATAGCACAGGGAGATCAGCTCCGTGCTTTGTGACCACCTAGAGGGGTGGGATAGGGAGGGTGGGAGGGAGGCGCGAGAGGGAGGGGGTATGGAGATATATATATATATACATATAGCTGATTCACTTTGTTATACAGCAGAAACTAACACAGTATTGTAAAGCAATTATACTCCAATAAAGATGTTAAAAAAATTAAAATGAGGATAATAATGATTAAAAAGAAATGGGCAGAAGACCTGAATAGACATTTTTCCAAAGAAAACTTACAGATGGTCAACAGGCACAGGAAAGGATTCTCAACATTGCTAATCATCAGAGAAATGCAAATCAAAACCACAATTAAATATCACCTCACACCTGTCAGAATGGCTATCATCAAGAGACCACAGGTGTTGGTGAGGATGTGGAAAACACTTGTACACTGTTGGTGGGAATATAAATTGGTGCAGCCACTGTGAAAGTGGTATAGAGTTTCCTCAAAAGTCTAAAAATAAGACTACCATATGATCCAGCATTTCCACTCCTGGCTATATGTCTGAACAAAACAAAAACTCTATTTTGAAAAGATACAGGCACCTTGATATTCATAGCAGCATTAGTTACAATAACCTATATGTGAATGCAACCTATGTGTCCATTAACAGATGAATGGATAAGGAAGATATGGTTATATCCCATATGCAATGGACTACTATGAAGCCATATAAAAGAATGAAATTTTGCCGTTTGCAGGTACAGAGTTGCAACTACCGAGTTGCCATTTGCTGTTTGCAACTACAGAGACCTGTAGAGTATTATGCTTAGTGAAATAAGTAAGATGAGATAGACAAATACTGTATGTTATCACTTATATGTGAAATCTAAAAAATAAAACAAACTAGTGAATATAACAAAACAGTAACAGATTCACAGATATAGAGAGGAAACTAGTGGTTACCAATGAGGAGGCAGAGGGAGGGGAAAGATTCGTGAATTAAGAGGTACAAATTACTATTGTAAAATAAATAAGCTACAAGAATATATTGTACGGACTTCACTGGTTGTCCAGTGGTTAAGACTCTGCACTCCCAATGCAGGGGACACGGGTTTGATCCCTGGTCGGTGAAGATCCCGCATGCTGTGTGGCCAAAAAGAAAAAAAAAAAAGAATATATTGTACAGCACAGGGAATATAGCCAATATTTTATAACTTTAAATGGGGTATAATTTATAAAAATTTTGAATCTGAAAATATTATAATATTATGTATCAACTATACCTCAATTAAAAAAATCAAAACCAACAGCAACAAAAACCTAAATATGCAATTACCATATGACCCAGCAATTGCACTTCTGGGCATTTATCCCAGAGAACTGAAAGTTTATGTTCACACTAAAACCCGTACATGAATGTTCATAGTAACTTTATTTGTAATAGCCAAAAACTAGAACCAGTCTGGATGTCTTTCAATAGGTCAATGGTTGCACTATCTGTGGGACATCTATATCCTTGAATATTACTCAGCAATAAAAAGGAATGAGCTATTGATAACTTAGCTGAATCTCCAGGGAATTATGGTGAGTGGAAAAAGGCAAATCTCCAAAGGTTACATATTGTATGATTTGATCAGTATAACATTTTTGAAATGACAACATTTTATAATTGGAAGACAGATTAGTGGTTGCTAAGGTGTTGGTAGAGATGGGGCACAGGAGGGCGGTGGGGGTGGTTATAAAAGAGGAATATGAGGGATCCTGTGATTATGGAACTGTTCTGTATCTTGACTATGGTGACGGACACACAAACCTACATAGGTAATAAGATTGTACAGAATTTGATACAAACACTCACGCACACACACGAAAATGAGTGTTAGGAAAACTGAGAAAATCTGGATAAGATTGGTGGCTTGTATCATTCTCAGTATCCTAAATGTGATATTATGCTATAGTTTTGCAGAATGCTACCATTGGGGGAGACTAGGTAAAGTGTACAAGGGATCTTTCTGTATTACTTCTTACAGCTGCATGTGAATCACAATTACATAAAAACATTTTTCAATTAAAAAATGTTTAAATTTAATAAGAATGCTACTGTTGTTTGTCATGAATTATGGAGTGACCTTCAACATGACAATCAATTCCAACATTTTTTTTCATGAAAACGAGAAGAAAAATATAAGCCTAGCTGCATATGTAACAAACAGATTAGAGCTCCCACAGCTCACTTTGCTAGATAAGAATCCTATGTCAAGAGAAAGCAGTTTCGGGGCTTCCCTGCTGGTGCAGTGGTTAAGAATCCGCCTGCCAATGCAGGGGACATGGGTTTGAGCCCTGGTCTGGGAAGATCCCACATGCCGCGGAAGAACTAAGCCCGTGCGCCACAACTACTGAGACTGCGCTCTAGAGCCCACGAGCCACAACTACTGAGCCCGCGTGCCACAACTACTGAAGCCCACGTGCCTAGAGTCCATGCTCAACAAGAGAAGCCACCGCAATAAGAAACCTGCGCACCGCAACGAAGAGTAGCCCCCACTCGCAGCAACTAGAGAAAGCCTGCGCACAGCAACGAAGACCCAACGCAGCCAAAAAAGTAAATGAATAAGAGGGTTAACATAAATTATATATATAAAAAAAAGAGGGCCTCCCTGGTGGCGCAGTGGTTGAGAGTCCGCCTGCCGATGCAGGGGATACGGGTTCGTGCCCCGGTCTGGGAGGATCCCATATGCCGCGGAGTGGCTGGGCCCGTGAGCCATGGCCGCTGGGCCTGCGCATCCGGAGCCTGTGCTCCGCAACGGGAGAGGCCACAACAGTGAGAGGCCCGCATACCGCAAAAAGAAAAAAAAAAAAAAAAAAAAAAGAGAAAGCAGTTTTTTTCCATCCCCTGGGGTTGAATTCAGGTTGCATCACCTCCTGTCTTGTTCAAGTAAATGAAGGCTGAACCCCTGATCCTGCTTACATCAGCAACAAAATGATTGCAACTCCATGTTTCAATTGTTAAGGCTATCTGGAAGAAGTAACCTTCAAAAACATTTATGTAGCATTTCCAGTTAACTGTAGATTTTTGTGCTCAGAGAAATCAACAGGACATTGTTACTTTTTTTTTTTTTTTTGCAGTACGTGGGCCTCTCACTGTTGTGGCCTCTCCTGTTGCAGAGCACAGGCTCCGGATGCGCAGGCTCAGCGGCCATGGCTCACGGGCCTAACCGCTCCACGGCATGTGGGATCTTCCCGGACCGGGGCACGAACCCGTGTCCCCTGCATCGGCAGGTGGACTCTCAACCACTGCGCCACCAGGGAAGCCCCACTGTTACTTTTAATTCCGGTTTATAAATACTCATCAGCACTAGAAAGTTAGTGGGATTATATATGTCAATCTACTTTAAAACTAAGGGAGCAGTACGGTTCTTCTTGAAAGCCCAAACTAAATGTAGGCTACAGAAAGTAATGTAGGTAATGGATATTAAAGATTAAAAGGGTCTTATGAAAAGTTCAAACAATCTTGAAAAAGAACAAAGGACTCACACTTCCTGATTTCAAATCTTACTACAAAACTACACTAATCAAAAGTATGGTAATGACATAAGGATAGATATTGAGATTAATGGAATAGAATTGAGAATCCAGGAATAAGCCCATACATTTATGGTCACTTGATTTTCAACAAGGCTGCCAAGACCATGCAATGGGGAAAAAACAGTCTTTTCAACAAATAGTGCTGAGAGAACTGGATATTTACATGCAGAAGGATGAAGTTGCACTATTACCTCACACCATATGCAAAAATGAACTCAAAATGGATCAAAGGCCTAAGTAAGAACCAATATAAGAATTAAAACTATAAAACACTTCGAAGAAAACATAGGAGTAAATCATCATAACCTTGGATACAACAACGGTTTCTTAGATATGACACCAAAAGCACAAGCAACTAAAGAAAAAATTGATAAATCAGACTTCATCAAAATTTAAAAGAGAATGTATTTGCAAAACATACATTTAATAAGGGACTAGTATCTAGGTTATATAAGAAATTCCTATAGCTCAACAACAAAAAGACAACCCAATTTAAAATGGGCAAAGGGGGGCTTCCCTGGTGGTCCAGTGGTTAAGACTCCGTGCTTCTACTACATGGGGCACGGATTCGAGCCCTGGTCGGGGGACTGAGATCCCACATGCCGCATGGTGTGGACAAAAAAAAAAAAAATGGGCAAAGGACTTGAATAGACACGTATCCAAAGGACATATACAGATGCAAATCAAAACCACAATGATATACCACTTCACACCTACTGGGATGGCCTTAATAAAAAATTATTTTTTAAAAACCAGAAATTAGGGCCTCCCTGGTGGCGCAGTGGTTGAGAGTCCGCCTGCCGATGCAGGGGATACGGGTTCGTGCCCCGGTCCGGGAGGATCCCATATGCCGCGGAGCAGCTGGGCCCGTGAGCCATGGCCGCTGAGCCTGCGCATCCGGAGCCTGTGCTCCGCAACGGGAGAGGCCACAACAGTGAGAGGCCCACGTACCGCAAAAAAAAAAAAAAAACCAGAAATTAACGTGTTAAGGATATGGAGAAATTGGAACCATCATACATTTCTTTTTTTTCTTTCTTTGTTGTTTAGGCCACGTCGTGCAGCATGCGGGATCTTAGTTCCCCGACCAGGGGTCAAACCTGTGCCCCCTGCATTGGGAGCGTGGAGCCTTAACCACTGGACCGTCAGGGAAGTCCCACCATCATACATTTCTGGTGGCAATGTAAAATGGTGCAGCCACTGTGGAAAACAGTTTGGTGGCTCATCAACAAATTAAACACAGAATTACCACATGATCCAGAAATTCCACCCTTTATATACCCAAAAGAATTGAAAACAGGTTTTCAAACAAAATCTTATATATATAAATATTCAGAGCGACACTATTCACGGAAACCAAATGGTGGAAACATTCCAAATGTCCACAAACTGATAAGTAGATAAACAAATGTAGTATATCCATACAATGGAATGTTATTCAGCCATTAAAAAGGAATGAAGTACTGATACATGCTACAACATGGATGAACTTTGAAAAGATGCTAAGCTAAAGAAACCAGACACAGAAGGCCACATATTCTGTGACTCCATATGTGACTCATATTCTGGATATGAAATATCCAGAATAGGTAAATTCATAGAGACAGAAAACATGTTTGTGGTGTCAGCAGATTGGGGGAGGGGAAAACTGGGAGTGACTGATTAATGGACATGGGGTTTCCATTTGGAATAATGAAAATGTTCTGGCAATAGATAGTGGTGATGGTTGTACTTAATGCCCCTGTATTATACACTTTTAAATGGTTAAAATGGTAGGTTTCATGTTACGTATATTTTACCACAATAAAAAATGGAAAAAAGGAAAGAAAAAATAAAGAGATCTTACCAAAACAGCCAAATTAAATATCATTGTCCTCCAAGCCATGATACAAGATGCTCCATGACATACCAAATAGATTAAGGAAAGGTCCAGAAACCTGTGAGATCTCTGCAGAGATGGTAAAATTACCAGCATAAACAAATCTCAATAGTGTAAATGTGGAAGTTATTGAGATGAAGATGAGACCACTCCCCCTTAAAAAAATAACTAAAAGCACTCATATATGTGCCAGGAGCTGTTTTAAGCCCTTTACAATATTAAACTCATGGTATCCTTATAACAACCTTATGAGGAAGGTGCTGTTTTAACTCTATGTGGTACCATGTTTGGATTGATGATACCACTAAGGAATATGATTGCATCACTTTTCTATTGCTGTGTAACAAACTAGCACAAATTTAGTAGCTTAAAACAACACACACATTTATTTTCTCCCAATTGCTGTGTGTTGAGAGTCTTGGCACAGATAAGCTGGGTTCTGTGCTTCAGAGTCTCGCCAGTCTGCACTACAGGTGCTGGCTTCTTCAGACCCAGCAAGGGCAGTCTCTCTGACTCCAGTCTTCTAAGATGGGGTCATGTATAACGTAATGTCAGCACAAGAGTGACAACCCATCCCCTTTGCCATGTCCTATTGGTTAGAAGCAAGTTACAAGTTCTGTCTGCACGCATGCACGGATATCAGGAAGTGGGATTCTTTGGGGGTCATCCTAGGTTCTTATCTGCCACAATCATTGAGCAAATCAATACAACTCTGGGACCCAGAGAGCCAAAATTTAAAACAATTTTAAAGGATTTTAAAAATTGAAAATTTTTAAAGAAAAGAAAAATTCCCCAGAAGAGATCCATCTTCAACTTGGTGGCTGGAGGACTCTGTAGGCCTCTTGCTTCCTTAACCAGTTTTGACACTTGCTCTGGCTTTGACTTTGCATTTCCTCCCAAGATGACCATACCAGGTAGTCCTTTAAGGACTTCATGACCTCCGTTCCACTTCTTCCTGGCAATTGTTAAGAGATTGTTTCAGACTGAGGCTCCTACTTCATTGCCTAAAAACCTGACAGTTGTTGTTTTTTGGGCTCTCCAGTTTCATACTTTCCACTGTGTGTAGTCTAGGCAGGAGGGGAATTCCCAACACCTGCTTCCCACTGCTGACTCCTATTACAAAAGCCAATGGGACCAGATCCTTTTTTTACCTCCCCTCTGGTATAGACACTGTGTGGGTATTTGACCCAAATTTGGCTCTCTTTTAGGACTTTGAATCCTGAGTGAATGATGCAAGATGGAGGAAACTTAGGAAATGAGAGTGTTAGCTGCAATTCCAATGATGTCACAAGTCTTTTTTTCTTCCTACTCCTCAGGATCAATAATCAAAGAAACCTGTGCTCTGCGTACTAATGTGGGACTTATAGAACTGAGGGTTCCCTAGATATTGGTTTTGTTCCGCCGTGAGGGTGAGTATATTATACGAGACCCTCTACCTAAGGCTGTACTTCTGGTTATCAGAGAAAAGTCATAAATTAATTCATGCAACAAAAATTTCTTCAGCATCTGCTTTGGGCCAGCACTGCTCTAAATGCTGGCGATACAATGAAGTACAAGGCAGACATGGGCTTGGCTCTCATAAGCAAATCATACATAAACAAGGTAAATTCAGATAGTAAAAGTTATATGAAGAAAATAAAACAGGAAAATGTAATCAAGTGGGACCTGGGGTTGGAGTGGAGAGGTCTTTGTCAGATAAGCTCATCAGGGAAAGCCTCTTTAAGGATATGACGGTTGAACTGAGACCTGAAGCATGGGAAGTCAACGATATGGATAGTTGGACGAAAACAATTCCAGGCAGAGGAAAAAGCAAGTACCAAGACCCTGAGATGAGATGGGTTTGGTATGTTTAAGAAACAGAAAGATATCTAGTGTGGCTAGGATAGAGTGGTTGATGGGGAGAGAGGTAGGAGTTAAGATTATAGGGGTATTGGGAAGCCAGATCATGCAGGGCCTTGTAGGCTACTACAAGGACTTTGGTTTTCACTCTGAGTGAAGTGAGAGCCATAGGAGGATTTTGAACAGAGGAAGGATGTCATTGACTTAGGTTTTCACAGGACCCTTTTGGCTGCTGCGAGGATATGGAGATGGAGGCAAGGATGGAAGCAAGAACAAGGTTGCTGTTTAGGTGCTATTTGCCTATCATTGTGTGACTTCAAAAAAAGTGCCTCCTCCAGGTGGACATAGCCCCATGGCACTTGGCTTGGAGAAAAGGGCCTTTATCTAAAGAGAAAGATGCCTCTTCCTTCAGATGCAGCCCACACCCGGGTGCAAGACTTAGCACCAGAATACAAACTGGACTTCAGCCCCTACTGGGCCCCTAGCCAGATATCCTTGTGCAGTGCACAAACCACACAACTGTCTATAGCCCTGATCAAAGAGACTGGTGGAGGCTGTTGCAATAATCCAGAAGAGAGATGATGATGGCTTGGATCTAGGTGGCAACAGGGTGGAGGGAGGAAAATGCACAAGGCATATGCCGAAGAAGTCCTTTGTCCTGGGTCCAGCCCTAGCACTGAGAATGGACTGTTATTGCTTCTCTAAGAGTAGCTCTAATGTCCACCAAACCTGTCGGCTCAGACTCATTCCAGCCCAAAACAATTCCCTCAAGGGAGAAGTGGGGAGTGGTTACAAGGGAGGTGGAAGCAGTGGGGGGGGGGTTTCTCTCCACATGGAGAGAATCCATAGTCACCAGGAAGCTTTGGCCCCCCAAGAAGGATGACAGCCAATAGGCTGCCCTCCCAAGGGAGTCCAGGAGCAGTTGTGCATCTATGCAAATTGTGAGAAATAAGGATATTAATCCCTATTTAATGTTACAAGGTAGTTGTGAGGATCAAATATATGTTCAAAGCAACTAGACTGGGCCTGGCACTTAGTAGGCATTCAGAAGACCTTGGCCCTAGTCCTGGTTCCTCCACAGACTCACTGAGGGATCTTAGACAAGTCGCTTTTCCTTTCTGAGGCTTAGCTTCTTCATTTTTACAATGGATATGATATTCCCTGCAAAGAATAAGTTGATGGAGCAGATAGACTGAAACCCTGAATGTGAACATGACAGAAATGAGATTGCCCTAAGAAAGCTTAGTGGAATGGTACCCAGAAAATGGTGATAATTCCCCCAGAGGGGCTTAGAGGAGCCGGTCCACCACTTTTCTTTATGCTTTCTGGTCTTCCTGTATTTCTGTCTTTCTTTCCCTTTGTCTTTCTGAGAAATGTTCTGCTTCCTGGCCTCCCTCTGTGTTGCCCCTTTCTCTTTTCTGTGATTCAAATTCTACTTTTCTATTTTTCTGTCTCACTCTTCTCCTTCCCTTCAATGGTCTCCACGCCCCCTTCTCCACTTACCCCAGCTCTCTCTGTCTCTTGTGTCTGCCCAACCCCCACCCTACCCTTCCTCCCTCCTCCCAGGTTTAAGGATGAGTAATGTCTGAGAGTCTGGAGCTACTGCAGCTGTTCTGAGCCACTGGGGCCTCTCACCTCCCAGACCTGAATAAGGCTGACCCTCAGGAAGGGCAGAGGGGAAAGGGTAGCAGGAAAAAAGGGGTGTTGTTACACTTGTAGTCTCCTTTTTTTGCCATTCATTTTGGAGGGGAAAAATGAAACAAATGAGGAATTTAAAACTTCCTCTTTTATCTTGCTCCAGATGCAATCAATGATGCCCTAAGAGCTAGGTTTGACTTTCTAGGAAAGAAAACTCCTCTAAGAAACCACACTGTTTAAACACTAGGTTTGCCTGGACCACAGCATCTGATAAGACAATGAAAACAGAAAAGGCTTTTAAAACCAATTTAATCCACACACAAATGTAATTCTAATGAAGGATCAATAGTCTGGTGGATCATTTTTCCTGTGACTCCTTGGAGATGCTTAAAGAGCCTTTCAATCAGTGGAGTGGATAGTGAATAAAATGTTCTTTTTGAAATAAATTGAGTTGATTTAAAGATGAAGATTAAGTAAATAATAGAGAAGATGGTACTTGGTCTTGGCAAACTTTCTGAGGTGGTTCTCCAGTGGCTGCTGTTTAGGAAACAATGATCTAATGAAATCAATATATAATGGGAGGCAGCCAAATGCCTACACAAATTAATCAGGGCTATGACCACATCTGAAGAAAGAACTGTTCCACAAACAAGTGTGCCCAGCCTTAAAAAGGAGAGATGCAGAATTGGAAGAGCGTGGCTAGTCCTGTCCAGGGGAGAGAGATTTGGGGATATTGCTTGTTGATTTATGGTTGCCCAGACCCACTTCTCCCCCTTCCTTTGTTGTCTGTGGAGAATTCTCTCTGACCCATTGTAACAGGACCTGTCAGTTGCCCCCTTCTTCCAGGCTGTCAGGGCCCTGCCTTGGTTCCAGGGCCCACTCTTTTCCTATATGATTCAGGACTAAAGTCCTGATTGATTTGAGCCAGTGGTTCTCAAAGTGTGGTCTAAGATTCTCAGGGGATCCCCAAGACCCCTTCAGACTACAAGATCAAAACCCTTTTTGTGATGTTATTTCCCTTTTTCACCCTCATTATTTCACAGGTATACGATGGAGTTTTCCAGAGATTACATGACATCATGATGTCATCACCCTGACAGTTAACAGAACGTGTGTTTGTGTATTCTTGTAGTTTTTAGAATTTTCTAAGGTGTAGCATATAAATATATGTGTTTTTACAGATTAACTTAGTTTAATCTTAATGTGCTGTTATTAACTATCTTCAGTGGTACCTGCTATAATCTCTGTAACCATATTATCATTTCAATATATTATTACTTTTAAATCACAAAGTTTTCCTTGCATCTACATGGAAACACACAAGAAGTTAGTATATTTTGTTGTTTTGTCTTACAATCATGTTTTTAAATTTTTTCAGTCTTAATTTCTAATATTATATAAACTGGCAGCTATCACTCATATAAACAAAAGCTCTTTGAGATCCTCAATAATTTTTAAGAGTATAAAGATGTCCTGAGGCCAAGAAGTTTGAGAACTATTGGCTGAAGCCAATCATAAGGGGTCCCATTCCTTTTTCCAGCAATTGGTTAAAGAAGGAGAATGTGTCACTGTCCTGACTCATGAAACAGAAAAGGAGGTCTGCTGTGGGGTAGAACTGTGAAAAAGGTATTCTTGACCTGAAAAGGAAACACACAAAGAAGCAAGCATTCCTTGGCTTGTCTTTTGATATTGTCCTGTCTAGAAGTGATGCTGAGACTCAGCAGCCAGCAAGGCAAGGTAGCCTAAGAACAAAGTCAATGCACTGAAGGAAATCCAAAAAAAGAGGGGATATATGTATACATATGGCTGATTCACTTCGCTGTACAGTAGAAACAAACACAACATTGTAAAACAGCTGTACCCCCATTTTTTTAAAAAAAAAAAAGCATAAAAAACAAAACAAAACAAAAAAACAAAGTAAATGCACTGAGTTTCACAGAATGGCAAGGTAGGAAGGACTGGGTGCTAGAGGTACTGAAGTAACCAACCCAGAAGCCTCCCTACCTGAGGACTTCCTTTTTTGTGAAATAATACACTTTTTTTTTGTTTTTTAACCCAGTCGAGTAGGGTTTGAAGTTACTTGCATCTTAATTAATTAATTGATATACCCATTGTATGTAGTCTTGGTAGGATGGTAAAACCCACTATGAAAACCTGAATAGGCTAGATATTACCTCTTTGCTCCCTAGTGTGTTGAGGGAAGTGGGCTTATAACCTAAGCTTAGTCAGCTAGATGCTCTTTTTGAATTATGAGCAAAGAATACAAGGATGGAGGGAAGAGGATGAAGTTGTTCACTCCCCAGAGCCCTCCTACATCTCTCTTATTTCCTGCCCTGTTCTCAACCTGGTCCTCCAGTCATGCATAGATTCTACAAGCACAGAGTTGATTTCTGCTGTTCACAACCAACAACCTTAACGGAGATGAAGGGAGGGTCAGAGACAGGAATATACTAATCACTAAGAGGTGCTCTCTATTTCATTTTGTTTCATTGGACAAATAATCACTCAAGACTCTCCATCTCTGGGGGACTTTCCTGTCAGTCCAGTGGTTAGGACTCTGAGCTTCCACTGGAGGCGGCAGGAGTTCGATCCCTGGTCAAGGAACTAAGAAAAAAGGGGGGAGTTCGCTCAGGTTCCCGCCTGTGACCTAAGATCTCCTCTCCCTCCCCCGCTAAGTTCTGAGACCCCGGAGCCCCCTCCACCGGCCTCCAGGCGAAAGCCACTCAAGTTCGGCTTCCAGACACTTGGTTGGGATAGGTCCAGGGACCCGGTCCCTCGGGGCAGCCTGAACCAAAAGGAAGCAAGGGGTCCTAGAGTGAGAGAGCGCGGCACTGTAACGACCCCCAGACGCACAGTTTGAATCTAGTCCTCAGTTGCATGGCGGGTCAGCTGCCCCCCTTCTCGCCCTCTCCCCGAAAGGGTGAGAATTATCTGGCACCCAGCCCCGGGTGCGGTTGCAGAGAGCGCCGGCAATCTGGGGTTTGGAGGCGACCCCACTCTAAGGAGATTCTCTGGGGCTGCACAGGGGAGTCAGCCCTACAGCCGGGAAGGCAGAAAGGGAGCCCGAAGCCGAGACAGGAAAGCGCCCGAGTCCTTGAGACACATCCCCGCCTCCATACTTTCATCAGCCCGGACAAAGGGGACGCGGTTCCTAGTCCCGAATTTGGACAGCCGCCCCCGCTCTGCATCCCGGCAGATGTGGAGCGAGTCTTCTTAGTCAGCCAGGACCCCCAGCCGCCCCGCACTCGCGGCAACTTTGCCCCCGCCCCTCCAGGCGCTTACCTCCTGCTGGAGCTGCCGCGGGACTTCCCACCACAGACCCTCCTACTTTCCATTCTCTAGGGATTAATCCCTGGAGCTGAGAGGCTTTCTTTTTTAAGCCCCTGAAATTCCCTTTCTTGGGCAAAATAACTTCATTGCCTCCAAGGAGGGCCCAGATCTAATGAATACACAAAGTTTTGTTAACCCTTCCTAGGAGAAAACACCTTCCAAACCTCACCCTCCCGAAGAACAAGGGTGAAATGGATATTTACTTGGTTCTTAGCCACTCAGCATTCATTCCCCACTCCTGTGGTAACAGCACCCTTATTTGGGAGATTTGAATGATTACTCTTCTATTGGATATAGTCTGGCAGGACTGTCAACCACAGTATCATGCTTTCCTCTAGTCAAGGAAGTGGCACGTGACCCGAACCAGACCAGCTGGATCTTGAAGAGGTCAGCGCTTCTCTGAACTCTAACGGGCATATGAATCACCTGAGAGCCTTGTTACAATGCAGATTCTGAGTCAGTGGGGCCTGAAATCCTGAATTTCTAAAAAACTCCCAGATGATGCCAGTGCTGTTGGTCCACAGACCACCTTTTGAGTAGAAAGGGAGTGGAGTGAGCATACAGTACTTTCATCCAGAACTGGGTGGAATAGCTTCATCCAGATGGAGCAACCTTGAAAGATCATCAGTCTAGAGTTGCTAGACTGGATCGAGATCCTGTCCCCTCTGACCTGAATCTTCAGCCTTTCCTTCCATTTCTACAAGCTCCCTACATCTTTACAGTAAATTATATTTCCTATTCAAGGTGACAGAATTTATTTCTGATATTTGCAGCCAGAGGAAGGAAGGAGGAGAGGGAGGGAGGGAGGGAGAGAGAGAGCAATTTCCCTCCAGCATGTAACTGGGTCAAAGTACCATTGTCTCTCTGTACAGCCAGCACCTAGTTTTCACCCTTTATGTGCTGCTGATGTCATCAAAGACATTCTATTTTGTGAACTCCTTTGGGAGACTATTAAGGCTCTTGGGCATCTTCAGAGTAGTAGAAAGTTTCTTTATCCAGTAACAACTGGAGGAAAACTTTGGGGAACTATGTGCAGAGATGCTTGACAGTTCATCTAGTTTTCCTGCTTTGATAAAGAAAAAAGGTCTGCACATCACTGTGATTCTTTGCATCGACGTCAAAATCTCCATTAATAATTGTTCTGGTTCATCAAGTTGCTGGAAGGTCATGTTTGAAGGAATTGGCATTACAAATGCTATAGCTTATTGAAGGCTATGTGGTGGGAAGGAGACATGGTTAAGGGGTGATCTGAGCTTGATATCCCAAACTCACTGTTCTCACAACTCAGGTACAAAGCTGCAAGACAAAATATGAGTTTCTCAGTGTGTACCTGAGAGATTGTTACCAGCTGATAAGAACAATTCAGAAAGTTCCTCCTTAAAAATAAAAATAAAACCAGACTTACCATCTCTGTGAGGGTTAATCTTTGAGTAAAGCTCTCTTATGAAAGCCCTGGTTCCCAGAGATGGAATGAATGTCTGAGGACATAAGCATTATTGTGGATGAGGACCAGCAGCTGGGAATTCCAGGAACTGTTCAGCTCTGGTTTCTCCCAGGCAAGTAATGGAACACTCTTATGGGATTTCCATCTAGGGCCATATTTGGAATGGAGCAGATTCCATAGTGGATGAAGCAAAAAAATGGATGAGTTTTGCTTCTCCACACTGTTTTCACAATCAGTGGTTCCTGCCTGCCCAACATTTTGCCCAAATGACTCTGTTTCCAAGTCTCCAGAAATTTTCTGAGAGCAAATAACATGAGGTATTACGTCCACTTGAACTTTTGTTTATAATAGGCTTATTATCCCATATCACATAGTAATTTATTAGAGTTCACTCATAGGGAGCAAAACTTGAATCTGTAAGACTTCATTCATTAGTATTCAGAATGATATATGTAAGGGTTTCCTCTCAAAATCATTCTTGTAAGGTTGGCAGAAGTCCAGCCCAACCTCATCTCCTCTCTTATAACTGAGTTTTGATCAGAAGTCTTTGCTTGCAAGTAACAGAAAGTGGCCCTGGCTACCTTAAGCAAAAAGGGAATTATTTCAAGGCTGGGGGAGAACTCACTAGATTGAAAGGAAGGCTAGATAGACAGAAGCCATTCAGCTACCAAGGGAACCTGATAATAGCAAAAAAATTATTAACAGTTTCCCCCAGATACCATTCCTAGAGTGAATGAATAAGCACCAATCATTTCTTCTATCTTTGCATCACTGGGTACAAAACCTTGACATTCCAGTAGAAGAATAAGCAAGGGATATGAACAGACCATTTGCAGAAAAGGAAGTACAGTGGAGGAATGAGTGTTAGACTATATGAACAGAGGTGGTCCCTGCCCACAAGGGGTCACATACACTATTAAACTGAGTGCTCCCTAGGGCAGGGCCCAGGTCCCACAGCCCTCTCCAGGACTCCTCATCAGATGCTTTGCATAAATTAGCTCCTTTAATCCTCACAACAACCCTGTAGAATAGGTATGATTATGTCCCATTTGTCCAACAAGGAAACATGCTCAGACAATGGAGGTGGTTGGCCCTAGGTTGCCTAGCTAGGAGGTGGCAGAGCTGAGGTTGACCTTACACTGGTCATTTCCCCTACACATGCTGCCTTGGCTGCTGTATGTTGTTGTGCATTTTATGCATTGTACAAAAGTGCCCAGTCCAGAGGATTGGGGCTGAGCTGAAATCTAGCCTGTGATCCACTTAACAAGCCTACTGCCCCTTTGTAAACCTGTGCCTATCTGGAAGAAGGGGCTCATGTTTCTAATTTGTCCACCCAGGGGAGTGTCTTTTACACTCTATTCAGAGAACAGCAGTGTATGGGCTAGTAGCAGCCTTATCTGCTGCATCTCCCCGGAGTAGGTGTGCAGAGGGGGTGAGTAGGAGTGGCTGGATAAGGATGAGACAGCATAGAATGAGAGGCTGTTAGCTTGACAGAGGTGGAGGGAAACAGATAAAACATTGCGTGAA
The DNA here is from genome assembly GCF_964165515.1 of Mesoplodon bidens. Taxonomy (NCBI): domain Eukaryota; kingdom Metazoa; phylum Chordata; class Mammalia; order Artiodactyla; family Ziphiidae; genus Mesoplodon; species Mesoplodon bidens. Next base: position 93,338,309 of record NC_138163.1, on the reverse strand, counting down.
ACCCAGGTGGATACTCAGGGCAGGAGCTTTTATGTAGGGAAAAGGACAAACAAAGGGCATTGCCTCTCCCTGGGAATTTACTCAGGCCTATGTGAGCTTCTCAGTATAATCTGGGGGCTTTATCTGAGGGGCATGGAATCTATAGGACTCTAAGATCTCAGTTTGAGGGCTCCATTTGGGGGGCAGGGCTCAGTGTATAAGGCTCTTGTGGCAGGCTAGGTCTTAGATGTTGATGACCCATCCACCATCCTGGCCTCTCAGTGTTCTGACCTCCTCATTTCTAACCTTGTCCTTCAGCAACCTCAGCCTCATACTTCCATGGTCACAGCCTAGCCCTTGTCCTCAGCAAAAAAGGAAACTCCACCCCAAATCTAATTTTCAAACATACCACTCTAATCATCATTTCCTGGTCCTCTAGCTGATTTACTCTCGTACCTGCCCTGCATAAGAATTCTTCAATCTCATCTCAACCTCTGATTCTTTCACTCCATCACCTTTTCACTGCCCCTCACTCTTCTCATGTCCTCGCTTACTTCCTTAACTAGTGTGATAGGCAGAATTTTGAGATGACCCCCATGATCTCTACCCCCTGGTATTTTGCCCTATATAATCCCCTCCCTAAAGTATGAGCAGGACTTGTGACTTGCTTCTAACCAATAGAGTATGGCAAATGTGATGGAAGAATATCTATCCATCCATCTATCTATCTATCTATCTATCTATCTATCTATCTATCTATCTATCTATCCGTATGTATATTATGGCTCCATCTTGCTACCATGAAAGGAACTCAGCTGCTGGCCTTGAAGAGATAAGTTGCTAGGCTGTGAACTTCCTGTTGAAAGGGCTGCATGGTAGGTAATTTCAGGCAGACCCAAGGATCTGAGGTCCTCGGTTTTACAACCACAAAAAAACTAAATTCTAACAACAACCATGTGAGCTTAGAAGAGAATATGAAATAATACGTGGCCTCATATGAGACCATGGCCTTGGCCAATATCTTGAGTGCAACTTGTGAAACCCTGAACAAAGAATCCCGATAAGCTGTGTCTGGACTTCTAACACATGGAAACTGTGAGATAATAAACATGTGTTGTTTTAAGTTGCTAAGTTTGTAGCAATATGTTCTGTAGCAATAGAAAACTAATACACCCAGCTTATGTTTCATTATCCATCATTATAATCACTCCCTTGCAAACATCCTTACTATTCTAGCCCTTGTGGCTGACAGACCCTAAAGTGAACCCTAGTAATCCCCACCACCTGGTGTTCATGCCGTGTGCAATTCCTTCCCTTTGAGCAGAACCTGTGAGTTGAACAGAACCTGTGACTTGCTTCTAGCCAATAGAGTATGACAAAAGTGATAGGATGTCACTCCCCTAAGACTCCATCTTATCAGACTGGAGTTAGAGAGACTCTCTCTTGCTAGCTTTGCAGGAGTAAGCTGTCATGTTGTGAGAGGGCCAATGGAAAGGACCAAATGGTGAGGAACTTGGCTTCTAGCAGCTGAGAGAGCCATCCCTGCCTAAAAGCTAGCAAGAAAATGAGGACTTCAGTGGCTTCCCTGGTGGCGCAGAGGTTGAGAGTCCACCTGCCAATGCAGGGGACATGGGTTTGTGCCCCGGTCCGGGAGGATCCCGCGTGCCGCGGATCGGCTGGGCCCGTGAGCCGTGGCTGCTGAGTCTGTGCATCTGGAGCCTGTGCTCCGCAAGGGGAGAGGCCACAGCGGTGAGAGGCCCTTGTGCCGCAGGAAAAAAAAAAAAAAAGAAAATGAGGACTTCAAAAGCCAAAACACAAACAAAAAATAATAAAAATAAAACAAACAAAAAAAGGAAAAGAGAAATTAAAAACAGAAAAAATAGAAAAAAATTAAAAAGAAATAAAAAAAGAACAATAAAAAAACAAAAAAAGGAAAAGAAAAAGAAAATGAAGACTTCAGTCCTAGAGCTTCAAGGAGATGAATTCTTCCAACAACATGAGGGAGCATGGAAGTGGATATTTTACCTAGTCAAGCCTCTGATGGGACTGCAGCTCCAGTTGACATCTGTACTGGAGCCTAATGAGACCCTGAAGGAGAAGACCCAGCTAATTTGTTCCCAGACTCCTGACACATAGAAACTGTGAGATGATAAATGCATGTTGTTTTAAGCCTCTAAGTTTGTGGTAATTTGTTATGCAGTGAAGAAAACTAATACAGCTCCCCTATCCCATCTTTATACTGACTTGGCCAAACATAACCCAGGTTAGTCACAATGCCCCACCTACTCTGCATCTGTATCAGAGCAACTGAATGTTATTAGAGAAAACCAAAAACCACACAAGTCAATTGATTTCACTCTAAATTATTGTGGTTTTTAAAAATTTATTTTAATTTATTTATTTTTGGCTGTGCTGGGTCTTCCTTGTTGTGTGCGGACTTTCTTAGTTGCGGAAAGCGGGGGCTACTCTTCATTGCTGTGCATGAGCTTCTCATTGCAGTGGCTTCTCTTGTTGCGGAGCTCAGGCTCTAGGCGTGCGGGCTTCAGTAGTTGTGGTGCATGGGCTCAGTAGTTGTGGCTCATGGGCTCTAGAGCACAGGCTAAGTAGTTGTGGTGCACGGGCTTAGTTGCTCCGCAGCATGTGGGATCTTCTGTGGAATGTGGGATCTTCCCAGACCAGGGCTCAAACCTGTGTCCCCTGCATTGGCAGGCGGGTTCTTAACAACTGTGCCACCAGGGAAGTCCTAAATTATTGGTTGCGGACCTCAAATGGGCATTGATAGCATAGCAATCCTGCTCTGCTCACTTCCCCACTCTCAGAACTATTTCATACTTTATCTTCTCCTCCCAAACCTCCCACATCCCAGCCTCTGTCCTCACCTTTAGCTGATGGCCTCACATCACCCTTCATTAAGAAGACAGATAGGGGCTTCCCTGGTGGCGCAGTGGTTGAGAGTCCGCCTGCCGATGCAGGGGACACGGGTTCGTGCCCCGGTCTGGGAAGATCCCACATGCCGCGGAGCGGTTGGGCCCGTGAGCCATGGCCGTTGAGCCTGCGCGTCCGGAGCCTGTGCTCCGCAACGGGAGAGGCCACAACAGTGAGAGGCCCACGTACAGCAAAAAAAAAAAAAAAAAAAAAAAAAAAGAAGACAGATGTATTCAAATGGGAATTTCCTTATCTCACCGCCAGATCTACAATCCTCTGGATACACAACTTCCTCTTCTGTCTTGTCACATGGAGAAACTGTCCCTCTTCAAGTCAAAGACCAGTCCCTCTACCTCTGCTTTAGACTCCTCCCACCCACTCAAGGACTTCACTCTTTCAGTCACTCCTATCTCTCTTGCATCACCAGTTTCTCCTCTTTTGGCTATTCCCATCAGTGCATGCAGGTGCTCTATTATCTACCATTTTAAGAGTCCCCCTTGAATTCCACAAGCTCTTCCTGCTATGCATAGTTCTCTGTTTCTTTCACAGCAAAACTTCCCAAGACATGCATTACACACTAATTTCTCCACTTCACCTCCCTTTCACTCTTCAACCAACTCCAGTCTAGTTTTGTACCGCTCCGTGAAACCTGTTCTTTTCAAAGTCATGAAAGACTTTGTGTTGTCAAATCTGACAGATACTTTCCTTTTCTCATACTACTTGTCTTCCAGTGGCATCTGACACTGTCAACCAATTCCTCCTTCTTGAAACATGTCTATTTCTTCTCATTCTCCTTTGCTGACTTCTAAATGTTGACATTCTCTGAGCTTGTAGACCCAATTGCCCCCTTATCACCTGCACTTGAATATCTCACAGGCACCTCAAATTGACCATGTCTAAAACAGAAATCTTTTTTTTTAAATTAATTAATTTATTTTTGCTGCGTTGGCTCTTCGTTTCTGTGCGAGGGCTTTCTCCAGTTGTGGCAAGTGGGGGCCACTCTTCATCGCGGTGCGTGGGCCTCTCACTATCGCGACCTCTCCCGTTGCGGAGTACAGGCTCCAGACGCGCAGGCTCAGTAGCTGTGGCTCACGGGCCTAGCTGTTCCACGGCATGTGGGATCTTCCCAGACCAGGGCTCGAACCCATGTCCCCTGCATTAGCAGGCAGATTCTCAACCACTGCGCCACCAGGGAAGCCCCAGAAATCTTGATATTTGCCCCAAGTCTGTTCTTCCTGCTTCCTTTCCCTATCTCAGTATAACTGAGACAGGAGAGAAGGGGGGCAGAACACAACTTTTAAAGGAATGACATAGCCGTTGAGGATATGATATAAACTGGTTAGAACTAACTAGGCTCAAGATGGTGGAAGATTTGACTTCCAGTGGACCTTGAGCCTCACTGTATTCTCATTGTAATACATCAGTATATGTTAAGTGACACACCCACTGGTGCCACGACAGTTATGAGGCCAACCATAAAAGGCCAGAAAGTGGGTGGTACCCTAACTCCTGGAAATCCCCACCCCTTCTCCAAGATAGTTAGAATATTCCTCCCACTTGTTAGCCTATGAAATTATCCAGCCCATAAAAACTACCCCCCCCACTTCAGGTCACTCTTGCCTTCTGAGATGGCCCACACTCTGTCTGTGGAGTGTGCATCTCTCTAAATAAACCTGCTTTCACTTTGCTATGGCTTGCTCTTGTATTCTTTCCTACACGAAGCCAAGGACCCTCGCTTGGCAGCCCGTCCCAGGGACTCACCAGAGACCTGGGACATGACCGTCCTCTTGTGCCCCATTTTCCCTACAACACTATTATCAGCTACTCAGAAAGCCGAGAATCAGGAATTCCCTGGTGGTTCAGTGGTTAGGACTCCGTGCTTTCACTGCTGAGTGCGTGGGTTCAAAATCCTGCAAGCTGCAGGGCGCGGCCAAAAAAAAAAAGCTGAGAGTCATCCCTTTCCCTCACCTCCTCCACACTCAATAGTACTTATTATGGAGTACTATTGGTTTTAACTCTAAAATTTATCTTGAATTTGTCTGCATCTCTCTGTCTCCACTATCACTAACTTACGCCAAACCACCATTGTGTCTTGTCTGAATTATTATAATAGTTTCCCAATCGTCTCTCTGCTTCCACTTTTGCCCCTTTATAATTCTTTCTCCACACAAGTAGGTAGAGTCGTCTTTCAAAAAAAGTAAATCACATCCTTTTATCACCCTGCATAGAACATTTTCCACTGCATTTCAAATAAAATTCAAACTTCTTGCCATGACTAACAAAGCCCTTGCTGGTGTCACCCACCTCATCTCCTGTAGCTCTTTCCATCTCATACTAAGTTCTGTTTCCCTGGCCTTTGTGCCTGTTGTTCCTTTTCTTGGAACCATTTTCCTTGTCCTCCATCTCCTCCTTAAGAGCACAGCTTAAATGTTATATCCACAGAGGCGCTTTCCATGACCATCCTATTAAAAACTCTTCCTCCCTCCCCTGTTATCCTCATTCACATTGTAAGCCCTGTGAAAGCAGAACCTTTGTCTGTCATGTTAGCTCCCCAGTGCTTAGTGCAGTGCCTGGCACACATTCAGCACTCAATCAATATTTGGTTAATGAATGAATGAATGAGTGAGGCAGTTTCTCTGAGGATCTGAGTACCTCAGTGTGGGGACTGAGATTGGTGTGAAGGACAAAATTCACTGGACAATTAAGGAGATGATTTTATTCAGGATAGTACAATAGAGAAACTGTACACTATGGAGAAATGTCTCAAAGAATATGAAGGGAGACTGGGATTCTATGGAGGCAAGTAGACAAGGGTAGATAGATGGTCTGGGAGCTTTATGGAGTGATGAGGAATGAGAGAGACAGGTCTTATCTGAGTCACTGAAGAAAGGTGGCGCTGAGCCTTATCTTGGACTACACAGGAGCAGGGGAGTCCTTTGCCCTTTCTCAGAGCACAAAAGAGAGGGAGAATTTTTGGACCATGCTGCTTTCCGGGAACATCGGGCTCCGATAAGTTTCAATATTGTCACTGGTTATCTCAGTTTCAGTATAGGGGTTTAGTCTGAAGATTTCAATCTGAAAAAATCAGTTCAGGGGTCTAGTCCAGGCAGTCACTCTGCACACCTATATTTGGGTTCAATCTGAACAACACGAGTGGACCACCTAGGGCTATCATTGCATATAAGTCAATCTGGAATCCTAGCCCGAGGGACTCAAAGTTGGGACCTCAGTTTGGCAGATCAGTTTCAGGGAACTCTATCTGGGAATTATAATCTGGAGAACTCAATTTGGACTCATCAACTGGGGTACTCAGGCTACCAGGCACAGTCAAGGGGCTCACTCTGGATGTGAGAGACTGGTGCTCCATCTAGCAGTTTATTCTGATGTTACTCTGATGTACTCTGAGATTCATTTTGGTGGGGGGCTCAGTGTGGCCTCAGTATGGGGATCTGAAACTTCATTCTGTATACTAAATCTCTCGTACACAACCTGGGGAACTTCTTCAGGGAGCTCAGGCAGGGTATTTGTTCTGGGGACATCATTTTGGGGGTTTGACCTAGAAACTGTTTGGTCACCTACCTTATGGTTGCCTGTCTAGGGGCTCAGGCACTGCTAACTTAGTATCAGGGATCAGTCTCACATACTGGTCACTCAGGAGCTCTATCTGGATCATTCACTGTTGGGTGCTCAGCATGAGGATTTGGGTTTAGAGTGCTGACTCACTGTGGCTCAGACATCACCCTCCCACCCCCGCCCAGGAGGGCTCAGCATCTCATCAAAGATGTGATTGCAAGCAACAGAAAACCACCTTATAAGGATGACTTGAACAAGACAAAAGCCTTTATTTCTCTCAGGTAAAAACAGTCCCAAGGAACTGCCCCTCTATTCCATTTAAATCTCCTTGGCCAAAGCGTGTATCACATGGCTGTAGCCAGTTGCAAGGAAGACTAGGAAATGTAGTCTTTTAGCTGGACTTTTGCCCACTCAGCTAAAAACATGGATTCTGTTCCAAAGGAGGAAAGGGAGAGTGTAAATTGGAGTGTTAAGCTAGCAGTCTTGCTACACAGGTGTCTCATCCTGGGTTTCTCAGTCTGAGCCCCTGGTTCTGTGGATATAGTTTGGGGTACTAATTCTGGGGGTATGAATTTAGAGGCTAAGAGATTGGAAGTTCATTCTGGGGAATCAGTTTCAAGATCACAGTTGGGGGACCTTGGTCTAGAAACTTACTCTAAAGGCTTCTGTTCAATTTCTGAGTCTGTAGACAATATGGTAGGTTCAGTCTATAGAATCCCATTCTTGGTTTTCATTTTATAAGGGGCTTAGTCTGGGGGTGCTCAGACTGGGGGTCATTCTAGTATTTTAGTATGAGAGTTCAGGGTCTTCCCTGGTGGTCCAGTGGTTAAGATTCCATACTTCCACTGCAGTGGGCGCGGGTTTGATCCCTGGTTGGGGAACTAAGATCTCGCATGCCGCGCTGTGCAGCCAAAAAAAAAAAAAAAAGAAAAAATAGAGTTCAGTCTAGGAGTCTGATTCTTGGGGTTCTATCTGGGGACTCAGTCCAGGGTCTGTCTGAGCTTCTGTATCACCAGTCTGGTGCTTCATTCTGCGCTTTGGGTTTGTTTTGTGGGCCCAGAGGTTGGAGGTTCAATCTAAGGAAACCAGCTCAGTTTGGGGTATTAGCCTTCAGTCATCACTTTTAAGATTCAGGGTAGGGTCTTCAGTCTGGATTGTTAGGACTCCCTCTCTGGATACTTGTCTGAGGATTCATTTTTTGGCATATGTCTTGAAAGCTCAGACATTGGTAGTTCAGTCTGGGGGCTGTGTGGGAGCTTTCTTGGGGGGTCAGTTAAGAGGAGCTCATTCTGGGGCACTTAGACTGGGCGCTCAGTTTTGGCAGCTAATTCTGTGAACATAAGCCTAAAGTTTTCAGAGTGGGAGTTCCATCTGGCAGCCTTTGAGGTCCACCTGGGTTGCTCCCTCTTCCATACAAACCTGAGGACTCAGACTGGGTTATTAGTTTGAGGCTGAGACCTTGGAAGCTCATCTGGGAGCATGCTGGCTTCTGATCTCAATCTGTAGACTTATTCTGAAAATGGGAGTTGTGGGTCTCAGACACTGGCAGCTCAGTCTGGAGCAATTAACCTCACAGTCTCATGCCTGGGAGCTTGTGTTAGATCTGAGAAGCAGACATTAAGATTGGATTAGTGTCACAAAAGTGAGCAACAATTTTATCAGGGGAAATGCCAATGAGAGAAAATGGGGTGGGTGCCATGGAAGGCTGGGAGAGCCATTGGAACATAACGCAGTCTGACCCAGACTAAGGTGAGAAAGAGGGAAGGTTGAGTGAAAGTGTCCTAGACTGCTGTGCAGTGCAAGGGAGTTTTGGCAAGGCTGTGTGGGATTCCTTGAACCAAAGTCACCCAAGTATCCCTGCCACACTCAGTCATTGGCTGGGAGTAGCTCGTGGGAAGTATGGTCTCTGCACAAATGAGGGGAATTCAGAACACAGCAGCTGGGGCTCTTGATCAATTATGCATCAATTATGCATCCTGAAGTTTAAAGTCTATGAGATGCATTCTCATGACTACCATGGTTGTTCTCTCTGGGGATTCTCTCTAGGGCTCATTCTGGGTGTGTTATTTGGGACCTCAGACATTAGGTTTTCAGTCTGAGGGAATCTGTTTCAGAAAGTGGGCTCAGTCTGTATTTTCAGTGGGGGCATATCTGTGGCCTCAGTGTGTGAGGGGTCCTTCTGGGAACTCAGTTTGGGCTCACTTCCAAGATACCAGCCCCGTTCTCCTTCAAGGAGTTAAGCTTGAGGTCTTAGTCCTATGGCTCTGCCTAGAGGTTCATTATGGGGAACCTGACTTTGAGGGTTTAAATGTTGACAGTTCACTCTTGAGACACCTGAGGATTCAATATGGGAGCCTGATTTTTGGTCTAAGATATGACTGAGTCTCTCACCAAGTGAGTGCTAGGCTCAAGGCTCTGTCTGGGTGGCGGGTCTGGCCAAGTTCGGGAGGCTCAGATACTGGGGGCTCAGTCTGGGGTATTTTAGCCTGAGGAGTCATGTGTAGGGTATCTCAATGTGATGACCTTACCTGGGGATTTCTGTCTGATGGGCTCTGTCTTGGAATCCTAAGAGGGGTCCTAGTCTGAAAAGTTTCATCTGGAAGCACCCTCTGCATTTACACCCTAGCAGTTCAGTTTGGCAGTTCAACCTTCATTTCAATCTTGGAGCTGTGCCTGAGGTCTCATGCTGGGGATTGAATTTTGGTTTAGGTTTTGGGAGTTCAGTCTTTGACACATCAATCTGATCATCTTCATCTGAAGGTCTAAGCTAGCCTGAAATGTCCCCTCTAGAGTAGGGTCTAGGAGTATTTAACCTGGGATTCATGGATTTATAAAGTGTCATGCATAGAATTTGGAGTGTCTGTGTATTTGGATGCTAGAAAAATACATCTTATTTTCACCAACCTCCGCTGAAACTTGACATTTCTTTCAATAATGAAAGTAGGCAACCAACCACAGTAGTATTAGCAGTACATATGACTTTGTCACCAATACACAGATATTTCTCATAGAAGATCTCTTAAAGTATTGTTTACATTCATCCTTAATTTGAAATCACAGTAGTCACTTAACCTGTTAGTGAAACTGTGCAACTCAGGTTGGGACTTGAACCCTCGTGCCAGGACTTGAACTCAGACAAAACCTACAGTCTTTTAATTGAGATCACACACCTGGTCTCAGGACTTATTGAAGCTCAGGTTCTTTATGTCTTATCGCAGAAAGAATTCAGTGAGAGACAAAGTGATAGGTAAGAAGTAGATTTATTTAGAGAGGTACACATTCCATAGACAGAATGCAGTCTGTCTCAAAAGGGGGAATGGCCTTGGGAGAAACACACGCCACAGACAGAGTGTAGGCCATCTCAGAAGGCAAGAGGCCCTGAAATATGGGGTGGTTAGTTTTTAAAAAAAATTTATCTATTTATTTATTTTATTTTGGCTGCCCCGGGTCTTAGTTGCGGCACGTGGGATCTTCGCTGTGGCATGCGGGCTCTTAGTTGCAGCATGCATGCGGGATCTAGTTCCCTGACCAGGCCCCCTGCACTGGGAGCATGGAATCTTACCCACTGGACCACCAGGGAAGTCCCCCACGTGGTTAGTTCTTATGGGCTGGGTAATTTCATAGGCTAATGAGCAGGCGGATTAGTCTAACTATTTTTGGGGGAAGGGGGCGGAGATTTCCAGGAATTGGGCCACCGCCCACTTTTTGGCCTTTTAGGGTTGGCCTCAGAACTATCATGGCACTGTATTACAATGAGTGTATAATGAGGCTCAAGGTCTACTGGAAGTCGAATATTCTGCCATCTTGGACCTAATTGGTTCTAACCGGTTTATGTTATGTCCTCAACTGCTGTCATTCTTTTAAAGGTTGTGCCCTTCCCTCTTCCCTCCTGTTTCATTAGTAGGTCATGGTATTTAATGCATTAATAAAGAAATATGTATACTGGGAATTCCCTGGCAGTCCAGTGGTTAGGACTCAGTGCTTTCAATGCCAGGTCCTGGGTTCGATCCCTGGTTGGGGAACTAGGATCCCACAAGATGCATGGCATGGCCAAAAAAAAATGTATATTACAATTAATTTTTATATTATTTTGCTATTTTAATATAATTGGTTTCCTTTGTAATTCTATATTTTAGTTTATGTACTTAAAAACATTATTCTGGCAAGAGGTATATTGGCTTCACCAGATTGCTAGATGGGTTCAAGTCACAGAAAAGGTGAAATCTTAGTACACTCAGCTTTGCACTTCAGTCTCAAGACGAAATCTCAGGGTTCATTCAGCGGCCTTGATTTGTTGGAGCCCAGAATTGGGCTCCCTGTGTGGGAATTTCCAGCAGGCCCATCGTGATATTGTGATTTATAATAAGACATACAAATTGGGTCTTCAACCCATTCCTGACACAGAGCTCCTACAACCTTTGGAATTTCCTCTGAGATGAGGGTGATAAAAAGTGTCTTTTGTTACATTAATGAAGAGACGTTTGGAAAGCCCCTAGGTAACCAAGTATGGGGGCTGGTTGTCTGTGGCGCCAACCACGGGGATTAGAGGTTTGGCACTTTCAGTCCCTCCCCTCCACCTCTAGGAGGGGAGAGGTGCTGGAGTTTGAGTTCAATCACTAATGACCAATAATCTAATCAATCGTGCCTCTGTACCGAAGCCTCCATAAAACCCCAAAAGAACAGATTCTGAGAGTTTCAGAGTTGATGAACACGCAGAGATGCCAGGAGAGTGGCATTCTCAGAGAGCTTGGAAGCCCCTTGACCCTTCCCACATAGCTTGTCCTATGAATCTCTTCCATCTGGCTGTTCCTGAGTTATATCCTTTTTATAATAAACTGATAATCTAGTAAGTAAAATGTTTCTTTGAGCTCTGTGAGCCGCTCTAGTGAGAGGGGGGGCATTGGAACTCTGACCTGTGGGCCTGTGGGTCAGAAGCACAGGTGACAACCTGGACTTGGTGATTGGCGTCTGTGGTGGGGGCAGTCTTGTGTGACTGAGCCCTTAACCTGTGGAATCTGACACTATCTCCAGGTAGATAGTATCAGAACTGAGTTGAACTGTAGGACACCCAGCTGATATTGAAGAATTGCTTGGTGGTGTGGGAAAACTCAAGACACACACACTGCAACTGGTAACCGGAATCTTACCTACTCTCTCCCCTTACGTAACTCTGAGGTCCTGGGAACTCACGCGCAAGTGCTTAATCTCAGTTTCTTCGTCTGGGCTTCTTTGAACTCAATTTAAATTGCTGAGTCTGCAGGAATGAGTCTCTAGAGCCCCGTAGGAGTTTATGCCTCCTGAGATTATCAGTCTGGGAATGCTCATGATTATCATCACACACCACTGTTGTTCCCTGCTTCTGTTTCTTTGTATAGATTGTTTCCTCAGCATGAAAGGCTCTTTCTCTCTTTAGAAACACACCCTCACCCTCATCTACACAAACTCCCCATCACCCAGCAAAATTCCTCTCAAACTTTAAGTCTGAGGCATTATCTCTCAGAGGCTTGCCATAATCCCCAAGGCTGTATCAGGAAAACCCTCTGCTGGACTCCCATGGGCTCCTGTGGTCCTTTCTCCTCTAGCATTGCACAGAGATGGATTTATCATAGAACTAATAATGTTTAAGCCTCCGCACCTCACACTTACACAGACCACTTCCAAGTCCCTGGGTGTTGAGCATTGTCAATTTGAGAAGTACTTAAGATTTGTCACTGCACAAGAACAGTCAAAATACCATGAAATTTTACAGCTCACATGTAAAAGAAACTAAATAGAAGTTTTCCCAAATTTAACAACAATCTTAAATTTTGTGTTACTAATAACAAGCTGTGAAGTTGAAATTTTTCTAAACAACCAATAACAAAATATTTTGATCAACCGAATGGAATTGAATTCAATTGAATTCTTTTTATTCTCTCTTGAAAATGTTATTATAAAATAATTGCCATTTACTTACAGGAGGATATCAAAGTGTTTGCAGCCAAAAAAAAAGGAAAACTTAGTAGAGAGATTAGTCAGTCAATTAATAAATATATTTTATTTCTCTAGTTTTGAGGATGTTTGTGGCATTTGTCAGTTTACTTTATTTTATTTATTTATTTATTTATTTTGCCGTACGCGGGCCTCTCACTGTTGCGGCCTCTCCCGTTGCGGAGCACAGGCTCCGGACGCGCAGGCTCAGCAGCCATGGCTCACAGGCCCAGCCGCTCCGCGGCGTGTGGGATCTTCCCGGACCGGGGCACGAACCCGCGTCTCCTGCATCGGCAGGTGGACTCTCAACCACTGCGCCACCAGGGAAGCCCTGTCAGTTTTTTTTTTTAAATTGGAATTTGTAAATTTAAAAATTTCTTTTATAAATCTAAAGCAATACTCACTTTCATTCCTAAATTTGTACTGTTTTTCTTAAAGACTGCTTGCAAAATTCTGTCTGCCTCAGGCCTTTCAAAAGTCTGCATTCACCCTGAGCACTGATCATACTCTATGGTCCTTGGAAAATCTTGCATGCCAGACTGTAAGCTCCTTGAGCATCTGACCAAACCCCATGACCCAGCAGCACTAAGCACAGGGCCAGACACAGAAGTATCATGGACTTGTCCAAAGTTTGCAACCTTTGCTGTGAGAGGGAATCACCTATAATACTTTTCTAAAAACAGCTTTATTGAGATATTATTTATATACCATAAGCTTCACCCATTTTAAATGTACAATTAAATGGTTTTTAGTATATTTTCAGAGTTGTGAAACTATATTAGTTTGCTAGGGCTGCCATAACAAAATACTACAGACTGGTGGCTTTAATAACAAAACTTTATTTTCTCGAAGCTCTAGAAGCTAGAAGTTTGAGATCAAGGTGTTGGCAGGTTTGGTTTCTTCTGAGGCCTTTTTCCTCGTCTTGCAGATGTGTGTTCATATGGTCATCTCTCTGTGCATGCGTCTGGTTTCTCTGGCTTAATCTCCTCTTTTTTTTGGCCACGCTATGCGTCTTGTGGGATCTTAGTTCCCTGACCAGGGATTGAACCCCCTGTGTCCCCTGCAGTGGAAGCACGGAGTCCTAACCACTGGGCCGTAATCTCCTCTTCTTATAAGGACACCAATCATATTGGACTAGGGTGCACCCACATGGCCTCATTTTACCTTAATTACCTCTTTAAAGGCTTTGCCTCCAAACACAACCACATTCTGGGGGTTAGGGCTTCAAGTATGAATGGGGGTTGGGGGTGGGACACAACTCAGGCCCTAACAGCCAATGTCACCACATCTAATTTTAGAACATTTTCATTGCCCGTAAAAGAAACCCTATACTCATTAGGAGTCAGGCCACATTTTCCCCCTTCCTCTATCCTTAGGCAACCATTAATCTATTTTCTGTCTCCATAGATTTGCTTGTTCTGTACATTTAATATAAACGATACCATGCAATATATGGGCTTTTTTGACTAGTTGATAGTGATGTCACCTCTTTCATTCCTGATTTCAGTAATTTGAATCTTCTCTATTTTTTACTTAGTTAATGTAGCAAAAAGTTTGTCAATTTTGTTGATCTTTCTTAAAAAGACTGAGTTTTGGTTTTACTGATTTTCTCTGTTGTTTTTCTATTTTCTGTTACATTTATTTCCTCTCCAATTTTTATTATTTCCTTCCTTCTGCTTGCTTTGGGATTACTGTGTTCTTTTTTTTCTAGTTTCCTAAGGGGGAAGGTCAGGTTATTCATTTGAGATCTTCTTTTTTTAATAGGGACGTTTACAGCTATAAAATTCCATTTAAGCATTGCTTTGGCTGCACTGCATAAATTTTGGTGTGCTGTGCTTTAGCTTTCAAGTCATTTCAAGATGTCCTCTTATTTCTCTTGTGATTTTTTTTCTTTGACCCATTTGTTATTTAGAAGTGTTTTAATATCCACATATTTGTGAATTTCACAAATGTCTTTCCGTTATTGACTTCTAATTTCACTCCACTGTGGTCAGAGAACGTACTTTGTATGATTTCAATCCTTTTAAATCTATCGAGGCCTGCTTTAGACTTAACATACGGTCTGTCCTGGAAAATGCTCCACGTGCACTTCAGAAAAATGTGTATTCTGCTGTTATTGGGTGGAGTGTTCTATAGATGTTAGGATGCATTATTAAATGCAGATTTTTAGGCAGTGCTACATGAGGTTGCTTCTTCTGTCCTAGGGCCTGAAGTGTGCCTCTTTAATAAGTTCCCCACATCTTTTCTGCGCAGTACCCATGGGTCCGGAACTCATGGCCTCAGCCGCCCTCCCCTTCTGGCTTCCTTAGATTTAATTATTACATGTGAGTGACTGCGGTGGTGTCATCGATTGCTCGACAGACTTTTCTATTGCTCTAGTCTTGCTGCCAGGTCTGCGGAAAGGCGAATCTGCGTTCTCAGGCTGGGCTTCCGACTCCTTCTGCCTGGGCGGTGCTACGCAGGTATTGGCCCGCCTGGAAGTCACATGCTCCGCGGCCGGATGATGGCGGGCGCTGCTGAAGATTCGCGGGCGCTCTTCGGGGTTGCTGTCCGCGCGGCGCTGGAGGCCTGGCCCGCCTTGCAGGTGAGCGGGGCCGCGGCTGGGACAAAGGTTAAAGACCGGGGCAGAACATGAGTTGGCCCGGCGAGCCGCCCGAGGCTTGATTGGGCGGTGTAAGCAGCGGCCTCCTGCGCCCCCGTAGTCCGGCTCCCAGGCTGACGTGGTGGGCTTGGGCCTGTGTTCGCAGATCGCTGTGGAGAACGGCTTCGGGGGTGTGCACAGCCAGGAGAAGGCTGAGTGGCTGGGGGGTGCAGTGGAGGAGTACTTCTTCCGCAATGGTGAGTGAATGTGAGGCGCTAGGACGTGTCTCTGTGGGGGCGTGGGAAGGAGGAGGCCGATCCTAGTGAGTCGGTACTTCCTCTTGAGCAATTGACGGTTAGTACCTGAGGGCGAGGTGGAATGAATGCAGGTTTTGGAGTCAGAATCCTGAGTTCGAATGCCTTACGGGCCGTGCCATTGACTCAGGGTATCAGGCTGGACAAGTCGGTTTACTCCCCTGAGACTCAGTTTCATAATTTGTAAAATGGATATAAAAGTATCCACCAGCGCAGTCCAATAGAAATACAATGCTAGTCGCATCACGTAATTTAAAATTTTGCAGCAGCCACTTTAATAAAGTAAAAAGAAGCGGATGAAATTCATATTATGCAACTCAACATATCCAAAATACTTCAACATGTAGTCAGTATAAAACATTATTAATGAGATGTTTTACATTTTTTTTAGCATTACGTTTTCAAAACCTGGTGGGTATTTTTCAGTTTTAGCACATCTCATGTTTTTGGCCTAGCCACACTTTAAGTGCTCAATAACCACATTTGACTATTTGGACAGCAGAGATCTACATCTTTGGTGTGTCTTGAGGGTCGTTAAGAATAAGGGGCCCTGCAGGGAGTCTTTTGCGAAGTATGATTTTTACAGAATTTTTCATATAGTTTTTTAGTCTTGGAGATGACATTAGGCAGTGTCCTTTCTCTCAAGGAAGTTTACCATCTAGTGAGGGATCCAGATAAGTAAATAGGCGTTTACACATAGGGTGATAGGTGTTCTAGTAAAGAGGAGCTCGGTGCTTGGGAAGGAGGCGTCTTTTGGAGATCGTTAGGGGGTGGTGGTGATTGGGCTGAATCTTAAGGGATGAGAAGGAGTTAACTAGGTGGGGGAGGCAGAGGGAGCAGCACTCAAAAATAAGTCCTGTGGTATGAGGAGATGATGTGTTATATTTGGAAAGTGGTGGGGAGCTCAGTGTTAGAGTAACGGTGTGTGTGTGCTTGTGGGTGTGTGGAAGGGAGGAGTGGTGGAGAATGGGGGTTGGAGAGGACCCTGGAAAGGGGTGAGACATGGAAGGTCTTATGGGCCTTTGATTTTTGTCCTTTAAGCTAGTGTTTGCCAAAATGCATGCTTTGGAAGACTAGTTCTGTTAGATGTTCAGCGAAGAAAAACCTTCTCCAGTCAAATTATATAAGAAAAGCTCTTTTCTTCAGTTCTTACTTAAGAGTCACAGTAATCATTAACATATTAAAGGCTTGGATAAGGTTAAGAATCACCAAAAAGAAACCTGTTTACCTTTGGTTCCCATTAGTTTTCTGTGAGTAGCTTCCCTTAAAACCCAGCAGGACAGTTATTTCTCAGAAGCAGAACATGGAACACTGCAGTAGGTGATTAAAAATTCATGAGCAGGATCTAAAACGATGGGGTTTTCTGGCTAGAAAGTAGTCAGTGTGGAGCATGGACTGGAGAGGGAAAGACTGATGAGAAAGCTGTTTCTGTCTAGAAAATGATGAGGCCTGAACTAGCGCAGTGGCAATAGTCATGGAAGAGAAGGGGTGGCCCTAAGGAAATTGTTTGGCTGTAGAGGGCGAGGGGAAGGGAGGCAGGTTTCAGGTTTGAGTCGCTGGGTGGCTTAGGTGCCTTTCATGGAATAGAAGAACGCTGGGGAATGAGAAGTAGGTTTGCAGGGTAAGGTGATGAACCTGGCTTTGGATATGGAGGGTCTGAGGCACCTGTGAAACAGGTGGAGAGTAGTCTGGGTTGGAGACAGATTTGGGGGATATTAGAGTGTTAGGGAAAGCCAAGGGGGTGAATGAGCTCTCCCAGAGGGAAGAGAGAGCAAGGAGCTTCGTGGAAGACTTTCTTGAGTTATTCTCTAATTCAGAAAAAGTAGAGCATGGGCCTATAAGGTAACGGAAGCCAACAGTCTTAGCCAAAGTAACACAATAGGATGTCAGGTCAAGGCTGTGATTTCATCGTGGCAAGTACTTACATCCATTTCTTCTTACCTATGCCATTGGTCTGTGGCCTCCTGTGTCGGTGGAACCACAGCTGGGAAGTCTCTACATTTCAGAAACTTCAGCCCTTGAGTGATGGAGGTGAACATGGATTATGGGTCTCCCCTGTGCTAGGCATTGTTTGGGTGACTTCTCCTAACAGACCTTCAAGGAGGTTACTATTAACATCACTTTGCAGATGAGAAAACTGAGGCTTGGAGATGAGTACGTCACATGCTCAAGGTCACACAGAGAGGAGGCTGGTTAAAATAGGCCAGATGAAAGAGGGCGAGTGTGGATGGAATGCTGCAGGAAGAGAGGGCTTAGTAGAACGCAGGAGATTGGAAATTAGGTATTTTATTTAGTGTTTGGTTTTTTTCTTTTTAAAAATCATGTTAAAACCTAGAAAGTAGAGCACGTTAGCAAATAAAAGCCTCACTGAACCTTCACCCATCAACCAGGTGTGGATCCACTAAGCAGGTATTGAAGGGTAGTGGGCAGGGGTGATGAAGTTGGCTGGTCTTTGATCAGAGGACCCTATCCTTTCCTACTCAGCTGACTTGGAGCTAGATGAGGTGGAGGACTTCCTCGGGGAGCTAATGACAAACGAGTTTGATACGGTTGTGGAGGATGGGAGTCTGCCCCAGGTGAGCATATCGTGGATACAACTGCCGTCTCCCTGCCTGCAGCCTTTCTTCTCCCTAGCTGTCTGTTTTAGATCAATACTCTTGGCTGTAACCATTCTTTTCTTGAGTCCTGTGCAAGAATGTTCTATGACTCCCTATTGCCTGAGTCTAGTCTTCCCAGGCTTTGCAAATCTTGCCTCTTTTATTTCTCTCTATACATCATTCTCAACTAGGTCTGTTCGTCACCCCCATCTCAAGGGCACATCAGGCCAGGTACATTTCCACCCCTGCTCTGGTTAACATTACTGCCCCTGCTGGGATTGCCTTCCCTTTTTACATCTTCCATCTTTCAAACCCAGTTCTAGTGCCTTCCCTGCTAGGAGGCCCTCCTTCAATGCTTCAGACCCTTACTGAGCCCTTCATATGTGGTTGCTTCATTAGTGAACTCCTTGGGGAGGAAAGAGCCCCATTCTCTTCTGGAAAATTCCAGACCCCTCCCCACTCTTGCTGCAAACACGTGCTGGTTGTATTGTAGGCTCTCTAGAAAATCCAAGCTGGTTGAATGTTTTCTTGGTAGGTGAGCCAGCAGCTACAGACCATGTTCCACCACTTCCAGAGGGGTGATAGGGCTGCTCTGAAGGAGATGGCCTCTCTCATCACCCAAAGAAAGTGCAAGGTCACAGCCACCGCACTGACGACAGCCAGAGAGACTGATGAGGATGATGATGCAAACAGCGTGGAGGAGATGGAGGTGAAGGGGGTGCCTCTTGGGTGTGGAGATGCAGATATTTTCAGTCTTTTGGAAGATCAGCTAGTTTCACAGGGAAGTGATGGGGGTGGTGGTGATGGTGATGGTGGTGGTGGTTGTATTATCCAGAGAGGGCAGGAAACTTTCCTAAGGTCTCACAGCCAGTCCTGGCAAAGCTGGGAGAGCCTGGGTCTCCACTGGCCACAGTTGGGAGGTGTTGTATTTAGCTCTCTCTTGTATTTCTCCTCCAGGTCGCAGCTACGAATGATGGGGCAGCTACAGATGGGGTCTGCCCCCAGCCTGGTCCAGACTCCCAGACTATTAAGGAAGAGGAGATAGTGGAGGATGGCTGGACCATTGTCCGGAGAAGGAAATGAGTGGGGCTGGAAATAGTCTGGGTCCTTGTTTGCTAGTTGTTTGGGGCTTGTCTGTAGGGGTTTTTTGGAGGGTCATGGACCTCTGGACTGGCTACCCCATCTCCACCCTCTCCCATTCCCCTGTCCAGCTCCTTCCAGGGGAAGAAGAGCCCAAGGGTCTTTGGTCTTGGGGTGGTCTGAGTGATGAGGCCTGGTTTCCCAGCAAAGTGCCACTTGGGTGCAGTCAGTGTGAAGAGGGAGGGATGAGTGGGTATGGGAGTGACTAGAGGAAAAACTAAACGCTGGCTGGTAGTAGGCAGGTGGATGTGTGAAGGGAGAGGACCAACAGGAGAACCATCATTCCCGCTGGGTAAGGAATGTTGAGATGAGCTTGCTCATGGAAGAGAGGCTAGTTGATGATGTGAACGGAAGTAGCTGTGGTACCTCTCACTCGCTTCCCCCTGCCCCCACACAGAGCAGCTCTGTGCCCCTGCCCAGAAATTGGAACCTCCCAGGAACATTTCCTTCCTGCAGCCCAGTGTCCAGCCCTGGGCTCCTTCAGGATGTCTTAAGACCTTGTCTAGGCAGTGAGCTCGGGGGACCTGGGCTTTGTTTTCTGTCTCCTTCAACCTCTTTTCAAACTCCTCATCCCATTGAAGTCCAGGGATGAGGCTTAAGACCTCAATAAATAATACCTTATTGTTTAATTTGTGGCTTGACCTGTGAGTAGTCTTGGAATCAGCCTCCTGGGAGCTGAGCTTCAGAGCTCAGCAAGGGAACAGTTTCTGGGCCCACCCCAGCAGCCTGGTACTTTGGACAAACAAACAGATGGACGAATGGAGCACAGCAGCGCTCTGAACGTTTCCGTAAGCCTGAAATAAACTGTATTTTTCTTTAAAAAACAAAACAGAGTATTCATTGTCCTCCCCCCCTGTTCCCCTGTCCTGCCCGGTGGCCCTGCCATGGGTCTGGACGATAAAATACTGGGTAGCCTGGGGCCAGGTAGAAGCTGTAAGCTGTGGGAGAGGCAGGAGGTCACCACCCCATGTAGCATCATACGTGTGAAGACACTGGTTGAGGGGGCAGGGGTGGGCCAGGACCATGGGGTCAGTGGCAGAGCTGGCACTTGAATCCAGATCTCCTGCCTCTGGTGCTCTGGGGGGAATCGGGTGGAGGCAGGATCTGTAGGGTATTGAGGGGTTGGGGGGAAATGGCCTAATTCAGGCAGGTCTAGCAACAGCTCCCACCCTCCCTGGAGGACAGGGTTTAAAAAAAATTAACATCACTGTAGGAATATTTGTTTTAAAAGCCCAGGTTTTGTGAAAAGATGAATTAAAAAACCCAAGACCCAGCATTCAGGATTGAAAGTGCCCATGATGGGAGTTCAAGTATTGACTGAGCTGGGAGAGAGTGGGCTGGGGCCCTCAATTGGACATGGGCAGCTAGAGTGTGGGGCAGGGGGCCCCAGTTACCCACAAACCCTCTAGGTCTTGTCTCGGGTCTGGGGGGCTTCGGAGGGTTCCGCCGTGGCTCCTGAAGCTGCCACTGGTGCCTCCTCCATCTCTCTGTCCTCAGACAGTGTGGGCCCTGGGCAGAACGTGTCCCCACGGCCTGCCCGGCCGAGCACAGCCATCCAGCGCCGCTGCAGCTCCTCTGTCTCAGGACTGAAGTACCAGCTCAGGTGGCTCTGGGTGATCTTGAAGACATGCCGTCTGTCAGGCCGTTCCCCAGCCTCTGGAGGCCCCACCTCAAAGCCAATGAGGGGCAGGCTGCGCTGGGCTTTCACATCCTGGGGAACAGGGACAAAGCCAGGGATCACCTAGGGGTCGGGCCTCTCACTGGTTTTTGTATCTGCTAAATCCCTCTTTTTCTTCCCCTGCTCAAGAACCTTAACGTGGCTTCACTGAGCAACAGGAAAATGTCTGAATTGGGGCTAGAACGCAGGCTGGTTCAAACACCTCTTTCCTTCCACACCCCAAACCAGGTGGGCTAGTCTCTTTAGCATATAATGTTTTCCGGCCTTTGGGCTGTTGCCCCCCATCTACATCTTCCCCACTCCAAATTGGATTAAGCAGTGCCTTGTCTCCACTACAGCTTCCTCCAGGAAGCTAGCTCCCCCCACAAGTCACCGACTTTTCTCTACATAAGCTGACCTACAGTCACTCCTTGCCTCTAGCCAGTCTTTGTCTCACAAGGATGGGGGCTTCTGATTTCTCCTTAGGTTCACCCTATCCTCCACGGTCAAGGAGAGGTGAAGGACTGGGGTGAAAGGAGGGCAGCCTGGTTTTGCCAGGTGGCTGAAAGGACCCAAAGGAGTAGTATACACACCTGAGGGGCTCCGTAGATGTACAGCACCAAGGGTTCGTTCTCAGGGACCACAAACCATGCCTTGTGCCAGCCTTTCCCGCCCTTCTCCATGTAGTGCAGGAAGCTGCAGATGACGCTGTTCTCCGCAGCCACTGAGGCCTGTTTCTGTGGCCAGAGACATGGGGGGCATCAATGTTGATAGGAGGCCTAGGCTGGCTCCTCTTGGCTTCAACACCCCCTCAGCATAGGGATTGCTATATTTTCCATGTCTCCGAGGAGGACGCTGAAGCTCAGGTGGCGGGAGTGATTTGCCCGTTGTCACTCAGTGAGTCAGAGTCGAGATTCAAAGCCAGGCTTGTCTGCCAGATTTGGGCCATGGCTGCTGCCTCTAAGGGTTGGTGGGAGGGGTGTGTAGCTCTCAGTGGGGGCACCTAAATGCCAGTCAGGCATTCTTCCATCAGTCCATTTATTCCTCAAGTCATTTATGCAGTTACACTTCATCTTTTTTTTCACCTTTCATCACATGCATTCCCTACCCTCAGCGAGAAGCAACCTAGCGTTGTGGTTAAGGGGTTGGGTGGGTGGGTAAGGCAGTCAGTCCCAGAATCCCAGCCCTAGATGGAAATATATTGAGTTGGAAGCAGAGCATATAGGGCTGTTGTAAGGATTAAATGAATTAATACATGCAAAGCGCTCAGAAGAGTGCCTGGCACAGAGTTAGCTTTCTTTAAGCATTAAATAAACACCTCAATTTGAAAAACAAAAGCAAAAGCGTGTGTATGTGCACGCATCTAGAAAGATAGGAAGCATAAGTGTTAATGGTGGTAATCTCTGGGTCAAAGGAATACGGTGTTTTTGTTATTTTTGTTTATATTGTCTAACTTTCTTCAGTGCATATATCCTACTCTGTAATAAGAAAGCAGTCACTCACTGTGTCACATGGGCAAATAACCTCCCAGGGCCTCAGTTTCCTCATTTGTAAAACAGGAATAGGAATAGCATTGATAGGTAAGTTACTGTGAAGAATAAAGCACTTAAATAAAAATTACTCTCTCATTCACTCATACTCACTTTACTCACTCCAAGCCTGGGTCACTTGTTCAGTAGATACACACGGTACTACGATTTCAGAGGTGCCCAGGCCTCAGCCACCACTGCATGGGTGGCTGGGGCCCATGTGGTCAGTGTGGGTGGCTTAGTTGGGGGGTTGGCTCTTACCTCCAGGATGGACCTCCGGCGCTGGGGTGTATGCTGGCTGCAGGCGGGGCTGCTCCCGGGCACACCATGCAAGGCCACGTAGCAGTCAGTGCACACACGGTTGGAGCGGTTGTTGTCATAGACAAGGCGGGCCCGGAACTCGGAGCACTTCCCACAAACCACCTGGGGTGGCAAGTGGGTAAGAACAGCCTGATTCCAGCGGGCCTTCCCCTTCAGTGTACCAACTCCCACAGCAGACTCACAGCCTCCCCCCACTTAGTGCCCATTTAGAAGTGGGCCTTTGGGCTGCCAGCCTGTCCCCTCCCTAGCTCTGCCCCTGCCTCCCAACACTCACATGCCCGCAGGCCTTGCAGTGGTGCCTGCGTTTGGTGATGGAATTGAAGGGCTCCTGGCAGCGCATGCACATGGTGACTTCCTTTTCCCGGATGGGCGTAGGTGCCCGCTTCCCGAGATCCACATTCTGGAGAGAGGGCCAGGTCTCAGGTCAGAGACAGCTACTCCCCAGTCCAGTCCACCCAGCCCTTGCCCCTGCCCCTGCCCCTGCCCCTGCTCCAAGGCTTGGATCATCACTGGGAGGCAGCAGATACATTCAGAAGACCTGCCTTTGAGTCCTGGCTCTGCTCTACCTCACTGTGCGACTGACGACCCGTCACGTCTACTTTCTGAGCATTGTTTGCCCAGTGAGTTCTCTGTGGCCCTACCAAAAGAAGACTGTGCTTCTGAGGTCATGCACTGCCTCTCTGGTCTTTACCCTCTGGGAAGGGGAGAGGAGCATCACAAGGTAAGGTGGGCACCTGGAGGCCCGGAGGGGGTCCCGGTGCAGGAGGAGGGGGTGGGGACTCTTACCGGAGAGTTGGGGGGTGTGTCTTCATCTTCCCTGTTTGTGGAGTTCAACAGTTTGAAGGTCTCCAGCGCCTGTTCATGCTTCAGGAGGGTAGAGTTGATGGCCTGGGAGGAGGTGAAAGAAATAAGAGGTCAGAACACCTCAAAACCCACCCATTTCCACCCTTACCTCACCTTCCTATAACCTAGCTTGGAGTCAGAAAAGTTGGGTTCTAGTCCCAGCTCTACCCCTTGCTAGGTGTATGACCTTGGGCAAGTCCCTTCCCAAAATCCAGGTCTCAGTTCTTATATTTGTGAAGTGGGGGAGGGGGATCAGCGGCTGAAAAACCACAGAAGGCCTTCCTGGCTATTACTATCTGGGATTAAGGTTTTACAGGGCTTAACTCACTGGGGTTACACCCTCAGAGGAGCCAGCTTTCTAAAGGAAGAATTGGTTAGTTTCTGCTTAACCTCTGGACCTCAGTTTGCTTATCTGTAAAATGGGGATGGTAAAGTTTATTGGAAGGCAGGTGTCCAGGCCCATTCTGGTGAGATGTGAATTTTAGGGGAGAGCCCACCACCCCCTTGAAGACCTGTTAATACTCTTCCAGCCCCCTACCACAAAGCCTTCTTGGATGTTACCTGGACCCAGTCTTTCTTCTCCTCCTCAGTCCTTGGGTAGGGAAGGTGGTGGGGGCAGGGGGAAAGAAAGATGTTGGGTTAGGCAGGCCAACCAAAAGCAATTGTAGTGGTAAAGAGCAGGTGTTTTGGAGTTGGAAAGACCTGAGTGTGACCCTCCGTTCCTTCACTTATCACTTGTGACCTTAGGCAAGTCATATAACCTATCTGAGCTTATTCAACAGTTATTAATACTCTCCAGAGCCTGTGCTAGGAACTTGGGCCTCAGAGAGGACCCTACCATCAAGGAAGGAGCTCACGGTCTAGAGGGGGAGACAGGGACAATACAGGGGGATCAGTGCTGTGACAGAAGGAAAATGGGGCTGAGGTGATCTGTAAAGCGCCCAGCACAATCCTTGATACACTAGGTGCTCAATCAGTGTGAGTTGCTTTTTGTTTAAGCTTTAAACAGTATGTTATTATCCATCAAAGTTTATATGGCTGCTTCATATTGTTCCATAGAGATATCTAATTTCTCTACATAATTTCCCTCATGAACTGTATTTACTGCTTTTGTCTTAAAGTGTCCATATATGTATGCATCTATTTTTGGACTCTGTTCAGTCTGTCTAATTTATATCCTTCTGCCATAAAACACTTTTTAGTAGTTTTTTGCTAAGTCTTGAAATCTGGTAATGTAAATCTTCAAACTTTGTCATCAAGATTGGTCCGGCTGTGCTAGGTTCGTTGCATTTCCATATATATTTAGAATCAATATGTCAACTTTTACACACAAAAAAATCTGAGATTTTGATTGGAACTGAAGCTGTAGATCAATTTGAGATCATCATAGTCCTAGCAATACTGAATACTTCAGTACATGAAATGATAAATCTCTCATTTATTTAGTTCCTTTTAAATGTCTCTCAGCAAAATTTTATGGCTTTCAGGGTAGAGGTCTTGAAACTATTTCATTGAATTTGTTTCTAGGTATTTGATACTTTTGATATGACTGTAAAGAACATTATTTTTCTAATTTTATTTTCTAATTGTTGCTAGTATGTAGAAATACAATTAAGTTTTATATCAACCATATATCTGGTGATCTTGATAAAGTCATTAGATACGGTACTTATTAAATTTGTTTGGATTAAAAAAAAAAAAAAAGAAGGCAGGCTCCCACATGCCACGGAGCAACTAAAAGTTAGACGAGGCCAGGCAGGGGTCAGCCAAGAAGCTGGTCCTACTCCTAGTGAGCAGTTGATGGGCCTGCACCAGGGTGGAGGCCTTGGAGACTGCAGGGCAGACCAGAGAGTTGGGGAAGGAAGGCAAAAATATATACTGATTCCTAAGTCAGTGGTTCTAAACCCTGGTGCACACATTAAAATCATCTGGGGAGCTTTTAAAACTCCCCATGTTCAGGCTATACCCCAGACATATTAAACCAAAGTCTCCAGGGGTGGGTCCCAGACATCAGTATTTTTTAAAAGCTCCTCAGCTGATTCCTACGTCACCAAAGTTGCGAATCAGTTGTCTAAATGGTGGGCATATGGGTATTTGTTGTATTTCTACTTTTCTGGATATTTGAAATTTTTCATTAAAAACAACTTTTTAAAGGGCAGTAAAAGCAACTGCAAAGCAAATGCTCCATGCCTTCCCTCTGCCACGAGGAGGAAACCCTACACTGCTCGGGGCACCCTTTTGGGCCCAGCATCCCTCTGCAGCCCCCTCCTTCCCAGCCTCCCGGCAGACGTGGCTTATCACTTAGGCTCTGCTGAGGCCTGACTGGGCCCCACACCTGCCCTCCCCTGGAAGTGCCTGTTGTCGCCTTTGTTCTCACTTTCCTGGCCACAGGCCTCTGAGATGCTCTCTCAGTCTCTCAGAGCATCAAACCTAACTCCCTTCTCTCATCTTCCAGGAGGACACCCTCTAGCGCGCATTCATCTCTCTCTCCTGTCTCCACACAGTTCCAGCAATGAGGCTTCTGACTCTCATTTCTTAATTCCTTGCAGCCTGTCAGAAGCAGATCATCTACCCATGTGCATCCACTCGCTGGCCCTGACCATGGCCTCGATACCCTATCACCTGGGCCCTCAGAAGGCAATTCCCGCTCTGCTGCTTTTTAGCTGTGGGATCTTGGGCAAGGTGCATAACTCTTCTGTGCCTCAGTTTCCTCATCTGTAAAGTGAGGTTGATGGTAACAGTGGCTACTTCAAGGATTGTTTTAAGAATTTGACTAGTCAATTTAAACTTAAATTGTTTAAGTTAAAGTTAACTTAAAACTGCCTGGCAGGGACTTCCCCGGTGGCACAGTGGTTAAGAATCCGCCTGCCAATGCAGAGGACACAGGTTCGAGCCCTGGTCCGGGAAGGTCCCACATGCCGCGGAGCAACTAAGCCCGTGCGCCACAACTACTGAGCCTGCTCTCTAGAGCCTGTGAGCCACAACTACTGAGCCCGTGTGCCACAACTACTGGAGCCCGTGCACCTAGAGCCTGTGCTCTGCAACAAGAGAAGCCACAGCAATGAGAAGCCCGTGCACTGCAACGAAGACCCAACACAGACATCAATAAATAAATAAATAAATAAAAATTAAAACAAAACAAAACAAAAACTGTGCCTGGCATAACAGCAAGTCTTCATTAAATGTGAACTATTATTATAATCATTCAAGTAGAGAATGCATATGAAGGCCCCTTTGTTAAATAGCTAGGCATTATTTTAAAATTTGTTATTATTTTTTTATCATGAAAAGCTTCAAGCATACAGGAAAGTAGATAGGATAACACAAGTACATTAAATATATACCCACTATATAGATGCAAATTTTAAAAATATTTTGCTATATTTATCTTATATGTATATATTAATATATATTTATATATGTAGATATGTGTGTATATGTATATATTTTTTGGTTGATAAATCATTTAAAAATAAGTTACAGATATCATGATACTAAATCATCAGCATGCATCACCAAAAAACGAGGCCATTCTCCTATATCCTCCTATACCATTATCACACCTGAGAAAGTTAGCAATAATTCCCTGATAGCTGATGCCCAGTTCACAGTTAGGGTTTTCCCTATTGTCTTGCAAATGTCTTTTAGGGCTATTTTTCTCAAACCAGACTCCTATCATGGACCAAGCATTGCATTTGGTTGTTATTTCTCTTAAATCTCTGAACCTACAATAAACTGTTTGTGCTGCTGTTATTTATGTTTGGTTTACTATCTCATTCTTCCTTCTCCTCTAACAAAGCCCATCAGAAGAGCAAGCATCTTTGGGGAAAGGTACCCACCCTTTCTCTGGAACAATCTCTCCTCTAGGGTGGTAGCCTCTGCCCTGGCACTAGGCCTAGAATGCCTCAGGATATCTGAAGGGAAGAGGGGGCTGGAGGGAAGATACAGGCAAGGGCAAGTACCTGGCCTGGAGCTCCAGGGAGCGCTGCTTTCCTGACACCAGGAAGGTCCGAGGCAGATTGAGGTTGGAGCTTTCCTTTAGCTGAATGGAGAGAGAAAGGGGCTTGGTGAGGCCTACTGAGCTCTACAGGGCCCTCGCCCTCTGCACATATGCACACACTTGGGGTCAAAGTCAGAACGTCGTTGTTCCTCCCAGCACCAGGGCCCCACTCCGGGTCCCCATTTCCCACCTCCTGGTGCTCACCTCCATGCCATCTACATCGATGCGTGCCCGCACGCTAAACTTCTGGCCAAGGAGCCGCAGCCTGGGCACACAGTAAAGGAGGCGGTCGTTGAACTAGGAAGCAAGAGGTTGCAGATGTATGTGTGGAGGACCCACAAGGGGTGTGGCCCAGCTCCCTTCCGTTATTACTCCCAAAGCTTTACTGCTAGGGACTCAAGGCAACAGGTGGAGAAAACACAGTCCAGACTGGGCACAAAGGTTGCAAGGAAAGAGCCTCGGCGTGGGAGTCCCTTCCTAGTTGGGTGGCCTTGGGCAAGTCACTTCTCTCTAAGTCTTAGTTACGTTATCCGTAAAGTAGAGAGAAAAAAATTCCCAGTAAACGTAGTGAAACTACAATGAGTTAGTAGAGGAAAGAATGGAGAGCAGGAAGTATAGCCTTGAGTGAGTACCAGGTCAGTGTGGCGGGCGGGGGTGGGGGGCATGCACCCCTACCCGTGGCACTTACTAGGATGAGGTATCGGTCTTGAGTGGTCCCGTTCTTTGCTGACAGCTTAAGGATGTGGCCTTCTTTTATGAGCTCTTTAGTGGGGCTGACAATGTCTTCCTCACCCCCTAGCAGCTCATATACCTTCAGCAGCTTGTGCATTCGCTCCTGGCAGGAGACAGTGAATAAAAGGCAGGGTTTGGGGTGCTGGCCTCCCCTCAGATGTCCACAAGTCGCAAGCCCCCCACCCCGGAATGGAGATCGAGATAGGTGGCTTGACCAAGGAAGGGCGGGGGTTAGAAGGACCACTCACCATTTTGCGGATGGCAGCATTAGAGTGCTCTGCTGCTGTGGCTATCAGCTCCAGAGACTCTGCGGGCGGAGTGGGAGGTCAGATGGGGGGTGGCTAGCAGAGAAAAGCCTCTTGGGAGCTTCTCTGCTCCCTGAATACCTCCTCCTGGCCTGACCACACCCTCCCCATTCCAGAAAGTGCCAGCCTCAAAGATGTCCATAGCAACAGCACTTAAAATCAGAAACTGACTCAATGAATGCCACAATAGCAGAATCACAGGACATGAAATAGCTGGCAGCCAATAAAACGCAAGCTTAAGATTATTATTACCATTAAGAAAACAACAATAAGAGTTACACATGTAACTGGAAGGAAATATACCCATGTTTAACAAGTTGTCTCTGGATGATGGGACTATGGGTGATTTTTATTGTCTTCTTTTTTCATATTTTTGACAGAGAACACGTATTACTTTTATAATTAGAAAAAAGTCAGATAAAGAAGCAAAGAGATGATCCTGTTCTTTGTCTCAATAATTCTGATTATAGGAATCTATACTAAGAAAATACAGGTTTTATGTACAAATACACTTTCATTGCAGTGGTGTTTACAACAGTGTCAAACCAGAAACAACCCAGTTAAATAAATGTGCATTCATATAATGCAATACTAAACAACCTTTGCAAATGATGCTTTGGTAGGGTTTTTCATAATCTGTGAAATGCTCAGGGTATTTTAAGAAAAGGAAAGGATACAAACTTGTATATACCGAATGCTCTCAATTTCACAAATATACGTGTATAAAAAACACCAGGAAGAAAATATGTCAAAATGTTCCTCACACTTATTCTCTGGAGTCTCGTATCATAGGTGATTTTCTTCCCTGCCTCTTTCAGCTTTCCTGTATTTCCATATTTCCTATTGTGACCAGGTATCAGAAAAAAAACGAAATAAGTCCCTATGCATCTCCACACACTAACAAATCTTGCCCATGCTTGAGGCCCAGCTGCACTGCACCCCTCTCTTGTCTGCACGGTGCTGTATTTTCCCACTCAGAAAATATGCCTGTACTGGAGGAGCACAGGTGCTTCTGAAGAGGATCCACATGGTTGGCAAACCAAGTGTTATTTTCCTAGGGGAAGATGACCAAGGAAAATGACCATGGAAAATGACCTCCATGACCAAGTCTTAGTGCTCAAGATCTGTGGCCCCTAACCCAGTTCAGGCCTTTCAGGTGCCAGTCTCCAAGCTCCCAGCCCTTTTCCATCCTAGCTACCAGAGGGAGCGTTCTCACATACAGCTTGCTGTCACTCCTCTGTTCAAATCTGTCAGTGGTTTCCCTTTGCCTGCAGGGTAAAGACTCAGTCCTTTAGCCTGGCATTCAAGGCCCTTGGTGATCTGGCTTCTGCTGACCTCTCCAGCTTTCTCCACTTGCACCTCTCTAAACATGTCCTGTCTTGCTTCACCTGGCCAACTCAGTCTTCTGAATTCAGCTCACCTCCTCCAATAAGCCTGCCCTGAGCTCCCAGGCTGGATTAGGATACTGTCTGGGTTTCCACCTTCCCCTTTGCTCCTCTCTGTCCCACCAGTCACACTACGTATTCATTGTGTATTTATATATCTGCATCCCTCAGCAGACTAGGAGCTCCCTAGGATGGGGCCAAGGTCCCACCATCCTCTCCTGGGCTCCTGAACAGATGCTTTGCATGCCATCATTCAATTGTCACAACAACCCTATGTGCCCTGTTTGTCCTTGTTTGTCCAATGAGGAAATTGAGACTCAGAGAGAAGAGGTGCCGGCCCTAGGCTACCTGCCTGGGAGGCAGCTGAGCTGACATCAGAGCTGCCCTTTCTCCCACACATTCTGCATCTCCCCCCGCCCCAGGGCAAGGGGCATGCTGGGTCGTGGAGGTAGGCAGTGCCCCGGGAAGGGTACAGGAAGAAGACTCTGGCAAGCTGTGGGCATATACGTTCAGGCCTGTGGAGGCCGCTGGACTCAGACCGCTTTGCTATCGAAGCGTATTGTGTGAGGTACAGACTGGCATTTCCAGGGGTCCAGTGCGTGTAGGCTCTGTCTGGGGATTCGGTGTGGGGATTTCAGTCTAGGATTTCATTTGGGGGTTCAGGCTAGGGAGTGTGCTTTGGGGAGCTTTGTGTAGGAGCTTGGTCTGGAAGCTCTGGTGGGCCTGGTCTAGGCTTGGCAGTCTGGGATCCTGGTTTGAGTTCAGTCTTGGGCTCGGGGTAGGCTGCTCAGGCCAGGAGTTCCGGCTGGCCTGGTTTGGGGAGTCTAGGGTCCAGGCTGCAGAGTTCAGTCTGGGAAGTAGAAAGTGGGGGAGTCAGTCTGGGGAACCAGGATTCAGTGGGGGCTCAAATCTGGAGGTATCTTCTGGGGTGCTACCTGGGGATTTTAGTCTTGAGGAGTAAAAAAAATTAGGGAGGTCAGCTTAAGATCTTGGGCTGGTGGGGAGCTCAGTGAGCACATCTCAGGCTGGCTCTCATTCAGAGATTTTCATTCTGAGCAGCTCAGAAAACTGGACTGGGAAGTTCTTTCTGGGGGGTTCATCTTTGAGCTCAATGTGGGGAGCTCAGCTGGCCAAGCTCAAGCTCTTAAGTTCATTCTAGGGACTCAGATAGGGCTGAGATTGGTATAAAACAGGAACCGAAGTTAGGTGAACTCAATCTGGGGGCTGATTTTAGGGGCATTCAGTATGGAGGGCATTCAGTAATAAAAACAACTAACACTTATTGAGTCTTTACCATGTACCAGGTACTGTGCCAATAGCTTCACCTGGATCATCTCATTTATCCTCAAAACAATTCTGTGAGGTAGGTATCATCATCATCTGGAGAGTCATTCTTTTGGGGTCAAGCTAGAAGTCTCAGTCTGAGCGACAGTAAATGGGGGGGGTAATCTAGGGTGCTCAGTTTGGCAATACCTGTTTATAAAATGGTGGCTAAGGAGATGAGACTGGGATGCTCTTTTGGGGGAATCTCCCTCTGGGACCTCAGGCCGAGGGCTGTGACTGGGAACCCACTCTCAGCGCCCCGGGTGGGGAGAGCATTTTGGAAACTCAAGTCTGAGGATATTAGTTTGGGGAAACCAGTGTGGGGGATCTATAACTGGGACCTCAAACTGGGTTCAGCCTGAGGGCTCAGGTTGGAGATGTCAGTCTATGGGGCTCATCCCAGCTAGTCAGTCTGGAAGGCTTTTTCTAGAGGTTTAGGTTTTATAGTTCATCCTGATACCTCAGTGGGGATTCTCATTCGGGGAAAGGACTAAGGCACTTAGTCTGCAGAGGTCTGTTTGTAGAGTTCGGCTATCAAATTTTCTAGTGTTCTAGCTCTTTCTAGAAGTCCAGGCTTGGTAGCAAAGTGCCCCATCTGGTGGGGTGGAAGGGGCTCAGTTTAGGAAGTGGACACAGCAGTGGACACAACTGTCTGCTCCCGACACTTGTGGCTTCCAGGACCCCACGTTTTCTTGGTTTCCCTCCTACCTTTAGGGCTCTTCCTTCTAAGTCTCCTGTGCTGATTCCACCTCCCTCAGCTTTGTCCTTGGCCCCCTTTTCTTCTCCATTTACACTCAATCCTTCGGTGACTATGGCCAGCCTCATGGCTTTGCATACTATCCCTGTGCTAGTGACATCCAAATCTCTCTCCCTGGGATTCTAGGCTCATCTAGCTCCAAATCAAAGTCCTACACTCATCTCAGGAGCCATCACCACCAGCCAAAAATATGCATGCAAGTCATTCTTGACTCTTTCTCCCAAGCCCCACACCCATTCACCCTAGTTCTTTCAGTGCTACTTTCAAATATAATATATTCTGAATCCAACCATTTCTCACTACTTCCAGTGCTACCATTCTCATCAAGCCAACCTTTCCCACTTAGATTATTGCAAAAGGCTTCGAACTGGTCTCTCAGCTCCCTTTCTAGCTCCTCAAGTGATCCTAATCAAAACCTTGCCATGGCTACCCGCTGCACTCAGAATAAAATCCATCTCCTCATCTTGGCCTTCCAAGTCTTGCTCCTGTCTCCAGCCCTATTTCTTCCACCATTCTACCTTCACTGGTCATGCTCAGGTCACACTGGTCCTCTTGTTGGTCCAGAGATATGCAAGCTGCCGCCCCCTGCCCCACCCCAACCCCACTTAGGAACTCTGCACCTGCTGTTGCCTCTGCTTGGAACGTGCTCCTTCCTACTCAGCACGTGGCTCCCTTCTTCTTATTCAGATTTGACTCAAGTATCCCCTATTCTGAGAGGCCACCCAATCTAAAGTTGACCCCCCAGTCACTGTCACATTACCCTCTTATTCTCTGAATCACACATAGCACCTATCTAATGTTCTCCAGTGTATTTATGACTTTTGTCTACTGTCTATCTCCCCGAGTAGAATACACACTCCCTGAGATCAAGGACCTTGTCCGTCTTGTTCACCTCCATGTCCCCTGTGCCTAGGACAATGCACAGAACACCGAGGTGCTCAGTAAATAGCTGTTATATTAATGAAGGAATGAATGGAAGTAACAGCCTGGGGAGAGAAAGTTGGGGAGACTCTGGGCAGCACTCTCTGGGGTGTGACCTTGAGGAGTGGGTCTCATACTGAAGAAACCACTTTTCTAGTGGTTCAATGTGTGACTACTTGTCTAAGGAGGTGGTATCTCAGCCTAGAGATCCAAATCTGGGAGGCAGAAAATATGGAGTCCAGTCTGAGGTGCTCAGTTCTGGAGAGGTGATTCTGTGGGGTTCTGATCAGACATGGGGGTTCTTTTGGCAGGGTCATTCTGGGTAGTGGCTGGTGGATACGGAGTGAAGCTCTAATGTGGAGGATGGAAAGTCAGGGGCTTGATGAGACAAGCCTCTTTCTGGGGAGCTCAGCTGTGGAGATTCAGTAAAGAGGACTTGGCCTGAGAGGGTCAGTCTGCGCCCTTAGCCTGGTGGCTCAGTCCCTGGGGGTTTAGACTCAGTTTCACTTTGCACTTGGGACAACTTCATTTGAGGACAAGTCAAAGGGTCAGCCTTGGGGTCTCAACCTAGGAAACAGATGGCTCCCTTTAGGGGATCTTTCTGGCTATGCCCCTCAAACTCTGGAGTTCCAGTTGGGAACTTCAGACTGGGGGGGACTCCTGAATGTTCTCTCTGGGTGCTCAGGTAGAGATCTCAACCTGGAGGTTCATCCTGGGGTCTCATTCCAGACCCTCAAGGTGGGCCTTTCAGTTTGGAGGTCCTATTCTGAGATCTCAATTACGTGGCAATGGAAGGCTGACCCTGTGAGTTAAGTCTTGGGGTGGGGGGGGCAGGGCCCGTTGTGTGCACTCACTTTGGGCATCCTTGCTGTCCGGGGAGCCATGGGGCAGCTTTAACAGATAGTCCTTGAGAAGCAGCTCATAACGGGGGATGCGCTGCACAGGCTCCAGCATGTGGTGCTGCAAGGTCAGGTTGCCACAGGCTTCCTCCTTCTGTGACAGGCAGAAGCAGGAGGGTTCAGGTCTGGCCAAAGACCCCTGACTGGGTCCCTGCAGACCTGTCCACCCCAGTCGGCCCCATCCAGCTTCACTGCTTACCTGCACCTCATGGATGATCACTTTAAACTGGGTAGAGCGCTCTGTCCAGGTGTTGACCAGCTCCACGGCCCGGTCGAAGTTCTTCACATACTCGCCGTACATCTTGAGGAAGGGTGCCAGCTTCTGCAGGATGTCTCCAATGCGTGGGTAGCGGTCCCTAGGGGGAAACAGGGGCTGATGTGGTCCTGCTGATCCTTGTCCCCCACAATGCCCCCACCCTGTAGGCCGGTCTTATCTCAGTCCTGGAAATCTACCTCTCAGCCAGTCTGCTCCTTTGGAAATGCTACTTATACTATACACAAAGTAGGCCAAAAGGCTCAGTTTGACCTGAGACCACAGCCTGGGCTGCCACCCACCCCAACTCTGCCCTGCCTTGAGCACAAGGGATGACACGTCCTGGAATACCCACTCTGACCTTACTGCAAGGGCCACTTCATACACTGCTTTTTGATTCTGTGCCCAGCCTTGTGCTGGGTGATTCTGGGGACACAAATGAGTCACACTTAGCTGAGCCCTGAGAGGGTCACTGTCAGGTAGGGGAGGGCAAAGTAACCAGGCCTGGTTGCACTCCTCAGGAGTCACAGTCTACTGGAGGACACAGAGGACCAAACCTGGTCCCAGCCTTCATTGGTCACAGTCTGCTGGGGGAGACACGAGAACCAGCCCTGGTTCAGCCCTCAGGGGTCACAGTAGTTGGGGAGATGTAGGAAGTGACTTCATGCCAGCCGTCTGTGGTCACACAGACACGCTTTATCCTGTGGGTGTGGGGAGCATGGAGATGATTTAATCAGGAAGTGACATGGTCTGATTGTTGTTCAGAAAGACCATTATGGCAGGTGGTATAGACGCTAAAGGATGAATTGGAAGAGGAGAGCTTGGAAGCCAGGAGACTGCCTATGAACCTTGCCCTTCTACCTCAGGACTCGGCTCAGATCTCACCTCCTCCCTGAATCCTTCTTTAACCCCCAGGCTAGTTTTGGTCCCTTTATCTGGATTCCCACAGCCTCCCATTCTCAGCTCTATCATAGCACTGATAAAAACAAACAAACAAAACAACAAAAAAAATTGCTCACATTCATTTAGCACTTATTACATACCAGGTACTGTTTTAAGCTCTCTACATGTATCAACTCATTTAATCCTTAAAATAACCCTACAACGTAGGCTATTACTATTACCCTCATTTCACAGCTGAGGAAACTGAAGCAGAGTAATTTAAGAAATTCGCTTAACATCATAAAGCTAGCAAGAGGCAGAACTGGAATTTGACCCCAGCCAGTTTGGCTCCTAACCTCATACTCTTTAGAGCTTTGCTATTATTCTGTTGTAATTTTCTGAGTCCTGATCTGTCTTTCATTATAGATTGGGAGGGCCTAGAAAGCAGAGCTTAGGCCTGATTCTTTCTGTGAAAGGTGGTGAGGGGAGAGGGCAGGAAGGCGGGCAGCGTAGGTCTGGGGCCCCTCACCATTCCTCCATGCGCTTCTCTAGCTCAGGCAGCAGGAATTGCTGGTGGAAGCAATAGATGGAGCAGATGTTAGAGAAGATGCCATGGACGACGTCAGCCGGGAAGGAACTGCGGTTCCGAGCTTCTTCCAGCAGCCGGGCGCAGAACACCTATGGGGCAGGGCAGGAGAGATCAGCCCAGTGGGGCCTGGGGCTTAGCTGGGGAAGGGGCAACTGGCAGGTGAGGGCAGTGTCTGTGGGCAGCTCTGTGGAGTTTTGGGATCAGCTCTGATCTTGAGACTGAGGAGTGAGGGAATGGAGTTTGGCTTACAATGTGGGGTTGGATTTCAGGTTGTCAAGGTTAGGATCTGAAGGTAGGCATTGGAACAATGAGAAGTCAGGATCAGGGTCAGGGTCAGAGAGAAGTCTGGAATTAGATCCATTCATTCAACAAATATTTTTGAGTGCCTACTGTGTGCCAGGCAGTGAACAAAGCAGACAAAAATTCCTACCCTTAGGGATTCTTAGTGGGTTTGGGGGTCAGGGATAGGTCCAGGGTTAGAATGAGGTTCAGAGTGTGGTTCACAGCCAGGGGTTACTTCAGGATCTGGGTCAGAGTTGCAGTCAGGGTTGGTATACCTACCCAGGTTTAGGAATGAGGGTTGATACAAAGATCAAGCTTGGGGTCATGAATCAGAGTTGGCTTCAGGGATAGGATGGGGGTCAAGGTCAGAGGGGAGCCTTACCAAACTCTAGATTCTGGCCCCAATGGTAGGGTTGGGCTCAGTGGTGCCTATCACTTCCTCCTTGGCACCCGCCTACCAGGTCCTGGTGCCCCGGCACCCCTGAGGGACCATTCACCTGATCCAGGAGGTGGAGCCTGGAAACATAGGCTTTCTCGGTTTGCAGGAGCTCGTTGGCAATGTGGAACACCTTCTGCTGCACAGTCAACTGGAGAGAGAAGAGGCAACTGCTGGTCCATCATCCTGTACCCTAATCTTCACCAACCCCCCAGAATTCTCAGATAGTGCAAATGCTACTCTAAGCCTAATGCCACCCCGAGATAACTCTACCTCCCATCCCTGAACCCATAAGCCCCACAGGTTCACCCCTAACTCCCCCGTGTTTTGTAAAGGTCACCCCTCAATTCTGATGCCGTGCACTCCTCATTCGGTCACTCATTCACCCAGCCATCTGCTCCCTCTATTCACTCAGCATAGTGTAGTGGTTAAGGTGTGGGCTGGAAAGTCAGACTTTCTGGGTTCAAATCCTAGCTCTGACATTTACTAGCCTGCATAAGTTGTATAAATGCTCTGTATTTAAGTCTCTTCATTTACATATACAGATAATAATAGGACCTAAGTCCATTTGTAATTGAGATAACAAAATGATTTAATATAAATAAAACATATTAGACTACGGATTAAGTAGACTATAAATGTTATTTATTTACCCACTCAGTTCACTGTCAGCAAAGGCTTACTGAGTACCTGGGGTGTGAGGAAAACCCAAAAGTATAAAAATGTATAAAACTCATTGCCTGTTGGCCCACTTGCCTGTTCACTGGACACATATTTGCTGAGTCCCAGACCTCGGCCCCCACATTTGAGCCGGGTTCTGGCGGAGCAGGTATTCTGGCTGCGACCTAATTAAGTGCAAGGATGCCTTTGGAAGCAGTGTTAGGCTGCTGGGGCACAGAAAGGGATTCCTGCTGCTGAGAGCCTTTGTCCCACAGCCTCAGGTTCCTAGGGGGCTCTAAGCTCTTGTGGCCCTCTGGAGGCCAGCTGTCTGGAAGTCTCTCTGGATGTGAGACTTTCCATTTTACAAATAAGGAAACTGAGGCTGTGGTGGGGCAGCAGAGACTTGCCCAATGTCACATAGCTACTGAATCTGGGGATTTTCCAGTTGGAACAGGACTTTAAAGATCCCCAACCATGATACCCATCTTCAAGATGGAAAAACTGAGGTCCAGCTAGTGGTTCTTGGATGAGGGTAGAACAATTTTCCTAGTGGGCATTTGGAACTGTGCATGGTCATTTTTGTATTTACAGTGATGGGGGGACAGTGCACAGGTCTGCTACTGATATTTAGTACCAGGAGACCAGGGAAGCCAAACATTCCAAGTGGAAACAACGCCCTGTTTCAAGAGATACTGAGCTGGGGGAAGAATCAAGTGTAAAAGCCAGGCTCCTGATTTCTCCACACAGTCCTGCCTCTCAGTGAACGTGGGTCAGTACCTCCACAGACTCTTGTCTCTCCATCGGGGGCACTGGGATTTCTCTGTCCTTCTCATCCTCCTCCTCGTCATCCTCCTCCTCCAGGTCACTATCAACCTCCTGGGAGCTGGGTCGGTGGGGGTCGGCCAAAGCAACAGGGACACTGGCCAGGGCAGGGAGCCCGGGGCAGAGGCTGTGGCTGGGGGGCCCATCATCACTGATGAAGCAGGTCTCCTCGCTGTTGGATGGTGAGCTGATGCTGTCAATACCGCTGTCCCGATTGGGCACCTTCTCGCCGTCCCGGGGCCCGGGAGCCAGCAGGAACAGGCAGCGGGAGGCCTCGCCCTCGGGGAGCTGGGGCACTGGTGGCTGCAGGGGTGGCTGTGGCAACATGGCTGGCTCTGCGGGACCTGGGCTGGGGCCAGGGGCTGGCCTATCCGAGGCGACAATCACAGGCTCTCTGAGGTGGGTGGTGGACACACATGAAGGCAGGGTATGAGCTTGACTGAGAGGCCTGTCTTACAACTGTCCTTTCTATCCCAGGCCCACCCTACCCCCACAGGGTCCCCTGGGGACCAGACTCACCTTTCAAATTTCTCAATCAGTGAGGATACTGCTGCAGAACTGAGGCTGGCCTCTGCCCTGGAGGCCAGGCCCTTGGCTACTCGGGGGTCTGCAGGCAGTGGGCGTGATGGCGGGGGTGGGATGGGCTCAGGTGGTGGGGGCATCCGGGGCATCTGCAGGTAGCTGGGCTTTGGGGGGACTAGAGAGATGGATGGGAAAAAGAGGGGAGATCCCAATGGGCTGAGTTTGGAGTTGGCTGTCATAGCCAGACCACAGGCCCCTCCACAAACCCCCAGTCTGTACCTTTGCCTGAGGTAGGCACAGAGCAGGCCTGAGGTGAGATGCCAGTGTGCACATGTTAGCCCCAGGTCACAGCCCTTTGCCCCTAGACCACAGTGCTTCCTGTCCTTCTAACAAGCCCTCTCCTCTCCCACTGGCCAACCTTTCCCCTCCTCTGTCCCCGCTCATGGGCCATTCCTCTGCCCCTCTCTGGACCCACTTACCCTGTGGCTTTGGGCCCGGTGCCCGCTTCAGTGGTGAAGGACGCTGGCTGGGGGTTTCAGTGGGGGGACCTGGGTCTGAGCGAAGTCGCTGGGGACCTTCTGGATGAGGCTCAAGGCTCTGGCCAGGGTCAAGGGACAAACTTTTAACCAGGATACGGTTTCCCTGGTGCAGCCCTGCAGAAAGGGAGAAACTGGGTGTGAAGCAACTGATTACCCCAAAGGAGACTGGGAAGTTGTATGTCTTAGCAGGTACCTGTGGTATCGGGCTTTCCTGAGCCCCTTTCCTGGCCACACTGCCTTTCTGGGAAGCCTTTACCCCAGCCATCAGACGGGGAGCCAGGCCCAGGGTTGTGGCTGGCTGTTTTCAGTAACAGACAAGAGTTCTTTGTGATTAGTACATTGATTTCTTGTATGTCAGCAGGCATTATTATTAGGGAGTTTAACCAGGCTGGGGGTGAGCACGAGCAGCCTATGGTTTGTGTACATGCTTGCACTCTTGTTTATTTAGCCACAGTGAGATGCTGAGCCTAAACCATTCTTCACCTTTTTTCTTAAGGTCCTGAGGATATCTGGACTTCCTTTTCTACGGTTTTATATAGCTGAAAATGATGAAATTATATTTCATGAACAAAAGTTTTGCTCCTTAAAATGCCAGCTTCTCACTAATCTGTACTATCCTCTATTTCCACACCTACACACACAAATACACAGCCAGCACCCAGAGTTCAGGTCACAGGAACAGCTTTAAACAGGCAAAAAAATTCAGAAAAGGGAGGTCTTTTTGCACTGTCCCTCTTCTTTCACTGTGGGCTCCCTACCTACCTTTGTCTTTGGGCCTGGGGGAGATGATGGTCACACTGGGGAGAGAAGGTTCAGTCTGGGAGGTGTGAGGGACACCCCCCCCCCCGCACCAAGGAATGGCATGTCCTAAGGGAAGGAGTGTGGCCTGGATGGGCAGGGAGCTGTGGTGGGTCTCAGATGATAGAGAAGAAGGGGACGGGGAAGAGTAGAGTAGAGAGGGCAAGCCCTGGATGGCAGTCTGAGGAGCTGGGTGACCATTCTGTGGGCAGAAGGGAGCCATGAAAAGCTGTTGTAGGGAAGGATGCAGGCAAACAGGTGTGAGGACGAGAGGGTGACTGGCAGCCAAGAGCCCCCAGAGCTCCCACCCACATATGGTGCCAGTTTTGCTGTGCCACAGCCACGTGGCCTCTCACAGCCACAGAGAGGCTGTTAACCTGTGTCACACAGTCTCATACATGACCAGTCACAAGTGGGCCCACTCAGTCACAGAGACACATGGGGTTATTTACACCGTTTCACTTAACTTTGGGGCCGCACAAATTCAAACATCCCACCACGTGCCATCACGCTTCTGAAAGCCTGGTCACACACAGTCACAAAGACCCACAGTCACAACTTCACATATTATCACACAGCCTCACGGTATCTCATGCACCGGCAAACGTGGCCATGCACAGTCACAAAGATGCAAGTCACACAGTGGCAAATCTACAATTTCACACACAGCCTCATACAACAATCACCCAACCACTTACCATCATATACCCACTTACATACTCTTCAAATATGGTTCCACTGAGTCACAAAGATATACAGTGCCATTTATGCTGTACCTCACAATTGCAGGGCCACAGGGTGTCATAAACACCAGGATATGGTGTTGCACGTTCACACACCTGCGAACGGTTCACACAGTGACAAGACTATAGCCACACAGGGTCATTATACCATGTCAGACACAACCTTGCACAGTGGCAAAACAGCACAAAGTCACATGCCACCATGTACCCAGAAACACAGACACACAATCACAGACACATGGCATAATTTACTATGTCATACTCATGAAACAAACATGTCCATGGAGTCCCTGGGTCTTAGGGGCTCAGGTATACACACCCACATGACACTTGCCTGGTGGTCTAAATAGTCACGGTTTCACATGCAGCCTCTGTTGCAAAAACATACAGCTACAACACAAAGATACCCTACCGGGTCACAGGCAGAAAGAGCAGCAGGGAATTTTAGCTCTCCCAGTCCTGGAGGGAAGGGAGTAGCCCAACCCACAGGGTTCCAGAAGCTTCCCAGGGTCTCTGACTCCATCCAGGCTACAATCCAGTCGCAGAGGCCCCAGGGACCTCAGGCCATGGTCCCCTCCCAGCCCTGAAGGAACAAGGTGCCCCAGGCCACAGGCTGAGGCCCCCACCCCCACTCTGTACCTGGCTTTGGGTGCAGTTTCCTTACTTCCTTTCCCACCCGAGCAGGCAGGGCCCTGGCTGGGAGGGAGAAGGTGCTCCTCTCAGCTCAGCTGGGCTGCTTACCCTGCCCTGCTCAGCACATCCTGGCCTGGTCCTGCCCTGCCTTCCCCCTGGGCTTGGGGTTGAGGGGGATGAATCACCTGGAGGGCGGCACATGCAGAGACATAGTGCGAGAGACAATATGGCTAGAGAAAGTGAGAGACACAGAGAGCAGCTGAAAGGACCAGAGATCCAGAGAGCAAAGCCAGGCACCCCACCGTGCAGAGACCCCTCTCAGGGTTACACACGTAGGTGCCAGGGTCCCAGGTGCCCCTTGTCTGCCTCCTTGGGCCTGGAGGCGCCCACCTGGCCCTGTCTCCACACCTCAAAGCAGGCAGGCCTCCCTGGGCAAGCCCTCCCACCCAGTCAGTACAGGGCAGTGGGGCCCCTAGTTGGGGCCTCTTCCTCTCTCCACTGCTTGTCCCAGGGATAGGGTGACCATGCCACCCTCTGTGGCCTTGCTCTGGCCCAGTCTCTGCTCCCTCCTCACCCACCTCACCTGGGGGCGCACAGATGGGCCTGCCCCTCCTTCCTCTCTGCCTCCTTGCAGGCAGCCATGCAGAATGGGATTCAAATATTCGGGGACACCCTGGATTCCCAGGTGAGAGGGGCAGGGACTGTCAGCCCAGTTTCTAATGAAGAGATGAAGGCAGCGAGAGGGGCAGTGACTTGCCCGAGGTCACACAGCAAGTCAGTGACAGACTTGTAGCAGACTGATCTGAGACTGGACTTCTTAACCCTGCTCTCCAAGAGGAAGCTCGGAAAGAGGGGAATCTAGAGGGGCAGAGGTGCGCGTCAGTGCTTCCGAAAGTCATGAGCTAGTGCGGCTAGTAAGAGCAACACCCGCAAGCCTGCCCACAGATTATGACAACAGGGCTTCAGTTCAGGAGCCTAGGCCTGGCCAAGAACCAGGCAGGGCTCCACTGAGGGAAGAAGATTCAAGATCCATCTCTCTCCTATTGCAGGGCTCCCCCTCCCTGTCCCTCTGCCTACATTTCCCTGTTTCCTCCTACGTTTCCCCTTAGTGGCACCCTTGGCCCCAGGTCTTGCTCCCTTCGGGTGGCTAGATGGACCTCCAGCTCAGGTAATGCCACTTATCTGCGCAAGAACCTTCCATGACTCCCCATTGCCCATGGGGAAAATAGAAGCTTCCCAGCTGGTTCTCTATGGCCCCTCAAGACCCTGCTGAACTCCCTGGCTTCCTTCAGCTTAGTTTAGTCGCCCCAATATTTCTGAGCTCTGCTCTGAGCCTGGTAGATTCTGTGCTGGGGGAGTTGAAAATCCTATCTCTGCCCTCAGGGAACTCCGAAGGGAGGTCCTTCCCCTCCCCTAGATACCACAGCCCTTCCCACTTCCCCATCCCATCCGCACCCCCCTTAAGTCCTGCATTGATTTTCTCCAGTCCATTTGTTTTTACATTTAATTTAATTTTTTTTGGCCAAGCTGCTCCGCATGTGGGATCTTAGTTCCCCGACCAGGGATGGAACTTGCGCCCCTGGCAGTGGAAGTGTGGAGTCTTAACCACTGGACCACCAGCGAAGTCCTCCAGTCCATTTTTTATGGTTGATAATCCACAACATTCTCTCTTACACATGCACGCACATCCACACTCACACCCACACACCTGACAAGGTCTTCCACCAGCACTGCCCCCTTGACCACTGGCACTAGAACAGAGGCCACAAAGGGCATCCCCCTCCCCCACCACGAAAGTCACACCACCAAATGCTTCCAATGCAGGGGGCACGGGTTCGATCCCTGGTCTGGGGTGGGGGGGTGGAGAAAACCGCAAAGACCTGGTGAAAACCACAAAGCTGCTCACACGTCCACATGCAACACGCTTGGCACAGGGTGTGCACACACAGCCATACTCAGGCGTCTCTTGTCACTGATGGGAAACACGTCCTGGGCACCCCAGGATGCCTGGGTGTGGCCCTGGCTCTGCTGTGGGCGTGGGGTGTGCCCTCCGACAGGCCCCTCAGCAGGCCAAAGGGCAATCTTGATCCTGACCCTGAGGGAGCTCACAGTCTCAAAGACAAGAAACTCTCATTCAGGAAAAGCTAAGTGCGGCTCAGGAAGTGCAAGGGGGTCAGCCTGTCGGGACTGGGGAAGCTCAGGGGAGGGAGAGGCCAGGGACAGGATGGCCAGATAAAATACAGGATGCTCAGTTATGTTTGACTTTCAGATAAGCAATGAATAATTTCTTAGTATAAGCATGCCTCATGCATACTAAAAATGTATTATGCTATACTAAAATTTTTTTGTTGTACATCTGAAATTCAAATCTAACTGTACTTTTTTTGGGGTGAACTCCAGAAGCCCTCGTCAAGAAGGGATTCTAGTGAATGAGGTGGAGCCAGGCCTCTGAGGTGGCACCAGGCAAGCTGTGGGCTCTACCCAATTTCCCTGCAATGGGCACCTGAATGCTTATGACAGAGACATTATTTCAGGGATCACCTTGAATCTGGTCTTATTTATTAAAAAAACAAAGTCAATAATTAAAAACCTGTGGTACTTGACCATTCCAAAGAAGGGTGGCATGATCACACTCGCTGACCAGACTGCATGGGTTAAGGTGTTGTGAAGCCTTCACTAGGAACATCTGGCTCAGGAGTAACACAGACCTCAGTTAAATTCCAACACCCTCACTTACTAGCTGTGTGACCCTAGGGAAGCCTCTCCATCTATCTGAGCCTCAGTTTCCTTGTGTGGAAAATAGGATAATAATCACAGCTCCCTGGTTTTGAGGAGTCCATGAGACAAAGAAGGGAAAGAGCATAGTGCTCCCCCACCCACAGAGCAATGTGGCTTGAACCTGAAGCCAACAGAACCGCACATCCACAAAGACACAAAACTACACACACAGATACATAAACCCA
The DNA here is from genome assembly GCF_964165515.1 of Mesoplodon bidens. Classification (NCBI taxonomy): domain Eukaryota; kingdom Metazoa; phylum Chordata; class Mammalia; order Artiodactyla; family Ziphiidae; genus Mesoplodon; species Mesoplodon bidens. The sequence goes on along the minus strand of NC_138163.1, from coordinate 93,294,436 downwards.
CAGACCACAGGCTGCAACCCAACACAAAGCTACCAACACAGTGAGAAACGTGTGCAAACCCAGCCAGAGATGGACACAGAATCCAGCCCCATTCTCCTTGGCAGCTTCTCAGATCAGGGCGGGATTCCTACTAGAGGCAGAATGGCAGAGAAAAGACAATGGTACCCCATCCCCCATTCAAATTCAGTTCAAATATAGAAACCAAACAAAACCATAAAATAAGTGTCAAGAAGTATAAAAGAGTTTGGAATTTTCCCATGACAACTTACCGTTAGTGAAATAGCAAACTCATTCCAAAAATTGTTTCTGGTAGCTTCATGCCCCTGTTTGGCAGGTGCCCTGAGCATGTGCTTCTGGGCTTACTGGCTGAGTAGGTCTACCGTCTAGCTGAGTTTGAGGACAATGACTTTACCACTGGAACTGGACCCTTACCTCTTTCCGAGAATTTCAGCTCCCAGCTCTCCCCATCCCTGGCCAGCAGCACCCCCTCTCCCTTCTCCCAGCTTTAGCCTGGGCTTAATCTCAAGACAGCTAATAGGACCCCAGACTGGACCTCAGCCATTAACGCTCTGGTGATGTGGGGAATCGCTTCACAACTCTGGACCCCGATTTCCCCCATCTGCAAAATGGGGAGAATATGTGTGTGCTTCTCATTGTGAAGAACCGGTGAGATGCTACTGTGGGCAGAAGCCAGCCCTAGCACTCAGGCCTCCTGACCCCCAGTGCATGGTTCTCCCAGCAGCCCTCAGCCTCCAGGCTGAGAGGTAGGCCCCTGGGACAGTTGAATTCCTGGGGGTGGGGTGGGGTGGGGAAAGGGAGCAGAGGGAGTGGAGAAGAAAGAACAGCAAATAAGAAAGTGTCCTTGGGGCAGCCAGCTCCGTGGGGGGGGCGGGGGGAGGGAAGCGGAGTCCCTTGGCTTGAGAAAAAAAGCAGAGGATAAAGGTGCCCCACCTCTTCCCACCTGCCCCTTGAATGTGAGGTCCAGCCCAGCTGCCCTGCTCCACCTCTGCAGCCAAACTTGCTTGGCCTGGCAGATGTTCTTTCTGAAAATTTAAACACAAAGCTCTGTCAAGTATGAGAAGCGCAGGGGGAGCTGTCTATAGGAACCCTGTGGCTAGCCCGAAGATCCCTTCCTTGAGGTGGACTGGTCTTGTGAACATAAGGACTGCAGAAAAATGGAGGCACCTTTTGCAGAGTGAAGGCATTTTTGGAAAGTGGGAGCCATTCTGGCAAGTAAGGAGCTTCCTAGAGTGTTCCCTCTTGAAAACTGGAGAAACTTTCTGGAAAATGAAGGTCTTTTTGATAAAAAGAAGGCTCCTTCTGCAAAGGGAAGACGTTTCTGCAATATGGAGGCGCTTTCTTCAAAGTGGAGGGACATTCTGTAAAGTGAGGAGAGTTCTATAAAGACGCTTTTGTAAAATGGATGATGTCTGTACATGAAGGACTCTTTGACAAAATACAAGAGTGTTCTGTAAAACGGAGGACCTCTTTTGTAAAATGAGGCTCCTCTGTAAAGTGAAGAACGTTTCTGTGAAGTGTGGACCCTTGTGTAAAGTGAGGGCCTTTTTGTAAAATGGGACAGTATAATGCAATAGGGGATGGTGAAGACGGGGGTAAACTGGAGAGCACATGCCTCACTTAAAGTAGGGATGGCAGCTTCTCCCCTCTATCTAATTGTCACCTTGCAGTAATGGGGGCCCTGCATCTTCAGGTCTTCCAGTATTTCAAGAGAATTAGAAATCCAGACTTTTATGTGAAATCCCCTAATTTTAAAAACAGTGAGTAGGCCAAATGAAACCTGTGAGTCAAATTAAACTTGTGGGCCACCCGTTTGCAATACCTGAGCTAGATGGTCCTTAAGGTCCCTTCCACCTCTGCCATTTACCTCCTGCTCTATCTGATGTGCTCTGGCCCTAGGGCGGCAGCTTTGGAGTCCCTCCTCTACCCCCTGGAAGGGCCCAGTCTCTTCTGGGCCTGAGCACCCTCAGGGAGCTGGCTCATGCAATACTTGTCAGCAGTTCCGTGAACTGGAATCTGCCTTTCGTTCTGTCTGGTCTTCTGCCTTGTGCAGGATGCCTGGTGAAAAAAGCAGGAGACTGCAAGAACTTTTAGAACTGTCTGGAACTCAAGGTGTTCAGTTTTTTGTGGAGGATATAAGGTATGAGGATTCAACTGTTTGTTGAGCTCCTACGCTGCACCAGGCATTTTGTTGATGCTTTCCTGCAGGGCATCCTCCTAACAACCCTGTATGCTATTAGCTCCATTTTACAGATGAGGAAACTGAGGCACAGAGAAACAAAATAACTTGCCTGAGGATACACAGCTAGGAGGCTGAACTGAGACTGGATCCCAAGTGTGTCTGTGTCCAGAGTCACAGAGCACATCCTCAGTCAATGTTTGCTGAATTGCGAAAGACATCACATTGGGGGCGGTTGGGGGGAGGTCAGAGAACATTCTAAAGGAAATGGCTTTTGAGTTTGGCCATCCAGGTTGTGTTTTTTTTAGGTGTAGATAGACTGGGCACAGTCCTGCAGGCAAGGGAAGAAAAGTGAGCAAAGGTGTGGATACTAGGGGTGGGGAGGTGAAGAGTGTGTTTGAAGGGCACAGTGACCAGAGTCTTGGGTTTGTAAGAACAGGAGGAAGGGGCAGAAAAAGCCAAAAGACAGGCAGGCACCCTCCTTCTCCACCAACCACTACCACCAAGATACAGACCCATAGGGGCCATGCAGAGGCAGGCACTGGCACAGAAACACACACACACACAGAGTCTACATACAGAGACCCACACGCAAAAACATCTGGAAATGCCCCAGGGGCTTAGAGCCAAGGTGTCATAACACAGGAACACATAACATATACAGACCCGAAGACACACATAGACACACATGGATATATAATGACACACACTCAAACATACACATGGATATACAGAAACAAGAACATTAAGATATACACAAAACAGACCCATGGGGACAAAGACAGCGAGGCAGCCAGGCACATGTGCACGCATGCGCACGTACACACACACACACACACACACAGCCACATGGGAGCACAGACAGCCCATCTCTCTTCCAGTTGCTTGATTGCTGTGAGGGCCTGGCCACCTCCTCCCAGCATCTCTGGACCTGAGGCCAGAGAAGGCTGGGGGTGGTAGCTCCACCCCCAGGGAGGGGCTGGGGACTTCAGAGGACAGGAAGGGAAGGGAGTGGAGCTGCAGCTGGGAGCACTGGGGGCAGTAATTACCCAGTGCTGGGGCTGCCACGCTGGCTGTGATTTCCCTCCCCTTGAGGACAAAGCCGCTAGGGGATGGCCCCTCTGACCCCTGCTGTGTGTGACCCCAGAGCCCCCAACACCCACCCCTCTCCCCTCCCCCCTCCCCCCCACCGAGGCCTGGTCAAAACTGAGAGTTGGCAACACAGAAAGATCACGACGGAAAAGGACCGAGAGAGACTGGGACAAAAACAAGGAGGAAGAAGACAGGAAAACTACAGAGACCCAGAAAATCGGACAGCTAGAGAGGGAGACAGGAAAAAATGGGCGGGGGCGAGTCAGAAGGGAGACAGGGACAGTGAGGGATGCAGGCCCAAAGAGGCAAAGGGGACAAAAAGAGCAGACCAGGGCCACTTGTTGAACATGGCTACAATGTGCCACGCCGAGTACTCTGCGCTACCTGTGGCATTTAATCCTAACAACCCTAGGAGGTGGGGATGCTAACCCCACCTTGTAGATGAGAAAACCGAGGCTCAGAGGGTTGAGGTGATTCACTCAGGATCACATGAAACTAGAAAGTGGCAGAGCTGGGTCTGGGGGGCTCTCACCACTGCCTGCCCCTGACAGGGACATGGGGCCCAAACAGAGATCCCCTGAAGGAATTCTCCGGAGACAGAAGCTGTCTGGGAGATCTGGAGACTTGGAGCCCCTAAGAGACGCAGAGTGAAAGAGCCCAGCACCTTCCCTGCCCCCTCCCCTGCGCCCCGGGTGGGGGAGGGGGGGCCGCAGCTACACCTGGAACGCATTAGGCTGGGAGGCCCCGCCTGGGGAGCAGGGAAGAAGCTGGAGGGGGGGGCAGAGAAGGTGAAGGTGAAGTTGAAGGCAGCGGCGTGGGCGGCAGAGAGGGCCTAGCAGGCCCAGGCAGAAAGGCTTCTACGCCAGCTTCAGCTCCTTGGGGCCAGCGCTGCCAGTCCTGCCTTTCCCGCTTTCTACAGGCGCCTTCCCTCCCTGACTTAACCCCTTCTCTGCACGGGCCACGGGGAGGTGCTGCGGAGGGCTGAAAGCCTCCAGCAATGGGAAGAGCCTTCAGTTCCCTCTCTGGGCCTCAGCCACACACCTGTGCCCCTCACCCTCCTGTCCTTAGTCTGGGGCCCAGATGGACACAGTTGACGCCTACTGGGCACTGCCCCTTTTTCAGGCTCCTCAGACTCAGTGCAACTTAAAACCCAGCTCTATCCCAGCCCCTAGTGGCTCTTCCTCCTGTTTCCCCACCCCAGGAATGGCACCTCCAGCCACCCAGTTCCCTAAGCCAGAGGCTGGGCTTTCTCCACGACTCCCCCTGCTCCCTTAACTCACATGTCCAGCCAGACCCCAAGTCCTACAGACTCAACTTCTTAGGAGGGCAGGAATCCACAGACTATTTTTCCCACTCCAGCCTCCTAACGGGTCTCCCTCCCATCCTCAGGGCCCTCTACAAGGTATTCTCCACACCACAACCCGGTTATGAAAACAATCCTCTTCAATTTCTGTAGCCCGGTGAAGGGCTCCCCTCGCCTCGGGGGTAAACTCCAAACTCCTGAGCATAGGGACAAGTAAGGCCCAGCTTGAAAACACTTCCCCACCCCCACCCCCACCCCTACCCCCACCCTCCAGCCACAAAGGCCTCTTGTCTGTTCCTCGAAAGTGCTCTCCTCTGCCTGGGGCTTTCGCACATGTCATTCTCGTGGGCCTGAACAGCTTTCCTGCTTCTCCTTACCTCTGGACTATTTATCCGTGGGATCTCAGCTCAAGTGTCCTCTTTTCCCTGCCTGCCCCCTCTTCATCTGTTCCTTCAGCATCTGTGCTTGGAATGACCTGTCATGTATGTCTTCCCTGCTAGAAAGGAGCTCCATGAGGACAGGGACTGAGCCTGCCTTTTGTTGCCCACCCAGCAATTCACACAGGGCCAAGCACAAAGTAGGTACTCAATAAACATTTGTTAAGTGAAGAAATGTCCTCCTTCTTCCCCTCTTGCACTCTCCCTTATCTGCTCACCAAGTACTTATGGATGCCCTACTATATGCCAGACAAATGCGATGAACAGGGCCTTGATGTTACAAATGGGGAAACGAAGGCCTTGAGGTGGGAAGGGAAGCCTGAGGGCACAGTGAACCAAGGGCAGAGTCAGGAGTGCAGAGGTGCCTTCTGCTATTGCCCTCATCCTTGTCTTCAGCCCTCTGTGCTTTGAGGTACCTTTTGGAGGTGTGATGCCTTCCAGGTCCAAGGAACTGGGTACTGGAGCCTGGAGAGGCTGGACTCACTGCTCCAAGGATGTCTGCTCTCTCCAGATGAGGGCACTTAACACTTCTGGGCTGGGCAACGGCAGAGTGCACTTCCTGTCCTCATTCCAGACAGGTCCTAGCCCCACCCAGCCAGCGTCTGGCCAGCTCCACATCTGCCTAAGGCATTTAGCTAACTGGTCCCCAGAATACCATGGTTGGCATCTGTCTGGAGCACTGGTAGCTGCCGCTCACTCTTGAAGGAGCAAGTAGCTCCAGCCCGGCTGTCCCCTAGGGGCAGAGGCACGTGAAAGGGCCGAGGAATGGGGATGCCAACCATCTGCAGCTGGAAACTTCAATTCTTTTAGTCCTGTCTGGAGAAGTCCTTATTGCAGCTACCCAGTCTTTACACTTTGTTGTGTTTGTTTGGGAGGCCCCAGCTGACTAGAAACCAAATCTGGGTCTTTTCCCAGACACTCCCCTGGAATCTCAAACTGCTGCTCTCCAAAAATCACCAGCAGAGCCCACCACCCCCTCCTGTCATGAGTCCCCTCTTCTCCTTTCCATGAGCAACCTCCCTCTATGGCCTCTCAGGATGCCCTCAACAGGGAAAACACGGAAGGAGCCACAGGAATTTACTTCACCAATGTTTGATTTGCTTTTCAGGAGTACTCCCTCCGTTCTTTGCAGCAGCCACTACCCTGGGTATATGTGAAATGGGTCTCAGCTTTATGCAAATATACTTTAAAAACTGCTCTTCCCCCCACCCCACCCCCAAATGACATTTCTAAGGCAAAGTTTGGGTGACTCTGCTGACCTCACTATCTATGTCTTCAAGGATGGGACTGGGGCTTCCCTGGTGGTGCAGTGGTTAAGAATCCACCTGCCAATGCAGGGGACACGGGTTCGAGCCCTGGTCCAGGAAGATCCCACATGCCGCAGAGCAACTGAACCGGTGAGCCACAACTACTGAGCCTGCACTCTAGAGCCCGCGAGCCACAACTACTGAGCCGGCGAGCCACAACTCCTGAAGCCCACGCGCCCTAGAGCCCATGCTCTGCAACAAGAGAAGCCAGAGCAGCGAGAAGCCTGCGCACCACACGAAGAGTAGCCCCCACTCGCCACCCGGATGTCCCCCCAGGCCTCTCAAATGCAACAGGTTTCAAACGTACATCAGTATCTCCCCCCAAACCTGCTCCTTCTCTTGCAAGCAGGTGGCCCCACCAGCACCCACCAGGTCACCGTAGTTGGTTTCAGAAAACAACCCAGACTCATCCTGGACTTTTCCTTCTTCCTCGGCCTCTACGTCCAAGACACCACCAAGATCTGTCCACGTTAGCACCAAAATCTCTCTCAGACCTTACCTTCCTCACCTACCATCACTCTAACCCAAGCTACTATCACCTTTTGCTGGGATGACTGCGACCCCTACCTGCCGGTCTCTGACTCCACTCTTGTGCCCCTACCATCCACTCTGCACATACAGCCGTGGGGATTTCTCAAATACCCATACCTGAGCACATCATTCCCCTTCAAAGGTTCCCCTTTGCCCTCAGGATCAAGTCCTTTCGCCAGCCTTATCTCTCTACTTCTCCCAATACCAGCCCCCGTCTGAGGATGCCTCATGTCTCAGTGCCTTTGCTCCCACTGAACTTCCTACCTGAACTGCTCTCTGTGTTCCTCCTAGCTCTGCAAACCTTGCTGGCACCCCTCTAGAGCCCTTCCTTTGGGCCAGGCCCTGTGCTGGGCGCTGCTGATGCCAGCGTTTCCTCTGCCTAGAGTCCCAGAACTGTAACGGGCTTCCAGCTTAAATTGCCAAATGGCAGCCATACATAAGAGCTAGGCATAAAGGGTAAACTGAGGCTGCCAGTGTTTGTGCGTATGTGGGTGAGAGGTTGACTCACTCCCTTTAGCTTAGATCCCAGGCCTCCCTTCAGGGTTGGGAGTTATGGTGGGAGGCCCACACAAGGCCCTGGGGAGAGGGCCTCAGAGTGGAGGCTGATGTGGTATCCTAATGATGCTGACTCACTGGAGGACCACAGCTTAAACTGCCTCTCAGAGTCTCCACTGTCCCAGCTCAAGGATGGTTCCCACTCTAGGCTATACATCAGAATCACCTGAGGAGCTTTCAAAATAGATTCCCGGGTTGCAACCCTAAGATCCTGGAGCTTTGAGGTAGAGTCTGGGAATCACATTTATTTTTTCAAAATCAACAAGGGGGATTCTGATGTTCATCCAGTATAGGAAACCCAGAACCAGACGGTGACTAGGGGTCTTTCCAGCTCCAATTCTTACTCTTAGAGTGTCAGATGATGGCCCAGGCTCCAAATCAGAAGGAGCCAGCCCCTCTTGCTGCCCCCCCTCAACAGGCTGAGTCCTTCCACTACCCACAAAAAGGCTTTAACACCAGGTGCAACTCCTTTGACTGAGCTAGGGTCAAGTCCCAAGCTACCCCCCAATCAGCATCTGGAAAGATATTCCCAAAGCTGAGGAAGAGGGCAGGGCTCCCCCCAAATCTCTATGAGCAAACCTACACTTGGGAACTCCTTTCTGACTCTCTCAAAGCCCTCTCTGGTATCTCAGAGAAGTTTAGTTATCTCAGTAACCCAATAAGGCCTTAGGTTTTATCAAACTGGGAAATGGGCATAAAAACAATCAACCAACCCCGCACTAGGAATCAGGGTAACTAAAAGAGAAAGCACTTTGAAGCAATTCAAATCTTTCACATGGATAAGATACATTATTTTAAAAACCATCCCCCCCACCAGGATGGGCCACTGCCCCTAAGGATGGTGATTCTATAAAGGCCTCAGCAGTCTGAGGGAGGAAGCGGGGAGGCACACGGAAATCTTAACATGTGGACTAAAATGTTTCAGCCCTTTAATTGACGCTCTCTCTCTCTCACACTCACACACTCACACACACACACACACACACACCCTACAACTACCAACCCTGCCCTCTTTGGGCCAATTATAGGCAAGTCCTGTGGAGAGAGAAGCAAGTCACTTGTGCCTACCCCTGGGCTGGCTGGGCAGTGGGGGTGGCGGGCTCTCACGCCCCATGCTGCTGTGAATCACATGGCCCAGCACTTGTCTTGCCAGGGCCTGAGTAATTCCTCCGCCTCTTCTTCAGAAGGTTTTTCTCTTATTTTTTTTTAAATTTTATTTCATTCTGCAGGCTTTGCAACCAGTATCTCATAGACTTCTCATGGCATTCTCTAGATGAGGAAATTGAGGCTCAGAGAAGGGAAGTCACTCACCCGGGGTTCCACAGTGAGTCAGTTAGGAATGGTTGGATGGGAGGCCAGGTCCTTCCCTGACACCCTTCTTATTCCCACTCCTCAACTTGAAGTGAAAGAAAGAAAAAGACACCCACCAATTAGAGAGGCAGGGACTTCATTGGGAAAACGGATCGTAGGAACTTTGTGCTGCTTTTTGCGGGGAGGAGGGGAGTGGTTCAGGATGGGTATTTTGATTGTAATTTGGAAGGACTGATGGAGTAGAAAGAATCACTGCTGTGTATTGATCAGAGGCCAGAGACCAGGGGCCTAGGTGCTGCCCAGCTACTGACTCCCATACCAAGAGTATCTGGAGGGCAGGAGCTCAGTTGTCCTTCTCTTAGACAACGGTTACTGAGGGCCTACTATGTGGTCCCTTCGTATCTGTTCAGGCATTTGTTCAAGGATTTATTGAGCACCTACTGTGTGCTAGGCACTATGCTAGTTGCTGGGGATACAACAGTGAACAAAACAGATATAATCCCCTTGCCCTCACGGTGTTCACATTCTAGTTGAGGAAGACAGGCAATAAATAAGTAGACACATAGAATCAGATAACTGCATATGTACTAAGCGCAAGGATGGAAGTGCACTGGCAATTTTGATGGAGACCCACAAGGGCCCCTACCTAAAGGTCTCTCAGAGGAGGTGACATCTGAGCTGAGACCTGAAAGATAAGAAACAAGCCAGGTAGAGAGCAGGGGGAAGAGCTGCCAGGCAGAGGGAAAAGCAGATGCAAAAGCCCTGAGGTGGGAGTGCTTGTGGCATGTTTTGGGATCTGAAAGAAGGTGCTGCAGTAAAGTGGGTGAGTAACCTGCTCCACACAGTGTCTGTCAAGGGGAGTTTGGAAAGTCAGCAAGAGCAACATGCAGGGTAGGGCGTTAAAGGCCTGTTGTCAGCTGGTTATCTCCAGCCCACACTGAGGGAGCCCCTGAGAACTCCCAGAGGTTCCACAACTAGCCCAAGGTCACAAGAGCAGCAAGGGGCACATGTTGCCCATACTTTTATGCTTTACTAATGCTACCTGGTACTGGGCCACAGTCCCCCCAAACCTGAGAAGCCTGGGATGTGGGCCCTGGGAGGTCCCAGAGGCTCAACAGCTACTTCAAGTGTTGCCCAGTGGAAGGTACTGCTCTTCCTCCATGGCTTCCGGGCTCAGGTCCACATGGGATGTTCCCAGACGGGGGAGGCCCTGCTGGACTCCTCAGACACTCAGTTCTGTGCAGGGAAAAGGTCTCTCCAGGCCGTGATCTGTGGCCCCAGCCTGAACTAGAGCTGCTCCACCTCTGCAAATCCAAGTTCAAGCATCCTGGCTTCGCCTCACAAACAACCTTATAGCCCTGCACCTCTGCAGCTCTGCTACAACTGGCTTCTGCCTCCCCCATCACCACCTTTCTGCTGTCTCCCTACCTACCAGCCCCTCCAGCCCTTCCCTCCAACTTGACCCCCATGGCCCACCTCTTCCACCTTTCTCTCTCATCAGCACCTTCTACTCCCTCCTTCCCTTGTCCTCCTGCCACATACACCTGGCAAAACCCCAACCTTGGATCAATCTACCATCCCTCTTTTTTTTTTTTTTCCACTCATACTCCAGAGCTGCTGAACAGTACAGGAGAAAATCACATAAGCAGAAGGCTTGGCTTTACTTTCATGGTCTCCAACCTCCGTTTGGGAAGCAGAAAGACCATAGACTTTGGACTCAAATAGATCTGGTTTGGAATCCTGTCTCTATACTAGCTGTGTGACCTTGGGCAAGTTACTTAATTTCTTTGAGTCTCAGTTTCCTCCCGTACAAAATGGGTCTAATGATACTTACTTCACAGGAGGCTCCTGAAGATGAAATGAAAACCCATGTAAAGCACCCAGTGCCTGGCAAAATGTAGGCGCTTGGCAAATGGGAGACTCATTCTTTTCTCCCATTCCCCCAAACAAACCCCCCTTACTGCCTTGCAATCCAGCCCCTTTTTCTTACAGTGCTCCCTCTCCCATTAGCCTCAGCAGATAGAAGAGGAGGGTCGGAAGGGTTGAGGGGGCACAGAGGACAGAGAGGAGGCGGGAGGGGTGGGGGTGGACAGGGGTTGAAAGAATTAGACGAAGGCCGAGGAGCGAGGGAAGGGGTTGCGGGTTGAGAGGAGACGAAGGGCTGGGGTGAGCGGGCCGGCCCAGAGGTGGGGCTTAAAGGGCCCGAGAACAAGAACCCGCTCCCAGGCCCATGGCTCGGGCTCCCATGCTTTCTCGATCACTCACCAGGCCGGGGTTGCGAGCCCTCCAGGTGGTAGGAGAAGCGCAGGGCCCGGTGGTGCTGTGGACTGGGGCCGCAGGGCAAGACCCGGGGGCCTGGAGCGACGCCCAGACTGGCGTCCGAGGGTCCGGCAAACTGGGGATCCAAGAGGCTTCCGAGAGCCGAGCCTGATCCCCTGGGCACCGGCAGTCCAGGCTCCGAGGTTCCAGGGTCCGAGTCGGCATAGGCCGGTGGCGCGGCGCTGGGGGAGTTCGCGGTTGGGTGTTCGGGCTCGGAAGGCCCGGCGCCCCCCGGGGCTCGGTGGCCGTGCATGGTCCGGGCCTGGGCGCGGGGCCCGGGCTCCCCGCTTGGCTCCAGCTCCTGGGGCGTAGGCGCGGGCGGAGGAGGCCCGGCGCCCGGCGGAGCAGCGGCCTCAGGCTCGGGGGGCGGGGCTGCGGGCTCAGCCCCACTGCGGAGACTCGAGCCCCGGGCCCGGGCCCGGGCCAGCAGCCGTGGCAGCGGTGGCAGTACCAGCAGCAGCCGCGGCCACCGCCGCTGCGGTGCCAGGCATCGCCGGCCCGGGCCCCGCGCGGGGAATGGGCTCGGCGGGGCCGGGGGCCCGCTGGGGAGCGCTGTCTATGCGGCAGCGGCTGCGTGAGGGTCGGGGGGTAGCGCTCGGCGCGGGCTCTCTCGTGAGCGTTGAGCCACTTCCGTGGCCCCGGGGCGAGCGGCCGGTCTGTTCCGAGTGCGTGTTCTCTTCTTTCTCCCCAGATGGGAATCGATCTGGGCTCTCCTGGCTGGTCGGAAAAGGTTCTTCCTCCCGCCGCAGCGGAGGCTGGGGGGCGGAGGGGAGGAGAGGAGAGGGAAGGGGAGGGAGGGAGGGAGGAGAGGATGGCGGTGGCGGGGGGCGCGCGTGTGCGCCGCGCGCTCGGGCTGGGGGTTTCCCCCTCAGCCAATGCCTCCCGACGATGCTCCAGCGGCGGGGGCAGGGGAACAGCCTGGGCCCGGCTCCGCCGTCCTCCCCAGCCTCGGCCTGGGTCTCCGCGGCGGCGGGCGGGAAGGAGCCCGGGGAAGGGGGGTGGGGAGGCGGGAGCAGTCGCTGAGGCAGCCGCAGCCACAGCGGCGCTGGGACCCAGTTGCCCGGGTCCCGCCCCCTCGCCCGGGATTTGCGCCTGGCCACGCCTCCTCACTTCGGCCGGCCTCAATTCTCGCTGCGACCGCCTTCAAGGCACTTCTTCTTCTTAAAAATTCCCCCTCAGCCTGTCCTCCCCATCTCCCCCTGGTCCCGCACAATCAAGTCTACGGGCTCAAACCCCCAAATCTGCCTTTCTGTCACATCTCAGTTCTGCCTCCCTCTGCTCATCGTTCAATCTCCTTTCCAGCAACCTTTCCACATGTTCCAGAGTTTACCTAGGGCTTGGCTCATAGGGGACTTGCCTTTGATACTCTTCACGCAGCTCAAACCAGACCTCATGGTTCTTTACTTCGCCACTCTTTGGCCAATAGCCTCAGTTCCCAGGATTGTCGCATCTGCCTGGCAACATTCCAACCTTGAATCAGTCCAACTGTCCGCCTTTTCCATGCCTGTGCCCAGGCAGCTAAACACTGCTGGAGAAAACTATTCAACCTCACAGATTTGTGCCACTATGAACCTCATGGTCCCCAGCTTCTACCAGGCCCTCGGTGCTGACCCACAACCCTACTATGCGTTCCCGGGCAGCCTTCTCTCTCATGCTCTGCAACAGCCATTTCTAACCTCCCTTCTCCTCAAACCCCCAACTTCTCCAGCTGTCCCCTGACCCTCAGCAGATGACCCCACCTCCTGCTTCACAGAGTAAACAGAAGTCACCAAAAAGGAAGTTCTTTCCTTCTTGCCACCAAACCTACAGAATCTGTCCCTTGTTCCTTCCCAACAGCATTTAAACATACCCAGGTCTCTTCCATCTAAAAATTACCAAAAAATCTCCCTCTCCAACCACCTCCCTCTCTTCCCTCTATAAACGTCTCAAGAGTCGCCTACATTTAACTGTCTTAATTTTCCCACTTCCCACTTATCTTTCAACCCACTCCAATCTGCCTCTACTATTTGCCTGATACTGCTCTCTTATCAAGGTCTGCCACGGCCCACGTCACTAAATCCAATAGAATTTATTCAGAGGTTATCTTACCTGACTTCTTGGTAGCATTTAGCACTAGTGACCACTCCCTCCTCCTTAAACCACTTCCATGACACCACACTCTCAGTTTTCTCCTGCTTCCTTGGTAACTCCTTTATGCTTTCCAGACTCCTCCTTGTCCAACTCTTAAATGCTGATGCTCTTTAGGTTTTGGCCTGAGCTCTCTTCTCTCTCTCTGCTCTTTCCTATGATTATTACATTCATTCTCATGGTTTCAACTATCATTTCTTTGCTGATGACTCCCAAATTGATACAAGTCCAGGTACTTCTCCTGACCTATGCGTTCAGCGGGTTAATAGACAGATAGCTCTACCTGAATACCCTGGGGACACCTAAAGCCTCAGCTTCTCTCCAACTCCAGGTATCCTCCTCCCAGCCTTTGTGTCCTTCTTTGTGCCTTACCTTAGCGAATGACCGCAGTCAAGGCAGAAACCTGAGCTGTACCCCTCTTCTTTCTCCTCCACTCCCATGCAATCACCAAGTCCTGTCATTCTTATCTCCTGAATATCTCCCAAATTTATTTACATAGTCTTTTATTTCTGCTGCTACTACCCTAATCTAGGCCAGCACCATTTCTAACCTGAATATTGTCACAACCTCCCTGTTTCAGTCTTATTCCCTGGAATCTAGTCTCTTCACTGTAGGCAGTATGATCTTTTGAAAAGGTAAACCAAAATCATATCACTCTCACGTTTAGAACCCTTCAATGAGTCCCCCACTTGCTCAGAAGGAAAACTACCTTCCTCAACAGGCAAAGTCAAGCTGGGCTCTTCATGATTTGACCACCACCAGCCTTTCCAGACTCCATGCTTGAGTCAAAGCTGAAATTATTGGACTGTTCCTTAGTCTGTCTAGCTTTGGAGTCTTTGCATATGCTGTTGCATCTGCAAGAAATTCTGTCCACATCTCCCCTGTTCCATTTCATTTGTTCTTCAGATCTCTGCTCATTTGACGAATGCCTTTTGAGCACACACTTTGGGCCAGGCACCATATGAGGCACTACTTATGCAGTGGTGAATAAGACAGACATGAACACGATCATGGAAAAACAAACTCGGCCCTCAGAATTTCAGTCTGGTGCTGGAGAGGACTTGAGGTAAACAAATACATAATTACAACATATAAACACACAAAATTACAAGTCGTCATAAGGCTATAAAGAGTTGGAACAGGGTGATAGGAAAGAGAATAACAGGTGGGGGCAATTTAGCCTGAGATTCAGGCAAGGCCGATACTTAAGGTGAGTAAAGGAATGGGAGTTAGCCCATGAAGAGTGGAGGCAAAAGTGTCCCAGGCAGAGGCCACGGCAAGTGAGAAGGCCCTAGGAAGAAAGGGAAAGGGTATACTTAGGAACTGCAGGAAGGCCAGTGTGGCTGGAGCATAGTGAGCTGAGGGCAAGAGGTATGGGATGTGAAGTTGAGGCGGTAGGCAGGCAGAAGCCAGCTTATGTTGGGCTTTATAGGCCGTGGTGAGAATAGATCTTATCCTATGAGCAATAAAAAGGTGCTGAAGCAGTGCTTTTAAATGTGGGTCAACCTGCAGAAGGTACTGAAATCAATTTGAGAAAAGAATAGAAAATATCAGAACGTATCATAGGATTATGTAGGAAGGGTAAGCATGTCTCAGTTTGCATCATATGTGATCATGATGAAATAGTATCTCTTTTGTAGATACTTCCTATCCCCCAAATGCTGAAATACACTAAATTGAAAGGTTTTAAGCTTGGGATTGACATGGTATAATGTTTAAAGAGATTACTTTGGCTGTTGTGGATTGGATTGGAGGTGGACAAGATTAGGAGTCTACTGCAATCAGAGATGACGGTGAGTGGACTAAGGTGGCAGAGGTGGAGATGAAGAGAGGTAGATTTGAAAGATATTTAGAATTGAAAGGGCTTGGTGTGGTGGCTTGCGGGTGGGAGGGAGAGGGAGGAATCAAGGATACCTCCCAGGGACCTGGTGACGTGAGGCCAGGTCATTCATCGAGATGAGGAAGACAGAAAGAGGAACAGGTTTTCAGGGGAAGATCAAGAGTTCAGTTTTACATGCCCTTGAAATAGCCAAAGGAAGAAGTCAAGCAGATAGTGGTATATATTGTACATCCCAGAGAGGTCTGGTTTCAGATATAAATGAGAGTTGGCAGTACAGCGATAGCATTAAAAAACGAGAGAAGTCGTCAGTCTGAGACAGAACAAAGAGAAAGGAAGAGGATCCATGACTGAGCTCTGAGAAATTTCAAGTTTAGAGGTTGGATGAAGGAGTAGGAGGTGGTAAAGAGATAGGGACATAACTAGCGACGTGTCAGGGATGTTTTAAGAGTGCTGAGAAGTCAACTAAAATGAGGATTGAAAGGGGTCCATTGGATACGGCAATACGGGTGTTGGTAGTGACCTTGATATAAGTAGTTTTGGAGGAGTGGTGGGGTGGAAACCAGAATGGATGAAGAGTGAATGGATACACCACTGGTAGGAGTGTAAACTGATACAACCACTCTAGAAAATGTTGGCCATTTTCTAGTAAAGCTGAGCTATGCACATACTCTAGGTCCAGCAATTTTAGGTGTCTATCCCAGAGCGGTAGTTGCCACAATGTGGTCTGGGGATCCTGAGGGCAGGGATGGGGGGTGGGGGAACCAAAGCCATAGTACTAGAAAGATGTTATTTGCTTCTTTTACTCTCATTCTCTCAAGTACGTACATAGAGTGGAGTTTTCCAGAGGCTACATGACATGTAATATCACAACAGATTGAATGCAGAAGCAGATATGAGAATCCAGCTGTCTTCTATTAAGCCATACAGTAAAGAGATTTGCAAAAATGTAAAACAATGCCACTCTTCTCACTATATTCTTTTTGTTTTGGAAAATAGAGTTATTTTTCATAAAAATGTTACTTTTGTTAAATGTAATTGGCTTATTATTTTTAATATATTTAAGCTTTCTCGGTTTTAATTTCTAATACAGCAAGTATCAATTGGTATAACCCACATACGCCAAAGCTTTTTAGGGTCTACATTGATTTTTAAGAATGTAAAGCAAGTCCTGAGACCAGAAAGTTTGATAATCGCTCCCCTAGAGAAATCCTCACATGTGTATACTGGGAGACACTACAAGAGTGTTCACCAAAGCCCGTTTGAAACAGCAAGAAACAGAAACAAGAAAATAAGATGAATAAATTGAGACATATTTATACAATGGAATACTATAATTAAATAAATGAATGGAGCTTCCCTGGTGGCGCAGTGGTTGAGAGTCCACCTGCCGATGCAGGGGATGCGGGTTCGTGCCCCGGTCCGGGAGGATCCCACATGCCACGGAGCAGCTGGGCCCGTGAGCCACGGCCGCTGGGCCTGCGTGTCCGGAGCCTGTGCTCCGCAACGGGAGAGGCCACAACGGTGAGAGGCCCGTGTACTAAAAAAATAATAATAATAAAACAAATAAAAATAAATGAATGAACTTCAGCTACATGTATCAACATGGATAAAACTCAGGAAACCTAATACTGATTGAAAAAAGTCATGAAAGAATATGTTTATATCAAGTTGAACAACATTCAAAATTATACAATATATGGATGCAGTAATATGTTGTAAAACCATACAAAAAAGCAAGGCATGAAAAATGACACTGGTTACCTCAGGGAGGGGAAGAAGATGTGACTGGGGAGGGCTACATGGCGGGTTTTGTCATTCAGAAATGATTTGTTTTTGAAGCTGGGTGATGGGTACAGGTACATAGGTATTTGTTTTATAATTTATTCAAACTGTACAGATATGTATATTATAAAATTTTTAATGTATTATCATGAAAAATAAAATTTTAAAAGCAGGAATAATTGGATAGAGTGCTGGTGGGAGGGTAGATTGTTACAGGACCCTCCCCGAGGTCAGAGGGAATAAAACACTGCCCCCCATCCTGCTGAAGTGGAGCTAGGTGTGTAGGCGATTTCCTTGTGAAACATGGCTGTGAATGGGAACAGAGCCCAGAGAGCTAAGGTGATGGTAGGAGGAGGGGCAAAGAATGATTTTTCTAAGATGGGAGATACTAGACTATGCTTGTTTGCTGCTGGGAAAGACCCAGAGACCACAGAGAGGGACCGGCTGGGAACACAGAAGAGAAAGGGAATAATGGAAGGGAAAGGAGCGGCTGGGGTCTGGGGCACTGGGCCTCAGAGAGAAGGAGAGATCCTCAGGCCCTTCATTGTAACAGGAAGGAATGAAACAAAAGATGAACACAGATACTGGGAGGTTTAGAGATTCAGTGGTGGGAAGATGAAGGTCCTGGAACAATTCTCCCATGTCTGATGGCTTTTATCACTGAAGCATGAGATAAGATCATTTTTCTGTAGAGAGAATAGAAATATTAGTCAGTCTTTCTTAATAGCACGGTTGATAGAAATTTTTTACTATTGATAGTTTAGAAAAGTTTCAGCTTTACAATAATGTACATTTTTAGGACTATTGTCAAATTTGGGAAAACCTGTTTAGTTTCTTTCATATATGAGCTGTAAGATGTCAGGGCATTTCAATTTTCTTATAGAGTGAAGAGTACACACCTTCAGTACTCTTTGATTTTTCGCTGATTGTTAAGCAGGGCCTTGGAAGAGACACATGAGGGACCCTGAAGCTTCACTGACCTCTCTGTAAATCTGTCTTTGGCCTCTTTGAACTACTTTCTCCTCCAGGAAGCATTCTCTTGATTTTCCCTGGCCGAGGTTCTCCCACAGGGCTTTATTCCTGTCACTCACAGGACTTTTCTCACTCTCTCTGAGGTAGCCAGGTCATCCTCCTTTGCTAGATAGAGGGAGCTCCAGAGGGTAAGGAGTCAGGACACACTTACCTTGGTTCAGCAGTCTTCCATCAGTCTGTGAGTGAGTCTTCACTGGAGCAGTGTGGCATGGTGGTCAAATATGTAGGCCTTGGAGGCAGGCAGATTGGAATTTGATTTTTTGCACCTTGGGTGTACAGAAAGAACAGGGTTCATCCTAATCCTTGGTTCATGACATACTCTCACCATTGGTCCAGGCTGGGGCTTCACTCCTAGCTCCTCTGTGTGACCCTGGGTAAGTTACTCATTGCTCTAAGTCTCAGTTTCCCCATCTGTAAACTGGGGATGATAACAATACCTACTACATCAGAGTTTTGAGGATTCAATAACATAATCCATGAAACGCATGCACAGTCCCCAGTACCTAATGTTTAATAAATGGTAGCCCTCCACATGATTGGGAGTATACTATAGGTGGAGGATACAGTGTTGCATAACAAAGGCCCAGGCCCTGCCTTCCTGAGCTCACAGCCTATTGGGTACCACACAGCCCAGTGCCAGCCCTGATATATCCGAGACTTGTGAGTGGTTGTTGAATCAAAATCACTTCATTCTGTGCCTCTATTTCTTTTATTTTTTACTGTCACCCCAGTTCACCATCACTGTCACCACCTTTCAGATGTCTCCCATCTCTTATTTTGCTCTCTCTTGTCTTTCTGTTTACATCTCTCTGGTGGTTTCTCTTTCCTATCTCTCCTATTCTCTCTCAATCTCTCCCCTTCTTGCTATTGCTCCCTCTCTCTCTCTCCATTGCCTCTGTTGGGGGTTGCCTTGTCTCTATCCTGTCCCCATCTAACTTATGGTTCTCCTCTTGGTCTGTGTCTCCATCCTCACATATATAATACCATATTACCCTACCTCATCTGTTTCTGAATCTGTGTTCCAAAATTTCTGTCTTTTCTGTTTCTCTTTCAATTTCCTTTGGCTCCTTGGCCTCTTTTCTGTCCACCCCTCTGTCTCCATCACTCTGTACCTATTTATCTTATCTCTGCCTGTCTCCCAGTTCTCATCTTTCTATTTACGTTGCTGCATTCATCTGTCTCTGTTCCCCACCTATCTTTCTCTATTTCTATTCTCACCTTTCTGTTCCAGTCTCTGTCTTCACCCCAGCCTCCCATCCCCTCACAACTAACATTTACCTTCTCTTTGTTTCTCTCTCACACACATACCCCTATGTTGGTCTTCTTGCCCTTGTTTCCCTCTTTGAGTCTCTCCTCATCTATCACCCCTTTTCTACCTCTTACCATCTCTCTTGCTGGGTGGCTCTCCTCATGTGCCTGTCTCTTGTTTCCATCTTTCTGTCCCTATGTGTGTTTCATCTGTTTGCTATCTTGTCCCCAGATCCCTGTCTGTATCTCTCTGTCACTGACAGAGTAGTCAAGAGTATGGCCTCTGGTGTTAGATTGTTTGGATTCCAATCCGAGTTGTGCTGCTGACTTGCTGTGCCTCAGTGTCCTCATCTGTAAAACAGGGCTGATAACAGTACCTGCTTCAGTGTTACCAAGAGCATTAAATGAACTAACACATGCACAGCTTGTAGAACCATGCCTCAAATATAACAAATGCTCAAAAATATTAGCTCCTAAAAATAAATAACAAGGACCTACTATAGCACAGGGAACTGTATTCAATATCTTGTAATAACCTATAATGGAAAAGAATATGAAAAAGACTATATATACCTATATATTTACATATATATAATTGAATCACTTTGCTGTACACCTGTAACATTGTAAATCAACTATACTTCAATTAAAAAAACATTAGTTTTGGGGGCTTCCCTGGTGGCGCAGTGGTTGAGAGTCCGCCTGCCGATGCAGGGGACACGGGTTCGTGCCCCGGTCCGGGAGGATCCCACATGCTGCGGAGCAGCTGGGCCCGTAAGCCATGGCCGCTGAGCCTGCGCGTCCGGAGCCTGCGCTCTGCAACGGGAGAGGCCACAGCAGTGAGAGGCCCGCGTACCGAAAAAAAAAAATTAGTTTCTATATCATCAACCTCTTCCTCCTCAACACCATCTCCGTTTCTATCTTTGTCTATCTAATCCCAGTCACTCTCTTTATCTACCTGGCTGTTATCATCTCTGTGTCTCTATCCTCATGTTTTATGTAACTGCCTTTCTGACCCCAATCTCTGTGTCTCTGTCCCCATCTCTCTCTCTCCCTACATTCCAGCCTCATTTCTGTCAGTCCCTCTTTTTCTACACTGCCCATTCAATCCGTCTGTACATCTCTCTGTCCCTAACCTTCTTTGTTTATTTATCACCATTTCTGACTATCTGTTCCTACCATTCAGGCCCTATTTCTTGGTCTCTGTCTCTTTATCTCCTTGTTCTCATTTCTCTATCCCCCATTCCCATATCTATCTTTATCTATTTCTTTATAAAAATCGTATTCTGTTTCTTTCTCCTCATCTCCCTGTGTCTTCTTCTGGCCTCTCTGGACAATTTAGATTGGAATTGGTCTGGTAGATAATGTGGAGCTATAAAAGGGTTTAGGAGGAAGCAGTAGGCCTGGCAAGAGGCAAGTGGCAGGGTGTGGAATTTCATGGCTCTGCCAAATCCTCCTGAAAGACGTGGCCTCTGAGGTCAAGGTTAGCATAAACCCCCTCAACTCAGCCTCTTCAAGAAAGACAAAGAATGCTGCAGTTATTGGGAGGACCAGGAAGGGGTATTTTTCTGAGTGAAATTCCATCCGGAAGCTGGAATCCAGAGCATTTCCTGTTGTAATGTTTCTTCCAGACTTGGAGAGTCTGAACTTGCCACGTAGCATGTGCACT
Source organism: Mesoplodon bidens (assembly GCF_964165515.1). Lineage (NCBI taxonomy): Eukaryota > Metazoa > Chordata > Mammalia > Artiodactyla > Ziphiidae > Mesoplodon > Mesoplodon bidens. Next base: position 93,273,686 of record NC_138163.1, on the reverse strand, counting down.
GCATACATTTATTTCTACAGTAAGACACAGAGATGCATACATAATCCCCCACCCTCAGAGATGCAGACATGTGCAGAGACATAAAGATACACATAGAATCAAGAACCCTCACAGTTGCAGATACTCCAAGACATGGAAAATCACACAGAATGAATTACCAGCTGGCAGAGATGCTGATGTACACAGGGACATTGAGAGAACCATGGAAATACCCCCATCACAGCTCACGGAACCATGCAAACAGATACAGAAAAATAACTACACAGAAAAATTGTTCTTTTTCAGCCTGACATTCATATAAACAGAAACACACCAGAGCATCATGTATGAAAACACACCTTTATAGAAGTGTGCACATTCATACATAATCACAAATATCCAAAGCAACAGAGAATCACATATAGCCATTGCTTTGCTGAAAGTGTAGAGGTAGCCAAACTTCCTCTGGCCCCCAAATGACAGATATGCTGCTCCTCTTGTGCCCCCCTCTCTGTGAAGGCACCACCAAGTACTCAAGCCAGAAATCTGACTGCTAGGAACTAGACAGAAATAATTGGAAAGATCTAGATAAAGTTTTTTTCCTAGAAAAATATAAAATAATAAAAATGGCAGAGGAAGTAGAGAACATGAATAGACCACTAGGCATTAATGAAACTGAAATGGTAGGTAAGGACATCCCTTCCCCCCAAATCCAGGCCTAGATGGATTTACAGGTATAGTGTGCGGGACTCTCAGGAGTTACTTCTCTTCTTATACAAGTTATTCCAGAAAATAGAAAAGGAGAGAAAGCTGCCTAGCTCATTTTATTTGTCTAGTAAAATCTTGAAGTCTTGATTTTAAAAACAGATAAGGACAATTAAAGAAAATTGTAGGCTCATTTCACTTATGAATATAGATGCATAAATCTTAAACAAAATATTAGCTAATCGAATCCAACAGTATTTTAAAAATACATCACAATCAAATGGAGTTAATTCCAAGAATGCAAGGATAATGCATTCAAACTCAGAAAAATCTATCAATGTAATTTACCACATGAATAGACTAAGGGAGTATAATCGTATGAGTATCTCAATTAATGTAGAAAAAGTATGCTACATGTCTACTTACAATGAAAACTCTTTAAAAAATACAAATAGAAGGCAAATCTCTTAACTTGGTGAAGGTTACATACCAAAACTTTACAGCATATTTTGCAGTAAATGGAGAAATTTAAGATGCATTTCCTTGAAGGTAAAGAAAAAGACTAGATACTTACTCTCACCAACTACTGTTTAACATAGAACTGGAAGTCTTCTTTAATACTATAAAGGGAGAAAAAGAAATGAGACATGTAAGGACTGGAAGAGAAGAGATAAAACCAACAGATTCAACTGACATACTATTAGAATTAAAAAGAGTTCAGCAAGGTTGCCAGGTACAAAATCAACTTATAAAAATCAATACATTATTTACATTAGCAATAAACAACTAGAAAAAACAAGATACCTAAAATTAATCACTAGACCAAAGTATAAACTGTTCTAAATGTCAGGACAACTAAAAAAAATCAGAAAAAAACCCCATTCACAGAAAGATAGACAAGATGAAAAGGCAGAGGGCTATGTACCAGATGAAGGAACAAGATAAAACCTCAGAAAAACAACTAAATGAAGTGGAGGTAGAAAACCTTCCAGAAAAAGAATTCAGAATAATGATAGTGAAGATGATCGAGGAACTCGGAAAAAGAATGGAGGCAAAGATAGAGAAGATGCAAAAAATGTTTAACAAAGACCTAGAAGAATTAAAGAAAAAACACCAAGAAGAATTAAAGAACAAACAAACAGAGATGAACAATACAATAACTGAAATGAAAAATAAACTAGAAGGAATCAATAGCAGAATAACTGAGGCAGAAGAACAGATAAGTGACCTAGAAGACACAATTGTGGAACTCACTGCCATGGAACAGAATAAAGAAAAAAGAATGAAAAGAAATGGAGACAGCCTGAGACCTCTGGGACAACATTAAACACAGCAACATTCACATTATAGGGGTCCCAGAAGGAGAAGACAGAGAGAAAGGACCCAAGAAAATATTTGAAGAGATTATAGTCGAAAACTTACCTAACATGGGAAAGGAAAGAGCCACCCAAGTCCAGGAAGCGCAGACAGTCCCAGGTAAGATAAACCCAAAGAGAAACACACTGAGACACAGAGTAATCAAATTGAAGAAAATTAAAGACAAAGAAAAATTATTGAAAGCAACAAGGGAAAAATGACAAGTAACATACAAGGGAACTCCTATAGGGTTAACAGCTGATTTCTCAGCAGAAACTACAAGTCAGAAGGGAGTGGCATGATATATTTAACGTGATGAAAGGGAAGAATCTACAACCAAGTTTACTCTACCTGGCAAGAATCTCATTCAGATATGATGGAGAAATCAAAAGCTTTACAGACAAGCAAAAGCTAAGAGAATTCAGCACCGCCAAACAAGCTGTACAACAAATGCTAAAGGAATTTTCTAAGTGGGAAACACAAGAGGAGAAAAGGACCTACAAAAACAAACCCAAGAAAATTAAGAAAATGGTCATAGGAACATACATATAGATAATTACCTTAAACGTGAATGGATTAAATGCTCCAACCAAAAGACACAGGCTCACTGAATGGATACAAAAACAAGACCCATATATATGTTGTCTACAAGAGACCCACTTCAGACCTAAGGACACATACAGACTGAAACTGAGGGGATGGAAAAATATATTCCATGCAAATGGAAATCAAAAGAAAGCTGGAGGAGCAATACTCATATCAGATAAAATAGACCTTAAAATAAAAATGTTATAAGAGACAAGGAAGGACACTACATAATGATCAAGGGATGAATCCAAGAAAAAGATATAACAATTATAAATATATATGCACCCAACACAGGAGCACCTAAATACATAAGGCAACTGCTAACAGCTCTAAAAGAGGAAATCAACAGTAACACAATAATAGTGGGGGGCTTTAACACCTCACTTACACCAATGGACAGATCATCCAAACAGAAAATTAATAAGGAAACACAAGCTTTAAATGACACAATAGACCAGATAGATTTAATTGATATTTATTTATAGGACATTCCATCCAAAGACAGCAGATTGCACTTTCTTTTCCAGTGCATACGGAACATTCTCCAGGATAGATCACATCTTGGGTCACAAATCAAGCCTCAGTAAACATAAGAAAACTGAAATCATATCAAGCATCTGTTCTGACCACAACGCTATGAGATTAGAAATGAATTACAGGGAAAAAAACGTAAAAAACACAAACACATGGAGGCTAAACAATACGTTACTAAATAACCAAGACATCACTGAAGAAATCAAAAGAGGAAATCAAAAAATACCTAGAGAAAAATTACAATGAAAACATGACGATCCAAAACCTATTGGATGCAGCAAAAGCAGTTCTAAGAGGGAAGTTTATAGCAATACAAGCCTACCTCAAGAAACAAGAAAAATCTCAAATAAACAACCTAACCTCACACCTAAAGGAACTAGAGAAAGAAGAACAAACAAAACCCAAACTTAGTAGAAGGAAAGAAACCATAAATAACAGAGCAGAAATAAACGAGATAGAAACAAAGAAAACAATACAAAAGATCAATAAAACTAAAAGCTGGTTCTTTGAGACAATAAACAAAATTGATACACCATTAGCCAGACGCATCAATAAAAAAAGGGAGAGGACTCAAATCAATAAAATTAGAAATGAAAAAGAAGTTACAACAGACACTGCAGAAATACAAAGCATCCTAAGAGGCTACTACAAGGAACTCTATGCCAATAAAATGAACAACCTGGAAGAAATGGAGAAATCCTTAGAAAGGTATAACCTTCCAAGACTGAAACAGGAAGAAATAGAAAATACGAACACAGCAATCAGAAGTAATGAAATTGAAACTGTGATTAAAAATCTTCCAACAAACAAAAGTCTAGGACCAGATGGCTTCACGGGTGAAGTCTATCAAACATTTAGAGAAGAGCTAACACCCATCCTTCTCAAACTCTTCCAAAAAACTGCAGAGGAAGGAACACTCTGAAACTCATTCTATGAGGCCACCGTCACCCTGATACCAAAACCAGACAAAGACACTACAAAAAAAGAAAATTAGAGACCAGTATCACTGATGAATATACATGCAAATATCCTCAACAAAATACTAGCAAACAGAATCCAAAAACACATTAAAAGGATCATACACCATGACCAGGTGGGATTTATCCCAGGGATGCAAGGATTCTTCAATATATGCAAATCAATCTATGTGATACACCATATTAACAAACTGAAAATAAAAAGCATATGATCGTCTCGATAGATGCAGAAAAAGCTTTTGACAAAATTCAACAAGCATTTATGGTAAAAACTCTCCAGAAAGTGGGCATAGAGGGAACCTACCTCAACATAATAAAGGCCATATATGACAAAACCACAGCAAACGTCATTCTCAATGGTGAAAAACTGAAAGCATTTCCTCTAAGATCAGGAACAAGACAAGGATGTCCACTCTTACCACTGTTATTCAACATAGTTTTGGAAGTCCTAGCCACAGCCATCAGAGAGGAAAATGAAATAAAAGGAATACAAATTGGAAAAGAAGAAGTAAAAGTGTTACTGTTTGCAGATGACATGACACCATACATAGAGAATCCGACAGATGCCACCAGAAAACTACTAGAGCTAATCAATGAATCTGGTAAAGTTGCAGGATACAAAATTAATGCACAGAAATCTCTTGCATTCCTATACACTAATGATGAAAAATCTGAAAGAGAAATTAAGGAAACACTCCCATTTACCACTCCAACAAAAAGAATAAAATACCTAGGAATAAACCTACCTAGGGAGACAAAAGATCTGTATGCAGAAAACTATAAGACACTGATGAAAGAAATTAAAGATGATACCAACAGATGGAGAGATATACCATGTTCTTGGATTGGAAGAATCAATACTGTGAAAATGACTATAGTACCCAAAGCAATCTATAGATTCAATGTAATCCCCATCAAATTACCAATGGCAGTTTTTACAGAACTAGAAGAAAAAATCTTAAAATTTGTATGGAGACACAAAAGACCCCAAATAGCCAAAGCAGTCTTTATTTTTTTTTAAATTTATTTATTTTATTTTTGGCTGCGTTGGGTCTTTGCTGCTGCGTGCGGGCTTTTCTCTAGTTGCAGCAAGCGGGGGTTACTCTTCCTTGCGGTGCACAGGGTTCTCATTGTGGTGGCATCTCTTGTTGAGGAGCACGGGCTCTAGGTGTGCGGGATTCAGTAGTTTCAGCACGCGGGCTCAGTAGTTGTGGTTCGCAGCTCTAGAGTGCAGGCTCGGTAATTGTGGCGCATGGGCTTAGTTGCTCTGTGGCATGTGGGATCTTCCTGGACCAGGGCTCGAACCCGTGTCCCCTGCATTGGCAGGTGGATTCTTAACCACTGCGCCACCAGGGAAGCCCTAGCCAAAGCAGTCTTGAGGGATAAAAATGGAGCTGGAGGAATCAGACTCCCTGACTTCAGACTATACTACAAAGCTACAGTAATCAAGACAATATGGTACTGGCACAAAAACAGAAATATAGATCAATGGAACAGAATAGAAAGCCCAAAGATAAACCCAGCACCTACGCTCAACTAATCTATGACAAAGGAGGCAAGGATATACAATGTTGAAAAGACAGTCTCTTCAATAAGTGGTGCTGGGAAAACTGGACAGCTACATGTAAAAGAATGAAATTAGAACACTCCCTAACAACATACACAAAAATAAACTCAAAATGGATTAGAGACCTAAATGTAAGACCGGACACTATAAAACTGTTAGAGGAAAACACAGGAAGAACACTCTTTGACATAAATCACAGCACGATCTTTTTTGATCCACCTCGTATAGTAATGGAAATAAAAACAAAAATAAACAAATGGGACCTAATGAAACTTAAAAGCTTTTGCAAAGCAAAGGCAACTACAAAGAAGACGAAGAGACAGTCCTCAGAATGGGAGAAAGTATTTGCAAACGAATCAACGGACAAAGGATTAATCTCCAAAATATATAAACAGCTCATGCAGCTCAATATTAATAAAACAAACAACCCAATCCAAAACTGGGCAGAAAACCTAAATAGACATTTCTCCAAAGAAGACATACAAATGGCCAAGAATCACATGAAAAGCTGCTCAACATCACTAATTATTAGAGAAATGCAAATCAAAACTACAATGAGGTATCATCTCACAGCAGTTAGAATGGGCATCATCAGAAAATCTACAAACAACAAATGCTGGAGAGGGTGTGGAGAAAACGGAACCCTCTTGCACTGCTATGGGAATGTAAATTGATATAGCCAGTATGGAGAACAGTATGGAGGTTCCTTAAAAAACTCAAAGTAAAATTCCCATATGACTCAGCAATCCCACTACTAGGTATATCCCCAGAGAAAACCATAATTCAAAAAGACACATGTACCAAAATGTTCATAGCAGCTCTATTCACAATAGCCCGGAGATGGAAACAACCTAAGTGTCCATCATTGGATGAATGGATAAAGAAGATGTGGCACATATATACAATGGAATATTTCTCAGCCATAAAAAGAAACGAAACTGAGCTATTTGTAATGAGGTGGATAGACCTAGAGTCTGTCATACAGAGTGAAGTTAAGTCAGAAAGAGAAAGACAAATACCGTATGCTAACACATATATATGGAATTTAAGGAAAAAAAATGTCAAGAAGAACCTAGGGGTAAAACAGGAATAAAGACACAGACCTACTTGAGAATGGACTTGAGGATATGGGGAGGGGGAAGGGTAAGCTGTGACAAAGCGAAAGATAGGCATGGACATATATACAGTACCAAACGTAAGGTAGATAGATAGTGGGAAGCAGCCACATAGCACAGGGAGATCGGCTCGGTGCTTTGTGACTGCCTGGAGGGGTGGGATGGGGAGGGTGGGAGGGAGGGAGACGCAGGAGGGAAGGGAAGTGGGAACAGATGTATATGTATGGCTGATTCACTTTGTTATAAAGCAGAAACTAAAAAAAAAAAAAAAAAAAAAAGACACATGCACCCCAATGTTCATTGCAGCACTATTTACAATAGCCAGGTCATGGAAGCAACCTAAATGCCCATCGACAGACGAATGGATAAAGAAGATGTGGTACATATATACAAGGGAATATTACTCAGCCATAAAAAGGAACAAAATTGGGTCATTTGTAGAGACGTGGATGGATCTAGAGACGGTCATATAGAGTGAAGTAGGTCAGAAAAACAAATATCATATATTAACACATATGTGTGGAATGTAGAAAAATGGTACAGATGAACCAGTTTGCAGGGCAGAAATAGAGACACAGATGTAGAGAACAAACATATGGACACCAAGGTGGGAATGTGGCAGGGGCATGGTGGTGTTGTGATGAATAGGGAGATTGGGATTGACATATATACACTAGTATGTATAAAATGGATAACTAATAAGGACCTGCTATATAAAAAAATAAATAAAATTCATAAATCCAAAAAAATAAAAGAAAACAAAAAAAATTGAGTGTTAACTGATAAAAAAATCACAGAAAATAGACTACAAAGTAACATAATTTTAATATATAAAAATATAGCTAAAAAAGAAAATAAAACTTAATGTGACAATATTAACACCAAACATCTTTTGTGTCAATAAATATAAATGGTCTTAGCTCATCTATTTAAAGAAAAACGTTTTTCTGTTGGATCCCTGAGCAAAACCCAACTATGTATTCAAGAGAGTCAACTAAAACAAATAGATTCAGAGAGGTTAAAAATACAAGTAGGGCAAAGGTATACCAGTCAAATGCAAATAAAGCAAGCAGAGGTTGTAATCTTAATTATCAGCCAAGTTAGAAAGTCAGAATGAAAGGCATTAATTGACTGTCAATGTCATGAAAAGGAAAGACAAAGGAACTGTCCACAGGTTGGAGGAGATAATGATGACTAAATGCAATGTGGGATTCTGGTTTGGAGCCTGGAACAGAAAAAGGATATTAGTGGAAAAACTGGTGAAATCTGAATAAAGTCAGGAGTTTAGTTAATAGCAATGTACTAATGCTAATCTCTTAGTTTTCACAGATGTAGTCATATAAGATATTAACATGAGGGGCAACTAGATGAAGGGTTCTATAAAACTAAAATTATTCTGAAATAAAAAACTTATTACAAAAAAGCATTAATTGAGACAAAAAAGGCCACAATTCACAATGAAAATATAAAGTTATGAGTATTTTTGTATCAAATAACATAGCAACTTTCACAAAGCTGAAATATTAAGAGATACAAGGAGAAATAGATAATAGGTTGAAACACACTAAAAACAGGAGAAATTTAACTCACCTTTCTCATTCCAGGACAGATCAAATGAACAACAACAGCAACAAAAACCCAGTAAGAATACAGAAAACCTAAACAACAAAATCAATATTAGGCCAAGAAGAAAATCTCAATAAATCCCAAAAGGTAGAACTAATACTGACAATGTTCTCTGATCACAACTGGATAAAAGTAGAAATCAATGTAAAAAAGATCTTCCATCTGAATATATAAAATTCTCTGTCAAACAATTCTTGGGTCAAAGGGCAAACTGAAACCAAAATTGCTGAACTTCTAGACAATAATAATAATGAAAACATTACGCATCAGAATCTATGGGTACAGATAAAGCAGCAGTCAGAGAAAAGTTCATTGCCTCAAAATACTTACACTAAAAACAAGGGAAAAAATTAAATGAACCCAACTCAGAAAGTTAGTGAAAGAGAAACAGAATAAACTTAAGGGGAACAGAAGGAAAGAATTAACAAAGAGAAAAGTTCAAATAAAAGAGTTAGAAAACAGGTAACAGAAGAACTAATAAATAAATAGATTAACCAATTCTGTGAAAAAGAAATACATAAGCCATTAAATAATAATCAAGGAAAGGAGAAAGCACAAAGACACAAACCAGGAAATGAAAAGTTGGACATAACCATAGTAAGAGGACTTTTTTTTTTTTTTTTTTTTTTGCGGTACGCGGGCCTCTCACTGTTGTGGCCTCTCCCATTGCGGAGCACAGTCTCCGGACGTGCAGGCTCAGCGGCTATGGCTCACGGGCCCCGCCGCTCCGTGGCATGTGGGATCTTCCCAGACCGGGGCACGAACCCATGTCCCCTGCTTTGGCAGGTGGAGTCTCAACCACTGTGCCACCAGGGAAGCCCCAGTAAGAGGACATTTTAAACATTATAAAGGACTTCCTCATGCAACTCTATGCAAATCGTTTTAAAGATCTTGAAGAAATGGAAAACATCCTAGGAAAATATAATTTACCAAAACTCTAAAAGAGAAAAGTCCATATAGACCAATTTCCATGGAAGAAATAGAAAAAGTTATAAAGAGATACTTTCCCCCAAAAGCACTGGGCCATGATGATTTCACTGGGGAAGTCTGCTAACACTGAAAAGCAGATCATTTGAATGCTATTTTTATTTTCCTGATCCTAGATAAAGAAGGAACACTTTCATATTCTTTTTATGAAGTGAGTATAACACTGATATCAAGATCTAACAAAGATTTCACAAGAAAAAGATATAAACCAATCTTCACTTATGAATATCGATGCAAAATCCTAAATAAAATATTAGCAAACAGAATCCCTAACTATGTGGAGTTTATTTCCAAGAATGCAAAAATCATTCAATATTAGGAAATCCATTAATACAATCTAACATATTGTTGAATCTAAGGAGAAAAATCGTATCATCATTTTCAGAGATGCCAAAGAACTATTTGACAAAATTCAATACCCATCCTTTACAAAAAATTCTTTATAAAAATTTCTTCCTTAATATAATTATGTCTGCCTTATCTATCTATCCATCCATCCATTCCCAAATCCAGCAATCCAGCACTTCACTTAACCAGGAAACACTAGCAGCATTTATATGCTAAACTCACAAGGGTATCTACTCTCTCCACTACAATTTAACATTATATTGGAGGTAGCAAAAGCATTGTGATTAGAAAAGAAAAAGAAATTAGAAATTACAATTGGAATGGAGGAGGTAAAGCTATCATTACTTATAGATAAGACTGTAGAGCCAGAAAACCCGAGCAAACCAATAGAAAACTATTACAAACAAGAGAACTCAGCAAGGTAGCAGGATATAAAATTAATATATAGAAATCATTCAGTTAGAAGATATATGGAAGGGAAGGCTCCATTTATCATAGCAACAAAAAAGACAAAATAACGTCTTAGTCTGTTGGGGCTGCTATAACAGAATACCACAGACTGGTTGGCTTATAAACAACCGAAATTTATTATTCTCAGTTCTAGAGGCTGGGAAGTCCAAGATCAAGACACTCAAAGATTTTATGTCTGGGGAGGGCCCACTTCCTGGTTCACAGACAGCCATCTTCTCGCTGTGTCCTCACATAGCAGGAGTGGCAAGGGAGCTCTCTTGGGTCTCTTTTATAAGGGCACTAATCCCAGTCATGAGGGCTCCAATCTCATGATCTAATCACCTGCCAAAGGTCCTACCTCCAAACAGTATCACATTGGGGATTAGGTTTCAATGTAAAATTTGGGGGGTGGGGGCAGACACAAACATTCAGTCTACAGCAAATACGTAGAAACTTAACAAGAAATGTCTAAATCCTTCAAGAGAAAACATTTGTAACACTCTGAAGAAACAAATAGAAAGGCACCCCATTTTCTTAAATAGGAAGACTCAAAATCATAAAGATGTAAAATCAATTTATAAATTTAGTATAAGCTAATTAAAAATACCATATCTTTTCTTTTTCTGAAACTAGACAAGCTGAATTAAAGATCAAATGGAAAAATAACAAACAAGCACAGCCAGAATATCTCTGAAAAGGAAGAACAATGATGGGGGACTATTGCTACAATAATTCTCTATAAAAAACCAAAATGAATATTTAGATACCCAAACTTAGACAGAGTTTATGGTCAGCTGAGAGGTTCTACGTGCTGGATCAGGCTCTGTTGATCTCAACTCTGCCAGCTCATGTGTCTGCACTGAGCTGGCGGCTTGGCTGGAGGTTGGCTGCTATAGGATGCCTTGGCTGGGAGGACCAGGCTCATTTCTATATGTCTCTCACATCCCTCCAGCAGACTAGCCTGGGTATGTTCTCATAGCAGTGGCAGGGGTCCAAGAGAGGAAGCAGAATATGCAAGAGCTTTCTCAGGTCTCTGCTTATATCAAATTTGCTACTATCCTGTTGGTTGAAGTAAATTATATGGCCAAACTCAGTCAGTATGGGAGGGCACTACCAAAGGGTGTGGAGACACATAAAAAATTGGGGTCATTAATGCAATCTATCACAAAAGTATAAATCAAAATCTAGAATCCATAAAAGAAAACACAGATAAATTTGTTTACATAAAAATAAAGTAAAATTTGCTTGGAAAAAAAATCCATTAGCAAAGTCAAAAGAACAACAAACTGGGAAAAAAATACTGACAACTGATATCATTCACAAAGGTCTAATTTCTCTAATTATATAACAAGCTTGTAGAAATCGAGAAAATAAACAGAGCGTATAAATAGACAACTCACAGGAAAAGACAAAAATGACCCTTAAACATATGAAAAGATGCTCAACCTCACTCATCATAAGAGAAATATCAATTAAAACTAGAGTGAGACACTGTTTCTCACCTATGACATTGGCAAAAATCCGAAAGTCTTTAATGATACACTTTCTGAGTGAGGTGGTGGTGAAACACATAAACTCATACATGGGTGGTAAGTGCAAAATGGTACACCTACGGAGGGAAATTTTGGCAATATCTACCAAAGTTACAAATGTGATTCTTAGAATTTATCCTATAGAAATATCTGCATACATATGAAATGTCTATTCATTATGGCACCATTTGTAACACCAAAGGACTGAAAATACCCTGAACATCCATCAGTAGGGTACTGCAGTTATTAAATCAACTATTACACTTCCACATAATGTAACGGTTTCTCAGCTTTCAACAGTTTCAAGTCATACTACATGACTTTCCATGTAGTGGAAACTTTCTAATGCTCTGATATGTAAGGACCTGCAGGATGTATCACGTGAAAAAAGCAACATGTATAACTGTATGTATAGTATAGTATGACACCTTTTGTGTAAGAAAGAGGGAGCTGGAATAGGATATACATTTATACTTGTTTGTATCTGCATAAAGAAACACTGGAAGAATAAAAAAAATGAATAAAACTGGTAACTGTGGGCGGTGTGTATGGTGGCAACTGGGTAGAATGGACAAAGATGAGTGACAATTCTCAAAGTATAATTTTTATATAGTTTTGCTATTCAAAATGCGTGTATATAATCTATTCAAAAAATAAAAATATTCAGGGCTTCCCTGGTGGCGCAGTGGTTGATAGTCTGCCTGCCGATGCAGGGGACACGGGTTCGTGCCCCAATCCGGGGGGATCCCACGTGCCGCGGAGCGGCTGGGCCCGTGAGCCATGGCCACTGAGCCTGCGCGTCTGGAGCCTGTGCTCTGTGGCAGGAGAGCCCACAGCAGTGAGAGGCCCACGTACCGCAAAAAAAAAAAAAAAAATCAGAATAGTAACAAAAACTGTAAAGCCACTAGGAATTAACTTAGTAAAAACACACAAAAATTCTAAAGAGAAAACTTTAAACTCTTAATAAAGAGCACAGATAGAAGGTCAACTGAACAAATGAGGAGATATTCCATGATCTTGGATGGGACAAGTTAGTATTTTGATGGTGTCAACTCCCCCAAATTAATCTATAAATTCAGTGCAATCCTAATCAAAATTACAGTTGGTTTTTTGAAGAGCTTGATAAAATTTTTAAAATTTATGCAGAGATATAGTTAAGACAACCCAAAAGAAGACTAAAGAGGAGGGGACTTGCCCTATCAAATTTAAGATACATTACAAAATATTAAAAACAAGGTGGTATTAGTACAAGAACAGAAACAGACCTATGTGTGTATGTTTCATAATATATGACAAAGGTGGCATGGTAAATCAATGAAAAAGGAAGGATTGTTTAGTATTTGGTGGTGGGAAATGTGGCTCATTATGTGGAAAAAATAAAATTGCATACCTACCTATCACCACATATGAGCATGGATTCTAAATGGATTAAAACCTAAAGGTGAAAGGTAAAACTATAAAGTTAATAGAAAAAAATAGAAGAATATCTTTGTGACCTAGGAGGAGGGAGCTACTTTTTAAGTAAAACCCCCCAAACCGGGCTTTCCTGGTGGCGCAGTGGTTGAGAGTCTGCCTGCCGATGCAGGGGACACGGGTTCGTGCCCCGGTCCAGGAAGATCCCACATGCCAAGGAGCGGCTGGGCCCGTGAGCCGTGGCTGCTGAGCCTGCGCGTCCGGAGCCTGTGCTCCGCAACGGGAGAGGCCACAACAGTGAGAGGCCCGCGTACCGCAAAAAAAAAAAAAAAGAAAAAGAAAAAACACCCAAACCAAAAACCATAAAGCAAAAATGTGAGGCATTTGACTACATTAAAATTAACAGTTTCTGTTCAAATATGGCTATCATGGGCAAAGTTAAAACAGGGGGAGAATCCTGTTGGTTTCAGGGGACTGAAACCAACAGGGGACTAATAGCTAGACTATATAAGGAACTCTAGCAGATCAACAGGAAAGATAGGAACCCTAATAGAAAAAAATGGCCTAACTATACAAGCAGGCAATTTACAGAAGAGGCGTCTGACACACATCTAAAGAGATGCTCAAAAATTAATTAGTGGTAATTCCCTGGTGGTCCGGTGGTTAGGACTCTGTGCTTTCACTGCTGAGGGCGCAGGTTCAATCCCTGGTCGGGGGACTAAGATCCCACAAACCGTGAGACACGGCCAAAAAAAAATTAATTAATAATCAGAGAAATGTAAACTAAAGCAAGGTAAGATATAGTAATACCTATTAAACCTAATAGACCAGTAAAAACTAGAAAGCTGGAAAATGTTATGTGTCAGTGAGGATGTAGGGATCCAGGAATCTTTGTACACTGGTGGTAAAATTGGACTGGTGTAGCCATCCCAGAGAACCATTTAGCAGTATTAGTATTCTTAGTCAAACTAAGTATATGCACACTTCATGATGCAATCATTCTGTTCCTGGATATATGTTTCAAAAGAAATTCTCATACAGGCCAATAAGGAGACATGCACAAGGATGTTCATCACAGTATTACTTGTGGTGTCATGGAGCTGGAGGCAATCTTGCTGTCCATTATCAGGGGAACATTCAGGGAAAATGTGGTGAAGGCACACTGGTTAGCATGAGCAGTTAGAAGCAATGGATTAGATGTATACACAGCAATATGGATAGACTTTAAAAACAAAAGGCTGAATGAAAAAAGTAAGAAACAGATTGAGATACCATTTATATAAAACAAAAATGCACAGACACAAAACATTCTCCACAGTGGGACAACCTGGTGTTATGTGCCTCCTGAGGAGACACAATATGAAGTAAGTGGTATCCTCTATGTACTGTTATTGCTGAAATTATTTAACCTGAATCTAATCATGTGGAAAGAGCAGATGAATCCAGATATTCTGTGGGACATTCTACAAGAAACTGGCCTGGACTCTTGAAAAGTATCAGTGTAATATCAAGCACACAAAAAATCTAGGGGTACTATTTTAGATTAAAAGAGGTTAAAGTGCTACAACAACCAAACATAATACACAAAACTTAATTAGATACTGGGATCAAAAAATCAGAGCAGGTCTAAGAACATTTTGGGCTCAATTGGAAAATTTGAATATAGGGTATCTTTGATGGTATTATTGAATTAGTAAGTTTTCTTAGGTGTGATAATGGTATTGTGGTTATGCAGGAGAATGTCCTTATTCTAGTAGATGTGTGCTGAAGTTTTTAGGGGTGAGCTGTTATACTGCCTGCAAGAAGATGTATACATATACATATAAAGAGAAGTAGAACAAATTTGGCAAAATATTAAGAGTATATGGGCTTTCATTGTACTATTTTTTCAACTGTTCTGAATTTTGAAAAACGGAAAAATGAAAATTTTGGGGAAATACGTGCATGTAAAACAACAATACATATTTTGCAAGAACACATATATACAAAAAGCTATGTATAAAACACTTTAAAATGCTTACCTAGGGCTTCCCTGGTGGCGCAGTGGTTGAGAGTCCACCTGCTGATGCAGGGGACACGGGTTCGTGCCCCGGTCCGGGAAGATCTCACATGCCGCAGAGCGGCTGGGTCCATGAGCCATGGCCGCTGAGCCTGCGAGTCCGGAGCCTGTGCTCCGCAACAGGAGAGGCCACAACAGTGAGAGGCCCGCATACCGCAAAAAAAAAAAATGCTTGCCTACATGAAGGAAATGAGAGTGGGAAGTAGAGATGAAAGAGAATTTAAAAAACAACAAAAACCTCTCCCTAAAGTAACACTCACTCATTGAATAGATGGAAAACAAAGAAAAGCACAATGAAGAAAACTAAATTCATTGATAATTTCATTTTCTCTGTCAGCAGTTCTCAAAATGTGGTACCTGGACTAGCAACAGCAGCAGCTTCATCATCATCAACTTCTTCATCTTCTTCATCATCATCATCATCACCACCACCACCACCACCACTACCACCATCACCACCAACACCACCATCACCACCTGGGAACTTGTTAGAAATGCAAATTCCTGGGCTCTACTACAGGCTTAACTAAAACACAATTCTGGGTGTGGGGCCCAGCATCTGGTATTTTAACAAGCTCTCCCAAGTGATTCTGCTGCAGCCCAAGTTTGAGAACCACTGATCTAGATTTAGACACTATTAATTTTGTTATAGATCCTCATAGTCTTTCTAAAAAATATGAAATACTTCAGGCATACAAATAAGTATGAAGAATAATATAGCACACACCCATGTACCTATTACCCAGATAAAATATTAGACAGTCAAAGTCCCCTGTGTATTTCTCTCTCATTTTGTTCCCCAGAGGTAATCACCATTCTGCATTTGGTGTTTAATTCCTTTGTTTAAAAAATATTGTTTACATATTTATGTAATTGATAAACAAAATAGTGCATTGTATTCTAGTTTAAAAAAATCTATATAAATGATCTCACACATCATGTATCCTTCCACAACTTGCATTTTATCACAGCATTATGTTTCTGAAATTTATCTGGATTGATATACCCAATTCTGGTTCATTTTTTTCACTGTTGTATATAGTACTCTGTTGTGTGGCTATACCACTATTTATTCTCCTTTTGGTGAACTTTTAGATTGTTGAGATTTTTTTCTCTATTACTAACAGTTCTGCAATGAATATTGCTGGGTCCCAGGGCCATCTTTAACTATTCTGATGACTTCTTAATTGTTTTCCAAAGTAGTAATACCAATTTTCATTCCTATCAAAGACTTCATCACAAATTTCTTCCTCATGGTTTGTGCATTTGGGACTTTGTTTAAAAAGTCCTTCCACAGTCCTAGGTCACAAAGATATTCTCCACCCTCTCATGTGGAAATAAATAGGGATCCAGTTTTAGTTTTCTCGTTATGGTGAGCCAAACTTCCCAGCACTATCTACTGAAATGTCCATTTCCCATTGATTTGTGGTGTAGGCCTGTAAACTTACCCATTTAACAAACATTTGCTGAAGCATGCCTTGTACCAGTCTTGTGCTGGGTCCTGCTGAGGGTGTGAAGATATATGGCCCCTAGTCTCAGGGAATTCACTCTCCTGTGGAGATACAGCCACATAAATGATTACAGTACTAAGTGATAAATGCAACAATGTGCTCTGAGTTTCTCACTCAGCTGGGAAAGTTCATAGAAGCGACAAGAGTTAGGTCTTAAAGAAAAAGGAAGAATTTGCTAATGCAGGGGGGAAGGTGGAGGTGGCCAGGGCTGGTCTGGGGTCCAGAGGAGTTGTGTTTCTCTAGGGTAAGAGTTTAGAAGCCTTCCATGGATGTAGGGGCAGTGAGTCCTTCGTATGTAAGAGGTAGGAGTAGGCAGAGGAAGTCATTTTCTGCCTGGATATGCTAGAGGTTGATATCCTTGGGGTAGAGGGGCTCGGCCTCACCCCAAAGTTTAGGCTAGAGGAAGAGGAGTGGCTGGAACTAAATTATCAGGAAGAAGACATTTTCAGACTGGTAATTACTTTTTTAAGGGGGAGACCTCATTCTCCAGCCAGGTCAGGAGCTCCCTGAGATGGCTTCTGAAGAAACCCTTACTTGTCCCCACTCCAGAGGTAAATCCATTCCCTCCAGCAGACGCTGCTCTGGGGCCTGAGGGAGGGAGGGAGGGAGGGAGGAGGAGGGGAAGAAGGCAAATGGGTGGGAGAGGCTTCCAGTTGTTCGGTTTGTAGGCCTGGCCGTGGATCTGCGCTGCAGCAGAAAGAGCTCTGAGTGGCTCCCTCAGGGTTCCTCTGGGACCCCGCAAGCTGGGACGGTTGCTGGGAGCAGCTAACGTAGTCATTTCAGGTGGGTATACTCAGCAAAACATGTGACCCTGGCGGCCATTTTCTCACACCCTGCCCGTCGCCATCTTCCATTGTAGACAAAGGCACCGACCCCCCACCCTTGTCTGATGCGGCCTTGGCGATCACTTGGTCACTAAGATTCGAGAACACACATATTTAGGGCCACACATATTAGAGGCCCGCAGACAATAACTTGGCTTACAAGTAGGTTATATGGCCACACCAGCCAACGAACTGTTGCCGCCTCGCCGCCTCGCCGCCTCGCCGCCTCCCCTGCTCGGCCATTTCCTTACTTTACGGAGCGTCCGGGAGGCGGGGCCAGCGCGGCCCCGGGGAAGGGACGGGAGGGAGCGAGCCGTCAATCCTAAGCCCCGCCCCCGGGTACGCGCACAGTGAGGCTGGGATCCGGAAGTCGTAGTCTAATGCCGCGAGCGCCGACAGTGTTGTGCCGACTTCTCTTCTCAGATCTCCGCCGGAAGTGGAGGTAAGACACGACTCTCTTTTTTCGTGGTGAGCGCTCACCCAGCCGGCCGCGCGGAAAGGATCAACTATTTCAGGTGAAACCCGAGGCGCCCTCTGCCCTGGAATAGAGAGGTGAAGAGTCGGGTTCCTTCCAGGGTAGAAGGGCCCGGATGAGAGGCAGGGATTGCTCGGCCTGTGGACATGCGCCCAAACACATTCTTGCGGGGTGAGGGGCACGGACGCACCTCATCTGGACAGGTGTAGACCCCTGGACACACTGTATGGAGAGTTACAGACCCCACTTGTGTGGAGAAGCGTAGAGTGCCCTCCTCCTTTTAGGGTAGTGAGGTTCCATTCCGTATTTTCCCGGTGTAGACGGGCGTGGACACCCCGAAGGTGTGGCGACATCGACCCCACCCATAAAGAGACACATCTCCCTTCTCACGAGGCTTAACGGCGCAGATTTCTACCGGCGCTAAGGCACACAGATCCGCCTCGGCGCGCACCTTTTCCCTTAGGCAGAGGCTTTGATGTATTTACCCCCACCCCCGCCCGACCACCAGAATAGAGGAGCTCCGAAATTTTAATATATAGAGGAGTGAGCCTCCTTCCCTTAGCGTCAAGACCTAGAGACCTCCCTACCTCGCCCCCGTGTAACTAATTGACCAGTGTCCCGCCCCCACTCCTGCAGAGGTGGTAGACCACCCCTCCCTAAGTGTTTGTAGGCACAAGTCTCATCCCACAGAGAAGCACGGAGATTTACCCCTTCTAGGCTAGAGTGAGTCCCCATTATGGAAAATCAGATCTCACCACCTCCTCCCCAGACGCTGGCTTACTGAATTTGTAAAGGCTTTACCCACCAAAAATGCCCTGCAGCAAACAACAGGAGACCTTAACCCACGAAGAGACAGTCAGAACTGCCTCTCCTGGGGTCCCCGGGGAAGAAGGGCTCAGATTTATTCTCTTTTTTACGTAGACACAGATCATCCCTCCTCTCCTCCCTTCCCCAAGGATTTAGAATCACCAACTGTAGGAAAGGAGAGACCCCAAGGGAGCAGAGAGGTGCCCTCCAATGTTGAGAAGCAGTGACATCACTGATCACCCCATATAGTGTGTGCATGTGGGCTCCCCCCTTATCCGAGGTAGAGGAGCTCAGATCTTTTTCTCCCTATCCAGGAAAAATAACCACAGGAACCACCCCCCCCACCACCTACTGTAAGGGCCATTCCATTGAATGTATAGCTGCATTCCCCCCTCCCCCGTGCAGAGAACCAGAGGTCCTTTTCCTTCAATATTAACACACTGCTGACTTCAACCCGTACACAAGATAAACAGATCGTGCCCCATCCCATCTCCCGTGGAAGGGGCTAGAGTAACCCACTGCAGGCAAGGTGCAGACCCCATTCATTGCAAAGCTGCATAATTCCCCCCTTTGTTAGCATGGCACTAATGTCACTTTGTAGTGGAGATCGGTATATCAGTCCCATCTCATGGCCCTCCCTAGCGAAAAGCGACTCAAAGTACCCCCCAGCCCCTGTCCCTGCACAACTTACAGATGTACAGACTTGTGTTGCTCTCCCATGCAGCGGAGATGCACACAGCCACTGTGCCGGTTTATCTAGTCCCTCTGTATCCTGGAGTAGAGTGACAAAAGGCATCCTGCCCTCCTCCCCCCTGTCACCAAGGAACAGACCCCAGCCATACATACAGGTGCACATTTTTCCCCCCTCCCCCAAGATTTTGCACTGACCTCAGTCCGCATAGACATACAGATAAAAAGCCCTATTCTGAGGTCCCTTTTCCCCAGGGTAGATTCCTGGGATATGTCTTTCCCTCCCACTTCCAGGGTAAATGAGACATAGGATGCCCTATTTGGGGAAAAGAGGTGCAGTTAATACCCTATGTAGAAACAGATTCTCCTTGCGTACCCCTCTCCCCTTAGAGAGGTTTAGTGCTAGTCCCTTACCTAGGGTATCATATCTGATGCATTGAGGCACTGACTCCACCCAGGAAGACAGATTTAGACCTAATTTCCCTTTGGGTAGTGTGACACTACCTTCCCTGTAATATTATTATTATAATTCATTATACTCAGCCATACCAGGCGCCAGCTCCAGTATAACCCCTTCTCTCAGATTCCTCTAATTGTTAGGGCTTCCTTATCATGTTCTTTAACATTTTATTTTGCCTTCAGGGGGCTCAGAAGGGGCTTATAGCATTGTGGTTCCACTCTCTGTCTTCACATTGGTTCTTCTCCCATTCCAACAGGAAAAAAAAAGCCTGCAGATTTGAATCTACCTGCTTTCAAGCTAGTCATCATGATGAAACTTAGACACAGTGAGTTTCTTTTACCACTCCTTCCCAATCCTAAGCTTTAATGAATATTCATAGTATTTAAAAAATTGTCCAGTATGGGGCTTCTCTGGGGGTGCAGTGGTTGAGAGTCCGCCTGCCGATGCAGGGGACACGGGTTCGTGCCCCGGTCCGGGAAGATCCCACATGCCGCGGAGCAGCTGGGCCCGTGAGCCATGGCCGCTGAGCCTGCGCGTCCGGAGCCTGTGCTCTGCAACGGGAGAGGCCACAACAGTGAGAGGCCCGCGTACCGCAAAAAAAAAAAAAAAAAAAAAAAAAAATTTGCCCAGTATGAAACAGATCATTCAGTCTGTCTTTTACGTATGGTATTATTGTTGTCTTCCCAACTTCCTTCTGAGGTGCAGCTCCCCTTATCCCCCATACCCATTTTACAGATAAGGAAACTGAGGCTCAGCAAGGTTAAGTGACTTGACAAAGAGACTGCAGGTGAATAGCAGTAAATACCGTATTACACTGCCTATAACCCCAACACAGCCTAGCATTTTTCTTTATAAGTTGTACCTTCAAGTTGGTATCATAGATTGTACTAGTGGTTAAGAGCATGGACTCTGGAGCCAGACTGAGTTTGAATCTCAGCTCTTTCACTTATTACTTGTGTGGCCTTGGGCAAGTTACTTACCTTCAGTCTAGTGGGGGAAGAGGTAAAAATAGTTCCTACTTAATAGTATTTGCCTAACAGTGTTGTTGTGAGGATTTAATGAATTAAAGTAGGTAGAACACTTAGAACAGTGCCTGGCACATAATTAGCGCTCTGTAAGTATTAGCTTTAAAGATTCAGCCTTCACTTCTCTTTGGAGTTTAGCCCCTCAGAGGATACATACACTGTCTGCCACTGAATTATTGTCTGACCTCTCTTGAGCTTTGGATTTTTCTCCCCTATAAAACAGACAGTGTGGATAAATTGCTGTTCTTTCTGCCTTCAGGACTCTTTCCCTTTCCTTCTCATCCTTTAACGGGATAACTCTTGCTTGTTTTTCGGATTTCAACTTATACATCATTTCCTCTGGGAATCCCTCTTGTTAACCTCCTCCCTTGGTTTCCACTTGTCTGTGTACCCACAGGAACCAGGGCTGTTGACTCTATGATTGGGGCTGTCTCTTTCACAACACTGTTAACTGCTCACTGACATCTGGTTCATCTTTGTGTCCCAAGGGCCCAGCATGACCAGGCATAGCTATTTGGCACTTACTGTATGCCAGGCACTAGAATGTCTCAATTAGTAGTGCTAACTCAATCCCCCCCCCTCCTCCCACCATGATGCTTACAGCCTAGAGGGAGAAGACAAATGTGATGCATGGACTCTTCCTTATAAGAGGGAAGGCAAAGGCAGTAGGACAGGTCTGGTTCTGTGCTTCCCTGCCTTTATCCTGCTATAGCCCAAGCAGAAAATGATAACATTTGGATAGCACACAGGATAGACTGGATGAGAATTGTGCAACCCAGTGGCCTTGTATTCTGTGTGAATTGTGGCCCTGCCTATGTAGGGCTTGGTGAAAAAAAAATTGATGTACTTTATATAATCATAAAAATTTCATCAAGAATCAGACTTTGGTTATGTTAATACCAAAAGCAAATAATCATTTTTTCACGCAACACAAGAAAAGTGAACAAAATTAGTTATACTCTATTTAAGAATATCAAATACAAGATAATAATAGAATTATTATTTTTAAATTAATTTTTATTGGTAATAGAATTATTAATAGTGATGAAAAACAATAATTACCTGGTGAAATAGAGTATATGCATACAAAGGAACCCTGGGAGTTTAAAAAAATGAGGAAGTAGTATATGGAAAGACTATTATATGGAAAAACTGTTAGATGGAAAGATCTCCAGGATTTGTTAAGTGAAAAAAGCATGTTGCTGACAGGAGTACATAGTATGTTTCCTTTCCTGGGAGAAAATGGAAGGAAATAAGAATATATATTTGTATTTGCATAAAGAAACTGAATGATGCATGACAAACTAATAAAGTGGTTTCTTGTGGTGAGGGGACTGCAGTGGCTAGGGACAAGTGTGGGAGGGAGATCTCTCAGAATACATGGTTTTATTTTTATTTATTTATTTTTCATAATTTTTATTGGAGTATAGTTGCTTTACAATGTTGTGTTAGTTTCAGGTGTACAGCAAAGTAAATCAGTTATACTTATACATATATCCACTCCTTTTTAGATTCTTTTCCAACGTAGGCCATTACAGAGTATTGAGTAGAGTTCTCTGTGCTATACAGTAGGTCATTAGTTATCTATTTTATATATAGTAGTGTGTATATGTTAGTCCCAACCTCCCAGTTTATCTCCCTCCCTTTCCCCACTGGTGACCATAAGTTTGTTTTCTACATCTGACATGGTTTTACTTTGGAACCATATGACTGTATTACCTGTTAAAGAACAATCATACATATCTGCATTAGTGGGAAAATGGTGACCATTAAATTAAATAGAAAAACTTTACATGTGCACACAAAACAAAGACTTTCACTGTTAAATTGCAACTGAAGTCTTGATCAGACTAACTAGGATGATTGCAGCAGAAGATGGGCGAGGTGCTTCATGGTGCAGCTCCCTACACCCTGGGCTAGAGATACCTTGGACCCAAATGGTAATGATAATGATTAAATCTGAGAAGGTTATTGAGAAGACCTAGAAAGAGTGTTCAGATACAGTTTCAACTGTTGTACGTTTTTGAATGGCTATTAAAAAGGAGGGTATGTGTTTTTTTTTTTTTTTTTTTTTTTTGCGGTACGCGGGCCTCTCACTGCTGCGGCCTCTCCCGTTGCGGGGCACAGGCTCCGGACGCGCAGGCTCAGCGGCCATGGCTCAGGGGCCCAGCTGCTCCGCGGCATATGGGATCCTCCCAGACCGGGGCACGAACCCGGATCCCCTGCATCGGCAGGCGGACTCCCAACCACCGCGCCACCAGGGAGGCCCAGGGTATGTTTTATCATTTAAAAGATTTACAACCATCAGCGATTGCTGGCACAGGTATGTAATCCATCGTAATGACAGACTGGAATGTAAGCTGCACAGGGAGGGAAATAGGGTGGCCTTTGAATAAAGAACGGAGTGGCGCCAGTGTTTTGGAAGTCTCTAGGAGGTTGAACAAATGTGCTTGAAGATAGTTGAGAGGGGTGTCTGAGATTGCTTTCTGAAGTACAAGCAGTTATAGATGATGATCAGAGATGTCACCATAGCAATGGGTGGGCAGGTGGCTACATGGAATGGGGATGTCAAGGAAGTGGGAAACCTGAGAGTTGGAAGGGGCCCAGTGATCACCAAAGTTGCCCAGGTTGATGATGGCAGGAGTTCAGTTGAAAGTAAAGCTATGGACTTCCCTGGTGGCGCAGTGGTTAAGAATCCGCCTGCCAGTGCAGGGGACACAGGTTCAATCCCTGGTCCGGGAAGATTCCCACATGCCGCGGAGCAACTAAGCCTGTGCACCACAACTACTGAGCCTGCACTCTAGAGCCCACGTGCCACAACTACCGAAGCCTGTGCGCTCTAGGGCCCGTGTGCCCCAACTGCTGAGCCCACATGCTGCAACTACTGAAGCCCGTTCACCTAGAGCCCCTGTTCTGCAACAAGAGGAGCCACCGCAATGAGAAGCCTGTGCACCACAGTGAAGAGTAGCCTCCGCTCGCCGCAACTAGAGAAAGCCCACGTGCAGCAACGAAGACCCAATGCAGCCAAAAATTAAAAAAAAATAATTAAGAAAAAAAAAGCTATGAGCTAGGTGCTTCAATAAAAGAGGAAAAGTGACTCATAGGTGACAGGCATAGCAGCAGTCTCAAAAAAAAGCAGGATTCCCCCCGTCCCCCTCTTTTTTAACAAGGGGGAGAAATTGGTTTGGCAGTGGTGAGTCTGCAAGATACCTCCTGCACCTACTGGCTCCAAGGTATTCATGTTCATATAAACTAATAGCCACCTTTCAGGTCTGCAGGTGAAGCAGTGTCCTCAGGGGAGAGCTGAGTCTCTATTAAGGCAGGAGTTTGAGGAATTGTTCCCAAGAAAAGATGGAAGAATTAGGGGAGTGCTGATCTCCCAAGTGGGAGTTTCAGAGAGCATAGTGGGAAGTCGGATGCAGGGTAGATGGAGGATGGGGGCAGAGTCACTGCCAGGCTGGGGATACAGGGATGTAGTGGGGTGAGAGTATGGGAGATGATGGATGAATGGAGAGATCCACCTTTGAGTATTGATATGAGAGTTGGTGGATGGAGATATTGGTGGTCAGAGAGATTTAAGGAAATTCTTCAAGGTCATATAGCTAGGTAGGTATTGAGCCAGAACAGGAACCTAGGTATGGCTGGCTAAAAAATGGTAGCTGTTTTCTCTCTGAAGCTATTAAAAAACAGTAACAGTGGCTCCTGGGTGTTGCAGTGTTATGAGTGGTGACTGCACCCCTACCCTCTTCCTCGCTTCTCCTCCCCCCTCCTTCTCTCTGAAGCAGATGTTTTTCCCCACTTTAAGTGATGTATCTTCTTTCATCGTGTGCCTGTATCCAGTGCAGGCCCTCATTTTCCAGGGAAATTAGGCTGATGGAAATTGTTGAGTAAAATGGCCAGACCTGGTTCCTTCCAAACCTCACATTCTTTTCATTGCAACATGAGTACTTTGGAAGACTTGGGATCTGATTATTTTTTTTGTTATGGGGAAATTCGGCCCATTCACATTCATTTTGATAACTAATATTGTTTGGTCTGATTTTTACCATCTTATTTTATATTTTTTGTTTGTTTCTTCTTATTCCCTTATTACTTTTAAAAAGTTTAACAAGTTAAAAAAATCCTCCACCAGGACTTAAAATTATGTTGGTAATTGCATTTGTATTTATATCAAGCATAACTAAATTTTTCTATCACTTTACCAAAGTTAAATAATTATTTTTGCCCTACTCTTCCAAAGTGAGACCTTTAGCATGATTTTATGCTTATTTTTGCTGGTATACTTCCTCAAGTAGTTTTACCAGAAAGGGAACACAGGTGGTAATCTTTGCACGTCTGTCTTTTACCTTCACGTAAGAGTGATATATTGATCAGTTATAGGAATTTAGCTTGGAACACGGTCCCTTGTCTCAGTACTTTGTAATGGTTATTCTTCTGTCTTAAGTGTTCAGAATTGTGGATTTGAGAAGGCTGTCTGCTTCTCTCACCTTTGTTGGGAATGCCTTCTATTTGGAAGTTTACAAGATTTTCTCTTTATCCTTGGAGTTCAGAAATTTCGACAGTGTATGCCCAGGGCATATGTCTTTTTTGTTAATCTTGATGCTCCATGCGCCTTTCTAGTCTGAAGCCTCAATCCTGTTTTCAACTTGGGAAACTTTCATCTATTATTTTAAAAAATAATTGCTTCTCCATTTGTATCTTTTCTCTTTCCGGAACTCCTGTTAATTTAGGTACTAGCTCTCCTGAGTCCATTCTCCATTTTCTGTTTTTACTTTTTTTTTTTTTTTTTAAGTTGTGGCACGCGGGCCCAGCAGTTGTGGCTCTCAGGCTCAGCCGCTCCGGGGCATGTGGGATTCTCCCGGACCAGGGCCCGAACCCGAGTTCCCTGCACCGGCAGGAGGACTCCCAACCACTGCGCCACTAGGGAAGCCCCTGTTTTTACTTTTCTTTGTATTTTTGTCCTGTTTTAAGCAAGCTCTTCCCTTGACCTTCTAGCTTATTAATTTGGTTATTAGTGATGTCTGTTCTTTTTTTTCACTACATCAATTGAATTTTTATTCAATATCAAATTTTGGGAATCTTTTTCTCACACAGTTCATTTGAAATATCTTCTTGAATCTCTTTAAGAACTTGCAGTAGTATTTATTTATTTAATTAATTTATGAAAAAAATTTTTTTTGGCTGTGTTGGGTCTTTGTTGCCTCGCACGGGCTTCTCTCTGGTTGCGGCAAGTGGGGGCTACTCTCTGGTTGCAGCAAGTGGGGGCTACTCTTCGTTGTGGTGTGCGGGCTTCTCATTGCGGTGGCTTCTCTTGTTGCAGAGCATGGGCTCTAGGGCACAGACTTAGTAGTTGTGGCACACGGCCTCAGTTGCTCCGCAGCATGTGGGATCTTCCCAGACCAGGGCTCGAACCTGTGTCCCCTGCGTTGGCAGGTGGATTCTTAACCACTGTGCCACCAGGGAAGTCCTGCAGTAGTATTTAAATCCTCTGTTTCCTACATTAACTCTGCTTTGGTGTGAACCACCTAGTGTGATTGGGGAGCCTGTTCTCTGATAATCTCAAGCTGCTCCTATGTTTGTCTGTAGCATATATCCTGACCTTCCAGAACCTCCCCCTCTAAGAATTCCTTTAGCTCCCTTGCAAATGGTGAGAATTAAGGGAAACCATTCTTTCTGAGAGGCCAGCTGTGAAGGAGATGACAGACGGGACTCCTCATTGAAGTGGGAAGAGGCCCCTTAAGTTCCTGGGCTTTGTTAAGGCGTGATTGTAGAAGGTGAACTCTCTCCCCCTTAAATCAAAGGGAGGTTGCAGTTTAGCTGTGTAGCGCAATTCCCTTTGGAGGCAATGACATGAGCAGGGTCAGCAGGAAGGGACAGTTCTCTCCCCATGTGTTGAGGGCATCTCCTCTGGCTTAGCTGGCTGGGACTCCTCAGAGTCCCTAACCAGGGTCCCTAACTCTAACCCTCAGATCACTTTCCCATGCTACCAGCCCCCCACCTCAGCCTGGTGCCAAAATTGTTGAGCTGCCCCAGCTAGAGTTGGAAGAGAGAAAGAGGAGTCAGAAGCACACATTCAAGTTGCTCTCTTCACAGGATTCCCTTAAGAATTGTTTCAGTTTGCACTGAATACCCCAAACATTTGTATCCAGTACCTCCTCTGACACTGTTGCTGCCAGCTCCGTGTCTGTCCTGTGTGCCTAGACAGACATGGTGTCTGAGGCCTCTTTAGGTTCCCAGTGTGGCCTGACCTCCATTAAGGTTCAACAAATGTTGGGTAGGTGGATGATGGCGGTTTTTTTTTTTCTTTAGAAAATAAAAAGCCAGGTAAAAGTTCCAAAGGCTGCAAGAAGGTAAGTTGGTTCCACGCTCAGGTAAGGTATACCCATTGTTGGTGACAAGGTCAGGAACAGGTTACCCACCCTAGAAGAGGCCCACAAAACCAGGTAGATATTGGGTGACTCCAAATAGAGCACTGCACTGGAATCAGTAGATCTGGCTTTCCCTCCCTCTCAGGGTGGCTTCAGCAGAGAAGCAGCAGCATTTATTAAGTTCCCACCACAAGCCATATACTGCCTTGTGCTTGGTTTACCTTGGTTAGGGATTGTCATCATCCTATTTTTTAGATGAAGAAACAGCCTCAGTGAGAAAGTTCTTAGGTTCAAGGTAGCACAGCTAGGACTTGAGTCTATCTAATTCCCAAGTCCCTATTGCTCATGGAGAGGAGGGAGGTTCAAACAGTCTTTGGCCCCAGCTCCTGGATCTCCTGGTCCTGCTGAGAAAGTTGTGGACAAGTAGGACTTGGGTCAGAGCAGCGGTTCTCAAACTTTAACTAGCCCTCCAGAATCACCTGGAGGGCTGGTTAAAACACAGATTGCTGGGCTCTACCCTTGCGTTTCTGATTTGGTAGGTCTGTCTTGGCATCTGATAATTGGTATTTCTAACAAGTGCCTAGGTGATGCTGTTACTGTTGTTCCAAGGGCTGCAACGTCCCTGCCTGGCTAGGGGAAGAAGGGTCTCTCTCTAGTCAGATGGGCAGACCTCTGGGGACAGAGCCCTTTTTGTTTGCTTCTCTCCTCTTTCCCCCAACAACTACACTTCTGAGCAGCTTTAACACCCACTGGGAAGGGTGATTTCCATGGGTTCATTAGGTCTGTTCATTTTTTCCCTGTTGTGTGGTGACCAGCCTGCAAAGCAGAATGGGAAGAAAGCAGCCACCAAAGTGGCCTCCGCTCCCCAGTCTGTTCACTCCAATGATCATGCCAGTCGGGAGGCTGAATTAAAGAAGAAGAGGGTAAGCCCTTTCCCTTGGAAAGAGAGGGCCTGGCTTGACTGCCAGGTCCACAGAAATGTTGAGAGGCAAAGGCCAGAACTGTTAGGGTTGTTAGAGGCTGTTTGTGGAAAGGGGAAGAGAGGGCGGTTGCCTTGATACTTGATTTAGTGTCTCCATTTGCTCACTTCCCAGTCCATGGCTGTCTGGTTTATGTTCTCATTGCTCCACTGGAATGACCCCTGCCAGCTTCACCAGCATGTTCTCTGATATCAGACTCATGGATAGCTTTCTTCCCTCATCTTATTCAAATTCTCAGCATTTCGGACCATGATTTTTTTTTTTGAAACACTCTCACTTTGGCTTTCCTGTCATCTCACTCTCCTGAATGTCCTTCTTTCTTTTCTGCAGTCTCTTTTGCTGCTCTGTAAATGATGGAGCATCCCAGGACCTTGTTTTCTTTTCCTCTCTGGTCTTAAGTGCTTCCCGCTACCTAGAACACATTCTCTCTCAGCTTCATACACCTTCCTTGTATGAGTGTCTGCCATGCTTTCCCTTCCTTCATCTCTTTGTCTTTTTCTTTCTCTCAAACCCCTTATCTCTTGCTGTCATATCTTCTCCCTTCCTGTATCCCTGCTCCTCCCACCTGTGCCATGTCACACTGTTTTCTCCCTCTGTCACCTGCTCCCTGTTACTCTTGGTCTTCCATCCCTCCTTTAGACTGCAGACCTAGTCAGCTACAGCCCTGGTGTGCATTCACTTGTTAGGTTGAGGAGATGAGGGAGAAGCAGCAGGCTGCCCGGGAGCAAGAGAAACACCGACACAGGACCATTGAAAGCTATTGTCAGGATGTCCTGCGACGCCAGGAGGAGTTTGAGCGCGAGGTAAGAGAGCAGTCTTTGCCCCTGGGTAGGACTGGTGTGGGTTTGCTCAAAAGCATCTTTTGCCATTGATCTGTGAAAAGGAAAGAGGAAGGGTGTGAGATTGTTGGAGGGGGAGTAGGGAATCAGTTCAGAGAGGACAGAAAACAGTAGGGACATGGAGGGAGGGTGAGAGGGAGGTGAAGAGCCTTATCTGTGACTGGACAACCCTGGTTAGGTCCTTTCTCCCAAGCTGGAACCCAAAGACTGGGGTCTGGGAGTGGGGAGGCGTTGGACTAGGGGACGGGGGGGGAGAAGGAGTGAGAACATGAGGGGAAAGTTAAGAGAAGAGTCTTCCTTCTAGGACTTCTTACTGCCTTTCTGGCATATATTCTCATCTCACAGAATATATACTTTCCAACTCAAAGTTCCTTTTCTAATATAAAGTACACATTTTGCTTCCTCCATCCCACATTCCCCATAGATTGTTTTTCTCACTTATACCTCCCTCTTACACTCCTCCCTTATACACTCAGGTGCAATCCCAGGCCTCTAGCTGGTGCTCGAACACAGACTTACAAATAGGCACACACATGGACCACGTGGGTCTGTCCTTTCTTCTTCTAGTTCCTGGCTTTGTTCGCTGATACAAGCTGCTCTTTGGTGGGTTGGGACTCACATGGCTCTCCCAGCCTCCCATGGTTGCCAAAGACAGCTCTCACTCTCTTTCCTCCCCTGGACCATTGTCTTTTTTTCCCTTTAGGAGGAAGTTTTGGAGGAATTAAATATGTTTCCTCAGTTGGATGATGAGGCCACAAGGAAGGCTTATTACAAGGAGTTCCGTAAGGTATGGAGGCCCATTTCTTTTTTTTAAAATTTTTATTCATTTATTTATTTTTTGACTGCATTGGGTCTTTGTTGCTGTGCGTGGGCTTTCTCTAGTTGTAGCGAGCGGGGGCTGCTCTTCGTTGCAGTGCGTGGGCTTCTCATTGTGCTGGCTTCTGTTATTGCAGAGCACAGACTCTAGGCATGCGGGCTTCAGTAGTTGTGGCACACGGGCTCAGTAGTTGTGGCTTGTGGGCTCTAGAGCGCAGGCTCAGTAGTTGTAGTGCTCTGGCTTAGTTGCTCTGCAGCATGTGGGATCTTCCTGGACCAGGGCTTGAACCCGTGTCCCCTGCATTGGCAGGCGGATTCTTAACCACTGCGACACCAGGGAAGTTCTGGGGGCGCACTTCTTAAGGCCCTTTAGGGAGGGCATCAATCCAGTCCTGTCTCCTCTCTGCTTCTGTTTTTCCTAAGATGGAGGCCTCTTCTTTCATGGGCCTGTTGATTGCTACCCAGTTCTTTCCCTGCCTTCATCCCTCATTCCCTGTCCTGCAGGTTGTGGAATACTCTGATGTGATTCTAGAAGTCCTGGATGCCAGGGACCCATTGGGCTGCCGCTGCTTCCAAATGGAGGAGACTGTCCTGCGGGCAGAAGGCAACAAGAAGCTGGTCCTGGTCTTGAACAAGATTGGTGGGTGTTGGACAGTATTGGGTAAGGCAAGGCAGGGGCCAGGCCTTGTTGAAAAACTAGCTTGGCCCAGACCCTGACACTCAGCAACTCAGTGGTATCCATAACAGTTGTGCAAGATAGGAATTCTTGTTCGAGTTTTTAAAGCCAGGGATTTGAGAGGTGAGGTCACTTGTCTAAACACACACACACCACACACACAGTGCAGCAGAAGTTGGGAATGGAGTTAAAGCCTGTCTGCCTTTCAGTCCCCTGTTTTTGCCATTTTGAGCTTTATCTGTGACTGGCCAACCCTGGAGAGTTCCTCTTTTCTCCCAAGCTGGAACCCAGACACTGGGGCAGAAGAGCACATCAGCTCACGAGTCACTCAGGTCTGGGTCTCATCCCAGTTTTGCTGTCTGTTTTCTCTGGGATCTTGGACAAGTCGTGTCACCTGAGAGCTTCTGTTTCTCTAGGTGTAAAATGGGCTGTGATTGTCCCAATCTCACAGGATTGTTGGAGAATTAATGATAAAGTGCTTGGTACATACATGTTCAGTTCTTCATAAATGGTAGGCATTTTTGTCAAGGTTATTCTTGACATTTGGCGCAACCTAGAATGATCTAGGGAGGGGATGGGAAGCACAATCTTTGGGAGGCCTCTGGTACCCTGGGCCCCCTGGTCTGGAAGGAGGGCATCTAGGACCATACAGCTGGTTACCCATTCTCCTTGAGGAAACAGAGGTCTCCTCAGGGAGGGCCAACTGGTCCCCTAGACTAGACTGTCCTTTCTAACTCTAACCTGGGGACTGGACAGGGACTGTGAGTGCTAGGGAGGTATCTGTTGGCAGGAGGCGGGCCAAGTCTTGGATGTGGGTGGCTGAATCTTTGGAGTGAGCCATCGAGGTGATGTTCTCCTTTCCAGTCCTCTCTGTTCCTATTTTCCCCAGACCTGGTCCCCAAGGAGGTTGTGGAGAAGTGGCTGGAATACCTTCGGAATGAGCTGCCAATCGTGGCTTTCAAGGCCAGCACCCAGCATCAGGTCAAAAACCTGGTAAGCTGGGGCCAGGGACATCTAGCCTCTTTCAGGGTAGCCTGGGGCTACACTGTTTTCTAATTATATCATTAACATAGAAATGTGTTTTCAATGTAAGATATTAAAGTATACAGAAACATTTGTTGCTTTGATGGAGAGAAACTGGGTCCTGGGGGACATTTGTTTTTTCAGTTTTGCACCAGGTATAAAACTTATTTATTTAAAAAAATAAAGTAGAAAAAATAAAAACAATTACGGTTGACCCTTGAACTAAACAGGGGTTAGGGACATCCACCTTCTGCACAGTGGAAAATCTGTATAACTTATAGTTGGCCCTGCATATCTGCAGTTCTGTATCTGCAGATTCAACCAACTGCGAATCATGTAGTACTGTAGTATTTACTAGTGAAAAAATTTGCATATAAATGGACCTGTGCTGTTCAAGCCCGTGTTGTTCAAGGGTCAACCGTATAGATGAAGCTTGAATATCCTTACGCTGGTACGTCTAATTCCAATCTCCTTTATCTATACCCAGAAGCAACCACCATTGTTAGTTTGGTGTGTATCCTTCTAGATATTTTTCTGTGCTTTATATTATATGTGGATGTGTTTATAAAGAGAAAATAGTGTTTGTGAGTATCATATATGTCATCCTGCGTTTTTTTTTTTTTTTCCCTTGAAGATCTTTCTATAGAGTTCTACCTTTTTGATGCTAAATAAAATTAGTTTCCAATTTTTTTTATTATTATAACCAGTACTACAACATGTATTCTTACACGTCTTGGCTAGTGGGCAAGTGTTTGTGTAGGTTGGGCACTGAGAGGTAGAGTGGCTGGGTCATAGGCTTTTTGCATTTTACATTTTCCTAGTCACTGACAACTTGCTCCCCAGCACCCCACCTCCTCCACCCCTACCCCTCAGTGGCTGTACCAGTTTATCTTCCCACTAATGGGATAGATGAATGTGTGAGAGGGCTTATTTCCCTACACCCTTGCCAACATTTGATATCATTCAACATTTATTTTTTATTTATTTATTTAAAAAAAAGATATCTGCATCTGTTCTTCTTTGCTGCATTAGCTACCGTGCTGGCTCACCAGCACTCTTCAGCACGTTAAATGATTGTCAATAAACCACGCTGCAGCGGCGGCTCCCGAGTACGGGGAGGGAGGCTCAGGCCCGGCCGACCCTCCCCGCGGGGCAGGCCGAGCTCGCCGGATGTACGGACCGACGGACGCCTGGGGTCGCCGACGGAGGGCCAGCAGGCCCCCAGCCGAAGGCCTGGGCACCGGCCCTGCCGGGGGCGCGAAGGCCGCCAGGGAGGGCGTGACCGCCCGATCAGGCCTCAGGGGCAGAGAGTCTTCAGCCGGCGACCCCGCCGCCACCCTCGCTCGGTGCCCCTGTGACGCGCGGGTCCTCGCCTCATTAAACATTTAAATCTTTGTCCATCTGGGAGAAACATGATATCTCCTTTATAATTTTTTGGCCTTTTTCATGGCAAAAATGTGATAAGCATCCTTTTTTAACAGCTTTCTTTCATTTGTGTTCCACTTCAAGGATATAGCTCCTTAATCTGTTTCTTATTAATAGATATTTAAGTCAATTCCTATTTTGAAGTACCGTGGTGGGTAAGTAAGGACAGAAGAAGAGCTGAAAGGGCATTGTAGGCAGAGGAGGTAGCATCAGGAGTAAGGAGATGGAGGCCGAAATGGCCTTGTCCTGTGTGGGGAATCAAGGGAAGGTAGACTTTATGTGGGCCAGGCACTATCTCTTCTCTCCACAGACAGGGAGGCAAACGTCCCCATTGTGTAGGCGAGGTTCACTGAGGCCCAGAGAATGGAATCAGAATTTGCCAGACACACGCCTGCGAGAGGCAGAGCTGAACTCAGACCTGGCCTGCCTAGAGGCAACGATGCTATCCTGCCCCTGCTGAGGGAGGCAAGAGACAGGCAGGGACAGAGAAGACTGGAGATGCAAAGACAGTGGGGAAATAGGCCTCGTGGAAGCAGGGAAATGGCAGGTATTCAGGGCCTGTGTGAGAAGCCCTCTGCTTCAGGCTGGGGGTCTCAGTGATCACAGGGAGGCGGCCCTGAAAGTTGGAAATCTGAGCTGAGACCACATCTCCCACCTGATGCCTCTTCTATAATACCCCTCATTTTCCAGAATCGCTGCAGTGTGCCAGTGGATCAAGCCTCCGAGTCACTGCTGAAAAGCAAAGCCTGCTTTGGAGCTGAAAA
The DNA here is from genome assembly GCF_964165515.1 of Mesoplodon bidens. Lineage (NCBI taxonomy): Eukaryota > Metazoa > Chordata > Mammalia > Artiodactyla > Ziphiidae > Mesoplodon > Mesoplodon bidens. The sequence continues at coordinate 93,239,767 of NC_138163.1, read as the reverse complement.
TCTCATGAGGGTTCTGGGGAACTATTGCCGCCTGGGTGAAGTGCGCACCCATATCCGTGTGGGCGTTGTGGGTAAGGCCTTGGGGGAGGTCATGGGACCCAGGCTTCTTCCTTGTGCAGGGGCTTCACTGGGGCAAAGGATTCTGGGAACTTCATGTTACTTTTGTGGGGGGAGGAGAGGAGCTGTTCAGGAAGGGTCTTGTGATTTGTCATTTGGATATAGGTGGACGTGGGAAGGCATACTCAGGATCACCACCGTGGTTTGAGCGTTAGAACCGTGGACCAAATGTGCGGGGCCAGGCTTGGAGTTGGCCCCATCTCATTCTACCAGAGCTGTGGGAGGGAAGGGTGAACACCTCCTTTTCATAGATAAGAACTCTGGGGCTCAGGGGAGGGAAAGGGATTGTAGGGCTCAGCCTTGGGTGAGACAAGGCAGAGCTGAGGCTCAAACCTGGAACCCAGGGTACTGAGGGAAGGCTGGTGGGAAGGGAACAGGGAAATTGAGAGAGGCAGAGATAGACCCGCAGGGAGAGGAAGTGAAGCTGGACGCTGAGAAAAAGGTGTAGATTTGCATACCTGAATAGACACAGAAGATTTGGGAAGCCAAATGGTGGGATTGGTGGGGAGTGGAAAGGGAAGACAGATGTGAATGACACAGGCATGCAGAGAGAGGGAGATATGATCACAAAGACGTGTGCACAGAGACTTGCAGAGAAACGTAAGAGGGCTAGAGACCCTCCCATGTAAGTAGAGAGGCAGACATGCATACCCAAGGAAAGAATGAGTGAGAAAAACACAGGGATAGAGAGAGATTCAGAGGGAGATACACATAGAAAGAGGCAGGAACAAAGATGCAGACACAGAGGAATGCACCCCCAGACCTATGCACACATACAGGTCCACAAACACATGTACACATCCACATGTATGGAGACGTGTACAGACCCAGAGGCAAAATACATGCAGACCAAGCTCTTCCCATACACTCACCCAACTCTGCTTCCCCTCCCCAATCAAATAGAGCCACGGATAGACACGTGCCTGGATACACTCGACCCTCAGACGTAGTCACACCCCAGAGTCACAGAGACAGATACACGTCTATGAATAGACGGATATATATGTATATAGAGAGAAATAGAGACACAGGGCATTAGGGAGGCACAGAGAAAAAGAGACACAGTGGAACACGTATGGAAGGACATACATGTATAGAGACAAGCCCGTGGAGAGAAGGAACATGTACAGAAAGAGCTGAGAGGAGTTGACATAGAGGGAATTACAAAGAGGGAGAATTGGTGGGGTGGGGAGAATTAGAGAGAAAGGACAATGGCCAGAATGAGATACAGTGAGACAAACCGGCAGAGAAAGAGGTGCTTAGATACACAGAGATACACAGACAAAGATACGATAGAGAAAAAGATGGAGTGGGAAAGACAGAAATGGGAAAAGCAGTGGTATTTAGAATGAGAACAACCAAGAGACAGAAGATATACAGAGACTTCTGTACACGAGGGATATATACACAGGCACATCTGTGAGGGAGCAGTACATATGTAAGTTCTAGCACACAGAGAAAGAGAATGGTGGGAATGAGAGACCCAGTGAGGAAGAAATAGACAAGGACATCCATAGGCTGAGAGGTGCTCACAGATGCCCAAACAAAAAAACACGCACCACAGGCAGAAAGCTGCTCAGAGACTGACATCTGGAGATGAGCTCCCCCCACCCCCTGCCAGGTGAATTATACACCAGGATGGATGGTTCTGTCTTACAACATTTCCCAGTGTCCACCCTCCACTGGATTTTGTCACAGAGGCCTTGCATTGAGCGTCTTTCCCAGGTTGTTTGTAGGTAGGAGGTGAGTGTCACATCTAGAGAGAGGGACACGTCTAGCCAGGGTGCTCACATATGGAGGAGAGGGGTAGAAAGGCCATGGAGGGGGTTGGTCAGGGCCTTGGATGGGAAGGCAAGAGGCCAGGCTCTTTTTTTGGTTTCCCCATGGCCTGGTCACACTGCCCCTGCCTGGGCCTCCCACACACAGGCTGTCCCAGATATTCCCGCGGACCCTTCCTGCCCTGAGCCATCTGCTGCTCCTTTGTAGGCCTTCCCAATGTTGGGAAGAGCAGCCTGATCAATAGCCTGAAGCGCAGCCGTGCGTGCAGTGTGGGAGCCGTTCCTGGGGTCACCAAGTAAGCACCTGCCTGCTCCCCCACTTCACAGATCCTTCACCCTACCATTCCCCCAACTCCCACGCCTTCAGCCCCTGTCCCTTATCTTGGACCAGCCTTTGATTCTTCCCTGGGCATGGGAGTCCCACTAATAGCCCTCATTTACCTGGCACACCCTGGCTGTGGGCCAGGCACCCAGCTGGGTGTTTCCCCCACTTAGCTCCCTGAAGCCTCCCCGACACCACGCAAGATTGGGCTCTGAATAAGCAGCTCCACTTCCTCGGTGAAGCAACAGGCTCAGAGAGTCAGAAGCTTGCCTGTGGTCCTGCAGCTCAGTCCCCGGTGGTGGAGGCTAGACTAGAATCAGACCCCACATCTCTCCACCTTCATCTGTGTGCCATCTGTCCCACCCCATCTCTCAACTGGGTGCTTGGAGCCTAGAGGATGCCAGGCACATCTGGGCTTATCACCGTCCTGTGTCCTCATATCTCCCTTCTCCCGCCCCAGGTTCATGCAGGAGGTCTACCTGGACAAATTCATCAGGCTGCTGGATGCCCCGGGCATTGTCCCAGGACCCAACTCGGAGGTGGGCACCATCCTGTGCAACTGCATTCATGTGCAGAAGCTGGCGGATCCTGTGACCCCAGTGGAGACCATTCTGCAGCGCTGCAACCTGGAGGAGGTACGCGGGCCTCTTGCTTAATGCCCTACCCTGCTCCAAGGGCCCTTCGTTCTTCCTCATGATTTCTCTTCTTCCTCTCTTCACCAGATTTCCAACTATTACGGTGTCTCTGGGTTCCAGACCACTGAGCACTTTCTGACTGCAGTGGCCCACCGCTTGGGGAAGAAGAAGAAGGGGGGCATATACAGTCAGGAGCAGGCAGCCAAAGCTGTCCTGGCTGACTGGGTGAGGTGAGGAGGGGGTAAGCGTAAGGATGAAGCCTGCTGGGAGTCAGGCTCCACAAAGGGGATCATCTGTGTTCACTGCAGTGGCGGGGCAGCCTAGCTTCTTGGGTAGGGAAGTCCAAGGCACCAGGTCACATACTGCTTGGCAACTTATGCCCAGTGATTATCCAGCAGCTCAACTTCTTGTTCAGAAGCAACTGTCTGGGTTTTCTAGTTGACCCTCAGTGTTTCTGACCTGAGAACTCATTCTCTCTTTGATTGGTCATTTGTTGTCTTAATGAGATCACCAATTTCTTCCCACCTCCCAATTCAGCGGGAAGATCAGCTTCTATACACTCCCACCCTCCACCCACACTCTGCCTGCCCATCTCAGTGCTGAGATCGTTAAGGAGATGACTGAGGTCTTCGACATTGAGGATACTGAGCAGGCCAATGAGGACACCATGGAATGTAAGTAAGGGCGAGTAGGTTGGCCTGCCTGGCACCTGGTCCTGCCCTAGTGGAGCCACACAGACCTGACAACAGGTCCCACATTTGACCTCCCCCTGCTCTGGCTCTACTCTGGCTTGGGGAAAACTGTTTAACTAGCTTTAACCTTAATGTCTTTTCCCACAAGGTGGAGAATTGTAATCTGGGTCACGGGAATATGGGGGTGGGGTCGGGTAGGGAGGCAGCTGGTTGTGGGCTCTTGGTAGATAGGAAAAAAATCAGCACAGTACCTGGAACATGGTGAGGTATTTATGAAGTATGAGTTTCCTTTCCCCATCTCTTGAGGCCTGGAGTGGACTGAGATACTCCTCTCAAAAACCCCTTTTCTCATTTTGCTCTAGGTTTTGTCACAGCCATTGCATGTCCATTTCTAGAGTTTTACTTTTATCTGCATTGGCAGGTGAGACATCTGAGACACAGAAAGGTGATATTTGATAAATGGTGCATGGTCATTGACAGGCAGACGTGGCATTCAAACTAGCTATCTTGCCTTGTTTTGAAGATTCTCCCAACTCAGTATCTAAGTGGTTAAAAGAATGGACTGCCTGGATTAAAATTTGAGTTCTGTTAGTTGTGTGGTGCTGTACAAGTTCTTAAGCTCTCCATGTCCAATGATGTCATCTGTAAGATGGGAACAATAGCACCCACCTGATAAGATAGTTGTGAAGACTTATTTGATATGTAAAAACACTGCCTGGCATATAGTACATGCTTGGTAAATATTAGCTGTTATTAAGATGGTTATTTGTTGAGGTACAGAGGTATGACTTTCAGAAACTCCTGTAGGAAGTTTGTTCTCTTCAGATACTCTACCATCTGCAGCTCTGGTTGATGGCTCCTTCTCTACCCCGCCCAAGAAAGGTGCCCTTGCTCTCTGGGCCTGTCTGTGGACACTCCGGGGTAGTGGAGAAAGCCTTGGCTGGCCTGGCTTCTAGTTACCCTGTTTCTCTTGAGGGCCAGTAGCTTTCCTTCTCTGGGCCTTTTAGTGTGCTTGGATTACAAATGAGGACAAGAGGCTTGCCTACCCCCATGTGGCTTTGGGCAAGTCAGCCCTCTTTCCGAACTTTGCTTTTCTATCTGGTGGGTAGTTGGGAGGAATTAGTGCTCACATTTTTATGATGATGCTTGACTCCGGCTGTGTGTGAGGGCAAGCGGGGCTCTGGCAGTGAGAATGTACTTTGGCAAAAGATTGAGGTCCCAGAAATTGAGAAGAGGGAGTGGTTAATAGTGAGAATTTCCTAGTTGCCCTAGTGTTGAATCTTGAAGAGTGATTAGGGATTAGAGGCCCAGGGAAGGGGATGGGGCAAAGTTTAGAAGAGGTGGGAAGGTAGTGTGGGCCCAGGGCAATGGACACATTTGTGGTTTGCAGTGGAGGCCAGCTGTAGGCAAGGCACCAGAGAGAGAGGGAGAGAGGCCCGGTCCTGGGGAGGGAATCCCAGTAGCTGCCATTTACAGAGCAGTGTCTCAGGCCAGTGCATTTCAGGCACCCTCTGCTGTGATTCACAGCAGCCCTTTGTTATAGGGCTTGTGGCATTCTCATTTTCCAGATGAGGAAGCTGAGGCTTCAAGATCAGCTCCCAGCAGGCGAGTACCCTACTGCAAAACCCACATCTTGAATCCTTTGTCATGTGGCCTCCCAGCAGGAATAAAAGAGCCTTCCCTCCTGACTCCCCTGGGCAGCGTCCACATATCCTTTCCACTGAGGCCTGACCAGGGGCCTAGTAGCAGGGAGGAGCCAGGGCCCTGACAGTGGTATTTATTGTGTTAAAGGCTTGGCCACTGGAGAATCTGATGAGCTGTTGGGTGACATGGACCCGCTTGAAATGGAGATCAAGTGGCTCCATTCTCCGATGGTGAAAATAGCAGATGCCATGGAAAATAAAACCACGGTGTATAAGGTACCTGTTCTCTTTCTTCATGGCAACACTCTCCTCTACCCTGGGCTCTGGGAAATGGTCAGTCCCTTCCACCTGGCTCCCACAAGGTCCGCCTATAATACTGGGGAGATGCGGGTTGTTCATTCACACCCTGTGGGCTTCCTCGGTGCTAGGCAGGGTGCATCCTTTGCCAGCCAGTGGCAGGTCCAAGGAGGAGGCATGCTCTCTCAAGCAGCTTTCCCAGCCCAGCTCTAGCCTAGAGAACAGGATCCCCGTCTATCCACCCGCTTGTTCAAGTTACAAACCTGGGCAACCCTGATTCTTCCTTCCTTCTAACTAGTATCCTGGATCCTATGTACAGTCAGTCACCAAGTCTGTGGCTTCTCCCTCCTAAATCTTAAGAGATGCTCTTGGCCTCTTTCTATTCCTACCATTCCTGTAACCCTAGCCTAAGCTTCCAGTTGTCTCCCACCTGGACATTTGTTCCATATGGCAGGTCCCAAAGGTCACCTGCCCTTTCATGGCTCCCCAGCACCTACAGGATCAAGTTGATATGCTGTGCTATGATCTCTGGAGGCTGTTTCAGCCTCTACGTCGGCCAGTCCCCCATCGCCGCCCTTCAAGAGGTCACAGTTTAGTGGTTTCATCCACAGATATCTACGCTGTGATGGGAGACACACAGGCTGGGGTTGGGGGCAGAGGTTGGGAAAGCATGGATCTAAGGGCCCTAACCTATACTACCTGTGGGTCAGGGAAGTATTCCAGCGGGCCTTGATGCTTGTGCCACGTCTTGAAGGTTGAGGAATTCTCTGGGCAAGGGGGGCAGCAGCCTGTGGTCAGGGGCTCAGCCTGTGCGTGTGCCAAGACCCAAAAGGGCGAGAGCGTGTTATTTTGCAGAAATCACTAGTGGGCTGAGGTGGCTGGAGTGAGGGTAGAGGCGGGGAAAGATGAATCTGGTGTCAGATCATTGAAGGCCTTGAGTTTGACTTTAAACCATGGGTAATAGGTAAACACTGAAAGTTGGTTATGTTTTGTGGGGGAGGGGAGGCAAAGGGTTTAAAATTTTTTTCCCATTTTATTTAAGATATTTTTTTGATTAGGTACATGGTATAAAACTGAAAAGGTAGGATATTCCCTGGCAGTCCAGTGGTTAGGACTCCACGCTTTCACTGCTGAGGGCCTGGGTTCAACCTCTGGTCGGGGAACTAAGATCCCACAAGCCGTGTGGCGTGGCCAAAAAAAAAAAAAAAAGGGAAAGGTAAAGGGTATACAGTAAAAGTAAATCTCTCTCCTGCTTCTCTCTCCCAGCCACCCTGCCCACTCCTGAGTGTCCTTTCAGAGCTATTCCATCTTTATACACACATATACATAAAAACAGATAACATCTATCTCAATGCTTTTTAAAAAAATTTTCTTTCTTTCTTTCTTTCTTTATTTATTTCTGTGTTGGGCCTTCATTGCTGTGCGCGGGTTTTCTCTAGTTGTAGTGAGTGAGGCTACTCTTCGTTGCGGTACATGGGCTTCTCATTGTAGTGGCTTCTCTTGTTGTGGAGCACGGGCTCTAAGTGTGCAGGCTTCAGTAGTTGCGGCTTGCGGGCTGTAGAGCGCAGGTTCAGTAGTTGTGGCACACAGGCTTAGTTGCTCCGCGGCACGTGGGACCTTCCCGGACCAGGGCTCGAACCCATGCCCCCTGCATTGGCAGGCAGATTCTTAACCACTGAGCCACCAGGGAAGTCCCAACAGATCAATTTCAATTCAAATAGTCGTATGCTGTTTTTATTGTTCTGTACATTGCTTATTTCACTTACAAATTCATCTTGTAGATTGTTCCACATGATTACTTAAAGAACAGTCCTTCATTTTTAAAAAAGAAAATTATTTATTTGGCTGCATCGGGTCTTAGTTGTGGCACACGGGATCCTCACTGCGGTATGTGGGCTCTTTGTTGCAGCGCGAGGGCTTCTCTCTAGTTGTGGCACGCGGGGGCTCAGTAGTTGTGGCGCGTGGGCTTAGTTGCCCCATGGCATGTGAGATCTCAGTTCCCCGACCGGGGATCGAACCCACGTCCCCTGCATTGGAAGGCGGATTCTCAACCACTGGACCACCAGGGAAATCCTCTGTCCTCCATTTTTGATGGCTATATAATATCTGGAAGGGTTTCTTAAGCAGGGAAGCAACATGGTCAAGTTTATGTATTAGAACTATCACTCCAGTGGCTGGGGTAAAAATCAAGTTGGAAAGAAAGGAGCCAGAGTGGAGGTAAAAAGTCCAGGAAGGCAACTGTTGCCTGAGCTCTGTAAGAGATGATGAGGCCTGCATTAGGGCAGTGGTAGGAATCATGCCATTCCCATCTTCACATAGTTTCGAAAGTCCCGCCAGTGCTTATAGGAAAATCAGTTTAAAGTTGTGAGTTTAAGGCCATCCCCTGATATTTCTCACTGAGCCCATAAGCCCCAGAACATACCATTTTTCCTCAAGGACCAGCAGTAGTTCCCTACTCCATCCTGCAAATTCTAGGCTCAGGTTCAGGGCCCTGAGTAGGGCCACTCGATTGCACAACTCCATTTAGGTGTGCTATATTGTAAATGGTGCCCCCTCCCACCCCCGCAACCCCATAGTTGTACAGTGTGGTAGCCTTGCCTTTTATCCACTGTAGTGTAGCAGGTAGTCATACATAGAGAATCCTGACTGCTTGGGTTCTCATTTATTCTACTGCTTACTAGCTGTGTGACGTTACGTGCCTTGTTTGTCAAAGACATTGTTTCAAGGATTAAATGAGTTAATACACAGGTGTGTGTGAGTACATGTATACATATACATATGTATGTATATGTATAACACACACATATATGTATATGCTTAGAAAGGTACTTGGCACATAGTGAGCTTCCTGTCAATATTACCTTTTACTGACCACATGTACCTTCTATTACAGCCAAATAGACACCCTTTTGGGTGCCCAGGTATGCTCTCTGCTTTTCCAGTGTTCAGTCAGGAATGACCCTCCCATCAGCAGAAGTATGTTGACCACCACCATGCCCTCAGCCTCTGTCACTTGTGCTGCATTTCTTTGGTGGGCACTTACCACATTCTAACTTGTGGTGTGGTTGGGATTTTTCCTCTTTAGCCTGGTTGCTTCCCGAAGGTGGGACTGTATGCGAGCCATTTTTCCAACATTTCCCCATACAGAGCTAGGCACAAAATAGGTGTCAGAACATATTTGTTAAATTGAGTAAGACCTTGAAAGGTCACTTGAACAAAGAATCATTGTAATACCAATTGTCATTGACAAGTAATTCTGCTTTTTCATTTTATTCTTGTAAAAGCCATGCAAGCTACCTACTGTCCACCCTTATTTGACAGATGAGCAAATTGTGGCTGAAAGGATAACTAAGCACCTGCTAGTCTGTGGTGGAGCCAGACTTGAAGCTTATTAGTTCTGTGTGGCTCCAAGGCTCCTGTTCTTATGCAAGCCTGTCCCTGCCTCCTCTGCAGAAGTCTTTGGAGGTACTCTGGGGGCCCAGACCTCACTGTTGTCCTCTCTTTCCCCAGATTGGAGATCTCACTGGGTATTGCACCAATCCAAACCGTCATCAGATGGGGTGGGCTAAGCGCAATGTGGACCTTCACCCCAGGAACAACAGCTCAGTGGATGTCTGCCCAGTGGACCGCCGCCCGATGCTACAGAGGATCATGGAGACAGACCCCCTGCAGCAGGGCCAGGCTCTGGCATCTGCCCTGAAGAATAAGAAGAAGCTCCAGAAGCGTACAGGTAGGGGTACCTGACCACCCCCCTGTGCTCCAAAAAGAACCTACCTGAGGCCTTAATTAGGGGCTCCTGAATGAGCATCTCTATGTGTCCAGCCACAGGCCAGGGTTAGGGGGCAGGGATGGGTTAGGAGGCTTACCTGCTAGCACAGTGGTTCTCAAACTTTAGCTTGTATTAGAATTGCCTGGAGGGCTTATTAAAACACAGGTTTCTGGGACCCACCCCCAGAGTTTCTAATTGAGTAATTGGACCTTGGGTGGGTGGGTGGCAGGGCGCTGAGGATTTGTGTTTCTAACTGGTTGCCAGTTAGTGGTGATGTTGCTCCTCTGGGGACCACACTTGGAGAACCACTGGCCTAGTTTGGGTTTTTTTGTTGTTTTTTTTTTTTTTTTGCGGTACGCGGGCCTCTCACTGTTGTAGCCTCTCCCGTTGCAGAGCACAGGCTCCCTACGCGCAGGCTCAGCGGCCATGGCTCACGGGCCCAGCTGCTCCGCGGCATGTGGGATCTTCCCAGACTGGGGCACGAACCCGTGTCCCCTGCATCGGCAGGTGGACTCTCAACCGCTGTGCCACCAGGGAAGCCCTGGCCTAGTTTTATGTATCAAATACCCACCATTTATTTATCACCTGCTTTCTATGTGTTAAGAAGCTTTCAGGCTATATATGTTTACTTAATCAATAGGCGATATACTCAAAATCCAAAGGGTACAAAAGAATATACAATAAAATGTCTCCTTCCAGTCCTCCAGTCTTCCAGGTATCCCTCCAGAGGCAACCAGTTAATTTCTTGTATCTCATTCCTGAGATAGGTACACAGGCAAATATCTGTATATTCTTTGTTCTCTTTTTGTAGACAGAGGCTAGTCTCCTGAACATATAGTTGTGCCACATCATTTTTCCACTCAATATATATTATAGATATTTCCCCATCAATTCACAAAAGAACTTCTCCCTTCATTTGAATGGTGGTCTGTTGTATGGCTGGTCCATTTAGGTCTTCATGCTATACTAATTTTCACTAACTCATTGCAAAAGTCTTATTCTCATTTGGTAAGTGAGGAAACTGGGGCCCAGAGACATTAAGTGACACACTCAAGGTATTTGATGGGGCCAAAATGGAAACCTAGATTTGACTGATCACATGAGCCCTGTTCTTTGAACTAGACTATGTTCATAGGCGTTCGCTCTTGGCCTGGTTCCACGCTGAGTCCTGGGAATACAGAGATGAATTGCCCTTGAACTGCTGGTCTTATTGGGGAGTGGGGAGGAGACAAGAAAACAGACATTGGCAACACAACGTGATCACTGTGAAGACATAGAAAGCACAGTGAGGGAACCTAACCCAGCCTGGAGGTCGTGGTGGGGTAGGGGTGATCAGAGAAGGCTTCCAGGAGGACGTGATGTCTGAGGGGAATCCTGAGGAACAATAGGGTGTGCCTGGAGGATGGAGGTGAGCATTCAGGCTCAAAGCCCCTACTGCCATCCTGCCCCTTTGCAGTGAGAGCTTTGAGGGTCATGGCAGAGTGCTAATAAGTTCAACACAGTAAAAGAAAACAGCTGTTTTGATACTAGGAAGAGATAAAAATACTTGAAGCTCAGTAGTCTGACACTCTGAGATACAAGCTATTTTGGGGTGATCATTTCATAGGTAGACAAGTGGGTCTTCCTGTGAGGCTGAGCAGTGGCTGCCAGTAGCTCACCAGTTGTTTTGTTTAGTGTTGGGTGGGGAGGGGGCGGTTAGGGAGCCAGTTTGGGAGTTTGGTGCAGACCAAGGTAAATGTAGGCTAGCTCCTGCAGGCCTCCTGTTGGCAAGCCAGCCACCAAGTGACTGCCCATTTTTCTCCATCTTCAGATAAACTCGCCAGCAAGCTGTCTGCTTCCATGATGTCCGCCCTTGACCTCTCTGGCAACGCTGATGACAGTGCTGGTGACTGATCTCACCTCCTTCCCCCACTCCAAGCATCAGTTCTGGTGGAAATAACAGATGAAATGGTTTGCTTCTCCCTGAAGCACCTACATATTAAAAGAGCCCCTTCCCCCAACCCCCCTTCCCTCCATTCTCCAGGGAAAAAAAGTCCCAAGTGTCTGAAACTGACAAACCGAATACCCTTATTTAATCCGTACTCTGTTTTCAAGAGAAATAAAAAAAAATTATCAGCAGATCCCTTATGCTAACAATTTATCCCCCACCTTATAGGTTGGGCTGGTTGGAGGGCCGACCCCTCACAAAACCCTCTTGGAGAGCTAAACATGCAACTGGAGGCTAGGCTGCTTGTAGATCTGGGGCTTCCTCGGTGGTGGTGGGGGTGATGATTTCTTTACCAGTCCACAACAGACCTCAGCAGCAAGACGTCCCTGCAATGGGCTGCAGGTCACACATCTTCCTCCCACCCAAGCCCACAGATCCTCGCTTGGGTGGCAGCAGGAGTAGGGGGAACAGTGATGAGCCTTCTGAGTCTCTGGAAGGGTCTAGGGATAGAATCGACGAAAGACAACACACAAGCCTGACTGGTGCTGAGGTGAGGTAAGCACTGCCTGTTCACACAAAGGGAAAATAAGGTACCTCTTGGTAGGTTGCTGCTGTGGGGGCATTTCTGGGCAGACTGTGAGTTGGGATCGCTTGAACTGAAGCACTCTGGCTGGGACCCGTCATTGCGTGACTGTGTCTCACCCAGCACCAGCATTTGAATTCCATGATTCAAAAGAGTTCCGGTATCATCTATTCATAGGCTGCATCCTCAAGAGCTGCTATATCAGGGGTACACCAGCAAACTCCTTTTCTGGTGTCTAGAAGACATTATACCCCATAAAAATATTAGCCACCTCTTCTGGGGAGCATACTCCATCAGACAAAGGCCCAGGCAGTGTCAGGGCCCCTCAGAAAGGGACTAGGGTAAATGATGGCAACAGAAACACAGTATCTTACTTTACCAGGGGTTGTTTGGGTTATGCATAGGACCTCAGTTCCCAGCAGTCTACCTGAGACTGGACGTGTTTGAAGGTGATGGGTGTTAGATTGCAGGCTTTGCCCCCCACCCCAAACTTCCACATCATCTGTGGATCCACAGCCACATCTTAGGCTTGCCTCTCTTGCTGTCACCCTATTCAAATCCTGAGACTGGAACCGTGTGATGGCCTGATAGGCCCTTGGTTGCAGGATGGTTGGCAGGGAAGTGCAGACCACTTCTGCATTCTGGGGCAGCCAGAGGAGGGAGTTACATACTGCTTGAACACAAACTGTACCAGACCCTGGAAACCTGTTACCTCCTTTAGCCTTGAATACAGCTCTGCCAATAAGAGGTTAGTCTCCCCGTATGAAAGATAAGTAGGCTCAAAGTTGTCAGGAAGTACCCAAGACAGCATACTAAGTGGTGGTGCCAGGATTGGAACCCAGGTGTGATAAAAACGTTATGCAGTCCCTTTCCTCTGCGTTGTACTGCCTTCTTAACATTAAGCACCTATGGTGTGCCAGCCTCTGTTATCAAGTCTTTTAAATACATTCTCTCTTTTTTTGGCTTTAAAAAATAGGGCCTTGACAAAATGCCACTCCAAATACTCTTTAATGGGGTCCAACTTACTTCACAGTATCCTATCAAAGTCTCCTGATAGATAATAGTGCTACAATGAAAAATTGCATACCAGGACAGCTAATGCCGTTTCATAACCATATGGCAATTCATAATTTAACTTTAAAAATATTTTCTAGTACTCCTAAGAGATACTGGTAACTAAATACTAGGAATAAGAGGTATCTCGTTGAGTAAGAAACATCATGGGAACAAAATTTGGCCCAAGTCAAACAGAAGAACTAAAGTAGTCATGTCAGGATAAGAATTTGGGATTCCAGATTTTCTACAGCATATCAAGTTTTTTTTAAAAAAATCATTTATTTATTTACTTATGGCTGAGTTGGGTCTTTGTTGCTGTGTGTGGGCTTTCTCTAGTTGCGGTGAGTGGGGGCTACTCTTTGTTGTGGTGTGTGGGCTTCTCATTGCAGTGGCTTCTCGTTGCAGAGCACGGGCTGCAGGTGCACGCGCTTCAGTAGTTGTGGCATGCAGGCTCAGTAGTTATGGCCCACGGGCTCTAGAGCGCAGGCTCAGTAGTTGCGGCGCACAGGCTTAGTTGCTCCGCGGCATGTGGGATCTTCCTGGAACAGGGCTCGAACCCGTGTCCCCTGCATTGGCAGGCGGATTCTTAACCACTGCGCCACCAGGGAAGCCCTATCACAAGTTTTTTACAATGCTATTTTTCGAGTCTTTTCCCTCTTGCTTTTTTTTTTAAAGTATAATTTATATACAGTAAAGTTCACCCTTTATAGTATAAGTTCTGTGAGTTTGGACAAATGTATACAGTAGTGAACTACCATCACTATCAAGGTATAGTTTACATCACCCCCAAAACTCTCCGGAACTCTTTGTAGTCAACCCCTACCCCCACCCTCAGATTCTGGGAGCCCCCGATCTGTTTTCTGTCCATATAGTTTTGCCTTCGTGTGAATGTCACGTAAAAAGAATCATACAGCATGTAGGCTTATTTTATGCCCATAGGCATAGAATAAAATAACCTTTGGTGTACTTAGAATAAGATAACCTCTGGTGTACAGTTCTATAAGCTTTGACAAATGCATAGAGTTGTGTAACCAACACAATCAAGGTATAGAACAGTTCCATTACCCTCTGCTCTCCCCCGTCAAATTCATCCCTGCTACTTTATAGTAAAAACCTCCCTACCTCTTAACTCCTGGCAACCCTGATTTGTTTTTTGTCCCTATAGTTTTATCTTTTGGAGAATGTCATATAGATGGAATTATACAATATGTAGCCTTTTGAGACTGGCTTCTTTCTCTAAGCACATTTGAGATTCATCTACGTTATTGGGTTTATCAATAGTTCCTTATCTGAGTTACACTCCATTGTATGGATGTACCACCATTAGTTTATCCATTCCCCGGTTGAAGGGACATTGGGTTGTTTCCAGGTTTGGGTGATTACAAATAAACCTGCTGTAAACATTTGCATGGATTTTTTTGTGTTTTCATTTCTTTAAATACTTAGAGTTGGTTTGCTGGGATATATGGTAAGTATATGTTTAACAGTCTCAGAAACTGCTAAACTTTCTCAAAGTAGCTCTACCATTTGGCATTCCCATCAGTGTGTGAAAATTCTCCACACCTTTTTCAGCAGCTGGCATTGTCAGTTTTTTGACATTAGCTAATCTAGTAGGATGTAGTGGTATCTCATTGTAGTTTTGATTTGCATTTTTCTACTGACTAATGATTTGAGAGTATTTTCATGTGCCATCCAAATATCTTCTTTGGTAAAATGTTCAACTCTCTTGCACATTTTGTATTGGGTTGCTCATTTTATTGTTGAGTTTTGAGAATTCTACATATAATCGGATAAAAATTCTTTGTCAGATATATGTATGTTTTGTAACATTTTTCCCCAGTCTGTGGCTTGTCTTTTCATTCTTTAAAAAGTGTCTTTTTTCATTCTGAAAAAGCTTTTCATTTATGGCCACACAGCATGCGGGATCTTAGCTCCCCAACCAGGGATTGAACCCGTGCCCCCTGCAGTGGAAGCCCAGAGTCTTAACCACTGGACTATCAGGGAAGTCCCCTGAAAAAGCTTTTGAAACATTTAAAATTTTAAAAAATATTGTGGTAAAATACATATAAAATTTACCATCTTAACAATTTTTAAGTATAGAGTGGCATTAAATACATTCACATTTGTGAAACCATCACCACAATCCATCTTCAGAACTCTTTTCATCTTGCATAACTGAAAGTCTACCATCTAAACACTAATTCATCCTCCCCCCAGCCCCTGACAATCACCATTCTACTTTCTGCCTCTGAATTTGATTACTCTTGGTACCTCCTATAAGTGGAATCATACAGTATCTATCCTTTTGTGACTAGCTTATTTCACTTAGCATAATGTCTTCAAGGTTCATACATGTTGTAGCATGTGGCAGAATTTCCTTTGGAAGGCTAAATAATATTCCATTGTAGTGTACACCATATTTTGTTTATCCATTTACCCATTGATGGACACTTGGGTTGCTTTTACCTTTTAGCTATTGTGAATAATGCTGCTTTAAGTATGGGTAAACAAATATCTATTTGAGTCCCTGCTTTTAATTCTTTAGGGTATGTACCGAGGAATGGGATTGCTGGATCATATGGTAACTCATTTTTAATTTTTTGAGGAACTGCCATACGATTTTCTGTAGAGACTGCACCATCTTATGTTCCCAACAACAGTGCTCTAGGATTCCAGTTTCCCCACATCCTCACCAACACTTTTTCTTTTCTTCCTTTCTCTTTCTTTCCCTTCCTTTCCTCCCTCCTTCCCTCCCTTCCTTCTTTTTCTTTCATCATCCTAAAGGGTGTGAAGTGATATGTGATTTTGATTTGCATTTCCCTAATGATTAGTGATGTTGAGCATCTTTTCTTGTGCTTATTGGTCGTCTGTATATCTTCTTCACCCATTAAAAAATTTTTTTATTGTTGAGTTGTAGAAGTTCTTTATATATTCTGCATATTAACTCCTTATCAGATATGATTTGCAAATATTTACTCCCATCTCCTGGATTGCCTTTTCATTCTGTTGATTGTGTCCTTCAATGCATAGTTTTAAATTTGGATATAGTTCAGTTTTTTCTTTTGTTGCCTGTACTTTTGGTGTCATACACAAAAAATCATTGCCAAATCCAATGTCATGAAGCTTTCTGCCTATGTTTATTTCTAAGAGTTTTGTAGTTTTCTCTCTTACATTTAGATCTTTGATCTATTTTGAGTTTTTATATATGGTATAAGGAAAGGGTCCAACTTCATTCTTTTGCATGTGGATATCCAATTTTCTCAACTCTATTCTTTATCTAAACAGTGTCTTTTGAAGAGAAGACATTTTAAATTTTGATGAAGCTTAAAATTTTTTATTGGCGTATAGTTGCTTTACAATGTTGTGTTAGTTTCTGAGGTACAGCAAAGTGAATCAGTTATATGTATACATATATCCACTCTTTTTTAGATTTCCTTCCCATTTAGTTCACCACAGAACATTGAATAGAGTTCCCTGTGCTATACAGTAGGTTCTCATTAGTTATCTATTTTATACATGGTAGTGTATATATGTGAATCCCAAGCCCCCAGTTCATCCCATCCCCCCTTCCCTTTGATGAATATTATTTTATTCTTCTATGGAATATGCTTTTGGTGTCATATCTAAGGAATCTTCGTCTAACATAAGATTACAGAGGTTTTCTCCTATGTTTCCTTTTATGAGTTTTATAGTTTTAGGCTTTACATTTAGGTCCATGAACCATTTGGGGTTAATTTTTGTATATGGCAGAAGGTATGGCACCACGTTCTTTTCTTTTTTTTTTTTTTTAGCATATAGTTACCCAGTTGTTCTAGCAGCGTGTGCTGAGAAGGCTATCCTTTCTCCATTGCATTGCTTTTGTACTTTTGTCAAAAATCAATTGTCTGTATATGCGTGGGTTTATTTCTGGACCCTCTGTTATGTTCCACTGATGTATTTGTCTACCTTTATGCCAGTATTACACTGTTTTGATTACTGTAGCTGTATAATAATTTGGGAGATCAGATAGTCTTAGGCCTTCAATTTTGTTCTTTTTCAGGATTGTTTTGGCTCTTTGGGGGTCTTTTGCATTTCCACATGAATTTTAGAATCAGCTTGTCTATTTCTACAAAAGAGTCTGCTGGGATTTGGTTGGAATTGCATTGAATCTATAGATTAATGTGGGGGAAGAATTGAGCTCTTAACAATATTGAGTCTTTGGCTCATGAACAAGATGTATTCCTCCATTTATTTAGGCCTTTACTTTTTCTCAGCAATATTTTTTGTAGTTTTCAGTGTACAGGTCTATCACATTTTTTCAGATTTATCCCCACTTATTTCATATTTTTGGGTGCTATTATAAATGCTATTTTAAAATTTTCAATTCCCAGTCATTCACGGCTAGTATATAAAAATACAATTGTAGCAGTGAATTTCCAGTCATTCACTGTTAGTATATAAAGATACAATTGTGGGACTTCCCTGGTGGTCCAGTGGTTAAGACTGTGCACTCCCAATGCAGAGAGGACACGGGTTCAATCCCTGGTTGGGGAACTAAGGTACCACATGCCTCACGGCATGGCTAAAAATGTATATACATATACAATTGGTTTTGTATATAGATATTATATCCTGAAACCTTGCTAAACCTACTTAGTTCTAGTAGCTTTTTTTCTAGATTTCATTATACTTTCTACGTAGATAATCGTGTTCTCTGTGAATAAAGATTGTTTTACTTTTTCTTTTTTGTTCTCTTTTTAAATTTGTTCCTATCTTCAAGATTTTTTTAAGGTTTTCTTTTCTTTTTTTAAAAATTTAAATACAGTTAATTTACAATGTTGTGTTAGTTTCAGGTGTACAGCAAAGTGATTCAGTTATACATATATTATATATATATATGTAATATATATATATATTCTTTTTCAGATTCTGTTCCATCGTAGGTTATTACAAGGTACTGAACATAGTTCCCTGTGCTATACAGTAGGTCCTTGTTGTTTACCTATTTTATATAGTACTGTGTATATGTTAATCCCAAACTCCTGATTTATCTCCCCCGTCCCGCTATCCCCTCTGGTAACCATAAGTTTGTTTTCTACATCTATTTCTGTTTGGTAAATAAGTTTGTTTGTATGATTTCTTTAGATTCCACAGATAACTGATATCACATGATATTTGTCTTACTCTGACTGACTTACTTCACTTAATATAATAATCTCTAGGTCCATCCATGTTGCTGCAAATGGCATTATTTTATTCCTTTAAAAAAATTATTTATTTATTTATTTATTTGGCTGCATTGGGTCTTCGTTGCTGTGCATGGGCTTTCTCTAGTTGTGGTGAGTGGGGGCTACTCTTCGTTGCAGTGTGCAGGCTTCTCATTGCGGTGGCTTCTCTTGTTGCTGAGCATGGGCTTTAGGTGCATGGGCTTCAGTAGTTGTGGCACACAGGCTCAGTAGTTGTGGCTCACAGGCTCTAGAGCGCAGGCTCAGTAGTTGTGGCACACAGGCTTAGTTGCTCCGCGGTATGTGAGATCTTCCCGGACCAGGCATTGAACCCATGTCCCCTGCATTGGCAGGCAGATTCTTAACCACTGCGCCACCAGGGAAGTGCCTATTTTATTCTTTTAATGGTGGAGTAATATTCCATTGTATATATATACCACATCTTCTTTATCCATTCATCTGTTGATACACATTTACATTACTTCCACGTCTTGGTTGTTGTAAATAGTGCTACAGTGAACATAGGGGTGCATGTATCTTTTCGAGTTAGAATTTTCGCCAGATATATGCCCAGGAGTGGGATTGCAGGATCATATGGTAACTCTATTTTTAATCTTTTAAGGAACTTCCATATTACTCTCCATAGTGGCTGTACCAATTTACGTTCCCACCAAGAGTGTAGGAGGGTTCCTTTTTCTCCACCCTCTCCAGTGTTTATTGTTTGTAGACTTCTTGATGATGGCTATTCTGACTGGTGTGAGGTGATACCTCATTGTGGTTTTGATTTTCATTTCTCTAATAATTAGTGATGTTGAGCATCTTTTCAAGTGCTTTTTGCCCATCTGTATGTCTTTGGAGAAATGTCTACTTAGATCTTCTGCCCATTTTTTAAAATTTGTGTTTAAAAATTTTTTATTTTATATTGGAGCATAGTTGATTAACAATGTTGTGTTAGTTTCAGGTGTACAGCAAAGTGATTCAGTTAGATATATCCATGTATCCTTTTTCAAATTCTTTTCCCATTTAGGTTATTACAGAATATTGAGCAACGTTCACTGTGCTATACAGTAGGTCCTTGTTGGTAATCTATTTTAAATATATCAGTGTGTACATGTTAATCCCAAACTCCCAATCTATCCCCTACCCACCCTTCCCCTCTGGTAACCATAAGTTTGTTCTCTAAATATGTGAGTTTGTTTCTGTTTTTTAAATAAGTTCATTTGTATCATTTATTTTTTAGAATCCACATATAAGCAATATCATATGATATTTGTCTTTGTCTGTCTGACTTATTACACTTAGTATGATAATCTCTAGGTCCATCCATGTCGCTGCAAATGGCATTATTTCATTCTTTTTTATGGCTGAGTAATATTCCATTATAGATATGTACCACATCTTCTTTATTCATTCCTCTGTCGATGGACATTAGGTTGCTTCCACATCTTAGCTATTGTAAACAGCACTGCAATGAACAGTGGGGTGTGTGAATCCTTTCGAACCATGTTTTTCTCTTGATATATGCCCAGGAGTGGGATTGCAGGATCATATGGTAACTCTAGTTTTAGATTTTTAAGGAACCTCCATAATGTTCTCCATAGTGGCTGTACCAATTTACATTCCCACCAAGTGTATAGGAGGGTTCCCTTTTCTCCACACCCTCTCCAGCATTTATTTGTTTGTAGGCTTTTTGAAGATGGCCATTCTGACTGGTGTGAGGGGATATCTCATTGTAGTTTTGACTTGCATTTCTGTAATAATTAGTGATGTTGAGCATCTTTTCATGTGTTTTTTGCTCATCTGTATGTCTTTGGAGAACTGTCTACTTAGATCTTCTGCCCATTTTTTGACTCGATCATTTGTTTTCTTGCTATTAAGCTGTATGGGCTGTTTGTATATTTTGGAAATTAATCACTGGTCAGTAGCATAGTTTGCAAGTATTTTCTCCTGTTCTGTGGGTTGTCTTTTCATTTTGTTTATGGTTTCCTTTGCTGTGCTACTTCTTCATTTCTAATATGCATACCTCTATTTTCTTTTCTTGCCTTATTGTGGTGGCTGGAACTTCCAGTACTACATTGAATAAGAATGGTGTGTTTGGGGATCCCTGGCTTCTTCCTGATCATAGGGGTAAACATTCTGTCCTTAACCATTAAGTATGTTAGCTGTAGATTTTTTTGTATTTCCCTTTACCAGTGTGAGATACAAGGTTTTTTGTTTTGTTTTGTTTTGTTTCAGGAATGGATTTTGGATTTTCTCAATTGTTTTTATACATTGATTGAGATAATCACATTGTTTTTCTTTTTCAGTTTGTTTTTATGGTGAATTACATTGATTGGCTTTCTAATGTCAAATCAAACCTTCAATCATGTGAATAAATCCCAGTTGGTCATGACTTTCACTGGGCCAAAATAAAAGTGTTGGTAGGGTCACACTCCCTCCAGAGATTCTAGGGGAAAATCCATTTCCTTGCTATTTCCAGCTTCTAAAGGCTGCTTAGATTACTAAGGTCATGTCCCCTTCCCCCATCTTCAAAGCAGCAATGTAGTATCTTCTCTATCTCACTCTAATCCTCCTGCCTTCCACTTATAAGGACTCTTGTGATTACACTGAATGCACTAGCATAATCCAGGATAATCTCCACATCTCAAAATCCTTAAGGACATCTGGGAAGTCCCTTTAACCACGTAAAGTAACATGTTCAGAGGTTCTGGAAATAAGGATTGTACATCTTTTTTTTTTACTTTTGCATAAGAAATTAAAAAAATTAAGGTGTAGTTGATGTATATTATTATGTAATTTTCAGGTGTACAACATAGTGATTCACAATTTTTAAAGCTTATAATCTATTTATAGTTATTATAAAATATTGGCTATATTCCCTGTGTTGTACTATATATCCTTGTAGCTTATTTATTTTATACATAGTACTTTGTACCTCTTAATCCCCCACCCTTCTTTTGCCCCTCTCCTCTTCCCTCTCCCCGTGGTAACCACTAATTTGTTCTCTATATCTGTGAGTCTGTTTCTTTTTTGTTATATTCACTAGTTTCTTTTTATTATTTTTTAGATTCCACATATAAATGTTATCATACAGTATTTGTCTTTCTCTGTCTGACTGATTTCACTTAGCATAATACCCTCCAAGTCCATCCATGCAAATGGCAAAACTTCATTCTTTTTTTATGGCTGAGCAGTATTCCATTGCATATATATACCACACCTTTATCCATTCATCTGCTGATGGACACTTAGATTGCTTCCATATCTTGGCAATTGTAAATAATACTGCTATGAACATTGGGGTGCATGTATGATTTCAGATTAATGCTTTCATATTTTTTGGATAAATACCCAGAAGTAGAATTGCTGGGTCATTTGGTAGTTCTATTTTTAGTTTTTTGAGAAACCTCTATACTGTTTTCCACAGTGGCTGCACCAATTTACATCCCCACCAACAGTGTATGAGGGTTCCCTTTTCTCCACATCCTCGCCAACATTTGTTATTTGTGTTCTTTTTGATGATAGCCATCTGACAGATGTGAGGTGATATCTCGTTTTATTTTCTTTCAATTTTCATTTTATATCGGAGTATAGTTGACTTACAATGTGGTGTTAGTTTCAGGTGTACAGCAAAGTGATTCAGTTATGCATATACATATATCTACTCTTTTTCAGATTGTTTTCCCATTTATGTTATTACAGAACACTGAGCAGAAATCCCCGTGCTATACACTAGGTCCTTGTTGGTTATCTCTTTTATATACAGTAGTGTGTATCTGTTAATCCCAAATTCCTCATTGATCCCTTCTCCCCACCTTTCCCCTTTGGTAACCATAAGTTTGTTTCCTAAGCCTGTGAGTCTGTTTCTGTTTTGTACATATGTTAATTTGTATAATTTTTTAAGATTCCACATACAAATGATATCATAATATTTGTCTTGCTCTGTCTGACTTACTTCACTTAGTATGATAATCTCTAGGTCCATCCATGTTGCTGCAAATGGCATTATTTTGTTCTTTTTTATGGCTAAGTAATATTCCATTGTATATATGTACCACATCTTCATTATCCATTCGTCTGTCGAGGGACATTTAGGTTGCTTCCATGTTTTGACTATTGTGAATATGCTGCAGTGAATATTGGGGTGCATGTATCTTTTCAAATTATGGTTTCCTCTGGGAATATGCCCTGGAGTGGGATTGCTGGATCATGTGGTAGCTCTATTTTTAGTGTTTTAAGGAACTTCCATACTGTCCTCCATAGTGGCTGCACCAATTTACATTCCCGCCAACAGTGTAGGAGGGTTCCCTTTTCCCCACACCCTCTCCAGCATTTATTGTTTGTAGACTTTTTGATGATGGCCATTCTGACTGGTGTGAGGTGATACCTCATTGTGGTTTTGATTTGCTTTTCTCTAATAACTAGCGATGTTGAGCATCTTTTCATGTGCTTCTTGGCCATCTGTGTGTCTTTTTTTGAGAAATATCTATTTAGGTTTTCTGCCCATTTTTTGATTGGATTGTTTGTTTTTTATGTATTAAGCTGTATGAACTGTTTGTATATTTTAAAGATTAACCCCTTGCTGGTTGCATTGTTTTCAAATATTTTCTCCCATTCCATATGTTGTCTTTTTGCTTTGTTTATGGTTTCCTTTGCTGTGCAAAAGCTTTTAAGTTTAATTAGGTCTCATTTGTTTATTTTTGTTTTTGTTTCCATTACTCTAGGAGATGATTCCAAAAAAATATTGCTGCAATTTATGTCAAAGAGTGTCTAGCCTATGTTTTTCCTCTAGGAGTTTTATAGTATCTGGTCTTAGACTTAAGTCCTTAATTCATTTTGAATTTATTTTTGTGTATGGTGTTAGGAAGTGTTCTAATTTCATTCTTTTACATGTAGCTGTCCAGTTTTCCCAGCACCACTTATTGAAGAGGCTGTCTTTTCTCCATTATATATTTTTGCCTCCTTTGTCCTAGATTAGGTGACCATAGGTGTGTGGGTTTATCTTTGGGCTTTCTATCCTGTTCCATTGATCTATATTTCTGTTTTTGTGCCAGTACCATACTCTTTTGATGACTGTAGCTTTGTAGTATAGTCTGAGGTCAGGGAGCAGGATTCCTCCAGATCAAGATTGCTTTGGCTATATGGGGTCTTTTGTGTCTCCATACCAATGTTAAGATTTTTTTCATCTAGTTCTGTGAACAATGCCATTGGTAATTTGATAGGGATTGCATTGAATCTGTAGATTGCTTTGGGTAATATAGTCATTTTGACAATATTGATTCTTCCAATCCAGAACACAGTCTTTCCATCTGTTTGTGTCATCTTCGATTTCTTTTATCAGCTTCTTATAGTTTTCAGAGTACAGGTCTTTTGTCTCCTTAGGTAGGTTTATTCCTAGGTATTTTATTCTTTTTGATGCAATGGTAAATGGGATTGTTTCTTTAAGTTCTGTTTCTGATCTTTTGCTGTTATTGTATAGAAATGCAAGAGATTTCTGTGTATTAATTTTGTATCCTGCAACTTTACCAAATTCATTGATGAGCTCTTGTAGTTTTCTGATAGCATCTTTAGGATTTTCTATGTATAGTATCATGTCATCTGCAAGCAGTGACAGTTTTACTTCTTCTTTTCCAATTTGAATTCCTTTTATTTCTTTTTCTTCTCTGATTGCCATCGCTAGAACTTCCAAAACTATGTTGAATAAAAGTGGCGAGAGTGGACATCCTTGTCTTCTTCCTCATCTTAGTGGAAATGGTTTCAGCTTTTCACTATTGAGAATGATGTTAGCTGTAGTTTTGTCATATATGGGCTTTATTATGTTGAGGTGTGTTCTCTCTATGCCCACTTTCTGCAGTTTTTATCATAAATGGGTGTTGAATATTGTCAAAATCTTTTTCTGTATCTATTGAGATGATCATACATGGTTTTTAGTATTCGGTTTTTTAATATGGTGTATCACACTGATTGATTTGCATATATTGAAAAATCCTTGCATCCCTGGGATAAATCCCACTGGATCATGTTGTCTGATCCTTTTAATGTATTGTTGAATTCGGTTTGCTAGTATTTTGATGAGGATTTTTATGTCTATGTTCGTCAGTGATATTGGCCTGTGATTCTCTTTTTCTGTGGTATCTTTGTCTGTTTTTGGTATCAGGGTGATGACGACCTCATAGAATGAGCTTGGGAGTATTCCTTCCTCTGCAGTTTTTTGGGAATAGTTCCAGAAGATAGGTGTTAACTCTTCTCAAAATGTTTGATAGAATTTGCTTGTGAAGCCATCTGGTCCTGGACTTTTGTTTGTTGGGAGTTTTAAAATCAGTTTCAATTTCAGTACTTGTGATTGGTCTGTTCATATTTTCTACTTCTTCCTGGTTCAGTCTTGGGAGATTGTACCTTTCTAAGAATTTGTCCATTTCTTCTAGGTTGTCCATTTTATTGGCATATAGTTGCTTATAGTAGTCTCTTATGATCCTTTGTTTTTCTGTGGTGTCTGTTGTAATTTCTCCTTTTTCATTTCTAATTTTGATTTGAGCCCTCTGTTTTTTTTTCTTGATGAGTCTGGCTAAAGGTTTATCAATTTTGTTTATCTTTTCAAAGAACCAGCTTTTAATTTCATTGATGTTTCCTATTGTTACAGACATAAACCCTGCTGAATCTATAACAAGGCCTGCATTGCTCTAGGGTTTGACATTGCCAATAACTTATCAGCAGTCTGCATCTGTGCAGCAAGGTCAGGGTTCTGGCTTAGTGACTGCATCATGCTTCTCATGTAGGGGGCAGACAACATATTTTGCATAAGTTGTGAGTTTTCAGTTATTTGTTGCAACAAGCTCTGCATTCCTGGTGTGTTGAACATACTTGCTCTTACTCCAGGCCCCAAATTTGGCACAGAACTCTGCCCAGCAGTGCCACTGACAGCACTGCCACTAGTGCCTCCTAGGCACTTGTGAGTGCCTCCCTCAGAAGCTGATGAATTCTGAGAAGCCTGTGGAGCCCACGTTTTGGGTAATCGATCTCTATTTTCTGTACGGGCAGCTTAACTACCTTCACCTGAGGATATATTGCTCACTAAGGAAGAAAATGGATTACCACCAAACTGTTCTTGTGCAGCACTCAGCATTGGGTCCTGAATATCTGGGTACATGCACCATAAAGTATTGTAGAATCCTCTGGGATGCTTCCTAGGTTGGTCAAGGCTCGGTCCTGGTTTCTCATTATTTCCTGCATCATTGCTGTATTCTTGGCAAGTTCCAATGTTTGTCTCATAATATCTGGATTATTCAGCATATAACTAATTTCTGGATTTCTCTGTATCAACTGCTGCATTTGTGGATTGGCCATAAGTAACTGCCTCATCAGGTCAGGATTTGAAAGCATGCTCTGGACAAAGGGATTCTCCATGAACTGGACCATTATTTCAGGATTGGACACAAGTTGCTGCTGCACCTGGCTTTGTAGTTCAAAGAAGTTGGTAGTATTCAAACCCAAGCTACTCAGACCTGCAAGTCCTCTAAGGCCACCTAAACCAAAAAGGTTGCTAGCAGCAGAACCAAATGTGGAGTTACTTTTAGGAGCTGATGATGTGGTAGCACTGCTTCCACTGGTGTTTTTTTGCTGAGCTGAATGATCCTGAGGTCTGCTTTGTGTTTTGATGACGAGGTGAACAATAAGTACCTCGTGAATTCCATGCTGACTCAAAGTATCTTGATCTTCTAAAACTTTTCCAGCAAATATCAACACAAGTTGGTTGGTATGTGATTTGAAACATTTAGAGATTTCTTCCTTGAACTGCAGGGCGGAGCTATTCTTGGACACTGTGAAGTACTCCTTCTTCTTCGGGGTCTTCAGGGTGACTTTCGTGATCTTGCGTTCTGTGGAGGCAGCGGTGGCAGGGGGGCTGGCACCTTCGGCAGCGGTGGTGCTGTCCTGGGAGCTTGGAGGGCTGAGACTTTCATCATTCTTGGCCATGGGACAGCAGTGCCTCAGGTGTGCAGGAGAGAGTGGGCGAGCAAAGGGAAGCCAGGCAACACCTGAGCTGGCCGGCTGGGACAGCGGAGAATGTGGGGCACACTGCCTCAGTGACAGCTGGGTGCAGGGCCACCCTGGCAGGCTAGGGGGCACAGAGCTCAGTGTGGGTTCCAGCGCAGGCCCTCAGCACTTTAAACATGTAATCACCATTGTATCTGATAAGAAATCGGCTGTTAATTTTTATTGAGAATCCCTTATGTATGATGAGTCATTTATCTCCTATTGCTTTCAAGATTTTCTTCTTGTCTTTATCTTTTAGTGATGTGATTATAATGTGTCTTGGTGTGGATCTCTCTGAATTTAACTCATTGGAGTTCCTTGAGGTTCTTGGATGTATGGATTCATGTATTTGATTAAATTTGTGAAGTTTTAGCTATTTTTTTAAAAAATTATGTATTTAATTTATTTTTGGCTGTGTTGGATCTTTGTTGCTATGTGGGCTTTCTCTAGTTGCGGCGAGTGGAGGCTACTCTTCATTGCGGTGCGTGGGCTTCTCATTGCAGTGGCTTCTCTTGTGGAGCACAGGGTCTAAGTGCATGGGCTTCAGTAGTTGTAGCATGCAGGCTCAGTAGTTGTGGCTCACGGGCTCTAGAGTGTAGGCTCAGTAGTTGCAGCGCATGGGCTTAGTTGCTCCGCGGCATGTGGGATCTTCCTGGACCAGGGCTCGAACCTGTGTCCCTTGCATTGGCAGGTGGATTCTTAACCACTGTGCCACCAGGGAAGCCCCTATTATTTTTTCAAATATTCTTTTTCTCCATTTCCCTCCTCTTTTGCTTAAACTTCCATTATGCACACGTCGATATGTTTATTACTGTCCCACAGGTCTCCTAGGTCTGAATCATTTTTCTTCATTCTTTTTTCTTTCTGCTCTTCAGATTGGATACTCTAATTGATCTTTTTTTGATGATTCTTTTTTATTCCTGCAAAAATCTACTATTGAGTCCCTCTAGTGAATTTTGTATTTCAGTATTTAACGTTACAGCTCCAGAATTTTAATTTTGTTCCTTTGTTTAATTTTTATCTCTTTATTGATATTCTTTATGTATTTAGACATTATTCACATAACTTCCTTAAGCTCTTTGAACATATTTAAGACAGTTGATTTAATATATTTATCTTTAAGTCTACCCTCTGGGCTTCCCTAGGAACAGTTTCAACTGATTGCTTTTTTCCTGTATATGAACCATAGTTTCTTGGGTTTTGGCATGCCTCATTTTTTTGTTGTTGTTGAAAACTGGACATTTGCAATATTATAATGTGTAAATAAATGAACAAACCAAACCACACAAAAACAAACACATAGATATAGAAAACAGAGTAGTGGTTATCAGAGGGGGTGGTATGGGGGGGGTAGTGCAAAATGGGTAAGGGGGCTCAACTGTATGGTGCCGGATGGAAAATAAATTTTTGGTGGTGAGCATGTAGGCTATACAGAACTAGAAATATAATGTTGTACACATGAAACTTATATAATGTTATAAATCAGTGTTACCTCAGTAACATATATGTGCGTGTATATGTATGTATATCTAAAATGTGGCAACTCTGGAAGTCAGGTTCTTCCATTTTCCCATGTTTTGTTATTTTTGCTCTTTGTTGTTTTTTTTAATTTAGTGTCTTTTCTGAATTAATTTTGTAAAGCCTGTATTCTTTGTCATGTGTGACCACTGAAGTCTCTGCTTGGTGAGCAAAGTGGTTAGCTAATGACCAAAAGAGATTCCTTTTTTTAAAAAAAATAAATTTATTTATTTATTTTTGGCTGAGTTAGGTCTTTGTTGCTGCTCGCGGGCTTTCTCTACTTGCAGCGAGTGGGGGCTACTCTTCATTGCGGTGCCTCGGCTTCTCATTGTGGTGGCTTCTCTTGTTGCGGGGCATGGGCTCTAGGCATGCTAGCTTCAGTAGTTATGGCTTATGGGCTCTAGAGGGCAGGCTCAGTAGTTGTGGCCCATGGACTTAGTTGCTCTACGGCATGTGGGATTTTCCTGGATCAGGTCTCGAACCCGTGTCCCCTGCATTGGCAGGCAGATTCTTAACCACTGTGCCAGCAGGGAAGCCCCCAACAGAGATTCTTTAAATGTCTGGAAATAGTAACACTCCTTGTCTTTTCTGAGGGGCTCTGTGTTTTTACTGGTGACATGCTTTTATCAGTTCATCAGGCAGTTTACAACTCTGTCTTGACCTTAACTTCCTACTAGCACAGAGCCTCATTAACAGGCAGAGGTGAGAGCCTAAGGCTTTCTCAGGTATTTCCCCAGTGTACACACAACCTTAGTCATAAACACAGACCTGCATATGCATGTGGCACTCTGATTCCCAGGAATACATTGGAGCTTTTCAAGGACCCTGTGGACATCTCATTTCCCAGCTTTTCATATAAAAATGTAAATTTTCTCTTCAATATTTAAAAAATCTTTCTGGGCATTGGGGTTTTGATAGGAATTCCATTAACCCTGTGTATTAATTGGAGATAATTGACATTTTTACTATAATAGGCTTTCTAAAGCTTGAACATGGTATGTCCCCACATAATTAGGTCTTTGATTTCTTTCTTCAGTGTTTTGTAGTTTTCAGCATACAAGTATTGTGTGTGTTTTGTTAGGTTAACATCTATTTAATATTTTGAACAATTGTAATAGGGATTGTGCTTTTAATTTTAGGTTCCACATGTTCATTGCTAGCATATAGAAATATGTTTGATTTCTATATGTTTTTCTTGTATACTGTTACTTTGCTGAACTCACTTATTTGTACTAGGTTTTGTGTATGTGAGTATCTTGGGATTTTCTATGTAGATTACTTTGCCTTCTGCAAATTTAGACAGTTTTATTTCTATATTTTCAGTATATATGATTTTTATTTTGTTTTCTTGCCCATTGTACTGGTGAGAACTTCCAGTATAATGTTGAAGTGGTGAAAGTGGAATTCTTGTCTTATTCCATATCTTAGGGGAAAACATTGTCTTTCACCATTTTGTTTAACATTATAGTTTCTTTTTTACATTCTCTGTGTCAAATTAAGAAAATTTCTGTCTATCACTGTTATTCTGAGCATTATTTTTTATCATGAATGGATGTTGAATTTTTGTCAAAAGCTTCTCTGTATCAACTGATATGATTATATGATGTTTCTTGTTTAGTCTGTTGATGTGATGGATTACACTGGTTGATTACAAATGTGGAAACAGTCATGTTAGCACTGCATTAGCTTTATTCTTCAAATTTTGATATGATTTATTTTCATTTCCATCCAACTCAATCCAATTCAATGTATTAAAATTTTTTTAAAAATTATTGAGATACAATACCGTATCTTCTTTATCCATTTGTCTATTGATGGACACCTAGGTTGCTTTACTATCTTGGCTATTGTAAATAATGCTGCAATAAACATGAAGTGCACATAACTTTTTGAATTAGTATTTTTGTTTTCTTTGGGTAAATCCCCTGAAGTGGAATTGCTGAATTATATGACAGTTCTATTTTTAAATTTCAAGGAACTTCCATACTGTTTTCCATACTGGCTGCACCAATTTGTATTTCCACCAACAGTGCTGGAGTGTTCACTTTTCTCCACATCTTCACCAACACTTGTATTTTGTTGTCTTTTTGGTAATAGCTATTCTGACATGTGTGAGGTGGTATCTCATTGTGATTTTGATTTGAATTTCTCTGATGATTAGTGATGTTGAGCATCTTTTCATGTGTCTGTTGGCCATATGTATGTCTTCTTTGGAAAAATATCTATTTAGGTCCTATGCCCATTTTTTTAATGTGGTATTATCTTTAAGTACAAAGACTTTTCCAATCATGTCACTTAGAGATCATTTTATCCACTGCTGTGTTTGGCCACCAGTCTCTTGTCTCTCTCCTCAGCAATGGTAAGGCAGATACCCTTTCTATGAGGAAGAGAGATCCATGGTTTGTCGCCTTTGCCAATAACGAAAATGTTGGAGAGCCAGGTGGCAAAGCTGTTGCCACTGGCATCTTTCACACGAACTACATCGAAAGAACCAGTATGTCTCTCCCGGTTAGTGATCACACCAATTCTTCCCAGGTTAGCACCTCCAGTCACCATGCACAGGTTACCAGTGTCAAATTTGATGAAATCAGTAATCTTGCCAGTCTCCAAATCAATTTGAATGGTGTCATTCACCTTGATGAGGGGATCAGGGTAGTGGATGGTGGGAGCATAATGGGTCACCAGATGAGGGATTCCTTTTGTCCCCACAAAGATCTTTCTCACTTTACACAACTTATACTTGGCCTCCTCAGGTGTAATACAATGAACAGCAAAGCGACTCTTGGTGCCATATATCAGACGAAAATTCTCTCCAGTCTTGTCAATGCTGATGACATCCATAAAACCAGCAGTAGGTTATATCAGTGCGGACCTTGCCATCAATCCAAATGAAACGCTGCATGCAGATCTTCTTTATTTCATCTGTTAGGGCATACTTAAGTCTGTTCCTTAGGAAAATGATTAGGGGGCGACATTCCCTTAGCTTGTGGGGACCAGTAGATGTACGAGGAGCAAACACACCAGTCAGTTTATCCAGCATTCAATGCTTTGGAGCTGCTACATGCTTCAGGTGCTTCTTGGGACCACGAGCCATGGCTGCACTAGGCACGAAAAGAGCCCTATGCCCATTTTTTAAAAATTAATTAATTTATTTTTGCTGTGTTGGGTCTTCGTTTCTGTGTGAGGGCTTTCTCTAGTTGTGGCAAGCGGGGGCCACTCTTCATCGCAGTGCGCGGGCCTCTCACTATCGCGGCCTCTCTTGTTCTGGAGCACAGGCTCCAGACGCGCAGGCGCAGTAGTTGTGGCTCACGGGCCTAGGTGCTCCATGGCATGTGGGATCCTCCCAGACTAGGGCTCGAACCTGTGTCCCCTGCATTAGCAGACAGATTCTCAATCACTGTGCCACCAGGGAAGCCCCATATGCCCATTTTTTACTTGGGTTTGTTTTTTTGATGTTGAGTTGTATGAGTTCTTTTCATATTTTGCATATTAACTAACCTCTTGTTGGATGTATCATTTGCAAATATAAGCTCTCATTTCCTTTTCATTTTGTTGATAATTTTTTTCACTGTGCAAAAGCTTTTTATTTTGATGTAGTCCCATTTTGTTTCCCTTGCCTGAGGAGACCTATCCAAAAACACGTTGCTAAGATAAATGTCAGAGAATGTATTGCCTGTGATTCTTCTATGAATTTTATGGTTTCGGGTGTTACATTTAAGTCTTTAATCCATTTTGAGTTCACTTTTGTACATGGTATGAAAAAGTAGTCCAGTTTGGTTTTTTTTTTGGCATATGGCTGTTTAGTTTTTCCAGCATCATTTACTGAAGAAGCTGTCTTTCTCATATTGCATATTTGTGCCTCCTTTGTCATAGATTAATTAACCATATAAATGTGGGTTTATTTCTGGACTCCTTATTCTGTTACATTGATATATGTGTCTGTTTTCATGCCAGTACCATACTGTTTTGATTAGTGTAGCTTTTTAGTATAGATTAAAATCAGGGAGTGTGATACCTCCAGCTTTTTCTTCTTTCTCAGACTGTTTTGGCTCCTTGGGTTTTAGTGTGTGTGTGATGCCATACAAAGTGTAGGATCCTTTGTTCCAGTTCAGTGAAATATTTCATTGGTACTTTGATAAGGATTGCATCAAATCTATAGATCATCTTGGGTAGTATGGTCATTTTAACAATATTAATTCTTTCCCCCCACCCCCGGCTCTGCCACTTTATTTATTTGTTTGTTTGTTTGTTTATAACAGAAAGTTTTTTTTAACATCTTTATTGGAGTATAATTGCTTTACAATGGTGTCTTAGTTTCTGCTTTATAACAAAGTGAATCAGTTACACATATACATATATCCCCATATCTCTTCCCTCTTGCATATCCCTCCCTCCCACCCTCCCTATCCCACCCCTCTAGGTGCTCACAAAGCACCGAGCTGATCTCCCTGTGCTATGCAGCTGCTTCCCACTAGCTATCTGTTTTACATTTGGTAGTGTATATATGTCCATGCCACTCTCTCACTTTGTCACAGCTTACCCTCCCTCCTCCCCATATCCTCAAGTCCATTCTCTAGTAGGTCTGCATCTTTATTCGCATCTTGCCCCTAGGTTCTTCATGACCTTTTTTTTTTCCTTAGGTTCCATATATATGTGTTAGCATATGGTATTTGTTTTTCTCTTTCTGACTTACTTCACTCTGTATGACAGACTCTAGGTCCATCCACCTCACTACAAATAACTCAATTTTCTTTCTTTTAATGGCTGAGTAATATTCCATTGTATATATGTGCCACATCTTCTTTATCCATTCATCTGTTTATGGACATTTAGGTTGCTTCCATGTCCTGGCTATTGTAAATAGTGCTGCAATGAACATTTTGGTACATGACTCTTTTTCAATTATGGTTTTCTCAGGGTATATGCCTAGTAGTGGGATTGCTGGGTTGTATAGTAATTCTATTTTTAGTTTTGTATGGAACCTCCATACTGTTCTCCATAGTGGCTGTATCAATTCACATTCCCATCAACAGTGCAAGAGTGTTCCCTTTTCTCCACACCCTCTCCAGCATTTATTGTTTGTAGATTTTTTGATGATGGCCATTCTGACTGGTGTGAGATGATATCTCATTGTAGTTTTGATTTGCATTTCTCTAATGATTGATGATGTTGAGCATTCTTTCATGTGTTTGTTGGCGATCTGTATATCTTCTTTGGAGAAATGTCTGTTTAGGTCTTCTGCCCATTTTTGGATTGGGTTGTTTGTTTTTTTTGATATTGAGCTGCTTGAGCTACATGAGCTGCTTGTAAATTTTGGAGCTTAATCCTTTATCAGTTGCTTCATTTGCAAATATTTTCTCCCATTCTGAGGGTTGTCTTTTCGTCTTGTTTATTGTTTCCTTTGCTGTGCAAAAGCTTTTAAGTTTCATTAGGTCCCATTTGTTTATTTTTGTTTTTATTTCCATTCCTCTAGGAGGTGGGTCAAAAAGGATCTTGCTGTGATTTATGTCATAGAGTGTTCTGCCTAACAATATTAATTCTTCCAACCCATGAACATGGTATATCTTTCCATCCGTTTGTATCATCTTCAGTTTCTTTCATCAATACCTATTCGTTTTCCAAGTATGAGTCTTTTACTTTCTTGGTTACATTTATTCCTAGGTATTTAATTCTTTTTGATTCAGTTGTAAATAGGCTTGTTTTAATAATTTCTCTTTCTGATAATTCATTATTATTGTATAGAAAGGCAACTGACTTCTGTGTATTAATTGTGTATCCTGCAACTTTACTGAATTCATTAATTAGTTCTAATAAATTTTAGGTGTTTTTTTTTTTAAATTGGGGTGTAGTTGCTTAACAATGTTGTGTTAGTTTCTGCTGTACAGTGAAGTGAATCAGCTATATGTATACATATATCTCCTTATTTGGGATTTCTTTCTCATTTAGGTCACCACAGAGCACTGAGTAGAGTTCCCTGTACTATACAGCAGGTTCTTATTAGTTATCTATTTTATACATATTAGTGTATATATGTCAATCCCAATCTCCCAGTTCATCCCACCCCTTTTAGGTGGTGTCTTTAGGATTTCCCATATGTAGTATCATTTCATCTGCAAACAGTGACAATTCTACTTACTCATTTTCAATATTAATTCCATTTATTTCTTTTCCTTGTCTGACTGCTGTGGTTAGGATTTCCAATATTATGTTGAATAAAAGTGAAGAGAGTGGGCATCTCTGTCTTGTTTCTGACCTTAGAGGAAATGCTTTCAGTTTTTCACCACTGAGCATGAAGTTAGCCATGGGCTTGTCTTCTATGGCCTTTATTATGTTGTGATATATTCCCTCTATACTCACCTTGTTGAGAGAGAGTTTCTATCATAAATATATGTTGACATTTGTCAAATGTCTTTTCTGTCTTTTGAGATGATCATATGATTTTTGTCACTCATTTTGTTACTGTGGTATGGCATACTGTTTGATTTGTGGATGTTGAACCATTATTGAATCTCTGGAAAAATTCCACTTGATTATGGTTACAATTCTTTTATTGTGTTGCTGAATTTTGTTTGCAAATATTTTTTTGAGGATTTTTGATTCTATGTCCCTCAGGAATGTTGGACTGTAATTTTCTTTTCTTGGTGTCCTTGTCTAATTTTGAGATTAAGGTAATGTTGGTCTCAAAAAATGCATTTAGGGCTTCCCTGGTGGCGCAGTGGTTGAGAGTCCGCCTGCCGATGCAGGGGACACGGGTTCGTGCCCCGGTCTGGGAGGATCCCACATGCCGCGGAGCGGCTGGGCCCGTGAGCCATGGCTGCTGAGCCTGTGCGTCCGGAGCCTGTGCTTCGCAACGGGAGAGGCCACAACAATGAGAGGCCCACATACCGCAAAAAAAAAAAAAAAAAAAAAAATGCATTTAGATGTGTTGCCCCCTCCATTTTCTATATTTTAGAAGAGTTTGAGAAGTATTGGTATTTATTCTTCAAATGTTTGGTAGAATTTACCATTGAAGCCATCTTATCCAGCGCTTTTAATTTTTGGGGAGTGGTTGGTCTATTTATATTTTCTGTTTCTTCCTGAATCAGTCTTGGTAGGTTGTATGTTTCTAGGAATTTATCAGTTTCCTATAGGTTGTCCAATTTGTTGGTATATAATTCTTCATAGTAGTCTCATTATCCTTTGTATTTCTGTGGTATCAATTGTAACATCTTCTCTATAATTTCTGATTTTATTTATTTGAGACTTGCTCTTTTTTTCTTGGTAAGTGCAGCTAAAGTTTTGTCAATTTTATTTATCTTTTCAAGGAATGAGCTCTTAATTTTATTGATTTTTTTAGATTGTCCTTTTAGTCTCTATTTCATTTATTTCCACTCTGATCTTTATTATTTCCTTCCTTCTACTGACTTTGGGCTTCATTTGTTCTTCTTTTTTCTAGTTCCTTGAGGTATAAAGTTAGGTTGTTTATTTGAGCTTTTTATTGTTTTATGATGTAATCATTTATCTCCATGAATTTCCCTCTTGCAACTCCTTTTGCTGTAGCCCATATGTTTTGGTATGTTGTATTGCCATTTTCATTGACTCAAGGCATTTTTTACTTCTCTATTGATTTTTCTTTGACTCATTGGTTTTTCAGTAACATGTTTAATCTCCAGTTATTTGTGAATTTTCCACTTTTCTTCTTCTAATTGATTTCTAGTTTCTATAGTCCAAAAAGATGCTTGATATGATTTCAATTTTCTTAAATTTATTTTCTTAAGTTATTTTATTTTATTTTATTTTTTATTTATCTATTTTTTGGGGCTATGTTGGGTCTTCATTGCTGCGTATGGGCTTTTTCTAGTTGTGGCGAGAGGGGGCTACTCTTTGTTTCAGTGCGCAGGCTTCTCATTGCAGTGGCTTCTCTTGTTGCAGGGCATGGGCTCTAGGCACATGGGCTTCAGTAGTTGTGGTGTGTGGGCTCAATAGTTGCGGCACACGGGCTCTAGGGCATGCAGGCTTCAGTAGTTGTGATGTGCAGGCTCAGTACTTGTGGCACATGGGCTTAGGTTCTCCGCAGCATGTGGGGTCTTCCTGGACCAAGGATCAGACCCGTGCCCCTGCATTGGCAGGTGGATTTTTAACCACTGTGCCACCAGAGAAGTCCCTTAAATTTATTAAGACCAGTTTTGTGCCCTAACATATGATGTATCCTGGAGAATGTTCCATGTGTTCTTGAGAAGAATGTGTATTCTGTTTCTTTTGGATGGAATGTTGTGTATATTTTGTTAAATTCATCTTGTCATTTAAGGTCAATATTTCCTTGTTGATTTTCTGTCTGGATGATATATCCATTGATAAAAGTGGGGTATTAAAGCCCTCTACAATTATGTATTGCCTTTTATTCTCCCTTTAGGTCTATTAATATTTCTTTGTATATAGGTGCTCCTATGTTGGGTGCATAAATATCTAAAATTATTATAGGCATACCTTGGAAATACTGAGAGCTTGGTTCCAGATCACTTCAATAAAGTGAATATTGCAATAAAGTGAGTCACATGAGTTTTTTGGTTTTCCAGTGCATATAAATGGCATGTTTACACTACACTGTAGTCTACTGTGTCCAACAACATTATATCTTTAAAAAAAGTACTAAAAAATGCTGACCATCATCAGACAGTGCAGAGTTGTCATGAAGCTTTGAATTGTAAAAAAGTGCAATGTCTGTAAAACACAATAAACAAAGGGCAATAAAATGAGGTATGCCTGTGTATCCTCCTGTTGGATTGACTCCTTTATCATTATGTAATGACCTAATTTGTATCTTATTGCAGTCTTTAAGTCTATTTTGTGTAAGTATAGCTACTCCAGCTTTCTTTTGGTTTCCATTTACATGGAAGATCTTTTTACATCCTTTAACTTTCAGTCTGTGTGTGTCCTTACATCTGAAGTAAGTCTCTTGTAGGCAGCATATATATGGGTCTTGTTTTTTAATCCATTTAGCCACTTCATGAATTTTGGTTGGATTATTTAGTCCATTTACCTTTAAGTTAATTTTTGAGAGGTATGTACTTTTTGCCATTTTGTTCATTGTTTTCTGGTTGTTGTTTTTTTTTTGCAGTTCTTTTCTGTTCTTTTCTGTTTCTCTTGTTCTCTTCCCTTGTGGTTTGATGATTTTCTTTAGTGTTATATTTGGATTCCTTTCTCTTTATTTTTTGTGTATCTATTTTAAGTTTTTTGATTTTGGTTACCATGAGGTTCATATATAACAATCTGTATATAAAGCAGATTATTTCAAGTTCATAGTTGCTTAAATTCAAATGCATTCTAAAAGCACTATATTTTAAATTACTCCCCCTTTTAATATTTTTGACAACCTATTTTACATCTTCTTATTTTGTGTATCCCTCAACTACTTATTGTACTTTTAGTTGATATTACTACTTTTGTTTTTTACCTTTCATTCTAGCTTCATAAGTGGCTTTGTTATATATTTGTTTTTACCAAGAAGATTTTTCTTTTGCATATTTTCTTATTTCTATTTATGGACTCTTCCATTCTGCTTAAAGAAGTCCCTTTATCATTTCTTGTAAGGCTGGCTTAGTGGTGATGAACTCCTTTAGTTTTTGCTTGTCTGGCAAACTATTTCCCCTTCAATTCTGAATGATAACCTTGCTGGATAGAGTAGTCTTGGTGTAAGTTTTGTCCTTTCATCACTTTGAATGTATCATGCCACTTCTTCCTGGCCTCCAAAGTTTCTGCTGAGAAATTCACTGATAATCTTAAGGGGGTTCACTTATATGTAACTAGTTGTTTTACACTTGTTGCTTTAAAAGTTCTCTTTATTTTTAACTTTTGACATTTTAATTGTAATGTGTCTTGGTGTGGATCTCTTTGGGTTCATTTTGTTTAGGACTCTCCATACTTGGATGTCTGTTCCTTTCCCCAGGTTAGGGAAGTTTTCAGCCATTATTTCTACAAAGAAGTTTTCTGCCCCTTTCTTTCTTTTCCTTCTGGAGGTCCCTATAATACAAATGTTAGTATGCCTGAGGTTGCCCCAAGTTCCCTTAAACTATCCTCATTCCACAGAATTCTGTATTCTTTTTGATGTTCTGATTGGGTGATTTCCACTACCCTGTCTTCCAGATCATTGGTCTGTTCTTCTGTATTATCTAACCTTCCATTGATTCCCTCTAGTGTATTTTCCATTTCAGTTATGTGTTTTTCACCTCTGATTGATTCTTTTTTATATTTTATAATTTTTTTTCAAGTTCTCACTGTGTTCATCCATTCTTCTCCAAGTTCAATGAGAATCTTTATGACCATCACTTTGAATTCTTTTTTTTTAAGGGGCCACCACTTCTTTTTTATTATTATTATTATTTTTATTTATTTTTGGCTGCGTTGGGTCTTCGTTGCTGTGCACAGGCTTTCTCTAGTTGCCACATACAGGGTTTACTCTTCTTTGTGGTGCGTGGGTTTCTCACTGTGGTGGCTTCTCTTGTTGCGGAGCATAGATTCTAGGCGCACAGGCTTCAGTAGTTGTGGCGCATGGGCTCTAGAATGCAGGCTCAGTAGTTGTGGCTCACGGGCTTAGTTGCTCCACAGCATGTGGGATCTTCCTGGACCAGGGCTCAAACCCATGTCCCCTGCATTGGCAGGCGGATTCTCAACCACTGTGCCACCAGGGAAGCCCATTTTTATTCTTTATAAATTATATTACTTATTCCCATATCATTAAGATCTATTTCTGAGGGTTTTGTCTTGTTCTTTCATTTTGAACATATTTTTTCTGTTTCCTCACTTTGCTTTGGTCTCTATGTTTATTTCCATGTATTAGGCAATATTGCTACCTCTCTCATTCTTGAAGGAGTGACCTAGTGTAGGTGATGATCCTTCTCATTCAACCTCGTCCTAGCACTTGGTTGTCTCACAAATCTTTGCAGTTGCCTATACCACCTGATTTATTCTTGATATGCCCCTAATGTTGAGGATGTGCTGAGACCTCTCAGTGTTCCAAGGGGAGGAATCTCATTTAACACAAGTGTCAGTCTGATTGGAAGCCAGACCCTCAGGCAGTACTTTTAAAGTATGCAGATATATACAGTCCAGTGGAGCCATAATTGTATTCTCTGCTGGCTTCCAGACCAGGACACCTGGAGTTGTCCTCTGGGTAACAGCTGCAAAAATTGGGGCTCCTGACTAGTGTATAGGCTACACTCCAGGGAGCCTTGTTGAGCATTAGTGAGGCCAAGAGGGTGGGCAAGGATGGTGTCTCCCTGCTTATGTACCCTGGGAGCACCTCCTTAACCTCTAGATGTGTGGGAAACCTGAAGCCTCTACTTCATGGTGAAGTTCCAGACTAAGTAAATAGGCCTTTTTCACAGTAAGACTGAGATTGTGTTTCAGTCTGCTGTCTGTGCAGTACCCTGTTACAGTCCCATGGAGCTCTGGAATGCCAGCCCTCTTGGTCAACAGGGCCAGGCAATCAAGTGCTGTCCCTTTTGTGAATTGTACATGCCCAACAACTTTAGCTAGGAAGCTGGAGAGTGTATGGTGCAGAGCTTGTTCCCTTTTTTTCAGAAAGGCAGTGGGAAAACGACTGCATACAGTTGCAGGCTTCAGCAACACAGCAGTAGAGTGCCTTGTCTGAGTGCATGTCAGCTTTAGGCCAGGTGTAGGAGAATGCTGAAAGTGCTCATATTTGCAAGACCCAGCCTGGTGGCAGGGAAGTGTTGAGTTGGCTTTAGGCTGGGAGAGGAATAATACTGCAACTTGTCATACTCGCTTGTCCCAGCCAGGGAATGGTGTGTGTGTGTGTGTGTGTGTGTGTGTGTGTGTGCGTGTGCTGCAACCACAGACATTCCCTAGCTTCAGCAAGGTGGTGGGATAGTGCTGTGACTGCTCGCCCCCACATCTCAAATCAATTCTCACATTCTTTTCAGGTGAAATGATCCTTATATAGCTGTATATTTATTGTATCCTTGGGAGGAGGTAAGTTCAGGCTCTTTTTATGCTGCCATTTTGAACCCTATTATCTTAACTTTTATTTTTAAGATTGGCTTATCAGATGCAAAAATTCTCAATAAAATATTAGCAAATCAAATCCAGCAATGTGTAAAAAGAATTATACACTGCAACCACGTGTAAATTATTCCAGGTATGCAAGGCTGGTTCAACATTTGAAAATCGATAAATGAAATCCATCACATCAATAAACTAAAAAGGAAAATCACATGTTCATATCAATAGATGCAGAAAACACATTTGACAAAATCCAACACTCATTCCTGATAAACTCTCAGTAAATTAGGAACAGAGGGGATCTTTATCAACTTGATAAGGACTATCTATGAAAAAATCCATCACTGACATCCTACTTAATGGTGAGAAACTTGAAGCTTTCCCACTATGATCAGGTACAGGGCAAAGATTTCCTCTCTCACCATTCCATTTCTGAAAGTCCTTGCTAATGCAATAAGACAAGAAAAGGAAACAAAATGTATACAGATTGGGAAGGAAGAAATAAAATTGTGTTTTCAGATAACATGATAGTCTTTGTAGATAATTGAAAGAATCAACAAAAAACTCTTGGGACTAATGATTATAGCAAGGTTGCAGAATAAGATTTTAATGTACAAAAATCAATCTCTTTTCTACATATCAGCAACAAATAAGTTGAATTTGAAATTAGAAATGTAATATTATTTACATTAGCTTCCCCAAATTAAATATTTAGATATAAATCTAACAAAACATGTACAAGATCTATATGAGAAAAATTATAAAATGCCGATTAATGAAATCAAAAGAGAACTAAATAAATGATGAGAGAGTCCATGTTCATGGGTAGGAATATTTAATATTGTCAAGATGTCAGTGCTTCTGAAATTGATCTATAGATTCAATGCAATCCCAATCAAAATCCCAGCACGTTTTTTAATGGATATTGACAAACTGATTCAAAAGTTTATAGGGAATTCCCTGGTGGCCCAGTGGTTAGGACTTGGGATTCAAATACTGGTCGGGGAACTAAGATCCTGCAAGCCACTGGCCAAAGAAAAAAAAGGTTTATATGGAGAGGCAAAAGACCCAGGATAGCCAACACATATTGAAGGAGAGAACAAAATTACAGGATTGACATCATCTGACTCCAAGAACTACAATAAAGCTACAGTCATCAAGAGTGAGATATTAGGGAAAGAACTGACAAATAGATCAGTGGAACAGAATAGAGAGCCCGTAAATAGACCTGCATAAATATAGTCAACTGATCTTTGACAAAGGAGCAAATGCAATAAAATAGAGCAAAGAGAGTCTCTTCAATAAATGGTGCTGGAGGGCTTCCCTGGTGGCGCAGTGGTTGAGAATCCGCCTGCCAATGCAGGACACACGGGTTCGAGCCCTGGTCTGGGAAGATCCCACATGCCAGGGAGCAGCTGGCCCCGTGAGCCACAATTACTGAGCCTGTGCGTCTGGAGCCTGTGCTCCGCAACAAGGGAGGCCGCGATAGTGAGAGGCCCGCGCACCGCGATGAGGAGTGGCCCCCACTTGCCACAACTGGAGAAAGCCCTCGCACAGAAACGAAGACCCAACACAGCCATAAATAAATAAATAAAAATTAAAAATAAAATAAAATAAAATAAAACAACTTTAAAAAAATAAAATAAAAAAATAAATAAATGGTGCTGGAAAAACTGGATATCCACATGCATAAAAATGAATCTAGACACAGACCTTACACAGTTCAAAAAATCAACTCAATATGGACATAGACCTAATTGTATAATGTAAACCCATAAAACTCTTAGAACATAACATAGTAGAAAACCTAGATGACCTTGGTATGGTGATGACTTTTTAGATAAAACACTAAAGGAATGATCTATGAAAGAAATAAGAAACAAGACTTTATTAAAATTAAAATCTTCTGGTCTGCGAAAGATGCCAAGAAAAATAGGAGGCAAGCTACAGACAGAAAATATTTACAAAAACACCACTGATAAAGGACTGTTATCCTAAATATACCAATAATTCTTTTTTTTTTTTTTTTTCGGTACACAGGCCTCTCACTGTTGTGGCTTCTCCCGTTGCGGAGCACAGGCTCCGGACGCGCAGGCTCAGTGGCCATGGCTCACGGGCCCAGCCGCTCTGTGGCATGTGGGATGTGGGATCTTCCCGGACCGGGGCACGAACTCGTGTCCCCTGCATCGGCAGGTGGACTCTCAACCACTGCGCCACCAGGGAAGCCCTATACCAATAATTCTTAAAAGTCGCCTATAAGAAAACATACAACCTGATTAAAAATGGGCCCAAATCCTTAACAGATACCTTACCAAAGAAGATATACAGATAGTGAATAAACATGTGAAATGATGCTTTACATTCTATGGCATCAGGAAAATGCAAGTTAAAACAACAGTGAGATACCACTTCACACCTATTAGGATGACCAAAATCTGGAACACTGATAACACCAAATCCTGGTGAGGATGTGGAACAGGAACTCTCATTCATTGCTAGTGGAAATGCAAAACTATACAGCCACTTTGGAAGACAGATTGGCAGTTTCTACAAAACTAAATATACTCTTACCATATAATCCAGCAATCACATTCCTTGGTTTTTACCCAAAAGGAGTTGAAAATTTTGTCCACACAAAAACCTGGACATGGATGTTTATAGCAGCTTTATTCATAATTATCCAAACTTGGAAGCAACCAAGATGTCCTTTGGTAAGTGAATGGATAAATAAACTGTGGTACATTCAGACAGTGGGAAATTATTCAATAATAAAAAGAAATGAGCTATCAAGTCATAAAAGGACATAGAGGAAACAAATGCATATTGCTAAGTGAAAGAAGCCAATCTGAAAAGGCTACATACTGTATGATTCCAATTTTATGACATTCTGGTAAAGAAAACATTTGTCTCCATTTTTACTGTGAAGAGAGTAAAAAGATCAGTGTATGCCAAGAGTTGGGGTGGAGGGAGGAATGAAGAGGTGGAACAAAGAGAATTTTTAGGAAAGTAAAAATACTTTGTATGATATTATAATAATAGATACATGACATTATACATTTGCCCAAACCCATAGATTGTATGACACCAAGAGTGAACCCAAAGGTAAACTATGGACTTTGGGTGATTATAATGTGTCAATGTAGATTCATCAATTATAACAAATGTACAATTCGGGTGAGTGATTTTGAAAGTGGGGGAAGCTATGCATGTGTGGGGACAGGAGGTGAATGTAAAATCTTTGTGCCTTCCTCTCAATTTTGCTGTGAACCTAAAACTGCTGTAAAATAATAAAGTACAATATTTAAAGACTTACCTTAAAATATATTTTTTGCATACTGCTTCATGGATTTCAGATTTGTCTGTCATATGAATTTCAACATGTATTAACTGAAAACTAATAAAACAGAAGTTATTTTACCAGCAAAATGGGTTTTATTTGGGAAACAGCAATTAATTGCACTTTGAGACATGCAATCTATGTCAAACCATAGACAAGTACAGAGAACAAAAGAAAAGAGGCTGCTTTTATAGGGAAGCAGGTGTAGTTGAGAGGGACAGCTCTAAATAAAAGTTCATTGGAGAAAAGTAAGAGTTCATGGTGATGATGATTTCTCATTGGCTGAGCTGCACCCATTCTTTATTGCTTGGGCTGTTGCTGAGCAAGGAAAATTCTTCCTTCAGGATACTAAAGTAGTTGCACTTTCTGTTTGGGAGTGAAATTTATGCTTCTTCCTGTTGGGCATGCAAATCAAGGTCAGTGCATGCAAAGGATGGCCAGTGATAATGCATGCATGAGAGTTCCCTCTACAGGCCATTCCCAACTTTTAATTTTAGTTGAGGTTTCCTTTATTAATTTTCAAATGTATAGATTGGTTAAAAACAAGCACAATCAGAATACAGAACAGTTCTATTACCCCTTAAACTGCCTGTGTTATCCCTTTGTTTTCATGTTTCCCTTCCATTCCTAAATCCTGACAACCACTGGTCTGTTTTCTGTCAGTATATAAATGGAATCACAGAATAGAATATAGGACTTTTGAGAACAGCTTTTATTTTCACTTAGCTTTGAGATTAGTTAATTTTGTTCCATGTATCAGTGTTTTATTCCTTTTAATTCTGGAGTGGTACTCCATTGTATGGATATACCACAGTTTGTTTATACATTCCCTCATTGAAGGCTATTTGGGTTGTTTCCAATATATGGGGATTATGAATGGAGCTTTTACAAACATTTGTGTACAGCTTTTTGCAGGTACAGAATTGTTATTTTTGTGGAGCAAATACTTGGTTTAGGATTGCTGGTCCTTATGGT
The DNA here is from genome assembly GCF_964165515.1 of Mesoplodon bidens. NCBI lineage: Eukaryota > Metazoa > Chordata > Mammalia > Artiodactyla > Ziphiidae > Mesoplodon > Mesoplodon bidens. Next base: position 93,195,883 of record NC_138163.1, on the reverse strand, counting down.
ACGTTTATGTTTAACGTTTTACAGCTTTATTGAGCTATAATTGATATTAAAAGGGCACCCATTTAATGTATACAATTTGATGAGTTTGAACCTATTCATACACCCGTGATCACCATGATCAGGTAATAAACTTACCCATCACCTCTAAAAGTTTCCTTTCATCCTTTTTTTTTTGGTGATACGAATTATATTTGTAAGAAACTGCCAAACTGTGTTTCAGAGTGGCTCTACCATTTTGCCCACCCACTATGCAGGTATGAGAGTTATAGTTCTGCCAACTATAGTTCTGCTCCATCCTCACCAGCACTTGGAGTTGTTATAATTGTTTACTTTAGATATCGTAATAGGTGTGTAGTGGTACTCATAGTTTTAGCTTTTAGTTCTCTAATGGCTAATGATGGTGAACATCTTTTCATCTGCTTATCTGTCATCCTATAATCCTCTTTTGTGAAGTGCGTGCTCATGTCTTTTGCCCACATACGAATTGTGTCACTTATTTTCTTAGCATTGAGTGTTGTGAGTTCTGGCTACAAGTCGTCATTGGATATGTAATTTGCAAATATTATTTCCCAGTCAGTGGTTTATGTTTTCCTTCTTTTAACAGTGACTATCAGAGCAAATATTTTAAATTTTAATGAATTCTAATTTATCAATTATATCTTAATGGATTTTATCTCTAGTGTCATATCTACTATTTGCCTATACCAATGCCATTAAGATTTTCTCTCTGTATTCTTCTGAATGTTTTGTAATTTTATATTTGGATCTATGATCCATTTTGACTTAATATTTATATAAGGTGTGGAGTTTAAGTTGAGGTTCATTTAAAAAATATGGATACCCGATTTTCTCAAAACCATTAAAAGAATTACTATTCTCCCACCATCAAGATGCCTTTGTATCTTTGTAAAAAATATCAAGTGACTATATTCACGTGGGTCTATTTCTCGACTATTATGTTGATTTATGTCTATCAATGCAAATTCCATGTTGTCTTAATTACTATAGCTTCATAGTAAGTCTTGAAGTTACTGTGATTATTCCATTTCTTCGTTTTAATATTCTTTTCTTCGAGTTCTTTTGCCTTTCCATGTAAAGTTTAAAATCAGCTTGTCTGTATCTACAACTAATCCAGTGGAGTTTTGATTGGAATTATGTTTAATCCTTAGGTCAATTTGGAGACAGCTGAAAAATTTCCTGCACCTACACAAGTCTTTTAATCCATGAACATGGTATGGTTCTCAGTTAATTTAGGTGTTCTTTGATTTTTCATCAGTATTTTTTAGTTTTCATCCTGCATATCCTGTACATGTTTTTAGGTTTTTACATATTTCATTTTTGTGGAGCTAGTATAAGTGTTAATTTTAAAAATTCCATTTTCCAGTTGAACTTTGGTAGTGCACAGAAATACAATTGATTTTTTCCTGAGCTATCTTGAGATATATTTGACATATAACGTTGTCTAGGTTTAAGGTGTACAACATGATGATTTGATACATGTATATATTGCAAAATGGTTACCAAATAAGGTTAGTTAACACCTCCATTATGTTACATAATTGCTTTTTGTTATGGTGAGAACATTTCATATTTACACTCTTCACAACTTTCAAGTATTCAATACAGTATTATTAACTGTATTCACCTTGCTCTACATTAGATCCCCCAAACTCAATCATCTTAACTGGAAGTTTGTATGCTTTGTCCAACATGTCTCCATTTCCCCCACTCTCCATTCCTTGGCAACCATTATTCTACTATGTTTCTATGACATTGGCTTTCTTAGATTCTACATATAAGTGAGATCATAAGTATTTATGTTTTTCTGCCTGACTTATTTCACTTAGCATAAATGCCCCCAAGGTCCATCTGTATTGTTGCAAATGGTAAGATTTCCTTCTTTTCATGGCTGAATAATATTCCATTATTTGTGAGTGTTATATATGTATACATGCACACATATGTATATAAATTCACATGGGCTTCAGTAGTTGTGGCATGCGGGCTCAGTAGTTGTGGCCCATGGGCTCTAGAGCACAGGCTCAGTAGTTGTGGTGCACAGGCTTAGTTGCTCCGCAGGATGTGGGATCTTCCCGGGCCAGGGATCAAACCCATGTCCCCTGCATTGGCAGGTGGATTCTTAACCACTGTGCCACCAGGGAAGTCCCTCTCATTGTGGTTTTAATTTGCATTTCACTGATGATTAGTGATGTTGAGCACCCTTTCATGTACCTTTTGGTCATATGTATATCTTTTTTGGAAAAATGTCTATTCATTTCCTTTGCCTGTTTTTAAATTGGGTTGTTGGTTTTTGTTGCTATTGAGTTGTATGTGTTCTTTATATATTTTTGGATATTAACCCCTTATCAGATATATAATTTGCAAACATTCTTTCCCATTCCATAGGTTGCCTTTACATTTTGGTTTTTTTTTTTTTTGGTATGAAGAAGGTTTTTAGTTTGATGTAACCCACTTGCTTCATTTTGCTCTTGTTGCTTATACTTTGGGTGTCATATTTAAAAAATCATTGCTGACTCTAGGAGTCAAGATGGTGAAATAGGAGGACATGGAATTCGCCTCTCCTCACAAGTACCTCAGGAATACATCTACATATGGAACAATTCTCACAGACCACCTGCTGAATCCTAGTGGAAGACCTTGGACACCTAAAAGGACAAGAAAACCCCCCAGCAACTGGGTAGGATGAAAGAAAGAAAAAAAAAAAAAAAGAAAAGAGGAAACGGGAAAGGACCAGCACCGCTGGCAGGGAGATGAAGGTGAGGAGAGCTTCCTGCACTCAGAGAAGCCCCCTCATGGTGGAGAAATCAGCTGGGACAGAGAGGGACCTTTGTGGGATTGGGAGATCAGAGGAGAACACAGCAACAGGTCTGTGGAAGGCAGGACAGTGTAAGATCTATGCACATGGTCCTTGCTGCAGCCCTGTGCACCCCAGCTTGAGTTGTGTGTCTCTTGGTGTGGAGGGGGGCTGGGTACTGGAAAGTGGGGTTTGGAGAGTGGACCCAGGGAGGGGACAGCTGTTGGCTGTGAAGAGACAGCCTGAAGGGATGGGAATAAGGAGATCCACAACCAGAAATGTTTGTGGAAGAAGCCCAGGCCACCATAGAAACAAGGCACCACTGTTGAGTGGTGCACAAGGGGCGGGGCCACCATTGCAATGCTGTTCCCTACCCTCCGGCCCCTGACTCCGCATGCAGTGGAGGGGCACACATCTGAGCAGGCTAGCCTGCACCTCAAGCCTAGGCCTCCTCTGCCCACACAGGGTCCAGGGTCCTGAGCGCTGCCCCAACCAAAGCCTCCAGGGAATCAGCCCTGGGTGCCCCAGCCTGAGACGGGAATCTGCCAGTTCTGGCGGGGGCTGAGTGCTAAAGTGTGGGGTTGTGAGAGTGGACCTGGAGAGAAGGCTGTTGTTGGCTGCATGGAGATGGCCTGAAGGGATGGGAATGACGAGCTCAGGTGCGCGGAGACAACCTGAGGGGACAGGAGTGAGGGGTTCTGTGGTTGGGAATCCTCCTGGAGGAAGCGTGATCTGCCTTGGAAATGAGGTGCCATTGTTGAGTGGTGCGCAAGGGGCTGGGCTGCCATCGTGGACTCTCTCCCCACACGCCAGCCCCCGCTTCTGCGGGAACTGCCCACCAGAGTGCCTCAGACTGTTGCAACTTCCTGCTGGTCTCTGCAGCTGCATGCACAAGAGGGGTATCCCATCAGAGTGAGTGCGAGTGCCCCAGTTGTGCCCACCTTATCCCTCCCTGGCCTGACCAAGCAAGTGTGCCCCAGTCAGCTGTTGCTTTCACCCCCTCTCACCTGGAACAGATGCCTGAGGGTGGCCCACACATAGAGGTGGGACCAAAACCAAAGCTGAGCCCCAGGGGCTGTACAGCTGCACAAGGGAGAGGAACAGAAATCTCTCTGTACAGCTGCACAAGCTGTGGGTTAAATCCCCATGATCAGCTTGGTAAATCCTGCACCTGTGGAATATCTGAATAGACAGTGAGTGCTCCCACAACTGAGACCAGTCTAGCTTTAGCAGCCGTGGACTTTGGGGGCAAGTACATGCAGGAGTTGGGGCAGGTCAGAGGCTGAACTGCCCCCAGAGTGCCCACAGTGGGTCCAGAGACCTACCTAGAGGTATTGGAGGGCCTCCTGGGAGGTCGGGGTTGGCGGTGCCTCACTGTGGGGGCAAGAACACTGACAGCTGAGACCCCAGGAAAAATTTTCTTGTTTTATTTTGTTTTGCTCTGCTGTTATTCTTTTACTTAAAAAATTTTTTTTCTTTTAAAAAAATTTGTGTAATACATTTTTTATTTTTCCATTTTTATTTTACGTTTTTGTTCTTTCATTTTTTTTTGTTTTTCTCTTTATTTTCTATTGTTTTGCTTTTATCTTTTTCCCACTGTTTTTGTGTGCTTGTTTTATGTATTCTTTGCTTTCTTTCTTAGTTTGCTTTCTGTTTTGGTTTTGATTTTTTAAAAATTTATTTATTTATCTATCTATCTATCTACCTATCTATTTATTTATTCATTTTGGCTGTGTTGGGTCTCCGTTGCTGTGCAAGGGCTTTCTCTAGTTGCAGTGAGCAAGGGCTACTCTTCATTGCAGTGCGAGGGTTTCTCACTGTGGTGACTTCCCTCACTGCGGAGCATGGGCTCTGGGCACGTGGGCTCAGTAGTTGTGGTTTGCAGGCTCTAGAGCGCAGGCTCAGTAGTTGTGGCACATGGGCCTAGCTGCTCTGCGGCATGTGGGATTCTCCCGGATCAGGGCTCGAACCCATGTGCCCTGCACCGGCAGGCAGAACTTAACCACTCTGCCACCAGGGAAGTCCCTGTTTTGATTTTTGTTTTCTGTTTTTGTTAGTTTTGTTTTTATTTTAAAAATATATTTATTTGTTTATTTATTTTGGCAGTGCCAAGTCTTAGACACAAGAGGGAGGAGATATGGGGATGTATGTATGTTTAGCTGATTAACTTTGTTATACAGCAGAAACTAACACACCACTGTAAAGCAATTATACTTCAATAAAGATGTTAAAAAAAAACTACAATGAGGTGTCACCTCACATCAGTCAGAATGGCCATCACCAAAAAATCTACAAACAATAAAAGGTGAGGGTGAGGGTGAGGTGGAGAGGGTGTGGAGAAAAGAAAACCCTCTTGCACCGTTGGTGGGAATGTAAATTGATACAGCCACTATGGAGAACACTATAGAGGTTCCTTAAAACACTAAAAATAGAACTACCATACGACCCAGCAATCCCACTACTGGGCATATACCCTGAGAAAACCATAATTCAAAAAGAGTCATGTACCAAAATGTTCATTGCACCTCTATTTACAATAGCCAGGAGATGGAAGCAACCTAAGTGTCCATCATCAGATGAATGGATAAAGAAGATGTGGCACATACATACAATAGACTATTGCTCAGCCATAAAAAGAAACGAAATTGAGTTATTTGTAGTGAGGTGGATGGACCTAGAGTCTGTCATACAGAGTGAAGTAAGTCAGAAAGAGGAAAACAAATACCATATGCTAACACATATATATGGAATCTAAGAAAAAAAAAAGGTCATGAAGAACATAGGGGTAAAAGGTCATAAAGACACAGACCTACTACAGAATGGACTTGAGGATATGGGGAGGGGAAAGGTTAAGCTATGATAAAGTAAGAGAGTGGCATGGACATATATATACTACCCAACATAAAATACACAGCTAGTGGGAAACAGCCGCATAGCACAGGGAGATCAGCTCGGTGCTTTGTGACCACCTAGAGGAGTGGGATAGGGAGGGTGGGAGGGAGGGAGATGCAAGAGGGAAGGGATATGGGAACAGATGTATATGTATAACTGATTCACTTTGTTATAAAGCAGAAACTAACACACCATTGTAAAGCAATTATACTCCAATAAAGATGTTAAAAAAAGAATAATCCACATATTAATTGTCAAAAGTTAAAAACAAGTAGAGGATCTTAAAAGCAGCAAGAGAAAAAGAACTTGTTACCTAGAAGGGAACCAACATAAGACTATCAGCCAATTTTTCAGAAGAATCCTTGCAGGCCAGAAGAGAGTGAGATAATATATTCAATGTGTTGAAAGAAAAAAAAAAATCCTGCCAACCAAAAATACTCTACTCAACAAAGTTGTCCTTCAGAACTGAAAGAGAGATTAAAAGTTTTCCAGACACATAAAAGCTGAAGGGTTTAATCATCACCAGATCTGCCTTAAAAGAGGTATTAAAGGAGTTCTTCAAGCTGAAACAAAAAGATGCTAATTAGCAACAAGAAAACATATGAAAGTAAAATACTCACTGGTAAAGTTAAATATATAATTAAATTAAAAATATTCTAATATAATACTGTTAGGTCAATCACATATAACTCTAGTATGAAGGTTAAAAGACCAAAGTGTTAAAAATAACTGTAACTGTAACATAATTTTTTAATGGATACACAGTGTAAAAAGGTGGAATTTTGACATCAAAAATACACAATTTGGGGGTGGAGGAGTTTGTTACGTGTTAAAAGTTAGTTATCAGCTTAAAATAGACTGTTATAAGTGTAATATGTTTTATGTAAGCCTCAAGGTAACTATAAAGCAAATGTCTACAGTATATAGAAAGGAATCTAAGCATACCAGTACAGTACATCAAATCACAAATGAAGAGAACAAGAAAGGAATAAAGGCACAGAGGAATTAAAAAACAACCTTAAAATAATGAATGAAATGGAAACAGTAAGTCCATAATATGAATAACTACTTTAAATATAAATAGAATAAATTCTCCAGTCAAAAGGCATAAAATGGCTTAATGGCTTGAAAAGAAGTTCCAACTGGGGAATTCCCTGGCGGTCCAGTTTTTGGGACTCTGTGCTTTCACTTCCGAGGTCCCAGGTTCAATCCCTGGTCAGGGAACTAAGATCCCAGAAGCCGAACAGTGAGGCCAAAAAAAAAAAAAAAACAAAAAACTGTCTTGAAAGAAATATCAATAAGAATTTAAAAGTTCCAAGTATATTAAGTTTATGTTGCCTACAAGAGACTCCCCACAGCTTTAAGGACACACATAAAGGGAAAGTGAAGAGATGGAAAACAATATTCCGTCAGATGAAAACTAAAGGAAAGCAGGAGAAGCTACATTTATATCAGACAAAATAGACTTTACAAAGATTGTAACAAGAGACAAACAATGTCATTATATAATAATAAGAGGGTCAATTCATCTAGAAGGTATAACAATTTTAAATATTTATACACCAAACATAATAGCACCTAAATATATAAAGCAAATATTAGCGGATCTGAAGGGAGAAATATACATCAATACAATAAAAGCAGGGGACATCAATACCCCGCTTTCGACAATAGACTATCCAGACAGAAAGTCAATAAGAAAACATTGGATTTAATCTACATGTTAGGACAGATGGAACAAACATACATATATATATATATATATATATATATATATATATATATATATATATATATATATATATATATAGAGAGAGAGAGAGAGAGAGAGAGAGAGAGAGAGAGAGAACATTCCATGCAAGAACAGCAGAGTACACATTCTTCTCAAGCTCACATGGAACATTATCCAGGATAGATCATATGTTGGGTGACAAATCAAGTCTTAATAAATTTAAGAAGATTGAAATCGTATCAAGTATCATTTCTGATCACAATGATCTGAAACTAGAAATCATTTACAAGAAGAAAATGGAAAAAATCACAAATAAGTGGAGATTAAATAACATGCTTTGGAAAATCCAACATGTTAAAGAAGAAATCAAAAGAGAAATAAAAATAATACCTTGAGATAGATGAAAATGAAAACAAAACATACTAAAACTTATGGGATGCAGCAAAAGCAGTTCTAAGAGGGAAGTCTCTAGTGAAAAAAACCTTCATTAAGAAATGAGAAAAATCTGAAATAAACACTTAACTTTACACCCAATGTATTAGAAGAAGGACAAAATAAGCCCCAAGATAGCAGAAAGAAGGAAATAACAAAGATCAGGGAAGAAATCAATGAAACAGACTAAAAAGAAAATAGAAAAGATCAATAAAACTAAACTAAGTGCTACTTTTTCTAAAAAAGATAAACAACTGAAAAATCATTAGTTAGACTTACCAAGGAAAAAAGAGAGAGGACTCAAATAAATAAAATCAGAAATGAGAGAGGAGAAATTACAGTTGATATCACAGAAATACAAAGGCTCATAAGAGATTACTATGAACAATTATATGCTAACAAATTAGACAACGTAGAAGAAATGGATACATTACTAGAAACATAAAACCTACCATGACTGAATCAGGACGAAATAGAAAATCTGAACAGTGCAATTACTAGAAAGAAAATTGAATAAACAGTAAAAAATCTCTTAACAAGAAAAGGCCAACAGTAGATGGTTTCTTGGGTGAATTCTACCAAACATTTAAAGAAGAATTAATACCAAATCTTCTCAAACTCTTCCAAAATATAGAAAATGAGAGAACACTTCCCAGTTCATTTTACAAAGCCAACATTACCTTGATATCAAAGCCAGACAAGGGCACTACAAGAAAAGAAAGCTATAGATCAATATCCCTGATGAACATGGATGCAAAAATCCTCAACAAAATATTAGCCAACCAAATTCAATAATACATTAAAGGGATTATACAACATGACCAAGCACAATTTATTTCAGGGATGCTGGGATGGTTCAACATACACAAATCAATAAATGTGATATACCACATTAACACAATAAAGGATAAAAGTCATATGATCTTCTCAATAGATGCAGAAAAAAACATTTGACAAAATTCAACATCCTTTTAGTATAGAAACTCTCAACAAACTGGATATAGAGGGACTATACCTCAACATAATAAAGGCCATATAGGACAAGCCCACAACTAATACCAGAAAGAATTGGTGAAGAGCTGAACACTTTTTATCAGATGAGGAGTAAGACAAGAATTACCATTCTTACCCCTTTTATTCAACAAAGTACTGGAAGCCCTAGCCAGAACAATTAGGTAAGAAAAATAAGTAAAAGGCATAGTTTTGGAGTGGGAAGAAGTAAAATTGTCTCTATTTGCAGATGACATAATATTATATGTAGAAAACCTTAAAGACTCCATTAGAAAACTATTGTATTAATAAACAATTTCAATAAAGTCACAGGATACAAAATCAATTTACAAAAATAAGTTTCATTTCTATACACCAGTAATGAACTATTAGAAAGAGAAATTAAGGAAACAATCCCATTCACAGTACCACAAGAAAGAATAAAATACTTGTGAATAAATTTAATCAAGGAAGTGAAAGATCTTTACCCTGAAAACTATAAGACATTGATGAAAGAAATTGGAAAGGACACAAATAAATGGAAAGATATCTCATGTTCATGAGTTGGAAGAATTAAAATTGTTAAAATATCCATACTACCCAAAGTGATCTACAGATTCAATGCAATCCCTATTTTTGTTGATTTGTAGTTATTTATTTGTTGTTTATGGGGGTGATGAACATTGGGACCTCCTAGTCCTGTATCTTGCTGATGTGGCTGTATCCCTCACATAGCAGTCTTAATAGTTTTTTTTTTTTGTAGATTCCATGTGATTTTTTTTCACATAAGCCATCATATCATCTGTGGATAAGTATAGTGTTATTTCTTTATTTCCAATATACATGCCTTTTGTTTACTTTTCTTGCCTTATTGCACTAGTTAGGACTTCCAGTTAGATGTTGAAAAAGTGTAGTGAGATCAAACATCCTTTTCTTGTTCCTAATCTTAGGGGAAAGCATCTAGTCTTTCACTGTTAAGTATGATGTAGGCTGTAGGTTTTTCATAATTGCTCTTTATCAAGTTGAGGAGATTCCCCTCTACTCCTATTTGCTGAGTTTTTTTTTTTTTTTTTTTTTTTTTTGCGGTAGACGGGCCTCTCACTGTTGTGGCCTCTCCCCCTGCAGAGCACAGGCTCCGGACGCGCAGGCTCAGCAGCCACGGCTCACGGGCCCAGCCGCTCCGCGGCATGTGGGATCCTCCCAGACCGGGGCACGAACCCGTGTCCCCTGCATCGGCAGGCGGACTCCCAACCACTGCGCCACCAGGGAAGCCCTGCTGAGTTTTTATTTAAATCATGAATGGTGTTGAATTTTTTCAGTTGATTTTCTGCATCAATCGATATGATTATATGGGTTTTCCTCTTAAGCCTGTTAATTTGGAGGATTACATTGATGGATTTTCAAATATTTTTTTGAATTTTACAATTTCAAGATTTATTATAAAACCATAATAAACACAGTGTGGTTTTGGTGAAAGTAAGGACATATATATTAATAGAACAGAATAGAGAGGCCAGAAATAGACCCACAAACAGTTAATTTTTGACAAAACAATAAGGCAATTCAATGGACAAAGGATAGTCTTTTCAACAAATAGTGTTGAAACAATTGAAGGATTATATGCAAAAAAAGAACATTGACCTAGATCTAACAGGTTATACAAAATTAACTTTAAATGGATCATAGACTGAAATGCAAAATATAAAGCTATAAACTTTCTAGATAAAATCATAGGAGAAAAACTGTGAAACTTGTGTTAAGAAAAAGAGCTTTTAGATACAATACAAAAAGCAAAATCCATATAGTATTGGGCTGGCCAAAGCGTTTGTTCAGGTCTTTCCTGAACTCTTTGGCTAACCAAGTAAAAAGTTTATAAATTGGGCTTCACTGAAAATTTTAATATACCATTGTCCTTTGGTCTACACTATTAATAAAATAAAATACAAACCACAAACTAGGAGAAAACATTTGCAAACCACATTTCTGACAAAGGGCTTACATAAAGAATAAATAAATAATACATAGAAAACAAAATAAGAAAACTAACAACCTCCACTTTTTTTTGAAGTTGTTAGCCAAAGATTTATTCTTTTATTTTTTACATCTTTATTGGAGTATAATTGCTTTACAATGGTGTGTTAGATTCTGCTTTATAACAAAGTGAATCAGTTATACATATACATATGTTGCCATATGTCTTCCCGCTTGCATCTCCCTCCCTCCCACCCTCCCTATCCCACCCCTGCAGGCGGTCACAAAGCACCGAGCTGATCTCCCTGTTCTATGCGGCTGCTGATTTTCAAATATTGACCCAGCTCTACATTCCCAACACAAACCTAACTTGGTTGCAAAGCTTTGCTATTTTTATATATTGCTGGATTTAAGGAGAGATGGGAGAATTGCAGTAATTCTCTCTCTGATGAAGCAAGATGAAGTGGGATCAGGTGCCCAAGTGGAAGAATTGGTCTTAGATAGGAGCAGTGACTTGTTATCCACAGTTACAGGGAGACTGTGTTGGCACAGATGGGAGTAGGTGGGCAAAGGTGGTTAGAGATTTTGGGAGTTTTCTTCTGATGACTTCTATTTTTGATGTGTTAACCACTGTAAAAGGAGCATAGGAAAAGTAGAGGACGATGACAGGAGTGCCAGTTTCAGAAGGGTTTAATGCAATAATTGAAGGCTCCATCTTTATCTAGTGGGCCTTGGTGAGCTGCTGAATGTTCTGTAGCAGAGGGGTGGGGTATGATCAAACCTAACATTTGGACTTGATTTTGTAGACAGAGTGGATAAGAAGTATAAAGGTTGGGGGTGGACAGTAACCAAGGTTGGAAGTGATGGGACCTAAACTAGGCTGCAAAGATGGAGAGGAGGGCTTCCCTGGTGGCGCAGTGGTTGAGAGTCCGCCTGCTGATGCAGGGGATATGGGTTCGTGCCCCGGTCCAGGAAGATCCCACATGTCGCGGAGCGGCTGGGCCCGTGAGCCATGGCCGCTGAGCCTGCGCATCCGGAGCCTGTGCTCCGCAATGGGAGAGGCCACAACAGTGAGAGGCCCGCGTACTGCAAAAAAAAAAAAAAAAAAAAAAAGATGGAGAGGAGGTGTTGGCAGAGCTAGAATGAAATGGAGTTGGCACTTGGGTGGCAGAGGCAGCAAGGAGAATATTGTTTATTCATTAATTCACTTTATTTATTTATTTATTCATTCTTTCAAGAAATATTGAGAGATAAGCAGTGGCCCATTGGAGGTCAGGGTACAAGCACAGAAGGCTGAAGAGTGGGTTGGCAGCTCAGCAGGCATTGGGGCCCCAGCAAAGAAAAAAACAATGAGTTCGTGGCCCAGTAGGGATTGGGGCCTGATTGAGGAAGGGAGAAGAGCAGGGTGGCAGCCAGTTGTCTGAGGATATTGGTTACATACAAAACATAGGACATATAAAGATATTAAAATTTTCAAACAGAATATTATAAAACTATAATAGTTAAAAAAAATAAAACAGGAGATTGAAAACATGTACAGAGAATGGAAGATAATAACAAATGACCAAGTAGATTTGAAAAAGAACCAAATAGGACTACTATATATGAAAAAATATAACAATTGAAAACCAAAAGTCAGTGGATAGATCAAACAGCAAATAAAACCTTGATGAACAGTAAATTAGTGAACTAGAAGATAGATCCAAAGAAATTATCCAGAATGTGCATCAGAAAGAGAAACCCAGCAACTTAGAAACAGATGCTTGCCTGGGATTCTAACCCAGCTTGTTACAAACAGAGAAACCTAGGACTCTAACTAGCTTCTGCTTGTCTGGGACTCTAACCTGGCTTCTAGAATATACTCAGAATCTTAAGAATCAAAGTCTATCCTCACCGTGTTTCAGTGGACATTTATCTGGAGCACCGGGTTTTGGTTGGAGTCAGACTCACCAGTGGACACCCAGATGAGCAAGCAGACTGGAGACAAAATTTTTGATGGGAGATGGGAAGCTTGGTTGTCTGATTTGAGGGTCTGATGGTGGTTCTGATCCAGATCTTAGTTGCAGCACCAAAAACTGTTAAAGAGAACCAAAGTTGGACAGAAGTTACAGTGGTGAAGATAGATTTTATTCAGTAAATTATTGCAACAGTAGAAGAGAGACTCCAGTATAGAACTGGGCTCAATTCTGAATACAACCAGAAAAACTGGGGATTTATAGCTAAGGAGCAAGTTGAGGGGGAGCATTGGTGGATGGAAAATGAGTAACAGGAGCCATGAAGTCTGGGAGAATTCTGGCTGAACTGACCTAGCAGGATTCTTGCTGAAGATAGGCTAGGTGATCAGGTATCACCTGGGGGATAGTGTGGATGAGCAGTTCAATCAGATATCAAGGGTGGGGAATTCTCACTAAACTGACCTAGTAGGATTCTAGCTAGAACTGAATTCTACAAGGAAGTAAGTACATGGATGGGCCTTACTGGGGAGAAGGTTCAGGGAAGCCTGACTAAAGTTTGGTCAAGCAAAGAATCTTTGTCAGTGGACATGAGTTTTCGAATCCGTTGGGTAAATACCAAGGAGTGTGTTCACTGGATCATATAGTAAGAGTATATTTAGTTTGGCATGAACCACCAAACTGCCTTCCAAAGTGGCTGTAGCAATTTGCATTCCTACCAGCAATGAATGAATTCATGTTGCTCTACATCCTCACCAGCATTTGTTGTCACCTCACAATGTTTTGAAATGTTGTTTGGCCTTTGAAGTCCTATGGTTTGGGAATGGGGTGTTTTGCCACACACTCATTTTGTCTGAGACAGCCTTTTCCTCCCTTTTGGCAAACACTTACCTGCCTTTCAGGTTCTACCTCTTCCTGAAACCCTGCCTGATCCATTCCTCTGGGCTCCTACAGCCTTCCTTTGCTTGTATTTTTGTCTCCTCCACCAGACAGGGGGTAAGTCTGACTATATGAGGCCACAAAAATTTAGAGACAAGATCCTTGGTGCCAGAACCTGCTCTGGACTGGACATATAGGCTGAGTTAGACATGGTCCATATCATCGAGCATTGCTGTAAAATTAAATGACTATAAAAGTCCTTAGCATAGTGCCTAGGACAGTGTAAGCACTCAATAAATGTTAACTGTAATCATCACCATCACCACCACCACCACCACCATCATCAGTATCTTTCCCTGTCAGTTTATAAAGATATAGCCCATTTTTAACTGATAAAATCACCCCCCTAGTGACGCTGTCAATTTTTCACTATTGCAAACAAATGAGTAAGGCTTATACTTGTTCACACATGGGTCCTTGCAAAGTATTTTTCCCTTTAGAGCAAAGGTTCTTGAAGTGTGGTCACTGAATCAGTTAGCATCAGCATTACTCACAACTTGTTAGAAATGCAAATTCTCAGGCCCCATTCCACACCTACTGAATCAGAAACTCTGACAGTGGGTGAACCTTGACAATCTGCGCTTTAGCAGGCCCACTAGGTGATTCTGTTGCACTGCTCTAGGACTCTTCGGTGTATACATGGAAATGGGACTGCTGAGCCAATAGGATACATGCATTTAAAAGTTTTTTTTTAATACTTATTTGGTTGCGTCTGGTCTTAGTTGCGGCAGGGGGCTCCTTAGTTGCCACTCACTGGCTCCTTAGTTGCGACATGCGAAATCTTAGTTGCAGCATGCATGTGGGATCTAGTTCCCAGACCAGGGATGGAATCCGGGCCTCCTGCAGTCTTAACCACCGCACCACCATGAAAGTCCCGCACTTAAAAGTTTTAACAGACACTGTCAAATAGCCCTCCAACAACCCCTCGCCCCCCCACCACGCCAACTTCCACTTGGAAGGCTGAAACAGGCCTCTCCAATCCCTCTCCCATCTCATCTGATGCGCCCCGCCCTGACTCTCTTGCATCAGCCTCCCGCTAGCCCCGCCGGCTACGAAGAACAGACGCAGGCGCAGTTGGAGTATCTCAGAAGTGTGAGCCGCACACAGGTCTGGGCTTCAATTCCCACGCTTGGAGAAAGGAGGTGGAAGGAGTCAGAAAGGGGCGATATCTATCTCGGGAGTGGGTGCGACAGAGGCAGAGTAAGGAGTAGTGAACTTTAGGGTTCGCAGCTTTTCTTGGATCCCGCTCTTAGAACCAAGAGTTTGCCTGCATTTCTTACGAGTAGGGTGTTGCCACTTTTTAAAGCATTGGAATAAAGAAAAGAGAGAACTCAGGAACCTGAAGCTCGGCCCCACCTGCGGCAGCGGCGCGCCAATTGGCCAGTGGTGGGAGCGCATGCGAATCAGTGAGAATGACATCATACTGTAGATCCCAGCGGAGAGAGGCTTTGGGCGAGAGAGGAGCTCGGGTGAGAGTAGCAGGGTGGGATTAGTCCGGGTCAACCTCTGGCTGAAGCGCCTACTAAGAGATCGAGAGTCCCAGAACGGGGGAGAGGGAGGAGTCTTGGAGGCAGCTAGGCTGAGGCTGGACTCCCGAGGGTGGAAGCCACTGCCCAGGAGGAGGTTAGAGCCGCCCAAAGGCAGGTAGTCGGGTGGCCGCCAGGGGGTGACCGTGCCTGCACACATCCACAAATGGTTCCGCACAGACTGGCCTATATATTTTGAAACGGTTTATTTTTGTATTTCTTTCTTCTTCTGCCCTAATGTCCCTGAGAAAAAGAATCGTGGGTGATTCGTTGAATCTCCAGCACCTAATGGGAGACCCGGTAACAAAAAAGGCACGTACTTAAGATGGTTGACTGATTGAATGAAAAGCGGGAAGAAGAGAGGAAAAACCTCAGAGATGTTCATGGTTTACTTAAGTAAAGTTTAGGACATTTTTTCCCCCTGTAGATGAGACATTTTAAATGTTCACCGGCAGACCCTGAGCCTACGCAGCTTTTACGTTGTTGCAGTCGGAGTGTACACATAACCCTGTGTCCTTAGTTACAGCATAATAATTTTCCCCTGTTGCTATAGAATCTCCACAGCCATCATCCGTCGGTAATGGTTATAGAATGTTCCATCAGACAACTGTGCCACGAATCACTTAACCCTTCCCCTCTTGGTGGATATTAAGACTACTTCTCTGTTTGACCATCAGAAAATAGCCTTGTTAGGAATAATTTTGTGCTTAGAGCTTTTCTTGTTTCAGAGTAGGGTCGGGTGGATATTGAGGAGCAGAATTAGTGGGAAAATGGCATGAATGTTTTAGGCTCTTATTGACCCACTTCCCTGAAAGGGATTGTACCCATTGATGCCAGAGGCCAAATCCGAAATCAACCCTAGTGAACTCCAGGTATTGTCTGTCTCCAGGCTGGTTTAAAATTCTCCCTCCTGAAGCAACTCTCAAGTTTATTATTAGTTCTGCCCTATGGGGCAAGACAAACACACACTAAAGGCTCAGGGACAACTTTAGCAACTACAACAGCTGACATTGAGAGAGGGTGCAGCTCATCTTTCAAGCTTGGGCAACAGGTGTGGATGAACTTGCTTCACTGAGACAGGGAATCTGAGAAGAGGAACAGGTTTGGGGGTGGGGGCAGATGAGATCAGTTTTAAATACACGTAGTATGAGGTGCCTTTGGGACATCTAAGGGGATGTATCCAGGAGACATGCATACATACGGATAAACAGCAGTCTTTGCCCTTCTCTGAACTCCCAGAGTTTCCTATCTGTGGATCTCTCATGGCTTAGGCTTCCTTTTCCCTTGCACTACCCTGGGAGCTCTTTGAGGCCAGGATAAGGGCCTGATTCATTTGTGTATCCCTCCTCCCAGTGCATTACACCTATGAACCTTTAAAAGTCTGTCCTAGATGAAGGAATTTCAATGATTTCTTAATTGGACAATTCCTGCAGTAGGATTTCTGTTCTGGGGGAGAAATTTGAGAAGCTTGAGAGTTCTGGGAAGGCTTCCTGTAAGAGGTGGCATAATGTTACTGTTAATCATTGTGACCATTTGTTGAACACCTACCGTATGGCAGTCACTCTGCTACACACATGCATCAGAAAAGCCACTTCTTGCCTGCCATCTTTACATCCCCGTTCTGGGAGAATCTGTTCTACTTACAGCACCTGCTGAATGGGCAAGCCAGGCCTGACTATGTACTGTATCCTCCCTTCCCTTAAGGTACAGCTGATTGCATCTGATCCAAGGCCACCCAGACAACCTGAGAGTTTTATGGTCCCGTTTGACAAGATGATGTGAACCAATCAGATTGCTCTTTTGGGAAAGTGAAATAAGAGATGCAGAGGGGAGTTGCCAGTTACTTGTTGAGCGGGCAGGTCTAGCAGACCAGGATGCTGGTGGGGGGTGGGCATTATGGACCAAGTCAAGTGTTAGCTGCATTTCTTTCTTTCTTTTTTTTTTTTATTTAGGCTGCACCGGGTCTTAGTTGTGGCACGCGGGATCTTCACTGTGGCGTGTGGGCTCTTTAGTTTTGGTGTGCGGGATCTTTTAGTTGCAACATGTGAGCTCCTAGTTGTGGCATGTGGACTTCTTAGTTGTGGCATGCAAACTATTAGTTGCGGCATGCATGCAGGATCTAGTTCCCCAACCAGGGATTGAACCAGAGCCCCCTGCATTGGGAGCACGGAGTCTTACCCACTGCACCACCAGGGAAGTCCCTCAGCTGCATTTCTGAGTTGAGCACGGCACATGGGGGAAATGTGCAGAAAGAAGCAGACATGTAGTGTAGATGAGTCATGTTAATAGCAAAGCTCTAGAGCAGAGGCCCATACCTCATCCAGAATTTTCCTACAGCTCCAGGCTTAATGAGCTCTAACTGTGCTCAGCTTCCTGACCTTGGATTTCTGATTCTTGATCTAGCTTGACTGAGTTTCTCTTCCTTTTGTCCAAAAGAGCCCTAACCAAAACAATCCATTACATAGGTTTGCACTTTGGCCCTCTGAGGTGAGTGTATTTTTCCTCATTTTACAGATGAACAAACTGAGGCTTAATGAGATTAACTTGACTAAGGTAACCCAGCCAGTAGGTGATGGAGCTAGCCTATGTGATTCTCTTATTCTCTTTTAAAAGTGTTAAGGTGTTATTGTTATTTTTAAAAATTACCACAAACTTGTTATAAAAAAAGATAAAAGAAAAATAATCAATACAGAGATTATGTGTCTGATTCTCGGTCAGCTTCTCCAACTCTCCCCTACATTTACTAAGCTCCAGCTATACTGGCCTCTGTTTCTGGAACACATCAAGGTTGTTCTTGCCTTTGGGTCTTTGCACCGAGTCTTCCTTCTCCTTGGAATGCTTTTCTTCTTGATTTTCTGGTGGCTGGCTCCTACTTGTCATTTAGGTCTCAGCTCAATTGTCACTTCCTCAGAGGACCTGCCCAGCCATGCAATATGAAATAGCCCACCCAACCCTTTCCCCCTACTTCTCTCCATCATATCACCCCGTTTTTTTCTCCACAGACCTTATTGTGTTGATACTGTGCCTGAAATTGTGCTATTCATTTATGTCATTGCTTATCATCTGTTTCTTCTTCAACACAGAGCAGAGGCCTCATCTGTAGTCCCAGAACCTAAAACAGTGCTGCCATATAATAGAAGTTCACTCAGTATTTGTTGAATGAGTGAATGAATGAATGTATAAACTAAAGAAAGAAACCTTTACCCAACCCTCTTTTCCCCAATACCAATTCCCAGAGACAGTAACTCAACAGTTTGTTCTACATCTTCCCAGATATTTTCTGTGCATATACAAACATATACCTCTCTTATATAAAAGTAAATGTGCATATATTCTTTTTTAACAGCAATGGAAGTTCTGCAACCTGCTTTTTCACATAACAAATTATCATTAACACCTTTCCATGTCAGAACTTAATTACTTCATTAAAAAAGCCTAAATTCATAGTATTAAATTGTAAGGATATACCAGAATTTATTTAACTAAGACCCCTCTTTCTTTTAACTTTTTATTTTATATTGGAGTATAGTAGATTAACAAGTTTGTATTAGTTTCATGTGTACAGCAAAGTGATTCAGGTATACATATACATGTATCTATTCTTTTTCAAATTCTTTTCCCATTTAGGTTGTTACATAATATTGAACAGAATTCCCTGTGATATACAGCAGGTCCTTGTTGGTTATCCATTTTAAATATAGCAGTGTGTACATGTCAACCCCAAACTCCCTAACTATCCCTACCTCAAACCTTCCCCCCTGCTAACCATAAGTTTGTTCTCTAAGTCTGTGAGTCTGTTTATGTTTGGTAAATAAGTTCATTTGTATAATTTTTCTAGGTTCCACATATAAGAGATTCTCTTTCTCTGTTTGACTTACTTCACTCAGTATGACAATCTCTAGGTCCATCCATGTCGCTGCAAATGGCATTATTTCATTCTTTTTAAAGGCTGAGTAATATTCCATTATCTATATGTACCACATCTTCTTTATCCATTCCTCTGTCGATGGACATTTAGGTTGCTTTCATGTCATGGCTATTGTAAACAGTGCTGCAATGAACATTTGGGTGCATGTATATTTTCAAATTATTGTTTTCTCTGGATATATGCCCAGGAGGAGGATTACTGGATCATGCAGTAGCTCTAATTTTAGTTTTTTAATGAACCTCCATACTGTTCTCCATAGTGGTTGTATCAATTTACAGTCCCACCAATAGTGTACGAGGGTTCCTTTTTCTCTCCACCCTCTCCAGCATTTATTGTTTGTAGATTTTTTGATGATGACCATTCTGACTGGTGTGAAGTGATACCTCATTGTAGTTTTGATTTGCATTTCTCTGATAAATAGTGATGTTGAGCATCATTTCATGTGCTTATTGGCCATCTGTATGTCTTCTTTGGAGAAACGTCTATTTAGGTCTTCTGCCCATTTTTTGATAGGGTAGTTTGTTTTTTGATATTGATCCACATGTGTTGTTTGTAAATTTTGGAGACTAATCCCTTGTCGGTTGTATCACTTGCAAATATTTTCTCCCATTCCGTGGGTTGTCTTTTTGTTTTATTTGTGGTTTCCTTTGCTGTGCAAAAGCTTTTGAGTTTAATTAGGTCCAATTTGTTTATTTTTCTTTTCATTTCCATTGCTCTGGGATATGGATCAAAAAAGATATTGCTGTGATTTATGTCAAAGAGTGTCCTGCCTATGTTTTCCTCTAAGAGTTTTAGAGTATCCGGTCTTACATTTAGGTCTTTAATCCATTTTGAATTTATTTTGGTATATGGTGTTCAAGAATGTTCTAATTTCATTTCTTTACATGTAGCTGTCCAGTTTTCCCAGCACCATTTACTGAAGAGACTGTCTTTCTTCCATTGTATAGTCTTGTCTCCTTTGTCGTAGAATAATTGACTGTAGGTGCATGGGTTTATTTCTAAGCTTTCTATCCTGTTCCATTGATCTATATTTATGTTTTTGTGCCAGTGCCATACTGTTTTGATGACTGTAGCTCTGTAGTAATGTCTGACGTCAGGGAGCCTGATTCCTCCAGCTCTGTTTTTCTTTCTCAAGACTGCTTTGGCTATTTGGGTTCTTTTGTGTCTCCATACAAAAGATTTTTTGTTCTAGTTCTGTGAAAAATGCCATTGGTAATTTGCTGGGGATTGCATTGAATCTGTAGATTGCCTTGGGTAGTATAGTCATTTTAACAATATTGATTCTTCCAATCCAAGAACATGGTATATCTTTCCAACTGTTTGTGTCATCTTTGATTTCTTTCATGAGTGTTTTACAGTTTTTGGAGTACAGGTCTTTTGCCTCCTTAGGTTTATCCCTAGGTATTATTTTCTTTTTGATGTAATGGTAAATGGGATTGTTTGATTTCTCTTTCTGATCTTTTGTTGTTAGTGTACAGAAATGCCACAGATTTCTGTGTATTAATTTTGCAACCTGCAGCTTTACTGAATTTATTGATGAGCTCTAGTAGTTTTCTGGTAGCATCTTTAGGATTTTCTATGTATAGTAGTATCATCTCATCTGCAAACAGTTACAGTTTAACTTCTGCTTTTCCAATTTGGATTCCTATTATTTTTTCTTCTTCTTATCTGATTCCCATGACTAGGACTTCCAAAACTATGTTGAATAAAAGTGGTGAGAGTGGACATCTTTGTCTTGTTCCTGATCTTAAGGGGAAACTTTCAGTTTTTCACCCCTGAGTGTGATGTTAGCTGTAGGTTTGTCATATATTGCCTTTCTTATGTTGAGAATTGTTCTATGTCCACTTTCTGGAGAGGTTTTATCATAAATGGGTGGTGAATTTTGTCAAAGCTTTTTCTGCATCTATTGAGATGACCATATGGTTTTTATTCTTCAATTTGTTGATGTGGTGTATCATACTGACTGATTTGCAGATATTGAAAAATCCTTGCATCCCTGGAATAAATCCCACTTGATCATGTTGTCTGACCCTTTAAGTGTATTGTTGGATTCAGATTGATAATATTTTGTTGAGGATTTTTGCATCTATGTTCATCAGTGATATTAGCCTGTAGTTTTCTTTTTTTGTGGTATCTTTGTCTGGTTTTGGTATCTGGGTGATGGTGGCCTCATAGAATGAGTTTGGGAGTTTTCCTTCCTTTGCAATTTTTTGTAATACTTTCAGAAGGATAGGTGTTAACTCTTCTTTCAAGGTTGGTAGAATTCACCCGGGTAGCCATCTGGTCCTGGACTTGTTTGTTGGGAGTTTTAAAATCATAATTTCACTTTCATAACTTGATATTTTTTCTATTTCTTCCTGGTTCAATCTTGGGAGATTGCATCTTTCTAAGAATTTGTCCATTTCTTCTAGGCTGTCTATTTTATTGGCATACAGTTGCTTGTAGTAGTCACTTATGATCCTTTGTATTTCTGTGGTGTCTGTTGTAACGTCTTCTTTTTAATTTCTAATTTTATTGATTTGAGTCCTCTCCTGTTTTTTACTTGATGAGTCTGGCTAAAGGTTTATCAATTTTGTTTATCTTTTCAAAGAACCAGCTTTTAGTTTCATTGATCTTTGCTATTGTTTTCTTTGTCTCTATTTCATTTATTTCTGCTCTGATGTTTATGATTTCTTTCTTTCTACTAATTTTAGGTTTTGTTCATTCTTCTTTCTCTAGTTGCTTATAGACATAAGTTTAGATTGTTAATTTGAGATTTTTCTTGTTTCCTGAGGTAATATTGCATTGCTATAAACTTCCCTGTTAAAACTGCTTTTGCTGCATCTGATAGGTTTTGGATCACTGTGCTTTTGTTTTCATTTGTCTCTAGGTATTTTTTGATTTCCTCTTTGATTTCTTCAGTGATGCTTTAGTTGTTTAGTGGCATACTGTTTAACCTACATGTGTTCTTGTTTTTTCATTTTTTCTTGTATTTTATTTCTAATCTCATAGCATTGTGGTCAGAAAAGATCCTCGATATGATTTCAATTTTCTTAAATCTACCAAGGCTTGCTTTCTGGCCCAGCAGGTGTTCAATCCTGGAGAATGTTCCATGTGCACTTGAGAAGAATGTGTATTCTGCTGCTTTTGGATGGAATGCTATATAAATCTCAATTAAGTCCATCTGCTCTAATGTGTCATTTGAGGCCTGTGTTTCCTTATTGAGTTTCTGTCTGGATGATCTGTCCATTTATGAAAGTGAGGTGTTAAAGTCCCCCACTATAATGGTGTTACTGTTGATTTCTCCCTTTATGGCTCTTAGTATTTGCCTTATATATTGAGGTGCTCCTATGTTGGGTGCATATATATTTACAATAGTTTTATCTTCTTCTTGGATTGATCCCTCCTTGATCATTATGTAATGTCCTTTTTGTCTCTTGTAAAAGTCGTTATTTTAAAGTCTATTTTGTCTAATATGAGAATGGCTACTCCAGCTTTCTTTTGATTTCCATTTGTATGGAATATCTTTTTCCATCTCCTCACTTTCAGTCTGTATGTGTCCCTAGGTCTGAAGTGGGTCTCTTGTAGACAGCATATATATGGGTCTTATTTTTGTATCCATTCAGCCAGTCTGTGTCTTTTGGTTGCAGCATTTAATCCATTTACATTTAAGGTAATTATCAATATGTATGTTCCTATTACCATTTTCTTAATTGTTTCGGGTTTGTTTTTGTAGGTCTTTTCCTTCTCTTGTGTTTCCTGCATAGAGAAGTTCCTTTAGCGTTTGTTGTTCAGCTGGTTTAGTGGTGCTGAATTCTCTTAACTTTTGTTTGTCTGTAAAGTTTTTAATTTCTCCTTCGAGTCTGAATGATATCCTTGCTGGGTAATCTTGGCTGTAGGTTTTCCCCTCTCATCACTTTAAATATGACCTGCCACTCCCTTCTGGCTTACAGAGTTTCTGCTGAAAGATCAGCTGTTAACCTTATATGGATTCCCTTATATGTTATTTGTTGCTTTTCCCTTGCTGCTTTTAATATATTTTCTTTGTATTTAATTTTTGATAGTTTGATTAATATTTGTCTTGACGTGTTCCTCCTTGGATTTATTCTGTATAGGACTCTCTGTGCTTCCTGGACTTGATTGACTTTTTCCTTTCCCATATTAGGGAAGATTTCAACTATAATCTCTTCAAATATTTTCTCAGTCCCTTTTTCTCTTCTCCTTCTGGGACCCTATAATGTGAATGGTGGTGTGTTTAATGTTGTCCCAGAGGTCTCTGAGACCGTCCTCAATTCTTTTCATTCCTTTTTCTTTATTCTGTTCTGCAGCAGTGATTTCCACCATTCTGTCTTCTAGGTCACTTATTTGTTCTTCTGCCTTAGTTATTCTGCTATTGATTCCTTCCAGTGTATTTTTCATTTCAGTTATTCTATTTTTCATTTCTGTTTGTATGTTCCCTAGTTCTTCTAGGTCTTTTTTAAACATTTCTTGAATCTTCTCGATCCTTGCCTCCATTCTTTTTCCAAGATCCTGCATCAACTTCATTATCATTATTCTGAATTCTTTTTCTGGTAGGTTGGCTATCTCCACTTCACTTCGTTGTTCTTCTGGGGTTTCATCTTGTTCCTTCATCTGGGACATATTTCCTCTGCTGTCTCATTTTGACTAACTTTCTGTGATTTCAGTTTCCATTCTGCAGGCTGCAGGATTGTAGTTCTTCTTGCTTCTGGTGTCTGCCCTCTGATAGATGAGGATGTCTAAGAGATTTGTGCAAGCTTCCTGATGGTAGGGGCTTATTCCTGCCTAGTGATAGCTGGAGCTGGGTCTTGTCCCTCTGGTGGGCAGGGGTATGCTCAGAGAGACTTTAAGCCACTTGTCTGCTGATGGCTGGGGCTGTGTTCCTGCCTGTTGGTTGTTTGGCCTGAGGCGACCCAGCATTGGAGCCTACAAGCTGTTTGGCTGGGCTAATGGCAGCCTGTGGGAGGGCTTATGCCAATGAGTACTTCCCAGAACTGCTGCTGCCAGTGTCTTTGTCCCTCAGTGAGCCACAGCTGCCCACTGCCTCTGCAGGACACCCTCCAGTACTAGCAGGTAGCTCTGGCCCAGTCTCTTATGGGGTCACTGCTTTTTTCCCCTGGGTCCTCATGTGCATGAGACTTTGTGTGCACCCTCCAAGAGTGGAGTTTCTGTTTCTCCCCGTCCTGTGGAAGTCCTGTGATTAAACCCTGCTGGCCTTGAGAGCCTGATTTTCTGGGGACTCCTATTCCCATTGCCACACCCCCAGGCTGGGAAGCCTGTTGCAGGGCTCAGAACTCTCATTACTATGGGATAACTTATGTGGTATAGTTGTTTTCCAGTTTGTGGGTCACCCACCTGGTGGGTATGGAATTTGATTTTATTGTGATTGTGCCCCTCCTACCATCTTGTGGCTTCTTCTTTGTCTTTGGATGTAGGGTATCTTTTATGGTAGGTTCCAGCGTTTTTTGGTCTATGTTTGTTCAGCAGCTAGTTGTGATTTTTGGTGTTTTTGTAAGAAGCAGGTGAGCTCACACCATTCTACTCCACCATCTTGAGCTAAGCCTAACCAGGCCCCTCTTAATAGCTATTATTTTATCCTAAATTTTTTATTATAAGAAGTAATATTGAAATAAATATTATGTGTGTATTTGTAGAAATGTTCCCAACACCCATTTGTTGTATTTTGACTTTGCCTGTGGTATATGCACAGAGAAATTTTGTTTAAACTTATATGGTCTAGTTTATCAGTCATTTTTAATGGCCTCTGTAGTTCATTCTATTCTTTACAGAAACCTTCTCCACTCAAAGATTATACATAAAAATGATTTATATGTGCTTTCTGTTAGTACTTTCGTGGTTTCAGCTTTATAGTTAAATCTTTGATCTGTCTTGAAATTGTTTTGGAGTAGGATTTTCCTTTCAAATGGTAAGTGAGCTGTCTTAGTACCATCTATTGAATAATAATTTTTGACCCATTGATTTGAAATGTCACCTTTATCATATATGAAGTTTTCATATGTGCTTTCTGTTCTGTTCCTTTCATCTGAATGTCTATGCTTGCTCCACTGCCATTCCATTTTCATTAATGTAACTTCATAATATATTTTCATATCTGTGGGGCAAGGCCTCTCTGTTATCTTTTTTGAGAAAATTTCTGCCTATTCTCACATATTTATTCTTACAGATAAACCTAAACATCATTTCATCAAGAGAAATATTTCAAAATAACCTATTGATATTTTGACAGAGATTTATTGAACTTATAGGTTAATTTAGAGAAAAAGGTTGTCTTTATAATACTGAGTCTTCCTATTGCAGAACAAGGTATGGTTTTCTATTTATTCAAGTCTTTTTATTGCTTAGGAGAATTTTAAAGTTTTCTTTATGTTCTCTCAGGTTTATTCTTATTTTTGGTTCCTATTGTGAAGGGGACTTTTTCTCTTACCATTTTTTTTAAAGAGTGTTCTTGTCTTGACAGCTGGTGTTTCATTTTATTTATAAAATTTATTTATTTATTAATTTATTTATTAATTATCTTGGCTGCATTGGGTCTTTGTTGCTGTGCATGGCCTTTTTCTAGTTGCAGCGAGCAGGGGCTACTCTTCATTGTGGTTCGTGGGCTTCTCATTTTGTTGGCTCCTCTTGTTGCAGAGCATGGGCTCTAGGCACTTGGGCTTCAGTAGCTGTGGCATGCAGGCTTCAGTAGTTGTGGCTCACAGGCTCTGGTGCGCAGGCTCAGTAGTTGTGGCACATGGGCTTATTTGCTCTATGGCATGTGGGATCTTCCCAGACCAGGGCTCAAACCTGTGTCCCCTGCATTGGCAGGTGGATTCTTAACTACTGCACCATCAGGGAAGTCCCTCTCTTATCTTTTTGAACTGGATCTTGTGGGAAAGCCATTACAAGTACTTCATTACATCTTATTATTTTTTCTAGTGGGTTTTCCATAGATTCTCTCAGGTTTTCAAGTTATACAACTATGTCTTTAACAAATAGAGACTGTTTTGCTCCTAGTTATCCAAGGTTTATGCCTCATTTAATTCTCTTGTCTAAGTATGTTATGTAGTGCTCTAGGGAACAATTATAGTGGTGGTACTGGGGCTATGCACACTTTTCCTAACTTTAATGGAAATTTGTACATTTAATTATTCAGTATAACATCGACTTCTGGTTAGAAACATGTATTATAAAAATTGTCAATGAAATATCCATTCCTAGATAACTAAATCAGGAATACATGTTTGATTTTGTTAAGTTCATCTTTTGGGAATCTATTGAGTTGACCATATGAGTTTTCTCACTTGGCCTATTTATATAGTGGATTGTATATACTTCCTAATATTGAATAATTCTTGCACTCTTAGAATGGACCCCATGTTTTTCAGTCTTTCAGTTTACTACTGGACTTTATTTGTTAATATTTTATTTATTTTTTTACCAATATTTATAAGTGAGATTTGTTTGTGGTTTTCTTACATGTGAGCTTCGTTGGGAGTCCATGCATTTCCCAAGCTGTTTTATGAAGTCCCTGACCATTCAGGACTGAAGATGTACTAATATTAGAGGAGGACTGCAGTTAGTGGCAACCAAATCCCCCCATTCCTTCCATGTTTCTTTGCTGCATTGGATGGTTTCTGAGAGATTCTATATACTCTCTATATTGTGGGAATAAGCACCATTAATTGTAACTGTGTAGATGTTAGCACAGAGTGTTTAATCCAAGTTGACTATTTAAATAAACTGCAGTGGAATTTAGTAGGAAATGATAAGTGATGGCTATTCTGTGATTTTACATTTGTCCTTTAAAATATCAATTATGTATAAAAGTATTACTCTATATTAAGTAATTATTATAGTATTAAAGCCTCATAATAAAAAAACCCACCTTCCATCCTACGATTCCACAACGCCCATCTTTCCCTCCAAAGTCAACAATTCCAGTTCTAAATTCTTCCCTATATATTATGTCCAGATATTTATATAATGTGCTTATATTGCTACTTATTTATATATTTATTTAAAAATTAATAGATGTTTTAAAAGAGCAGTTCGAGGTTTACAGAAAATTGAGTGGAAAGTGTAGAGAGTTCTCATATACCTTTAGTCCTCACTCCTGCCCTCCTCCCCCCAGTTTCCCCTATTATTCACATCTTGCATTGGTGTGGTATATTCTTAGAACTGATGAGCCAATTTTTAAATTTAATTGTATTTATTTTTTTATACATCAGGTTCTTATTAGTTATCCATTTTACACATATACACAGTGTATATATGTCAATCCCAATCTCCCAATTCAACACACCACCACCGCCCCCACTGCCACTTTCCCCCCTTGGTGTCTATACATTTGTTCTCTACATCTGTGTCTCAATTTCTGCCCTGCAAACCGGTTCATCTGTACCATTTTTCTAGGTTTGATATATATGCGTTAACATACGATATTTGTTTTTTCTTTCTGACTTACTTCACTCTGTATGACAGTCTCTAGATCCATCCACGTCTCTACAAATGACCCAATTTCATTCCTATTTATGGCTGAGTAATATTCCATTGTATATATGTACCACATCTTCTTTATCCATTCATCTGTTGATGGGCATTTAGGTTGCTTCCATGTCCAGGCTATTGTAAATAGTGCTGCAATGAACGTTGGGGTGCATGTGTCTTTTTGAATTATGGTTTTCTCTGGGTATATGCCCAGTAGTGGTATTGCTGGGTCGTATGGTAGTTCTATTTTTAGTTTTTTCAGGAACCTCCATACTGTTCTCCATAGTGGCTGTATCAATTTACATTCCCACCAACAGAGCAAGAGGGTTCCATTTTCTCCACACCATCTCCAGCGTTTATTGTTTCCAGATTTCTTGGTTATAGGCTCTTCACTTTCATTACTTTAAATATGTCATGCAACTCCCTTCTTGCTTGTAGAGTTTCTGCTGAGAAATCAGCTGTGAACCTTATCGGAGTTCCCTTGTATGTTATTTGTCATTTTTCCCTTGCTGCTTTCAATAATTTTTCTTTGTCTTTAATTTTTGTCAGTTTGATTACTATGTGTCTCGGCATGTTTCTCCTTGGGTTTATCCTGTATGGGATTCTCAGTGCTTCCTGGACTTGGGTGGCTATTTGCTTTCTCATGTTAGGGAAGTTTTCAACTATAATCTCTTCAAATATTTTCTTGGGTCCTTTCTCTCTCTCTTCTCCCTCTGGGACCCCTGTAACACGAATGTTGTTGCATTTAATGTTTTTCCAGAGGTCTCTTAGGCTGTCTTCATTTCTTTTCATTCCTTTTTCTTTATTCTGTTCCACAGCAGTTAATTCCACAATTCTGTCTTCCAGGTCATTTATCCGTTCTTCTGCCTCAGTTATTCTGCTATTGATTCCTTCTAGTGTAATTTTCATTTCAGTTATTGTTCATCTCTGTTTGTTTGTTCTTTAATTCTTCTAGGTCTTTGTTAAACATTGCATCTTCTCACTCTTTGCTTCCATTCTTTTTCCGAGGTCCTGGATCATCTTCAGTATCATTATTCTGAATTCTTTTTCTGGAAGGTTTCTTTTTCCACTTCATTTAGGTGTTTTTCTGAGGTTTTATATTGTACCTTCATCTGGTACATAGTCCTCTGCCTTTTCATCTTCTCTATCTTTCTGTGAATGTGGTTTTTGTTCCATAGGCTGCAGAATTGTAGTTCTTCTTGATTCTGCTGTCTGCTCTCTTGTGCATGAGGCTATCTAAGAGGCTTGTGCACATTTCCTGATGGGAGGGATTGGTGGTGGGTATAGCTGTCTGTTGTTCTGGTGGGCCGAGCTCAGTAAAACTTTAATCCACTTGTCAGCTGATGGGTGGGGCTGGGTTCCCTCCTTGTTGGCTGTTTGGTCTGAGGTGACCCAAGACTGGAGCCTACCTGGGCTCTTTGTTGAAGCTAATGGCCTACTCTGGGAGGGCTCATGCCAAGGAGTACTTCCCAGATCTTCTGCTGCCATTGTCCTTGTCCTCACCGTGAGCCACAGCCACCCCCCCCCACCTCTTCAGGAGACCCTCCAACACTAGCAGGTTGGTCTGGTTCAGTCTCCTATGGGGTCACTGCTCCTTCCCCTGTGTTCTGATGCGCATACTACTTTGTGTGTGCCCTCCAAGAGTGGTGTCTCTGTTTCCCCCAGTCCTGTCAAAGTCCTTCAGTCAAATCCCGCCAACCTTCAGAGTCTGATTCTCTAGGAGTTCCTCCTCCTATTGCTGGACCCGCAGGTTGGGAAGCCTGACGTGGGGCTCAGAACCTTCACTCCAGTGAGTGGCCTTCTGTGGTATAAGTATTCTCCAGTTTGTGAGTCACCCTCCCAGCAGTTATGGGATTTGATTTTATTGTGAATACGCCCGTCTTACTGTCTCGTTGTGGCTTCTCCTTTATCTTCGGATGTGGGTATCTTTTTGGAGAGTTCCAGTGTCTTCCTGTTGATGATTGTTCAGCAGTTAGTTGTGATTCTGGTGCTCTCACAAGAGGGAGTTGATGAGCCAATTTTTTTTTTTTTTTTTTCAGTACGTGGGCCTCTCACTGTTGTGGCCTCTCCCGTTGCAGAGCACAGGCTCTGGACGTGCAGGATCAGTGGCCATGGCTCACAGGCCCAGCCGCTCCGTGGCATGTGGGATCTTCCCAGACCGGGGCACGAACCCATGTCCGCTGCCTTGGCAGGTGGACTCTCAACCACTGAGCCACCAGGGAAGCCCAATGAGCCAATATTGATACATTATTATTAGCTAAATTCCTTAGACTATATTAGGGTTCACTCTTTGTGTTATATATTTTAACCATAACAGTATCATTCAAAATAGTTTCACTGCCTCCCATATCCCATGTGCTCCACGTATTCATCCCTACTTCTTCCCCCACCCTGCCAACTCCTTGCAACTACTGATCTTTTTTACTGTCTCCCTCTAGTTTTGCCTGTTCCAGATGTCATATACTTGGCACCATATGGTATATAGCCTTTTCAGTTTGGCTTCGTTCCCTTAGTAGTATGCATTTAAGGTTTCTTTCTGTGTTTCTGTGGCTTGAGAGCTCATTTCTTTTTATTGATGAATAGCAATCAAGTCTATGGATGTACCAGACTTTATCCATTCACCTACTGAAGGACATCTTGATTGCTTCCAAGTTTTGGTAATTATGAATAAAGCTGCCATAAATATTTGAGTGCATGTTTTCTTCATAAACATAAGTTTTAAACTCATTTGGGTAAATACCAAGAGACATATTTTCTGGGAATGAGTGGCCAAAATGGTGGAGTAGAAAGACCCTGAGCTCACTTCCTCCCATGGGCACACCAAAGTTACAACTATTCAGAGACAAACTTTCGATGAGAACAATGTGAAGACTAGAAGAAAACATCTTCCACAACTAAAGATATAAAGAAGGAACCACAGGGAGACAGGTGGGAAGGGCAGAGATGCAATAGAGTCAATACTTATACTCGCCCCGAGTAGGTGACCCACAAATGGGAGGGTAATTACAATTGCAGAGGTTCTCCCCAAGGAAAGAGTCGTCTGAACCCCACATTAGGCTCCCCAGCCCAGGGGTCCTGCACCAGGAAGACAAGCCCCCAGAACATTTGACTTTGAAAGCCAGTGGGGCTTACTTTTGGGAGAACCAGAGGGCTGTGGGAAATAGAGACTCCACTCTTAAAGGGCACACATAAAATCTCACACTCTCCAAGATCCAGGTCAGAAGCAGTAATTTGAATATAGCCTGGGACAGACCCACTTGTTGATCTTGGAGAACCTCCCAGAGAGGCTGGAGGCAACTGAGACTCACACTGGAAGAATAGATGCTGGAAGAAGCCATTTTGGGGAGCTCACCGTACCATGAGGACACTGGTGTTGGCAAGAACCATTTTGGAATACTCCCTCTAGCTTATCAGTGGTGAGAGCCATCCCTGACCACTGGATAGTCAGAACCAATCCTGGGATACCCTAGACCAAGCAGCTAGTCAGGCAAGGACACAGCCCCACTCACCAGCAGGCCAGCTGCCATAGGACCCCCTTAAACCCTGCCACTCCAGGGCTCAGCCCTGCCCACCAGAGGGCCCAGCAACCAGCACCACACACCAGTGGGCTGGCACTAGCCTTGGAACACCTGGGACTAGTAGCCAGCCATTGGAACATGGCCCTGCCAACCAGCAGGCTGCCACCAGCTCCAGGATCCCTGGGCCCTGCAGCCAGAGAACCCAGGACCTGGCTCCACCCATGGATGGGCTGGCACTAGCTCCAGGACATGGCCTTACCCACGAGTGGGTTGGTATCAGCATCCGGGACCCTATGGACCCCAATCCTGTTCACCAGCAGGTGGACACCAGCCCAGGGACCACTGCCTCCCCACAGCCAGCAGTGTCAGGACCCAGCCTACCCACCAGCAGCCCAGCAACAGCCCCAACACTATCTGGGCCCTGACCCCGTCCATCAGTGGGCTGCCACCAGCTCTGGGACATCCCAGACTCCACAGCCAACCATATAAGGAACCAGCCCCACCCACCAGCAGGCCAACACTAGCTCTGGGATCCTTAGCCCCACAGCCAGCTACCTCAGGACCTGGCTCTGCAGACCAGTGGGCCAGCGCTAGCCCCAGGAACCCCGGGGCTCTGCAGCCAGTCATTTGGTGACACAGCTAAGCCTACCAGTAGGCCAACACCAGCACCAGGACTCCCTGGGTCATACAGCCAGCCATGCCAGGACATGGTCCTGCCCACCAGTGGCTAGCAGCCTCCACATTAGGT
Organism: Mesoplodon bidens; assembly: GCF_964165515.1. Classification (NCBI taxonomy): domain Eukaryota; kingdom Metazoa; phylum Chordata; class Mammalia; order Artiodactyla; family Ziphiidae; genus Mesoplodon; species Mesoplodon bidens. The sequence goes on along the minus strand of NC_138163.1, from coordinate 93,163,956 downwards.
AACCAGCTGGACTGGAATGGGGCCAGCCATGCATATCAGCATGCAAAAACAGAAAGGCCCACACAATTCACATAGAGGGCAGCCCACACAGAGAGAGCATATATCTCTGGTGACCAGAGGGGTGTGTACTGCTGGACCCCATAGGACGTCTCCTACATATGGCAACTTCTCCAGATCAGGAACATAACAAACCTCCCAAATACATATAAATAAAAACAGAGAATTAAGCTAAATGAGGCCATAGAGGAATATGTTCCAAACAAAGGAACAAGATAAAACCCCAGAAGAAGAACCAAGTGAAGTGGAGATAAGCAATCTACTGAACAAAGAGTTCAAGGTAATGATCATAAAAACACTCAAAGAACTCAGGAGAAGAATTAATGTAGCAATACATTAAAAGGATCATACACCATGATCTAGTGGGATTTATCCAGGGATGCAAGGATTTTTCAATATCTGCAAATCAAACATTGTGACACACCACATCAACAAATTGAAGAATAAAAACCATATGATCATCTCAATAGATGCAGAAAAAGCTTATGAGAAAATTCAGCACCCATTTATGATAAAAACTCTCTAGAAATTAGACACAGAGGGAACATACCTCAACATAATAAAGGCCATATATGAGAAACCTACAGCTAACATCATACTCAATGATGAAAACTGAAAGCAATTCCTCTAAGATCAGGAACAAGACAAGGGTGTCCACTCTTGCCACTTTTATTCAACATAGTTTTGGAAGTCCTGGGTACAGCAATCAAGAAGAAAAAGAAATAAAAGGAATCCAAATTGGAAAAGAAGAAATTTAACTGTCACTGTTTGCAGATGACATGATACTGTACATAGAAGATCCTAAAGACAGCGCCAGAAAACTACTAGAGTTCATCAGTGAATTTGGTAAAGTCGCAGGTTACAAAATTAAAGCACAGAAACTTGTTGCATTTCTATACACTAACAACATAAGATCAAAAAGAGAAATCCAACAAACAATCCCATTTACCACTGCATCAAAAAGAGTAAAACACCCAGAAATAAGCCTATCTAAGGAGACAAAACACCTGTAATCTGAAAACAATAAGACGCTGATGAAAGAAATCAAAGAAGACACAAATAGATGGAAAGATATACCACGTTCTTGGATTGGATGAATCAGTATTGTCAAAATACTATACTACCCAAAGCAATCTACAGATTCAATGCAATCCCTATCAAATTACCAATGGCATTTTTCATAGAACTAGGACAAAAAATCTTAAAATTTGTGTGGAGATACAAAAGACCCCAAGTAGCCAAAGCACACTTGAGAAATAAAACGGAGCTGTAGGAATCATGCTCCCTGACTTCAGACTATACTACAAAGCTACTGTCATCAAAACAGTATGGTGCAGGAGAAAGGACAGAAATGTAGATCAATGGAACAGGATAGAAAGCCCAGAAATAAACCCACACACCTATGGTCAATTAATATATGACAAAGGAGGCAAGACTAAATAATGAGGGAAATACAATATCTTCAATAAATGACACTGGGAAAACTGGACAGCTACATGTAAAAAAATGAAATTAGAACATTCTTTAACACCATTCACAAAAATGAACTCAAAATGGATTAAAGACCTATATGAGAGACTATAAAACTCTTAGAGGAAAACCTAGGCAGAACACTGTCTGACATAAATTGCAGCAATATCTTCTTTATCCGTCTCCCAAAGTAATGGAAATAAAAACAAAAATAAACAAATTGGATTTAATTAAACTCCAAAGCTTTTGCACAGCAAAGGAAACCATAAACAAAATGAAAAGAATACCCACAGATTGGGAGAAAATATTTGCAAATGATGTGACTGACAAGGGATTAGTCTCCAAAATTTACAAACAGCTCATGTGGCTTAATATCATCCAAACACACCACTCAATCAAAAAATGGGCAGAAGTCCTAAATAAACACTTCTCTAAAGAAGATATATAGATGGCCAAGAGGCAAATGAAAAGGTGTTCAACATCTCTAATTATTAGAGAAATGCAAAACTGCAATGAGCTATAACCTCACAGTAGTCAAAATGGCTATCATCAAATAATCCACAAACAGTAAATGTTGGAGAAGATGTGGAGAGAAAGGAACCCTCCTACACTGTTGGTGGGAATGTAAATTGATACAGCCCCTATGCAGAACAGTATGGAGGTTCCATAAAAATCTAAAAACAGAGCTACCATATGATCCTGCATTCCTACTCCTGGGCACATATATGGAGAAAAACATGGTCCATAGAGATACAAGCACCCCAATGTTCATTGGAGCACTGTTTATAATAGCCAAGACACGGAAGCAACCTAAATGTCCATCGACAGAGGGATGGATGAAGAAGAATAGGTACATATATAAAAGGAAATATTACTCTGCCATTAAAAAGGATGAAATAATGCTATTTTTAACAACATGCATGGACCAAGAGATTGTCATACTGAATGAAGTAAGTCAGACAGAGAAAGAGAAATATCATATGATATCGCTTATACAGGGAATCTAAAAAGAAATGATACAAATGAAACATATTTACCAAACAGAAACAGACTCACAGACTTAGAGAATGAACTTATGAATACCAGGGTTGAAGGGTGGTGGGAAGGGATAGTTAGGGAGTTTGGGATTGACATGTACACACTTGTATATTTAAAATGGATAACCAACAAGAACCTACCGTATAGCACAAGGAATAGTCCTCAATTATATGTAACAACCTAAATGGGAAAAGAATTTGAAAAAGAATAGATACATGTATATTTATAACTGAACCACTTTGCTGTACACCTGAAACTATCACAACATTGTTAATCAACTATGCTCCAATATAAAATAAAAAGTTAAAAAAATTTATGTGCAAGTAGTTGTTTAAATACATGTTTTCAATTCTTTTGGTATATATTCAATAATAAGGAATGGAATTGCTGTGTCATATGGTAATTCTATGTTTTAAGTATTTGAGGAACTGACAAAATGTTTTCCCCTCCACATCCTCCCCAACATTTGCTATTTCCTGTTTCTTAGATTACAGCCTGCCTAGTGAGTATGAAGTGCTATCTCATTGTGGTTTTGATTGTATTTCTCTAATGACTAATTATATTGAGTGTCTTTTCTTGTGCCTTTTGGTAATTTGTATATTTTCTTTGGAGAAATATCTGTTCAACTCCTTTGCCCATTTTATTTTATTTTATTTTATTTTGTAGCACCATTTTCTCTTTTTTCAAAAGTTTTATCGGATTATATTTGATTTACAATGTTGTGTTAGTTCAGGTGTATAAAGTGAGTCAGTTATACATATATCCACTCTTTTTAAAGATTCTTTTCCCATATAGGCCATTACAGAGCATTGAGTAGAGTTCCTTGTGCTATAAGTAGGTCCTTATTAGTTACCTATTTTATATATAGTAGTGTGTATATGTCAATCCAAATCTTCCAATTTATCTCTTCCCCCCCTTCCCCCCTGGTAACCATAAGCTTGTTTTCTACATCTGTAACTCTATTTCTGTTTTGTAGATAAGTTCATTTGTACCCTTTTTCAAATTCCACATATAAGTGATATCATATGATATTTGTCTTTCTTGGTCTGACTTACTTCACTCAGTATGGCAATCTCTAGGTCCATCCATGTTGCCTCAAATAGCATTATTTTGTTCTTTTTTAAGCCTGAGTAATATTCCATTGTATATATGTACCGCATCTTCTTTATCCATTCCTCTGTTGATGGACATTTAGGTTGCTTCCATGTCTTGGCTATTGTAAATAACGTTGCAATGAACATTGGCATGCATATATATTTTCGAATTATGGATTTCTCTGGATATATGCTCAGGAGTGGGATTGGTGGATCATATGGTAGCTTTATTTTTAGTTTTTTAAGGAACCTCCATACTGTTCTCCATAGTGGCTGCACCCATTTACATTCCCACCAACAGTGTAGGAGGGTTCCCTTTTCTCCATACCCTCTCCAGCATTTATTGTTTGTAGATATTTTGATGATGGCCATTCAGACTGGTGTGAGGTGATACCTTATTGTAGTTTTGATTTGCATTTCTCTAATAATTACTAATGTTGGGCATCTTTTCATGTGCCTGTTGGCCATCTGTATTTCTTCTTTTGAGAAATGTCTATTCAGTTCTTCTGCCCATTTTTTAATCAAGTTGTTTGATTTTTTAAATGTTGACTTGTATGAGCTATTTATACACTTTGGATATTAACCCCTTATTGCTCATCATTTGCAAATATTTTTGCCATTCTGAGGTTTGGCTTTTTGTTTTGTTTATGGTTTCCTTTGCTGTGCAAAAGCTTTGAAGTTTAACTAAGTCCCATTTGTTTATTTTTGTTTTTATTTTCATTACTCTAAGAAGTGAGTAAAAAAAGATCTTGCTGGGTTTTCCCTGGTGGCTCAGTGGTTGAGAGCCCGCCTGCCGATGCAGGGGACATGGGTTCATGCCCTGGTCCGGGGGGATCCTGCATGCTGTGGAGCAGCTGGGTCCGTGAGCCATGGCCACTGGGCCTGTGCATCCGGAGCCTGTGCTCTGCAGCAGGAGAGGCCACAGTGGTGAGAGACCTGTGTACCACACACACAAAAAAATTTAAAAAGATCTTGCTGTGATTTAGGTCAAAGAGTGCTCTGCCTAAGTTTTCCTCTAAGAGTTTTATACTGTCCTGCCTTATGTTTAGGTCTTTAATCCATTTATTATTATTTAGTTAGTTAGTTAGTTGCACTGATTCTCAGTTGTGGCTCACAGGCTCCTTAGTTGAAGCATGCATGCCCCTTAGTTGTGGAATGCAAACTCTTAGTTGTGGCATGCATGTGGGATCTAGTTCCCTGACCGTGGATCCAACCCAGGTCCCCTGCATTGGGAGTGTGGAGTCTTAACCACTGTGCCACCAGGGAAGTACCTTTAATCCATTTTGAGTTTATTTTTCTGTATGGTGTTAGGCAGTGTTGTAATTTCATTCTTTTACATGTAGCTGTCCAGTTTTCCCAGCACCACTTGTTGAAGAGACTGTGTTTTTTCCATTGCATATTCTTGAATCCTTTGTCATAGATTAGCTGACCATAGGTGTGTGAGGATCTTTCCTTTTTTTTAGTGTCGACATTTATCACTATAGATTTCACTCTTAGCACAACTTTTGCTGCATTCCATAAGTTTTGGTATGTTGTGTTCCATTTTCATTTGTTTTAAGCTATTTTTAAATTTTCCTTTGATTTCATCTTTAATCCTTTTTTATAAGGAGTGTGTCATTCAATTTCCACACATATTTGTAAAAATTTTGTTTCCTCCTGTAATTGATTTCTAGTTTCTTACCATTGTGCTTAGAAAAGCTACTTGATATAATTACAGATTTTTTTAAAAAATCGCTGAAACTTGTTTTGTGACCTACATATATTATCCTGGAGACTATTCCATGTGTGCTTGAGAAGAATGTGTATTCTTCTGCTGTTGGTTTGAATGTTCTGTATTTATCAATTAGGTCTACTTGGTCTAAAGTATAGTTCAGATACAGTGTTTCCTTATTTTCTGTCTGGATGATCTATCTATTGCTGAAAGCGTGGTATTGAAGTCTCTTGCTATTATAGCATTGTTGTTTATTACTCCCTTCTCATTAGTTAGTATTTGATTAACATATTCAGGTGCTTTAAAGTTGGGTGCATATATTTTTATGATTGATATATCCTGTTGATGAATTTACCCCTTTATCATTATATAATGACCTTCTTTGTCTCTTCTTACAGTTTTTGACTTAAAGTCTATTTTGTCCTTATAAGCACAGCTTACCACTGCTCTGTTTCAGTTTCCATTTGCGTGAATATCTTTTTCCATTTCTTAACTTTGAGCTTATGTGTATCTTTGAAGCTGAAGTGAGTCTCTTGTAGGCACAGTATAGTTGGATCTTTTTTTTAAAAATCCATTCATCCACTCTCGCCTCTTGATTGGAGAATTTATTCTATTTACATTTAAAGTAATTTAGTGTTAGATAAACACTATTGCCATCTCTTAATTATTTTCTGGGTTTTTTTTTTGTTGTTGTTTTCTCTTTTCCTCTTGTTGTCTGTCCTCTGTGAATTGGTGGTTTGTGTCATGATATACTTTGATTCCCTTCTCTTTATCTTATGTGTATCTACTATAGGGTTGTATACATATGTGTGTGTGTGTGTGTGTGTGTGTGTGTGTGTATGTGGTTACCCTGATGCTTACTTGAAACATCTTATGGATATATAACAGTATATTTTAAGCTGATAATCACTTAAAATTGATTGTATACAAAATTTCTATCTTCTACCTCCCTCCTCCCTATTTTATGTTTTTTGTGTTGCAATTTTCATCTTTTTTATATTGTTTCCCTTAACTAATTATTGTAGCTATAGCCTTTTAAAAATACTTTTATTCTTTAAAGTTTATATTAGAGTTAAGTGTTTAACACTCCACCATATTACAATATTAGAGTATTCTGAATCTGACTACATATTTAACTTTACCAGTGCATTGTGTATTTTCATGTCACTAGTTAGTGTCCTTTCATTTCATCTCGAAGAACACCTTTCAGCATTTCTTTTAAGGCAGGTCAAGTGGGAAGAAACTCCCTCAGCTTTTGTTTGTTTGTTTTGCAAAGTCTTTGTCTTGCTTTTACGTTTTATTTATTTTTTTAATATTTATTTATTTATTTATTTAGGCTGTGCTGGGCCTATGTTGTGGCATGTGGAATCTTTGTTGCGGCATGTGAGATCTTTATTTGCAGCATGTAAGCTCTTAGTTGGGACATGCATGTCGGATCTAGTTCCCTGACCAGGGATAAAACCCAGACCCCCTGCATTAGGAGCATGGAGTCTTACCCACTGGACCACCAGGGAGGTCCCTATCTTACTTTTACTTCTTTTTTCTTTTTTTTTTTCAATACGCGGGCCTCTCACTGTTGTGGCCTCTCCCGTTGTGGAGCACAGGCTCCGGACACACAGGCTCAGTGGCCATGGCTCACAGGCCTAGCTGCTCTGCGGCATGTGGGATCTTCCCGTACCGGGGCACAAACCCATGTCCCCTGCATCGGCAGGCGGACTCTCAACCACTGCGCCACCAGGGAAGCCCTTGCTTTTACTTCTGATGGACAACTTTTCTGGGTAAAGTATTCTTAGTTGGTAGTATTTCCTGTCACTTTTTAAATTTTTAATTAATTAATTAATTAATTAATTTTTGGCTGCACTGGGTCTTCGTTGCCGTGCGCAGGCTTTCTCTAGTTGCGGTGAGTGGGGGGTACTCTTTATTGCGGTGCACAGGCTTCTCATTATGGTGGCTTCTCTTGTTGCAGAGCACAGGCTCTAGGCATGCAGGCTTCAGTAGTTGCAGCATGAGGGCTCAGTAGTTGCAGCTTGCAGGCTCTAGAGCGCAGGCTCAGTAGTTGTGGCACATGGGCTTAGTTGCTCTGTGGCATGTGGGATCTTCCTAGACCAGAGCTCAAACCCATGTCCCCTGCATTGGCAGGTGGATTTTAACCACTGTACCACCAGGGAAGTCCTCCCCCATCACTTTGAATATATCAACCCATTCTCTCCTGCCCTGCCAGGTTTCTGATTAGAAGTCCACTGTTTCCATTTTTCTGAAAGAAAATATGTTTTTTGCTGATTTAAAATTCTCCCTTTGTCTTTGAGACAGTTTTATTTTAATGTGTCTTGGAGATAATTTTAGATTGAAATTTTGGGGTGACTCTTAGCTTCATGAATGTGGACGTCCAAATCTCTCCCCAGGTCAGCAAAATTCTCTGACATTATTTCCTTAAATAAGCTTTCTATTCTTTCCTACTTTCTATTCTTTCCTACTTTTCTTTTCCTTCTGGGACTACAGTGATGTAGTGATTATTTCTCTTAGTGGTATCCCATTAGTTCTGAAGGCTTTCCTTCATTTCATTTCATTTTTTTTGATCCTCTGACAATTTCAAATGATTTGTCTTCAAGATCACTGATTCTTTCTTCTGCTTGGTCCAGTCTGCTGTTGAAACTCTCTATTGAATTCTTCACTTCAGTCACTGTATTCTTTAGCTACAAAATTTGTTTTGTTCTTTTTTTATGATTTGTATCTGTTTGTTGAACTTCTCAATTTGTTCTTGTATTGTTCTTCCTGATGTCATTAAATTGTTCATTTGTGTTCTCTTGTAGGCGTCTGAGCATGTTTAGAATAATTATTTTGAATTCTTTCTTGGGAAATACCTATATCTCCATTTCTTTGGGGTCAGTTACTAGAAGTTTATTGTTTCCTTTGGTGGAGTCATATTTCTCTGAGTTTCATGGTCCCTGTAGTGTTTTGTAGGTGTCTGTGCATTTGAAGAAGCAGTCGCTTCTATGGACTTCATGGACTGACTTTGGTAAGAAAAGACTTTTACCTATATGTGTGTTGGGGGGGAGGTATGCTGGAATGTGCCGTGACCCCGGCTCTAGTGGTGCAGATCACCAAATGCAGGGGTGTGTGGTGGCATCAGGTCTGGATGTGTGTGATATCTCTTCAGCTCAGGCTACTGGGGTCCACAGCACCAACAATCATGTGGTACATGCCAAGTGCTGCGGGGTCCACAGTGTCTGCACAGGCTGTTGGGTTCCTCAGTGGCACCTTCAGGCCCAGCATCTAAGGAACAGGGCAGGCAGTGGTGGTGGCTGGAATTGGTGGTGTGCACATACTCAGCTGCAGGGGACAGATGCAGGTGCCTGTGTAGTGGCAGGCACTAGTTGCAACAATACACATAGTGGTTAGGGGGTTAGGGCGTCAGCAAGGGCCAGTGCCAACTGTAGGCACACTGGCAATAACAGGGGACCTGGCTGTCAGCACGTAATACTGTGGATGCTGGTTCTCACTACAGGCACATGGCAGTGGAGGCTGGTATTGGGTGTCAGGCTGGGGTCATGCAAGTGTAAGGCTGGAGGGGATAGCTGTTGGTGAGCCCAGTGATGTAGGCCAGTGACAGGAGACAGGGCTGGATCTGAGCCTATAAGTACCCATGGAAGTCCTGGCTTGGACATGCCTTCCTGTGATTTCATAGTCTCCCCACAGGCATGTGAATGGCAGTGGAGACTGGTGACACGGGTCAGGCAGCTGACATGTAGGTACACAGTTGGAGAAGCTAGCTCCAGTTGAGCTCAGTGGTCCAGGCCAATGATAGGGTCAGATCTGGGTCCATGAGCAGCTATGGAGACTCTGGTTGTTGGTGTTCACACTAGTGCCTGCACAGTCTCCCCAGGGACTTGTGCATGGCAATGGAATCCAGTGATGTGGGTTGTGCTGGGATGTGCAGGTGCACATCTATAGGGGCTATCTTTAGGTGAGGCCAGTGACAGGATACAGTCATATCTGCACCCATAGCATCTCTAGGGGCCTTGGCTTTGGCATACACATTTATGGTTGCAGGATCTTGCAATGGGTGTGCCCATGGCAATGGAGGCCAGTGATGGGCATCAGGCCAGTGGTGAGCAAAAGCATAGCTAGAGGGTCTAGCCCTGAGTGCACACGTTGTGGTGGTGGTTAACTGCATGAGCTAGGCTGGCATTTTGTAGTCACACAGCTAAAGAGGCCTGGGATTTTTGCTGGTGCAGTTTCTGGGCTATGGCATGGGCATGTAGCAAGGGAGCATGGAGGGACACAGGCAGCTGGCATTTGCCAACACAAATACTTTTTGCATGAAACATGGTGAAATCTACATGGGGTCTGTGGAGGCTGTGTTGGCCATTGGTTTGCTCAGCAGTGAAAGCTGCTGGGTCTTCTGAAAAGCAGGTCACTGGGAAATTTGGTTATTCCCACTGCATGACTGGTATTGGTAGCCCCTGCTTTTCTTCCTTGTTCCTAGCCATTGCTATATTTCTAAGCTTTGCTTGTCTCTGAATGGGGGGGCGGGGGGAACCAAAATAGGTCTTTCATGCAGTGCCCCAAAAGGCTGGGGAAGTTGGTCTCCCAACCCACCCTCCTTTTCTAGCCAGGGAGGGTGAGGCAAAATCTTTCTAGCTGGGGAGTTCTCTCTTGGCACTGAGTAATGCTGGCTTGGGGGATGGGATGATGCAGGCAAAATGAAGCTGTTCTTCCTTCCGTGTTTGTGTGGTTATTCTCAACTATTTTGTTCCACTGTGTTGCTGAAACTTTTTAAGTGGACTCCAGAGTTCTCTCAGAGCTGTTTTTGTTCATGGATAGCTGTCTAATTGTTGATCTTTGTGAGGATATGGAGGCTGGGGTCACCAACTCTTCCATCTTGGTGATTGTTCCTCTACACTAATATTATTTACCATGTATTCTTGTGGATTTAAGTTACCTTCGGGTGTTATTTCCTTATGCCAATACAGCTTTGCTGTCACCCACACTTTTGTGCTTTTATTGTCAAGTGTATTATATTTTTTACATGTATGGGCCTACAATACAAATATACCTATACGTGTATATATGAACACATGTATGATCTGTTTATTATCTATCTATCTATCTATCTATCATCTATCCATCTAGATATGGTTTTATAGAATTTCTTTTAAAATTAGCTTAAGAGGGGAAAGGGGAAGAAATATGCATTTATATTGTTTTTTATAATTGCATAATTACCGTTACTGATAATCTTTCTTTTTTTGTGTGAATTTGAATGACTGTCTGGGATCACGTACTTTCAGCGTGAAGAACTTCCTCTTAGTATTTTTTTTTTAAGGAAGGTCTGTTAGCAGTAAGTTGTCTCAGTTTTTGTTTATCTGAGAATGCCTTTATTTTGCATTCATTTTTGAAATAATTTTTCTGAATATAATGTTCTTGGTTGAGAGTTTTTTCCTTTAGTACTTAAAATATGTCATCCTAATGCCTGCGGGCTTACATTTTTTTCTGAAGAGACGTCAACTACTAATCTTAATGGGGTTCCCTTGTATGTGATGAGTTGTTTTTTTCTTGCTTCTTTAAATTGTTCTTTTAGTCCGTCTTTCAATATTTTTAATATGATATGCCTGGGTGTGAATTTCTTTGTTAATCCTACTTGGATTTATTGAATTTATTTGATTAATAGATTAATGCATCTCATAAAATGTGGGAAGTTTTCAGTCACTGTTTCCTGTAACACTTTTTTCTGCTCCTTTCTCTTCTCTCCTTCTTGTACTCCCATTATGCATATGGTGGTGTGCTTAATGTCTATATTTCTCTGTTCATTTTTCTTCATTCTTTTTCCTCTCTGTTCTTCAAATTGCATAATCTCTATCAATCTGTTTTCCAGCTAACTGATCCTTTTTTAAAAATGTAGTTCAGACCTATTATTGATCCCTGTGGTGAATTTTTTATTTTAGTTACTGTATTTTTTTAATATCTTGAAATTCTATTTGATTGTTTTAAAAATAACTTCTGTCTATTTATTGATATTCTACGTTTGTGAGGCATTGTCATCACAGCATACTTTATTTCCTTAAGCATGGTTTTCTTAATTCTTTTAACATTTATAATGACTGCTTTGAAGTTTTTAACTCTGACAACGGGGCTCTCTCAAATCACTTCTGTTGCTTATTTCCCCTCCCTCCTTATATGGGTCACACTTTTCTGTTTCTTTGCATGTCTCATACTTTTGTTGAAGACCAGTCATATTAAGCAATATACTGTAGCACCTCTATATATTGATTCCCTCCCCTCTCTATTTGGGCTTATTTTTATTTTGTTTTGTTTTTGCTTGTTTATTTGTTTAGTGATGTGCCTAGACTATTTTAGTGAAATATTCTTCCTCAACAGTGTGATGCCTCTTATGTCACTCCTCAGAGGGTATAGCCTTGGTCACGCACAGTCACCTTGGGATGACAGAGGTTTTAGCAGGATTCTTTTTGACTATATCTTTCCCTGATTTCTACGTTGTCTGCCTCTGTTGATATTACAGCTATTAGTTTTCACTAATTTCAGTCTGATTGCTCTATTTTTTGGAACAATGCCTTGCGGAATAAATTGCTGATGTCTGATTCAATTATATTTAGGAAGAAGTTTTTTGAGGTCAGACTTGAGGTTTGTTCTGACCCCAAGGAGGACTCTTCTTATCTCTCTATTTTGTTCTCTCTGGTAATGTAGGTGACCTATGATTTAACTTGTGGCTCCCAGAGAGCTATCAGCCTCCTCTTAATTCCCTATTACCAAAATCTATTGTTATGAGAATGTCCTTAGGCTTCAAATAAACTCAGTTCTTAGGGACTGCTTCTTTCCCTGGGCAAAAGCTCTGAGCCACTGTTCCAAGCACTTGGCTGGGATGGTAGCCTCTGGCCTTCTTATATTGCCTCTCTTGGTGTTGGGTCTGCACTAAATGAGAAAGCTGAGGTGAGGTCATTTTGAGTCCCATATTATTGGTGTGCTGTATCTTGGGTAGAGCCTTTGTCATATGATTTGGAGCTGGCTGGAGGAAGGAACTCACTGAGAATTTTTAGCCTCTATAACTCAGTGTTGAAGCAATTGAGAAATGCTGACAGACTTCCCCTCCAGTAAGATATCATTCCTTGATTAGGAGCTATGAGGAGAGGAAGCACTCCTTGGGCCACATTCCCCTAGAGTTGAGCTTCTGTCAAGATAAGCTGGGGGGATGAGGGAGAGATCAGGTTATGGTTGAAGTGCTACAGACTCTCCTTGTTCTTGTGGGGGATTTGGTAGATTTTCAAGAATAAATGTTATTTTTCAAATTTGGTGTATGCCATTAAGATAATTTCCAGGGACTTTATTTATTTATTTATTTACTTAATATCTTTATTGGAGCACAATTGCTTTACAATGGTGTGTTATTTTCTGCTTTATAACAAGGTGAATCAGCTATACATATACATACATCCCCATATCTCCTCCTTTTTGTGTTTCCCTCCCACCTTCCCTATCCCACCCCTCTAGGTGGTCACAAAGCACTGAGCTGATCTACCTGTGCTATGCAGCTGTCTCGCACTAGCTATCTCTTTTATATTTGGTAGTGTATATAAGTCATTGCCACTCTCTCACTTCATCCCAGCTTACCCATCCCCCCCCGTGTCCTCAAGTCCATTCTCTACGTCTGCGCTTTTATTCCTGTCCTGCCTCTACGTTTTTCATAACTTTTTTTTTTAGATTCCATATATATGTGTTAGCATATGGTATTTGTTTTTCTCTTTCTGACTTACTTCACTCTGTATGACATACTCTAGGTCCATCCATCTCACTACAAATAACTCAATTTCGTTTCTTTTTATGGCTGAGTAATATTCTATTGTATATATGTGCCACATCTTCTTTATCCGTTCGTCTGTCGATGGACACTTAGGTTGCTTCCATGTCCTGGCTATTGTAATTAGAGCTGCAATGAACATTGTGGTCCATGACTTTTTTTTTGTTTTTCATTTTTGAATTTTATATTATTTATTTTTTATACAGCAGGTTCTTATTAGTCATGAATTTTATACACATCAGTGTATACATGTCAATCCCAATCGCCCAATTCAGCACACCACTATCCCCACCACCCCACGTTTTCCCCCCTTGGTGTCCATACGTTTGTTCTCTACATCTGTGTCTCAATTTCTGCCATGCAAACTGGTTCATCTGTACCATTTTTCTAGGTTCCACATACATGCGTTAATATACGATATTTGCTTTTCTCTTTCTGACTTACTTCACTCTGTATGACAGTCTCTAGATCCATCCACATCTCAACAAATGGCTGAATTTTGTTCCTTTTTATGGCTGAGTAGTATTTCATCGTATGTATGTACCACAACTTCTTTATCCATTCATCTGTCGATGGGCATAGAGGTTGCTTCCATGACCTGGCTAGTGTAAATAGTGCTGCAATGAACATTGGGGTGCATGTGTCTTTTTGAATTATGGTTTTCTCTGGGTATATGCCCAGTAGAGGGATTGCTGGGTCGTACGGTAGTTCTATTTTTAGTTTTTTAAGGAACCTCCATACTGTTCTCAGTAGTGGCTGTATCAATTTATATTCCCACCAACAGTGCAAGAGGGTTCCCTTTTCTTCACACCCTCTCCAGCAACTGTTGTTTGTAGATTTTCTGATGATGCCCATTCTAACTGGTGTGAGGTGATACCTCATTGTAGTTTTGATTTGCATTTCTCAAATAATTAGTGATGTTGAGCAGCTTTTCATGTGCTTCTTGGCCATCTGTATGTCTTCTTTGGAGAAATGTCTATTTAGGCCTTTTGCCCATTTTTGGATTGGGTTGTTTGTTTGTTTAACATTGAACAGCATGAGCTGTTTACATATTTTGGAGATTAACCCTTTGTCCAGTGATTCATTTGCAAATATTTTCTCCCATTCTGAAGGTTGTATTTTCATCTTGTTTATGTTTTCCTTTGCTGTGCAAAAGCTTCGAAGTTTCATTAGGTCCCATTGCTTTATTTTTGATTTTGTTTCCATTACTCTAGGAGGTGGATCAAAAAAGATCTTGCTGTGATTTATGTCAAAGCGTGTTCTTCCTATGTTTACCTCTAAGAGTTTCGTAGAGCCCAGTCTTAAATTTAGGTCGCAAATCCATTTTGAGTTTATTTTTGTGTATGGTGTTAAGGAGTGTTCTAATTTCTTTCTTTTACATGTAGCTCTCCAGTTTTCCCAGCACCACTTATTGAAGAGACTGTCCTTTCTCCATTGTATATCCTTGCCTGTTTGTCATAGATTAGTTGGCCTTAGGTGTGTGGGTTTATCTCTGGGCTTTCTGTCTTGTTCCATTGATCTATGTTTCTGTTTTTGTGCCGGTACCATATTGTCTTGATTACTGTAGTTTTGCAGTATAATCTGAAGTCAGGGTGTCTGATTCCTCCAGCTCCAATTTTTAAAAATTAATTAATTAATGAATTAATTTTTGGCTGTGTTTGGTCTTCGCTGCTGTGTGGGCTTTCTCTAGTTGCAGTGAGCAAGGGTCACTCTTCCTTGCAGCATGCGGGCTTCTCATTGCAGTGGCTTTTCTTGTTGTAGACAGCAGGCTCTAAGCACGCAGGCTCAGTAGTTGTGGCTCACGGGCTCTAGAGTGCATACTCAGTAGCTGTGGCACCTAGGGTTAGCCAACCCGTGACATGAGGGATTCTCCTGGACCAAGGCCCAAACACGTGTCCCCTGCATTGGCAGGCGGACCCTTAACCACTGCGCCACCAGGGAAGTACCCTCCAGCTCTGATTTTTTTCCCTCAAGACTGCTTTGGCTATTCGGGTTCTTCTGTGTCTCCATACGAATTTTAAGATCTTTTGTTCTAGTTCCGTAAAAAATGCCATTGGTAATTTGATAGGGATTGCATTGAATCCGTAGATTGCTTTGGGTAGTATAGTCATTTTCACAATGTTGATTCTTCCAATCCAAGCACATGGTATATCTCTCCATCTGTTGGTATCATTTTTAACTCCCTTAATCAGTGTCTTATAGTTTTCTGCATACAGGTCTTTTATCTCCCTAGGTAGGTTTATTCCTAGGTATTTTATTCTTTTTGCTGCAATGGTAAATGGGAGTGTTTCCTTAATTACTCTTTCAGATTTTTCATCATTAGTGTATAGGAATGCAAGAGATTTATGTGCATTAATTTTGTATCCTGCAAATTTACCAAATTCATTGATTAGCTCTAGTAGTTTTCTGGTGGCATTTTTAGGATTCTCTATGTATAGTATCATGTTATCTGCAAACAGTGACAAGTATATTACTTCTTTTCCAATTTGTATCCCTTTTATTTCATTTTGTTCTCTGATTGCCAT
Source organism: Mesoplodon bidens (assembly GCF_964165515.1). Taxonomy (NCBI): domain Eukaryota; kingdom Metazoa; phylum Chordata; class Mammalia; order Artiodactyla; family Ziphiidae; genus Mesoplodon; species Mesoplodon bidens. The sequence continues at coordinate 93,148,248 of NC_138163.1, read as the reverse complement.
GGCTAGGACTTCCAAAACTATGTTGAATAATAGTGGTGAGAGTGAACATCCTTGTCTTGTTCCTGGTCTTAGAGGAAATGCTTTCAGTTTTTCTCCTTTGACAATGATATTTGTTGTTGGTTTGTCACATAGGGCCTTTATTATGTGTAGGTAGGTTCTCTCTATGCCCAATTTCTGGAGTGGTTTTATCATAAATGGGTGTTGAATTTTGTCAAAAGCTCTTCCACATCTATTGAGATGATCATATGGTTTTTCTTCTTCAATTTGTTAATATGGTGTATCACATGGATTGATTTATTTGCATATATTGAAGAATCCTTGCATCCCTGGGATAAATCCTCTTTTTTATTTTTATTTTTATTTTTTTATTAGTTTCTGCTTTATAACAAAGTGAATCAGTCATATATATACATCTGTTCCCACATCCCTTCCCTCATGCATCTCCCTCCCTCCCACCCTCCCCATCCCACCCCTCCAGGTGGTCACAAAGCACCAAGCTCATCTCCCTGTGCTCTGCGGCTGCTTCCCACTATCTATCTACCTTACGTTTGGTAGTGTATATATGTCCATGCCTCTCATTTGCTTTGTCACAGCTTACCCTTCCCCCTCCCCATATCCTCAAGTCCATTCTCAAGTAGGTCTGTGTCTTTATTCCCCTAGGAATTTTTTGCCCCTAGGTTCTTCATGACATTTTCTTTTAAATTCCGTATATATGTGTTAGCATACGGTATTTGTCTTTCTCTTTCTGACTTACTTCACTCTGTATGACAGACTCTAGGTCTATCCACCTCATTACAAATAGCTCAGTTTCGTTTCTTTTTATGGCTGAGTAATATTCCATTGTATATAGGTGCCACATCTTCTTTATCCATTCATCCGATGATGGACACTTAGGTTCTTTCCAGCTCCGGGCTATTGTGAATAGAGCTGCAATGAACATTTTGCTACATGTCTCTTTTTGAATTATGGTTTTCTCAGGGTATATGCCTAGTAGTGGGATTGCTGGGTCATATGGTAGTTCTATTTTTAGTTTTTTAAGGAACCTCCATACTGTTCTCCATAGTGGCTGTACCAATTCACATTCCCACCAGCAGTGCAAGAGTGTTCCCTTTTCTCCACACCCTCTCCAGCATTTATTTTTTCTAGATTTCTTGATGATGGCCATTCTGACTGGTGTGAGATGATATCTCATTGTAGTTTTGATTTGCATTTCTCTAATGATTAATGATGTTGAGCATTCTTTCATGTGTTTGTTGGCAGTCTGTATATCTTCTTTGGAGAAATGCCTATTTAAGTCTTCTGCCCATTTCTGGATTGGGTTGTTTGTTTTTTTGATATTGAGCTGCATGAGCTGTATATAAATTTTGGAGATTAATCCTTTGTCAGTTGCTTCATTTGCAAATATTTTCTCCCATTCTGAGGGTTGTCTTTTGGTCTTCTTTATGGTTTCCTTTGCTGTGCAAAAGCTTTGAAGTTTCATTAGGTCCCATTTGTTTATCTTTGTTTTTATTTCCATTTCTCTAGGAGGTGGGTCCAAAAGGATCTTGCTGTGATTTATGTCATAGAGTGTTCTACCTATGTTTTCCTCTAAGAGTTTGATAGTTTCTGGCCTTACATTTAAGTCTTTAATCCATTTTGAGCTTATTTTTGTGTATGGTGCTAGGGAATGATCTAATCTCAAACTTTTACATGTCCCTGTCCAGTTTTCCCAGCACCACTTATTGAAGAGGCTGTCCTTTCTCCACTGTACATTCCTGCCTCCTTTATCAAAGATAAGTTGGCCATATGTGCGTGGGTTTATCTCTGGGCTTTCTATCCTGATCCACTGATCTGTCTTTCTGTTTTTATGCCAGTACCAGACTGTCTTAATTACTGTAGCTTTGTAGTATAGTCTGAAGTCAGGGAGCCTGATTCCTCCAGCTCCGTTTTTCGTTCTCAAGATTGATTTGGCTATTCGGGGCCTTTTGTTTTTCCAAACAAATTTTGAATTTTTTTGTTCTAGTTCTGTGAAAAATGCCAGTGGTAGTTTGATAGGGATTGCATTGAATCTGTAGATTGCTTTGGGTAGTAGAGTCATTTTCACAATATTGATTCTTCCAATCCAGGAGCATGGTATATCTCTCCATCTATTTGTATCATCTTTAATTTCTTTCATCAGTGTCTTATAATTTTCTGCATACAGGTCTTTTGTCTCCTTAGGTAGGTTTATTCCTAGATATTTTATTCTTTTTGTTGCAGTGGTAAATGGGAGTGTTTTCTTGATTTCATTTTCAGATTTTTCATCATTAGTGTACCGGAATGCCAGAGATTTCTGTACATTAATTTTGTATCCTGCTACTTTACCAAATTCATTGATTAGCTCTAGTAGTTTTTCGGTAGCATCTTTAGGATTCTCTATGTATAGTATCATGTCATCTGCAAACAGTGACAGCTTTACTTCTTCTTTTCCAATTTGGATTCCTTTTATTTCCTTTTCTTCTCTGATTGCTGTGGCTAAAACTTCCAAAACTATGTTGAATAAGAGTGGTGAGAGTGGGCAGCCTTGTCTTGTTCCTGATCTTAGTGGAAATGGTTTCAGTTTTTCACCATTGAGGACAATTTTGGCTGTGGGTTTGTCATATATGGCCTTTATTATGTTGAGGAAAGATCCCTCTATGCCTACTTTCTGCAGGGTTTTTATCATAAATGGATGTTGAATTTTGTCGAAAGCTTTCTCTGCATCTATTGAGATGATCATATGGTTTTTCTCCTTCAACTTGTTAATATGGTGTATCACATTGATTGATGTGCGTATATTGAAGAATCCTTGCATTCCTGGAATAAACCCCACTTGATCATGGTGTATGATCCTTTTAATGTGCTGTTGGATTCTGTTTGCTAGTATTTTGTTGAGGATTTTTGCACCTATGTTCATCAATGATATTGGCCTGTAGTTTTCTTTCTTTGTGACATCCTTGCCTGGTTTTGGTATCAAGGTGATGTCGGCCTCGTAGAATGAGTTTGGGAGTGTTCCTCCCTCTGCTATATTTTGGAAGAGTTTGAGAAGGATAGGTGTTAGTTCTCCTCTAAATGTTTGATAGAATTCACCTGTGAAGCCATCTGGTCCTGGGCTTTTGATGGAAGATTTTTAATCACAGTTTCAATTTCAGTGCTTGTGATTGGTCTATTCATATTTTCTATTTCTTCCTGAGTCAGTCTTGGCAGGTTGTGCATTTCTAAGAATTTGTCCATTTCTTCCAGGTTGTCCATTTTATTGGCATAGAGTTGCTTATAGTAATCTCTCATGATCTATTGTATTTCTGCAGTGTCAGTTGTTACTTCTCCTTTTTCATTTCTAATTCTATTGATTTGAGTCTTCTCCCTTCTTTTCTTGATGAGTCTGGCTAATGGTTTGTCAATTTTGTTTATCTTCTCAAAGAACCAGCTTTTAGTTTGGTTGATCTTTGCTATCGTTTCCTTCATTTCTTTTTCATTTATTTCTGATCTGATGTTTATGATTTCTTTCCTTCTGCTAGCTTTGGGGTTTTTTTGTTCTTCTTTCTCTAATTGCTTTAGGTGCAGGGTCAGGTTGTTTACTCGAAATGCTTCCTGTTTCTTAAGGTGGGATTGTATTGCTATAAACTTCCCCCTTAGAACTGCTTTTGCTGCGTCCCATAGGTTTTGGGTCATTGTGTCTGCATTGTCATTTGTTTCTAGGTATTTTTTAATTTCCTCTTTGATTTCTTCAGTGATCACTTCGTTATTGAGTAATGTATTGTTTAGCCTCCATGTGTTTGTATTTTTTACAGATCTTTTCCTGTAATTGATGTCTAGTCTCATAGCATTGTGGTCGGAAAAGATACTTGATACAATTTCAATTTTCTTAAATTTACCGAGGCTTGATTTGTGACCCAAGATATGATCTATCCTGGAGAATGTTCCATGAGCACTTCAGAAAAATGTGTATTCTGTTGTTTTTGGATGGAATGTCCTATAAATATCAATTAAGTCCATCTCGTTTAATGTATCATTTAAAGCTTGTGTTTCCTATTTATTTTCATTTTGGATGATCTGTCCATTGGTGAAAGTGGGGTGTTAAAGTCCCCTACTATGATTGTGTTACTGTCGATTTCCCCTTTTATGGCTGTTAGTATTTGCCTTATGTATTGAGGTGCTCCTATGTTGGGTGCATAAATATTTACAATTGTTATATCTTCTTGGATTGATCCCTTTATCGTTATGTAGTGTCCTTCTTTGTCTCTTCTAATAGTCTTTATTTTAAAGTCTATTTTGTCTGATATAAGAATTGCTACTCCAGCTTTCTTTTGATTTCCATTTGCATGGAATATCTTTTTCCATCCCCTTACTTTCAATCTGTATGTGTCTCTAGGTCTGAAGTGGGTCTCTTGTAGACAGCATATATATGGGTCTTGTTTTTGTATCCATTCAGCCCCTCTGTGTCTTTTGGTGGGAGCATTTAGTCCATTTACATTTAAGGTAATTATTGATATGTATGTTCCTATTCCCATTTCCTTAATTGCTTTGGGTTCGTTATTGTAGGTATATACCTTCTGTTGTGTTTCTTGCCTAGAGAAGTTCCTTTAGCATTTGTTGTAAAGCTGGTTTGCTGGTGCTGAACTCTCTCAGCTTTTGCTTGTCTGTAAAGGTTTTAATTTCTCCATGAAATCTGAATGAGATCCTTGCTGGGTAGAGTAACCTTGGTTGCAGGTTCCTCTCCTTCATCACTTTAATTATGTCCTGCCACTCCCTTCTGGCTTGTAGAGTTTCTGCTGAGAGATCAGCTGTTAACCTGATGGGGATTCCCTTGTGTGTTATTTGTTGTTTTTGCCTTGCTGCTTTTAATATGATTTCTTTGTGTTTAATTTTTGACAGTTTGATTAATATGTGTCTTGGTGTATTTCTCCTTGGAGTTATTCTGTATGGGACTCTCTGTGCCTCCTGGACTTGATTAACTGTTTCTTTTCCCATATTGGGGAAGTTTTCAAGTATAATCTCTTCAAATATTTTCTCAGTCCCTTTCTTTTTCTCTTCTTCTTCTGGAACCCCTATAATTCGAATGTTGGTGCGTTTAATGTTGTCGCAGAGGTCTCTGAGACTGTCCTCTGTTCTTTTCATTCTTTTTCCTTTATTTTGCTCTGCATCAGTTATTTCTACTATTTTATCTTCCACCTCACTTATCCGTTCTTCTGCCTCAGTTATTCTGCTATTGATCCCATCTAGAGTATTTTTCATTTCATTTATTGTGTTTTTAATCGATGCTTGATTCATCTTTATTTCTTCTAGGTCCTTGTTAACTGTTTCTTGCATTTTGTCTATTCTATTTCCAAGATTTTGGATCTTGGAAATAGAATCTTGGATCAGCTTTACTATCATTATTCTGAATTCTTTTTCAGGTAGACTGCCTATTACCTCTTCATTTGTTAGGTCTGGTAGGTGTTTATCTTGCTCCTTCACCTGCTGTGTGTTTTTCTGTCTTCTCATTTTGCTTATGTTACTGTGTTTGGGGTCTCCTTTTTGCAGGCTGCAGATTCGTAGTTCCCGTTGTTTTTGGTGTCTGACCCCAGTGGCTAAGGTTGTTTCAGTCGGTTGTGTAGGCTTCCTGGTGGGGCGGACTAATGCCTGTGCTCTGGTGGTTGAGGCTCGATCTTGCCTTTCTGGTGGACAGGTCCACGTCTGGTGGTGTGTTTTGGGGTGCCTATGGCCTTATTATGTTTTTAGGTAGCCTCTCTGTTAATGGGTGGGGTTGTGTTCCTGCCTTGCTAGTTGCTTGGCATAGGGTGACCCGCACTGTTGCTTGCTGGTCGTTGACTGAAGCTGGGTGCTGGTGTTGGGATGGAGATCTCTGGGAGATTTTCGCTGCTTGATATTATGTGGAGCTGGGAGGTCTCTTGTGGACCCGTGTCCTGAAGTTGGCTCTCCCACTTCAGAGGCACAGCACTGGCTCCTGGCTGCAGCACCAAGAGCCTTTCATCCACCCGGCTCAGAATAACAGGGAGAAAAAGTAGAAAGAAAGAATTAGTAGAAGAAAGAAAGAGAGAGGGAAAGAAAGGAAGAAGGGAAGAAAGGAAGGAAGGAAGAAAGAAAGGAGGGAGGGAGGGAGGAAGGATGGAAAGAAAGAAGGAAAGAAAGGAGGGAGGGAGGAAGGAAAGGAAGAAAGACAGGAGGGAGGGAGGGAGGAAGGAAAGAAAAAGAAAGTGGAAAGAAGGGTGGGAGGGAGGGAGGGAGGAAAGAAAAAGAAAGAAGGAAAGGAGGAGCAGAAGGAGGGAGGGAGGAAGGGAAGGTAGGAAAAAAAGAAAGAGCAGGTAAAGTAAAATAGAATAAAGTATGAAATATAGTAGCGTTATTAAAATTACAAAGTAATTATTGAAAAAAAAAACGGACCGATAGAACCCTGGGACATATGGTGGAAGCAAAGCTATACAGAGAGAATCTTACACAGAAGAATACACATACACATTCACAAAAAGAGAGCAGGGGGAAAAATCAAAAATCTTGCTCTTCAAGTCCACCTCCTCAATTTGGGATAATTCGTCGTAAAAAGAGGAAAAGGGCGAGAAGTCTGAAATCTTGCTCTCTAAGTCCACCTCCTTAATTTGGAATAATTCTTTGTAAAAAGAGGAAAAGGGGGGAAAGTCTTAAATCTTGTCCTCAAAGTCCACTTCCTCAATTTGGGATGATTCGCTGTCCATTCATGCACTCCACAGACGCAGGGCACATCAAATGGACCGTGGAGCTTTAATCCGCTGCCTCCGAGGCTGCACAGAGAGATTTCCCTGTCTCTGCTCTCACAGCTCCCGGGTCTCAGTCTTGGACCTGGCCCCGCCTCTGCGCGTAGGTCGCCGGAGGGCGTCCGTTCTTCGCTCAGACAGGACGGGTTTAAAGGAGCCGCTGATTCGGGGGCTCTGGCTCACTCAGGCAGAGGGGAGGGAGGGGCGCGCAGTGTGGGGCGGGCCTGCGGCGGCAGAGGCTGGCGTGACGTTGCAGCAGCCCGTGGCGCTCCGTGCGCTTTCCCGGGAAAGCCGTCCCCGGGTCTCGGGACCCCGGCAGTGGCGGGGTGCACAGGCCCCCCGGAAGGTGGGGCGGACAGTGACCCGCGCTCGCACACAGGCCCCGCGGCGGCGGCGGCGGCCCACGCCCGTCTCCGAGGTCCGCGCCTTACCCGCGGCTCGCGCCTGACTCCGGCGCTTCCCCAAGCAGCCCTCTTAATGCCCTCTCCTCGCGCACCAGGAAACAAAAGGGAAAAAAGTCTCTTGCCTCTTCGGCAGCTCCAGACCCTTTCCCCGGACTCCCTCCGGGCTAGCCGTGGTGCACTAACCCCTTCAGGCTCTCTTCCTGCCGCCAGCCCCAGTCCTCTCCCTGCGCTCCGACTGAAAGCCGATACCCGAGCCTCAGCTCCCAGCCCCGCCCGCCACGGCGGCCGAGCAGACAAGCCTCTCGGGCTGGTGTGTGCCTGAGGGCACCGGTCCTCTGTGCCAGAATCTCTCCGCTTTGCCCTCCGCACCCCTGTTGCTGTGCTCTCCTCCGCTACTCCGAAGCTTTCCCCCTCCGCCACCTGCAGTCTCCACCCGCGAAGGGGCTTGTAGTGTGTAGAAACCTTCCCTCCTTCACGGCTTCCCTCCCACTGGTGCAGGTCCCGTCCCTATCCTATTGTCTCTGTTTATTCTTTTTTTCTTTTGCCCTACCCAGGTATGTGGGGAGTTTCTTGCCTTTTGGGGGGTCTGAGGTCTTCTGTCAGCGTTCGGTAGGTGTTCTGTAGGAGTTGTTCCACGTGTAGATGAATTTCTGATGTATCTGTGGGGAGGAAGGTGATCTCCGCGTCTTACTCTTCCGCCATCTTCCTCCGGGGCCCACGGGATAAATCCTCTTGATCATGGTGAATGATCCTTTAAATGTGTTGTTGGATTCTGTTTGCTAGTGTTTTGTTGAGGAATTTTGCATCTATATTCATCAGTGATATTGGTCTGTAATTTTCTTTTGTTGTAGTATCCTTGTCTGGTTTTGGTATCAGGGTGAATGCGTTTGGGAGTGTTCCTTCGTCTTCAATTTTTTGGAAGAGTTTGAGAAGCATGGGGTTAGCTCTTCTCTCAATGTTTGATAGAATTCACCTGTGAAGCCATCTGGTCCTGGAGTCTTGTTTGTTGGAAGATTTTAAATCACAGTTTAAATTTCATTACTTGTTATTAGTCTGTTCATATTTTCAATTTCTTCCTGGTTCAGTCTTGGAAGGTTATATCTTTCTTCGAATTTTTCCATTTCTTCCAGGTTGTCCATTTTAATGGCATAGAGTTGCTTGTAGTAGTCTCTTAGGATGCTTTGTATTTCTGCGGTGTCTGTTGTAACTTCTGCTTTTTCATTTCTAATTTTATTGATTTGAGTCCTGTCCCTCTTTTTCTTGATGATTCTGGTTAATGGTTTATCCATTTTTTTGTCTTCTCAAAGAATCATTAGATCTTTGCTATTGTTTTATTTGTTTCTACTTCATTTATTTCTGTTCTGATCTTTATGTTTCTTTCCTTCTTCTAACTTTGGGTTTCGTTTTTTGTTCTTACCCTAGTTCTTATAGGTGTAAGGTTAGATTGTGCACTTGAGATTTTTCTTGTTTCTTGAGATAGGTTTGTATAGCTATAAACTTCCCTCTTAGAACTACTTTTGCTGCATCCCATAGGTTTTGGATCATCGTGTTTTCATTGTGATTTGTCTCTAGGTATTTTTTGATTTCCTCTTTGATTTCTTCAGTGATCATTTGGTTATTTAGTAATGTATTGTTTATCCTCCATGTGTTTGTGTTTTTTTCAGTTTTTTCCCTGTAATTCATTTCTAGTCACATAGCTTTGTGGTCAGAAAAGATGCTTGATATGATTTCAGTATCTTAAATTTACTGAGGCTTGATTTGTTACGCAAGATGTGATCTATCCTGGAGAATGTTCCATGTGCACTTGAGAAGTGTAATCTGCTGTTTTTGGATGGAATGTCCTATAAATATCAATTAAATCTATCTGGTCTATTGTGTCATTTAAAGCTTGTGTTTCCTTATTTATTTTCATTTTGGATGATATTTCCATTGGAATAAGTGAGGTGTTAAAGTACCCCACTATTATTGTGTTACTGTCGATTTCCTCTTTTAGAGCTGTTAGCAGTTGCCTTATGTATTGAGGTGCTCCTATGTTGGGTGCACATATATTTATAATTGCTATATTCTTCTTGGATTGATCCCTTGATCATTATGCAGTGTCCTTCCTTGTCTCTTGTATCATTCTTTATTTTAAAGTCTATTTTGTCTGATGTGAGTATAGCTACTCCAGCTTTCTTTGATTTCCATTTGCATGGAGTATCTTTTTCCATCCCCTCCCTTTCAATCTGAATGTGTACCTATGTCTGAAGTGGGTCTCTTGTAGACAGCATATAAATGGGTCTTATTTTGTATCCATTCAGCAAGCCTGTGTCTTTTGGTTGGAGCATTTAATCCACTCACGTTTAGGGTAATTATCAATATGTATGTTCCTATTACCGTTTTCTTAATCGTTTTGGGTTTGTTTTAGTAGGCCCTTTTTTTCTCTTGTGTTTCCCACTTAGAGAAGTTGCTGTAGCATTTTTTGTAGATCTGGTTTAGTGGTGCTTTATTCTCTTAGCTTTTGCTTGTCCGTAAAACTTTTGATTTCTCCTTTGAATCTGAATGAGATCTTTGCCAGGTAGAGTAATCTTGGTTGTAGGTTCTTCCCTTTAATCACTTTAAGTGTATCATGCCACTCTCGTCTGGCTTGTAGAGTTTCTGCTGAGAAATCAGCTGTTAACCTTATGGGAGTTCCCTTGTATGTTATTTGTCGTTTTTCCCTTGCTGCTTTCTATAATTTTTCTTTGTCTTTAATTTTTGTCAGTTTGATTACTATGTGTCTTGGCGTGTTTCTCCTTGAGTTTATCCTGTATAGGACTCTCCATGCTTTCTGGACTTGGGTGGCTATTTCCTTTCCCATGTTAGGGGTGTTTTTGACTATAATCTCTTCAAATATTTTCTCTGGTCCTTTCTCTCTCTCTTCTCCTTTTGGGACGCCTATAATGCAAATGTTGTTGTGTTTAATGTTGTCTGTCCCAGAGGTCTCTTATGCTGTCTTCATTTCTTTTCATTCTTTTTTCTTTATTTTGTTCTGCAGCAGTGAACTCCACCATTCTGTCTTCCAGGTCACTTATCCATTCTTCTTCCTCAGTTATTCTATTGTTTCCTTCTGGTGTAGTTTTCATTTCAGTTATTGTATTTTTCATCTCTGTTTGTTCTTTAATTCGTCTAGGTCTTTGTTAAACATTTCTTGCATCTTCTCAATGTTTGCCTCCATTCTTTTTCCAAGGTCCTGGATCGTCTTCACTATCATTATTCTGAATTCTTTTTCTGGAAGGTTGCCTATCTCCAGTTCATTTAGTTGTTTATCTGGGGTTTTATCTTGTTCCTTCCTCTGGTACATAGCCCTCTGCCTTTTCATCTTGTCTATCTTTCTGTGAACGTGGTTTTTGTTCCACAGGCTGCAGGATTGTAGATCTTCTTGCTTCTGCTGTCTGCCCTCTGGTGGGTGAGGCTATCTAAGCAGCTTTTGTAAGTTTCCTGATGGGAGGGAGTGGTGGTGGATAGAGCTGATTGTTGTTCTGGTAGGCAGAGCTCAGTAAAACTAATCCGCTTGACTTTTGATGGGTGGGGCTGGGTTCGCTCCATGAGGGTTGTTTGGTCTGAGGCAACCCAAAACTTGAGCCTACCTGGGCTCTTTGGTGGGGCCAATGAGAGACTCTGGGTGGGGGGGTTCACGCCAAGGTGTACTTCCCAGAATTTTTGCTGCCAGTGTGTTTGTCTCCATGGTGAGCCACAGCAACCCCCCACCTCTTCAGGACACCCTCCAACACTAGCAGCTAGGTCTGCTTCAGTCTCCCCTGGGGTCATTGCTCCTACCCCTGCATCCTGATGCACACACTATTTTGTGTGTGCCCACCACGTGTGGAGTCTCTGTTTCCCCAAGTACTGTCGAAGTCCTGCAATCAATTCCCACTAGGCTTCAAAGTCTATTTCTCTAGGAATTCCTGCTCCCATTGCCAGACCCCCAGGTTGGGAAGCCTGACGTGGGGCTCAGAACCTTCCCTCCAGTGGGTTGACTTCTGTGGTCTATGTGTTCTCCAGTCTGTGAGTCACCCACCCAGAAGTTATGAGATTTGATTTACTGTGATTGCACCCCTCCTAACGTCTCATTGTGGCTTATCAGTTGTCTTTGGATGTGGAGTATCTTTTTTGGTGAGTTCCATTGTCTTCCTTTCGATGACTGTCCAACAGCTAGTGTTGATTCTGGTGTTCTCGCAAGAGGGAGTGAGAGCACAGCCTTCTATTCCGCCTTCTTGTTTCCTCTCCCCATGTCTTTTTGAATTATAGTTTTCTCAAGGGTATATGCCCAGTAGTGGGATTGCTGGGTCATATGGTAGTTCTATTTTTAGTTTTTGAAGGCACCTCCATACTCTTCTCGATAGTGGCTGTATCAATTTATGTGCCCACCAACAGTGCAAGAGGCTTCCATTTACTCCATACCCTCTCCAGCATTTATTGTTTGTAGATTTTTTAATGATGGCCATTCTGACTGGTGTGAGGTGATAACTCATTTTAGTTTTGATTTGCATTTCTCTAATGATTAATGATGTTGAGCATTCTCTCATGTGTTTGTTGGCAATCTGTATATCTTCTTTGGGGAAATGTCAATTTAGGTCTTCTGCCCATTTTTGGATTGGGTTGTTTGTTTTTTTTTTGATATTGAGCTGCATGAGCTGCTTGCAAATTTTGGGAGATATATTCTTTGTTAGTTTCTTCATTTGCAAATATTTTCTCCTATTTTGAGGGTTGTCTTTTCATCTTGTTTATTGTTTCCTTTGCTGTGCAAAAGCTTTGAAGTTTCATTAGGTCCCATTTGTTTATTTTTGTTTTTATTTCCATTTCTCTGGGAGGTGGGTCAAAAAGGACCTTGCTGTGATTTCTGTCATAGAGTGTCCTGCTTAGGTTTTCCTCTAAGAGTGTGTCTGGCCTTACATTTAGGTCTTTAAACCATTTTGAGTTTATTTTTGTGTATGGTGTTAGGGAGTGTTCTAACTTCATTCTTGTACATGTATCTGTCCAGTTTTCCCTGTACCACTTATTGAAGTGGCTGTCTTTTCTCCACTGTATATTCTTGCCTCCTTTATCAAAGATAGGGTGACCATATGTGCATGGGTTTCTCTCTGGGCTTTCTATCCTATTCCATTTATCTATATTTCTGTTGTTGTGCCAGTACCATACTGCCTTGATTACTGTAGCTTTGTAGTATAGTCTGAATTCCAGGAGGCTGATTCATCCAGCTCATTTTCCTTTCTCAAGATTGCTTTGGCTATTTGGGGTCTTTTGTGTTTCCATTAAAATTGTGAATTATTTTGTTCTAGTTCTGTGAAAAATTCTATTGGTAGTTTCACTCCTATTCCTGTGTACTTAGTAATGCTGCATACATTTCTGTTATAATCACACCCACCCCTCAGTGCTAGACCCTGGAAACCACTGAATAGTTATCCATCACTATAGTTTTGTCTTGCCAAGAATATCATAAATGGAATCATACAATATGTAACCTTATGTGACTGGTTTCTTTTACTCAGCACAATGCCTTTGAGATTCATCCAAATAGTCCTGTGTATAAAATATTCATTTTTTATTATTAGGCAATATTCCATTATATGAATATACCACAGTCAGTTTATACATTCAATTGTTGGAAGATATTTTGGTTATTTCCAGTTTTTGACTATTACATATAAAGTTGCTATGAACATTTGTATGAAGGCTTTTTTGTGAACATAAGTTTTCGTTTCTTTAGGACAAAGAGTCAGGTATGGAATTGTTGGGTTATATGATAAGTGTATGTTTAACTTTATAAGAAACTTCAAAAATGTTTTCCAGAGTCAGTGTACCATTTTGTATTTTTATCAGCAATATATGAGACTTCCAGTTGGCCTACATCTTCAACAGCACTGGGTATTGTCATTATTTAAAAAAATTTTAACTATTCTTCAAGATGTGTGGTGGTATCTCAACACAGTTTGAATTTGCATTTATCTAATGATGGTGAAAAGCTTTTCATGTGCTTATTTGTCATATTTAGACCCTCTTTAATGAACTGTCTGTTCATTGTTTTGTTTACTTTTTAATTGGGTTGTTTGTTTTCTTACCGTATTGAGAGTTCTTTGTATAATCTGGCTACAAGCTCTTTGTTGGATATGTGATTTTCAAACACTATTTCATAGTAAATGGCTTGTTTTCCATTTTCTTAACAGTGCCATTTGCAAAACAAACATTTAGAAATTTTGATGCAGTCCAAATCTATTTAGCAAATCTTTTTTTGGATCATACTTTTGGTGCCAAACCTAAGGTCATGTAGAATTTTTTCCTATGTTTTCTAAAAGTTTGTATTTTTACATTTAGATCTATGACCCATTTTGACTTAATTTTTATATAAAGTGTGGTGTTTACATTGAGGTTCACATTTTTTTGCATGTAGATGTCTTATGCTTCCAATAATATTTTGTTGAAAAGACTATCCTTTCTCCATTGAATTTCCTTTGCACCTTTGTAAAAAATCACTTGGCTGTACTTGTGTGTGTCTATTTCTGGGTTCTCCATTCTGTTACATTGGTCTATGTGTCCATTTCTTTGCCAGTACCACACTGTTTAGATTCCCGTAGCTGTATAGTAAGTCCTAAAATCAAGTAGTATGATTCCTCCAACTTTATTCTTCATTTTCAAAATTATTCTAATTATTCTATTTCCTTTGCCTTTCCAAATGAATTTTAGATAAGTTTGTTTATATCCACAAAAAAATTCTTCTGGGAGAAGGAAAGAAATCATAAAGATCAGAGCAGAAATAAATGAAATAGAAACAAAGAAAACAAGAACAAGGATCAATAAAACTAAAAGCTGGTTCTTTGAGAAGATAAACAAAATTGATAAACCATTAGCCAGACTCATCAAGAAAAAGAAGGAGAGGGCTCAAATCAGTAAAATTAGAAATGAAAAAGGAGAAGTTACAACAGACACTGCAGAAATACAAAGCATCCTACAAGCAACTCTATGCCAATAAAATGGACTACCTGGAAGAAATGGACAAATTCTTAGAAAGGTATAACCTTCCAAGACTGAACGAGGAAGAAACAGAAAATATCAACAGACCAATCACAAGTAATTAAATTGAAACTGTGATTAAAAATGTTCTAACAAATAAAAGTCCAGGACCAGATGGCTTCACAGGTGAATTCTATCAAACATTTAGAGAAGAGCTAACACACATCCTTCTCAAACTCTTCCCAAAAACTGCAGAGGATGGAACACTCCCAAACTCATTCTATGAGGCCACCATCACCCTGATACCAAAACCAGACAAAGATACTTCAAAAAAAGAAAATTACAGATGAATATCACTGAAGAATATAGATGGAAAAATCATCCACAAAATACTAGCAAACGGGCTTCCCTGGTGACACAGTGGTTGAGAGTTCACTTGCCGATGCAGGGGACATGGGGTCATGCTCCAGTCCAGGAGGATCCCACATGCCACGGAGCGGCTAGGCCCGTGAGCCATGACCACTGAGCCTGCACGTCCAGAGCCTGTGCTCCGCAACGAGAGAGGCCACAACTGTGAGAGGCCCGCATACTGCAAAAAAACAAACAAACAAACAAACAAACAAACAAAACCTACTAGCACACAGAATCCAACAACACATTAAAAGGATCATACACCACAGTCAGTGGGATTTATTCCAGGGATGCAAGGGTTCTTCAATATATGCATATCAAACAATGTGATACACCATATTAACAAACTGAAGAAGAAAAACCATATGATCATCTCAATAGATGCAGAAAAAGCTTTTGACAAAATTCAACACCCATTTAAGATAAAAACTCTCCAGAAAGTGGGCATAGAGGGAACCTACCTCAATGTGATAAAGGCCATATATGACAAACCCACAGCAAGCATCATTCTCAATCGTGAAAAACTGAAAGCATTTCCTCTAAGATCAGGAATGAGACAAGGATATCCACTCTCACCACTATTATTCAACATAGTTTTGGAAGTCCTAGCCACAGCAATGAGAGAAGAAAAAGAAATAAAAGGAATCCAAATTGGAAAAGAAGAAGTAAAACTGTCACTGTTTGCAGATGACATGATACAATACATAGAGAATCTTAAAAATGCCACCAGAAAACTACTAGAGCTAATCAATGAATTTGGTAAAGTTGCAGGATACAAAATTAATGCACAGAAATCTCTTGCATTCCTATACAGTAATGACGAAAAATCTGAAAGAGAAGTTATGGGAACACTCCCATTTACCATTGCAACAAAAAGAATAAAATACCTAGGAATAAACCTACCTAGGGAGACAAAAGACCTGTATGCAGAAAACTATGACACTGTTGAAAGAAATTAAAGATGATACCAACAGATGCAGAGATATACCAAGTTTTTGGATTGGAAGAATCAATATTCTGAAAATGACTATGCTACCAAAGCAATCTACAGATTCAATGCAATCCCTATCAAATTACCAATGGCATTTTTTATGGAACTAGATGAGATCATCTTAAAATTTGTATGGAGACACAAAAGACCATGAATAGCCAAAGCAGTCTTGAAGGAAAAAGACGGAACTGGAGGAATCCGACTCCCTGACTTCATACTATACTACAAAGCTACAGTAATCAAGACAATATGGTACTGGCACAAAAAAAGAAACATAGAACCGTGGAACAAGATAGAAAGCCCAGAGATAAACCCACGCACTTATGGTCAACTAATCTATGACAAAGGAGGCAAAGATATACAATGGAGAAGAGACAGTCTCTTCAATAAGTGGTGCTGGGAAAACTGGACAGCAACATGTAAAAGAATGAAATTAGAACACTCCCTAACACCATACACAAAAATAAACTCAAAATGGATTCAAGGCCTAAACGTAAGGCCGGACACTATAAAACTCTTAGAGGAAAACATAGGCAGAACACTCTATGACATAAATCACAGCAAGATCCGTTTTGATCCACCTCCTAGAGTAATGGAAATAAAAACAAAAATAAACCAATGGGACCTAATGAAACTTCAAAGCTTTTGCACAGCAAAGCAAACCATAAACAAGAAGAAAACACAGCCATCAGAATGGGAGAAAATATTTGCAAACAAATCAATGGACAAAGGATTAATCTCCAAAATATATAAACAGCTCATCCATCTCAATAATAAAGAAAGAAACAACCCAATCCAAAAATGGGCAGAAGACCTAAATAGACATTTCTCCAAGGAAGACATACAGATGGCCAAGAAGCACATGAAAAGCTGCTCAACAGCACTAATTATTAGAGAAATGCAAATCAAAACTTCAATGAGGTAGCACCTCACAGCAGTTAGAATGGGCATCATCAGAAAATCTACAAACAACAAATGCTGGAAAGGGTGTTTAGAAAAGGGCAGCCTGGGCCTCCCTGGTGGCGCAGTGGTTGAGAGTCCGCCTGCCGATGCAGGGGATACGGGTTCGTGCCCCGGTCTGGGAGGATCCCATATGCCGCGGAGCGGCTGGGCCCGTGAGCCATGGCCGCTGGGCCTGCGCATCCGGAGCCTGTGCTCCGCAACGGGAGAGGCCACAACAGTGAGAGGCCCGCATACCGCGAAAAGAAAAAAAAAAAAAAAAAAAAAAAAGAAAAGGGCAGCCTGTTGCACTGTTGGTGGGAATGTCAATTGATACAGCCACTATGGAGAACAGTATGGAGGTTCCTTAAAATACTAAAAATAGAATTATCCTATGATCCAGCAATCTCACTGATGGGCATATACCCTGAGAAAACCATAATTCAAAAAGACATATGCACCCTAATGTTCATTGCAGCACTATTTACACTAGACAGGTCATGGAAACAACCTAAATGCCCATTGACAGGCAAATGGGTAAAGAAGTTGTGGTACATATATACAATGGAATATTACTCAGCCATAAAAGGAACGAAATTGAGTCATTTGTTGAGACGTGGATGGATCTAAAGACTGTCATACAGAGTGAAGTAAATCATAAAGAGAAAAACAGATATCATATATTAACGCATGTATGTGGAACCTAGAAAAATGGTACAGATGAACCGGTTTGCAGGGCAGAAGTTGAGACACAGATGTAGAGAATAAATGTATGGACACCAAGGGGGGAAAACCGCTGCGGGGTGGGGATGGTGGTGTGCTGAATTGGACGATTGGGATTGACATGTATACACTGATGTGTATAAAATTGATGACAAATAAGAACCTGCAGTATAAGCAAACAAACAAACAAAAAAACAACTAATACTAAACTTTCTTTGGGTTATTTGTATGGACATATGTTAATATAAATGTTTGAGACATTTCATGAAATTTCTAAAAATCTTATATGTTCTGGTATAATGTTATAAGTCATAATTCTAGTTATTACTTTAAAATGTATATCTCAGAAATAACTAAATTTCCTTGTCAATTGCATTATTATGGACTTTCATCAAATCTTTAACTGTGGTCATTTTTAAGTCTTTTGTCATTTACAGACAGTTCTGGGTGTTCTCTGATGCTTTTGCAAAAATGTTCCTATAAAAGGGTTTCATCTCAAGGAATTCATGGAAAAGACTCTGACAAGTACAGGTTTCTGGTAACTGACTATACTGCTGAACTGAATGAATAAGCATTTTCAGAACTCTAATGGAAAACTGATGAATTCATTAAAGTGCTAACAAAATATCGAGATGGAAAAAAATTAATTACATGGGACTGACTGAACTGATGAGGATGATTATAATTTTTGTGACTTTCTGTTTGAATTAAAAGAAAATCTCACAAGGACTCAGAGGCAAAAAATATACACGTCAATTTTCACTGCAAGGTAAAGGTGCTGTTACAGTGGAGGATTACTGGACTGAATGTCAATATTATGACATAGAAAAAAATATATATGTGTGTCATCTTGGGCATGTTATTTACCTTCTTGTCTCATATGTAAAATGGGATAGTAGTAGTATTGTTGGGAAATTATGTGAGATAGTATATGTAATGTAGAGCACTTAGAATGGTATATGGTTCAACCAAAGCCTATATATGTGTTTGCTTTCTTCATGGTATTTTATTGTGTATATGCAATATAATTAATTTAGCTAGCTTCCCATTGATCAATGGATAGCATTTTTAATTCCTCTGCTGTTCCAATGTTGTTGTCAATATCCTTACATATCCATTATCATTGGCAAAAAAAAAAGAAAAAAAAGATAGTCTCCTTATTTTTCTCCTAAAAGATTAGCTTTTCATATTTAGATTTTCATTATTCTTGTGGTTGTTTGATTTTTGTATTTGGTTTGTATTAGAAATCTATGAGTGTTCCCACTGCCACCCTTAAGTAAAATAAATCACCCTTAAATAAAAAAGAAAAAAATATTGTGCTGGGAGTTTGATTGGTATTTTATTAAATCTATGGATCAATTTGCAAAGAATTGACTTCTAAATTATGTTGTCTTCCAGTCCATGAATACCACAAGTCTCTCCACTTACTTAAGTGTTTGATTTACTTAAGCAGCATTTTGTAGTTTTCACTATATACATTCTGTACATGTTTTGTTACATTCATACTATTTCTTTTATTGAGCTACTATTGTAAATGTTATCAATTTCAAAATTTTGGTTTACTACCATACATTATTAGTGTATAGAAATATAACTGATTTTTGAGTGTTGGCTTGTATTTTGCTACATTTCTAAAATAACTTATTAGCTCTGAAAGTGTTTTTATGGATTCCTTACAAATTTTTTGTATTGAAAATCATGTTGACTCTAGCTAGGTTTTATTTCTTCCTATATAATCTCTATGTTTTTATTTCTTTTTCTCACTGTATTGCACTGGCTAAGACTTTCAGTATGATGTTGAACACGAATGATGAGTGTGAACATCTCTTCTTTGTTCCTAACCTTAGGAGAAAAGCATTCAGTCTTTCACCATCAATCATGATTTTTTAAAAACTTTTTATTTTATATTGGAGTATAGCTGATTAACAATGTTGTGATAATTTCAGGTGCACAGCAAAGGGACTCAGCCATACATATGCATGTATCAATTCTCCCCCAAACTCTCCTCCCATCCAGGCTGCCACATAACATTGAGCAGAGTTCCCTGTGCTATACAGTAGGTCCTTGTTGGTTATCCATTTTAAATATAGCAGTGTGTACATGTCGATGCCAAACTACCTGACTATACCTTCCCCCCATCCTTCCCCTCTGGTAACCATAAGTTTGTACTCTAAGTCTGTTTCTGTTTTGTAAATAGGTTCATTTGTATCATTTCATTTTAGATTCCACATATAAGGGATATCATATGATAGTTCTTTCTCTGACTTACTTCACTCAGTATGACAATCTCTAGGTCCATCCATGTTGCTGTAAATGGCATTATTTCATTCTTTTTAATGGCTGAGTAGTATTCCATTGTATATATATACACCATATGTTTTTTATCCATTCCTCTGTCGAAGGACATTTAGGTGGCTTCCATGTCTTGACTATTGTAAACAGTGCTGCAATGAACAATGGGGTGGGGTGCATATATCCTTTCGTGATGTGCTTTTCTCTGGATAGATGCCCAGGAGTGGGATTTCAGGGTCATATGGCAGCTTTATTTTTAGTTTTTTAAGGAAATTCCATACAGTTTTCCCTAGTGGCTGTACCAATTTACGTTCCCACCAAAAGTGTAGAAGGGTTGCCTTCTCTCCACACCCACTCCAGCATTTATTGTTGTGGATTTTTTGATGATGGCCACTTTGACTGGTGTGAGGTGATATCTCATTGTAGTTTTGATTTTCATTTCTCTAATGATTAGTGATGTTGAGCATCCTTTCATGTATTTGTTGGCGGTCTGTATGTCTTCTTTAGAGAAAAGTCTATTTAGGTCTTCTGCCCATTTTTTGATTGGGTTGCTTATTTTGATATGAAGTCTCATAAGCTGTTTGTAAATTTTAGAGACTAATCCCTTTTCAGTCACATCATTTGCAAATATTTTTTCCCAATCTGTGGGTTGTCTTTTAATTTTGTTTATGGTTTCCTTTGCTGTGCAAAAGCTTTTGAGTTTAATTAGATCCAACGTGTTTATTTTTGTTGTTTCCATTATTCTGGGAGACAGATTGAAAAAGACATTGCTGCAATTTATGTCAGAGAGTGTTCTGCCTATGTTTTCCTCTAAGAGTTTTACAGAGTCCAGTCTCACATTTAGGTCTTGAATCCAGTTTGAACTTATTTTTGTGTACGGTGTTAAAGAATGATCTAATTTCATTTTTTTTACATGTAGCTGTCCAGTTTGCCCAGCACCATTTGTTGAAGAGACTGTCTTTCCACCACTGTGTAGTCTTGCATTCTTTGTTGTAGATTAATTGGCCATAGGAACGTGGTTTATCTATTTATCTATTTTTATTTTTTTTGCAATTCTAATTTTTATTGTTGCTCTATTTTCATAGTTTTCAGGCAATGAAAAGATTTTAGGAAATTTAAAAGACTGGCAAGTCACCTGAGCCTTAAAACCAAGAGTTTTGAAGCAGTAGGTCTCCTTGTAAGGTTAGAAATCATATCAGTTAAAATTAGGTTTCACAGAAAATGGTAGAAACATAAAGGTAATAATAAATTAAACAAAATGGGTAGAAATTAATTCTCTCCCATGTAAATATAGGTAAATACAGATAATCCAAGGTGGACAAGACATTTGAATGACCACTGGGTCCCAGCTCCTTTCTTTCTTTCTTTCTTTCTTTCTTTCTTTCTTTCTTTCTTTCTTTCTTTCTTTCTTTCTTTCTTTCTTTCTTTCTTTCTTTCTTCCTTTCTTTCTTTCTTTCTTTCTTTCTTTTAACATCTTTATTGGAGTATAATTACAATGTTGTTGTTAGTTTCTACTGTATAGCAAAGTGAATCAGCTATATGTATACATATATCCCTTCCCACTTGTGTCTCCTTCCCACCCTCCCTATCCCCCCACTCTACGTGGTCACAAAGTACCGAGCTGATCTCCCTGTGCTATGCTGCTGCTTCCCACTAGCTATCTATTTTACATTTGGTAGTATATATAAATCCATGCCACTCTCTCACTTCATCCCAGCTTACCCTTCCCATTTCCCATGTCCTCAAGTCCATTCTCTACATCTGTGTCTTTATTCCTGTCCTGCCCCTAGGTTCTTCAGAACGATTTTTTTTTAGATTCCATATATATGTGTTAGCATACAGTAATTGTTTTTTTCTTTTTGAATTATTTCACTCTGTGTGACAGACTCTAGGTCCATCCACCTCACTGCAAATAATTTCATTTCTTTTAATGGCTGAGTAATATTCCATTGTATATACGTGCCACATCTTATTTATCCATGCATCTGTCAATGGACACTTAGGTTGCTTCCACGTCCTGGCTGTTGTAAATAGAACTGCAATGAACGTTTTGGTACATGACTCTTTTTGAATTATGGTTTTCTCAGGGTATATGTCCAGTAGTGGAATTGCTGGGTTGTATGGTAGTTCTATTTTTAGTTTTTTAAGGAACCTCCATACTGTTCTCCAGAGTGGCTGTATCAATTTACATTACCACCAACAGTGAAAGAGGGTTCCCTTTTCTCCACATCCTCTCCAGCATTTATTGTTTGTAGTTTTTTTGATGATAGCCATTCTGACTAGTGTGAGGTGATACCTCATTGTAGTTTTGATTTGCATTTCTCTAATGATTAGTGATGTTGAGCATCATTTCATGTGTTTGTTGGCAATCTGTATATCTTTTTTTGAGAAATGTCTATTTAGGTCTTCTGCTCATTTTGGGGTTGGGTTATTTGTTTTTTTGATATTGAGCCGCATGACCTGCTTCTATATTTTGGAAATGAATCCTTTGTCAGCTGCTTCATTTGCAAATATTTTCTCCCATTCTGAGGGTTGTCTTTTCATCTTGTCTAAAGTTTCCTTGGCTGTGCAAAAAGTTTTAAGCTTCATTAGGTCCCATTCGTTTATTTTGGTTTTTATTTCCATTTCTCTAGGAGGTGGGTCTAAAAGGATCTTGCTGTGATTTATGTCATAGAGTGTTCTGCCTATGTTTTCATCTAAGAGTTTTATAGTGTCTGGCCTTACATTTAGGTCTTTAATTCATTTTGAGTTTATTTTTGTGTATGGTGTTAGGGACTGTTCTAATTTCATACTTTTACATGTACCTGTCCGGTTTTCCCAGCACCACTTATTGAAGAGGCTATCTTTTCTCCATTGTATATTCTTGCCTCCTTTATCAAATTTAAGATGACCATATATGCATGGGTTTATCTCTGGGCTTTCTATCCTGTTCCATTGGTCTATATTTCTGTTTATAGGCCAGTACCATACTGTCTTGATTACTGTAGCTTTGTAGTATAGTCTGAAGTCAGGGAGCATGATTCCTCCAGCTCCATTTTTCTTTCTTAAGATTGCTTTGGCTATTCGGGGTCTTTTTTGTTTCCATGCAAATTGTGAAATGTTTTGGTCTAGTTCTGTGAAAAATGCCATTGGTAGTTTGATATGGATTGCACTGAATCTGTAGATTGCTTTGGGTAGTAGAGACATTTTCACAATATGGATTCTTCCAATCCAAGAACATGGTATATCTCTCCATCTGTTTGTATTATCTTTAATTTCTTTCATCAGTGTCTTATAGTTTTCTGCATACAAGTCTTTTGTCTCCCTAGGTAGGTTTATTCCTAGGTATTTTATTGTTTTATTTGCAATGGTAAATGGGAGTGTTTCTTGAAATTCTCTTTCAGATTTTTTATCATTAGTGTATAGAAAAGGAAGAGATTTCTGTACATTAATTTTGTATCTGGCTACCTTACCAAATTCATTGATTACCTCTAGTAGTTTTCAGGTAGAGTCTTTTTTTTTTTTTTTTTTGCTATATGTGGGCCTCTCACTGTTGCAGCCTCCCCCACAGTGGAGCACAGGCTCCGGATGTGCAGGGCCAGTGGCCATGGCTCATGGGCCCAGCCACTCCGCGGCATGTGGGATCCTCCCAGACCGGGGCACGAACCCGCATTGGCAGGTGGACTCCCAACCACTGTGCCACCAGGGAAGCCCCAGATAGAGTCTTTAGATTCTCTATGTATAGTATCATGTCATCTGCAAACAGTGACAGCTTTCCGTCTTCTTTTCCAATTTGGATTCCTTTTATTTCTTTTTCTTTTCTGATTGCTGTGGCTAAAACTTCAAAAACCATGTTGAATAACAGTGGTGAGAGTGGGCAACCTTGTCTTGCTCCTGATCTTAGTATAAATAATTTCAATTTTTCAACATTGAGAACAATGTTTTCTCTGGGTTAGTCATATATGGCCTTTATTATGTTGAGGTAAGTTCCCTCTATGCCTACTTTCTGGAAGGTTTTTATGATAACTGGGTGTTGAATTTTGTCAACAGCTTTTTCTGCATCTATTGAGATGATCATATGGTTTTTCTCCTTCACTTTGTTAAAATGGTGTATCACATTGATTGATTTGTATATATTGAAGAATCCTTGCATTCCTTGGATAAGCCCCACTTGATCATGTTGTGTGATCCTTTTAATGTGCTGTTGGATTCTGTTTGCTAGTATTTCGTTGAGGATTTTTGCATCTATCTTCATCAGTGATATTGACCTTTAGTTTCTTCTTTTGTGTGACATCTTTGTCTGGTTTTGTTATTAGGTGATGGTGGCCTTGTAGAATGTGTTTGGGAGTGTTTCTCACTCTGCTATTTTTTTGGAAGAGTTTGAGAAAAATAGGAGTTAGCTGTTCTCTAAATGTTTGATAAAATTCGCCTGTGAAACCATCTGGTCCTGGGCTTGCTTTTGTTTGTTGGAAGGCTTTTAATCAGAGTTTCAATTTCAGTGCTTGTTATTGGTCACTTTATATTTTCTATTTTTCCTGGTTCAGTTTTGGAAAGTTGTGCTTTTCTAAGAATTTGTCCATTTCTTTCAGGTTGTCCATTTATTGGCATATAGTTGCTTGTAGTAATCTCTCATGAACCTTTGTATATCTGCAGTGTCAATTGTTACTTCTCCATTTTCATTTCTAAGTCTGTTGATTTGAGTACTCTCCCTTTTTTTCTTGATGAGTCTTGCTAATGGCTTATCAATTTTGTTTATCTTCTCAAAGAACCAGGCTTTAGTTTTATTATCTTTCGTACTGTTTACTTCATTTCTTTTTCATTTATTTCTGATCTGATTTTTTTTTTGCAGTATGTGGGCCTCTCACTGCTGTGGCCTCTCCCACTGTGGAGCACAGGCCCCGGGCACGCAGGCCCAGTGACCATGGCCCATGAGCCCAGCTGCTTCGTGGCACGTGGGATCCTCCTGGACAGGGGCATGAACCCGTGTCCCCTGCATCAGCAGGCGGACTCTCTACCACTGTGCCACTAGGGAATCCCTGATCTGAGTTTTTGATGTCTTTCCTTCTGTTAACTTTATTTTTGTTGTTGTTGTTGTTGTTGTTCTTCTTTCTGTAATTGCTTTAGCTGTGAGGTTAGGTTGTTTATTTGAGATGTTTTCATGTTTCTTTAGGTAGGATTGTATTGTTGTAAACTTCCCTCTTAGAACTGCTTTTGCTGCATCCCATAAGTTTTGGGTCATCATGTTTTCATTGTCATTTGTTTCTAGCTAGTGTTTGATTTCCTGTTTGATTTTTTCAGTGATCTCTTTGTTATTTAATAGTGTATTGTTTTGCCTTCATGTGTTTGTATTTTTTACAGTTTTTTTCCCTGTAATTGATATCTAGTCTCATAGCAATGTGGTCAGAAAAAATACTTGGTATGATTTCAATTTTCTTAAATTTACCAAGGCTTGATTTGTGACCCAAGATATGATCTATCCTGGAGAATGTTCCATGAGCACTTGAGAGTGCCGAATCCTAACCACTAGACCACCAGAGAGCATCCCATGAGCACTTGAGAAGAAAGTGTATTTTGTTGTTTTTGGATGGGATGTCCTATAAATATCAATTAAGTCCATCTTGTTTAATGTGTCATTTAAAGCTGTGTTTCCTTATTTATTTTCATTTTCAATGATCTGTCCATTGGTGAAAGTGGGGTGTTAAAGTCCCCTGCTAATTTTGTGTTACTGTCAATTTACACTTTTATTGTTGTTAGCATTTGCCTTATGTATTCAGGTGCTCCCATGTCGGGTGCATAAATATTTACAATTGTTATATCTTCCTCTTGGATCGATCCTTTGATCATTATGTAGTGTCCTTCTTTGTCTCTTGTAATAGTCTTTATTTTAAAGTCTATTTTGTCTGTTATGAGAATTGCTACTCCAGCTTTCTTTTAACTTCCATTTGCATAGAATATATTTTTCCATCCCCTCACTTTCAGTCTGTATGTTTCCCGAGTTCTCTTGTAAGTAGCATATATACAGGTCTTGTTTCTGTATCCATTCAACCAGTCTATGTCTTTTGGTTGGAGCATTTAATCCATTTACATTAAAGGTAATTATTGATATGTATGTTCCTATTACCATTTTCTTAATTGTTTTGGGTTTGTTGTTTTAGTTCTTTTCCTTCTCTTGTGTTTCCTGCCTAGAGAAGTTCCTTTAGCATTTGTTGTAAAGCTGGTTTGGTGGTGCTGAATTCTCTTACGTTTGGCTTGTCTGTAAAGGTTCTAATTTCTCTGTCAAATCTCAATGAGATCCTTGCTGTGTAGATAATCTTGGTTGTAGGTTTTTCCCTTTCATCTCTTTAAATATGTCCTGCCACTCCCTTCTGTGTTTCAGAGTTTTTGCTGAAAGATCAGCTGTTAACCTCATGGGGATTCCCTATATGTTATTTGTTTCTTTTCCCTTGTTGCTTTTTATATTATTTCTTTGTATTTAATTTTTGTTAGTTTGATTATTATGTGTCTTGTCATGTTTCTCCTTGGATTTATCCTTATGGGACTCTCTTCGCTTCCTGGACTTGATTGACTATTTCCTTTTCCATATTAGGGAAGTTTTCAACTATAATCTCTTCAAATATTTTCTCAGTTCCTTTCTTTTTCTATTCTTCTTCTGGGTTCCCTATAACTCTAATTTTGGTGTGTTTAATGTTGTTCCAGAGGTCTCTGAGACTGTCCTTAATTGTTTTCATTCTTTTTTCTTTATTCTGCTCTGCAGTAGTTATTTCCACTATTTTATCATCCAGGTCACTTATCCGTTCTTCTGCCTCAGTTATTCTGCTATTGATTCCTTCTAGAGAATTTTTAATTTCATTTATTCTGTTTTTCATCATTGTTTGTTTGCTCTTTAGTTCTTCTTGGTCCTTGTTAAACGTTTCTTTTATTTTCTCCATTCTATTTCCATGATTTTGGAGCATCTCTAGTATCATTATTCTGAATTCTTTTTCAGGTAGACTGCCTATTTCCTCTTCATTTGTTTGGTCTGTTTGGTTTTTACTTTGCTGCTTTATCTGCTTTGTATTTCTTTGTCTTGTAATTTTGCTTAATATACAGCGTTTGGGGTCTCCTTTTCACAGGCTGCAGGTTCGTAGTTCCCATTGTTTTGGTGTCTGCCCCCAGTGGATAAGGTGTTTTCAGTGTGTTGTGTAAGCTTCCTGGTGGAGCGGACTAGTTCCTGTGTTTTGGTGAGTGGGGCTGGATCTTGTCTTTCTGGTGGACAGGTCCATGTCCAGTGATGTGTTTTGAGATGTCTTTGAACTTAGCATGATTTTAGGTAGCATCTTTGTTAATGGGTCTGTTTGTGTTCATGTTGCTAATTGTTTGGCATGGCGTGTCCAGAACTGGAGTTTTCAGGCCATTGAGTGGAGCTGCATCTTAAAGTTTAGACAGAGATGTCTGGGAGAGCTCTGGCCAATTGATATTTCATGGGGTCAGGAGGTCACTCTTGGTCCAATGTCCTGAATTCGTCTCTCCCACCACAGAGGTTCAGGCCGGCCACCTGGTCAGAGCACCAAGACCTTGTCAGCCACATGGCTTGCATGTAAATATGCTAAATTCCTCAATTCAAAGGCACAGGGTAGCTGGCCTTCTGCACTCTGCTCAGTCCTCCAGCCATGCATTGTCTTCTGGACCTGGTTGATATGGAGAACCTGCTTGGTATCCAGGTCCACCTGCATTCCCTAACATCTAGAAGAAGTAGCTGACGCCCCCACCCTCCCTTATTCCTGCTGCAACTCGTCAGGATCCTGGAGCACTCCTTCTCCATGTCTCTTCATGGTTTCATAGCTCATGCCTTTTTATCATTGAATAATATTTATTGTCTAGATGTACCACAGTTTGTTTATCTAATCACCTATTGAGATTTGTTTTGCTTGCTTTCTCTATATCTTTGTTGGTGAGATGTCTGTTTAGATCTTTAGTCCATTTTAAAATTGAGTTATTTCTTTTATTATTGTTGAGTTTTAAGAGTTCTTTATATATTTTGGATAACTGTCCTTTTTCAGATACATGTTTTACAAATACTTTCCTCAGTCTTTGGCTTTTTCCATTCTCTTAATATTGTCTTACACAAAGCAGATATTTTTAGTTTTAATGAAGTCTAACTTATCATTTTTTTTCTTTTGTAGACCGTGCTTTTGGTGTTGTATATAAAAACTCATAGAAAAACCACACTTACTTAGATTTTTGTCCTGTGTTACATTTTAGCAGTTTTGTAGTTTCACATTTTATGTTTAAGTTTATGATCCATTTTGAGTTAATTTTTGATTGAAGTATAATTGAGTTACTACACCATGTTAGTTCAGGTGCACAAGATAGTGATTCAATATTTCTATATATTAAAAATTATCAGCATGATAAGTCTTGTTACCATCTGTCACCATACAAAGCTATTGACTATATTCCCCATTCTGTACATTTCATCCTCATGATGCATTTATTTTGTAAATGGTTGTTTGTATCTTTTAATCTCTCTTACCTATTTTAGTCATCCCTTCACCCCCTCCTCTCTGGCAACCATCTGTTTGTTCTCTGTTTCTATGAGTCTGTTTCTGTTTTGTTATGTTCGTTCATTTGTTTTATTTTTTAGATTCCACATATAACTGAAATCATATAGCTTTTGTCTTCATCTGACTTATTTCACTTACATAATACCCTCTAGATACATCCACATCATCACAAATGGCAAGATTTCATTCTTTTTTATGGCTGAGTAATATTCCATTGCGTGTTTTTAAAATATATATATATAACATAATATTGTATATAATATATATCATCTACTATCATATCATACAATATCATATATACCATATAATATCATATATATACCACTTCTTCCTTATCCATTCATCTATTAATTAGCACTTAGGTTGTTTCCATATCTTGGCTATTGTAAATAATTTTGTAATGAACATAGGGATGTATATATATTTTCTAATTAATGTTTTTGTTTTCTTCAGAAAAAAAACAGAAGTCAAATTGCTAGATTGTAGGGTAGTTTTATTTTAACTTTTTTGAGAAAACTCCATACTGCTTTCCATAGTGATTGTATCAATTTACATTCCCAGCAACAGAGCACAAGAGTTCCCTTTTCTCCACATCCTTGCCAACACTTGTTATTTGTTGTCTTTCTGCTAATACACTTTGTCAGGTATAAGGTGATTTTTCATTGTGGTTTTGGTTGGCATTTCCCTGATGATTAGTGGTGTTGAATGTCTTTTCATGTGCCTATTGGCCATCTGTATGTCTTCATTGGAAAAATATCTCTTCAGCTCCTCTGCCCAGTTTTTAATCAGTTTTTTTTTTGATGTTGAGTTGTATGAGGTCTTTGTGTATTTTGGATATTAACCACTTATCAATCATTTGTAAATATCTTCTCCTGTTCAGTTGGCTGCTTTTTGATTCATTGATAGTTTCTATAGATGTACGAAAACTTTTTAGTTTGATGTAGTCCCATTTGTTTATTTTATTATTTTTTTAAACAACTTTATTGGAGTGTAATTGCTTTACAATGGTGTGTTAGTTTCTGCTTTATAACAAAGTGAATCAGTTATACATATACATATATCCCCATATCTCTTCCCTCTTGCACCTCCCTCCCTTCCACCCTCCCTATCCCAGCCCTCTAGGTGGTCACAAAGCACCAAGCTGCTCTCCCTGTGCTATGTGGTTGCTTCCCACTAGCTATCTATTTTATGTTTGGTAGTGTATATGTATCCATGCCACTGTCTCACTTTGTCCCAGCTTACCCTTCCCCTCCCCATGTCCTCAAGTCCATTCTCTAGTAGGTCTGCCCCTAGGTTCTTCAGACCATTTTTTCTCTTTTTTTTTTAGATTCCATATATATGTGTTAGCATATGGTATTTGTTTTTCTCTTTCTGACTTACTTCACTCTGTATGACAGTCTCTAGGTCCATCCACCTCACTACAAATAACTCAGTTTCGTTCCTTTTTATGGCTGAGTAATATTCCATTGTATATATGTGCCACATCTTCTTTTTTTTCAAAGCAATAATGTTTTATTATTAAGAGAAAACAGCATTTAGACAAATTGCAGTCAAGCTTCCCAAAAAACAATGATAAAAGGAAAACCTTAAAATTATCCAAATTAAAAGATACACTACTTTTAAAGGAGCACTAAAAATAATGAAAGCTAAATTTTTACATAAAGGGAGTTAGCTGGCAGTGGAATGATATATTTATGGTATTGAAAAGAAAACTGCCAAACTTCTATTTTAAAACTATTATTATTTTTACATCTTTATTGGAGTATAATTGCTTTACAATGGTGTGTTAGTTTCTGCTTTATAACAAATTGAATCAGTTATACATATACATATGTTCCCATATCTCTTCCCTCTTGTGTCTCCCTCCCTTCCACCCTCCGTATCCCACCCCTCTATGTGGTCACAAAGCACAGAGCTGATCTCCCTGTGCTATGCGGCTGCTTCCCACTAGCTATGTATTTTACATTTGGTAGTGTATATATGTCCATGCCACTCTCTCGCTTTGTCACAGCTTACCTTTCTCCCTCCCCATATCCTCAAGTCCATTCTCTAGTAGGTCTGTGTCTTTATTCCTGTCTTACCCCTAGGTTCTTCATGACATTTTTTTTCTTAAATTCCATATATATGTGTTAGCATACGGTATTTGTCTTTCTCTTTCTGACTTACTTCACTCTGTATGACATACTCTAGGTCCATCCAACTCATTACAAATAGCTTAATTTTGTTTCTTTTTATGGCTGAGGAATATTCCATTGTATATATGTGCCACATCTTCTTTATCCATTCATCTGTTGATGGACACTTAGGCTGCTTCCATGTCCTGGCTACTGTAAATAGAGCTGCAATGAACATTTTGTTACCTGACTCTTTTTGAATTATGGTTTTCTTAGGATATATGTCCAGTAGTGGGATTGCTGGGTTGTATGGTAGTTCTATTTTTATTTCTGTAAGGAACCTCTATAGTGTTCTCCATAGTGGCTGTATCAATTTACATTCCCACCAACAGTACAAGAGGGTTCCCTTTTCTCCACACCCTCTCCAGCATTTGTTGTTTGTAGGTTTTTTGATGATGGACATTCTGACCAGTGTGAGATGATATCTCATTGTAGTCTTGATTTGCATTTCTCTAATGATTAATGATGTTGAGCATTCTTTCATGAGTTTGTTGGCAATCTGTATATCTTCTTTGGAGAAATGTCTATTTAGGTCTTCTGCCCATTTTTGGATTGGGTTTTTTGTTTTTTTGATGTTGAGCTGCATGAGTTGCTTGTATGCTTTGGAGATTAATCCTTTGTCAGTTGCTTCATTTGAAAATATTTTCTCCCATTCTGAGGGTTGTCTTTCTGTCTTGTTTATGGTTCCCTGTTTTTTTTAAAGATATTTGCCATGTTTTTCTTCTTTAGGTCTTTTTTTAAAATTAATTAATTTATTTTTATATTTATTTTTGGCTGTGTTGGGTCTTCGTTTCTGTGCGAGGGCTTTCTCCAGTTGCAGCAAGCGGGGGACACTCTTCATTGCAGTGCGCGGGCCTGTCATTATCGTGGCCTCTTTTGTTGTGGAGCACAGGCTCCAGATGCACCGGCTCAGTAGTTTTGGTTCACAGGCCTAGTTGCTCTGCGTCATGTGGGATCTTCCCAAACCAGGGCTCGCGCCCATGTCCCCTGCATTGACAGGCAGATTCTCAACCACTATGCTACCAGGGAAGCCCTATGGTTTCCTTTCCTGTGCAAAAGCTTTTAAGTTTCATTAGGTCCCCTTTGTTTATTTTTGTTTTTATTTCCATTTCTCTAGGAGGTGGGTCAAAAAGGATCTTGCTCTGATTTATGTCATAGAGTGTTCTGCCTATGTTTTCCTCTAAGAGTTTGATAGTGTCTAGCCTTACATTTAGGTCTTTAATCCATTTTGAGTTTATTTTTGTGTATGGTGTTAGGGAGTGTTCTAATTTCATTCTTTTCAATGTAGCTGTCCAGTTTTCCCAGCACCACTTATTGAAGAGGCTGTCTTTTCTCCATTGTATATTCTTGCCTCCTTTATCAAAGAAAAGGTGACCATTTGTTATTTTTGCTTTTGTTTCCTTTGCCTGAGGAGACATATCCAAAAAATTATTGCTAAGACTAATGTCAAAGAGCTTACTGCCTATGTTTTCTTCTAGAAATTTTATGATTTCAAGGTTTTACATTTAAGTCGTTAACCCATTTGAAATTTATTTTTGTGCATAGTGTGTGTGAGTAGGCCAGTTTGATTCTTTTGCATATAGCTGTGCAGTTTCCCCAACACCTTTTATTGAAGAGGCTGTCTTTTTCCCATTGTATATTCTTGCCTCCTTTGTCATAGATTAATTGACCATATAAGCATGGGTTAATTTCTGGGCTCTCTATTCTGTTTCAATGATCTATGTGTCTGTTTTGGTGCCAGTACCATACTGCTTTGATTACTGTAGACTTATAGTATAGTTTGAAATCAAGTAGCATGATACCTCCAGCTTTGTTCTTTCTGAAGATTGTTTTGGTTACTGTGTTTCCACAAACATGTTAGAATTATTTGTTTTAGTCCTGTGAAAAGACCATTAATATCAAAAAAATTTATTTATTTGGCTCCATTGGGTCTTAGTTGCAGCATGTGATATCTTCATTTTGGCATGTGGAATCTTTTGCTGTGGTACGTGTGCTTCTCTCTATTTGTGACACACGGGTTCTCTAGTTGTGGCATGCAGGCTCCAGAGCATGCAGGCTCAGTAGTTGCAGCGTGTGGGCTTAGTTGCCCCACGGCATATGGGATCTTATTTCCCTGACCAGGGATTGAACTCACATCCCCTGTATTGGAAAGCGGATTCTTAACCACTGGACCACCAGGGAAGTCCTGGTATTTTGCATTTGGGTGAGTTTTTATGAAAGCTGTAAGGCCTGTGTTTGGATTCTTCTTCTTCTTTTTCTTTTCTTTTTTCTTTTTTTGCATGTGAATGTGCAGTTGTTCCAGAGCCTTTTCTTGAAAAGACTGCCCTTTCCCCATTGAATTACCTCTGCTCACTTGTCAAAGATCAGTTTACTCTATTTGTGTGGTCTGTTATTAGGCTCTCAAATCTGTTGCATTGCTCTGCTTAACAACTCTTTTGCTAATATCACACTTTCTTGATTACATTAGCTCTATAATAAGTCTTGAAGATGTGTATTGTCAGTCTCCTGCCTTTGTTCTTTTATTCAGTATTGTATTGGCTCTTTAGATTTTTCAATAATTGACAAACCCTGCATTCCTGGGAAAACCCCATTTGGTCATGGTATATTATATTTTTGAATTTGATCTGCTATTTAAAAAAATCTTGCATTTGTGGTCATGAGAAATATTGGTCTGTAGTTTTCTTTTCTTGTAATGTCTTTGTCTGATTTTGGTTTCAAGGTAGTCCTGGCCTCATAGAATAAATTGGGAAGTATTCTCTGCTCTTTGATTTTTAGGAAGAAAATGCATAGAGCTTGTATTACTTCTTTCTTATATATCTGGTAGAATTCACCACTGAAGGCATCTAGACCTGGAGTTTTCTTTGTAGTAAGCAGTGTAGCTACAAACTCAATCTCTTTAATACATAGATGGCTATTCATGTTACTTACTTCTTCTTGAGTGAGCTTTGATACTTTGTGTCCTTCTAGGAATTTTTTCATTTCATGTAAGTTGTCAAGTTTATTGGCATTAAGTTGTTCATAATATTCCCTGATTTTTAAATTGGGATATAATTCACATACCACATACACTTTAAAAAAGTGTACAATTTATTGTTTTTTTAGTATATTGGCACAGTTGAACAATTATCAATAGTATCTCATTCTGGAACACTTTTATCACCCCAAAAAGAAACTCCGTACCCTTTATTTTGTATTTATCTATTTATTTATTTTTGGCCGTGTTTCATGGCTTGTGGGATCTTAGTTCCCCAACCAGGTGTCCAACCCCAGGCCCTTGGCAGTGAAAGTGTGGAGTCCTAACCACTGGACCAACAGGGACTTCCAGAAACTCCATACCCTTTAGCATTCAATCCCCATTCCTCCTTTTCTACTCCCTTATTATTTTTAATATCTGTAGAATCTATAGTGTCGCCTCTCTCATTTCTGATATTAGTAGTTTGTCTTCCTCCCGATCAATGTTTCTGAGGTTTATCAATTTTATTGATCTTCTCAAAGAGCCATCTCTTGGTTCAATGATTTTCTCTGTTTTCTGCTTCATTGATTTTTGTTTTGATTTTCATTATTTTTGCTACTTATGCTAGGTTTAATGTGTTCTTTTTTTTAGTTTATCTTTTGGATAATTTTAAAATTTTAATTTATTTAATTTATTTATTTTGGCTGCATTTGGTCTACATTGCTGTGCATGGGCTTTCTCTAGTTGCAGTGAGTGGGGGCTACTTTTTGTTGTGGTGCGCAGGCTTCTCATTTCATTTGCTTCTCTTGCTGCAGAGCACAGGCTCTAGGTGCGTGGGCTTCAATAGTTGTAGCATGTGGGCTCAGTAGTTGTGGCTCGTGGGCTCTAGAGTGCAGGCTCAGTAGTTGTGGCACATGGGCTTGGTTGCTCCACGGCATGTGGGATCTTCCCAGACCAGGGCTCGAACCTGTGTCCCTTGCATTGGCAGGCAGATTCTTAACCACTGTGCCACCAGGGAAGCCCCTAATGTGTTCTTTATCTAGTTTCTTAAAATGGAAAGTGAGGCCATTGATTTGAGACTATTCTTCTTTTCTAATCTACGTATTTAATACCATAACTTTCCCCTTAAGTACTGCTTTAACTGTATCCTGCAAATTCTGATAGATTATATTTTCATTTTTTTCAGTTCAAAACATTCTCTAATTTTAATTTTGATTTCTTCTATGATTCATGGATTAGTTAGAAGTGTGTTACTTCATATCAAAATATTTGGGGAGTTTCTAAGGACTTTTCTGTTACTGACTTCCAGTTAAATTCCACTGTGGTCAGAAAACATACTTTGTATGACTTAAATAGTTTTGAATTTATTGAGACTTTTTAATAGCCTAGAATATGGTTTATCTTGTTAGATGTTCTGTATGCACTTGAGAGGAATATATATTCTGCTGTTGTTGTGTGGAGGGTTCAATAAGTGTAAATCTGGTCAAGTTGGTCAATAGTACTATTTGAGTTTATTTTATCTTTGTTGATTTTCTGCCTAGTTATCAATTATTGAGAGTGGGTTATTGAAATCTCTATCATTATGGATTTGTGTATTTCTCCTTAAAGTTCTGTCAGTTTTTGCTTCACATATTTTAAGTTCTGACATTAGGTGTGTAAACCTTTAGTATTATGTACTCTTGATTAACTAATCACTTTATCTTTATGAAAAGGCCTTTAAAAATCCCTGGTTATATTCTTCACCCTGAAATCTACCTTTACCTGATCTTAATATAGCCACTCTAGCTTGTTATATCTTTTCCATCTTTTTAATTTTAACCTATTTGCCTTTACATTCTTTTTCAGACTTTTTTTTACATCTTTATTTGAGTATAATGGCTTAACAAGGGTGTGTTAGTTTCTGCTTTATAACAAAATGAATCAGTTATACATATACATATGTTCCCATATCCCCTCCCTCTAGCGTATCCCTCCCACCCTCCCTATCCCACCCCTCCAGGCGGTCACAAAGCACAGAGCTGATCTCCCTGCACTATGTGTCTGCTTCCCACTAGCTATCTACCTTACGTTTGGTAGTGTATATGTGTCCATGCCTCTCTTTCGCTTTGTCAACAGCTTACCCTTCCCCATCCCCATATCCTAAAGTCCATTCTCAAGTAAGTCTGTGTCTTTATTCCTGTCTTACCCCTAGGTTCTTCATGGTATTTTTTTTCTTCTTAAATTCCATATATATGTGTTAGCATATGGTATTTATCTTTCTCTTTCTTTTTTTTTTTACATCATTGACATCAGCATCTTTATTGTTATTCTTTTCTTTCATTTAACAGAATTTTCCAGGTTACAACGTTTTTACTTCCATTTACATTGTATGAGATACAGCACCTAACATTCTAATAAGACACTATCATAAGAAAAGTCCATCCCAAGACACAATTATTCATTATATAGCATTGAGAAAATTTTCTTTTTTTTTTATTAGTTTCTGCTTTATAACAAAGTGAATCAGTCATACATATACATCTGTTCCCACATCCCTTCCCTCATGCATCTCCCTCCCTCCCACTCTCCCCATCCCACCCCTCCAGGTGGTCACAAAGCACCGAGCTGATCTCCCTGTGCTCTGCGGCTGCTTCCCACTATCTATCTACCTTACGTTTGGTAGAGTATATATGTCCATGCCTCTCTTTTGCTTTGTCACAGCTTACCCTTCCCCCTCCCCATATCCTCAAGTCCATTCTCAAGTAGGTCTGTGTCTTTATTCCCGTTTTGCCCCTAGGTTCTTCATGACATTTTTTTTTTTAAATTCCGTATATATGTGTCAGCATACAGTATTTGTCTTTCTCTTTCTGACTTACTTCACTCTGTATGACAGACTCTAGGTCCATCCACCTCATTACAAATAGCTCAATTTCGTTTCTTTTTATGGCTGAGTAATATTCCATTGTATATATGTGCCACATCTTCTTTACCCATTCATCCGATGATGGACACTTAGGTTGTTTCCATCTCCGGGCTACTGTAAATAGGGCTGCTATGAACATTTTGGTACATGTCTCTTTTTGAATTATGGTTTTCTCAGGGTATATGCCCAGTAGTGGGATTGCTGGGTCATATGGTAGTTCTATTTGTAGTTTTTTAAGGAACCTGCATACTGTTCTCCATAGTGGCTGTACCAATTCACATTCCCACCAGCAGTGCAAGAGTGTTCCCTTTTTTCCACACCCTCTCCAGCATTTATTGTTTCTAGATTTTTTGATGATGGCCATTCTGACTGGTGTGAGATAATATCTCATTGTAGTTTTGATTTGCAATTCTCTAATGAGTAAAGATGTTGAGCATCCTTTCATGTGTTTGTTGGCAGTCTGTATATCTTCTGTGGAGAAATGTCTATTTAGGTCTTCTGCCCATTTTTGGATTGGGTTGTTTGTTTTTTTGTTATTGAGCTGCCTAAGCTGCTTATAAATTTTGGAGATTAATCCTTTGTCAGTTGCTTCATTTTCAAGTATTTTCTCCCATTCTCATGGTTGTCTTTTGGTCTTGTTTATGGTTTCCTTTGCTGTGCAAAAGCTTTTAAGTTTCATTAGGTCCCATGTGTTTATTTTTGTCTTTATTTCCATTTCTCTAGGAGGTGGGTCAAAAAGGATCTTGCTGTGATTTATGTCATAGAGTGTTCTGCCTATGTTTTCCTCTAAGAGTTTGATAGTGTCTGGCCTTACATTTAGGTCTTTAATCCATTTTGAGCTTATATTTGTATATGGTGTTAGGGAGTGATCTAATCTCATACTTTTACATGTCCCTATCCAGTTTTCCCAGCACCACTTATTGAAGAGACTGTCCTTTCTCCACTGTACATTCCTGCCTCCTTTATCAAAGATAAGGTGACCATATGTCCGTGGGTTTATCTCTGGGCTTTCTATCCTGTTCCATTGATCTATCTTTCTGTTTTGGTGCCAGTACCATACTGTCTTGATTACTGTAGCTTTGTAGTATAGTCTGAAGTCAGGGAGCCTGATTCCTCCAGCTCCATTTTTCCTTCACAAGATTGCTTTGGCTATTCGGGGTCTTTTGTGTTTCCATACAAATTGTGAAATTTTTTGTTCTAGTTCTGTGAAAAATGCCAGTGGTAGTTTGATAGGGATTGCATTGAATCTGTAGATTGCTTTGGGTAGGAGAGTCATTTTCACAATGTTGATTCTTCCAATCCAAGAACATGGTACATCTCTCCATCTATTTGTATCATCTTTAATTTCTTTCATCAGTGTCTTATAATTTTCTGCATACAGGTCTTTTGTCTCCTTAGGTAGGTTTATTCCTAGATATTTTATTCTTTTTGTTGCAATGGTAAATGGGAGTGTTTCCTTGATTTCACTTTCAGATTTTTCATCATTAGTGTATAGGAATGCAAGAGATTTCTGTGCATTAATTTTGTATCCTGAAACTTTACCAAATTCATTGATTAGCTCTAGTAGTTTTCTGGTAGCATCTTTAGGATTCTTTATGTATAGTATCATGTCATCTGCAAACAGTGACAGCTTTACTTCTTCTTTTCCAATTTGGATTCCTTTTATTTCCTTTTCTTCTCTGATTGCTGTGGCTAAAACTTCCAAATCTATGTTGAATAAGAGTGGTGAGAGTGGGCAACCTTGTCTTGTTCCTGATCTTAGTGGAAATGGTTTCAGTTTTTCACCATTGAGGACAATGCTGGCTGTGGGTTTGTCATATATGGCCTTTATTATGTTGAGGAAAGTTCCCTCTATGCCTACTTTCTGCAGGGTTTTTATCATAAATGGGTGTTGAATTTTGTCGAAAGCTTTCTCTGCATCAATTGAGATGATCATATGGTTTTTCTCCTTCAATTTGTTAATATGGTGTATCACGTTGATTGATTTGCGTATACTGAAGAATCCTTGCATTCCTGGAATAAACCCCACTTGATCATGGTGTATGATCCTTTTAATGTGCTGTTGGATTCTGTTTGCTAGTATTTTGTTGAGGATTTTTGCATCTATGTTCATCAGTGATATTGGCCTGTAGTTTTCTTTCTTTGTGACATCCTTGTCTGGTTTTGGAATCAAGGTGATGGTGGCCTCGTAGAATGAGTTTGGGAGTGTTCCCCACTCTGCTATATTTTGGACGAGTTTGAGAAGGATAGGTGTTAGCTCTTCTCTAAATGCTTGATAGAATTCACCTGTGAAGCCATCTGGTCCTGGGCTTTTGTTTGTTGGAAGATTTTTAATCACAGTTTCAATTTCAGTGCTTGTGATTGGTCTCTTCATATTTTCTATTTTTTTCTGATTCAGTCTTGGCAGGTTGTGCATTTCTAAGAATTTGTCCATTTCTTCCAGGTTGTCCATTTTATTGGCAGAGTTGCTTGTAGTAATCTCCCATGATCTTTTGTATTTCTGCAGTGTCAGTTGTTAGTTCTCCTTTTTCATTTCTAATTCTATTGATTTGAGTCTTTTCCCTTTTTTTCTTGATGAGTCTGGCTAATGGCTTATCAATTTTGCTTATCTTCTCAAAGAACCAGCTTGTAGTTTTACTGATCTTTGCTATCGTTTCCTTCATTTCTTTTTCATTTATTTCTGATATGATTTTTATGATTTCTTTCCTTCTGCTAACTTTGGGATGTTTTTGTTCTTCTTTCTCTAATTGCTTTAGGTGCAAGGTTAGGTTGTTTATTCGAGATGTTTCCTGTTTCTCAACGTGGGATTGTATTGCTATAAAGTTCCCTCTTAGAACTGTTTTTGCTGCATCCCATAGGTTTTGGGTCGTCGTGTCTCCATTATCGTTTGTTTCTAGGTATTTTTAAATTTCCTCTTTGATTTCTTCAGTGATCACTTCGTTATTAAGTAGTGTATTGTTTAGCCTCCATGTGTTTGTATTTTTTACAGCTCTTTTCCTGTAATTGATATCTAGTCTCATAGCATTGTTGTCAGAAAAGATACTTGATACAATTTCAATTTTCTTAAATTTACCAAGGCTTGATTTGTGACCCAAGATATGATCTATCCTGGAGAATATTCCATGAGCACTTGAGAAAAATGTGTATTCTGTTGTTTTTGGATGGAATGTCCTATAAACATCAATTAAGTCCATCTTGTTTAATGTATCATTTAAAGCTTGTGTTTCCTTATTTATTTTCATTTTGGATGATCTGTCCATTGGTGAAAGTGGGGTGTTAAAGTCCCCTACTATGATTGTGTTACTGTCGATTTCTCCTTTTATGGCTGTTAGTATTTGCCTTATGTATTGAGGTGCTCCTATGTTTGGTGCATAAATATTTACAATTGTTATATCTTCTTCTTGGATCAATCCCTTGATCATTATGTAGTGTCCTTCTTTGTCTCTTCTAGTAGTCTTTATTTTAAAGTCTATTTTGTCTGATATGAGAATTGCTACTCCAGCTTTCTTTTGGTTTCCATTTGCATGGAATATCTTTTTCCATCCCCTTACTTTCAGTCTGTATGTGTCCCTAGGTCTGAAGTGGGTCTCTTGTAGACAGCATATATATGGGTCTTGTTTTTGTATCCGCTTAGCCACTCTGTGTCTTTTGGTGGGAGCATTTAGTCCATTTACATTTAAGGTAATTATCGATATGTATGTTCCTATTCCCATTTTCTTAATTGTTTTGGGTTCGTTATTGTAGGTATTTTCCTTCTTTTGTGTTTCTTGCCTAGAGAAGTTCCTTTAGCATTTGTTGTAAAGCTGGTTTGGTGGTGCTGATCTCTCTCAGCTTTTGCTTGTCTGTATACGTTTTAATTTCTCCATCAAATCTGAATGAGATCCTTGCTGGGTAGAGTAATCTTGGTTGCAGGTTTTTCTCCTTCATCACTTTAATTATGTCCTGCCACTCCCTTCTGGCTTGTAGGGTTTCTGCTGAGAGATCAGCTCTTATCCTGATGGGGATTCCCTTGTGTGTTATTTGTTGTTTTTGCCTTGCTGCTTTTAATATGATTTCTTTGTGTTTAATTTTTGACAGTTTGATTAATATGTGTCTTGGCGTATTTCTCCTTGGATTTATTCTGTATCGGACTCTCTGTGCCTCCTGGACTTGATTAACTATTTCCTTTCCCATATTAGGGAAGTTTTCAACTATAATCTCTTCAAATATTTTCTCAGTCCCTTTCTTTTTCTCTTCTTCTTCTGGAACCCCTATAATTCGAAAGTTGGTGCGTTTAATGTTGTCCCAGAGGTCTCTGAGACTGTCCTGTGTTCTTTTCATTCTTTTTTCTTTATTTTGCTCTGCAGCAGTTATTTCCACTATTTTATCTTCCAGGTCACTTATCAGTTCTTCTGCCTCAGTTATTCTGCTATTGATCCCATCTAGAGTATTTTTTATTTCATTTATTGTGTTTTTAATCGATGCTTGATTCATCTTTAGTTCTTCTAGGTCCTTGTTAACTGTTTCTTGCATTTTGTCTATTCTATTTCCAAGATTTTGGATCTGGGAAATAGAATCTTGGATCATCTTTACCATCATTATTCTGAATTCTTTTTCAGGTAGACTGCCTAGTACCTCTTCATTTGTTAGGTCTGGTGGGTTTTTATCTTGCTCCTTCTCCTGCTGTGTGTTTTTCTGTCTTCTCATTTTGCTTATGTTACTGTGTTTGGGGTCTCCTTTTTGCAGGCTGCAGGTTTGTAGTTCCTGTTGTTTTTGGTGTCTGTCCCCAGTGGCTAAGGTTGGTTTAGTGGGTTGTGTAAGCTTCCTGGTGGAGGGGACTAGTGCCTGTGTTCTGGTGGATGAGGCTGGATCTTGTCTTTCTGGTGGGCAGGTCCACGTCTGGTGGTGTGTTTTGGGGTGTCTGTGGACTTTTTATGATTTTAGGCAGCCTCTCTGCTAATGGGTGGCGTTGTGTTCCTGTCTTGCTAGTTATTTGTCATAGGGTGTCCAGCACTGTAGCTTGCTGGTCGTTGAGTGAAGCTGGGTGCTGGTATTGAGATGGAGATCTCTGGAAGATTTTTGCCGTTTGATTTTATGTGGAGCTGGGATGTTTCTTGTGGACCAGTGTCCTGAAGTTGGCTCTCCCACCTCAGAGGCACAGCCCTTACTCCTGGCTCCTCAATTAAGGATGATTTGTTGTCTATTCATGTATTCCACAGATGCAGGGTACATCAAGTTGATTGTGTAGCTTTAATCCGCTGCTTCTGAGGCTGCTGGGAGAGGTTTCCCTTTCTCTTCTTTGTTCTCACAGCTCCTGGGTCTCAGCTTTGGATTTGGCCCCGCCTCTGCGTGTAGGTCGCCGGAGGGCGTCTGTTCTTCGCCCAGACAGGACAGGGTTAAAGGAGCAGCCTCTTCGGGGACTCTGGCTCACTCAGGCCGGGTGGGAGGGAGGGGCACGTAGTGCGGGGCGAGCCTGCAGCGGCAGAGGTCGGTGTGACGTTGCACCAGCCCGAGGCGCGCCGTGCGTTCTCCCAGGGAAGCCGCCCCTGGATCCCGGGACCCCGGCAGTGGCGGGCTGCACAGGGTCCCGGAAGGGCGGTGTGGACAGTGACCTGCGCTCGCACACAGGCCTCTCGGAGGCGGCAGCAGCAGCCCCAGCGTCCCACGCCCGTCACTGGGCTCCGCGCTTTCAGTCGTGACTCGCGCCCGTCTGTGGAGCCCCTTTAAGCAGCGCTCTTAATCCCCTCTCCTCGCGCACCAGGAAACCAAGAGGGAAGAAAAAGTCTCTTGCCTCTTCGGCAGCTCCAGAGTTTTCCCGGACTCCCTGCCGGCTAGCTGTGGCACACCAGCCCCCTTCAGGCTGGGTTGTCGCCGCCAGCCCCAGTCCTCTCCCTGCGCTCCCACCGAAGC
Source organism: Mesoplodon bidens (assembly GCF_964165515.1). Classification (NCBI taxonomy): domain Eukaryota; kingdom Metazoa; phylum Chordata; class Mammalia; order Artiodactyla; family Ziphiidae; genus Mesoplodon; species Mesoplodon bidens. The sequence continues at coordinate 93,106,351 of NC_138163.1, read as the reverse complement.
CCGAGCCTCAGCTTCCAGCGCCGCCTGCCCCGGCGGGCGAGCAGACAAGCCTCTTGGGCTGGTGAGTGCCGCTCGGCACTGATCCTCTGTGCGGGAATCTCTCTGCTTTGCCCTACCCAGGTATGTGGGGAGTTTCTTGCCTTTTGGGAGGTCTGGGGTCTTCTGCCAGCATTCAGTAGGTGTTCTGTAGGAGTTGTTCCACGTGTAGCTGTATTTCTGGTGTATCCGTGGGGAGGCACATTTAAAGTGTGTTTCTAGTATGCAGCATATAATTGGGTCTTGCTTTTTATCCAATATGGCAATCTCTGCCTGATTGCATGTGGGCATGTAGACCATTTCCTTTTAATGGTTGTTGATATTGCTAAGGTTGAGTCTATTATTTTGCTCTTTGTTTTCTTTTAGTCTGCTCTTTTGTATAATCGCTTTTCCCTCTTTTTCTTCCTCCTTTAGGACTAATGGAGTATTTTTATGATTCCATTAATATAATTAATTGGCTTATTAGTTATAACTCTTTGTTTTTTTTATTTTAGCTGTTGCTTTAACATTTACTGTGTATATCTTTGATATATTACAGTCTTTCTTAAAGTTTATTATACTATTTAATGTATAGTATAAAAAACTTACAATAGAATACTTCCATTTTTCTCCTCCTAGCTTTTTTTCCCTATTGTTGTCATGCTTTTATCTTATATGCTTAACCATTTGGTAACAATTTCTGGTGCACTTCATTCTTCTGTGTAAATACAGATTTCTAAGTGGCATCATTTTCTTGTTGCCCAGAGGTCATCCTATAACTTTTCTTTTAGTCCAGGGCTGCTGGAAATGAAATAATTCAACTTTTAAATTACTGAAATGTCTCTGTTTGGCCACCTTGTTGTTCTTGTTCTTCTTTTTCTTGTTCTTGTTCTGTTTCTCCTTTTTCTTCAACTACTCTTACCATATGCATGCCGATTTATTTCATCTCTGTAGTACTGAAAATTCAGATGGGTTTTGGTAAATTATTCAAGTATTACACACTTAATCAGGTGGTGATGACATTCATGTTTATGATTTCTTATGTAGTCTTTTTAGGAAAATTGGCAGTCACTGGAAATTAGTATGTGGCTACCTAGCAAGTGCTTTCCCCCATCTCTGTCAGGATCGAAAATCAAAAGCAGCTTACATTTGTATAGCAAGGAAAATAGAGTGTTTTCACTCTTTTGTTCAGGCCTATATCAAGTCTCCTGCATTGTCAGGTCTGGAAGGACAGTAATCATCTTGATTTTCTGAAAAACATTGCACTGGTCCATTATATGTATTGACATTAGATAATAAATGGAAGTGTTGGGCAGGAAGTAGAAGGCTTTTAGATGGCTGAGTATGAAACATGCATGATAATCATTGGGAGATAAAATATAAATATTCAGGAACTATCCATATTGATGAAGTCTGTAGAGGATTAGTGGTCTGAGGTACATTGGGTTATATTTTCAAAAGTGAGAGACAAAAAAAAGTGAGAGACAACTTGTTGCACTGATTTTGGAGGCATGTTACACTGCATTTAGGCAAGTTGTACTCTTGTATTTGCTGGATTGTCCATAAGGTTTTTGAGTGGGACCTGGAGCAAAAGAAGGCTTTACAGTGATTCAGGCCAGTGTGCAAACTGTTTTACCTCATGAGCCTTATGATCCATTAGACAAAATGGTATCAGAAATATCTGTGCAGTTAGATATGCATTGTGGAGCTGTTGGAATACATCATAGAAAAATCACAGGCTCTTAAGGTTTTGGAATAAAGTATGCTTTTTCCTGCTAACTATCCTCCATTCGAAAAACAGCTTCTGACCTGCTATTTGGTCTTGGTAGTGACTAACCTCCTGAATCTAGGACAGCAAGTGATTATGTGCCCCAAAATGTTTGTCATGAACTGTTCTATTCCACCAAATCAGAATATTGGATATATGTTGTGCTGTTCCTTTGTTAAATTGAATGGTATGTATGAGAACAGACCAAAACAGGATCAAAAGGCACAAGTAGAGTGTATGAGCAACTGGATCACACTCTGATGATACTGATTCCCACTGCTTCAACACCTGTTACTGAACTCACCTTATTGCTTTATGGGGAGTTCACTATAACCAGCTAGTAGAGGAGGAAACAGCACACTCCTGGTTTATAGATGGGTTTGCAAGTATGGTGGCATCAGGTGGAAGTCTATGACTATTGTATTATAGTCCAATTCAGGGGTATCCACGAGAGGCTGAAGTGAAGTAAAATCCTGCCACTGAGCAGAGTTTGGGGAGGTACATTTACTTGTTCATTTTGTTAGGAGGAGAGATGTCCTGAGTTTAGACTTTATTGATCTGTGTCCAACGGCTGAATGAGTTTACTGATAGTCTGGGACTAGGAAAGAATATGATAGGAAAATTGGTGACAAACAAGTCTGGAGGCTAGTTATGTGGATGGAATTCTAGGGATAGGCACAGAGTGGAGGGATGTAAATGCTTACCAGGGGATAGGACATTAGAAGGTAGAAAACAAATGAGTTCTGGGTATTTATTTCTTTGGCTCTTTGTCCTGAGGCATGTACTGACCATTACAATATTTCTATTCTTAAGGTCTCATCTCCTGATAGAGCGGCCTTTTCTGCCAGGTTCATACTCCTTTCCAGTTTGTGGGTGTAATGACTACTTCCTGGCACAAGTCCCAGGGTCCTTTATCATACACTCTTGGTTTCTATTAAATCTGCCAATGCTTTATAAAGAGCCCAAGACTCATGGATTATTTAGAAATATGTTGTTTAGTTTCCAAGCCTTTGGAGATTTTCCAGTTATCTTTCTGTTACTCATTTCTAATATGATTTTATTGTAGTCATAAAATGTATTCTGTATGATTTCAATTCTTTTAAATTAGTTGAGGTTTTTTTCATGGCCCAGGATATGGTCTTTGGGTACTTAAGAAGACTCTGTATTCTGTTGTTGGATGAAGTAGTCTATAAATGATGATTAGATCCTGTTGTTTCATGGTAGTATTCAGTTATGGTACATTATTGTTGATTTTCTGTCTGGTTGTTCTATCTATTGTTGAACAAGCCATATTGAAGTCCCCAGATAAAATTATGAATTTGCATGTTTCTATTTTCAGTTCTATAAGTTTTTACTTCACATATTTTGCAGTCTGTTGTTTAGTGCATAAACATTTAGGATTACTATCTCTTTTTGGTGGATTGACCCTTTTATCATTATATGATATCCCTCTCTGTGCATGTAAATTTTCTTTGCTCTGAAATCTACTTTATCTGATATTGTATTAGTCAGGGTTCTCCAGAGAAACAGAACAAATAGTATGTGTATATATATATAGAGAGATTTATTTTAAGGAATGGCCCATATGATTATGTAGGCTGGCAGGTCCAAAACCTGCAGTCAAGTCTGAAGGCTATCAGGCTGGAGACCCAGAAAAGAACTGATGTTGCAGTTAAAATCCAAAGGCTATACTGCTGGCAGAATACTGTCTTGCCTGGGAAAGTCAGTCTTTTGTTCTATTCAGACCTTCAAATGGTAGTCCCTCCACAATATGGAAGGCATTTGGATTTACTTAAAGTCTACTGATATAAATGTTAATCTCATCCAAAAACATCCTCACAGAAACACCCGGAATAGTGTTTGACCATACACATGGACACCATAGCCCAGCCAAGTTGATGTATAAAATTAACCATCACAGATATTAACATAGCCACTCCTGATCTCTTTTGATTAATATTTGAATGATATATCTTTTTCCATCCTTTTGATTTCAACATACCTAAGTCATTATGTTTGAAGTAAATTTCTTGTAGTCAGCATGTAGTTGGGTCATGTTATTTTTTTTAACTTACTTTGACAATCTCAGTCTTTTTTTGACAATCTCAGTCTTAATTGGTATATTTAGATGATTTATATTTAATATAAATGTAATGTAACATGTTAAGGCTTAAGTCTGCCATTTTAATTTTTGAAATTTATTTTATTTATTTTTTTATACAGCAGGTTCTTATTAGTCATCAATTTTATACACATCAGTGTATACATGTAAATCCCAATCGCCCAATTCCTCACACCACAACCACCTCCGTCCTGCCTCTTTCCCCCCTTGGTGTCCATACGTTTGTTCTCTACATCTGTGTCTCTATTTCTGCCCTGCAAACCAGTTCATCTGTACCATTTTTCTAGGTTCGACATATATGCGTTAATATATGATATTTGTTTTTCTCTTTCTGACTTACTTCACTCTGTATGACAGTCTCCATCCACGTCTCAATGAATGACCCAACTTCATTCCTTTTTATGGCTGAGTAATAATCCATTGTATATATGTACCACAACTTCTTTATTCATTCGTCTGTCGATGGGCATTTAGGTTGCTTCCATGACCTGGCTATTGTAAATAGTGCTGCAATGAACATTGGGGTGCATGTGTTTTTTTTTTTTTTTTGCGGTACACGGGCCTCTCACCACTGTGGCCTCTCCCGCTGTGGAGCACAGGCTCCAGACGTGCAGGCTCAGCGGCCATGACTCATGGGCCCAGCCGCTCTGTAGCATGTGGGATCCTCCCAGACTGGGGCATGAAACCATGTACTCTGCATCAGCAGGTGGACTCCCAACCACTGTGCTACCAGGGAAGCCCAGCATGTGTCTTTTTGAATTATGGCTTTCGCTGGGTATATTCCCAGGAGTGGGATTGCTGGATCATATGGTAATTCTATTTTTAGATTTTTAAGGAACCTTCATACTGTTCTCCATAGTGTCTGTATCAATTTACATTCCTACCAACAGTGCAAGGGGGTTCCCTTTTCTCCACACCCTCTCATTTGTTGTTTGTAGATTTTCTGATGATGCCCGTTCTAACTGGTGTGAGGTGATACCTCATTGTAGTTTTGATTTGAATTTCTCTAATAATTAGTGATGTTGAGCAGTTTTCATTTGCTTCTTGGCCATCTGTATGTCTTCTTTGGAGAAATGTATACTTAAGTCTTCTGCCCATTTTTTAATTAGGTTGTTTGTTTTTTTTAACATTGATCTGCATGAGCTGTTTATATATTTTGGAGATTAATCCTTTGGCCGTTGATTCGTTTGCAAATATTTTCTCCCATTCTGAGGGTTGTCTTTTCTTCTTGTTTATGGTTTCCTTTGCTGTGCAAAAGATTTTAAGTTTCATTGGGTCCCATTTGTTTATTTTTGTTATTTCCATTAATCTAGGAGGTGGATCAAAAAAATACCTTGCTCTGATTTATGTCAAAGAGTGTTGTTTCTATGTTTTCCTCTAAGAGTTGTATAGTGTCCGGACTTACATTTAGGTCTCTAATCCCTTTTGAGTTTATTTTTGTGTATGGTGTTAGGGAGTGTTCTAGTTTCATTCTTTTACATGTAGCTCTCCAGTTTTCCCAGCACCACTTACTGAAGAGACTGTCTTTTCTCCATTGTATATCCTTGCCTCCTTTGTCATAGATTAGTTGACCATAGGTGCGTGGGTTTATCTTTGGGATTTCTATCTCCATTGATCTATGTTTCTGTTTTTGTGCCAGTACCATATTGTCTTGATTACTATAGCTTTGTAGTATAGTCTGAAGTCAGGGAATCAGATTCCTCCAGCTCGGTTTTTTTCCATCAAGACTGCTTTGGCTAATCGGGGTCTTTTGTGGCTCCATACATATTTTAAGATTTTTTGTTCTAGTTCTTTAAAAAATGCCATTGGTAATTTGGTAGGGATTGCATTGCTTTGGGTAGTATAGTCATTTTCAAAATGTTGATTCCTCCAATCCAAGAACATGGTATGTCTCTCCATCTGTTTGTATCATCTTAATTTCTTTCATCAGTGTCTTATAGTTTTCTGCATACAGGTCTTTTGTCTCCATTGGTAAGTTTATTCCTAGGTATTTTATTCTTTTTCTTGCAATAGTATATGGGAATGTTTCCTTAATTTCTCTTTCAGATTTCTCATAATTATTGTATAGGAATGCAAGAGATTTCTGTGCATTAATTTTGTATCCTGCAACTTTACCAAATTCATTGATTAGCTCTAGTAGTTTTCTGGTCGCATTTTTAGGATTCTCCATGTGTAGTATCATGTCATCTGCAAACAGTGACAGTTTTACTTCTTCTTTTCCAATTTGGATTCTTTTTATTTCTTTTTCTTCTCTGATTGCCATGGATAGGACTTCTAAAACTATATTGAATAATAGTGGTTAGAGTGCACATCCTTGTCTTGTTCCTGATCTAGAGGAAATGCTTTCAGTTTTTCACCATTGAGAAAGATGTTTGCTGTGGGTTTGTCATATAGGGCATTTATTATTTTGAGGTAGGTTCCCTCTATGCCAAATTTCTGGAGAGTGTTTATCATAAATGGGTGTTGCATTTTGTCAAAGCTTTTTCTGCATCTATTGAGAAAATCATATGGATTTTATTCTTCAATTTGTTAATATGGTGTAACACACTGATTGATTTGCATATATTGATGACTCCTTGCATCCCTGGGATAAATCCCACTTGATCATGGTGTATGATCCTTTTCCTGTGTTGCTGGATTCTGTTTGCTAGTATTTTGTTGAGGATTTTTGCATGTATATTCATCAGTGATATTGGTCTGTAATTTTCTTTTTTTGTAGTATCTTTGTCTGGTTTTGGTATCAGGTGGCCTCATAGAATGAGTTTGGGAGTGTTCCATCCTCTGCAAATTTTTGGAAGAGTTTGAGAAGGATGGGTGTTAGCTCTTCTCTAAATGTTTGATAGAATTCACCTGTGAAGCCATCTGGTCCTGGACTTTTGTTTGTTGGAAGATTTTTAATCACAGTTTCAATTTCATTACTTGTGACTTGTATGTTGATATTTTCTGTTTCTTCCTGGTTCAGTCTTGAAAGGTTATACCTTTCTAAGAATTTGTCCATTTCTTCCAGGTAGTCGATTATTATTGGCATAGAGTTGCTTGTAGTAGTCTCTTAGGATGCTTTGTATTTCTGTGGTGTCTGTTGTAATTTCTCCTTTTTCATTTCTAATTTTATTGATTTGAGTCCTCTCCCTCTTTTTCTTGATGAGTCTGGTTAATGGTTTATCAATTTTGTTTATCTTCTCAAGAAACCAGCTTTTAGTTTTATTGATATTTGCTATTGTTTTCTTTGTTTCTGTTTCATTTATTTCTGCTCTGATCTTTATGATTTCTTTCCTTCTGCTAACTTTGGGTTTTGTTTGTTCTTCTTTCTCTAGTCCCTTTAGGTGTAAGGTAGATTGTTTATTTGAGCTTTTTCTTGTTTCTTGAGGTAGGCTTGTATAGCTATAAACGTCCATCTTAGAACTGCTTTTGCTGCATCCAATAGGTTTTGGATCATCGTGTTTGCATTGTCATTTTTCTCTAGGTATTTTTTGATTTCCTCTTTGATTTCTTCAGTGATCTGTTGGTAATTTAGTAACGTATTGTTTAGCCTCCATGTGTTTGTGTTTTTTACGTTTTTTCCCCTTTAATTCATTTCTAATCTCATAGCGTTGTGATCAGAAAAGATGCTTGATATGATTTCAATTTTCTTAAATTTACTGAGGCTTGATTTGTGACCCAAGATGTGATCTATAGTGGAGAATGTTCCATGCGCACTTGAGAAAAATGTGTAATTTGCTGTTTTTGGATGGAATGCCCTCTAAATATCAATTAAATCTATCTAGTCTATTGTGTCATTTAAAGCTTCTGTTTCCTTATTTATTTTCATTTTGGATGATCTGTCCATTGGTGTAAGTGAGGTGTTAAAGTCCCGCACTATTATTGTGTTACTGTCAGTTTCCTCTTTTATAGCTGTTAGCAGTTGCCTTATGTATTGGGGTGCTCCTATGTTGGGGGCATATATATTTATAATTGTTGTATCTTCTTCTTGGATTGATCCCTTGATCATTATGTAGTGTCCTTCCTTATCTCTTGTAACATTCTTTATTTTAAAGTCTATTTTATATGATATGAGTATTGCTACTCCAGCTTTCTTTTGATTTCCATTTGCATGGAATATCTTTATCCATCCCCTCAGTTTCAATCTGTATGTGTCCACAGGTCTGAAGTTGGTGTCTTTTAGACATTATATATATGGGTCTTGTTTCTGTATCCATTCAGCTAGCCTGTGTCTTTTGGTTGGAGCATTTAATACATTCACGTTTAAGGTAAACTATAATTCAAAAAGAGTCATGTACCTATATGTTCATTGCAGCTCTATTTGCAATAACCAGGATATGGAAACAACCTAAGTGTCCATCAATAGATGAATGGGTAAAGAAGATGTCACACATGTATACACTGGAATATTACTCAGCCATAAAATGAAACAAAATTGAGTTATTTGTAGTGAGGTGGATGGACCTAGAGTCTGTCATACAGAGTGAAGTAAGTCAGAAAGAGAAGAATAAATACCATATGCTAACACATATATATGGAATCTAAGAAACAAAAAAGGTCATGAAGAACCTAGTGGTAAGATGGAAATAAAGACACAGACCTCCTTGAGAATGGACTTGAGGATATGGGGAGGGGGAAGGGTAAGCTGTGACAAAGTGAGAGAGTGGCATGGACATATATACACTACAAAACTTAAAATAGATAGCTAGTGGGAAGCAGCTGCATAGCACAGGGAGATCAGCTCGGTGGTTTGTGACCACCTAGATTGGTGGGTTAAGGAGGGTGGGAGGGAGGGAGACACAAGAGGGAAGAGATATGGGAACATATGTATATGTATAACTGATTCACTTTGTTATAAAGCAGAAACCAACACACCATTGTAAAGAAATTATACTCCAATAAAGATGTTAAAAAATAATTATCAATATATATGATCCTATGACCATTTTCTTAATTGCTTTGTGTTTGTTTTTGTAGGTCCTTTTCTTCTCTTGTGTTTCCCACTTAGAGAAGTTCCTTTAGCATTTGTTGTAGAGCTGGTTTTGTGGTGCTGAATTTTGTTAGCTTTTGCTTGTCTGTAAAGCTTATGATTTCTCCATCTGAATGAGATCCTTGCTGCGTAGAGTAATCTTAGTTGTAGGTTCTTCCCTTTCATCACTTTAAGTATATTATGCCAGTCCCTTCTGGCTTGCAGAGTTTCTGCTGAGAAATCAGCTGTTAACCTATGGGAGTTCCCTTGTATGTTATTTGTCATTTTTCCCTTGCTGCTTTCAATAATTTTTCTTTGTCTTTAATTTTTGCCAATTTGATTACTATGTGTCTCAGTGTGTTTCTCCTTGGGTTTATTCTGTGTGGGACTCGCTGCACTGCCTGAACTTGGGTGGCTATTTCCTTTCCCATGTTAGGGAAATTTTTGACTATAATCTCTTCAAACATTTTCTCTGTCTTCTCCTTCTGGGACCCCTATAATGCAAATGTTGTTGTGTTTAATCTTGTCCCAGAGGTCTCTTAGGCTGTCTTCATTTCTTTTCATTCTTTTTTCTTTATTCTGTTCCACAGCAGTGAATTCCACAATTCTGTCTTCCAGGTCACTTATCTTTTCTTCTGCCACAGTTATTCTGCTCTTGATTCCTTCTAGTGTAGTTTTCATTTCAGTTATTTTACTGTTCATCTCTGTTTATTTGTTCTTTAATTCTTCTAGGTGTTTGTTAAACGTTTCTTGCACCTTCTCGATCTTTGCCTCCATTCTTTTTCTGAGGTCCTGGATCATCTTCACTATCATTATTCTGAGTTCTTTTTTTGGAAGGTTGCCTATTTCCACTTCATTTAGTTGTTTTTCTGGGGTTTTATCTTGTTCCTTCATCTGGTACATAGCCCTCTGCCTTTTCATCTTGTCTATCTTTCTGTGAGTCAAGACTACTCTTGCCTTATTAATTTTCAGTCCAGATGATATGTTCACTGATGTAACTAGGGTGTTAAAGTTGCCTACTCTCGTTGTATTATTGTCAGTTTCACCCTTTATTTCTGTTAGTGTTTGCTTTGTATACTTAGGTGCTCCTGTTTTCAGTGTGTTTATGTTAATGAGTGCAATATTCTCTTCTTGTACTAATCCCTTTATCATTATATAATGCCCTCTTTTGTCTTTTGTTATAGACTTTGTTATAAATTCTATTTTGTCTGATATGAGTATTGCTACCTTCCCTTTCTTGTCTTTTCTTTTTACATAAAATGTCTTTTTCTATCTGTTAACTTTCTGTCTGTGTGTCTTTAGCTCTGAAGTGAGTCTCCTGTAGGCAGCATACAGATAAGTCTTGTTTTTTTATTCAGTCGGCACCTTAGGTCTTTTGACTGGATCATTTATTCCATGGATATATAATGTGATTATTGAAAGATACATACTGCCATTTTATTACTTGTTTTTCAGTTGTTTTTGTAGTTTTTCTCTGTTCATTTCTTCCTTTTTGGTTTGATGATTTTCTTTAGCATTATTTGCATCTCTTTCTCTTTAGTGTCTGTGTATCTATTGTAAGTTTTTGACTTGTGGTTACCAGGGTGTTCACATATGTTAACCTATAACTATACATACTTTTCTAAAACTGGCAGTCATTTAAGCTCAAACACATTCTAAAATATGTACATTTTTATCCCCCAGCCCCACATTTTTGTTTCTGATGTCACATTTTACATCTTCATGTTTATCCCTTAACGGTTTACTGTAGTTATAATTGCTTTTACAATTTTTTTTATCTTTTAATCTTCATAGTAGCTTATTTAAATGGTGAAACTCAGTCCCTACTATATACTTGCCTTTAGTATTGGGATTTTTCCTTTCCTATAAATTCTTACTTCTTGTTATAGTCTTTTCTTTCCACTTAAAGAAGACCCTTGAACATTTCTTTAGGGTGGGTTTAATATTGATGAACTCTTTAGGTTTTGCTTGTCTGAGAACTTCTTTATCTATTGTTCAATTCTAAATGATAATATTGCTGGGTAGAATATCCTAGGTTGCAGATTTTTCCTTTTCAACACTCTGAATATATTATGCCACTCCCTTCTGACCTACAAAATATTTGCCAAAAAATCAACTGATAGCCTTGTGGGTGTTCCCTTGTATAAAACCCTTTGTTTTTCTCTTACTGCCTTTATAATTCTCTCTTTATATTTAACTTTTACCATATTAATTATGACATGTCTTGGTGTGGGTCTGTTTGAGTTCCTCTTGATTGAGACCCTCTGTGTTTCCTGTACTTGGATATCTGTTTCCTTCTTCAGGTTGGGAAGTTTTCACCCATGATTTCATTAAATAAAATTTCAAATCCCTTCTCTCTCTTCTCCTTCTGGAACCCCTATAAGGTGAATATTGCTATGCTTGATGTTATCCCAAATATCCCTTAAATCGTTCTCATTAAAACTTCTTTTCTTTTTGCTGTTCTGATTGGTTGATTTCCAATATTCTATCTCTCAGATCACTTATGCATTTTGCTATATCACCTAGTCTGCTGTTTATTCCTTGTTGTGTGTTTTTCCTTTCAGTTATTGTACTCTTCAGTTCTGACTGCTTCTTTTCTATATTTTTGAGTTCCTTTTAAAAATTCTCACTGTGTTCATCTATTCTTTCCCCTAATTCAGTTAGCATTCTTATTATCTGGTAGATTAATTAACCAAGGAGGTAAAAGACCTATACTCTGAAAACTATAAATCATTGATAAAGGAAATTGAAGATGATACAAAGAAATGGAAAAATATCCCATGTTCTTGTATTGGAAGAATTAACATTGTTAAAATGGCCATACTGCCCAAAGCAGTCTACAGATTTAATGCAATCCCTATCAAATTACCCATGACATTTTCCACAGAACTAGAGCAAATAATCCTAAAATTTATGTGGAACCATGGAAGACCCAGAATTGCCAAAGCAACCCTGAGGAAAAAGAACAAAGCTAGAGGTATCACACTCCCTGACTTCATACTATACTACAAAGCTGCAGTAGTCAAACCAACATGGTACTGGCACAAAAACAGACACATAGGTCAGTGGAACAGAACAGATAGTGCAGAAATAAACCCACATGCTTACGGCCCATTAATATACAACAAAGGAGGAGAAAAGACAGTCTCTTCAATAAGTAGTACTGGGAAAACTGGACAGCTACATGTAAAAGAATGAAATTAGAATATTTTATCACACCATATACAAAAAATAAACTCAAAATGGATTAAATACTTAAACATAAGACCTGAAACCATAAAACTCTTAGAAGAAAATATAGGCAGAACATTCTTTGACATAAATTGTAACTATATTTTTTTGGATCTGTCTCCTACAGCAAATGAAATTTTAAAAACTAAAGAAATAAGACCTAATTAAACTTAAAAGCTTTTGCACAACCAAGGAAACCATTGACGAAATGAAAAGACAACCTACCTGATGGGAGAAATTATTTGCAAATGATATGACCAATAAAGGGTTAATATCCAAAATATATAAACAGCTCATACAACTCAACATCAAAAAATCAAACAACCCAATTAAAAACTGGGCAGAAGACCTGAATAGACATTTTTCCAAAGAAGACATATGCATGGCCAATAGGCACATAAAAAGATGCTTGACATCACTAATTATTAGAGAAGTGCAAATCAAAACAACAACAAGATATCAGCTCACATCTGTCAGTATGACTATCTTCAAAAAGTCAACAAATAACAAATGTTGCAAGGATGTAGAGAAAAGGGAACCCTTGTACCCTGTTGGTGGGAATATAAATTGGTGCAGCCACTATGGAAGACAATATGGAGGTTCCTCAAAAAACTAAAAATAGGACTACCATATGAACCAGCAATTCCACTCCTGGGTATATATCTAGAAAAAACAAAAATGTTAATTCAAAAGATACATGTACCTGATGTTTATAACAGCATATTTTATAATTGCCAAAATATGGAAGCAACCTAAGTGTCCATCAACAGATGAATGGATAAAGAAGATATATATATACATATGCATATATATATATACATACACATACACATACACGTAACTCAGCCATAAAAAGAATGTAATTCTGTCATTTGCAACATTGTGGATGGATGGACCTAGAGAATATTAGGCTAAGTGAAATGACTCTGACAGAGAATGACAAATACTATATGATATCACTTATACGTGGAATGTAAAAAATAATACAAATGAATGTATATAGTGAAACAGAAACAGACTCATAGATACAGAAAACAAACTAGTGGTTACCAGTGCGGAGAAGGAAGTGGGGAGGGGCAAGTTAAGGGTATGGGATTAAGAGATACAAACTACCATGTATAAAATAGATAAGCAACAAGGTATATTGTACAGAAAAAGGAATTATAGCCATTATTTTGTAATAACTTTTAATGGAGTATAATCTATAAAAAGATTGAATCACTATGTTGTACATCTGAAACTAATATAATATTTTAAATGAAATATTAAAATATTCAATTAAGAAAAAGGAGTGTGGATGTGCACCAAGAATAGAGTTTTGTGTTTGTGCATTCACACCCACTAACAACTCAGAAAGGCATTCTCTTCTCCCCTCTCCTCTCCTCCCATCCTATCAGACCAAGCTCCTCAAGTCTGGCTTCAAACACCATCCCTTGCCCCAAGCTGCACTGGTTCTACTGGCCCTGGAAGAAAACTCACATTTCTCATCCACACTCCCTCTTTCCACTACACTCATTTTACCCTGCCATCCATTCTCCTCACTAGAGCACTCTCATGCTTACCCCTGTCACAAGGCTCAGTATGAGACCACTCCCTCTCCTAGTCTCTCCTTTTTTCTTCTTTGTCAATGGTAAAGCAATGGTAAATGTCCTACAAGGCCTGGCATCAAGAACACCCTCAGATCCTTTGTGTCCCATTTCTATGTCTCCCACTGTTTGTGTATCCCAGTGTCTTTGTGTCTCAACCTTTGAGTGTCACCGTGTTTGTGTATATCCCAGTGACACTGTGTCCAAATGTTTTAGTTTCTGTGTGTCCTAATGTCTTTATGCCCTGGTGTCTCTGTGTTCCAGTGTTTGTATGTCCTAATGACTGTATGTCATAGCTTTTCTCTATGCCCAAGTGTCTATGTGTCTTGGGGTCAGTGTTTGAATATCCCAGCACCGTGTTTCCTGCTGTTGGTATTTACTCTTATGTGTAAATGCCAGTGTCTCTGTGCCCCAGTGTCTGTACATGTCCCAATGACTATATTGAACAGTGATATTATCTTAGCATCTGTGTATATCTCAGAGTCTTTGTTTTTCCAGTTTTAATATGTCCCAGTGGCTGTATATCTCAATGTCTGTGTTTCCTAGGGTCTGTGAGTTGCAGGGTCCGGGTATGTTCCAATGACTGTTTGTCCTAGTCTCTGCGTCCCAGTGTGTGTGTGTCCCAGGGTCTCTGTGTTACAATGTCTCTGTGTGCCCCATTGACCAAGTGTGCCTGTGTATCTGTGTCCCAGTCAGTTGTTCTTATTGTCAGTATGTACTAACTCCTGTTTTCCAGTGTCTATGCATCCTATTTACTGTATGTTCCAATGCTGTATATTTCCTGATGACAGTATATCCCAGTGTTTATGAGCCTTACTTTCTGTGTGTTCCTATATCTGTATGCTTCAGTGTTTGTGTATCCTGATGCTTGTGTTTCCTGGTGTCTGTGTTTCATAGAACCTGTTAATGTCCCAGAGTTGGTGTGTCCCAATGTCTGGGTACCTTGTGTGTGTGCACCAATATCTATGTGTTCCAGTGCCTGTATATCCCAGAATCTGTGTATCCTAGTGACTATGCACCAGTATCTACATTCCCAGTGTCTGAGTGTCTCAATGAATATATATCCCCATGTCACTGTATATCAACGTTTCTATGTGTCTCAAGTTCTATGTGTCTCAGTGTCTATGTACCACAATGTCTATGTATACCAATTTCTCTATCTCTGTAAATAAGTGCATTAGTGTCCATGTGCCCCCAGTGTCTGTGTGTCATAGTGTCAGCATGTTGGTTGTATAGCTCAGTTTCAGTGTTTCTATGTGCCTCAGTTTCTATCCCAGTCTGTGTGCCCTAGTGTTTTCATACTGGTGTCTGTGTATTTTAATATCTGTGAAAAGAGTGTCTGTATGTCCCAGTGTCACTGTATCTTCATGTCTGTAAGTTCCAGTGTCTATGTGTCCTAGTGTCTATGCAAATCCCAATGGACTGTATGTTCTATTGTCTGTCAATGTCTGTATGTCCCAGTGTTTGTGTGTTCCAAAGTGACTGTGTGTCCCAGAGTAAGCATGTTGCAGTGTGTCTATGTATTTCAGTGTTTTGTGCGCCTTAGTGTCTGTACCCCAGTTTCTGTGTGTTTGAGTCTGCGTATCCCAGTGTCTACATGTTTCAGTGACTGTGTCCCTATGTCAGCATGTTGTATTCTGTCTGAGTTTCAGTGTTTGTGTGCCTCAGGGACTATATCACACTGTCTGTATGTCCTAGTGTTTGCGTGTCCTTGAATCTGTAGGTTTAAGTGTTTGCTACTGTATATGCCAGTATCTGTATGTTTTCTGGTGTCTGTATGTCCTAGTTTCTGAGGACCCCAATGTTTGTATGTTCCAGTGTGTACCACAACATCTCTATGTGTCAGTGTTTGTGTGTCTC
Source organism: Mesoplodon bidens (assembly GCF_964165515.1). Classification (NCBI taxonomy): domain Eukaryota; kingdom Metazoa; phylum Chordata; class Mammalia; order Artiodactyla; family Ziphiidae; genus Mesoplodon; species Mesoplodon bidens. The sequence continues at coordinate 93,090,821 of NC_138163.1, read as the reverse complement.
AGGGTCTGTAAGTCCCAGTGGTTGTTTGTCTCAGTGTCTGTGTACCTTGTTTCCCAGTGCCTAGGTGCCCTACTGACTGTATCCCTGTGTTTCTGTACATCCAAGTGTCTATGTGTCTCAGGGACTGTGTCCCAGTGTCTGTACACCCAAGTATCTGTGTGTCTCAATGTTTATGTATCCCGGTGTCTATGTACCTCAATGTCTATAAGTCCCTGTTTCTGTCTACTGACTGTGCAACAGTCTGTGTGTCAAAATGACTGTGTGTCACAGTGTATATATAACTCCCAGTATCTGTAGATCACAGCCTGTCTGTACTCTAATGCTTGGGTGTCCCAATATCTGTTTATGTCCTAACAACTGTATGTTCTAGTGTCTGTGTGTCTTGATGTCTGTGAATGTTCTGGTATCTGTGTTCCTCAATTTTTATATGTCCCATGGTTTGTGTACCCCAGTGACTATTTCCACGTTGCATATGTCTCTTAGTTTCAGTGTTTTTGTGTACTTCAGTACCTGTAGCCCAGTGTTTGTGTGTCACAACATCTGTTTGATCCAGTTCTGTGGTGGTTCTATGGTGGTTCTGGGTCTCTATGTGCCTCAATAACTGTATGTCCCATGATGTGTCCCAGTTTCTGTGTGTTCCAATGTCAGTGTGCCTCAGTGTATGTATATTCCAGTGTTTGCTTGTTCCACTGTTTGTGAGGTAAAGTGTGTGTCGCAGTGTTTTTATATGTCCTTATGTCTGTGTGCCTCAATATTTATATTCTATTGTCTGTGTGTCCCAGTCTCAACATGCTCCTGTGTGTCTCTGAGTTTCAGTTTTTGTGTGCTTCAGTCTCTATACCCAAGTTTCCTTGTGTCCCAGTGTGTGTGTGTGTCCCAGGTTTTATGTGTCCCTGTTTGTGTATCCCTTTTTGTGTTCCTGAGTCTTTACATGTTCCTGAATCTTTGCACTTTCCTGAGTCTTTATTGTGTCCTCGAGTCATTGTTCATCCTTGAGTCTGCATGTTCCTGAGTCTTTGCATGTGATCTAAGATCTAGTGTCTGTTCATCTCCATGTCAGGGCACCCATGAGCCTCTGTGTTCCAGTATCTGTGTGTTCCTGTCTTTGTGCATCCCCAAGTTTTGCATATCCCTGAACTTTTGTGATCCAGTGTAAGTGTGTCCTGGAGTCTCTATATTCCTGTCTGGGTGTCTTTCTCTGAGCCTCTGTGTTCTAGTGTCTATATTAATGAATCTGCACATGCCTCCTTCCATGTGCCCTTGGTTGGTGAGTCTCTGAGTCTATGCATCTCTGGGGCTCTCCATGTCTGTGATTTGGTATTTATCCTACTTCTCTATTTATTTTCGCGAGATTTTGCCAGTGTTTCTGTATTATTTTCTTGATGTTGCTGTGTCTTAAGTTGCTCTGTGTCTCAGTGCCTCTCTTTCTTAGTCCATTGATCTTTTTCTCTAGATTCCCATGACTGTGTTCTTGTTTCTATGGGTCTATTTGTCAGGGTGTCTCTCTGTATCTGTTCCTCTTTTCGTCTTGCTCTGTCCCTGGTATAGTTTTGATCTGACTCACCACGTCCGTGTCCCTGTCTCTGTTTGTGTCTGGTGTCTGGATCCATGTCTTTTTATTTTTGACCCACTATTTATGTGTCCTTGGGTCTGATTCACTGTCCCCATCCTTTCATCTGTGGCCTTGGCTGCCTTTTTGTGTGTCTCTATTTCTGGGTAAACCAAGTGTATCTTGATTCTGTGTCTTTGCCCATTTGCTTGTGTTCTGTGTACCTGTTTCTCTGTGTCTAGGTTTCTTTATTCCTATCTTGATGCTTCCAGAAGTGTGCCTGTGTTTTTGTCCCTATGTCTAGCCTGTATCCATATGATTGTGTTTGTGAGTTCACATCCCCATGTCTACTTGTTCTAAGATTTCTGTCTCTGAATTCCTGTGTCCCTGTCATTGTGTCACAATGTCCCCATTATTCCTGGGCCTCTATTTTGTCTGTCCTTATGTCTCTGTTACCTGGTCTGATGATTCAGAAAATGTCCTTGCCCTCAAAGAGCTCACAGTCTAAGTAAGGGATCCAGACAAGTAAATAGATGATTACTACACAGTATGATAGGTTAGCTTGAATGGAATGTGGGAGTGGGCTATGGTAACAGGAGGGGACCACACTCAATCTATGGGAGGGGTCAGGGAAGGCCTCCTAGAGGAAGTAGGCAACTAAGACTTGAAGAATATGTAAAATTTACCTGCATGAAGCCAAGGAAGGGAGTCCCACATAGAAGGAAAAGCACATGCAAAGGCCCATTGGTGGGAGAGAGCATTGTTTGTTAGGGGAACTGTAAGAGCTTTAAATATGTCATGGGAGCCAGAGAAGGTCGTGAGCAGGACTGGTGCCTCAGTTTTTTGTTTTAAGGAAGTCACTTCTAAGGCTGCTGTGGAGTATGGATTGGAAAGAGTAGAGACTGGAGACAGTAAGGACTGTGAGGAGGCAGAAGTCCCTAAGCCTCTAGATCCATAGATCTGCATGTCTTTGTGTGTGTGTTCTGGTATATGTGTCACTTAGTGCATGTGTTAGTGTGCATGTCCCTGTGTGTTTCCACGTCATCGGGGCTTTGTTCCTGGCTCACCCTATGCCCTGGCCTCTGGGTCTCCAAAAGTCAGGTCTCCTGCTCTGGGGTTCAGGGGCCATCACAGGACATAGGCAATGTAGGGGTGGCCCAGCAGCTGCTGTACATGAGAGTGCTTCACCAGCCAGCAGGAAGCCCAGCGGGGTGGCAGCCTTGGTGAGTCCTTCAGCAGCCTCTTGCCTAGGATCACAGGCACATCTGGGTCCTGGTGCCTCCTCAAGCTTGGCCCCATAGGCCCTGCCACCAGCTGGATGTCCGCATGCTGGAACTGTCCTGAGGGAGAGAGATGCAGCACCAGTTAAGGCAGTGGCCTCAGTCCTACTGACAGCTCGGAGAGGATCCTAAAGCAGGAATCCTAGAAGGAAAAGTGGGAGGGAGGAGGGACAGCAAAGGCCTGGAGGAGAGAAGAGACTGAGCATTGTGTGAAACGTGGAGGAGCCAGATGGGACAGTAGTATGAAAGTAGAGAGCCAAAGTGGGTGAGATGGCAGTAGAAGGGGTTCAGTCCGGCTTGAAGGAGATGACAAGGCAGATTGGATAAGTGAGGAGGTTCAGAGGAAGTAAAAATATCTGTCCAACCCACCATCACTGCCCAAACTCTTTGACGTGTGCCTCTGCCTCAGGTTCTGCTAGTGTCTCCTGACCTACAGTCTGGCTTCCTGCAATCCCCCTGTACAGCAGCCTCCAGAGGGATCTTTGTAATACTCAGATCTGACTGTATCTTTCACCTGCTTATGCCTTTTCATGACTCCCATTGCCTTCAGGAAAAAGCCAAATTCCTCATGCTGGCACTCTTGTCTGATCACTCCAGCTCCATCTCCTCCAATCTCCATTCCTTTCCTCTACACGTTTGCTCAACTTTCCAGACTCGGTGTGGGTCTCTCTCTTATAGGAGATCTTTCTTGAACTCCAAAGCTGGGCAAGATGCCTCACCCTGGGTTCCTCCAGCTCCCTGGACTGCTGTCTGTCTAGCACTGATAACTCCCTGGGATCACTCTGCCTGGGTCTGTCTTATACATACATACATACATATATATATATGTGTATATATATATATATATATATATATATATATATATATATTTATTTATTTATTTATTTATTGCTGCATAGGGTTTTCGTTGCTGTGTGTGGGCTTTCTCTAGTTGTGGCAAGCGGGGCCTGCTCTTCATTGTGGTGCGTGGGTTTCTCATTGTGGTGGCTTCTCTTTGCTGCAGAGCATGGGTTCTAGGCGCATGGGCTTCAGTAGTTGTGGCACATGGGCTCAGTAGTTGTGGCTCACAGGCTCTAGAGCAAAGGCTCCATAGTTGTGGCACACAGGCTTAGTTGCTCTGTGGCATGTGGGATCTTCCCAGGCCAGGGCTCGAACCCATGTCCCCTGCATTGGCAGGCGGATTCTTAACCACTGTGCCCACAGGGAAGTCCTGGGTCTGTCTTCTTCCTAGACCAGGAGCTCTCCAAGGGCACAGCTTGGCTCTGATTCCTCTTTGTGGTTTGAGGGTCAAGGTGCTGGGGGCTCATTGGCCTTTCACCCTGGCAGAGTCTCTCTTGGGACTGTTGCTCTCTGACCACTATCAGCCTCAGTACCACTTTTCCAGCAGGCCACGGGCCAAGGGGCTGAGACCTGAGCCATTGATCACGTAGAGCCCCAGGTGGGGTAGTTGTGGGGTGCTGGGGTTCTGGTAGCGGTGCTGGAGGACTAGGAATTCAAGGTGGGGCCCAAGGCAGAGGATGAGGTGGGCTGCGGCAGCCACATGGAGCTCCAGCTGGGACCTCTTCAGTAGGGCCGACTGGTCCCAGGACAGAAGCAAGGTACCCTCACCTTGTATGGATATGGAACTGCGGTGATCGTGATAGGGTAGGTCCGGGATTTGTCTTTAGTAACTGTGATGGTCTGGAAGTAGGTCCTTGTGCCCTGGCCTTGATGGTGTCCCCAGCAGCTGTCCACGTACATGCAGCCCTGGAGGGAGAAGAATGCTTGCTGGGAGCACAGGCTTTCACATGGTCATTCACATAGTCACCCACAGCACAGGAGGGGTGAAGTCTCAGAGACTGGAGTTCAGATGAATTGGTACAGATCTGTAGTTAGAGAGCAGCTCCTGAGGAAAGTGCTTCTACCACAGTCCATCTAGCTGCTCCTTCCTGTGCAGTGTATGAACATGTATGTATACCTGTGCATGCTTACCCCAGTGGGGCTGTTTGCATGTATGTGCTTGCCTCTGAGTGTGTAAATGTGTGTGTTTAGTTCTGTTCATATGAGTATCTCTGGACATATCAGTGCATCTGCGTATTTGGGGAAGGTGTTATGGTAGAGCATGTATTTTTTTTTGGTTGTATGTGTATATGTGTCTCTGGATATGTTGGTGTTATAAGTCTTGGTGAATATATTATGTTGTGTGTGTCTGGTTGTGTGTTGGTACATATTGTATAACTGGGGGTGTCAGTGTGCATGCATCTGGCTGTGTGCCATGGTATTTGTGTGCTTTGGTATGTTTTTTATGTCTAGAGTAGCAGAGTATGTGTACCTATGAATGTTGAATTCTTGTGTATTGGGATGAGTGAGGTTACCAGCGCATGTATGTGTGTCTGAGTGTGTTGATATATGTGTCATTGTGTATATTTGAGCATGTGTTGTGCATCTCTGTGTATCTGGATGCCTATTTGTATGTTATTATGTGTAGGTGTGGAAAGTGTCAAAATATATGTGCCTAGATGTGTATTTTTGTGAGTTTACTGTATTCCCTAGTGTGTGTGTATGTGTATCTGTGAGTGTCTTGGTGTTAGGGTATATTTGTGTGTGTTTCCATGTGTCTGGGTATGTACTTGTGTGTTAGTGCAGTGCCCTGCTATGTGTTTGTATTAGCCCACAAATGTCTGGGGGTGTTGACGTGTATATCTGGCTGTGGAGTTATATGAGGTAGAGTCTTTGGGGCTCTCACCTGCCTTTGGGTCATCTGTGAGCTGTAGTAGGTCCCCTGGACACCCATCTAGTGTGAAGTGGATCCTCTCTTTTGAGCATAGGATGTGGATCACAAAGTGGGTGTCCCCATCCACTGCAAGGCAGGAGGCACAACTCTGAAGTTATGGTCCTAGAAGTGAGGCAGGAGGTAGATGGGCACCCCAGGGTAAGCAATTGGAGATTCGTTCCCTGTGGACAGAAACTCCAAGATGAGCATAGCAGGACAACTGAGAGAGGAGGCTGGGCCCTGCTCAGATAGAAGATAAGAGACCACATATTTCTCATTCTCAAAGTCAAGGAGACCTTCCCAACTAGAAAGGCTCCTTGGAGGTCAAAAAGGGAGGGGGCGCCACCCCATAGTAAGTGATGTCAACTACCCATAGGCCTCTTGGGTGGCATCCATCTTGGCGCACACATTGGGAGGATCCTGAGATATACCAAATACGGACTCTGAACCAGGCAAATCAAAATGTTTGGCTAAAGGAAACCTGGAAGAAATGCCCCATATAAGTGATTTAAACCACCACGAGGGCGTGACTCTCTTTTTGAGTCAGTCCCTGTGTCTATACACGCGTACTGTACTCTTTTTCCTCCTAATAAATACTTTGTTTCACTGCTTTCCATCTTTGTGGGAATTCTTTTCTGCAAAGCTGAAGGGCCAGAGCCTTGTCACTGACCACTGGTCTAGTGGCTAAGATTTGCTGCTCTTACTGCCATGACCTGACCTCCATCTCTGGCCAGGAACAGAAACTCTGCTTCAAACTGCTGCAGGCTGAGGCACCCAAGATCATATTTGGTTCCGAAACCTGGGAATTCAGGCATTCAAGGTAAACAGTGGGTTTCACCCAGCTGCGGCTTGAGGCCCCTGACTTTCGCTCTTATTTTCTTTCTCACTCGCCACTTCACTTTCTTTTCAAGACCTGCAGGGCATAACCTCTGTCTGCTCACAGCGTTGTGGCTACCCCCAACAACATTGAGGGTGGCAGGCAGATTCCCCAGGCCGTGCAGATTCAAATAACACTTGGGTGACAGCTGATGCTATCCTTTGCGACATGGTGGAAACGTGATTTCCAACTGAGAAGGAACCCAAGGGGTCTCTTTTTCTCTTTCTCGCTCTCTCTCTCTCATTGTCCCGTATGGAACCCTCCACTATGCTTTTCTTTCAGAAATTACTTGCACAACAAGGTCTCTTTCTCACTTCGTATCTCCGTGTCCTTTTAGGGGAGGATTTCCTGGACATCATTCCTAAACTGCATCCCCGCCACTGACAAACCCAGTGCTGCCCGTGTGAGACAAAATTGTCAGACCCTTCCCAGTTCTATCTTAGCTGCCAGACAGGGCAAAGGATTTTGGGTTCTTTTGCTGTCTAGTCTCTCACCTCACTCAACGCCCAGAAATTTACTATGAGAATTTCTCCACCTCCCGGCCCTGGAACCTTGAACCCTGTGGCATCTTCCATAGCACCCAACTCCAATTTCTCCAAGGGTTCCTCTTTGCATCTATGGGACCCCCTTCACTCCAGGTCTTGGCAGCCTACACACTGCTATGGACAGCCTATCTGGCTGGCCATTACCCAGAAGCCTGAATTATAAACTTTGTAGATGCTCAGTCACGAGGAATACACTCCAGCATAAGAAGACTTATCACAGGACATAAGCTCTATAGACAAGGGATCCCTCCTAAGGAAAGTCCTGGCAACTGGTCTGCACTGGTTCGAAGGTCCTCCCCTGGCCATGTTGGGGGAGAAGGCTTGCGCAAGTTACCATGGAAGACCAGAGATGTCTGGTCAGAAATCGATGGGAGAGTAGAGGACGCTTGAAACCTCATCAGGTTTGAAGAGAATTTGGGCGATGCCCTGAACCCCTTCAGGTTAAAGCCTCCTGATAAATGTTTCCAGAATGCCAGATTCAATTCTAGAAGCTCTCTCTTGTTCTCACTTGCAAGTTACTCAACATAGGAGGATCCCCCTCCAAGCAAGAAGAGACACCTCTGGAGTGTATCCTTAAGAATTGGAAATTTTTTTTAAAATAGAAGGGCTAAGAAAGGAAAAACTTAAGTTCTACTGTAACGGTGCCTGGCCTTTGTATGAGTTAGGGAATGGAGAAAAATGGCCTGAAAATGGGTCTCTAAATTACAGTACCATTCTGCAATTGGATCTCTATTGCTGCAGGATGGGAAAGTGGACTGAAGTTCCCTATATTCAGGCTTTCATGGTCCTTTACCAAAATCCCGCCTTATATGGCTCTTATAATTCAAAACCTGGGGAACCAGAAAACTGTCCTGACATTTTAGATGATCCCCCTTCTAAGCTCTCCCATCTCTCAGGGGGAAACCTAGCTCCTCCTACTCCTGACAGTATCCCTACTTCTCTGCAGCCACCTACTTTTCTTGCTCCCTCTGACTGACCCCAAACTGCACCTCCTTATGTCCCACCAGACCCTCCATTACCCCAAGAGAGGCTAGTCCTTCCTGGGTAACTCGCAGTGGAGCTTCCTATCACCCAGGATCAGGGAAACTATGCCTTCTTACGGAAGTGGCAGATGGAGAAGGGACAATCAGAGTACATATGCCCTTCTCTTTAACTGACTTAGCCCAATGCAAACAGAAACGGGGCCAATTTTCTGAAGACCCTAGTAAGTTTGTTGAAGGGTTTCATGACTTAACTTGGAAGGATGTCCAAGTAATTCTATCTATTTGCTGTACTCCTGAGGAAAAACAGAGAATCTGGACAGCAGCCCAGGGGACATGCCAACCAGCTTGCCAGACACCAACCCAAACATTATGCTATGGGTGGAGATGCAGTCCCAAATCAGGAACCCCCGTACAATTATAATTTGCAGGCAGGAACCGAAGCCAGGAAGCATATGCTCCAATGTGTATTAGAAGGGATGAGAAAGTGTATCAAAAAGTCGGTTAATTATGAAAAGGTTAAAGGAATGACCCAAGAAGAAGAAGAAAATCCAGCCCTCTTTCATGGGCAGCTTGTGGAGACTTTTAGGAAGTATAGCAACATAGATCCCTCCACTTCTGAAAGTCAGCCCCTGCTGGGACAACACAACACTTTATTAGTCAGTCCGCCCCTGATATTAAATGGAAACTCCAAAGATTACAATTAGTCCTACAAACACCCATGCCCCAACTCCTAGATGTGGCATTTGGGGTATTTAATAATCAAGATCAAGCTGAGAAGGAAGAGAGAACCCAACATGAGAAAAGACAGGCCAGGGCTCATGCAAAACTGATAGGTGTTGCTGTCAGCCATGCCTTGCAACCTCAGGACAACCCAAGGGGGCCAAGAAAGTCCAACTCTCCATCTGGAGGTAAGACCAACAAGGGGGAATGCTACAAATGTAAGTCAACTGGCCAGTGGCCCCAAGATTGCCAGAAAGAGTCCCCCAGGTCATGCCCAACCTGCAAACAAATAGGTCATTGGAAGAGGGACTGCCCTCAGTCCCAAAGGAGAAGGGGGGCTCCCGCTCCCAAGATGGCCATGCTCGACCACTGAGGTGGGCTGGGGATTCTGGTGGCTCCCCCCAATGACATGTCTATCTTCATCGAGGAGCCCTGAGTAGTCCTTGATGTGTCAGGAAAGAAGATTGATTTTTTAATTGATATGGGAGCCGCTCGCTCTGTCTTAATTTCTCACTCTAGACCTCTTTGCTCCAAAAGCTGTACTGTGACTGGTGTTGATGAAAAACTTAGCACCCATTACTTTACCGGGCTTCTCACTTGCCAATTTGAGCAGTGGTTATTTCGCATGCCTTTTTAGTTGTACCTGAGTGTCCCACCCCACTACTGAGGAGAGACCTTCTGAGCTCCCTCAGGGCCATATTCCAGTTAGGAGGCCCCGAGCAGCCCCTTATCTTGACTCTGACTAAGACAGACCAACTGGAAGAGCAAGGTCCTATTCCCAGCCATATTCTACAAGGAGTGGACACTTCAGTATGGGACAAAGGAATCCCTGGGAGGGCCATAAATGCCCAACTGTAAGAATTAGCCATAGACCAGAAGCTGCCTACCCTAACAAGAGACAATACCCTATAAAGTTGGAAGTGAAGAAGAGTTTACAACCCCTCGTAGATAAATTCTTAACTCATGGCCTCTTGGTGCCCTGCCAGTCTCCGTGCGATACTCCTATTAGGCTAGTTGTTAAGCCAAATGGGGACTATAGGATGGTACAAGACCTTAGGGCAGTAAACGACGCAGTGGTCACTATACATCCCCTCATGGCCAATCCTTATAACATATTAGCCCAAATCCCTGAGGACACTAAGTGGTTTACTGTACTTGACCTCAAGGATGCCTTTTTTTTGCATCCCAGTTCATCCCTCATCACAATATCTATTTGCCTTCTAGTGGACTAACCCCGACTCAGGCCAAATGCAACAATATACCTGGACAGTATTGCCTCAGGGGTTTTGGGACAGTCCACACTTTTTCACCCAAGCCCTAGGAAAGGAACTAAGGGAAATACACCTGAAAGAAGGGGCTATTATACAGTATGTAGACGATATATTAATATGTAGTCCCTCCATGGAGGCCTCAGATCAAAATACCATTGAAGTCCTTAATATCCTTGGGGCCTGGGGTTACAGAGTCTCTCAGATAAAGGCACAAATCTCAAAGCAACAAGTTAAATATCTGGGATCATTATAAACCCTGGAAGTAGACAGTTATCTCCAGATAGAAACAAGCTATATTAGGCCTAAGTGCACCAAAGACAAAGAAACATCTCCGTACCTTTTTGGGCATGGCAGGATTTTGTAGAATTTGGATTCCAGGATTCAGGCTAATGGCTAAGCCCCTATATGAAGACACTAAAGGCCCAGATACAGAACTATTACTTTGGAATGGGGAATAAGAAAAGGCTTTTAATGATATCAAGCAGGTCATCACCAGAGCCCCTGCTCTGGGTCTCCCCAGTTTGAAAAGCCATTGATCTTGTACGTGGCTGAAAAGCAGGGGACAGCTTTTGGTGTCCTTATATAGAATCTAGGGGAAGTTCCTCAGCCTATAGGCTACTTTTCCAAGCACCTAGACTCCATGGCCCGAGTTTGGCCTGGCTGCCTCCGGGCAGTAGCTGCCACTGATTTATTAGTGGAAGAAGCCAACAAGCTCACCTTTGAACAGCCACTGGAAGTCCAGACCCCTCATCAAGTGCAAGGGATTCTAGATATAAAAGGCCACAACTGGTTACCTGGGGGTCGTCTTATTAAGTACCAGGCTTTGCTCCTTGACTCCCCAGAGCTAACCCTCAAAACGTGCCACACTTTTAACGCCACTACACTAATGTCTGCTGAAAGCCCAGAGCTAACACATTCTTGCCTCAAAACCCTTGACCAGGTCTATGCCTATAGGTCTGACCTAACAGACCAGGCCATAGAAAACCCTGAGGAAGAATGGTTTACTGATGGCAGTAGTTTCATTAAAGATGGAGTTAGGGGGGCAGGGTATGCTGTTGTGAGCATGCATAGTGTCATAGAAGCAAAACCTTTGCCACCTAACACCTCAGCCCAAAAGGCTGAACTGATAGCTCTAACCCAAGCCTGAACCCTAGGGGAAGGAAAGATTGTAAATATATACACTGACTCAAAATATGCCTTCCTTGTTTTACATGACCACACAGCTATCTGCAAAGAGAGAGGACTCCTAAATGCAAGAAATTTCCCTATAAAATGTAGGGCTGAGATCTTACATCTCATAGAAGTAGTTCAAAAACCAAAACAGATAACAGTCATTCACTGCCATGGGCACCAAAAGGGAACTTCTCAAATTTCCCAAGGAAACAACAGGGCAAATCGGGAAACAAAGAAAGCAGTCTTGATGCCCATAACCGAAATGGCATTAATCCCATCTCTTACCCCTTCTAACGTTATACCCAGGTACTCAACTTCCAAAGAGAACTGGGCATGAGACAGAGGAGGAACTAAGGGAATGGATGGCTTGTGGCACATAGATCAGAAATTGCTCATACCTCTCTCTGACCAATGGAAAATTATTAAAGGGCTACATGATTCTCTCCATCTGGGGAGAGGTGCAATGTTTATAATTGTTTTCTGTCTTTTTACAGGGAAAAGGCTCCCGGAGACAATGAAAAGAGTTACTTGAGCCTGTGCCCTTTGTGCCACCCATAATGCAGGAGGCAACTTCAAGCCTCCCCGTCTTGTTAACCCAAGTCCAGCAATGTAGGACTTACCCAGGAGAGGATTGGCAAATAGATTTCACTCAGATGCTCTCTTTCCAGGGTTTCAAATACTTACTACTTTTTATAGATACTTTTACTGGATGGATAGAGGTCTTCCCCACTAGAACAGAGAAAGCAACTGAAGTGGCTAAGGCTCTCCTAAAGGAAAGTATTCCTAGATTCAGGTTGCCCCATCACCTTCAGAGTGACAATGGACCTTCGTTTGTAGCAAAGATCACTCAACAGATTTTTCAGGCTTTAGGGATTAAATACAACCTCCGTTCATCCTGGAGACCGCAGTCTTCAGGAAAAGTGGAACAGGCTAATTGAAGAAAACCTTGGGCAAACTCCATCAGGAAAGGAGTCGTGGTATTGCTTGCTGCCAATAGCCCTCTTAAGGGTCAGAGCAGCTCCTAAAACAACCACTAAGTTAAGCCCTTTTGAAATGACATACAGAAGGACATTCCTTACTCTGGACATGCTAACTGACCCAGAAACCCAGGTTCATCTTAAATACATTATAAACCTAGGCCAGGTGCAGAGACTATACAAGAGCATGGCAACAGAGTACAGCCCTCTCCAGATGACAGTCCCAGTCACTCTGTTGTAAAACCTGGAGATTGGGAACTTTTAAAGACCTGGAAAAATGAGTCCCCTGGTCATCAGCTACTCACAAAATGGAGGGGTCCTTACCAAGTCCTGCTGAGCACTCCTATAGCAGTTAAACTCCAGGGGGTCACCAGCTGGGTTCATCTGTCCAGGATTAAACCTGTTTCCACTGATAGGTTACAAGAACCTGAAGACCCACATTCCAGCCATTCCTGTGAATCCACCCCTTCCTCTGAGACTCCACAGGATCCGGAGGACCCAGGAAAGCCTGAAAATTCCAGGTGGATGAATGAACCTCTCCAAGACCTGAAACTTTTATTTGAAAAGGACAAAAAGACTTCTTAGACCCTAGGCTAAGTACCCATAGCCACTATCTTCCTTCTTGCCTTCCGGTACTCCAATCCACTTACAGAATAATTGATAGACTCTGGTAGATTTAGATAACTATTGTCTTCTTTGCTCTCACCTTTGCTCTTGGAATGTACTAAACCTCTCTGCCCACGCTAGGTGATTTAAATATGACTCTGACTGGTGCTACTATGAAGCCTTAGCTTTTCTATGCCTATTTCCCTTATCCACAGGATGGGCAGCAACTCTGGTTCGCATTGCACAAACTCTTGCTTCCTCCACTCTTTTGACAGAATGCTGGATTTGTTTACCCTGAGCTAAGTCCATTGTGGACCAGAGCAACCCTCTTGTCCATCCTGTAAGGAATTTTAGCCAAGTTCCTGATGGAAAATCGTCTTCTACCAGAGACCCAAGGCTCAGAACAGTAACGTACAGAGTCAGAATTGTTCATTTTCCTACTGAAGAAAATTCTAATGTCTCTTGCCTAACCCTCCCCTTAGCAACAGAAGGAGAATATGAAGTCAAACAGGGAGGACAAAGAACTGGTATTAAAGCACCCCAGCGTTTTATAATGACCCCCCAAGCCAGAATTCCAGTTACTTATTTGTGCTCAAACTGTAACTCACTACCCAAAGGAAGAACGATCCACACAGGAGAAGCAGATAGCAGGACGGATGTGGATGGAACAGGTTGTATTTGTAGCTGGAGAAGTTTTCCATAACAATAGAATTGGATGGCTAGGTCTTTTTTTTTTAACATCTTTATTGGAGTATAATTGCTTTACAATTTTGTGTTAATTTCTGCTGTATAACAAAGTGAGTCAGCTATATGTACACATATATCCCCATATCCCCTCCCTCTTGAGCCTCCCTCCCACCCTCCTTATCCCACCCCTCTAGATAATCACAAAGCACCGAGCTGATCTCCCTGTGCTATGCAGCTGCTTCCCACTAGCTACCTATTTTACATTTGGTAGTGTATACATGTCAATGCTACTCTCTCACTTCGTCCCAGCTTACCCTTCCCCCACCGGATGGCTAGGTTTTAAAACTTTGGGTGAGTTAGTCTACCGTGTCCTGCCAGGATACGTTTTCATATGCTAGGTAGATAAAAAACCATGCACCATTAATTGCCTACAAAATAACTCTATGCCCACACAGTGTATGCTGGGAACCTTGATTACCCCTTTCTTAATCCACTCCTTAAACAAATCCAAGCACTGGGCCACTTAATTAAAACTGTTCACTCAATTAACTCGAGATTTACCTGGTGGCATCCCAGATGGAGATGCCTATTTCTTTAGGTATACATTGTTACCATGGCGGGGAGTAGCCACCCACCAACATGTCCTTCGAAACTTGTCTCATACTCTTACTACCATAGGTAACAGTACTGCTAACTCTCTCACTAGTTTACAGAAGTCTCTAGATTCGCTGGCCAAAGTGGTACTTGACAACCGACTGGCCCTGGATTATCTGTTGGCAGAACAAGGAGGGGTATGTGCAGTTGCCAACACTTCTTGCTTCACATACATTAACACCTCTTCCCAGGTAGAGATCAACATTGAGAAAATTCAACAACAAGCCACCTGGCTTCAGCAGACAATTAACCACGAATCCTCGCTATTATGGGAGGGAAAATTGAAAACTGGTTCTCCAGCTTGTTTTCCTGGATCCCACAAGATATTAAAACATTTCTAATGCACTGTGATAATCTAAGTGGGAGGGAAGTCCAAAATGGGAGGGGATATCTGTATGCGTATGGCTGATTCATTTTGTTGTGCAGTGGAGGCTAACACAACATTGTAAAGCAACCATACTCCAATAAAAATTAATAAAAAAAGAAAGGGATTTAAAAAATGTAACAGGAAGTGGCTTTAAAAGTAAAAGTATAGTAATATTCTTAAAATGAAATTAAAAATAGAATTAATATTAGATTCTAATTAAGTTCACTCAAAAGATAAATTAATTAATTAATTATTTTTTGGTATACACAGTTGTTTCCTTTATCGGTTCTAGTAATTATAATTACATGTATTCATTAGAATTCTTTAATCTTAAAAACTTTAATTTCTAGTGATATCTAAGAATTAAGCAATTGTGAACTGTCATGCCTTCCTATACCAGCATTCTTTTTTTAAAATTAATTTTTATTGGAGTATGGTTGCTTTACAATGTCGTGTAAAAATAAAATCATGAACCAAAGAAAAAGAACCTCTCTGGTGGGAGGTTTCCATTTTCTTATAACCTTCCTTGTTTCAGCCATACTGATTTATGTTATATTTTGCCTAGTGCTCTGTTGTCTTCCATACTGTTGCAAATCTGCAACCAAGACCTTTCAGTCCAAGAAGGAGACCTGGAACCAACAGGTTCAGAACTTCCATTTTAGAAATAGAGAAATATACTAAAATTTTAAGCCTGAGATTAACAAAGATATGCTGACCTTGTATAACCAGCTTCCTACCCTTGCTTGAGTCTCTGATTATAGTAGTCTTTTACTAGTCTTTAGCCCCTGCTTCTTTAATCTAATTATTTAGTTTGTTTTCTCTAGGGCAACATGGGACAATGCTGGTGCAGGGACTCCAACCACTCCCCACAGCCAATCCTGCCGAAATAACAACAGAAATCACCCTGGGTCCCCTTAATGAGACAGGGCAAGAGTTCTGTGACCCCAACTAGGTAGGGTCTACAAGACCCTTGCCAGCCTGGAGAAGCTATGGAAGATAGACCTTTGTCCTTCATCTTCCCCTTAAATATTTCTTGGGGGCTACGTCTCTCACGGGGTATTTGAGGCAGGAGGTAGATGCCCCCCCCCCAGGGTAAGCTATTGGAGATTCAATACCTGTGGACCAATACTCTAAGATGAGAATAACAGGACAATTGAGAGAGGAGGCTGGGCCCTGCTCAGATAGAAGATAAGAGACCACATAGTTCTCATTCTCAAAGTCAAGGAGATCTTCCCAACTAGAAAGGTCCTTGGAGGTCAAAAGGGGAGTGACACAAAACTACCCATAGCCCTCTTGGGTGGAATCCATCTTGGTGCACACATTGGGAGGATCCTGAGGTATACCAAATACGGACTCTGAACCAGGCAAATCAAAATGATTGGCCAAAGGAAACCCAGAAGAAATGCCCCATATAAGTGATTTAAACTACCATGAAGGCGTTACTCTCTTTCTGAGTCCGCCCCGTGTCCATCCACATGTACTGTCTCTTTTTCCTTCTAATAAATACTTTACTTGTTTCACTACTTTCCATCTTTGTGGGAATTCTTTTCTGCAAAGCTGAAAGGCTAGGGCCACTGGTCTAGTGGCTAGGATTTGGTGCTCTCACTGTCACGACCTGACCTCAATCTCTGACTGGGAACCAAAACCCTGCTTCAAGTCGCTGCACGCTGAGGTCACTTGAGATCAGAAGGAATGGGAGAGGAGGGGAGGGAAGGAGAGAGGAGAAGGTAGGAGGCCATGTCTATTTCCCCAGAGAGACAGCCCAGCCCCAGTTCTAGTGCACAAGCTGTCCTGTACTCAAACAGGACAGCGAGGGTGGCTGGCTTACCCGAGGATGAGAAGGTGAAGATGCTTGGTAACGTGCCTACAAAAGAGAGGGGGAGGGCTTCCCTGGTGGCGCAGTGGTTGAGAGTCCGCCTGCCAATGCAGGGGACACGGGTTCGTGCCCCGGTCCAGGAAGACCCCACATGTCGCGGAGTGGCTAGGCCCATGAGACATGGCCGCTGAGCCTGCGCGTCTGGAGCCTGTGCTCCGCAACGGGAGAGGCCACAACAGTGAGAGGCCCGCGTACCGCAAAAAAAAAAAAGGGAGGGGGGACTATGTTGGTAAGAGACTGATCTATTACATTCCTAGGTACTCTGGGGCCCCCTGGCCTCTCAGTCACCTCCTCCAAAATAAACCCCAAAATCCTGAGCTCAGCATTTAAGTCTTTTCTGATATCTAGTCCCTGCCTAGCTCTCCAGACTTCTCTGCGTGCTCCAGCCCAACTGAACTGACTATTCTTATGAGTGCCCTGCCTTATCTTGCTAGTGACCCTTTGCTTCTGTTTTTTCCTGCCACCTGGAATGTTCTCCTTCCTTTAGCTACTAAGGATCAATTTCTAGTTATTCTTCCAGGCCAACTCAAATGTTATTTTCTCTTGCTCTCTGCCTGTGGTAGGTAGAATTCTAAGATGCCCCCCAAGATTCCCCAGTATACACACCCTGTAAAATCCTCAGGGTGTGATATGGTGAGTTATCACTCCCATAAATAGGTCATGATATGTGGTGCAGTTGATGAAATAAGGAGATTATCCAAGTGGGCGTGACCTAATCACATGAGCCCTTTAAATCTGGGTCTGGAGATCAGAGGCAGAGATGTCAGAGGGATTTGAAGTATGAGAAGTATTTAACAGGAGGGAGATTCTCCATGGCTGTCTTTGGAAGATGGACGGGGCCACATGGCAAGGAATGCAGGAAGCCTCTAGGATCTGAAAGTGGCCCCAGGAGCCTCTAGAAGCTGAGAGTGACTGCTAGCCAACAATCAGAAAAAAACAAAGAAAACAAAAAAACCCCAAAAATATCCCACAGCGATCTCAGTCTTAATACAAAGAACTGAATTCTGCCAATAACCTGAACAAACGTGGAAGACAATGAGAACTCAGTCTGATAGACACCCTTATTTTAGTCTTATGAAATCCTGAGCAGAGAACCTAACTAACTCTTGCCTAGACTTCTGGCCCATAGAACTGTGAGATAATTAATAGGAGTGTTTTAAGCTACTAAGTTTGTGGTAATTTATTATACAGCAATGGAAAATTAATACATTGCCCCTCCTCTGGGCTCACACAATGCCTGTGAAAATTCTAACTGAATGGAAATGAAAGCTCAGGGATCTTTGTCAGGGGAGCTCTTTGTTCACTTTGTGCTAGCCCTGAAGAACTTCCCTGAGATTCCATGCTGTCTCCAGCTCCTCCCAGGATCTCCTCAGAATTGCTGTCCCAATGTGGATTTTCTGCCAAGTGTAAAAGAAATAAGAGAAATCCTTCACACTCTGAGGGCAAAGATGTCCTCGGCCCACCAAAGGGGAGACTCTCCTTCTGACCGGGAGAGTCTTCACTGGCTTCCCAATCTGACCTGCACATTGCCAAGACTGAGACCTTATGTTCTCCATAGTACCTTAGTCTTTCAAGCTCAGTTATGTTCAAAATTCTTCCTTATAGCATTTATGCATGCCTTCATGTGATCATTTATTTATCCATTCAGGCACTGTTCAAGTATCAGTGATATGGTGGTGAAAAAGTCAGTCATGATTTCTGACCTGGTGAAGCTCATATTTTGGTTGGGAAGGCAGGCATGAATGAAATTATAATTACTAATGGTGACAAATGCTATAAGAAAAAAGAACAGATTGATGGAGGGAGTTGCAGATCCTTGACGTAGTCTGGGGCAGTAGGAAGGGGTGAGAGGAACATTTGACCTGAGATTTAAGGCATGAGCTAGAGTTTGAGTGGCAATGGAAGAGATGAGGGTGGTAGGGAGGGAGCAGGGCAAGGCAGGTCAGAGCAATTTTCAAGCAGGGGGAACAGCTTGGAAGAGGTCCCTGAGTGGAGGCAGGGATGGGGGTAAGGCCCATTGGAGGAACAGGAGGCCATTGGGGCTTGAGTTCAGAGGGTGAGTGGGAGAAGGTGAGGTCAGAGAGGTATGGGATAGAGGGCAGATCATGCAGGGCCTTGAAGCTCATAAAGAGGAATTTGGACTTTATTCTAGGTATGATAGGAAACCCTTGAGAGGAGATAAGCAGGGAAGGGACATGAAGTGATCTATGTTTTTAAATGATCGCTTTGGGCTTCCCTGGTGGCGCAGTGGTTAGGAATCCACCTGCCAATGCAGGGGACATGGGTTCGAGCCCTGGCTCGGGAGGATCCCACATGCCACAGAGCAGCTAAGTCCGTGCACCACAACTACTGAGCCTGTGCTCTAGAGCCTGCGAGCCACAACTACTGAGCCTGTGTGCCTCAACTACTGAACCACATACACCTAGAGCTCGTGCTCCACAGCAAGAGAGGCCACCGCAATGAGAAGCCCACGCACCGCAACGAGGAGTGGCCCCCGCTTGCTGCAGCTAGAGAGAGCCCGCGTGCAGCAACGAAGACCCAACACAGCCAAAAATAAAAATAAAATAAAATAAATAAATTTATTTAAAAAATGATCCCTTCAGCTGCTGGGGGAGAATGACCAAGAGAATATCTCAAGAGAGGAAGCAAGAAAACCAGTGAGGAGGCTGGAACAGTTTTGTCAGTGAGGCACAATGGTAGTCGCCCTAGGATAGTGACAGTTGAGGTAGTGAGAAGTGGGTGCATTTGACAAGCATATTAAAGATAACAGTGTCAGGAATTGAAGATGGATGGGATATTGGGAGGGAGGGTGGTGAAGGAGAGGGGTAGGTCAAGGATGTCATGCCCAAATTTCTCTCTCTATGACTTATTGCCACCACAAACTGGTTCTAATCCTGCCCTACAAGGTCACCCCAGGAAATGTCACTCCTCTCAGGAAGGTGAATAGTGAAGTGGTGAATCACATTCAGCATGGGACCAGATTATGTAGGTTCAAACGTCTTACTAGCTATGTGATGTGGAACAAGTTACTTCACTTCTCTGTGCTTCAGTTTCCCCATGAGTAAAATGCAGATATTAAGAGTTTTTTGGTGAGGATTAAATGAGGACTACAAGTACAATATGTAGAGCAGTACCTGCACATAGGAAGAGCTAAAAAATGTAAACTGTTATTATTTCACAGTCTTTGGGAAATTTAAAGACAACTGTCATCATCTTCCCCAATTGTTGTATCCCTTTCATTAAGCAGGGCTGCTCATAGAGCTCAAAAGAACCAATCAGAGCTGACTTGCCCAGTGATACTCCAATTTATAACCCCACATCCCTTCTCTGCTTGGGAAGCATAAGCAATCCTCTTGTCCAACAAAGCAAATGTCAAAGCCATAGCTTGGCCAGTTCATTTCTTTGCATTCCCCAGTCTTAACATCCCTTCTCTCCCAGGGCCTCTAATTCTGTGCCTATGTGCTGAGGCCCAGAGAAGTTAAGTAGCTGGTTCAAAGTCTCAAAGTAAGCAAGCAAGCAGCTTGAATCACAAGAATCTGCACAAGCTTTATATACTTCTAGTTCCTGGTTCCCTCTCTTCATACTGCCCCCCCTTGTGGCTTGACCTTTTGCCTATGGCACTCACCATCTTTGTCAGGAGTGAGGAAGGTATAGAAAGCCGGTGGGTTCAAGGACTCCACAAATTTGGACTCCTCCATTGACTCAGAGAGCAGCTGTAGCTCCTCAGGGATAAGGAGCAGGCTGACCGCCTCAGAGAGGGTGCTAGAAGGCAGCAAGACTGGCAGGTTTGGGGGGTTGCCTTCTGGCATAGGCCTGGAGCTGTTGGGTAGGCCCATCATCGGGACTCCTGACACAGATGGTCCCAGAATTTTCCTGGTGCATTGGGGCTCTGGCAACAGGTCATGCTGATGCCAGAGCCTTCCAGGGGGCAGCAGAGAGGGCAGAGTGGGGTGAAAGAGAGTAGGGAGGGGCTCTCCAAGGACAGAAATTGTCATGGAGCTGCTGGGACTTGTAGGACTTGAGATAGTGCTCGGAAGTATGCTAAGGCTCTGAGGAGGTGGGGACCTGAGTTTGTCAGGCCTGTGGGGTAATGAGATTTTGGGTTTATTGGGGATTGTTGTCTTAGGTTTGGAAAGTGATAAGCTTAGGGAAGTTTGATGAGGTGGGGCACTAGGTTTAAGAGGTGATGGGATTTTAGGGGTCTTGGGTGAGAGGATCCCAGGTCTAGGGTACGGCAGGTTGTTTGGGGTCTTAGGAGCAGGAACCCTTGCTCTGGTGTGTGATGGGTATTTGACAATCTGATGTGTGGAGACTCCAGCCCTGGGCTGTGATGGGCTTTTGGGTGACTGTGATGTAAGTACCCCAGGTTGGGGGTGTGATGGGGCATCTAGTTTAGGTTGTGATGGAGAACCAGGTTTGGAATAGAGCAAAGTAACATGTTTCATAGAGCCAGCTTTGGGCTGGGCTGGGGTGCTAGGATTCAGAGGTGGGACTTGTGTCTTGGAATTCATGGGTAATAGGGTACCAGAATTCTGATGTAATGGCGTGCTGGGCTTCAGAAGCAATAGGCCACCAGAATATGAGGGCACAATGGCAGCAGGTGGTATCCTAAATGTTGGCTGAGCCAAGTTGCCAGAATCCTGTTGTGCTGGAATTTGGGGCTTTGGGTGTGTGAGGGTGGCTAGGGTATTAGGGCTCTGACCTAGTGGCTCCAACTCCTTGGAACTGGGCAGGTGTAGTTGAGGATAAGTAGAACTTTGGTTTCACAAGCCTTGATTTGGGAGAAACCTTGGGAACCAAGGCTGGCTGGGCTGTGCCTGCCCTTAGGCCACGACTGCTGGTGGATGAGGGCATGATGGTGCTTAGTCCATCTGCGGTGAAAGTCTGTTTCCTGACTTCTTCAGTGGCTTCTTTGGGCTGCACCATGACCAGTGAAGTCAGAGGTGTGACAAAATCTTATTCAAAGGACAGGTTGAGGACTTTGGCAGCCAGCAGGTGGTGAGTGCTGGCATCGTGAGCTTGGAAGTGTGTCTCCAGCAGTTTTCCAGAGGTGATGTCGGCCCAGAGGCAGCGTATGAAGTGGGCTACATTGGGGGCTGGCTCCCCTGGGCAACCAAAGACCTTCTGGCTGTTGTTGGTGGCTACCTCACTGTGGCAGGCCACAAGAAGCTGACCCCTGGGGCCACGGGTTGCCAGGTAGATGTCCAATTCCTGCTCACTTGGCCTGCCACCACCAGCTCTGAACCACCAAAGAAGTTGGGGAAAAAGGCCCAAGGGGAGGCCCCAATCAAGCCACCCAGGTGGTCCAGATGCACATCTACCAGCAGAGGCATGGAGATCTCTTCATAGAGGCCCTCCAGCTGCAGGGCTGTGTTGGTGTCCTCATATATGCGCCAGGCTGCTCCTTGGTTCTCTAGGGACAAGCGACGCAGCAGTGGGAAGTCAGCATCATCCCCAAAGGCCAAGCTGACCTTGGGACACTCTGTTGTCCAGTGCCTGACGGATGTTGGAGCGGATCACACTGGGAGTCGTCACTCCAGCCGTGGGCTCCCCATCTGTCAGGAAGATAATGAGAGGGATCCTTCCCACACTGGGGCCCCTCCCAGGCTCCTAGTTTCTATGGTTCAGCACTGAAGCAGCTGCCAGCAGGACTGCATTGATGTCAGTCCCTAATTGGAGAGCAGACTGTGAGACCATTTTTTTCTAGTAACTTCTACCCCCATTGGACACACTGGGTACCTCACCAACCTCCCAGGCAGAGTCATATCTCCTTATCTTTGCTCACACTGTTTCCGCTGCTTATCCTTCTCAAATCCCCACCCCCACACAGGCTCCCTGAGATCTGACAGTGGGGCCCACATGTCCTTGGTTTTTATCACTCCCTGTCTCAGACTGCTCTGACTGTTTCCTGGGGGGATGTCTCATTCTCTAGTCAGATTGGCAGATCCCCAAGGATAGCATCTCCACCTCCATGCTACAGGGGAAAAAAGGGCTGAGTTGTCAGGAGGTGGTGGGTGGGGGAGACTTCAGTAATCATCTGAGAGAGGATTGATCAGAAGCCACAATCAGGGCAGCAGCTTGCTCAAATACTAAGATATAAATATCTAGATTATTGATAAAATATAAAACAAAAGTTTCAGCAAATTCTTTTGAGTATGTGCTTTAAAGAGGAGGAAATTCAGCCCCAAAGAGGAATGTGTCCTAAAATACATGGAGATTTAGCTGTGCTCTTTCCACTAGGCAAAGAAACACAGAAGGAAAAAGGGACATATTTGTGTAAAATGTAACAGTGATATTTCAGACATTATGAGAGGTGAAGTGGATGGGTGCATGAAGGGAGGGTTTCAAGAATTTCCCATGTCACCACAGCCTGCCAATTTGGGTGGGTAGGTCTAACACAGCCAGCAGCTTCCACGTGCCCCAGGTAGTCCTTGGCACTGTGGACATTCTGGATGGTGGCCTGGATGGAGCCTTTGGCTTTCCAGACACTAACTGTGTCAGAAAAGGAGATGATGTTGAAGTAGTCGCTGGCTGGCAGGTTACCAAGGATCACACTCATGGCCTTTTTAGTCTGTGGGATATAGATGATGTGCAGGAGATGGACCAAGACTTGAGGTCTTGTTCAAGACTGAAAGGCTCTTTCTATACAAGGTACTAAGTGTTGCATGGTTTTAATGTTCTCTGACTCTAGCACTTTAAGTCTAGGATTCTTAGGTCAAAATGCTCTATAGGCTGTAATGGCTGAAAGCCTAGAACTGTACTGTCCAATGGTAACTGCTAGCCACATGTATTTATTTAAATGTAAATGTAAGTTAGTTGAAATTAAAGAAAAAGTTAAAATTCTGTTTCTTCATTTGCAGTAGCCGCATTTCAAGGGTTCAATAACCTCATGTGGCCAGTAGCTACTGTACTGGACACTGTTTAGAACATTTCCATCATCAAAAAAGTTCTACTGGACTGTAGTGGTCTGGAAGGTTCAAGTTCTATGCTTTCAGAGAGCTAGGATTCATGTGTTCTATGGTTTCTGAACCCATGATCAAGGATTCAATGATTCGAGGGCCCTAAAGTTTAAGAGCTTTATGACTCCAGGCAGGTATTTATAGCTACCTTTCAATGACTTTGCATGCTTTGGTTCTCTGTTCTCTCTAATCTGTTCTTCTACCTCAATTTTTGTTTCTTCCAGGCTGGTCTTCTCACCAGCCTCCAGATAACCTAGATTCCATTTCGTCTCCACAACTTTGTCCTTTACTTACTCATACCTTCATAGTTCCTTCAGTTGCTCTTTCTCTGGGCCGCCCTTCCTTGATTGCCTAGTCTGATCCATGCCCTTCGCACCCAGATATTCCCTGTCCCACATTATTTGCTGACTATCTTACGTGGAATATTTTCATTCTCCATACAGATCTTGAGCCCTCTGAGAACAGGGCTGAGATTGCTACTTCTTCTTGGCTCCCTTCTCCTTGACAAAATTTAGTATAGGGCTACGCTCAGGGAATACAATATGTAGGTTCTAGTATTAGGGTATCATTTATAGGATACTTGCTATGCTCCTGGCAGTGCACTTTAGATGCACCAGCTCATTTCATCTTCACAGCAACACAATGAAGAAGGTACTAATATTATCCTCATTTTACAAGGGATGACATTAAGGCTCAGAGAGTGGAGTGGCTAGCTCAAGGTCACACAGCTAGTCATTGAGGGACCAGGGACTCAAATCTGTATTTTGGAGGTGGTAAATCCAGTGATTTTAAGCATAATATACACCTTCAACCTTTTATAGAGGTGTGGATTCTAGAAACCACAGGAAGGACATTTGTGGCTTGCCTTTCTCTACATCTTAAACTGATAGAAGATGCCTTGAATGCTTTTAAGGGGATCAAAATCTTTCCTGCCATAAGATGAACTCAGGGGATAGGTCACACATTCTGGGATCAGGAGCTGAGCACCAGGGACTTCCCTGGTGGTCCAGTGGCTAAGACTCTGCACTCCCAATGCAGGGGGCCCCGGTTCAATCCCTGGTCAGGGAACTAGATCCCACATGCCGCATCTAAGAGTTCTCATGCGGCAACAAAGATCCTGCATGCTGCAACTAAAAAAAAAAAAAAAAAAAAAAAAGATCCCACATGCTGAAACTAAAAGGATCCCACATGCCACAAAGAAGATTCCACACGCTGCAACTAAGACCCGGAGCAGCCAAATAAATAAATATTTAAAAAAGAAAAAAGGATCTGAGCACCATATTCCTGCTTCCATTGAGAGGGCTGACACATAAAGGATGGCCTTCCCTGAGAATCTCCTGTTATCCAGGGACAGATTACATTTTTAAAAGTATGTTGTTTAATCTCCTATTACTTTGAGATTTTCCAGCTATCTTTCTGTTGCTGATTTCTAGTTTTATTCCATTTAGTCTGAGAGCATACTTTGTATGATTTATATTATTTTAAATTTGTTAAGATGTGTTTTATGGCCCACAATGTAGTCTATCTTGGCAAATGTTCCACATGAGCTTGGGGCAAATGTGTATTGTGCTGTTGTTGGATGAAGCGTTGTGTAGATGTCAGTTAGATTTAATTAAATGATGGTGCTGTTCAGTTCAACAATGTCCTTATGGATTTTCTGCCTGCTGGATATGTCCATTTCTGATATAGGGAAGTTGAAGTCTCCAGCTACAATAGTGCATTTGTCCATTTATCCTTGCAGTTCTATCAATTTTTGCCTCATGTATTTTGACACTCTAATGTTAGGTGCATACACATTAAGGATTATTATGTCTTTTTGGAGAATCGACCCTTTTACCATAATATAATGCACCTTTTAATCCCTGACAATTTACTTGCTCTGAAGTGTACTTGGTCTGAAATTAATATAACTGTTCCAGCTTTCTTTTGATTAGTGTTAGCATGGTATATGTTCTTTGCATCCCATTACTTTTATCTATCTGTGTCTTTATATTTAAAATGGGCTTCTTGTAGAAAACGTAGTTGGTTTTTGTTTTTGTTTTGTTTTAATTGACACTGACAGCTTCTGCCTTTTTTTAATTTTTAAAATTTTGTTATGGTAAAAACACTTAACATGAGATCTAGTCTTTTAAATTTTTAAGCAATTTTTAAGTCGGCCGTACTTTTTTTTTTAACATCTTTATTGGAGTATAATTGCTTTAAAATGGTGTGTCAGTTTCTGCTCTATAACAAAGTGAATCAGCTATACATAAACATATTATATGGAAGCTTCTGTCTTTTAATTGGTATATTTAGACAAGTCATCATTAAAGTGATTACTGATATAATTAGATTAATATTTGCTATATTTTAAACTGTTTTCTCTGTTTCCCTTTTTTTTTTCTTTGTCTCCTACTCTTTTCCTGCCTTCTCTGGTTTCAGTCGAGTGTATTATATGGTCCCATTGTCTCTTGTCTCTTAGCATATCCATTATGTTAAGAAAATTTCTTAGTGGTTGCCCTGGAGTTTGCAACATGCCTTTACAACTAATTCCAGTCCACATTCAAATAACACTATACAGCTTTATGAATAGTTCAAATACCTTGTGACAGAGTAGTCCAATTCCTCTATCTTGTCCTTTATAACATTGCTGTCATTAATTTCACTTATCAGTAAACTATATTCACTGAATACATTGTTGCTATTATTATTTTGAACAAATCGTTATCTGTTAGATCAATTACTTAAAAAATAAAATATATTATTTTACTTTTATTTATTCTTTCTCTAACAATCTTCCTTTCTTTATGTAGATCCAAGTATCTGAGCTATCCCGTTTTCATTCTCTATGGAGAACTTCTTTTAACATTTAGCTGTGCAAGACAGGTCTACTGGTGACAATTCTCTCAATATTTGTTTGGCTGATAAAGTCTTTATTTTTCACTTTGGAAGGACAATTTTGCTGCATACAGAATTCAAAGTGAGTGGTTTTTTCCTTCAACACTTTGAATATTTCACTACACTCTCCTTTTCCTTGCATGGTTTCTCAAGAGAAATTCAATGTAATTCTTATTCCTGTTCCTCTGTAAGTAAGATATTATTTTCTGTGGGCTTTTACAGGACTTTCTCTGTCTTTAATTTTCTGCAGGTCGAATAGGATATGCCTACATGCACATTTCTTGGTATTTATCCTGCTTAGTGTTCTCTGAGCTTCCTGGACCTGTGGTTTGATGGATGTAATTTATTTTGGAAAATTTGATTCTGTTATTCCTCCAAATATTTCTTTTGTTACTTTCTCTCTTTCTTTTCCTTATGGTATTCCCATTACACATGTTACACTTTTGTACATGTACACTGTTCTTGGATATTTTGTCTTTGTTTTTTTTTTTAACATCTTCATTGGAGTATAATTGCTTTACAATGATGTGTTAGTTTCTGCTCTACAACAAAGTGAATCAGCTATACATATACATATATCCCCATATCTCCTCCCTCTTGCGTCTCCCTCCCACTCTCCCTATCCCACCCCCCCCATCCCACCCCGCTAGATGGTCACAAAGCACCGAGCTGATCTCCCTGTGCTATGCGGCTGCTTCCCACTAGCTATCTATTTTACATTTGGTAGTATATATAAGTCCAGCCACTCTCTCACTTCGTCCCAGCTTACCCTTCCCCCCCCCCGTGTCCTCAAGTCCATTCTCTACGTCTGTGTCTTTATTCCTGTCCTGCCCCTAGGTTCTTCAGAACCATTTTTTTTTAGATTCCATATATGTGTATATATATATATATATATATATATATATTTCATTCTTTTTTTCTCTTTGCTTTTCAGTTTGGGAAGTTTCTATCTTCAAGTTCATTGATTCTTTCTTTGGCCATGTTCAGTCTCCTAATGAGCCCACCAAAGGCATTTTTCATTCCTGTTACAGTGTTTTATATTTCTAGTATTCTTTTTAATTTTCTTAGGATATCCGTCTCTGCTTAAATTTGCCATCTGTTCTTCTATGTTGCCCACTTTTCCCATTAGAACCCTTAGCATATTAGTCATACTTATTTTAAATTCCTGGTCTGATAATTTCTAAGCTCTGCCATATCAGTTTGGTTCTGATGCTTGATTCATTTCTTCAGATTGTGTTTTTCCTTTTAGCACTCTTTGTATATTTTTGTTGAAAGCCAGACATGGGGTATGAGGTAAAAGGAACTGAAGTAAATAGACCTTTAGTGTGAGGTTTTATGTTTATCTTGTTAGGAGTTAGGTTGTGTTTGTTGGTTGCTGCAGTTGTGGGTGTCAGAGGCTAAAAGTGTTTTTAGAGTCCTTGTTTTTGTTTCCTATGTTATCTTGGATTTCCCTAGAGACTCTTTCATAAATAGAGTACAGGCTTCCAGTTCTTTCAACTGTAACCTCCTGCTTTTACACAAGAACCCAGCTGATATGATGGTCATGCATGGGGGGAGGAGAAACATTCTATAGTTCTAGGATTAGGTCTCAGTCTTTTAGGGCACCTAGCCCCTGGAATATGCTCATCATAAGTTCTTTCAGCTTTTTTCCTGCCTTAGATGAAATGGGAAGACTAAAAAGGTTTGGAGTTAGGTATATCCCTTCCCATACATTAAAGGCTAGAGGAGACAGTTTTCAATACTTCCTTCTCCCAGTTTCGTTATATTCTCATAAAACACAAGTCAGTTAGCCTTAGGTCCCATGGGCTCTGTGGTTCAAAATGTCAAGGTAAAAAGGTTACACTGTCCCAAGACACTAGAACTGTATATTTCTAGAACCCTAGAGTACGATGCTTTGAAACGCTGCATCCAGAAATTTATGGATTCAGGCTCTAAAGTAAAAATCTCTTTGAACTATGTCTCCAGGATTCTGTTTCAAGGGTGCTCTGGTAGGTGGGGTACAAGGCTGAAGCCTAGATGGACCCAAGACTCTATGGCTTCTAAGTACTATAAAACCAGTGCACTGTATTCTTCTGTCTATATAGTCAAACAAAACAAAACAAAGCAAAGCTGTGGCCCCTTGACAGTTCTGAATCTAAAATGACTACAGTTTTAATGTTTCTGACTCATGCTTTATGATGCCAGAGTACTCTAGCCCAAAGTCGCTATGACTCTGGGCCTTTATGAGACCTGGAGGTTTGTGGTTGAGGCTCTTGATGGGTTCAGGCCCCATACTCCTATATTTCAGTGTTCCTAGGATTCTGTGGCTCCATGTCTACGTGGCTCCTGATATGTAAGGCACCAAGACTCTAAGGTAAGCCTAGGCCTATAAGGTCCAAAGGTGATGGGATGGCAGGGTGTCTTGTCTCAGGGAATGACTGCACCAGCACTCTCTGCTTTCTGAGCTTTATAAATCAAGAGCAATGAACGATCCCCGGGGTCCTTGTTACCTGCTTCATTTTGGTACCAAACATGGAGCCGCTCGCGTCAATAACAAACACCACATTTTTCTTAACAGGTGGAAGGCTTCTGGGTGCAAACTAATGAACAAAATAGGCATCGCAAATCTGGAAAAAAAAGAATTGGAATCAACAAAAACTGTGAAAGCCAGACTAAATCAAGTCCCCTCTTATTTTGCTGCATAAAACCCTGCTCTTTTCCTTCCTAGGCCTTATCACGGTTGCTATTAAATAGGCATTTGTGGGATTGTTTGCTCAATGTCCATCTCCTCCCCCAGAAGTGTATCTCTGCTGATCAGGCTGCCAGCCCAGGGCCTGCCCCTGAGCTGTGGAGAAAATGAGACTGGCTTGTGGCCCAAGGCTCCAGGGATCAGGATCTCTGTAATATGTGAGTTCCTGTCTGTGAGAGCTGGGCTTGCATAGTCTTGAGGGCCCCTAGGGACGTTTTGCCTGGGCTCCAGGAACTGAGAGTGTTGTTTTAACCTCCCTCTATAGAGTGAGCCTGAGGCCCGGCTCCATTGCTGCCAGGGGCTGGGAGTTTGCAGGGCCTCCCTCTCCTCCTCAAACCTCCTTTCTGCTGTTGCTGGGCAGAGCAGGGAGGGGAGGAGGGAGCAGAGGCTGGCTGAGCTATTTGTTCAGAGGGGATTGGTTAGACCAGGTGCAGATGTCTTGGGCTATCGGGGATATGATTGGCTGCTGACCCCCTTCCCCCACTCCATCTCTCCTTCTGCAGAGCCTGGGGCCTGGGACAGTTGAGGGAAGGGGAGGGGGAAGCTGGAAGGGCCCCCAGGACCAGTGGCAGCTCAGCCTAAGGAAGTATAGGCTTGCTGAGGGTCTGTGCCGCCCAGGAGCCCGAAGCAAGCTCTGTCCTGGGATAACCAGCTTACTTTCCTCTCAGCCCTTCAGGCATTCTCTGGTCACAAAGCTGGACACACTATCTCCTCCCATCTTGGAGGGCGGGAGGGGGGTGGTGGAGAGCAGGAAGGAGACGGGAGGACATCTTGCTCTTCCCCTCCACCCCAGCCTTTGAATTAATTCACAAGCACAAGCGTAGGCTTTGTCTGCACTTTTTTCTGACCCTCTACAGCAGTTCCCCAAGCCCTGGGTCAACCATCCTGCAACTGCCCAAGCCACAAGCAGAGTCCAGCTGTCCTTCTGTGTTCTTCCCATACCTGGGTAGGTGAGAGCTTCTGGGAAAATCACATGCCTACCTCTCCATGGTCCCAGGCTCACCAGTGGTCCCACACCTCACATCCTATTGTATAAACCAGAGGCATGACCCAGGTCACCAACCTCTCACACTCCCTTCAGCTGTCATGCCACCCCATTCTCAGGAAATGCCTCCCCTCCCTCTTCATGAAAAAATTAAGGGCATCAAGCCATGTCCCTTGGAATGCCCACCCCACCCTTTCGCAGGGTCCACACACCTATATGCCTCCTCCCTCTACTGAAAGACAAAACAATCCTTCCCTGACCCCATGCATGCCCAGCCTCCAGTACCTCCTCCATTAGCCAGACTCCTACTCTCCAACCCAGCCCATGCACCCAAATGTGTCTTCTTTAGAGTTTAAAAATGTTGGTGTCTTTTCCATCCACTAAGACAACCTCCTTTCATCCCAATCCCACCCAAACTTCAAATCAGCTCCTTTCTGCCCGGTAGCATGCCAAGGTAATGAACTCAACAGCTGCAATGATCTTCTCACCTCCGGTTTACTCCTCTGCCCACTGCACACTGGCTCCCACCCCCACCGCTGATCCATCTCTCACCAAAGGTAGCAACGACCAGTTGGTTGGAAAGCTCAGTGGGTGTATTGCAGTTCTCATCAGACTGCACCTCCCTGATATATTTCACAATTGACAATCACTTCTGCTCCTCAGAAGAATCTTTCCCCCTGGGATCCAGAGAGGATGAACACTCCTTATTCTCCTACCAGCTCTCAGGCCCATCGGATTCAGTGTCTTTCTTCAGCTCCATTTCCCCCCCATCCCTTAAACAGTGTTGCCTAATATATGTCTGTCATGGCATGCAAGGAAAATGATTACATTTGTGTAGCACAATGGATGGAAGTGGTGGGGATTTACCGCCATGAATAGGCTGATGGCAGCTCATGGAGCCAGATACCCCAAGGGCTGTGGAGATCAATAGCACCTAGACTGGGAAGCTCTACCTTAGCAGCTGCCATCCTGGATCTGCTCTTCTGGCTCTATACATTTGGCCTGGGTCACCTCCCTAGCTCTCTTGGATTCAACCCCTGTATCTCCACTGCTGACCCCACAACTCTTTCCCCAGTCCAATGCTCTTCACACTTCCCCCTCCACAACTTCATACCCACTCACCACTGGACCTGTTCCCTTGGATGGCTGAAGACTCCAATGTATGCTGCCCAAACAACAAATTCATTACCTTCCTCCCATCTCACCCTTGTGTATCTTTGTCATTTAGAGGCACCATCATCCACATGGTCACTCCAGACACAAACCTGAGTGTCACCGCTGAATCCTCCTGTGTCCCTCACTCCACACATCCAACCAGCAACAAATTCATGCTGGTTTGATCTGCTGGATATGTCGCAGGCCCAACCCTCCTCACCATCCCAAACTAATGAAGCCCAAATTTAGGGCTCCTTTCCCTCTGGTTTCCCTGCTTCTCCTGGGGGCCCTCCCATCCATGCATCGTTGCAGCAGCTGCACGGTCTGGTGTTTCTAAACACAAACCTCATAGCGTCATTCCCTCTCAGGGCTCCCTGGGCATGTTCAACATAAATTTTATGTTCCTTATCAAGCCCCTGCAGCACTCATGCCCTTCAGTCTCACCTCTTAGCATTTCTTGGGCCTCAAATCAGCACTCCAGGAACTCCAATCCACTTGTAGTTCCCTACACACCCCTGGATATTTCCAGCCTCCATTCTTTGTATCATGCAGCCCTCAGTTTACTAGACTGCCTTTGCCTTCTGAGAGCCCCCTTCCCAACTTGGTACACTTCTTTGAATTCTTTACGACCCAGGTCAGGCTCCCTGACCTCCTCACCCCTCATGATGGCTTCCATCATACTTATGTTGTCATCGACAAAGCACTTCTCATCTTGTGTCATTCTCGTGTCTCTCTGTTTCACCTGGAGACAGTGAATAAGTTCTGTGTGTGATTCACTTCAGGGTTCCTGACATCAGCCAGCAGTGGGCATAATGGATTAGGTGCCCATGGAGTGAGTGTGTTGGGCTTTGAAAGGTGGGCATCCTCAAGTAAAATGGTAGGTGAACTGAGGGGTTCTTGGTTGGGGGATGCAGGAATCATAGCACACAGTGGATGGGAGTATCAGTCGTACTATTTAATGCCTAGTTCCATCTGTTCTATCTGTATCTTTACTCCAGGCAATGGTGGAGAGGTAAAGAATGAACAAGCAGACAATGCCTCAGTTCACATGTGCACGCACACGCGCACACACACAGACACACGCACACACACACACAGCCCAGAACACCAGGTTAAGGCCCTGCTGCCACCTACTGGCATGATACCCTCAGCTCCTATTCTGAGAGAGTGAATTCCTTCTATTCCCCTTACACAACAGGCCTCTGTCATACCTCTGTGCCTCTGCATATGCTATTCCCCTCTCTCTGCATGCCCTCCCCTTCATCCTATCGGCCCAGGTGGGGGTAAAGTCTATTCAGTTTGCCTATGCTAATTTAAAGGCCAACTCGTTCATGAAGGCTCTCGTGAAACCCTCCTCAGTGGTATGCATACGTAACCCATTACAGATTAATACACAGCCCTTAGAACCTTTTATGACTGCTCTGGCTCTATGTATCGGGTTACCTCAGGATGGGACATTTCCAAAGGGAGATGAGGGGCTGTGTCCAACTCATTCCTGACTTCCCAGAGTCACTGAGGGCAGGACTGGGCTAAAGCAGTTTCCTGCTTGATGGAGAGGAGTCCACACATGAATGAATGAATGAATGAATAAGTAAGTGCATGAGGAGAGGTGTAACCAAAGCACTATATTAGCCCAGAACAGAGAGAGGAATTGTAAGTGGGGTGGGGGTCATCATGGAGGTGGCACTGAAGCAAGGTTTTCAGGGATGAGGAGGACACTTACCAGTGGAAAAAGGAGGGAGAAGACATTCCCAGGGTGGCAGATAGTATGAGCACATACTCAGGCACAGATGACTGGCAGGTTCAGGTGCTTTGGGACATTGGTGTGTGGTGTGGCGTAGTGTGGGGCAGCTGGAGGATGGTTTGTGTGCTGGAGGTAGTGAGAGGTGTGGTGGGAGAAGCAGGCTGGGACCAGACATCTCAGGCTGCCATGCAATTGTTGTTGTCAAGCCAAGCGTCCCGGATCAGGCTCTATCCGTCTGCTAGAGCCTGAAGGGACCTCTTCACATTCTTCGTGAGTGTGTGAGCTCAGAATTTAAGGGCTCCCTGTTTAGGCAAATGGCTCAAGTGAGGCAAAAAGAATTTTTAAAACTTAGAGACATCCAGAAAGCCCAAGGGAACATGAGAGTATCAGAGCTGCAGAACGTGTGAGAGACTAATCACTGGCCATTGGTTCCTTTCCAAAAGGTCTGGTTAAGAGTGGGCTATGACTTGCTTCAGTTAGGAATGTATTCACCTGGATCTTGATTCAGTTTATGCAGTTCCGGGTCTCCAACGCTTTGGGGGACACGTGTGCCTCACCAGGTGTGAAGTCATGTGTCGCTACACACCGTCCTGTCCGTGTTCACTAGTCCTCACTGATCCCTAGGGAGAAACAAACGCACACCTTGGGGAGGCCAGCGCCTTGTTTCCCAGGCCTGTCCGACTGCAGAGCCCACGCGCTTTCCATCCCCCTGGCCCTCTGTCCTGCACGTCTCCAACGATGTCCTCCATGACTACATCATACTGGACCACGAAGTCGGCCCTGATGCCTGAACTGGAGAAGGCAGACTGGTCTTGCAGTGTCGCGCAGAAGGTAATTCGGACACTGGTCTCTCCCCTCTCAATCCTGGTGGATGGGGGTGAGTCAGCCTCACCTGCATGGGTGGGGAGGGGGTAGGTGGGATGGAGAGCTCGCCAGGCAGAAAGCCAGGTAAAGGGACATCAAAAGAGGCAATATCTGGGGAGGGTGAGAAGTAAGCCCTGCACCACCTGCTGTTCCTTTGGCCTGCAACGCCCCTCCACCCGCCCAAATGCTACATTCCTCTCCCAATCCTACAACCAGCTCCCCCTACTCTGCCTCTTCCACGGGCCCAGCCTGACAGACCCAGCCCCCACTCAGCTCCCAGCCTCTGGCAGCCTGGCCCTCACTCACAACTTCATCCTGGCTCATTTGCCATCCATCCCGCAAGCCCAGTCTCTGGAGGAGTGTCACGTCCCCAGGAGCCTGGATCTCCTCCCGGAGAGACCGTGTCGTGTGTGTTGTGGAGAGAGACAGATACACAGTCAGGGCCTCGGTCTCCTCCCATGCCCCTTACTGCTGTGGGAAACTGCAGCCCAGCAACGTTCTCTTCTAGATAGAATTTCATGTGTTTCCTCCCCCCTCTGGCTTCTTGACTCTCAGAATCACGTGTGTGAATAAGACTTTTAGCGCCTCATGAAATCACAGATGAACTTCTGGTCCCGGATGTTTGCTGAGCTGACCACAAGATCAACTCCTCTGGAATTTCAGCCCAAGACAAATGTCCATTTAGACATGCCTCTGTGCCTCCTTTTTTCCAGAAAATGGAAACTAGGGAATTCTGCTCCCCGCCCCCCTTTCCTGCTACAGCTGTCAGGAAGCTTAGGGGCAAACTGAGCCCCCATACTCTCTGAGGCGTCTGCTTACATACATTCCCTTGGCTTCCTTCCTTTCAGAGGTCTTTGTTCTGTTTTATCCCCACAGGACTGGCTCTCCCCTCCGTTTTAACCTTTAAGGAGAAGGGGGGGAGGGAGCTGCCATTTATAGCTTAGGGTTTAAGCATGCAGGCTCCAAGGACTCAGATGCTGCCTGTGGGCCCCTGGACAAGTTATTCACACTCTCTAAGCCTCAGGCTCCTCATCTGTAGCACGGGAAGGATAATAGCTCCTCTTTCATAGACAGTGTTTGTGCAAATTCGATGAGATCATTTATGTAAAGCACTTGGAACCATACTTGGATCTTAGTAAGTGCTCGATAAGGCTAAATGATTACAGTTATCATCAGGTCTTCATTACTCTGTACCAGTGATTTGCAGAGAGGAATTTTCTCAAATTCTCACAGTGCTCCTGGGCCATCGATTGCACGTCCTCATCGTACAGACGGGAAAACTGAAGCCGAGCCAGTGAGTGATTTGCCTGCTGCCCCACCTTTGGAGAAGGTCAAAGCTGGGATTTGAACCCAGGTCTGTGTCTGTCTCTCTCTTGTCTGTATTCCATACTGTCTCTCTGGGTCAG
Organism: Mesoplodon bidens; assembly: GCF_964165515.1. Classification (NCBI taxonomy): domain Eukaryota; kingdom Metazoa; phylum Chordata; class Mammalia; order Artiodactyla; family Ziphiidae; genus Mesoplodon; species Mesoplodon bidens. Next base: position 93,055,786 of record NC_138163.1, on the reverse strand, counting down.
CAGGGTCCAAGTAGGTAGGACATCCGAAGCTAAACAGTTTAGTGAGAGTGGCCACATGACATGGGTGATTTCTCTGTGCCTGTCCACTTGTCCCTCAGCGGAGGCGTCTAGGCCGGACCTGTGGTTCTCCAATATGACTGGACATCAAGTTCACTTGCAAATGGGTTAAAAAGATAGGTTCCTGGGCCCCTCCCCAACCTCCTGAAGCAGACTTCAGGAGGGTGGGGTCCAGGAATCTGTATTCTCACAGCTCACATAGCGATTCTGCTGTAGCCAGCGTGGCCTTCAAACACCTTGAGGTGAAAAAGCAAACACCTTGAGATGAAGTTTGAAGCAAGCTTGGCAGCCAGGACGTCTCTCTGGCATACAGGGCCTGAGATGATGTCCTCTGGGGCAGCCTGCACTTCACACTGTCCTCCCATTGCCCTTCCATTCTCAGTGGTGATTCCAGAGGAAAGTAACTGTGGGCTCTGAATCTCTTAGCATTGCCAACATATGATTTCATGGAGCTGACCCAGCAACCCCTTCTCCACTTTTTACAATTTCCGGAGGGAAATCACCACTGCGGGAAATGTGGGACTTGTTGGTTTCACACAGCTTGCAAGGATGAGACCAAGTTTGTAACTGAAATATTTTCAACTCTAAACATGCCCTCTTCTCCTTGTTTGAATGGGAAAGGAACCTAGGGCAGAAGTGGTATTAGAGGGAAGCAGAGGGAAAAGGGGCAGCTTCCCATTTAGGGAAGGCCAGTCTTATGGTTGACCTGTAGTGCTGCTCACATACTTGTGTGGGTGTTGGTGTGCAGGCGGCTGGTCCTCAGAGGTGGTACGTGAAGATATCCAATGCCTGTCTTTTCTGACACTGTGATCTCTATACTCAGCCTTGTCACCAATTGTCGGGGTCTCAGGCTCACCACCAGCTGGTTCTGGTCCTGGTGCCGCTGCAGCAGCTCCTCGTAGGTGAGAAAAAAAGTCACCTTTGTGGCTGTTGTCAGGCTGGTGAAGATGTGAAACTTCTCTGATTCTCAGTCCCTGGTCTTGAAAGGGAGGAGGATGAGAGAGATGGGATCTCGTGAGGAGGAGGGGAGCTGTTAGATGACCTAGTTCGGCTACCCCCTCTCTGGCCCCAGCAGACCTGGCCAGGCTTCCGTTTCAACTAAGTCCCTCGACCACAGTTAGTTATTCACTCCCCCACTTGTTAAACTGTCTCTCTCCCTCATTCATCCTCTTAAATATTCTGCCTAAGAAATTCTATCACAGGCAGCTTACCCATAAGGAAACTATGTTAGTGAAAATCTGAATCTACAATAAAACAATAAGGGACTAATGATTTGTTTTATAAAAAGAGGTTTCAACTTACACACAATGCCTCTTTCCCTTCAAATAACCCCTCACGCCCACCCCTCCCCCATGCTTTAGACTAAGCTTGTTTATATGGCATTAATTCCTCAGTATGCAGTAACCAAACCTAAAGTTTCCGTGCTTGATGAAACTCTTTTGGAGGCTGGGAGGAAACACTGAAGGAAGACAATACACTTCTGCCAGCAGAATGGAACTCAGTTAGGAAACAGGATTTGATTTAGAGAAATCTCACTTGAACATAACCTTACCGGAAGATGCCAGTTCTTAAATAAGCCACATCCTGCTGGCAGGAGGAAAGTGGAAGTAGTGAAGTAAACTCCCATTTATTGAACACCTACTCTCTTATAGGTTTTGCTATTCATTAACTCACCTCATCTTCATGTAATCCTATGAAGTAGAGATCATTATCCCCACTTTACAGAGGTAGAGATTGAGGCCAAGTGAGAACATGTGTAAGCCCCTGATCACACACCTAAGATGAACTTGTCATGTTTCAGACTGGTTGGAGTCTTACCTGATGCCTACATGAGCAGCTATTTTTTCCTTGCTGATGGGCTTCCTCATAGATTTTCTTTGCCTGGTGCTTCTCTTTGACTTCTGCAATGTAGACTTTATTGTTGGTGGTCCTGATGGAGCAGGAAAGAGGAAGGACAGACAGAAACAGAGAAAGGAAAAAAGAGATGGTCAGTGACATAGACAGAAAGAGACATACAAAGAAGATGGAGGAGGAGGATGAGGGATGGGGGGAGAAAAAGAGCAAAATAGAACTGTGAAGCCAGAGTGAGAGAAGGAAGAAGAGAAGAAGGAGAGTCCAGGGAGCTAAAACCAGGTGAAGCAGTTATCATTATCTCCATTTGTCAGGTGGGGAAATAGAGACCACACAGTTGGTATATGGTTGATTTGGTGTTAGGACTTTATGTTTTCCAAAGTGTTGAATGAATTCCATGTTTTGGTACATAAAATAATTTTAGGTGGAACACAACTGAACATTTTTATTACAATTGTTATATATTTACTGTAATGTGTATTAAAATATAAGTAGCACGTTGAACACATGAGCTCAAGGATATTGTTACTTAGGATAAGCCTAACTTAGGTAATCTTAAGTGTATCTATTTACAGAAACTATATTAAGTAACTAATATGGTGGGTGGCACAGGCAGTAAAAATTGTCAAAGCGGAATGCAAATTGCTGCAAAGGCATCTGAGATTGACCAGGGAAGGGACCTTGACATTAGTGGGCTCAGAGACCAATGAGATACTAATTCAAACTTGTTTTACCCCAGTTTTTCCTATTGCTCTAAGGAAGGTAATAAGGTATAAACGAGTTCAAAGAAGGGAGGAAGCACTTTTGCCCAAGTCTTCCAGAAAAGGTCCTAGAGGAGGTGGCCTTGGTGTTGGGGGAGTTCAAATTAGGGAAGATTTGGATAGATGATCATCACTGGCCATGCCTCCTCAGTCTCCTTTGTTGGCTCCTTCTCTTCTTGATTCTAATTCTTTGGAACTTTCTACAGTCACTCTCTAGGTAAGGTCGTCTAGTCTCATGGGTTTAAATATCATTTGCACACAGATGACTCCCAAATCTGTATCTCTAGTGTGGACCTGTCTCCTGAACTCCAGACCTATATATTGCTTACTTGACATTTCACTAGCATTTCCAATAGGCACCTAAAGCTTAACATATCCCAAACTGAGTTCCTTGTATCTCCCCCACCTCCCAAATCTGCTCCTCCCTTGGTTTTCCTTATCTCAGGAAATAGTTGTTCGGCTGGAAATCTTAGAGTCATGCTTGACTCCCTTCTTCCTCTCATACACCACTTCTAATCCATCAGGGAATTTTGACCCTATCTTTAGATATGTCCACAATCTGCTTACTTCTCCCCACACCCACGATTACTACCCTAATCCAAACTACCAACATTTCTTGCTTGGATAAATGCAACAACCTACTAACTGGCCTCCCTCTTTAAAGCCTTGCCTCCTTATTACCTGTTCTCTTCACAGCAGTCAGACAGATCCTAGATCCTGTTAAATCCTAAGTCAGACCATGTCCCTTCTTTGCTCAAAAGTGTCTCTGGCTCTTGTCTCAAATCAGAGTAAAGGCCAAAGTCCTCACCAGGGCCTCCATGATCCTATACTATCTGGCTCCCTGTCACCTCTTTAACCCCATCTCCTCCTTCTCTTCACCTTATTCATTATTCTCCAGCCACCAAGGCCTCCTTGCTGTTTCTTGAGTTTTTTCAGCACACTCCTGTTTAAGAGCCTTTACAATTGATGTTCCATTTGTTTGGAACACTCTTCCTCCTGATATTGGCAAATCTTATACTCTCTCTTCTTTCAGGTCTTTGTTCAAATGTCACTTCCTCAGAGATACATCCTTGATCACTCCTAAACAGCCCCTTCCCACTCACTCTTTATCTCTCTTGCTCTACTTTCTATTTCTTTGTAGCACTTATCCATACACTGACATATACTTCCTTGTTTATTTTTCCCTTATCTGCCTTCTCCATTGGACTGTAAGCTCCTTGAGGGCAGGGATTTTGTCTGTATTAATTGCTGCTGTATCCCCAGTACTTGGAATGCTGCCTGGCACATAGTAGGCCCTCAACAATTATTTGTGGAATGGGCTTTCCATACAGACAGCAGGAAAGCACAGGGACCATGTTTCAGAGAAGAGCAAGTAGTTAGATTTGGCTGGAACACAGAGGTAGGGAAAGGAGTTATGGAGAGAAGTTTGGAGTGGTTGTGTAGGCCTAGAGAATAAAGGGCTTTGAACACTAGACTCAATGAGCTCATATGACAGTGAAGACTAGATATGGAGAATGGGAGTCCAAGATAAATCTTGAAGCGGGGGAATGGGTCAGAGCTGGTCTTTGAGGAGTGATAGATAGTTCCTTGTCCTAGAGAATATTACTGCAACTCTGTAAGCGGCAGGAACAACAGTCTCTATTTTACAAATGGAAGGCACAGGTACTGGGGGTGGTTGGGGTAGAATGAAGTTATTTGACCAAAGCAGCAGTTTCTAGAAACACTTGAGGAGGATATGCAACCTGCAGAAAAGACCACTCAGGTGGGAAGTGTTTCTAGGCAGCTGAAACAGACTATTGCTGTGGCTGGGCTCATGTGGGGGTGGGCTGAGCTGGCACTGCCCCAAGGTCTCCTGGGGGTTGTGGGGGTGTAGGGGGGGGCTGGTCTGGCAGCAGCACACTGGGGCCTCTGTGTGTGTGCTGCCTCCAGCAAGCATACTTTCCATGGAGTCTGCCCAAAACATTTCCTCCAGCCTGCTTTGCTTAATTAAAACAATTATTTTGGAGTTTTTTCTATTAGAGCAAAAATCCACATTCTGTCTGGCTGCCTAGCTCTTGTATCATTTGACCAGCAACCTCTCTGTTGAGCCCCCATACTTCAAACCCATGCTGTCTTTTTTGCCTTTGATCTTCCTGGATCACCCACACACAGTGATCCTGGTCCCTTCCAGTCTTACCCATATGGAAATCCTGTTTCCAGGAAGCTTTCTTTGACTACCTCACCACCTCTCCCATGAACTACCTTGTCAGGGGCACACTGCCTACCTCCTCCAACCTTTCCTCTCTTCGGGGGAGTGCCATCTGTCCATCAAGGCCAGGAGGTTCCTGATGACAAAGCTCAGTCTCTAGGGCTGCTGTTAACAGAGGCTTACAGATTGTTTATAGCACAAAGCCCACCTCTGGTGAGGGGGTCTGAGCAAAGGCCGAAACTCTGCACATGCTGGCCTCATTCATCTGCTAAATCTGAGTCACTCTTCCCAAATCGGGGCCATTTTCTAATTCACACTAAGGTGTTATATGAGCTCATGAGGCCCCACCAAGCTTCTCCTTATCTGCTCCTCCTCTCACGTTTACCATCTCAAAGAAGGCACTGTCATCTACCAGGTCGGACAAGCTGAAATCAGATGGGCACCTTCTATCTTTACTTACTCCCCACATGTATGCACCAAGTTGTTTCTCCCTCCTTATGGTCTCTCAAATCCCACCCCCACTGCACTGTTCCAGCCCTCAGCAGCCCTTATGCAGATATTGCCCCAGGCTCCTTACTGAGCTCCCTGCTTCCCAGCTGGCCTTTCCAGCCCACCCCGCCTCACTATTGTCACTCCTTGCTTAAAACCTTGCCATGTCTCCTCATTATGGGCCACAGTTATTTCTAAAGTGGAGTGCACACACTCTGGGGGTGCTAGAGTGTGTACACTCCAACACTCACTGAGGGAGTGGGAAAACAGTGTTAACACTCTACTTATAGGGTTTTCTCCTACATTCTCTACGTATATTTTTGCATATGCTTCATAATGTACCTAATATATTTGCTCAGTAGTATATTTATAGACTTTATAAATTAATAAATAATATATATTTGGGAAGTACATGATCAATTTTTTCCTGATGGGCGTGCAAACACATAAGATGGTTTGGTGACCATCAAGTAAGGGCCACGTGCTTGGTCTGGCATTGGCAGCCCTCTACCACCTAGTCTTTCCTTACCTCTCCAGTCTCAATTTTGACCACTCTCTACCTCTGCTTGTGCCCTACACTCTGGTGACACTGAAGTCCTTCCAGTTCCCCTAATGAGGAAACATTTATTCATGTGCTCCTTTTGCCTGGATTCTCCAGCCCTGCCTTCAGCCTGCTTGCCCGATGAACAGCTTATATTTTGAACCTCAGTTTAGGTGTCATCTTTGTGAGGCTTTCTCTGCATGGGGCTGGGGAACTGACCACTGTCTCCTGGTAGGCCTCGCTATTCCCACCATCCCGCATTCACGTTTCTCTTTCTTCCCAGCATACTTTATTAAAATTATCTGCTTTCATTTTTATTTCCCCCATTAGACTGTGAACTCTTTGGGAGCAGGACCATGTACAATTCATCTTCCTTTTTCCATAATACCCAGCCCAGTGTAAATCAAACAGTCAGCATCAGGAAATGTTTGTTAAAAAAATAATCAAGCGAATATTATCAAGGAAATATTATCTGCCTGCCACTAATTTTAGCATATATTTTCACATATATTAGCTCATTTAATCCTTTCAGGTGGGTTTTTAATTTATTTTTAATTTATTTAATTAATTTATTTATTTTTGGCTGCGTTGGGTCTTCGTTGCTGGGTGCAGGCTTTCTCTAGTTGTGGCGAGCGGGGCTACTCTTCGTTGCAGTGCACGGTCTCCTCATTGCAGTGGTCTCCCTTGTTGCAGAGCACGGGCTCCAGCTGTGCGGGCTTCAGCAGTTGTGGCTCGTGGGCTCCAAAGCACAGGCTCAGCAGTTGTGGTGCACGGACTTAGCTGCTCCGTGGTATGGGGGATCTTCCCGGACCAGGGCTCAAACCCATGTCCCCTGCATTGGCAGGCGGATTCTTAAGCACTACACCACCAGGGAAGCCTGGTGGGTTCTAATTTTATCCCCATTTTACAGATGTGTAAAATGAGACTCTGATAAGTGACATGATTTGTCCTGAGTCCCATAGCTGGCAGACCCAGGATTCAAACTCAAGAGTGCGTGCTCTTTATCACTATGCTCTGCTGAAAGAATGAACAAAAGAATGAATAAAACAGTGAGTTTGGAAGCAGACTTACACGGTGAAATTGGAGATAAAGGTGAGACGAGGCAGATCCAGGTCAAAGATGACTTCATGAGCCTTGGCATGAGGACTGAACAGGACAGAGGTGACCAAGGTGTGGGCGTAGCGGGAAACCACAGTAGAATACATGGAATAGCTTTTCATCAGCAGCTGAGGGAAGACAGGGAGGTGGGTTAGGTAGACTCTATCCTTGGCCTACATGCACTAGTACCCAGGACTCCTGGACAGGCCTCAAGGTACAAGTGGAGAAACTGAGGCCCAGAGAGGGAAAACAGCCTCTGTCATTCATTTTGTGGATCTGCCTAATATTTCAGTGAGCTTTACCAAGTCTCAGACCCAAAGGCTCACAGAGGATCACAAATCAAGGGACCTCTGGACAAGTGCTTCTCCAACTTTAATGTGCACATGAATTTCCTGGACATCTTGTTAAAATGAAGATTCTGATTTAGCAAGTCTGGGGTGGGGACTGAGATTCTAACTTTGTAACAAACTCCCAGGTGATGTTGATGCTGCTGGTCCATGAATTTTACTTTGAGTAGCAAGGCTTTAGAATACCACAGTGGCTGTCATTCATTGAGCTCTACTTTGTGCAAGACACTGTGATATATGTGTCTATAACTATATCTATATCTATTCCCTTTTTAGGAACTCAAGTGTAAAGGATTGCACCTGGGGACTTCCCTGGAGGTCCATTGGTTAAGACTCTGCACTTCCACTGCAGGGGGCACAGGTTTGATCTGGTTGGGGAACTAAGATCTCCCATGTCGCACGGCGGGGCCAAAAGAGGAAAAAAAAAAAAGAATTGCACCTGATAAGTACAATCAGACACTGAAAGCGTGATAAGCATTTGGCATCCATGATCTTATTTAATCCTCACATCGGCTCTATGGGCTACATAATATTATTGTTCATATTTTACGGATGTGTTAACTGGGCCCAGAGCCTGAGGCCGCACAGCAAGTAACATATCGATCTTTTTCCTGACCTTTTCTGAAGCCATGATCCCTTCATCTACCCACACGTCTAGTTCATTCTCAGTGTGGGGCAGAGGGAAATGAAGGCATTTGGGATCAGATGGACCTAGAATCAAATTCTGGTTCTGCCACCTCTTAACTGTGTCAATCCCTGAGCCTCAGTTTCCTCTTCTATAATAGTAGATAGTTTAGCTATCTACTTAGCTATAATAGTAGAGTTTAGCTTACAGGGATGCTGTAAGGACTAAATGAAATAATAACTCTAAAATCCCTGGTGGAGCACCTGACATATGCTCAGAAAATAGTAACTCTTTCCTCTGGCCCTAGTTTCCTAGGACCGAGAAAGCAGACCAAATAACCTTCCGCTGTTGCCCCCAAGGAGCTAATTTCCTTGCAAATCCTGGAGCTCTGTTCCCTCATCCCAGATCTAACCTTTGTGCTTGATGAGGAGGGCCCAGAAGGTCCCTGGCATGTCAGTTCCAGGAGAATGGTCAGCAAAAAGCTGATACGGATGAGGCATCTCCACTTAGACATGATGCCACCTCTGGCCCGGGGCTGTTGTTCACATCCAGAAGGTCTGAGCCCAATCTCCAAACTCGTGCTCCTTTAAGCCCTCAGGTATCCCTTCTCTTGAGAGGAAGGGACTATCCTGAAGGGTGGGGAAGACTCTGAATGTGGCATTGAATCCACACAAGCCAGGATTGTCCAAGAGCTGGGGTTGGCATCTTGCCTGGAGAGGGACCAGTTCCATGCCTCCGTTTTTCCCATCATCCAGCTGTAAGATGAATGGAAACTAAACATACTAAAGTTCTGGGTCTGTCTATTTGCTGTGTTGGCCCAGGGTGGGGTTTTTCTTTCCTATAAACATCCACAGGAGCCCGGTAACTGAGGCCAGAGAAAGGTCACTTAGCACTGATCATCTTAAAAAGTAGCTGATATGAGAGAGGGGTTGGTGGAGCAAGGCCCCAATCCTGGTCCTTTCTGGCATGGATTTTAGCCTTGAGACAGGAAGGATTTACTTAGGGTCCCATAAAAATGGACTCTTACAGATATGAGCCTTACAATCTGCAGAATATTCAGAGGCCAAGACAGGCTAAGGTAGGACTGAGAAAATAAGATAGTGGCTCAAAATAGAACTGCTGGACTCAGACCATCTGGGTTTGTCTCAGTTCTGCCACTTACTGACAGTGTAATATTGTGAAATTTAATTAATTGCTCTGCAGCCTCAGTTTCCTTACCTATAAAAAGAGAATAATAATAGCATCTATTTCATAAAGTTGTTATGAAGTTTAAAAAAGGTTGTACTTTCAGAATGCCTGGCACATGGTAAGCATTCAGTAAACATTAGCTGCTAGGACTAGAGCTGGATGAGGCCTGATTGATCTCAAAAGTATGGGAAGCTCCCTGTCCCTCCGGAGACCTAGGTGGGGGAGGGGTGGGGAGATGCTCAGTTGATGGGGGTCAGTCTGTCTGTGGGCAACCAGAGATGCTCTGGACTGTGTCTACAGGAACTGTGGAGGGCAAGAGTGAGAACCAGAGCTGAGAAAGAAAATTACTTGAAGGTGTGCACACGGGACATCAGCAACAGTCGGAGCCCCTATCCCTCTGCCCTTTCCACCCACATAGAGCACATGCAGCCCCAGCACTTACCTTCAAGCAAAATCTCTAACGACATTTTACAAACTGCGTAGGGAACTTTCAGACTTGTCCTATGGCATTTGGTACCGCATAACAAAGCCTCCTCATTCTTGTATTTGGTGACCCATGGCCTGTCAGTTGCCACCTCCCCCAAGTCCACACAAGGTTTCCTGTCAGAATTTCCTCATGGGAGAGAGCCCTAGCTAGAAAAACAGCTCTGCTTATACAACAACAGAGAAACCCACATCAGCTACCAGTCCTTTTCCCTTACCTGGGATGGATAACCAAGGGTCTTCAGGCAAATTAAGGGAACCTGCAGCATGAAAGCAAAAGACTAAAATAAGAAAATAGAACAACTGACCCCAGAGAAATTTGGGAATTTTGGAAAGGAAAGAGAATTTCAGAAAAGAAATGATAATATCCTCAGCAAATTTCAAGAAGGTAAAACATGAATAAAACAAGAAGTAAATGCCACAGAACAGGAACAATCAGAGAAAAGAAAGACTCCTTAGGGATGGAAAATAAGTTGCTGAAATTAAAAGAAAATCAACAGAAGGACTGGGAAATAAAATTGAGGAAATTTCCCAGGATGCAGGGCCAAAAAACAAAGAAACACAAAGTAGGAGAGAAAATTTAAGAGATGAAGATTAATCCAGCAGGTTCAACATCTGAATAACAGGAGTCCTAGCCAGAGAGAAGAGAAAAAATAAAGGACAATTTGTCAAAAACTTATTAGAAGTTAATTTTCCGAAGCTGAAGAAGGATTTCTAGAACAGGTGCCCAGAACAGTGAACCCAGGTAAGTGTGGATCCAACCCAAGCAATTACTACAACAGCCTCCTCACTGGTCTTCAGCTTCCTACTTTGTCATCACCGCCCCACCCCCCTTCACCAGTATATTTTCACAACAGCCAGAGGGATCCTTTTAAAACCCAAGTCAACATATATATGGAATTTAAGAAAAAAAATGTCATGAAGAACATAGGGGCAAGACAGGAATAAAGACACAGACCTACTAGAGAATGGACTTGAGGATATGGGGAGGGAGAAGGGTAAGCTGTGACAAAGCGAGAGAGAGGCATGGACATATATACCAGTACCAAACGTAAGGTAGATAGATAGTGGGAAGCAGCTGCATAGCACAGGGAGATCAGCTCCGTGCTTTGTGACCGCCTGGAGGGGTGGGATAGGGAGGGTGGGAGGGAGACGCAAAAGGGAGGGGATATGGGAACATATGTATATGTATAACTGATTAAATTTGTTATAAAGCAGAAAAAAAAATATATATATATATTTACAACTTGTTAATCAACTATACTTCAATAAAAAATAAATTTGAAAAATAAAAAATAAAAATAAAACCCAAGTCAGATACTCTCCCATCTCTGCTCTAAACCCTCCTGTGGATCCCACTGTGGCTTGGCTTACAGGGCCCTATAGGATCAGGCCCCCATTACCTATCTGACCTCATTTTCTATTACTTCCCTCCTTGCCTTCCTCCACTAGTCTAGCAACAATGACTTTTATGTTCTTCAAAAATGGCAGGCACGAGACAAACAATGCCAGGCACGGTCCTGCTCTAGGGCCTTTGCACTGACTGTTCTTTCTATTTGGAATGCTCTTTCCCCAGGTATCCACTTGGCTAGCTCTCTCACTTCATGCAAGTCTTTATTCACATGCTACCTTTTCAGTGAGTCTTTCTCTGACCAACCTATTTAAAACTTCAATAACCTCCCACTCTCACTGGCATTCCCTATCCTTTTTACCCTGATTTATTTTTCTCTATAGCACTGATAACACTTAAACTTGTTATGTATTTTACTTATTTATCTGATCATTTTCTCTTTCTTCCTCATTAGAATATCACCTCCATGGGGACAAGGATCTGTTTCACTGCTGTATCCTCAGCTTCTAGAACAGTGCCTGGCACATTGTAGATAATCAATGTTTGTTGAAAGAATGAATACAATAAAGGCAAATAATTCAAGGAATAAAGAAAGGCTATTAGAGAACCCGTGTGTGTGTGTGTGTGTGTGTGTGTGTGTACCTGTTCGAAAAAATCATGGTCTAACTACAAAGCCAAATAAAATATAACATGATTATAAGTAGCTGATGGAATATAAGAGGGACTCACTTTGACCTTGATAGTAGAAACATTCTCTTTGCAGAGGCCAAAAGATTGTGACATAGGACTTGTAGAGAAGGAGCTGTATTCCTGGCTCACTACTTGGCTGGGTTTTGAAAAATATTTACATAGTCATGATAATGTAAATCATGACTGGTTTTCAGGTTTTACAGTCAACATGAAGACAAAGCAGGGAAGAGCTGGTTGTGGCTGCAGAACAGAATGTAAATGTTAATAACCTAGACAATGTGAAGGAAACATCAAACTGACAATGTGGGTCATTGAATGGGCAGAGGGAGGGTGGTGGCTCTAACATCCTTGTCCTAAAAAGTGGGTAGTCAAAATTACCTGCCAAAAATGGATGGAATAAAGAATAGAAGTTTGAGTATACATATTTCTTCAAGTTACAAAGTTAACTAGGAACAAAAAAGGAATATCAGCGTTAAACATTGCAGGGGAGTGGAGGGAAAAGTGAGGCAGTGTACAGAAACAAAGCCCTCATTGTCATCCTTGAGAGTCAACAGGATATAGTATAAATTTTATAAACCAAGAGACAGAGTATATACATGATATCTAGAGTTGTAAATGGAGCCACCAGGAGAACTAAGTGCAAGAACTGTTTTTTTGTTTGTTTGTTTGTTATAAATTTATTTTATTTTATTATTTATTTTTGGCTGCGTTGGGTCTTCGTTGTTGTGCGCGGGCCTTCACCAGTTGCGGAGAGCAGGGGCTACTCTTCTTTGCAGTGTGCGGGCTTCTCATTGCGGTGGCTTCTCTCATAGTGGAGCACAGGCTCTAGGCGCACGGGCTTCAGTAGTTGCGGCACTTGGGCTCAGTAGTTGTGGCGCATGGGCCTAGCCGCTCCGCAGCATGTGGGATCCTCCCGGACCAGGGCTCAAACCCGCGTCCCCTGCACCGGCAGGCGAATTCCCAGCCACTGCGCCACCAGGGAAGCCCAAGAACTGTTAAAACGTTGCTTTGAGGGGGTGGGATGGAGATGAGGAGAATCAAGGCAGGGGACCATTGGTTTTTATCATGTGCTCCTTCTGTACTGTTTGATTTGTTGCCATGTATGTGCATTACTTTAATAAAAATAAGATCTTAAAAACTTCATGTTGATGTTACAACAAAATAGTTATATATCCTGTGTCACTTTATGACAATATCAGAATGGGTATGTGGATATCCAATTAGACTTGCCTCCACGGAGGAAAATCACACTGTAATGTGCCTTGCATATGTTTATGAAGAGGGTTGGAAAGGATATTATGGGACTTAAAACATTGGCAGTACTTGAGTGTAGTAGTGGAGGCTCTGGAATTTGGCATCGTACTGGCCTGGGTTCAAGTCCTCTCTCTGCCATTCATTAGTTGCTCTGTCATGGGCAAGTTACCTCCCTCACCCTCAATTTGTCTGCCATAAAATGAGGCTAATGCTCATACAGTAGAAATGTAAGCCCCTCAAGAGAAAGAGCCACCTCTGTAGAGGTGCATAATATATAGTTGATGCTCAATGTCTGCATGTGAGGCCCGAACCTGCCTCACAGGTATGTGCTGATGAAGGACTCAATGTGCAAAGAGCAGGGGAGAAGCAGTGTTAGTTCAAAAGTGGGTAGCCGGTTTCCTTGTCTGTGGGAAATTTGCCTTTGGTTTAATAAAATGTAGTCATTTTGGCTGTGGAAAGAATAGCTCTCAGGGCTTAGAGTGATACAAAATGAATTAAATTGCCCTGTACATAAAAGGAAGAAAACAATAAGAATTCAACAGCAGCTCAAGGGAGAGGGCACATGAGCCTGGAATTGGAAAGGAGGGGAGCTGCTTTCTCTGTGTATCGGGAACAGAAAGAGCCCAACAGCTACAGGGAGTGGGGTCAAGGAGAAGGGTTGGTTAGGAAGCTTTTCCCAGTGATGGGAAAGGCTTAGGAAATGTGAAGAACAGGAAAGTCTGATGTCCAATATTAAGTTGGTTGCTAGGCTGTGCTGTACAACTTAGATGACTAAAGAAGTGATAGGTAGCCTTGGAAGGAAATCTTTGTCACTTACTCCCAGCCCTCAGAATTTTCCAACATTCACAGGTACTGATTTTTATATAGTTTGGGGGAAGGGAAATGTGCTAGGAGAGGACTGATGGTGAGGATATTCTGGGCTTCTCATGTAAGCTTAGGTGTCTGAAATCTTGGATGTCCTGGTACTAGGCAGTTTCATCCCCTGACATTCTGCAGTAAGCAGTCTTTAGCCTGTCTTTCCTTATCTCCTGAACAGAGCTGCTTGGTGATAACTCAGCTTTTCATACTTGTTCCTGGTTAATATGTAGGATCTATATGATTTCAGGTATTTTCCTGCTGATTTATGAATGCTGGAAACCGGTCTGGGACACAGTGACCTAGGTTCGTCAGAGTTTATGGGAGGATGCTGAAGTTCAAAAGATTCCAAGAGTTTACAAAGAGAGAAGGTGGGAGGAAATCTCTCTAGTCAAATGATGAAGATTGTAAGTGAATTTATTTTTTTCTCTCCTGTTAAGGTTTCATCCTGTCCTCTGATCCCCAGATCATAAGATGAGTGGTTATGGTATTATGCTATGAAGGTGTTTGGCATTGAGAGGCACTGGGGAAGTTTGGCTTTGAAAGTCTCTGGGAATGCCTCTCTGATGGACATGGACTGAGATTTTGCCTGAGTCCCTTGAGTCCAATATCTCCTAAGGATCTGACTCTATATTCTTTTAAAGTTATCCCAGGATCCCAAAGGCCACAACCAGGACTTAAAATGTTGTGGAATTTAAAATGATGGAGGTTGTAACAGAGGGTAGATATAACAGAGGGTGTTCCATAGGGAAGAAAAGGTATGAGCAACGGCTCCTAAGTAAGAGAAGGCAGGGCACATCTGGTAATAGTGAAGTGTTTGTTTGGAATATACACAGTACTCAGAAAAATAGCAAGAAGAAGCCTGGAAAACTAGTCAGGGCTAGATTTTGGGAGAGTCTCAAAATCAGAGTCAGACATTTCTTGAAAGAGTAGTTTATGCTCATTGTCAGGAATACCTCACCTGCAATTCACATCTCAACTCACTGCAGTCATAAAACTGCCGCATGGCATAGACTCCCAAACAGTGGCTTCAATCAGACATACCTGTATTTATCTCACCTAAAAGAGATCCAGAGTTAGGCAGTCCAAAGTTTGTATGGTGGCCCTATGAAATTGTTAGAGATCCCTATTCTTCTCAGTTTACTCCTCCACTATCCTTAGGGTGTGACCCTTGTCCTCATGGCCTTTATTCCAGGAGGCTATGTGTCCAGGTAAAAATCAGATTTTCTATTAATAGGGAAGGAGAGGAGAATGTATACCGGAGTAAACAGTTATCGACCTATGCCACAAGTGTGAAACTATCCCCTCCGAGGTCACCAGAGACCAGACCACTACCTGACTGCTACAATCCCTAGACATTTTTCAGGACTTTTCTTGACCTCTGGGTAGTATTCAACACTATTGACCCCTCCCACCTTTTGAAATATTCTCTTCCTTTTGTTTTGTGGTGTTACTTTCTCCTGCTTTTCTCTCTGACTCCTTGGTCAGTACTTATCTTTCTCTCTCCTGGGCTCCTTTTCCTTCACCTATGCTGAGGTTGCTGTTGGCCTCCAGGGCTCTTCCCTGGGCCCCGTCTCTTCTAAGGTTTTTATTCTTCCCAGGCCCAGGGAAGAGCCGTTAGTATTCCATATCTTAGTGAAAGGGGTTACCATCTACACATTTGATCTCTCAAATTAGATTCCCAAAAGTTGCCTTTGACACTTCCCTCCTCCACACCCCTTTCCCTACATCCAATTATTCATAAAGTCCTGCTTTTTATTTCTTTAATATCTTCTGAATTCAATCACTTCTCATGACCTCCACTGCTACCACTCTAGGCCTAACCACAATCATTGCTTACCTGGATGACTACTCTCCCTTTTTCCAGGAAGACATCTAATTCATACTCCTAATGGGTTAGGCAGCTAGAGTGGTGTTCTTTTTGGAACACAAATCTGTGTTGCATCCAAGCCTAGAACCCTTCAATAATATCTCAGCGTTCTCAGGATCAAGACCAAAGTCTTTATCTTGGCATTCAAGGCTTGCCATGAT
Source organism: Mesoplodon bidens (assembly GCF_964165515.1). NCBI lineage: Eukaryota > Metazoa > Chordata > Mammalia > Artiodactyla > Ziphiidae > Mesoplodon > Mesoplodon bidens. The sequence goes on along the minus strand of NC_138163.1, from coordinate 93,039,977 downwards.
TTGAAAGGGATGGGAATTTGGGGTACTAGAACTGGAAGAAAGGAAGGGCTGTGTCTAGTGTGAAATAAAGCCCTGTAGATGGGGGGAGAGAACCTAGGAGGCAAGAAAGCGGTGAGCTGATGTCACAAACTTGGAGGGAGCAACAATTTAGAGAAAAAGTCAGGAGAACAGAAGCCCACCATGAATATCTGTGAAGTATGTGTGTATGTGTGCATGTGTATGTTGAATTGCCCATAGAACATAGGGATTCATATTTTATTTGCTTAATAGAGGAAAAGGTGATTTCATAAAGCAGAAGACATAACCATTTGAATTACTTTTGATATAGGAAACATATTGAATATTAATTCTATAACTGACCACTGTGTTGACTTTTATTATGGTTTCTAACAACTGATGTAACTGATGCTCTCAGGTTGTCCAGGTCTGCATTCATATACTCTGTAATTAATGATAATGTTGTCTACTTTCAATTTTTTATACATCTTATTTTGTTCTCTTGAATAGACCCAATTATTAATACTTATGTGAATTTTTTACGTGGTAAAGGTGCCATTTCAAATCAGTGGGGGAAAAGATGGATTAATTTGCACATGGTGTAGGGATGAGGCTATATTTTTGGAAAATAATTAATCCTTATACAAAATAAATGTTGGAGTGATCAAACATTTAAATGTAAATAATAAAGCCATAAAACTGCTTGGAATAAAATCAGTGATTATTATAACATAGGAGTGTGGAAAGCATCTCTAAGCATGAAGCAGAATCTAGTCATGGTAAAGGAAAACCTGATACATTTCACTACATAATAATTAAACCTTTTTGTATAGCAAATATTATCCTAAATAACATGGAAAATATTTGTAGTATATGCAACACATAAACGTGCAAGAGACATTGCTGGTGGAAATGTTATTCTGTGTATCTTTTTAAAGTTGACAAGTTTTGTATCAAAATGGAGTCAGCACTGCTTGTAATAGTAAATAAAAAAATGGAAACAATCTAAATATCTATGTATCCTGGACTGGTTAAATACATTATGGGACATTTACAGAGAAAAGATTATAGAGCAGTTAAGAAAAATGTGCACTATGGAAAGCTGTTTAGAATATACAACTGGGGGAAAAAAAACAAAGCCTGGTCACAGAACAGTAGGTATAGTGTACCATTTGCGGGGAGAAAACCCAAATAATTAGTATATAAATAGAAACAAATCTGGAAGAATGTATATCAAAACGTTAATAGTGGTTATTTCTGGGGCATGAGATAAGGATGGCCTTTCATTAGTATGTTACATATTTCTGCATAATTTGAAATTTCACAACTACAACACGTTACTTTTGCAATAAGCAATATATATATATATATATATATATATATATATATATATATATAGACATATTCAATGAATGAATCGCTTTGAGGCGGTGGTTTTGGTTTGGAATGGCTTCAGACCGAGCCTGGTACAGTGGCATAAACACGGGCTTCGGCGTCAGACAGCCCTGAGCGGGGCCCCATTGCCCCACCCCCGAGGAAGGAGAAGGGGGGTGGCAGGGGGCTGCGGAAAGGGGCTGGGCTGGGCTGGGCTGGCTGCAGCTCTAGTCCAGGAGGCTGAGACTCAGAGAGAGAGACTGAGAGAGGGCAGACGAATTCCGGACTCGCTAGAGGACAAGGTGAGGGACGTTGAGATTGGGGTTTCCAGACAGTGGTTCCAGTCCCCTCGAACCTAGAGCCAGGCAGGTGGTCAATTTTTACTGCACCACTGCAGCTAGGGGAGAGGTTACTCGGAGTGGGATGTAGGCAACGAAGAAGACCAAGAGAGTAGTAGGCTGTATGGACTGGAGAGCAGAGGCTAGTTGAGGAAGAGGGGGAGAAAAACTGGGAACCGGGCGTGTTGAGTGGTGGACGGAGAATATGAGGGGGGAGGGGAATACTGAGGGGAAGTGGAAATTCAGAGAAGAAAACAGGGGATGTAGAGAAGGGTTAAGGAATACTGGGGGAGGGGGTGCAATGGTAGCATGAAGGAGGATGTAAGGAATGGGAATACGGAATTCTGTGGGGTAAATAGGAACGGCGATGGAGAAATAGGGAGCAGGGAGCAACGCAGAGGGAATACGGAGTAGTACGGAGTGGGGGATAAGGAATGAGGAGCGGGCGGGGGGAAGGGCAGACTGGTTGGGACGGAGGCCCCCTAGGGAGGCGGAAAGGGGCGGGGCCACTTCCGGCCTGGCGGGGGGAGGGCAGTCTGAGTTTATGAGGGGCTCAGAGGGAGTGGACGAACTCAGGAGTAGTAGAAGGACAAGGTGAGCAGAGGGGCCCAGCTCTGGATCCGAGCCCGGGAGGGGTCGGCCCCACCCTCTGGGATCTGGAGAAATCCTGCTCTAAGGACCGGATCGTACCGGATCCATCCGGCCGGGAAGGGAGGGGACAGGACCCTGTTTGGCTGGGCCCAAGATGGAATCACTAGCTAAATACTGATTTGAGGAGGGGGGTGTATTAGGGAAAGGGCGGAACCAAGATGCGCTTGGCCCCTGTTTGGAGGGGGGCGTATTATGAAAAAGGGCGGGACCGGACGGTGCTGTGGACTTGGGCTGGATGTCAGTAGGGGAGGGGCCTGGACCACCAGACGCTGCGACAATTTGAGAGGGAGGCTTGTTGGGGAGGGGGCGGGACCGAATGGTACTACGAACTTGGAGAGGGGCGTGTTGGAAAAAGGTACTGGACTGAGTCTCTATTACGCATGCGCACCATGGATCGCTGGAAAGGGGCGTGTAATGAAAGGCCAGCTTGGAGACAAGCCAGCTGCCGAATGCGCATGTGCACGTTGGACATCAAAGAAAGAGCTTCTGCTGGGAAAGCGGGCGGGGCTGAGATGGGCCCTGCAACGGATGCGCATGCGCACTGTCGACTTGCGGCTGGGGGGGGTGTGCACTGGGAAAAGGGGCGGGGTCCTCAGAGCTGCCGCGCTGGCACATCTTCCTGGAGTAGGGGAGGGTACGGCTGCAGAGAGTTGAGATCTAGGCGCTCTGGATTACTGAATTTGAGAACGGAGTCCTTGGGTGGGTGGGGGGAGGGTTTGGGATTGGGACCCTAGGGAAGGTGGGTATCAGCCTCCAGGCAGAGCGGGAGAGAGGACGTTAAGTGAGCTCGCCTCTTGACCCAGGCCTTTTCTCCTTCAGGCTCAGCTCTTGCCAGGCCAACTTGAGACATGTCTGACACAAGCGAGAGTGGTACGGGTCCGACCCCCTTCCAGGTAAGCCCTGCTTCCGCCCTCTCCCTAGCTGCTTTTGCTCTCCAGCCCCTGTTGCTGCCCCAAATCTCTTGGCACCTCCCCTCCCATCCCAGCCCTTCTCCATCTACCTCCCTGCTTTGTTGCCGCCTCCCTCCCCCAAGTGGAGGGAGGGAGGAGGGGAGGAAGGAGGGAGGAAGAAAGGCGGGAGGGAGGGTAGGCCCGCCCCTCTTCTGCTCAGAGGAAAGGGAGGCCTTGTTGGGCTGAGGTGGTCAGAGCGCACTGCAAGTAGGAGTTACTATAGGTCAGAGAAGTGAGGCCCTGGAATTTTGGGGCCATTTGCCTAGTTGGGGGTGGGGAGAAGGTCTGTGAGCTTCCCTGCTTCCTCTTGCAGGCTGAAGCTTCAGAAGAGGACCGTGGCTTGAAGATGCAGACCCTACTGACAGTGACCCAGAACTTGGAGGTCTCAGAGGCACCGAAGGCCTCAAAGGCACCAGAGGTCTCAAAGGCCACGAAGGTCTCAAATGCTGCAGGAGTTTCAAAGACCACAGAGGTCTCAAAGGCCACAGAGGCTCAGGAGGTATCTGCCACTCAGGCCTCAGCTACCACTAAGCTGACTGATACCCCGGTTCTGGCAGCTGAAACGAAGAATCCGGCAGCTGACACCAAGATGCAGAATACTGACCCTCAGGCTGTGACAATGCCTGCTACTGAGACCAAAAAGGTCAGCTGTGGGGCTGATACGAAGGTCAATACAAAGACCCTGGAGACTGAGGCTGCTGCCTCTCAGGCTCTGGCAGATGAACCTGAGCCTGAGGGTGCAGCTGCACAGGCTCAGGAGAATCAGGATACTCGGCCCAAGGTCAAGGCCAAGAAAGCCCGAAAGGTAAGACCCTTGCCTTTCTGTTTCTCTCAGTTGGTTCATGGTTCTGTAAACCTTTAGAAAGTTCCCTCTGCTCATCAAGGCTGTGGCGGGACACTAAGAGAAATGTGATATAATTCCTGTTTTCAGAAAGCTCACAGACTGGTGGGCACATGAGACAGGAATACGAACAGCTGCAATCTGAACGAAATGCAGTTTATATTTACATAGTAGCTACCATATGTCAGGCCTTGAGCTAGGCACATTCACACAGGTTATCTCATTAAATCCTGAAAGTAATCTAGTTTTGTAGAGAAGGAAGCTGAGTCCCAGAGAGGTGGAGTGACATGTCCAGGGTGGTATAAGCGGAGCCAGTGGTGCACACAGGAGGAGGAGAAGCCTCAGGCCCCACCCTTGGGTTGCTCCTGGCCTGGTGGGAAGATGAAACTTCTGCTTGGAAAACAGTGAAAGACAAATCCAAGACTCAGGCTGTTACTACAAGGGTGGGATTAGAGGGGACTTCAGGAAGGGAGAAGATGAGGAAAAAGGACCATCTGCATCATCTGGCAATGTTGTGCTTGCTCTCCATTGATGCAGGTGAAGCATCTGAATGGGGAAGAGGATGGCAGCAGTGATCAGAGTCAGGCTTCTGGAACCACGGGCGGCCGAAGGATCTCAAAGGCCCTAATGGCCTCAATGGCCCGCAGGGCTTCAAGGGGCCCCATAGCCTTTTGGGCCCGCAGGGCATCAAGGACTCGGTTGGCTGCTTGGGCCCGGAGAGCTTTGCTTTCACTGAGGTCACCTAAGGCCCGCAGGGGCAAGGCTCGCCGCAGAGCCGCCAAGCTCCAGTCATCCCGAGAGCCTGAAACACCACCACCTCGGGATGTAGCCCTTTTGCAAGGGAGGGTAAGAAACCTGTCCTCTCCACTCAGCGTTATTCACTGCTTTGCCTGCCCTCTTCTCTGCCATCCTCTCAAGTCTTCTGCAAGCATGTTTTGATCGTTCCATCTTTTCCTCCTCTCCCAGGCCAATGATTTGGTGAAGTACCTGTTGGTTAAAGACCAGACGAAGATTCCCATCAAACGCTCAGGTAGAGTTCTACTAACCCTCCCTTCCCCCAGCTCTGTTCTCCATTGCCCTCTCCCCCATGTGCTGAGGGCATTTCTTGCTCTCCTGCTCCCACTTATGTCCTCCTAAAGTTCTAATTTGGCAGTAGTAGTATCTCTGTTCATTAGCTCAGAACCTGTTTGTGCCACCCACAGCAGGGTTGGTAAAGGGTCTTTAGTTTGGGTATGGGGGCCACACGGCTCCACTTCCGCCCAGGTGCTCGCAACACTCTCCCCTTGCAGACATGCTGAAGGACATCATCAAAGAATACACTGATGTGTACCCTGAAATCATTGAACGAGCAGGCTATTCCTTGGAGAAGGTGAAGGGGCAGACCTGGGGGATGGGTGCAATGGGGTAGCCTTGAATCAAACAAAGGTGTACATGTCTCTCCTGGGGGGTACCACAGAGAGTAATCCAGCCCCATCACTGTGCAGATGGGCAGACAGTGGCCTAGCAAGGGGCATAGACTAGCTTGAGGTCACACAGCGAGTCAGTGGTAAAATCACAGCTAGGACCCAAGCCACCCAGCTTAGTCCTGACTTCTGTCCACTGCTGGACATGTCCTATAATGTACTTCAGATGCTCTCTCTCCCTTTCATTCCCCACTCTCTGGCTGCCTAGATTCTCACTAATCACAAAGATGATGTTGATTAAAAATAATGCATTTGTTGCCTGTTTGCAGTATGCTGGCCACTCAGCTAAGTGCTTTAAGTGCATTATCTCACTGATGTTTCTCTCTCTCTCTCTCTCTCTCTCTCTCTCTCACACACACACACACACACACACACACACACACACACACACCCCTAGGCACAGGGGGAGCTGTGGGATGCCCATTCTGTGATCTCACAAGTTGTTTTCCACATCCGCAGGTATTTGGGATCCAATTAAAGGAAATTGATAAGAATGACCACTTGTACATTCTTCTCAGCACCTTAGAGCCCACTGATGCAGGCATACTAGGAACGTAAGCTGGGAAAGGGCTGGGGTGGGAGGGAGGCTTCTGCTTTTGTCCGTGGTACTACTCCATCCCTGTCCTCTCCCCACATCCCCTTAGGAAGTCAGGAAAGACAGAGCCTAAAAACCCCTATTCCAGCTCCTGCACGTAGTTGGAGCCCTGCATACAATAGTGATACCTGATTATGATTGACTGGAGGGTGTAGAAGCCTGGGGCAGGGCACTCCTACTGTCAGGTTTTCTGTTTCTCCAGAAGCTTCCCAGGAAAGCAGACCTGTCATTGCTTATCTCTTCCTGTTGGCCTTGGTAGAATGGTTCTCACAGGAGGGCTTCCTGGTATGAGTGGCTCATGATGCTTGAAGGGCAGGAACATCAGTGGGGCCATGCCTAGAATTCTCTTGGAGCTGAGGGGTCTGGGAGAGCAAGAAGGGACTCACATTGGCTGGGTGTCCGGGTTGTACTGGGTTGACAAATACAAGTACAATTCTATCCTCTCAGCAACCTGGGGAGAGGAGAATGTGATTTTCCCATTTTATGAATAGGAGAGTCTAAGTGCCTTGCCCAGGGTCACATAGAGCTTGAAGCATAGACTGGGCAGAATTCTCTCATATCTGAAGAATCTGGGAGAAGCTAGCCTAGTGAGCTGGCTGGTGGTTTTTTTTTTTTTTTTTTTTTTTTTTTTTTGCAGATTGCTGCTGGATGTAAACCTTCTCTCTGTCCCATTATTCTCCTAGGACCAAGGACTCACCAAAGCTGGGTCTCCTCATGGTGCTTCTTAGCATCATCTTCATGAATGGAAATAGGTCCAGTGAGGGTGAGTGGCTGGGCTGGCAGCTGAATGGGGGGTCATGGTCGGAATTCCACATGTTCATTTCCTATCCCTGTTTCCTTTTGCCTCCCCTTGCAGCTGTCATCTGGGAGGTGCTGCGCAAGTTGGGGCTGCGCCCTGGGTATGATTGGGCTCTGTCAGTGCTTGCTGTCTGTTTTGTCCTTTGGCAAAAGAAGATGGTCCCAGGATTGCATCAGCCTGGTGGTCTGGTGGAGTGGGCGGGGTTGCTGGACTGGGTAGAGGGTCCAGGGTTCTGACCTGGGTGGATGGGGAAATGGTCCTGAACTCTGCTGTCTGTCTCACTGACTCTTGGGCTTCTGTGGAGCTTCCATCTTACGTTGGAAGCCTCTTTTCCATGTTGGAAATGTCTCTGCCCACATCTGGGAAGTGCAACAGCCCCCATTATATTTATCTATGTATGTAATTATGTATGTATGTATGTATTTTATCATTTTCTGCTGTCAGGATACATCATTCGCTTTTTGGGGATGTGAAGAAGCTCATTACTGATGAGTTTGTGAAGCAGAAGTAAGTGTCTGTTTAGTGTTCCTGTGTTCCATGCATTTTGCCTGTCTTAGAACTGAGTAATAAAGCTGTGGTGCACGTGCGTGTGTATGTGTGTGCGTATGCAGGTGGTAGTTTATTCCTGAGGTGGTGGCAGAGAACAGAAGCACACATTTCCTGACCTACTTGTACTCTCACATATGCCTTTGGAACAATTCTTCAAGGGAGGGATTGTCATCCCCAGTATTGTACGCGTGAGGAAACTGAAGCTGAGAGGTGAAGTAATTTGCTCAGGGTTATTATACAGGTAGCAAACGGAAAAGTTGTATTTAGATCCTGGCCCCAATACCTTGGTTCTTTTTTACTATGCTAGCTAGGGCTTCACAGAAATTAATCTCCATAAAGAAATGCCATAGAATGGTAGCTTTAAGCAACCAGGTACTGTGCTGGGGTCTTGACTAATACATCTCATTTCATTTTCATAACTACCCTGCAGAATAGCTCCTCATCCCCTGTATCAGTTGAGGAGCCTTAGGGCTCGGAGAGTGGAAGTCTGAGCGTGGCCCCGGCTGGTAAAGGATCCATTTGGACCTGAAGCCCAGACCTCCTGACTTTTCTGGCCAGGGCCCACCCTATTCTTGGTCCTTGGAGAACATGTGTGCACTCATACGGGTGTACCAGCACACACCTGTGGGCTCACACACAAATGGTCCAGAGTACGCATGGAGTCCACTGCTCTTGGTTGACCGTTTCTTCCCGTACAGTCATTTTCTAGGGTGGACTGTCCCAGGGTTCAGCCAGGCCACGGACGAGCCCCATGGTGGGGTGTGCTCAGAGCAGGGGGCCTGAAGAAATGGCTCCTCTGTTTACAACACACCCAACAGGAACCTGGGTTATTGTGACAAGGGGCACAAAACTCGTGGCCTTCCTATGAACAAATACCCTACACGTGCCCCCTGCACCTCCACGTGGCTGCTGGGCAGGACCAGTGAGATAGGGCTGAATATTGGGAGAAAAGCTGCAGTATTTACTGGGGGAGTTTGCCACCTAAATGCATGAGTGGGCCATGAGTGGTCTTACAGACATAAAGGCTTTGAACCTCTCTTTTCAAGGTACCTGGACTATGCCAGAGTCCCTAATAGCAATCCGCCTGAGTATGAGTTCTTCTGGGGCCTGCGCTCTTACTATGAGACCAGCAAGATGAAAGTCCTCAAGTTTGCCTGCAAGGTAATTGGAGAGCTGTCCAAGCCTGGCATACCAAGAGCATGGGGTGCCACTGTTTAGGGTAGGCTGTGTGCAGAGCAGCCTGCGGCTCATGCATGAACATTCTGAAGCCTGTATTAATGTGCAAACACTCTATCTGAATAGTTTAATCCTTACAACTGACATGTCATTGCCTTACTGCAGATGAGAAAACTCAGGCTCAGAGAGGTTGTCAAGTGTTATGTCCAAGGTCACAGAGATAGTAAGTGTCAGAGCAGGGATGGAATATTAGGTGTATAATTACTAGTAGTATTTATTGTATTACTATAATTTGCATCCTGTAGGTGCTCAGTGTTCAGATTCTGATCCTTCAGATGGTTGTTATTCCTGTTTCAGGTACAAAAGAAGGATCCCAAGGAATGGGCAGCTCAGTACCGAGAGGCAATGGAAGCAGATATGAAGGCTGCAGCTGAGGCTGCAGCTGAAGCCAAGGCAAGAGCTGAGATTAGAGCTCGGATGGGCATTGGGCTCGGCTCTGAGAATGCTGCTGGGCCCTGCAACTGGGACGAAGCTGATATTGGACCCTGGGCCAAAGCCCGGATCCAGACGGGAGCTGAAGCTAAAGCCAAAGCCCAGGAGAGTGGTGGTGCCAGCGCTGGTGCCAGTGCCAGTGGCAGCTTTGGTGCTAGCACCAGCCTGACAGCCACTCTCACGTTTGGGCTCTTCGCGGGCCTTGGTGGAGCTGGTGCCAGCACCAGTGGCAGCTCTGGTGCCTGTGGTTTCTCCTACAAGTGAGATTTCAGGTATCTATTTAGACTTGGGGGCAGCCGGGCCTCATGGGAATGGGATGAGGAGCTGGGTGGTTATAGGAAGGCCAAGGTTGGAGGACCACATGGAGAGTGTGAGGAAACACAACACTACTTTTGGCATTTTGTTCCTTCTTTTTTGGTGGATATCAATTGACTTTTTGATTTTCTTTTACTTGTGTTTTCAGATATTCCTAATCCCAGCAGTCTTTCTCTTCGAGCCAGGGTGCATCCTCAGAAACCTACTCAACACAGCACTCTAGGCAGCCACTATCAATCAATTGAAATTGACACTCTACATTAAATCTATTTGCCATTTCTGAGTTTATTGCTTTTTTTGGTGGGCTGTCACATTTTGGTATCACATTTTAAAATGAATTGGGAAAGTTTCCACCTCAGTCTGTGCTTAGCTTTAGGTGACATTGTCAAATAGAGTAAAATTAGAGCAAAATTAGCATGTCTCTCTAGGATAGGTTGGGCCCCATCTCTAGCCTATAGAGCAGGCAGGATTGCAGTGGTGTGAGGAGTCATGGGGATTATAGGCATAGAGGACACACTTTGAAGAAGAGCCCTGAGGTGGGAAAGTCTGGAGCAGAAAAATAGAGGAGATTGAACATCAAGTATAGACTCTCCTTTTGAGAAATTTGGGTAAGACAAGAAGGAGGGAGAGGGAGGTAGCTAAAGGGAGATACAGGAACAAGTAGGGATTTTCTTGGGAAAAGAGAGAGAGACTTGAGCAGGCAGGAGCCAAAAGACAGGGAGATGTTGAAGGCTGGCTCGTGCAGCCCAATCCCTGAGGAGGTGGGCGGGGAGGACCTGTGGGAAGGGACTGTACAGAAAGGACTTGGAGAGGGGACTGTGGAAGGATGTTAGGCAGTGGGGAAGCTCCAGTAGAGCATGGAGCCTATGGTTTTTGGGAGACCCCTTCCCCGTGGCAAGGTGCTCAGTAATCTTGTAGGGATCAAGATGAGTGTTAGTTTATTCCAAGGTTTTCGTTCTGTTGTTTGGTTGTGGAATAAGGACAAGACCAAGGGCAGTGAGTGTGTGTCTGAATCTTCGTTGCTGTATCCACAGTGACACATAGTAGGTTCACAGAATTGTGGAAGAGATGGACCATGGGAACCAGGCAGGCTTGGTGAGGAAGATGAGGAGATTGTGTGACAGACTGGGAGACAGTGCAGGGGTTTGTGGACAGGAGTCTCTGAAGTCTGAACAAGGCAGAACATTAAGTGAATATACTAAGTGCCTGCTACATGCCATGTTCTAGGTGTCTGGGAAGGAATGTTGAGAGAACTGGAAGGATAAACTGGGGCACTAGTCAGATGGTCAGATGATGGGATGATTATATTTAAGAAGACAGCAGAGAGAACTCTGGGTGATGAGAAGGTCCAAGGAGTAGGTGGTTAAACGGGAGAGAAGGTGATGGTTCCTAGACATGAGGGGTCAATGGCCTGGGAAGATGGGGTATTGGTTGGGTTATCCATTTGGACTGTGAAATCAATCACCCAAGATGGAGGCAGGAGTTGGGGTAGGGAAGAGCACTGTGAGGCAAGTGCCAAAGTCCCTTCGTGTAGTTGAAGATGTCCTCCCAGCTCCAGTGCCCACTAAGGCATGCGGCCCGCAGGCAATCAGAGATCCACCTTTGTCCTGTTTTAGGGAGTATTTCCCTCGACCTTTCTTTCCAGGAAGCTCTCATCATCTAATTGCCACATTACCAGATTCCTTATCTGGGACAGAGTCTTGCAGACAATGAGGCTCTAGTAACAGCTGCCTTTCCCCTCCTGTAGACTGTAAGCAGTAAAGGAACAAGGTTTGCTGCTTAGGGAACAGGATCTAAAAAAGGAAAAAGCTGCACCTGGAACAAGGTAGTTCCTTGCCTGTGGTCATGGATTGAGACCTGCTTTTGCTGCCGAGGTTGTTCTTCACTGGAAGCAAAGTTTCTTCCATTAATTCCATAGGCCATGGTTCCCTCGGGGTGGATAGTACCTGGGAGAGGTAAACAAGGCCAGAGGCAGCTTAGACCTAGGAAGGACTCTCTAGTGGGTGGGCACCACGTCCGGGACCCTCTCAGACTTCCAGGTGATGTCCATCTGAAAATGGAATGGGTGGGGGGGTGATGGTGAGGGGTAGCAAGGAACTTGGGGACTATGATTCTAATAAAAATTGAGTTCAGAGTGCTTGATAGAGATAAGGGTGAATCATAGTCATGAAGAACTCTGACCTTCCCACTTACCTTCCCTCTGCAGACCACTAGGTTTGCAGGGCTTCCTACCTCTTCTCCTTTCCTACAAGGCTTAGACTTGGACAGGACAAGTGATGGACTTTTTCTCACTACCCAAGTGTAAGGACTGAAGGCATGTGAGGCAGGGAGGACGAGATCAAGTCCAGTTCCAGGCAAGTGGGGAGTGGCCAGAGCTAGGAAGAGGGAGTGCCAGGGGAAATGGGGATAGACCCTGGTTCATGTTTTTTGTCAGCTTGGAGGTCACTACTACAATGAAAGAACTCCCACAGTATATCATTAATTCCAGGTAATTCTAGAATGTATCATATATCCTCCATTTGGCTAGGAGTGGGAAAAGCCCCTAGAGCAGTTTATCTATTTTTTATTATCACCCCTCAAGAAGCCTATTTAGACATTTTTGTCCTAATTGCTACCCCCCATGAAATTTGAGTACCACACATATACTGTATATCTATTTAATAACTATGTACATTTGCACTTTATACATAAGATATTTTATTCAATACAGGGTTTATAATGACTAAATAAAATGTTTAAAAGTTTAACAATTTGTAAAAGCTATGAACATTTAACTATTTGCTGAGCAACTTTAAATGTAACCTATTTACACTGTAAGGTATCAGAGTACATATGTAAATTAGCAATTTATATAACTGATGATATTAGCAGTGTAATCAAAATTTTAAAATACTATTCAAACTTATTTTTTCAGCAGAAGTAAAACAACTGAAGTTTTAAATTAATTTCTTAAAAATTATTTTTAGTGTAATTAACTTTTAAGTGTTGCTTGATATGAGAAAACTTTTAACTAGCTGCTGGATATTCATTCAGGTATCATCAACATTTTTCTTTTCAGTACTTGGCATAATTAATGATAGATTGAATAACTTTTGTAGAATTAAATGAAAGCCATTTTTCTTTAATTCTCAAAGCCCAAACAACACACAGAGCCACTGAGGATCAAACATAAAGGCAGTCAATGGCAGCCAAAAGGCACAAGCAGGTCACTTCTGCAAGAATGAGCAATAGATTGAAAGTCTTCCAATCATAGTCATCTATTTGTCATGGTTTTGTAGTGTTGATCTTGCATACATTTTGTGTATTTTCCTCATTGTTGCTCATGTGAAACCCAAGAAAACCCAGTAACAGAAATTAAATATTTAAGAGTAAGATTCCTCAGGTAGGGCTGAGCTTTAGAGGGCCAAAAACTATTATAATTTTTGTGAAAGTTTTTTTGTGATTTTTGTCCCCCACAAGGACCAATTTTCACTCCCTTGTGGGGTGATTACCCACCGTCCTATCTGCTCTTTACCCCTGCATTGAGAATAGAAACCCTACAGCAACATTTCACCTGGACTGAATAAAACAAGGTAGAATGAATGCTGAGTTGGGTGCGGGGAAGAAGAGAGAGAGAGAGGGAGGGAGAATGAGAGGAAGAAAAGAAAGGAAGGGAGGGAGGGATGAAAAGAAAACAAGAAATATCTACTAGAGACCAACCATTTGTGAAAACAAAATGGATAACAATATTTTTTCTCCAAACTTACACTTTCAAAAATGCTTTGGTCCAACATAATACTATTAATCCATGTACAATTGCCATTCATCCCTTCAAAAGGAGATCACCCCAAATCTTATTACCTACTATCTCCAGCCTCCAGTCTAGGAATTTTTGGGTGATGTCCTTTCCTTCTCTACCTTCCTTGCAACCCATTCTAGATATGCTACAAGCTATGAGCTAGGTTGTGCATTGAACCACCATGTCCTGTGAGTGTATGGGTATTGTATCTTTTGGATAATCTTTGGATCATCACTGTGTATGATGTGGATGAAGGTACTAAGGGGATTTCCTGGGACTCATATACTCATATATAGAAGGTAGATTAAGCCCTGCTCCAGTAGGTCCAGCAATCCTGAACTGCAAGTTGTGCGTTATGCTCCTGAGACGCTAGAGGTTGCCTCCACAATGACTGTGTGGAATCTGAGCTCTTGGAGGTCCTATCTGTATTGGCTGGCTATAATATGCATTGACCTTTTGCCACTGGACATGGCAGTGGTAGGGTCATGCAGTGAATCTCCTGAGTTCCAAACATGCTCTTCCTTACCCCATTGTGTAGCAGAGAGATTCCCTAATTCCCCTTGATAGTTGGGACCACTCATCCCAGCCACATAGTAAACACCTTTTTTTTTTTTGCCTATTGGTTCAATGTCATGAGGAGCTCCAAATGGCCAGGTGGAAGTCTCAACTTCCTGTGAATCAAAATTTTGCAATTGTTTCACTAAGTGAAGTGATGAGAGGTTCCATTCCCATTTCCACCCTTTGGTTTCTAGACCTGTGTATTCTGTTTATGGGAGAAAGAGCATCATATATTGGTCTTTGATTCACAGAATACACTGAATTCTGCAGGATGGCCCCCAGACCTCACAAAGTGTTGTTTCCTAACTGTCACCAAAACTAAATCTTCCATAGGCCATCCCACACTTCTGCAAAGGCGGTTGCTTATGGGTGATTGCCCATCATCGTTAGACCATTTGTTTTACCTCTTTCACCGTGAAATGTGTTCCTTGACCAGAAAAAAAATATTGTATGGGATATCTCAATGATGTAGAAACTGTATAAAGTAATTAGAAAATCCAAGGATGGTGGTGCTGGTAAAAGCACCAGGGAAGGCAAATCCATTCCAGAATATGTGATTATTTCCATAAGGATAAATTGATGCCCACTCCCTGATGGAATAGGTCCAATGTAATCCCTCTGTCATCCAAGGATTTGTTGGTCTCCCCAGGAAATGGTGACATATTGGGGTTTCTGCTGTTGAGAAATTGGGCATTCAACAGTGTTGGTAGCCAAGTCAACCCATGTGATGGTAAATCCATGTCAAATCCCTGCATAACATCCATCCCTTCTACAATGGCAGTTTTGTTCACTGGCTCATCTAACAAGCACTAGAATGTCTAGAGAAAGAGGCTGACAGATTTCCACAGGCTGGGTCATCATGCTCCCTTTTGTAAGCATTCACATGAGACACAAATATTCTCACACTCAGCCCATTCCGAGAGATCCGTTCACTTACTCCTCATACATACGTACACAAAGCAATTAGACTGTGCCTTACATGTAATAAGTGCTCTCTAAGTATTTTGCTGCCTTTTTGTTATTGCTCAGTTCTCCATTCTTGTTCCTTCCCAGTGTCTGACCATCTGACCATCTGACAAGACTGTTAATTGGCATTGATCAGTGTGCTGGCCAGGTCACTTTCTGAATTAAGAGATCAACCAGATGCACAGCTCCGAGTTTTGCCTCCTAGGAGAGTTTCCCTTCCTTACTTCCCATCAGGGTCACATCTAAGTGGGGCTTAGTTCCTACTTATCATACAGCATCATCTGCAAACCATGCTCCTGGGTTTTTTCTCCTTCAGTGAGCTGGTTATTGGGAACTCACCACAAGGGCCTAGAAGTGAGCTGAGGGAGAGCAAGCAGTGTGGCACGAGTAGGGACTATGGGAGTTTGCACCTCCTATAACTCACTTTTGCTTTCAGGACCTGCTCCAGACTGACTTTGTTTATACCTCTACTCTTTGGTGATGGAGTGTTGTTATTGCCTGTCCAAATTTATGGCTTGGCGGATCAGATGGCACCAAGCCTAGGATGGGCAGCTCAGTTTGCGTGGTCACTTGGGGTCCCATGGTTAGGTGTTCAAACTCTACCAGAGCCAGTGATTTAACTTTGTTAACTCAATCATCAGGTGCCAGGAGCTGTTTCTCAAAAGGAGGGTAATTATTTGACAAAGAGCAGGGCTTATGCTCCCAAACTCTAGAGACTTGTGCTTTGATTCTCTGCTTGGGGCTGGTCACAGGCCCCACGCAGCATCCCAATCTGTCACAGACGCTCACTCAACTCACTCAAACATTTCCTCGTTCATTCAACAAACCTCTGCTGGTGACTACAGTGTTCATGGCCCGTGCTGGGTACTGGGGTGGCCTGTTCTCAAGAACAGTGAGGGAAACAGTGACGGCACCAAAAGGAACCACTTGGGTTTGTGGGAGCCCAGATGAGCAAGTGGTTCACTTTTCTTCTGCATATAAGCGTGTTATTAATCACAGATGTTGTGTGAGGAACATCTGCACAAATGTACAGTTACAGGCACACATTTTCATGTACAAATATAGGCATTGTGTACACGCATTCTAATTATGGAATATGAGTCAGCAGTCAGTGTGCTCTGGTGGAAGGAGTCCTGACTGGGAGACAGGCGATGGGGGTTAAACTACCCCAGCTCCCTCACAGGGTCCCCGTGTGGCCTGGGGCATGTCTCTGGCCCTCTCTGGCTTCATGCCTGCTGCCTGTAACATGCGAACAGCATTAGCTCACCCAACCTGGTCTTCAGGAGCGTCACATTAGATAGTAGACGGGGAGCATCCAGAGTACTTTGTGCCCCAGGAGACTTATGTCTTCGCTAATTTATCTTCAGTTTACCGATTGAGTAAGCCATCTGCTTTTTGATGGCATTCTGACTGATGAAGAGAGTAAATGGGAAAGAAAAGGGGAATGAGTGAATGTGTGAGTAAGGAAAGAGTGGGTGAATGTAACGTGAGCAAATGCATGAATGAATCAGTAAATGTGAATGAGTGAATGACTGAATGAGTTGATCAGTAACCTTTTCCTATTTATTCTACTAAGGGATTCAGAGCCCACACTTGCTTTCCTCTGGAATCACCACTGAGAATGGAAGGGCAATGGGAGGACAGTGTGAAGTGCAGGCTGCCCCAGAGGACATCATCTCAGGCCCTGTATGCCAGAGAGACGTCCTGGCTGCCAAGCTTGCTTCAAACTTCATCTCAAGGTGTTTGCTTTTTCACCTCAAGGTGTTTGAAGGCCACGCTGGCTACAGCAGAATCGCTATGTGAGCTGTGAGAATACAGATTCCTGGACCCCACCCTCCTGAAGTCTGCTTCAGGAGGTTGGGGAGGGGCCCAGGAACCTATCTTTTTAACCCATTTGCAAGTGAACTTGATGTCCAGTCATATTGGAGAACCACAGGTCCGGCCTAGACGCCTCCGCTGAGGGACAAGTGGACAGGCACAGAGAAATCACCCATGTCATGTGGCCACTCTCACTAAACTGTTTAGCTTCGGATGTCCTACCTACTTGGACCCTGCTGACCCAGAGAGACAGTATGGAATACAGACAAGAGAGAGACAGACACAGACCTGGGTTCAAATCCCAGCTTTGACCTTCTCCAAAGGTGGGGCAGCAGGCAAATCACTCACTGGCTCGGCTTCAGTTTTCCCGTCTGTACGATGAGGACGTGCAATCGATGGCCCAGGAGCACTGTGAGAATTTGAGAAAATTCCTCTCTGCAAATCACTGGTACAGAGTAATGAAGACCTGATGATAACTGTAATCATTTAGCCTTATCGAGCACTTACTAAGATCCAAGTATGGTTCCAAGTGCTTTACATAAATGATCTCATCGAATTTGCACAAACACTGTCTATGAAAGAGGAGCTATTATCCTTCCCGTGCTACAGATGAGGAGCCTGAGGCTTAGAGAGTGTGAATAACTTGTCCAGGGGCCCACAGGCAGCATCTGAGTCCTTGGAGCCTGCATGCTTAAACCCTAAGCTATAAATGGCAGCTCCCTCCCCCCCTTCTCCTTAAAGGTTAAAACGGAGGGGAGAGCCAGTCCTGTGGGGATAAAACAGAACAAAGACCTCTGAAAGGAAGGAAGCCAAGGGAATGTATGTAAGCAGACGCCTCAGAGAGTATGGGGGCTCAGTTTGCCCCTAAGCTTCCTGACAGCTGTAGCAGGAAAGGGGGGCGGGGAGCAGAATTCCCTAGTTTCCATTTTCTGGAAAAAAGGAGGCACAGAGGCATGTCTAAATGGACATTTGTCTTGGGCTGAAATTCCAGAGGAGTTGATCTTGTGGTCAGCTCAGCAAACATCCGGGACCAGAAGTTCATCTGTGATTTCATGAGGCGCTAAAAGTCTTATTCACACACGTGATTCTGAGAGTCAAGAAGCCAGAGGGGGGAGGAAACACATGAAATTCTATCTAGAAGAGAACGTTGCTGGGCTGCAGTTTCCCACAGCAGTAAGGGGCATGGGAGGAGACCGAGGCCCTGACTGTGTATCTGTCTCTCTCCACAACACACACGACACGGTCTCTCCGGGAGGAGATCCAGGCTCCTGGGGACGTGACACTCCTCCAGAGACTGGGCTTGCGGGATGGATGGCAAATGAGCCAGGATGAAGTTGTGAGTGAGGGCCAGGCTGCCAGAGGCTGGGAGCTGAGTGGGGGCTGGGTCTGTCAGGCTGGGCCCGTGGAAGAGGCAGAGTAGGGGGAGCTGGTTGTAGGATTGGGAGAGGAATGTAGCATTTGGGCGGGTGGAGGGGCGTTGCAGGCCAAAGGAACAGCAGGTGGTGCAGGGCTTACTTCTCACCCTCCCCAGATATTGCCTCTTTTGATGTCCCTTTACCTGGCTTTCTGCCTGGCGAGCTCTCCATCCCACCTACCCCCTCCCCACCCATGCAGGTGAGGCTGACTCACCCCCATCCACCAGGATTGAGAGGGGAGAGACCAGTGTCCGAATTACCTTCTGCGCGACACTGCAAGACCAGTCTGCCTTCTCCAGTTCAGGCATCAGGGCCGACTTCGTGGTCCAGTATGATGTAGTCATGGAGGACATCGTTGGAGACGTGCAGGACAGAGGGCCAGGGGGATGGAAAGCGCGTGGGCTCTGCAGTCGGACAGGCCTGGGAAACAAGGCGCTGGCCTCCCCAAGGTGTGCGTTTGTTTCTCCCTAGGGATCAGTGAGGACTAGTGAACACGGACAGGACGGTGTGTAGCGACACATGACTTCACACCTGGTGAGGCACACGTGTCCCCCAAAGCGTTGGAGACCCGGAACTGCATAAACTGAATCAAGATCCAGGTGAATACATTCCTAACTGAAGCAAGTCATAGCCCACTCTTAACCAGACCTTTTGGAAAGGAACCAATGGCCAGTGATTAGTCTCTCACACGTTCTGCAGCTCTGATACTCTCATGTTCCCTTGGGCTTTCTGGATGTCTCTAAGTTTTAAAAATTCTTTTTGCCTCACTTGAGCCATTTGCCTAAACAGGGAGCCCTTAAATTCTGAGCTCACACACTCACGAAGAATGTGAAGAGGTCCCTTCAGGCTCTAGCAGACGGATAGAGCCTGATCCGGGACGCTTGGCTTGACAACAACAATTGCATGGCAGCCTGAGATGTCTGGTCCCAGCCTGCTTCTCCCACCACACCTCTCACTACCTCCAGCACACAAACCATCCTCCAGCTGCCCCACACTACGCCACACCACACACCAATGTCCCAAAGCACCTGAACCTGCCAGTCATCTGTGCCTGAGTATGTGCTCATACTATCTGCCACCCTGGGAATGTCTTCTCCCTCCTTTTTCCACTGGTAAGTGTCCTCCTCATCCCTGAAAACCTTGCTTCAGTGCCACCTCCATGATGACCCCCACCCCACTTACAATTCCTCTCTCTGTTCTGGGCTAATATAGTGCTTTGGTTACACCTCTCCTCATGCACTTACTTATTCATTCATTCATTCATTCATGTGTGGACTCCTCTCCATCAAGCAGGAAACTGCTTTAGCCCAGTCCTGCCCTCAGTGACTCTGGGAAGTCAGGAATGAGTTGGACACAGCCCCTCATCTCCCTTTGGAAATGTCCCATCCTGAGGTAACCCGATACATAGAGCCAGAGCAGTCATAAAAGGTTCTAAGGGCTGTGTATTAATCTGTAATGGGTTACGTATGCATACCACTGAGGAGGGTTTCACGAGAGCCTTCATGAACGAGTTGGCCTTTAAATTAGCATAGGCAAACTGAATAGACTTTACCCCCACCTGGGCCGATAGGATGAAGGGGAGGGCATGCAGAGAGAGGGGAATAGCATATGCAGAGGCACAGAGGTATGACAGAGGCCTGTTGTGTAAGGGGAATAGAAGGAATTCACTCTCTCAGAATAGGAGCTGAGGGTATCATGCCAGTAGGTGGCAGCAGGGCCTTAACCTGGTGTTCTGGGCTGTGTGTGTGTGTGCGTGTGTCTGTGTGTGTGCGCGTGTGCGTGCACATGTGAACTGAGGCATTGTCTGCTTGTTCATTCTTTACCTCTCCACCATTGCCTGGAGTAAAGATACAGATAGAACAGATGGAACTAGGCATTAAATAGTACGACTGATACTCCCATCCACTGTGTGCTATGATTCCTGCATCCCCCAACCAAGAACCCCTCAGTTCACCTACCATTTTACTTGAGGATGCCCGCCTTTCAAAGCCCAACACACTCACTCCATGGGCACCTAATCCATTATGCCCACTGCTGGCTGATGTCAGGAACCCTGAAGTGAATCACACACAGAACTTATTCACTGTCTCCAGGTGAAACAGAGAGACACGAGAATGACACAAGATGAGAAGTGCTTTGTCGATGACAACATAAGTATGATGGAAGCCATCATGAGGGGTGAGGAGGTCAGGGAGCCTGACCTGGGTCGTAAAGAATTCAAAGAAGTGTACCAAGTTGGGAAGGGGGCTCTCAGAAGGCAAAGGCAGTCTAGTAAACTGAGGGCTGCATGATACAAAGAATGGAGGCTGGAAATATCCAGGGGTGTGTAGGGAACTACAAGTGGATTGGAGTTCCTGGAGTGCTGATTTGAGGCCCAAGAAATGCTAAGAGGTGAGACTGAAGGGCATGAGTGCTGCAGGGGCTTGATAAGGAACATAAAATTTATGTTGAACATGCCCAGGGAGCCCTGAGAGGGAATGACGCTATGAGGTTTGTGTTTAGAAACACCAGACCGTGCAGCTGCTGCAACGATGCATGGATGGGAGGGCCCCCAGGAGAAGCAGGGAAACCAGAGGGAAAGGAGCCCTAAATTTGGGCTTCATTAGTTTGGGATGGTGAGGAGGGTTGGGCCTGCGACATATCCAGCAGATCAAACCAGCATGAATTTGTTGCTGGTTGGATGTGTGGAGTGAGGGACACAGGAGGATTCAGCGGTGACACTCAGGTTTGTGTCTGGAGTGACCATGTGGATGATGGTGCCTCTAAATGACAAAGATACACAAGGGTGAGATGGGAGGAAGGTAATGAATTTGTTGTTTGGGCAGCATACATTGGAGTCTTCAGCCATCCAAGGGAACAGGTCCAGTGGTGAGTGGGTATGAAGTTGTGGAGGGGGAAGTGTGAAGAGCATTGGACTGGGGAAAGAGTTGTGGGGTCAGCAGTGGAGATACAGGGGTTGAATCCAAGAGAGCTAGGGAGGTGACCCAGGCCAAATGTATAGAGCCAGAAGAGCAGATCCAGGATGGCAGCTGCTAAGGTAGAGCTTCCCAGTCTAGGTGCTATTGATCTCCACAGCCCTTGGGGTATCTGGCTCCATGAGCTGCCATCAGCCTATTCATGGCGGTAAATCCCCACCACTTCCATCCATTGTGCTACACAAATGTAATCATTTTCCTTGCATGCCATGACAGACATATATTAGGCAACACTGTTTAAGGGATGGGGGGGAAATGGAGCTGAAGAAAGACACTGAATCCGATGGGCCTGAGAGCTGGTAGGAGAATAAGGAGTGTTCATCCTCTCTGGATCCCAGGGGGAAAGATTCTTCTGAGGAGCAGAAGTGATTGTCAATTGTGAAATATATCAGGGAGGTGCAGTCTGATGAGAACTGCAATACACCCACTGAGCTTTCCAACCAACTGGTCGTTGCTACCTTTGGTGAGAGATGGATCAGCGGTGGGGGTGGGAGCCAGTGTGCAGTGGGCAGAGGAGTAAACCGGAGGTGAGAAGATCATTGCAGCTGTTGAGTTCATTACCTTGGCATGCTACCGGGCAGAAAGGAGCTGATTTGAAGTTTGGGTGGGATTGGGATGAAAGGAGGTTGTCTTAGTGGATGGAAAAGACACCAACATTTTTAAACTCTAAAGAAGACACATTTGGGTGCATGGGCTGGGTTGGAGAGTAGGAGTCTGGCTAATGGAGGAGGTACTGGAGGCTGGGCATGCATGGGGTCAGGGAAGGATTGTTTTGTCTTTCAGTAGAGGGAGGAGGCATATAGGTGTGTGGACCCTGCGAAAGGGTGGGGTGGGCATTCCAAGGGACATGGCTTGATGCCCTTAATTTTTTCATGAAGAGGGAGGGGAGGCATTTCCTGAGAATGGGGTGGCATGACAGCTGAAGGGAGTGTGAGAGGTTGGTGACCTGGGTCATGCCTCTGGTTTATACAATAGGATGTGAGGTGTGGGACCACTGGTGAGCCTGGGACCATGGAGAGGTAGGCATGTGATTTTCCCAGAAGCTCTCACCTACCCAGGTATGGGAAGAACACAGAAGGACAGCTGGACTCTGCTTGTGGCTTGGGCAGTTGCAGGATGGTTGACCCAGGGCTTGGGGAACTGCTGTAGAGGGTCAGAAAAAAGTGCAGACAAAGCCTACGCTTGTGCTTGTGAATTAATTCAAAGGCTGGGGTGGAGGGGAAGAGCAAGATGTCCTCCCGTCTCCTTCCTGCTCTCCACCACCCCCCTCCCGCCCTCCAAGATGGGAGGAGATAGTGTGTCCAGCTTTGTGACCAGAGAATGCCTGAAGGGCTGAGAGGAAAGTAAGCTGGTTATCCCAGGACAGAGCTTGCTTCGGGCTCCTGGGCAGCACAGACCCTCAGCAAGCCTATACTTCCTTAGGCTGAGCTGCCACTGGTCCTGGGGGCCCTTCCAGCTTCCCCCTCCCCTTCCCTCAACTGTCCCAGGCCCCAGGCTCTGCAGAAGGAGAGATGGAGTGGGGGAAGGGGGTCAGCAGCCAATCATATCCCCGATAGCCCAAGACATCTGCACCTGGTCTAACCAATCCCCTCTGAACAAATAGCTCAGCCAGCCTCTGCTCCCTCCTCCCCTCCCTGCTCTGCCCAGCAACAGCAGAAAGGAGGTTTGAGGAGGAGAGGGAGGCCCTGCAAACTCCCAGCCCCTGGCAGCAATGGAGCCGGGCCTCAGGCTCACTCTATAGAGGGAGGTTAAAACAACACTCTCAGTTCCTGGAGCCCAGGCAAAACGTCCCTAGGGGCCCTCAAGACTATGCAAGCCCAGCTCTCACAGACAGGAACTCACATATTACAGAGATCCTGATCCCTGGAGCCTTGGGCCACAAGCCAGTCTCATTTTCTCCACAGCTCAGGGGCAGGCCCTGGGCTGGCAGCCTGATCAGCAGAGATACACTTCTGGGGGAGGAGATGGACATTGAGCAAACAATCCCACAAATGCCTATTTAATAGCAACCGTGATAAGGCCTAGGAAGGAAAAGAGCAGGGTTTTATGCAGCAAAATAAGAGGGGACTTGATTTAGTCTGGCTTTCACAGTTTTTGTTGATTCCAATTCTTTTTTTTCCAGATTTGCGATGCCTATTTTGTTCATTAGTTTGCACCCAGAAGCCTTCCACCTGTTAAGAAAAATGTGGTGTTTGTTATTGACGCGAGCGGCTCCATGTTTGGTACCAAAATGAAGCAGGTAACAAGGACCCCGGGGATCGTTCATTGCTCTTGATTTATAAAGCTCAGAAAGCAGAGAGTGCTGGTGCAGTCATTCCCTGAGACAAGACACCCTGCCATCCCATCACCTTTGGACCTTATAGGCCTAGGCTTACCTTAGAGTCTTGGTGCCTTACATATCAGGAGCCACGTAGACATGGAGCCACAGAATCCTAGGAACACTGAAATATAGGAGTATGGGGCCTGAACCCATCAAGAGCCTCAACCACAAACCTCCAGGTCTCATAAAGGCCCAGAGTCATAGCGACTTTGGGCTAGAGTACTCTGGCATCATAAAGCATGAGTCAGAAACATTAAAACTGTAGTCATTTTAGATTCAGAACTGTCAAGGGGCCACAGCTTTGCTTTGTTTTGTTTTGTTTGACTATATAGACAGAAGAATACAGTGCACTGGCCTTATAGTGCTTAGAAGCCATAGAGTCCTGGGTCCATCTAGGCTTCAGTCTTGTACCCCACCTACCAGAGCACCCTTGAAACAGAATCCTGCAGCCATAGACCAAATAGATTTTGACTTTAGAGCCTGAATCCATAAAGTTCTGGAAGCAGTGTTTCAAACCATAGTACCCTGTGGTTCTAGAAGTATAAAGTTCTGATATCCTGTGGCAGTATAGCCTTTGTTACTGGTAGAACCACATAATTCTTTGGACGAAAGCTATGGGATGCAATATCCCCTGAATTTTAGCATCTTGAGTACCTGGGTGCTTAAGATCTCATGAAGTTGTTGGACATTAAACTCTGGAAGTTTAGGGTTTTTTTTTTTTTTGTTGTTGTTGTTGTTGTTTTTTTACATGATAAGCTCCCAATCTCTAAGCCTAGATATCCTAGGCCAGAGTGATTTTTCAGCCCCTGAACCATAGTATCTTTTGACTAACCCTGTCTTCATATCCAATCTACTGTTAAATATACTTAGTGATTACCTAATTTTGGGTATGTTTTTTTTAGTTTTAGAAATCAGCATTAGTGAGTTCAAGAGATCACTAGAAAGTATCTTAATTGAGGCAAAGACACCCATGATAATGAAAATAATATAGTAAATAGTTATAAGCATGTGTCAGAAAGCCAAATGATGAAATAAATTTTATTTTTTTTTCTTAAAATTTATTTATTATTTATTGAAGTATAGTTGATTTACAGTGTTGTGCCAATCTCTGCTGTACAGCAAGTGACTCAGTTATGCACATATATACATTCTTTTTAAAAAATATTCTTTTCCATTATGGTTTATCACAGGATATTTAATATAGTTCCCTGTGCTATACAGTAGGACCTTGCTCTTTATCCATCATATAAATAATAGTTTACATTTGCTAATACCACACTCCCAGTCCTTCCCTCCCTCATCCTCCTTCCCCTTTGCACCAAGTCTATTCTCTATGCCTCTTAGTCTGTTTCTCTTTTGTAGATATGTTCATTTGTGCCAGATTTTAGATTCCACATAAAAGTGATAATGATTAAATAAATTAATATATAGATTCTAATAGCTTAGAGAATACCAGTTAGGGAAAACAGAAAGAAAACTAGACCTAGGTACACCATGAGCAAGCTGTTTAAAACCAAGTGAAAAAATGTCAAGAGCATCGAGAAAGAATTATTATCTTTAGGAAATAACAATACATCTTAGAAATGAACTTTGAAAAGAAACTATGGAAAGTCATAGGCAATGAAATGACTTTTTTAAAGGAACTATATTTAAAAAAATCCCAAGCTATGTTCTGTACCCAGCCAAAATGTTCTTCAAAAATTAAGGTATAATTATGACATTTTTGGACAAGTACTGATAGAATTTATTGCCAGCAAACTCAAGCTACAATAAGTAGTAGAGGATGTTCTTTAAGTTATAGTAAAATGAACCTAGATGGACAAACAGAATTGTAGAACGGGTTGAAGTTCCCTTGGAAAAGATACACATATGAGTAAATGTAAAAGAATACTGACTGTTTTTTGCAACAATGTTAATTACTTGCTATGTGATTTATAGTAGGTAGAACTAAAAATATTTTTAAAGTGAAGTGCATAAAGGAAATAAATGGAGTTAAATGGTTTTATGGTTCTTTCATTCTTTGAGAAGTGGTTAAACTACTAAGTTAAGGTAGACTATAATAAGGCAAGAATGCATGGTGTAGTATTTAGGGTAAACATGACAACAATACAACATTATATAACTAAAAATCTAATAAACAAGATAAAATGGACCAATAAATACTAATTAATTAAAAAGAAGTCAGGGGAGGAGAACTAAAGACACAT
Organism: Mesoplodon bidens; assembly: GCF_964165515.1. NCBI lineage: Eukaryota > Metazoa > Chordata > Mammalia > Artiodactyla > Ziphiidae > Mesoplodon > Mesoplodon bidens. The sequence continues at coordinate 93,014,400 of NC_138163.1, read as the reverse complement.
AGAACAGGTGGGACAAATAGAAAAGTAGTATTAAGACATTAGGCTTATGGGAGGAGATAAGATGGTGGAGTAGAAGGACCTTGAGCTTACCTCCTCTTATAAGAATACCAAAATTACAGCTAATTGATGAAAAACCAATAAGAAGAAGAGTGGAACCTACCAAGAATTATATTCTACATCCAAAGACATAAAGAAGAAACCCAACGTTATGGTAGGAGGGACACACATATGATATAATCAAATCCCATACTCCCTGGGTGGTCCACCCACAAACTGGAGAATAATTATATTGCAGAAGTTTTCCCACAGTAGTGAATACTCTGAGGCCCATGTCAGGCTCCCCAGCCTGGGTGCCTGGCATCAGGAGGAGGAGCTCCCAGAGCATTTGGCTGTGAAGGCCAGTGGGGCTTGATTGCAGGAGCACCACAGGACTGTGGGAGACAGAGACTCCACTCTTGCAGGGCACACACAAGGTCTCATGTGCACAGGGACCCAGGGCAAAAGCAGTGACTTCATAGGAACCTGGGCCAGACCTACTTGCTGGTCTTAGAGATTCTCCTGGGAATTGGGAGTGACTGTGGCCCTCTCTGGGGTCATAAAAGCTAGTGGCAGAAACATAAGGGAGTGTTCATCTACTTGAACTCTTGCTGGAGACAGGCATGTTGCTTTGGTAATTAGCACCAAGACCTGGCTCCACCCAACAGCCTGTAGGCTCCAGTGCTGGTATGAGTCAGGTCAAACAACAAACAAGGCAGGAACACAACACCATCCATCAGCAGACAGGCTGCCTAAAGACTTTCTGAGCCCACAGCTGTCTCTACACATGCCCCTTGTGATGGCTCTGCCCACCAGATGGCCAAGATCCAGCTCCACCCACCAGTGGACAGGCACCGGCTCTTCCCACCAGTAAGCCTGTACAAGTCTCTAGACCAGCCTCACACACCAGGAGACAGACACCAGAAGCAAAGCAAAACAAAAACAAAAACAAAACAAAACACCCCAAAAACCAAAAACCAAAAACAAAACACTACAATTCCTCAGCCAGTGGAACTGAGTCCTCAAACAGGTCAGGACCTGTCCTGGGACCAGCTGGTGCCTGGCACATGGGTGAAGAGAGGGGAGTGTACTCCTGGGATGCATAGGACATCCCCTACAGGGGGCCACCACTTCTCCAAGGTTGAGAAACATATCTAATTTTCCACATACATAAAAATACGAATACAATTTAGACAAAATGAGACAGCAGAGGAATATGTTCCAGACAAAGGAACAAGGTAAAATCCCTAAAGAACAACTAAGTGAAGTGGAGATAAGCAATCTACCCAAGAAAGAATTCAGGGTAATGATCATAAAGATGATCCAAGAACTCAGGAAAAGAATGGATGCACAGAGTGAGAAGGTACAAGAAGTTTTTAACAAAGAGTTAGGACATATAGAGAAAACCAAAGTTGAAGAATACCATAACTGAAATAAAAATCACACTAGAAGTAATCAATAGCAGAATAAATGAGGCAGAAGAGTGGATAAGAGAGCTGGAAGACAGAGTGGTGGAAATTACTGCTGTGGAACAGAATAAAGAAAAAAGAATGAAAAGAAGTGAGGACAGTTTAAAAGACCTCTGAGACAACATCAAATGTACCAACATTTGCATTATATGGGTCCCAGAAGGAGAAGAGAGACAGAAAGGGCCTGTGAAAATATTGGAAGAGATAATAGCTGAAAAATTCCCTACCATGGGAAATGAAACAGTCACCCAAGTCCAGGAAGCACAGAGAGTCCCATACAGGATTAACCCAAGGAGGAACATTCTGAGACACATATTACTCAAACTGAAAAAAGTTAAAGATGAAGGGAAAATATTAAAAGCAACAGGGGAAAATCAACAAATAACATACAAGGGAATCCCCATTAGGTTATCAGCTGATTTTTCAGCAGAAACTCTGTAGGCCAGAAGGGAATGGCATGATATATTTAAAGTGATGAAAGGGAAAAAGCTACAACCAAAAATACTCTACTGAGCAAGACTCCTGTTCAGATTTGACAGAGAAATCAAAATCTTTACAGACAAGCAAAAGCTAAAAGAATTCAGCACCACCATACCACCTTTATGACAAATGCTAAAGGAACTTCTCTAGGCAGAAAAGAAAAGGCCACATCTAGAAAGAAGAAAATTACAAAATAGGAAAATTCACCAGTAAAGGCAAACATATAGTAAAGGTAGGAAATCATCCTCACACAAATATGATATCTAAACCAGTAATCATGAGAGGAGGTGAGTTCAAATGCAGGATATTTGAAATATTTTGTAATAACTTATAAGGGAAAATAATCTGGAAAATTATATATATATATATATAACTACATATATAAAAGACTGTATATACATATATATATACATACATATATATAACTGAATCATTAATCATATATATATATAACTGAATCATCCGGCTGTACACCTGAAACTAACACAACATTGTAGATCAACTATACTTCAATACAAATCTTTTTAAAAAAGATATTAGGATCAAACTGAACTATGTCCTCATTACATTAAATATAAATACACCTCACACTTCAGTGAAAAGACTAAAAAAGATAGAATTCAATTATATGTTTTATTAAACAATAGATAGACCTTAAATATAAGAATACAGGCTGAAACTAAAAGGATGGCTGGTGTCTTGTATTAATGCAAGATCAAACAGGCTTTGAATCAAGACAAAGAGGAACATTTTGTAATGATAAAGGGATCCATTCAATTGTAAGATATAACATTTATAAATTTGTATGCACCCATTATCACAGGCTTGATATATATAAAAAATTAGAAAAAAATAAAAAGAGGAAAAAAAAACTTTATCCTCAATAAATATTAAACTCCCCCCACCAAAAAATTGATAGAAATAACAGGAGGCATAAATTCACAATCATAAGTAGAGATTTTAGCATGCTTCTCTTAGTAACTGATGAAAATTAGTTAACAAATATGTAAGGATATGGGTGATTTGAACACCAATATTAAACAGTTTTGACTTAAATGATATCTATAAAGCACTACCCCAAATGATAGCAGAATACACATTCCTTTTAAGTGTGCATGAAACAATTTCCAAAAGAGACCACACTCTGGGGTATGCCATTTTTCAAAAAAAATTAGAATACACATTAAAATCACAAAGAGATACACTACACCTATTGGAATGTCTTAAAAAACAAAAACAAACTAAGGCAAACCAAAAACTCATAATACTAAGTGCTGGTGAGTATGCAAAAAGAAACTCTCAAATATTCCTGGTGGGAATGCAAAATAGTACAGTTTGGAGAGTGGTTTGGGAATTTCACATAAATTTAGAAAAAAAAAAAACTTACCATGTAACCTAGAAATCCTATTCCTAGCCTATATTTTTCCCAATAGAAAACAAAACTTAAATTCACATAAACTTTGTAATGAAATGTTTTAGTGGCTCTATTCATACTCACCAATTAAAAGGAAACAACTCAAATGTCCTTCAACTGGTGAATGGTTAAATAAACAGTGCTACACCCATACAATGGAATACCAGGTATTTACCTTAGAGAAATGAAAACTCATGTTCACATGAAAATCCATATACAAGTATAGCAGATTTATTTATGATTGCCGAAACTTGGATACAACTCTAATGTCCTTCAATTGGTGAATTAAAAAAAAAAGCTTTGATGCATTCATACAATCGAATACTACTCATCAGCAAAATAAACAAACTACTTATACATGCAATGACACGGATGAATCTCCAATGTGTTGTGGTAAGAGAAAAAAGAAAAACTACAGATTCCGAAGGCTACATACTGTGTAATTCCATACATAAGACCTTCTGGAAAAGGCAGTGTTATTGAAAAGCAGATCTGTTGTTGTTAGGACCTAGGAGGGGTGGAGGAGTTGACTAAAAAGGGACAATATGAGAGAGTTATTTTGCTGTGATGGAATTGTTCTGTATCTTTCTTTTGTTTTAGATTATGTGACTATATGTATTTACCAAAATCATAAAATTGCAGACCCAAAATAGTAACTTTTACCCAATTCAAATAACAGAAGTAATAAGAAGTACTTATTATGAGAAACTTTATGCTTGTAAAGCTTATAACTTCAGTAAAAAGATAAAATTTCCTAAAAATATTACAACTTACCAAAATAGACACAAGATCAAATCAAAAGTGTGAATAACTCTCTATATGTTAACTAAATCGAATCTGTAATTGAATTCCTTTCTACCAAGAAAACTCAGAGGTAGGTGGATGCACTGGCAAATTCTTGGAATATTCAAGAAAGAAATATTTACCAATGTTACATAAACTCTGTCAGAGAATATAATAAAGATGAAACAGTTTGCAAATTGTGTTATGAGACCAGACTTACCCTGATACCAAAACCTGACAAAGAAGCTATAAGAAAAATATGTCATTAACTTTCATGAACGTGTAAAAATTGCAAGCAAACTATTTGTAAATTGAACCCCATGACATATGAAAAGGCTAATACATCATGACCAAGAGAGATTCATTTCAGGAATGCAAGTTAATGAAACAGTCAACAGAGTGAAGAGGCAATCTACAGAATGAGAAACCTTATCTAATAGGGGGTTAATATCCAAAATATACAAGCTACTCCTATAACTCAACAGCCAACAAAACAAGACAAAATAAAAAGCAAACTAACAACCTGATTTAAAAGTGGGCTAAGGACTTAAATAGACATTTTTCCAAAGAAGACATCAAATGACCAACAGATTCATGAAAAAAATATGCTCAACATCAGTAATTGTTAGGGAAATGTAAGTCAAACCCGCAGTGAGATATCACCTCACACATGTCAGGATGGCTAGTGTGTGTGTGTGTGTGTGTGTGTGTGTGTGTGTGTGTGTATGGAGGGAGGGAGAGAGAGAGAGAGAGAGAGAGAGAGAGAGCAAGTGTTGGTGAAGATGTGGAGAAACTGAAACCCTTGCACACTGTTGGGAATGCAAAATGGTGCAACCTTTATGGAAAAGAGTATGGAGATTCCTCAAAAGTTAAGAATTTCCACTGCAGGGTATATCTCCGAAGGAAACAATATCACTATCTTTTTTTAATGCTTTTTTTAATACTTCCTATTTAGTGAGTGCCTACCATATGTCAAACATTTTATACATTTTATCTCTGGTCCTAATACAAACTTGGCCAAATATTTTTTAATTAATTAATTAATTAATTAATTTATGGCTGTGTTGGGTCTTTGTTTCTGTGTGAGGGTTTTCTCTAGTTGCGGCAAGCAGGGGCCACTCTTCATCACGGTGCATGGGCCTTTCACTGTTGTGGGGCACAGGCTCCAGGCGCTCAGGCTCAGTAGTTGTGGCTCACGGGCCTAGTTGCTCCGCGGCATGTGGGATCTTCCCAGACCAGGGCTCGAAGCCATGTCCCCTGCATTGGCAGGCAGATTCTCAACCACTGTGCCACCAAGGAAGCCCCAATATCACTATCTTGAAGAGATAACTTCACTCCCAAGTTCATTGCAACACTATTCACAATAGCCAAGATGTGGAAACAACCTAAAGTGTTTATCAATGCAAAAACCAAAGCATGAACCTAAGTGTCCATCATCGGATGAATGGATAAAGAAGATGTGGCACATATATATAATGGAATATTACTCAGCCATAAAAAGAAACGAAATTGAGTTATTTGTAGTGAGGTGGATGGACCTAGAGTCTGTCATACAGAGTGAAGTAAGTCAGAAAGAGAAAACAAATACCGTATGCTAACACATATATATGGAATCTAAGATAAAAAAAAAAGGTCATGAAGAACCTAGGGGTAAGACAGGAATAAAGACACAGACCTACTAGAGAATGGAGTTGACAATATGGGGAGGGGGAGGGGTAAGCTGTGACAAAGTGAGAGAGTGGCATGGACATATATACACTACCAAATGTAAAATAGATAGCTAGTGGGAAGCAGCCGCATAGCACAGGGAGATCAGCTCACATAGCACAGGGAGATCAGCTCTGTGCTTTGTGACCACCTAGAGGGTGGGATAAGGGAGGGTGAGAGGGAGGGAGATGCAAGAGGGAAGAGATATGGGAACATATGTATATGTATAACTGATTCACTTTGTTATAAAGCAGAAACTAACACACCATTGTAAAGCAATTATACTCCAAAAAAGATGTTTAAAAAAATACTTAAAGAGATAACATGGCATATATCTACATTCCTGGGGGTAACAAAGGCATGGATTAATTATTTTATGTAAAAATTCTTTCTAGTGGAATGAATAATTATTAAAACTTTTAAGACCTTCAAAAATACACAGAAATAAAAAAGACAAAGTCTTACCACTCAAGGATAACTATTATTAATATTTTAATGTATTTCTATTGGTCTTTCCTCTGTATTTCTTATTTGTTTACATAGTTGTGTATAGTATATATAATTTGGAATTCAGTTTTTCTACTTTACATTGATAATAAAATATTCATTTTATTTCCTAAAACAAACAAACAACCCCCCCAAAAAAACAAAGCATGAATCATAAAGGGTAAACTTTATGAAATGGACTTTGTCAATATTACAAACTTCTGCCCTTTGAAAGACACTATCAATAAAATGAAAAGGCAAACCACAGACTGGGAGTATATATTTGCAATGTATATTAGAAAGAAAAAACCAGAATAAATAAAGGATCTCTTAAAATTCAACAATAAGAACACACAAAACAAATTAAGAACTAGGATAAACAATGCTAAGTGAAAGAAGCCAGGTTCCAAATCATACAATATTACATTTTGGGAAAATAAAACTATAGGATGGAGAACAGATAAGAGGTTGCTAGGAATTAAAGTTGTTTGGAGGGTTTGACTACAAAGGTTTAATATGGTGGAATATTGGGGGGTGATGGAACTATTTTGTTTCTTTTTATCATAAGGGTAATAATATGCATCTATGCATTTGTTAAAATCCATAGAACATACACCAAAATATAAAATTTGCCTCATGTAAATTAAAAACAAATTAAAAATTGGGCTAAATATTTGAACAAATGCTTCACAAAAGAAGATGTAGAAATGTGCAGCAAGCATGTGAAAGATGTTTAATATCACCACCTGTCAGGCAAATGAGAATTAAAACCACACTAACAGACAACTACACAACCACTGGATGAATAAAATTAAAAGATTGAAAATTCCAAGTGCTTATTAGGATGTAGAACAAGTGAAACTTTCATGCACTGCTGGTGGGAGTGCAAAATGTTGTGGCTACATTGGCAAACAATTTGGAAAAAATCATAAGTTTAAATATACACTTACAATATGACTCAACAATCTCATTCTTAAGTATTCACTCAAGAGAAATAAACTTATGTCCATAAATGACTTGCACAGAAATGTTCATAGAAGCTTTATTCATAATAGCCTCCAATCTGGAAAAGAGCCTAAGACTTTTTGATGGGCAAATGGATAAACACAATGGTATATTTATATAATGTAAAACTACTCAGCAATAAACAGAATAAACTTATGTATGCAAAATCATGGAGAAATCTCAAATACATTATGATGAGTTAAAAAAGCCTCTCTCAAAAGAGTATATAGTATAAAATTCCATTTATATTATATCCTTTTATAAATTCCTTTTGTAAATTCTTTTATAAATTCTATTTATATGACAAAATAATCTTTTTTTGACAGAAAGAAGATAAGTTGTTGCCTAGGCCTTGGAGCATGAGGGAACTTCTTTTCGGTGGTGGAAATATTCTATATCTTGATTGCAGAGGCTGTTTCATGGGTGTATACATTGTCAAACTCATTAAACTGTATATGTAAAATGGCTGCACTATCTTGTATACAAATGATGCCTCAATAAATTTGATCTTAAAAACAAAATGATTGTTATTCTTTGTACTACCATAATCAAGCAAAAAATGGCCATCTCAGTAGATGTACCAAGAGAATTGATAAAGTCAATACCTGTTCAGGATTAAAATGCTTGGCAAACTTGATTTCAATCTGATAAAGGGTATTCGCATCTTACTTAATTTGTATCTTACTTTGCATTTTTATCTTAATTTCTCACTATTATTTCTTTCATCAGATTATTTTAGTTTTCCACATATAGATCTTGCACATATTTTGTTAGGTTTACACCTAAGTGTTTAATTATTTTGGTGCTAATGTAAATGGCATTCTGCTCTAATTTCAAATTACAGTTGTTCATTGCAGGTGCATAGGAAAGCAATTGAGTTTTGTATATTAACCCTGTCTACAGTCTTGCAATAATCATTATTTCCAGGATGACCTTCTGCTGATTATTTGGATTTTTTTATACAGACAATTATGCTATCTACAAAAACAAAAAACAAACAAAACCAATTTTAGATCTTCCATCCAACTATGTATGCCTTTATTTACTTTTCTTGTCTTATTGTATTAGCTAGGACTTGCAGTATGATGTTGAATAGGAGTGGAGAGTGAGGATATCCTTTCCTTGTTCCTAATTGTGGGAAAGCATCTCTAGTTTCTTGCTATTAAGTATGATGTTAACTGTAGGTGTTTTTGTAGATGTTCTTTACTGAGTTGAGAAAATTTCTCTCTATTCCCAGTTTGCTTAGAGTTTTTATCACGAATAGGTGTTGAGTTTTGTCAAATGCATTTTTTGCATCTATTGATTGACTTTTCTTCTTTAGCCAGCTGATATGATGGATCACATCAATTGATTTCATTAGTTGAAGCAGCCTTGCATACCTAGAATAAATTCCACTTGGTGTGTAATTCTTTTTATACATTGTTGGGTTCTATTTGCTGGTATTTTGTTGAAGATTTTTGAATCTATGTTCATGATATATATTGGTCTGTAGCTTTCTTTCTTATAATGTCTTTGACTTGTTTGGTATTAGGGTGATGCTGCCTTCATAGAATAAATTAGGAAGTATTTCCTATACTTCTATTTTCTGGAACAGATTTTAGAGAATTAATATACTTTCTTCTTAAATGTTTGGTAGAATACACCAGTGAACTCCTCTGGGTCTGGTGCTTTCTGATTTGGAAGGTTATTAGTTATTTATCCAATTTCCTTAATATAGATAAGCCTGAGTGACATCAACAAAATGATGGATTGGGAAACTCCAGGCCCTGGTTCTCCATAGAAACATTAAAAATAAAACCTAGATAACAGCATAAACTGTCTTTATAGGAGTTCTGGAAAACAATAAAAGATCTACAATACCCAAGTTATTGCCCAATCAAGAAAATGCCACATTCAAAATGATAGGAAATTCCATGATATATTTGTTTGCTTTTATGCCACACCCTCCGAGGCATGGCATGTCCTGGTCTGGAGGAAGCAGCAGCCCACTTCCCAATACCCTTGTTTAAATTAGAGGGAGCAGAGCAGACTTTATTTGCCACAAGTTAACTAGTCTGAGGGCTGTCTAATGGACTGTTCTCTATTTTGCTCAACTTTGTTCTCAGGCAGGAGAAGCAGTAGGGACACCTTGGGAAGGCTGCAGGAACACTGACAAGTGAAACATACACCAGACCATCAAAGTCTTCAAGAAAAGACTCTTTCAGAAGTTACAATATTTAAAAGCAACCAAGTATGTGGAGAAATAAAAAAAAGCTACACAGAAGCTGAGTCAAGACACATGCTCAGAAAAGGCCCAAGGAGATATTGAGCTTTTTCCTCACGCTTATCAGAAGCCTCAGAACTAAGGCCCAGCTGACTAGTGAAAGACTTCCCCAGCACAGAGCCAGTCTGCAAAGATTGAGAGAGTTGGCAGGTTTTTTTCAAATACCCAGTTTTCAACAACAACAATAAAATTACAAGGCACACAAAGAAACAGGAAAACATGGCTCATTCTAAGGGAGAAAAGTAAAGATGGCACCAGAAACCATCCTTGAAGACATGCAGGCTTCAGACTTATTAGACAAAGACTTTAAAACAACTGAATTAAATATGCTCAAAAAGCTAAAACAACAACAACAACAAAGAGAAGAACTAAAGGAAATCAGGACAATGATATATGATCAAAATAAGAATATAAACAAAGAGAAATTATAAGAAGGAAACAAAAATTCTGCAGTTGAAAACTATAACAAGAGAATAGAAGAATTCACTAGGGAAGTTCAACAGACTTGAGCAGGCAAAAGGAAAAATCAGTGAGCTTGAAGATAGGACATTTGAATTTAGTGAGTCTGAGGAGCAGAAATTAAAAAAAGAATGAAAGACTTCCGGGGAAGATGGCAGAAGAGTAAGACGCGGAGATCACCTTCCTCCCCACAGATACACCAGAAATACAGCTACACGTGGAACAACTCCTACAGAACACCTACTGAACGCTGGCAGAAGACCTCAGACCTCCCAAAAGGCAAGAAACTCCCCACGTACCTGGGTAAGGCAAAAGAAAAAAGAATAAACAGAGACAAAAGGATAGGGACGGGACCTGCACCAGTGGGAGGGAGCCGTGAAGGAGGAAAGGTTTCCACACACTAGGAAGCCCCTTTGTGGGTGGAGACTGCAGGTGGCAGAGGGGGAAAGCTTCAAAGTCACGGAGGAGAGCACAGCAACAGGGGTGCAGAGGGCAAATCGGAGAGATTCTTGCACAGAGGATCGGTGCTGACTGGCACTCACCAGCCTGAGAGGCTTTTCTGCTCAACCGCCTGGGTGGGCGGGGCTGGGAGCTGAGGCTCGGGCTTTGGATGGAGCATGGGGAGAGGACTGGGGCTGGCAGCATGAATACAGCCTAAAGGGGCTAATGCACCACAGCTAGCTGGGAGGGAGTCCAGGAAAAAGTCTGGACCTGCCGAAGAGGCAAGAGACTTTTTCTTCCCTCTTTGTTTCCTGGTGCGCGAGGAGAGGGGATTAAGAGCGCTGCTTAAAGGAGCTCCAGAGACAGGCGCGAGCCGCGGCTGAAAGCGTGGACCCCAGAGATGGGCATGGGACGCTGAGGCTGCTGCCACCACCAAGAAGCCTGTGTGTGAGCACAGGTCACTGTCCACGCCACCCTTCTGGGAAGACTGTGCAGCCCGTCACTGCCGGGGTCCCAGGATCCAGGGCCGGCTTCCCTGGGAGAGCGCACTGCATGCCTCAGGCTGGTGCAACGTCACGCTGGCCTCTGCCACCGCAGGCTTGCCCCGCACTCCATGACGCTCCTCCATCACGGCCTGAGTGAGCCAGAGTCCCCGAAGCGGCTACTCCTTTAACCCTGTCCTGTCTGAGCGAAGAACAGACACCCTCCGGCCACCTTCATGCAGGGGCGGGGCGAAATCCAAAGCTGAGACCCGTGAGCTGTGAGAACAAAGAAGAGAAAGGGAAATCACTCTGTGCAGCCTCAGAAGCAGCGGATTAAAGCTCCACAACAACTTGATGTATCCTGCATCTGTGAAATACATGAATAGACAATGAATCATCCCAAATTGAGGAGCCGTGTGGATGAAAGGTTCTTGGTGCTGCAGCCAGGAGTCAGTGCTGTGCTTCTGAGGTGGGAGAGCCAACTTCAGGACACTGGTCCACAAGAGACGTCCCAGCTCCACATAATATCAAATGGCGAAAATTTTCCAGAGATCTCCATCTCAGCACCAGCACCCAGCTTCACTCAATGAAAAGCAAGCTACAGTGCTGGACACCCTATGCCAAACCACTAGCAAGACAGGAACACAACCCCAACCATTAGCAGAGAGGCTGCCTAAAATCATAAAAAGTCCAAGAAACCCCAAAACACACCACCAGACGTGGACCTGCCCACCAGAAAGACAAGATCCAGCCTCATCCACCAGAACACAGGCACTAGTCCCCTCCACCAGGAAGACTACACAACCCACTGAACCAACCTTAGCCACTGGGGTAGACACCAAAAAAAACAGGAACTATGAACCTGAAGCCTGCAAAAAGGAGACCCCAAACACAGTAAGATAAGCAAAATGAGAAGACAGAAAAACACACAGCAGGTGAAGAAGCAAGATAAAAACCCACCAGACCTAAGAAATGAAGAGGAAATAGGCAGTCTACCTGAAAAAGAATTCAGAAAAATGATAGTAAAGATGATCCAAAATCTTGGAAATAGAAGAGACAAAATGCAAGAAACAGTTAACATGGACGAAGAAAAGCTAAACATAAATCAAGCAACGAGGAGAAACACAATAAATGAAATGAAAAATACTCTACATGGGATCAATAGCAGAATAACTGAGGCAGAAGAACGGATAAGTGATGTGGAAGATAAAACAGTGGAAATAACTACTGCAGAGCAGAAGAAAGAAAAAAGAATGAAAATAATTAAGGACAGTCTCAGAGACCTCTGGGATGACATTAAACACAACAACATTCGAATTATAGGGGTTCCAGAAGAAGAAGAGAAAAAGAAAGGGACTGAGAAAATATTTGAAGAGATTATGGTTGAAAACTTCCCTAATATGGGAAAGGAAATAGTCCAGTCGAGGAAGCACAGAGAGTCCCATACAGGATAAATCCAAGGAGAAATACACCAAGACACATATTAATCAAACTGTCAAAAATTAAATACAAAGAAATCATATTAAAAGCACCATGGAAAAAACAACAAATAACACACGAGGGAATTCCCATAAGGTTAAAAGCTGATTTTTCAGCAGAAACTCTGCAAGCCAGAAGAGACTGGCAGGACATATTTAAAGTGATGAAGGAGAAAAACCTGCAAACAAGATTACTCTACCCAGCAAGGATCTCATTCAGATTTGATGGAGAAATTAAAACGTTTACAGACAAGCAAAAGCTGAGACAGTTCAGCACCACCAAACCAGCTTTACAACAAATGCTAAAGGAACTTCTCTAGGCAGGAAACACAACAGAAGGAAAAGACCTACAATAACGAACCCAAAACAAGTAAGAAAATGGGAATAGGAACATACATATCGACAATTACCTTAAATGTAAATGGACTAAATGCTCCCACCAAAAGACACAGGTTGGCTGAATGGATACAAAAACAAGACCTATATATATGCTATCTACAAGAGACCCACTTCAGACCTAGAGACACATACAGACTGAAAGTAACGGGATGGAAAAGATATTCCATGCAAATGGAAACCGAAAGAAAGCTGGAGTAGCAATTCTCATATCAGACAAAATAGACTTTAAAATAAATACTACAAGAAGAGACAAAGAAGGACACTACAAAATGATCAAGAGATCGATCCAAGAAGAAGATATAACAATTGTAAATATTTATGCACCCAATATAGGAGCACCTCAATACATAAGGCAAATACTAACAGCCATAAAAGGGGAAATTGACAGTAACACATTCATAGTAAGGGACTTTAACACCCCACTTTCACCAATGGACAGATCATCCAAAATGAAAATAAATAAGGAAACACAAGCTTTAAATGATACATTAAACAAGATGGACTTAATTGATATTTATAGGACATTCCTTCCAAAAACAACAGAATACACATTTTTCTCAAGTGCTCATGGAACATTCTCCAGGATAGATCATATCTTGGGTCACAAATCAAGCCTTGGTAAATTTAAGAAAATTGAAACTGTATCAAGTATCTTTTCTGACCACAACACTATGAGACTAGACATCAATTACAGGAAAAAAATCTGTAAAAAATACAAACACATGGAGGATAAACAATACACTACTTAATAATGAAGTGATCACTGAAGAAATTAAAAAGGAAATAAAAAATACCTAGAAACAAATGACAATGGAGACACGACAACCCAAAACCTATGGGATGCAGCAAAAGCAGTTCTAAGAGGGAAGTTTATAGCAATACAATCCCACCTTAAGAAACAGGAAACATCTCAAATAAACAACCAACCCTTGCACCTAAAGCAATTAGAGAAAGAAGAACAAAAACACCCCAAAGTTAGCAGAAGGAAAGAAATCATAAACATCAGATCAGCAATAAATGAAAAAGAAATGAAGGAAATGATAACAAAGATCAATAAAACTAAAAGCTAGTTCTTTGAGAAGATAAACAAAATTGATAAACCATTAGCCAGACTCATCAAGAAAAAAGGGAGAAAACTCAAATCAATAGAATTAGAAATGAAAAAGGAGAAGTAACAACTGACACTGCAGAAATACAAAAGATCATGAGAGATTACTACAAGCAAATCTATGCCAATAAAATGGGCAACCTGGAAGAAGTGGACACATTCTTAGAAATGCACAACCTTCCAAGACTGAATCAGGAAGAAACAGAAAATATGAATAGACCAATCACAAGCACTGAAATTGAAACTGTGATTAAAAAATCTTCCAACAAAAAAAACCCAGGACCAGATGGCTTCACAGGGGAATTCGATCAAACATTTAGAGAAGAGCTAACACTTATCCTTCTCAAACTCTTCCAAAATATAGCAGAGGGAGGAACACTCCCAAACTCCTTCTATGAGGCCACCATCACCTTGATACCAAAACCAGACAAGGATGTCACAAAGAAAGAATACTACAGGCCAATATCACTGATGAACATAGATGCAAAAATCCTCAACAAAATACTAGCAAACAGAATCCAACAGCACATTTAAAGGATCATACACCATGATCAAGTGGGGTTTATTCCAGGAATGCAAGGATTCTTCAATATACACAAATCAATCAATGTGATACACCATATTAACAAATTGAAGGAGAAAAACCACATGATCATCTCAATAGATGCAGAAAAAGCTTTCAACAAAATTCAATACCCATTTATGATAAAAACCCTGCAGAAAGTAGGCATAGAGGGAACTTTCCTCAACATAATAAAGGCAATATATGACAAACCCACAGCTAACATCGTCCTCAGTGGTGAAAAACTGAAAGCGATTCCACTAAGATCAGGAACGAGACAAGGCTGCCCACTCTCACCACTCTTATTCAACCTAGTTTTGGAAGTTTTAGCCACAGCAATCAGAGAAGAAAAGGAAATAAAAGGAGTCCAAATCAGAAAAGAAGGAGTAAAGCTGTCACTGTTTGCAGATGACATGATACTATATATAGAGAATCCTAAAGATGCTACCAGAAAACTACTAGAGCTAATCAATGAATTTGGTAAAGTAGCAGGATACAAAATTAATGCACAGATATCTCTGGCATTCCTATATACTAATGATGAAAAATCTGAAAGTGAAATCAAGGAAACACTCCCATTTACCATTGCAACATAAAGAATAAAATATCTAGGAATAAACCTACGTAAGGAGACAAAAGACCTGTATGCAGAAAATTATAAGACACTGATGAAAGAAATTAATGATGATACAAACAGATGGAGAGTTATACCATGTTCTTGTATTGGAAGAATCAACATTCTGAAAATGACTCTACTTCCCAAAGCAATCTACAGATTCAATGAAATCCCTATCAAACTACCAGTGGTATTTTTCACAGAAGTTGAACAAATAATTTTACAATTTGTATGGAAATGCAAAAGACCACGAATAGCCAAAGCAATCTTGAGAAAGAAAAATGGAGCTGGAGGAATCACGTTCTGTGGCTTCAGACTATACTACATAGCTACAGTAATCAAGACAGTATGGTAATGGCACGAAAAGAGGAACATAGATAATGGAACAGGATAGAATGCCCAGAGATAAACCCTCGCACATATGGTTATCTTATCTTTGATAAAAGAGGCAGGAATGTACAGTGGAGAAAGGATAGCCTCTTCAATAAGTGGTACTGGGAAAACTGTACAGGGACATGTAAAAGTATGAGATTAGATCACTCCCTAACACCATACACAAAAAGAAGCTCAAAATGGATTAAAGACCTAAATGTAAGGCCAGACACTGTCAAACTCCTAGAGGAAAACATAGACAGAACACTCTATGACATAAATCACAGCAAGATGCTTTTTGACCTACCTCCTAGAGAAATGGAAATAAAGACAAAAATAAGCACATGGGACCTAATGAAACTTAAAAGCTTTTGCACAGCAAAGGAAACCAAAAACAAGACCGAAAGACAACCCTGAGAATGGGAGAAAATAATTGCAAATGAAGCAACTGACAAAGGATTAATCTCCAAAATTTATAAGCAGCTCATGCAGCTCAATAACAAAAAAACAAACAACCCAATCCAAAAATGGGCAGAAGACCTAAATAGACATTTCTTCACAGAAGGTATACAGACTGCCAACAAACACATGAAAGAATGCTCAACATCATTAATCATTAGAGAAATGCAAATCAAAACTACAATGAGATATCTTCTCACACCAGTCAGAATGGCCATCATTAAAAAATCTAGAAACAATAAATGCTGGAGAGGGTGTGGAAAAAAGGGAACACTCTTGCACTGCTGGTGGGAATGTGAATTGGTACAGCCACTATGGAGAACAGTATGGAGATTCCTTAAAAAACTACAAACAGACTACCATATGACCCAGCAATCCCACTACTGGGCATATATCCTGAAAAAAGCATAATTCCGAAATAGTCATGTACCAAAATGTTCATAGCAGCCCTATTTACAATAACCCAGAGATGGAAACAATCTAAGTGTCCATCATTGGATGAATGGATAAAGAAGGTGTGGCATATATATACAATGGAATATTACTGAGCCATAAAAAGAAACCAAATTGAACTATTTGTAATGAGGTGGATAGGTCTAAAGTGTGTCATCCAGAGTGAAGTAAGTCAGAAAGGGAAAGACAAATACCATATGTTAACACATATATATGGAATTTAAGAAGAAAAAAATGTCATGAAGTACATAGGAGTAAGACAGGAATAAAGACACAGACCTACTAGAGAATGGACTTGAGGATATGAGGAGGGGGAATGGGAGGCTGTGACAAAGCGAAAGAGAGGCATGGACATATATACACTACCAAAGGTAAGGTAGATAGCTAGTGGGAAGTAGCCGCATAGCACAGGGAGATTAGCTCCGCGCTTTGTGACCACCTAGTGGGGTGGGATAGGGAGGGTGGGAGGGAGATGAAAGAGGGAGGGGATACGGGAACATATGTATATATATAACTGATTCATTTTGTTATAAAGCAGAAACTAACACACTATTTTTAAGAAATTATAGTCCAATAATAATGTAAAAAATATTTATTGGAAAAGCCTAAAAATAAATAAATTAATTAATTAAATTAAAAAAGAATGAAAACAATGAAGAGAGCCTAAGGGACTTATGGGACACAATAAAGCAGGCCAATACATGAATTATGAGAGTCCCAGAAAGCAACATGAGAAAGTGACAAAGAGATTTTTTGAAGAAATAATGGCTAGAAATCTGCCAAATGAAAGGAAAGATATGACTCTACAAGTCTAAGAACTCAACAAATGTCAAGCAAGATAAACACAAAAAAATACATACCAAGAAATATAATTCAATTGTTGAAAGCTAAAGACAGAGAGAATTTTGAATGTAGCAAGTGAGAAGCAACACGTAACTTATGAGTCCTCAATAAGATCATCAGCCAATTTATCAGCAGAAACCTCAGAGACCAGAAGACAGTGGAATAACCTATTTAAGATGCTTAAAGAACTGTCAACTGAGAATCCTTTCTTTTTCCTGTTTAAATGGACTTTATTCCCCCCACCACCACTTTATTGAGGTATAATTGATAAAGAAAATCATATATATGTAAAGTGCAGAACTTGATGAGTTGATAAACATAAACATTGTGAAATGATTAACACAATCATTAATTAACACATCCATCACTTCACATATTTTTCTGTGTGTGTGGTGAGAATGTTTAAATGTAAAATAGATAGCTAGTGGGAATCAGCCACATAGCACAGGGAGATTAGCTCGGTGCTTTATGACCACCTGGAGGGGTGGCAAAGGGAGGGTGGGAGGGAGGGAGATGCAAGAGGGAAGAGATATGGGAAAATATGTATATGTATAACTGATTCACTTTGTTATAAAGCAGAAACTAACACACCATTGTAAAGCATTCATACTCCAATAAAGATGTAAAAAAGAAAAAAGATCTACTTTCTTAGCAAATTTCAAGTATACATTAAATGTTATTAACTATATTCATCATACTGTACATTAGACACCCAAAGTTTATTAATCTTATACCTGAAAACTTGTATCCATTGACCAGCATATCCCCATTTTACTAGCCTCCCAGCCCCCATTAATCACCATTTTACCCTCTGTTTCTATGAGTTTCACTTTATGGAGCCTAGGTCCACTGTAGGAGCCCCACTGTTAATGCGCCTGTGAAGTGTGGGGTGTGGCCCTGCCATAGCAACCTCATTCTTAGCGTGTTCACAGGGGATACAGCAGAGCTCTGAGATTGTACAAGCACCAGAGGGTTGCCCACACGTGGAAGCAGGGCTGAAATCTAAGCGGATTCCTGGTGGGTGTGCGAGTTCAGCAGATTCATGCTGGTGGCTTTGTGAGCGCAGCACCTGGGAAAATCTGAGCTGATTACTGTGCTCTCATGGCTGAGTTGTGTTGGGTGCTAGCAGCAGCAGGCTTTGCAGGCACACAGGCAGAAGCAAGGCTGAAATCTGAGCTGCTTACCAGCATCCCCACAGTGGAGGAGGGGCCAAGGACAGTGCCAACAACAGTGTACTTTGTGAGCAAACACACTGGGTGACAGTTGATGTCATAGAATTTTATGTCCTGAGGGGCAGCTCCTGGGGAGGAAAACACAGCAGCTCCTTTTCCAGTGGGAGTGCTCCAGTCCCACTTATCTCACACCATAGTGTAGAACTGGATCTGGGGACCTCTACTCCAACAACTGGGGAGCAAACTGTGTTCCTGACAGAGCAAAGAGGAGGTCCCACCCAACATCCACTGCAGGCTTTGGTCACCACAACGCAAATCACACCACTAGCAAGGGAGTAATGAGCAACACATTCTGAGAAAGGACATGGCAGGCATCCGTACCAAATACAGCCCTTGCACCAAAATATTGAACTCACAGCCTACACAAGGATGTTCCTACATAAAAACAGCCCTTCAAGACCACAGTAGGTAAATGTGTCTCCTAAATTCATAGAGTCAGAGGAATATAAGTAAAGTGAAAAGGCAGAGGAACCACTCCCAATTAAAAGAACAAGAGAAATCCCCTGAAAGAACAATGAAACAGACCTCTCCAGTCTACCAGACCCAAGTTCAAAAAGGCTGTAATAAAAATGCTGAAGGAATTAAGAAAGACTACTGATAGAAATGCAGATCACTGTGACAAGGAACTAGAAATTATAAAGAGGAGCCAATCAAAATTATACAACTCTATTGCCAAGGTGAAAACCAAGCAAAAGGCAACAAATGAAAAACTAACTAATACAGAAGAACTATTAAGTGGTCTGGAAGATAGAATAATGGAAATTAAGCAGAACAGGAGATAGAAGCATATATACACACACACACACACACACACACACACACACACACACACGCACCCAATACAGGAGCACATAAATATATAAAACAAATGCTAACAGACATAAAGGGAGAAATTGACAGGAATTCAATAATTGTAGGAGACCTTGCACCCCACTGACATCAATAGGCAGGCCATTCAGACAGAAAAATTAATAGGGCAACAGAAGTCCTAAATAACACAATAGACCAGTTGGACTTAACTGATATCCACAGGACACTACATCAACAAAACAAAACAAAACAGAAAACACAGTCTTTTCAAGTGCTGATAGAACATTCTCTAAGGTAGACCACATACTCGATCACAGAATAGCAATTTTAAATTTAAGAGGATTGTCATTATTTCAAGCATCTTTTCTGACCACAACAGTATGAAACTAGAAATCAACACCAGAAAGAAAAACAGGAAAAAGAACTAGTGCAGGGAGACTAAGCAACATGCCACTAAAAATTGGTCAATTATAAAATCAAAGAAGAAATCAGAAAATACCTTGAGACAAAATGAAAGCACAACCTTATAAAATTTATGGGGTAAAAGCAGTTCTAAGGGGAAAGTTCATAGTGATACAGGCCTTCCTCAAGAATAAAGAAAAATTTCAAATAAACAACCTAACCTACCACCTAAAAGACTTAGAAAAAACAACACACAAAATCCAAAGTCAGCAGGAGGAAGGAAACAATAAAGATCAGAGAGGAAATAAATAAAATAGAGATAAAAACAATAGAAAAGATCAATAAAACCAAGAGCTGTTCTTTTTTTAAAGGATAAACAAAATTGACAAACCTCTATCTAGGATCACCAAGAAGAAAAGAGGATCCAAATAAACAAAATAAGAAATGAAAAAGGAGAAATAACATCTGATACCACAGAAATACAAAAAAAGAAAAAGAAAAAGAAACAATACTATGAACAGTTATATGCCAACAAACTGCACAACCTAGAAGAAATGGACAAGTTTCTAGAAACAGGCAGGCTCCCAAAACTGATTCAAGAAGAAACAGATAATTGGAACAGACTGATCACTCAAAGCAAAATAAAATCTCTATTAAAATAACTCGTTGCAAACAAAAATTCAGGACTGGATGGCTTCACTGGGGAATTCTACCAAACATACAAGGAAGAACTTATATCTATCCTTCTCAAAATATTCCAACACATTGAAAGGGAGAAAACACTCCCAAATTCTATGAAACCACCATCACCCTTATACCAAAGCCAGACAAAGAAACTACAAAAAAAATTACATATACAGTGGAATATTACTCAGCCATAAAAAAGAACAAAATAATGCCATTTGCAGCAATATAGATGGACCTAGAGATTGTCATACTACGTGAAGTAGGTCAGACAGAGAAAGAAAAATATCAAATGATATCGCTTACATGTGGAATCTAAAACAATGGGTACAAATGAACTTATGTACAAAACATAAGTAGAGTCACGGATGTAGAAAACAAACTTATGGTTACCAGGGGATGGGGAGGGGGAGGGATAAATTCGGAGATTGGGATTGACATATACACACTACTATATATAAAATAGATAACTAATAAAAACCTGGTGTATAGCACAGGGAACTCTACTTAATACTCTGTAATGGCCTATATAGGAAAATAATCTAAAAAAAAAGAGTGGATATAAGTATATGTATAACTGATTCACTGTGCTGTACACCTGAAACCAACACAACATAGTAAATCAATTATACTCTGATAAAAATTAAATTAAAAATTACAGGCCAATATCTTTGATGAATATATATGCAAAAATCCTCAACAGGGCTTCCCTGGTGGCACAGTGGTTGAGAGTCCGCCTACTGATACAGGGGACGTGGGTTCGTGCCCTGGTCCGGGAAGATCCCACATGCTGTGGAGCAGCTGGGCCCGTGAGCCGTGGCCACTGAGTCTGCACGTCTGGAGCCTATGCTCCGCAATGGGAGAGGCCACAGCAGTAGGAGGCCTGCGTATCACAAAAACAAAAACAAAACAAAACAAAAATCCTCAACAAAATATTAGGAAAATGAATCTAACAATACATAAAAAGGACCATACATCATGATCAAGTTGGGTTTATTCCAGGGTCACAAAGATGGTTCAACATATGCAAACCAATTAATGTGATACACAATATTAACAGAAGGAAAGACAAAAACCACATGATCATCTCAATAAATGCAAAAAAGCATTTGACAGAATTCAATATCCATTCATGATAAAAAACTCTCACCAAAGTGGGTATAGAGGGAACATATCTCAACATAATAAAAGCCATTTATGACAAACCCACAGTCAACATAATCCTCAATGGTGAAAAGCTGAAAGCGTTCCCACTAAATTCAGGAACAAGTCAAGGATGTCCACTCTCACAACTTCTATTCAACATAGTATTTAAGTTCTAGCCCCAGCTGTCAGACCAGAAAAAGAAATAAAAATATCCAAATTGGAAGGGAAGATGTATAACTGTCACTGTCTGCAGATCACATGATACTCTATATAGAGAACCCTAATGTCTCCACACAAAAACTATTAGAACTAACAAATGAATTAAGCAAGGTAGGAGGATACAAGATTAATATACAGAGATCTGTTGGATTTCTTTATACTAACAATGAAATATAAGACAGAGAAAGTTTAGAAAATCTTGTTTAAAATCATGTCAAAAAATAAAATATCTGGGAATAAACTTAAGCATGAAGTGAAAGAACTATACTCTGAAAACTATAAAACATTGATAAATGAAACTGAATATAACCCAAAGAAATGGAATGATATCCCATGCTCTTGGATTGGAAGAATTAATAATGTTAAAATGGTCATACTACCCAAAGCAATCTACAAATCTAATGTAATCTTAATCAAAATACCCATGACATTTTTCACATACCTAGAGGAAATCATCCTAAAATTTATATAGAACCACAAATGAACTAGAATTACCAAAACAATTACAACAAGAAACAAACAAAGCTGGAGTCATAAGTCTTCCAGGCTTCAGACGATACTACAAAGGAACCATAATCAAAGCAGCATGGTATAGGCACAAAAGCAGAAATATAGATCAATGCAACAGAATAGAGAGCTCAGAAATAACCCCACGTAACTATGGTCAATTAATCTACAACAAAGTAGGCAAGAATACACAATGTAGAGAAGACCGTCTCTTCAACAAGTGGTGTTGGGAAAGGTAGACATGTAAGTCATGTAAATTAATGAAATTAGAACACTCCCTCACATCATACAAAAATAAATTCAAAATGGTGTAAAGACCTAAATGTAAGTCATGACACCATAAAACTCTTGGAAGGGAACATAGATAAATCCTTCTCTAACAGAAATTGTAACAACATTTTCTTAGATCTGTCTCCCAAGGCAAAGAAATAAAAACAAAAGTAATCAAATGGGACCTAATTAAACTTAAAAGCTTTTGCACAACAAAGGAAACCATCAACAAAATGAAAAGACAATGCATGGAATGGGAGAAAATATTTGGAAATATCACTGATATTGGGTTAATATCCAAAATATAAAAACTGCTCATACAATTCAATACCAAAAAAACCCCACAAACAGAACAATAAAAAATGAGCAGAAGACCTACATAGACAGTTTTCCAAAGGAGACATACAGATGGCTAACAGGCAACTGAAAAGATGCTCAACATCGCTAATTATTAGAGAACTGCAAATCGAAACCACAATGAGGTATCACCTCACAACAGGCAGAATGGCCATCATTAAAACATCTACAAATAGTAAATGCTGGAGAGCATATGGAGAAAAGGAAACCCCTCTAAACTCTTGGTGGTAATGTACATTGGTGCAGCTACTTTGGAAAATTGTATGGAGGTTCCTTAAAAAAACTGAAAATAGGGCTTCCCTGGTGGCGCAGTGGTTGAGAGTCCACCTGCCGATGCAGGGGACGCGGGTTCATGCCCCGGTCCAGGAGGACCCCGCGTGCCGCGGAGCGGCTGGGCCCGTGAGCCATGGCCGCTGAGCCTGTGCGTCCGGAGCCTGTGCTCCGCAATGGGAGAGGCCACAACAGTGAGAGGCCCGCGTACCGCAAAAAACAAAAACAAAAACAAAAAAAAACAACTGAAAATAGAGCTACCATATGATCCAGCATTTCTACTCCTGTGTATATAACCAGAAATAACAAAAACTCTAATTTGAAAAGATACATGCATCCCAATGTTCATATGAGCACTACTTACAATAGTCAAGACCTGGAAGCAACCCAGTGTCCATCCACAGATGATTGGCTTAAGAATATGTGGTATATATGTCAATGCTACTCTCTCACTTTGTCCCAGCTTACACTTCCCCCTCCCCGTGTCTTCAAGTCCATTCTCTATGCCTGCAACTTTAATCCTGTCCTGCCCCTAGGTTCACAAGAACCTTTTTTTTACATTCCATATACATGTGTTAGCATATGGTATTTTTTTTCTCTTTCTGACTTATTTCACTTTGTAAGACAGACTCTAGGACCACCCACCTCATTACACATAACTTAATTTCATTTCTTTCTATGGCTAATATTCGATTGTATATATGTGCCACATCTTCTTCATCCATTCATCTGTCGATGGACACTTAAATTGTTTCCATGTCCTGGATATTGTAAGTAGTACTGAAATAAACATTGTGGTACATGTCTCTTTTTGAATTATGGTTTTCTCAGGGTATATGCCCAGGAGTGGGATTGCTGGGTCATATGGTAGTTCTATTTTTAGTTTTTTAAGGAAACTCCATACCGTTCTCCATAGTGACTGTACCAATTCACATTCCTACCAACAGTGCAAGAGGGTTCCGTTTTCTGCACACTCTCTCCAGCATTTATTGTTTGTAGATTTTTTGATGACAGCCATTCTGACCAGTGTGAGGTGATACCTCATTTTAGTCTTGATTTGCATTTCTGTAATGATTAGGGATGTTGAGCATTCTTTCATGTGTTTGTTGCCAATCAGTATATCCTCTTTGGAGAAATGTCTATTTAGTTCTTCTGCCCATTTTTGGATTGGGTTGTTTGGGTTTTTTTGATATTGAGCTGCATGAGTTGCTTATATATTTTGCATATTAGCCCTTTGTCAGTTACTTCATTTGCAAATATTTTCCCCATTCTGAGGGTTGTCTTTTCACCTTGTTTATGGTTTCCTTTGCTGTGCAAAAGCTTTTAAGTTTCATTAGGTCCCATTTGTTTATTTTTTGTTTTTATTTCCATTTCTCTAGGAGGTGGGTCAAAAAGGATCTTGCTGTGATTTATGTCATAGAGTGTTCTGCCTATGTTTTCCTCAAGAGTTTTCTAGTGTCTGGCCTTACATTTAGGTCTTTAATCCATTTTGAGTTTACTTTTGTGTATAGCATTAGGGAGTGTTTTAATTTCATTCTTTTACATGTAGCTGTCCAGTTTTCCCAGCACCACATACTGAAGAGGCTGTCTTTCTCCATTGTATATTTTTGTCTTCTTTATCAAAGATAAGGTGACCATATGTGTGTGGGTTTATCTCTGGGCTTTCTATCTTGTTCCATTGGTCTATATTTCGGTTTTTGTGACAGTACCATACTGCCTTGATTACTATAGCTTTGTGGTATAGTTTGAAGTCAGGGAGTCTGATCCCCCCCAGCTCCATTTTTCTTTCTCCAGATTGCTTTAGGTATTCCGCATCTTTTGTATTTCCATATAAATTGTGAAATTTTTTTGTTCTAGTTCTGTGGACAATGCCATTGGTAGTTTGACAGGGGTTGCACTGAAGCTGTAGATTGCTTTGGGTATTATAGTCATTTTCACAATGCTGATTCTTCCAATCCAAGAACATGGTATATCTCTCCATCTGTTGGTATCATCTTTAATTTCTTTCATCAGTGTCTTATAATTTTCTGCATACAGGTCTTTTTTATTATTATTATTAGTTTCTGCTTTATAACAAAGTGAATCAGTCATACATATACATCTGTTCCCACATCCGTTCCCTCATGCATCTCCCTCCCGCCCACCCTCCCCATCCCACCCCTCCAGGTGGTCACAAAGCACCGAGCTGATCTCCCTGTGCTCTGCGGCTGCTTCCCACTATCTATCTACCTTACGTTTGGTAGTGTATATATGTCCATGCCTCTCTTTCGCTTTGTCACAGCTTACCCTCCCCCCTCCCCATATCCTAAAGTCCATTCTCAAGTAGGTCTGTGTCTTTATTCCCATTTGACCCCTAGGTTTTTCATGACATTTTTTTAAAATTCCATATATATGTGTTAGCATACAGTATTTGTCTTTCTCTTTCTGACTTACTTCACTCTGTATGACAGACTCTAGGTCTATCCACCTCATTACAAATAGCTCAGTTTCGTTTCTTTTTATGGCTGAGTAATATTCCATTCTATATATGTGCCACATCTTCTTTATCCATTCATCCAATGATGGACACTTAGGTTGTTTCCAGCTCCGGGCTATTGCGAATAGAGCTGCAATGAACATTTTGGTACATGTCTCTTTTTGAATTATGGTTTTCTCAGGGTATATGCCTAGTAGTGGGATTGCTGGGTCATATGGTAGTTCTATTTTTAGTTTTTTAAGGAACCTCCAAACTGTTCTCCATAGTGGCTGTACCAATTCACATTCCCACCAGCAGGGCAAGAGTGTTCCCTTTTCTCCACACCCTCTCCAGCATTTATTGTTTCTAGATTTCTTGATGATGGCCATTCTGACTGGTGTGAGATGATATCTCATTGTAGTTTTGATTTGCATTTCTCTAATGATTAATGATGTTGAGCATTCTTTCATGTGTTTGTTGGCAGTCTGTATATCTTCTTTGGAGAAATGCCTATTTAAGTCTTCTGCCCATTTTTGGATTGGGTTGTTTGTCTTTTTGCTATTGAGCTGCATGATCTGCTTATAAATTTTGGAGATGAATCCTTTGTCAGTTGCTTGATTTGCAAATATTTTCTCCCATTCTGAGGGTTCTCTTTTGGTCTTGTTTGTGGTTTCCTTTGCTGTGCAAAAGCTTTGAAGTTTCATTAGGTCCCATTTGTTTATCTTTGTTTTTATTTCCATTTCTCTAGGAGGTGGGTCCAAAAGGATCTTGCTGTGATTTATGTCATAGAGTGTTCTGCCTATGTTTTCCTCTAAGAGTTTGATAGTTTCTGGCCTTACATTTAAGTCTTTAATCCATTTTGAGCTTATTTTTGTGTATGGTGTTAGGGAATGATCTAATCTCATACTTTTACATGTCCCTGTCCAGTTTTCCCAGCACCACTTATTGAAGAGGCTGTCCTTTCTCCACTGTACATTCCTGCCTCCTTTATCAAAGATAAGTTGACCATATGTGCGTGGGTTTATCTCTGGGCTTTCTATCCTGTTCCATTGATCTATCTTTCTGTTTCTTTGCCAGTACCATACTGCCTTGATTACTGTAGCTTTGTAGTATAGTCTGAAGTCAGGGAGCCTGATTCCTCCAGCTCCGTTTTTCGTTCTCAAGATTGCTTTGGCTATTCGGGGTCTTTTGTTTTTCCAAACAAATTTTGAAATTTTTTGTTCTAGTTCTGTGAAAAATGCCAGTGGTTGTTTGATAGGGATTGCATTGAATCTGTAGATTGCTTTGGGTAGTAGAGTCATTTTCACAATATTGATTCTTCCAATCCAGGAGCATAGTATATCTCTCCATTTATTTGTATCATCTTTAATTTCTTTCATCAGTGTCTTATAATTTTCTGCATACAGGTCTTTTGTCTCCTTAGGTAGGTTTATTCCTAGATATTTTATTCTTTTTGTTGCAATGGTAAATGGGAGTGTTTTCTTGATTTCATTTTCAGATTTTTCATCATTAGTGTACAGGAATGCCAGAGATTTCTGTGCATTAATTTTGTATCCTGCTACTTTACCAAATTCATTGATTAGCTCTAGTAGTTTTCTGGTAGCATCTTTAGGATTCTCTATGAATAGTATCATGTCATCTGCAAACAGTGACAGCTTTACTTCTTCTTTTCCAATTTGGATTCCTTTTATTTCCTTTTCTTCTCTGATTGCTGTGGCTAAATCTTCCAAAACTATGTTGAATAAGAGTGGTGAGAGTGGGCAACCTTGTCTTGTTCCTGATCTTAGTGGAAATGGTTTCAGTTTTTCACCATTGAGGACAATGTTGGCTGTGGGTTTGTCATATATGGCCTTTATTATGTTGAGGAAAGTTCCCTCTATGCCTACTTTCTGCAGGGTTTTTATCATAAATGGGTGTTGAATTTTGTCGAAAGCTTTCTCTGCATCTATTGAGATGATCATATGGATTTTCTCCTTCAACTTGTTAATATGGTGTATCACATTGATTGATTTGCATATATTGAAGAATCCTTGCATTCTTGGAATAAACCCCACTTGATCATGGTGTATGATCCTTTTAATGTGCTGTTGGATTCTGTTTGCTAGTATTTTGTTGAGGATTTTTGCATCTATGTTCATCAGTGATATTGGCGTGTAGTTTTCTTTGTTTGTGACATCCTTGCCTGGTTTTGGTATCAAGGTGATGGTGGCCTTGTAGAATGAGTTTGGGAGTGTTCCTTCCTCTGATATTGTTTGGAAGAGTTTGAGAAGGATGGGTGTTAGCTCTTCTCTAAATGTTTGATAGAATTCGCCTGTGAAGCCATCTGGTCCTGGGCTTTTGTTTGATGGAAGATTTTTAATCACAGTTTCAATTTCAGTGCTTGTGATTGGTCTATTCATATTTTCTATTTCTTCCTGAGTCAGCCTTGGCAGGTTGTGCATTTCTAAGAATTTGTCCATTTCTTCCAGGTTGTCCATTTTATTGGCATAGATTTGCTTGTAGTAATCTCTCATGGTCTTTTGTATTTCTGCAGTGTCAGTTGTTACTTCTCCCTTTTCATTTCTAATTCTATTGATTTGAGTCTTCTCCCTTCTTTTCTTGATGAGTCTGGCTAATGGTTTTTCAATTTTGTTTATCTTCTCAAAGAACCAGCTTTTAGTTTGGTTGATCTTTGCTATCGTTTCCTTCATTTCTTTTTCATTTATTTCTGATCTGATCTTTATGATTTCTTTCCTTCTGCTAACTTTGGGGGTTTTTTGTTCTTCTTTCTCTAATTGCTTTAGGTGCAGGGTCAGGTTGTTTACTCGAGATGTTTCCTGTTTCTTAAGGTGGGATTGTATTGCTATAAACTTCCCCCTTAGAACTGCTTTTGCTGCGTCCCATAGGTTTTGGGTCGTCGTGTCTCCATTGTCATTTGTTTCTAGGTATTTTTTAATTTCCTCTTTGATTTCTTCAGTGATCACTTCGTTATTGAGTAGTGTATTGTTTAGCCTCCATGTGTTTGTATTTTTTACAGATCTTTTCCTGTAATTGATGTCTAGTCTCATAGCATAGTGGTCAGAAAAGATACTTGATACAATTTCAATTTTCTTATATTTACCATGGCTTGATTTGTGACCCAAGATATGATCTCTCCTGGAGAATGTTCCATGAGCACTTGAGAAAAATGTGTATTCTGTTGTTTTTGGATGGAATGTCCTATAAATATCAACTAAGTCCATCTTGTTTAATGTATCATTTAAAGCTTGTGTTTCCTTATTTATTTCCATTTTGGATGATCTGTCCATTGGTGAAAGTGGGGTGTTAAAGTCCCCTACTATGAGTGTGTTACTGTCGATTTCCCCTTTTATGGCTGTTAGTATTTGCCTTATGTATTGAGGTGCTCCTATGTTGGGTGCATAAATATTTACAATTGTTATATCTTGTTCTTGGATCGATCCCTTTATCATTATGTAGTGTCCTTCTTTGTCTCTTCTAATAGTCTTTATTTTAAAGGCTATTTTGTCTGATATAAGAATTGCTACTCCAGCTTTCTTTTGATTTCCATTTGCATGGAATATCTTTTTCCATCCCCTTACTTTCAATCTGTATGTGTCTCTAGGTCTGAAGTGGGTGTCTTGTAGACAGCATATATATGGGTCTTGTTTTTGTATCCATTCAGCCACTCTGTGTCTTTTGGTGGGAGCATTTAGTCCATTTACATTTAAGGTAATTATTTATATGTATGTGCCTAGTCCCATTTCCTTAATTGCTTTGGGTTCGTTATTGTAGGTATATTCCTTCTGCTGTGTTTCTTGCCTAGAGAAGTTCCTTTAGCATTTGTTGTAAAGCTGGTTTGGTGGTGCTGAACTGTCTCAGCTTTTGCTTGTCTGTAAAGGTTTTAATTTCTCCATCAAATCTGAATGAGATCCTTGCTGGGTAGAGTAGTCTTGGTTGCAGGTTTTTCTCCTTCATCACTTTAATTATGTCCTGCCACTCCCTTCTGGCTTGTAGAGTTTCTGCTGAGAGATCAGCTGTTAACCTGATGGGGATTCCCTTGTGTGTTATTTGTTGTTTTTCCCTTGCTGATTTTAATATGATTTCTTTGTGTTTAATTTTTGACAGTTTGATTAATATGTGTTGGCGTATTTGTCCTTGGATTTTTTCTGTATGGGTCTCTCTGCATACAGGTGTTTTGTCTCCTGAGGTAGGTTTTTTTTTTTTTTTTTTTTTTTTTTGCGGTAGGCGGGCCTCTCACTGTTGTGGCCTCTCCCCTTGCAGAGCATAGGCTCCGGACGCGCAGGCTCAGCAGCCATGGCTCACGGGCCCAGCCGCTCTGCGGCATGTGGGATCTTCCCAGACCGGGGCACGAACCCGTGTCCCCTGCATCGGCAGGCGGACTCTCAACCACTGCGCCACCAGGGAAGCCCTGAGGTAGGTTTTATTCCTAGGTATTTTATTCTTTTTGTTGCAGTGGTAAATGGGAGTGTTTCCTCAATTTCTCTTTCAGATTCTTCATCATTAGTGTTTAGGAATGGAAAGTATTTCTGCACATTAATTTTGTATCCTGCTACTTTACCAAATTCATTGATTAGCTCTAGTAGTTTTCTGGTAGGCCCTTTAGGATTCTCTATGTATAGTAACATGTCACCTGCAAACAGTGACAATTTTACTTCTTCTTTTCCGATTTGGATGCCATTTATTTCTTTTTCTTCTCTGATTACTGTAGCTAAAACTTCCAAAATTATGTTGAATAATAGTGATGATGAGACTGGGCAACCTTGGATTTTCCTGATCTTAGAGGAAAAGGTTTCAGTTTTTCAACACTGAGAACGATGTGGGCTCTGGGTTTGTCATATATGGCCTTTATCATCTTGAGGTGAGTTTCCTCTGTTCCTTCTTCCTCGAGAGCTTTTATCATAAATGGGTGTTGAATTTTGTCAAAAGCTATTTCTGCATCTTTTGAGAGTATCATATAGTTTTTATCATTCAATTTGTTATTATCACATGGATTGACTTGTGTATATTGAATAATCCTTGCATTCCTGGGATAAACCCCACTTGATCATGGAGTAAGATCATTTTAATGGGCTGTTGGATTCTGTTGCTAGTGTTTTGTTGAGGATTTTTGCATCTATGTTCATCAGTGATACTGGACTGTAGTTTTCTGTTTTTGTGACGACTTTGTCTGGTTTTGGTATCAAGGTGATGTTGGCTTAGTAGAAGGAGCTTGGGAGTGCTCCTCCTTCTGCTATATTGTGGAAGAGTTTGAGAAGGATAGGTGTTAGCTCTTCTCTAAATGTTTGATAGAATTTGCCTGTGAAGCCATCTGGTCCTGGGCTTTTCTTTGTTGGAAGATTTTTAATCACAGTCTCAATTTCAGTGCTTGTGATTGGTCTATTTATATTTTCTATATCTTCCTGGTTCAGTTTCAGAAGGTTGTGCTTTTCTAAGCATTTGTCCATTTCCTCCAGGTTGTCCATTTTATTGATGTATACTTGCCTTTAGTAATCTCTCATGATCCTTTGTATTTCTGCAGTGTCAGTTGTTACTTCTCCCTTTTCATTTCTAATTCTGTTGATTTCAGTCTTCTCCCTCTTTTTCTTGATGAGTCTGGCTAACGGTTTATCGATTTTGCTTATCTTCTCAAAGAACTAGCTTTTAGTTTTATTGCTCTTTGCTATTGCTTCCTTCATTTATTTTTCATTTATTTCTGATCTGATTTTTATGATCTTTCCTTCTGCTAATTTTGGGTTTATTTTGTTATTCTTTAATTGCTTTAGGTGTAAGGTTATGTTGTTTATTTGAGATATTTCTTTTTTTTTGAGGTAGGATTTATTGCTATAAACTTCCCTTTCAGAACTGCTTTTGCAGCGTCCCATAAGTTTTGGGTCATCGTGTTTTCATTGTCATTTGTCTCTAGGTAATTTTTGACTTCATCTTTGATTTCTTCAATGATCTCTTGGTTATTTAGTAGTGTATTGTTTAGCCTTCATGTGTTTGTATTTTTTAGGTTTTTTTTCCTGTCATTGATATCTATTCTCATAGCGTTATGGTTGGAAAAGATACTTAGTATAATTTCAGTTTTGTTAAATTTACCAGGGCTTGATTTGTGACCCAAGATATGATCTATCCTAGAGAATGTTCCATGAACACTTGAGAAGAAAGTGTGTTTTGTTGTTTTTGGATGGAATGTCCTATAAATATCAAATAAGTCAGTCTTGTTTAATATATCATTTAAAGCTTGTGTTTCCTTGTTTATTTTCAGTTTGGATAATTTGTCCATTGGTGAAAGTGGGGTTTTGAAGTTGTGTTACTGTCGAGTTGTCCTTTTATGGCTGGTAGCATTTGCCTCATGTATTGAGGTGCTCCTATGTAGTGTGTATAAATATTTACAATTGTTATATCTTCTTCTTGTATTGATCCCTTGATCATTATATAGTGTCATTCTTTTTCTCTTGTAATAGTCTATATTTTAAAGTCTATTTTGTCCAATATGAGAATTGCTACCCCAGCTTTCTTTTGATTTTCATTTGAATGGAATATCTTTTCCATCCCCTCACTTTCAGTCTGTATGTGTCCCTAGGTCAGGAGTGGGTCTCTTGTAGACAGCATATATATGGGTCTTGTTTTTGTATCCATTCAGTGAGTGTATGTCTTTTGATTGGAGCATTTAGTCCATTTACATTTAAGGTAATTTTTTTTGTTTTTCCCTAGCTGTATTAGATAAAAGTGACATATAATATTGTTTAAGTTTAAGGTTTACAGTGTTTTGATTTGCTATACTTATATTGCAAAATAATTACCATCATAGTATTAGCTAACACCTCCATCACGTCACATGATTTTTTAAAAAAATCTTTATTGGAGTATAATTTCTTTACAATGGTGTGTTAGTTCTGCTTTATAACGAAGTGAATCAGTTATACATATACATATGTTCCCATATCTCTTCCCTCTTGCATCTCCCTACCTCCCACCCTCCCTATCCCACCCCTCTAGGTGGTCACAAACCACCTAGCTGATCTCCCTGTGCTTTGCGGCTGCTTCCCACTAGCTATCTATTTTACGTTTGGTAGTGTATATATGTCCATGCCACTCTCTCACTTTGTCACAGCTTACCCTTACCCTTCCCCATATCCCCAATTGCATGCTCTAGTAGGTCTGTGTCTTTATTCCTGTCTTACCCCTATTTACTTCATGACCTTTTTTTTCTCTTACATTCCATATATATGTATTAGCATACTGTATTTGTTTTTCTCTTTCTGACTTACTTCACTCTGTATGACAGACTCTAGGTCCATCCACCTCACTACAAATAACTCAAATTCCTTTCTTTTGATGGCTGAGTAATATTCCATTGTGTATATATGCCACATTTTCTTTATCCATTCATCTGTTGATGGACACTTAGGTTGCTTCCATGTCCTGGCTATTGTAAATAGAGCTGCAATGAACATTTTGGTACATGATTCTTTTTGAATTATGGTTTTCTCAGGGTATATGCCCAGTGGTGGGATTGCTGGGTTGTATGGTAGTTCTATTTGTAGTTTTTTAAGGAACCTCCATACTGTTCTCCATAGTGGCTGTATCAATTTACATTCCCACCAACAGTGTATGAGGGTTCCCTTTTCTCCACAGCCTGTCCAGCATTTATTGTTTCTAGATTTTTTGATGATGGCCATTCTGACCAGTGTGAGATGATATCTCATTGTAGTTTTGATTTGCATTTCTCTAATGATTAATGATGTTGAGCATTCTTTTATGTGTTTGTTTGCAATCTGTGTATCTTCTTTAGAGAAATATCTATTTAAGTCTTCTGCCCGTTTTTGGATTGGGTTGTTTGCTTTTTGTTACTGAGCTGCATGAGATGCTTGTAAATTTTTGGAAATTAATCCTTTGTCAGTTGCTTCATTTCCAAATATTTTCTCCCATTCTGAGGGTTGTCTTTTCATCTTGTTTATAGTTTCCTTTGCTGTGCAAAAGCTTTTAAGTTTCATTAGGTCCCATTTGTTTACTTCTGTTTTTATTTCCATTTCTCTAGGAGGTGGGTCAAAAAGGGTCTTGCTGTGATTTATGTCATAGAGTGTTCTGCCTATGTTTTCCTCAAGTGTTTTCTAGTGTCTGGCCTTACATTTAGGTCTTTAATCCATTTTGAGTTTATTTTTGTTTATGGTGTTAGGGACTGTTCAAATTTCATACTTTTACATGTACCTGTCCAGTTTTCCCAGCACCACTTATTGAAGAGGCTGTCTTTTCTCCACTGTATATTCTTGCCTCCTTTAGCAAAGATAAGGTGACCATATATGTGTGGGTTTATCTCTGGGCTTTCTATCCTGTTCCATTGATCTATATTTCTGTTTTTGTGCCAGTACCATTCTGTCTTGATTACTGTAGCTTTGTAGTATAGTCTGAACTCAGGGAGCCTGATTTCTCCAGCTCCATATTTTGTTCTCAAGATTGCTTTGGCTATTCGGGGTCTTTTGTGTTTCCATACAAATTGTGATAAGGTAATTTTTGATATGTATGTTCCTATTACCATGTTCCTAATTGTTTTGGCTTTGTTATTGCAGGTCTTTTCCTTCTCTTGTGTTTCCTGCCTAGAGAAGTTCCTTTAGCATTTGTTGTAAAGCTGGTTTGGTGGTGCTGAATTCTCTTAGCTTTTGCTTGTCTGTAAAGTTTTTCATTCCTCTGTCCAATCTGAATGAGATCCTTGCCGGTTAGTACAATCTTGGTTGTATGTTTCTCCCTTTTTCACTTTAAATATGTCCTGCCCCTCCCTTCTGGCTTCCAGCGTTTTTGCTGAAAGATCAGCTGTTAACCTTATGGGAATTCCCCTGTATGTTTTTTGTTGCTTTTCCCTTGATGCTTTTAATATTTGTTCTGTGTATTTTATTTTTGATAGTTTGATTAATATGTGTCTTGGCATGTTCCTCCTTTGGTTTAGCCTGTATGGGACTTTCTGTACTTCCTAGACTTGACTGACTATTTCCTTTCCCATATCAGGGCAGTTTTCATCTATAAACTCTTCAAATATTTTCTCAGTCCCTTTCGTTTTCTCTTCTTCTTCTGGGATCCCTGTAATTCTATTATTTGTGAGTTTAATGTTGTCCCAGAAGTCTCTGAGACTATCCTCAATTCTTTTCATTCTTTTTTCTTTATTCTTCTCTGTGGTAGTCATTTCCACAGAGACATTTAATCCACATTTCCATTTATTTTATCTTCCACGTCTCTTTTCCGTTCTTATGTCTTAGTTATTCTTCTATTGATTCCTTCTAGAGAATTTTAAATTTCATTTATTGTGTTGTTCATCATTGTTTGTTTGCTCTTTAGTTCTTCTGGGTCCTTGTTAAACGTTTCTTGTATTTTCTCCATTCTATTTCCAAGATTTTGGATCATCTTTACTATCATTACTCTGAATTCTTTTTCCGGTAGACCCCTTGTTTCCTACTCATTTGTTTGGTCTGGTGGGTTTTTACTTTGGTCTTTCATCTGCTGTTTAATTCTCAGTCTTTTCATTTTTCTTAAGTTACTGTGTTTGGGGTCTCCTATTTTTCTGGCTTCAGGTTCAAAGTCCTGGTTGTCTTTGGTGTCTGCCCCCAGTGGGTAAGTTTAGTTCAGTGGGTTGTGTAGGCTTCCTGGTGGAGGGGACTCATGCCTGTATTCTGGTGGATGAAGCTGGATCTTGTCTTTCTGGTGTTAAGGACCACGTCTGGTGGTGTGTTTTGTGGTGTCTGTGAACTTATTATGATTTTAGGCAGTCTCTCTGCTAATGGGTGGGGTTGTGTTCCTGTTTTGCTAGTTGTTTGTCGTGGGGTGTCCAGCACTGGAGCTTGCTGGTTGTTGAGTTGAAGTGGGCCTTAGTGTTGAGACAGTGATCTCTGGGAGAGCTCTCTGTGATTGATATTACATGGGGCTGGGAGGTCACTGGTGGACCAATGTCCTGAACTTGGCTCTCCCCCCTCAGAGGCTCAGGCTTGACACCCAGCTGGAGCACCAAGACCCTGTCAGCCACACAGCTCAGAAGAAAAGGGAGAAAAAAATAGAAAAAAAATAAAGTTATTAAAATAAAAAATTAAAAAATATTATTAAAATTAAAAAATAGGTAAAAAAGAGAAAAGAGCAACCAAAGCAATAAAGAAATCCACCAATGATAATATGTTCTATAAACTATACTAAGATAAACTTAAAAATCAGAAACTAGTCAGTCACATACAGCAAACCCCAAGCCTACTGTTGCTCCCAATGTCCACCACCTCAATTTTGGGATGATTTGTTGTCTATTCAGGTATTCCGCTGATGCGGTGTACATCAAGTTGATTGTGGAGATTTAATCTGCTGCTCCTGAGGCTGCTGGGAGAAATTTCCTTTTCTCTTCTTTGTTCGCACAGCTCCTGGCGGTCACCTTTGGATTTGGCCCCATCTCTGCCTGTAGGTCGCCCTCTGGCGTCTGTTCTTCACCCTGAAGCGAGGGGGTTAAAGGAGCGGCTGATTAGGGGGCTCTGACTCACTCAGGCTGGGGGGAGGGAGGAGTACGGAATGTGGGGTGAGCCTGCGGTGGCAGAGGCTGGTGTGATTTTGCAACAGCCTGAGGTGTGCCCTGTGTTCTCCCAGTAAGTTGTCCCTGGATTATGGGACCCTGGCAGTGGCGGGCTGCACAGGCTCCCGGAAAGGGATCTGTGGATAGTGATCTGTGCTTGCACACAGGATTCTTGGCGGCTGCAGTAGCAGCATTAGCATTTCATGCCCGTTTCTTGTGTCCGTGCTGATAGCCGCAGCTCACATCCATCTCTGATGCTTCTTTAGGTGGTGTTCTGAATCTCCTCTACTTGCGCACTTCAAGACAATGGTCTCTTGACTCTTAGGCAGTTCCAGACTTTTCCCCATACTCCCTCCCAGTTGGGTGTGGTGCACTAGTCCCCTTCAGACTGTGTTCACGCAGCCAACCCTAGTCCTTTCCCTGGGATCTGACCTCCAAAGCCCGACCCTCAGGTCCCAGCCCCCACCCACCCTGGCAGGTGAGCTGACAAGTCTCTCAGGCTGCTGAGTGCTGGTCGGCACTGATCCCCTGTGTGGGAATCTCTCCACTTTGCCCTCTGCACCTCAGTTGCTGCGCTCTCCTCTGTGGCTCCGAAGCTTCCCCCGCCCCCGCTCACACCCTGTCTCTTCCAGTGAAGGGGCTTCCTAGTGTATGGACACTTTTCCTCCTTCACAGCTCCCTCCCAGAGGTGCAGGGTCCATCCCTATTCTTTTCTTTCTGTTTTTTTTTTTTTTGCCCTCACCAGTTATGTGGGGAGTTTCTTGCCTTTTGGGAAGTCTGAGGTCTTCCGCCAGCATTCAGTAGGTGTTCTGTAGGAATTGTTCAACATGTAGATATATTTTTGATGTATTTGTGGGGAGGAAGGTGATCTCCATGTCTTACTCCTCCGCCATCTTGTAGGTCCTCTATATCCATTGTATATGTTTTGATTGGAACATTTTATT
Source organism: Mesoplodon bidens (assembly GCF_964165515.1). Lineage (NCBI taxonomy): Eukaryota > Metazoa > Chordata > Mammalia > Artiodactyla > Ziphiidae > Mesoplodon > Mesoplodon bidens. The sequence continues at coordinate 92,977,270 of NC_138163.1, read as the reverse complement.
CCATTTACATTTAAAGTAACTATTGACAGTTATATACTTATTGCCATTTTGTTAATTGTTTTTTATAAGAAAAAAGTTTATTGATGTTAATAATATTTTATTTTTTAATTATATAATGTTGCAAAACTTTTAAAGACAGCTTAGAATGGGCCTCTTTTTTCAATGTAAAACATGCTATAATACTGTTAATTGTTTTCTGTTTTTTATTGTAGTTCTTTTTGGTTCCTTTCATATATAGAATTATTGTATATTTAATAAATAGAAATATAATAATAATAATAATTTTATATTGATGGTCTTTTAAGTTCAAATGCATTCTAACCATCCTATCTCTTACTTTTAATGTTTTTTATGTTGTATTTTATATATTTTTGTTTTGTGTATCTCTTATATACTTATTGTGGATATAGTTAATTTTACTACTCTTGTGTTTTAACCTTCCTGCTAGCTTTATAAGTGGTTGATCTACTACTTTTACTGTGTGTTTGTCTTTACTAGTGAGATTTTTCCTTTCATAATTTTTATATTTCTAGTTGTGGCCTTTCCTTTTTTTTTTTTTTTGCTTAGAGAAGTCCCTTTAACATTTCTTGTAAATTTGGTTTCGTGTTGCCTAACTTGTTTAGCTTTTGATTTTCTGTGAAACTCTTTACCTCTCCTTCAAAATCCTTTCAACAGTGAATATATCATGCCACTCTTCTGGCCTGCAGAGCTTCTGCTGAAAAGTCAGCTCATAGTCTTATGGGAGTTCCCTTGTACCTAACTAGTTGCTTTTCCCTTGCTGCTTTTAATATTCTCTTTTTCTCTTTAACTTTTGCCATTTAAATTACAATGTATCTTGGTGTGGTCCTCTTTTGATTGATCTTATTTGGGACACTCTGTGCTTCTTGAACCTGGATGTCTGTTTCCTTTCTCAGATTAGAGATGTTTTCAGCTATTATGTCTTCAAATATATTTTCTGCTCCTTTCTGTCTTTTCCTTCAGAAACCCCTATAATGCGAATTGTAGTACACTTGAAATTTTCCCAGAGTTCTCTTAAACTGTCCTTATTAAATTTTTTTTTCTGTTCAGCATGAGTGCTTTCCCCTACTCTGTCTTCCAGTTCACTAATCCATGCCTCTGTATCATCTAACCCACTGTTGACTCCTTCTAGTGTATGTTTTATTTCAGTTATTGTATTCTTCAGCTCTGTTTGGTTTTTCTTTATATTTTCTCTTTCCTAACTTCTCACTGTGTTCGTCCATTCTTCTCCTGAGTTGTCTGAGAATCTTTATGATCATTACCTTGAAATGTTTATCAGGTAGATTGCTTATCTTCACTTCACATAGTTTTTCTTCTGAGGTTTTATCCTGTTCTTTCTTTTGCAACATATTTTGTCACCTCATTTTGTCTAATTTTCTGTTTTTATTTCTATGTATTTGATAAGTTGGTTCCATTCCCCAATCTTAGAGAAGTGGCCTTACGTAGGAGATGTCCTATGGGGTCCAGCATCACACTCCCCTATGGTTACCAGAGCTATATGCTCTTGGGGTGCCCTCTAGCTGAGCTGTGTTATCTCCTCTGTTGTGGTGAGTTGACTACTGTGGGTGCACTGGTAGGCATTATTGACCTATGGTTTGGTTGGTTGCCAGGCTCTGCCTAGTGCGGAGGCTGCTGGCTGCTGCTGGGCAGGGATGTGTCCTGGCACAGCTGGTTGCACATCCTAGAGAGTTCTTGTTCTGGGGTCAGCCAACTGGTTGGCAGGCCTGGGTCATAAGGCTGCTGGCTGTGAAACCCTGGTGGTCTTAGGGATAGTGCTAGCCCACTGGTCGGTGTGCCTGGTCCTGACACTGCTCCCTGTGGGAACTTGGTGCTCCTGGGGCTGTTGTCTGCCTGCTGATGTGTGGTGCCGTAGCTCAGGGGGTCCTTTGGCTGATAGCAACCCACCAGTGGGTGAGGCCATGTTCTGGCACTAGTGTTGGCCCACTAGTGGGTGGAGATAAGTCTTAAGGATCTTACTACAGGGGGTTCCAGACCTGGTGTCAGCCCACGGGTTGGCAAGGCCAGGGCCCAGGGAGTCTAGGGGCTGCTGCCTGCCCTCTAGTGTGTGAAGCCAGTCCAAGGGCTAATGCTCACCTGCTGATAGGTAGAACACATCCTGGAGTCTGTGGCTGTGGGGCCCTGGTGTCCTGGAGCTGAAATAGGCTTGATGATGAAAGGGACTATGGCCCATGGCATCCCATGGCAGATGCCCACCCACTGGTGTGTGAGGCTAGGTCCCAGAGCTGGTGTCAGCCTGCTGGTGGTCAGGGCTGTGTCCCAATGGCTGGCTGTGGGGCCCCAGGATCCTGGGGCTAGTGTCAGGTCACTGGTGGGAGGGGCCAGGTCCTGAGTCCTCTAGTGGATAGGGCCATGTCCTGAGGCAGCTGGGACCTCAGAGGTTCCTACAACAGCCAGTCTGCTGGTGGTTGGAGCTGTTTCCCCACCTGGCTAGCTGTTTGGCCTGGGGCATCCCAGAACTGGTGCTGATTGGCTGGTTGCCATGGCTGGGTCTTGGCCCTAATATGCTAGAGAAGGGATTCCAAAAGGGGTTTTCCCAGCAGCTGTTCCCTCCTGGTAGAATGAGTCCCTCAAAATGGCTACTGCCAGTGTCTATGTCTCCAGAAATAGTCCTAGTGGCCTCCTGCCTCTACATAAGGCTCTCTAAGATCTGAAGTTTGTCTGACCCAAGCTCCCTCCAAATTACTGCTTTTGCACTGTGTTTCAGAGCATGTGAGATTTTGTGTATACCCTTTAAGTACAGAATCTCTATTTTCTTCAGCCCTCTGGTCCTCCCAAAACTAAGCCCCACTGACCTTCAAAGTCAAAAGTTCTGCGGGTTCATTTTCCCAGTGCAGGACCTCTGGGCTCAGGAGTACAATGTGGAGGTCAGACCCCTTGCTCTTTTGGGAGAACCTCTTCAATTGTAATTATCCTCCCATCTGTGGATCACCTACCCAGTGGTATGGTCTTGAGGTCTTGAGTATATTGTGTCTCTGTCCCTCCTACCCTTTTCCTTGTGATTCCTTCTTTATATCTTTAGTTGTAGAAGATTTTTCTGCTAATCTTCAGGTCGTTCTCATCAATACTTTCTCTGAAAATAGTAATTTTGGTGTGCCTATGGGAGGAGGTGAGCTCCGGGTCTTCCTACTCTGCCATCTTCAAATATGTGGAAATTAAAGAACGCAGTCTTAATTAACCATTAGGAAATTATAAGAGAAATTAGAAAATACTTAGATAGAAGTAAAAACAAAAACACAATATACCAAAATTTATGCAATGTAGCAAAAGCAATCATAAGAGGAAATTTTATAGTGACAAATGTCTACATTAAAAAAGGATGTCAAACCAATAACCTTACTTTATACCTTAAGGAACTAGGAATAGAAGAGAAAAATAATCCAGAGTTAACAAAAGGAAGGAAATACTAAACATAACACCAAAGATAAACAAAATAGAGAACAGAAAAACAATAGAGAAAATTGATGAAACTGGAAGTTTGTTTTTTGAAAAGGTGAACAAAATTGATAAACCTTTAGGGAAAAAGAAGACAAAAAAGTAAAATGTAAAATGAAAATTAGAACATTACTACCAACCTTACAGAGATAAAAAGGATTATGAGAACAACTCAACAACAAAAACAAATAAATAATGAGCAAATGACTTCAATATAAATTTCTCTGAAGAAGATATACAAATGTCCAACAAGCATATGAAAAGATGCTTAACATCACTCATATCAGGGAAATGCAAATCAAAACTTCAATGATATCACCTCATATCTACTAGGATTGCTATGATGAGAAATAACAATTGTTGGCAAGGATGGTAAGAAATTGGAAGTTTCATACATAGCTAGTGCAAATGTAGAATGGTACAGCTGATGTGGGAAACAGTATGGTTGACCTAAAAAAATTAAGTGTAGAATTATCACATGACCCAGCAAATCCACACCTAGGTATATACCCAAAACAATTGAAAACAGGTGTTCAAACAGAAACGTGTACATGTAGGTTCATAACAGCACTATTTATAATAGCCAAAAGGTGGAAACAACACAAGTGTTCATCAAAATGTGCTATATTCATTCAATGGAATATTATTCAGTCATAAATATGAATGATGTACTGATATATGACGTAAGGTGTATGAACCTTGTAATCATTTTGCTACGTAAAAGATGACAGACACAAAATGTCACATGTTGTATCATTCCTTTTATATGACATCCAGAAAAGATAAAGCCTTAGATATAGAAAGCAGTTTAGTGGTTACCAGAAACTGTGGGAGAAGGAATGGAGTGTGACTGCTAAATGAATTCAAGGTGTCTCTTTTGAGGTAATGAATATGTGGAACTAGATAGAGGTGATGGTTGCACAATGTGAATATACTATATGCTATTGTATCATATACTTTAAAATGATTAATTTATATTATGTGAATTTTACCTCAAAAACTATAGAAGACTACATATATTTATGCAAATAAGTTAGAAAACTGAGATGAAATGTATAATTTCCTAAGGAAATATGGATTATTAAAATTGACTTCATTAGGGATATAATTCTTAAGCATTGAATTTTCATACAGGAAATAGAAAAAGATATCAAAGCAAAAAGCACCAGGTCACATGGTTTCACAAGGGAATTCGATGAAAATTTCAAAGACCAGTCAGGTCAAATTCTCTATAAATTGTCCCAGAAGGTTGAAAAGGAAGGAAAAGGGTTTTTATTCCAACTAAGGAAGAGTAAGCACACTTCACCCTTTCTTTCCCACTGAATGCAACTAGCAGTTATCTAAGGACTCTTTAAATAAATAGTAAGCCTGCCACTTACAATTGGGGAAGAAAACCAGAACTCAAAGTATAACTGGACTGGTGGTGGGTTTCCAATTTTTTTCCTTCAGTATCTCCCAGTCTGGACTCAAACACAGCCTAAAATTGTGCACTGGTGTGGAAATAAAGGGCTGAAGGAAAGGTTACTGTTTCTGGTCTGAAGGGCAGGAAAGGGAACCCCTATGGGTCGGAAACAGTAGGTGATATTCTCTGTTTATTTTTCCATAAACTCCCACTCCATTTCCTAGGGAGTTTTGTGGCATCAGTAGCAGCAATAGTAGCAATGTCTAGCCAGGCAACAAAACTCCAAGGGAGGTAAACCCTTCTCTTTGACCAGAATAACAACATGGGGGTAATCCCTGTTGCTTTTAATTTTTCTCTTTTCTCTTGATGCTTGATCTCAGAGGCAGATGTAGTAGATGGGAAGTTCATAGCAGAGTGGGAGAAATTAAAGCCCTAGCTTTCTAGTCAGAGGGCCATTGTTGGGGGGAGTGTTCTCCTGATAACCATAAAGAGTCACAGAGATAATGGAGATGAGAGAGCTCAATAAAACCATCTCATAAATTTGTGTATGAGCTTCTGACCTTAAGCAACTTACCAAAGGCTTTGAGCACCAAACTATGGGGTAGACCACTACCCACAGCCTAGAAAAGCTGTTGGATGGCACACATGCATGACAGGTTGGAATAGCACTACAAAGGCTTTGAAAGTTAAATTTATATTGGAAGCACAGCTCACATATCATAGTCCATTCATGGGCTGATATAACAAAAATAGCATAGACTGGGTGGCTTAAATGACAAACGTTTATTTCTCCCAGTTCTGGAAGCTGGAAAAGTCCAAGATCAAGGTGCTGGAAGACTTGGTGTGTGGTGAGGGCCTGTTTCCTTGTTCATAGGTGGCCATCTTCTCTCTCGCTTTGTATCCTCATGTGGTAGAAGGGGGTGAGAGAGCTCTCTGGGGTGTCTTTAATAAGGGTATTAATTCTATTCATGAGGACTCCACTTTTGTGGCCTAGTCACCTCCTAAAGGCCCCACCTTCAGATACCATCACATTGGTGATTAAGATTTCAACAGATAAAATTTGGGAGGACACAAAACTGCAGTCCATAGCATCACAGAATGCAAGTAGAAACTTGCCACCTGAAACTAATTGGGTCAATCTTGTGTTAAAACATAAACAAAAATCAACATTCTTCATAAGATTTAAACAAGACCTAGAATCTTATAACATACTATTAAAAATGTCCAGGATTCAATCCAAAATTACTTGAAGGATAATCTCAACATCTCACAAGGGAAAAGAAGAGTTATCATCTCTGGGGTGGCACAGAATATTGAAATTATCAGAGACTTTAAAGCAGCTATTATAACCACACTCTAGGTAGGAAGTGTGAAAAATCTTGAGATAAATGGAAGGCTAGAAAAACTTAACAGAGAAATAGAAGGTATAAAAAAGGAAGGAATCTTCATCCTTTTAACAAAGCAAGAACAACATTTGTACCTAAACCTGATAAAAGTAGTACAAAAAAATAAAATAAAACTGCAAACTAATATCATTCATGAATACTGATGCAAAAATACTAAATAGGGTATTAACAGAATCCAGCCTCACTGTGACCATGAATTTATTCCAGGAATACAAGTTTGTTTCAATATTAGATAATTTATTAATATAAACTATCTTATTAGAAGAGCAAAATAAAAGTATCATATACTTATCTTTATATAAGTTGAAAAGTCTTTGACAAAAGTCAACACCAATTCTTGATTAAAAAGTGAGGAAAATTGGAATAAATTGTGCTTATAGGGTATTATATCATCATTAAAAATGAGTTAAAGCTATATTAGTTGGCTTGGCAGAATCTCAGTGATGTTCTGTAAGGAAAAGCAATATATAGCAATGCATATATAATCTGGTCTCAAATTTTAAAAGTACCACCCAGCTAATTGCTTTGATTCATATCCTAAGGCATTATATCCTAAGGCATATAATGTTAAATTGAGAGCTAAGGGAGAACCACTTCTAAAGGAAATATTACAAAAAAAAAAAGCTTTAAGTGGATGGTCTCATTCTGGATGTCCCTTTTCATAGACTGAGCAATTCAAAGGGTAGGACTGAATTCCCTCAAATAAGCTCACAGGCAACTGACTAAAATTTTAAGGAGCAACATCACCGGGAAAATCCCAAAGCTGGGTGTTTAACGTGAACTCTAGAGTATGCAGGGTTGTTTTCCTAGGATAACTATCATTGCCTCACTATAAGCAGGACCCCAATCCCATGAAAGCAGTTGTTAAAGCATGACACATTAGGAGACAGTTGGAGGGATCCTGATAGGCTGAGTGGAGAAGTGAGCCATGATAACCCCTCCCCACATACTGAACTAAACTGGTATTTAGCTGCTGAGGATCAACTCAGCTCCGCCCTTTCTATTCCTACTCTTTCTCTGTCACAAAAGGTGATTACATCAAAAGGTGCTCCCCAAACGTGATTACATAAACTCACTTATCCTCTTCCTAGCTGCATTTGACTTGTTTCATAGGGATGGGACTGTAATGGCCGAGCTCAGGAGCAATGGGAAGCTACTTCAGGCAGGCTGGCAATTATGGGTGTGGTTTTGTATATTTCCCCTGGATTTCTGGGGATATTCAGGCCCTTTGCAGCCCAAGGGCATGTAACATCCTGGTTTATTGTTTATTTGGGGGACAGTGATAATGCTTTGATAGCGATAATAGAGGGAGTGGTTCCAAAGGGCAAACCCCCAGGGTTGTACTTCCGGATTTCCCCGTAGTTTACCTCTTTGCTAACCCTCTGAGGTCAGTACCCAAGCACAGCTTTTACAATAGACCAGAAATGGTTTAGTGAAAGTGGATGTATCCATTTCCTACTGCTATTGTAACAAATTACCACAATTTGTTGCCTTCAAATGACAGAAATGTATTCTTTCACAGCTCTGGAGGTCATAAATTGCAAGTTTCACTGGGCTGAAATCAAGGTATGAGCAAGGCTGTGGCCCCTTCAGAGGCTCTAGAGGAGAATCTGTTTCCTTCCCTTTCCCAGCTTCTAGAGCTATATTCCTTGCATTCCTTGGCTCACACTTTGATGTCATTATCTAAGCAATCTTTATGCAACCGAGATCACAAGGAATTTCTACTGTGTTTTCTTCTAGAAATGTTGTGTTTACTTTTGGATTTATGATCCATTTTGAGTTACATTTTGTACAAGAAACTTTGTTGAAAATTAATTGACCATAGTTGTGTGGGTCTCTTTCTGGACTCTGTATTCTGTTTCATTGATCTTTCTGTTTGTGCTTTCTCTAACACCATGATGTCTTGATTCCTATAGCTTTATAGTAATTCTGGAAATCAGGTAGTGATGGTTCTCATATTTTCAAAACCCTGTTGGCTACTCTAGTTTCTTTGTCTTTCTACATAAATTTTAGGAGAAGCTTGCCCAATTCTACAGAAAATCTTGCTGGGATTTTTATTGGAACTACATTAAATATGTAGATCAGGGTAGCATGAATTGATATCTTAAAAATTTTGAGTATTCCAATTGGTGACCATAATATATCTTTCCATTTTTTTATGTAGTTGTAGTGTTCAGTATACAGAACCTATATTTTAAAATATTTATACCTAAGTAATTTATGTTTTTGGTGTAATTATAAGTGGTAATGTTTTATAAATTTCAAATGTTTTCAGTACATTTTCAATTGTTCCTTGCTAGTATGTCAAAATTTAACTGTTTTTTTTTTGGTATTGACCTTGTGTCCAGTGACTGTTTGGTTGAGGATTTGCCCTGATGTATGGGAGAAAGTATCAGTCTTTCATCATAAACTTTGATGTTAACTCTAGTTTTTTTCTTTTTAGATGACCTTCATCAGATTGAGGTGGTTTTCTCCTATTCCTAACTTGCTGAGGGTGTTTTTTAAAAAAATCATTAATGGTTCAGTTTTGATGAAGACTTTTTCTACATTGCATTAGTTTTCTATTGCTGCATAACAAATTACCACAGACTTAGCAACTTAAAACAACACCTATTTATTAGTTCACAGTTCTGTAGGTCAGAAATCTGGCACACTGCAGCTAGGTTCTCTGCTCAGAATCCTGAAAGCCTGAAATCAGTTTGTCAGTCAACTCAGTTCTCATCTGGAGGATTTGAAGAAAAAGTCACTTCTCAGCTCTTTATTGTTATTGACAGATTTCAGCCCCTTGAGCTTGTAGGACTGAGGTTCCTATTTTCTTGTTGGCTGTAGGCTGGGGATTGCTTTCAGCTCCTAGAGGTCACTCTCAAGTCCTTTCCACATATACCACTCTACGTTCAAGCCAGTGACAGTGTGTCAAGTCCTTCATATGCTACGAATATCTGACTTTCTCTTCTTGGACCAGCCAGAGAAAATGCTCCATTTTTAAAGGGTTCTTGTGATTAAGTCAAACCCACTTGGGTAATCTTTTATTCAAATCAACTGTGCCATATAACATAACCAAATTAGGGGAGTAAAATCCATCAAATTGACCATTTAATGGACTATGGAGGGCTTGTACATGTGGAGGTGTACTAGAAATCCTTGGAACCATTTTAGAATTCTGCCTACCATACTACACTACACTACAGATATGAAAATAAATATTTTTCACTTTTAGTCTGTTGATGTGGTGAATTATATAGAGTGATTTTCAAATGATGATTGATTCTTGCATTGTCAGGATAAACCTCAATTAGCCATGATGTATTACCCTTTTTTGCATTGTTGACTTTGATTTGCTCATATTTTGTTCAGAATTTTTGAGTCTCTGTTTATGAGGATCATAAGTCTATATTATTATGTTTTGTAAACTTAATGTCTAGCTTTAGTATCAGGGTAGTTCTGGCCTCAGAAGATAACCCTGGAAGGTTCCCTTTCTTTCTATATTCTGGAAGAATTTCAATGGAGTTGGTGTCATTTCTTCCTTAAATATTTGGTAGAATTAATCAGTGAAGCCATCTGAGCATGGGGTTTTCTCTGTTCAGAGGTTTTTGTTTTGTTAAAAGAAACTAAAATTCAAATTCTTTAATAGATATAGTACCATGCAGGTTATATATTTTTAAGAGTGAGGTTTGGTAACTTGTACCTTTTAAAGGCTTTGTGCATTTTATCAAAGTAATTGACTTTTAGGATAAAGTTATCATGACATTTATTCTTTACCTTTTAATGTTTAGAGTAGCTGAGTCAATTTCTCTTTTTCAATTTTTCATATTGGCAATTTGGGTGTTCACTTTTTTTGAGGTCAATTGGTATAGTAATTTATAACTTTATTAATTTCTAATAAATCAATTTTTTGTTTTATTGAAATTTTATTGTTTATTATACTTGCTTAATTATTTTCTGATTTTGTTTTTATTATTTCCAATCTTTTTGTTTCTTTTAACATCTTTATTGGAGTATAATTGCTTTACAATGGTGTGTTAGATTCTGCTTTATAACAAAGTGAATCAGCTATACATATACATATATCACCAAATCTCCTCCCTCTTGCGTCTCCCTCCCACTCTCCCTATCCCACTCCTCTGGGTGGTCACAAAGCACCGAGCTGATCTCCTTGTGCTATGTGGCTGCTTGCCACTAGCTATCTATTTTACATTTGGTAGTGTGTATATGTCCATGCCACTCTCTCACTTCGTCCCAGCTTACCCTTCCCCCTCCCTGTGACCTCAGGTCCATTCTCTACTTCTGTGTCATTATTCCTGTCCTGCCCCTAGGTTCATCAGAGCCATGGTTTGTTTTTTTTTTTAGATTCCATATATATGTGTTAGCATACAGTATTTGTCTTGCACTTTCTGACTTACTTCACACTGTATGACAGACTCTAGGTCCACCCACCTCACTACAAATAACTCAATTCCTTTCCTTTTTATGGCTGAGTAATATTCTATTGTATATATGTACCACATTTTCTTTATCCATTCATCTGTTGACGGACCCTTAGGTTGCTTCCATGGCCTGGCTATTGTAAATAGTGCTGCAATGAATATTGTGTACATGCTTCTTCTTTTTTTTTTTTTCACAGTCTCCCACTTTTATTGTAGTCTTAATGTTCTCACCCTCTGACTTCACTGGAGTGACTTTCCTATAATATTCATGTAAACTGTATTGGGGAAGATCCGTGCCTTTTTAAGGATTTTTTTGAAACATCTTTGAGTATAATTGCTTTACAATGGTGTGTTACTTTCTGCTTTATAACAAAGTGAAGTATCTACACATATACATATATCCCCATATTTCCTCCCTCTTGCATCTCCCTCCCATCCTCCCTTTCCCACCCCTCTAGGTGGTCACAAAGCACCTAGCTGATCTCCCTGTGCTATGCGGCTGCTTCCCACTAGCTATCTGTTTTACGTTTGGTAGTGTATATATGTCCATGACATTCTCTCACTTCGTCCCAGCTTACCCTTCCCCCTCCCTGTGTCCTCAAGTCCATTCTCTACCTCTGCGACTTTATTCCTGTCCTGCCCCTAGGTTCATCAGAACCATGCTTTTCTTTTTTTTTTTTTAGATTTCATATATATGTGTTAGAATATGGTATTTGTTTTTCTCTTTCTGACTTACTTCATACTGTATGACAGTCTCTAGGTGATCCTCCTCACTACAAGCAACTCAATTTCATTTCTTTTTATAGATGAGTAATATTCCATTGTATATATGAGCCAAATCTTCTTTATCCATTCATCTGTCGATGGACACTTAGGTTGCTTCTATGTCCTGGATATTGTAAATAGAGCTGCAATTAACATTTCAGTACATGTCTCTTTTTGAATTATGGTTTTCTCAGGGTATATACCCAGTAGTGGAAATTCTGGGGCATATGGTAGTTCTATTTTTAGATTTTTGAGGAACCTCTATACTCTTCTTGATAGTGGCTGTATCAATTTACATTCCCACCAACGGTGCAAGAGGGTTCCCTTTTCTCCACACCCTCTCCAGCATTTATTGTTTGTAGATTTTTGATGATGGTCATTCTGACTGGTGTGAGGTGATACCTCATTGTAGTTTTGATTTGCATTTCTCTAATGATTAGTGATGTTCAGCATCCTTTCATGTGTTTGTTGGCAATCTGTATATCTTCTTTAGAGAAATGTCTATTCATATCTTCTTCCCATTTTTAGATTCTGTGGTTTGTTTTTTTGATATTGAGCTGCATGAGCTGCTTGTAAATTTTGGAGATTATTCCTTTGTCAGTTGCTTCATTTGGAAATATTTTCTCCCATTCTGAGGTTTGTCTTTTCGTCTTGTTTATGTTTTCCCTTGCTGTGCAAAAGCTTTTAAGTTTCATTTGGTCCCATTCATTTATTTGTTTTTAATTCCATTTATCTAGGAGGTGGGTCAAAAATGATCTTGCTGTGATTTATGTCATAGAGTGTTTTGCCTCTATTTTCCTCAAAGAGTTTTATAGTGTCTGACCTTACATTTAGGTCTTTAATCCATTTTGAGTTTATTTTTGTGTATGGTGTTAGGGAGTGTTCTAATTTTATCCTTTTACATGTAGCTGTCCAGATTTCCCAGCACCACTTATTGAAGAGGCTGCCTTTTCTCCAGTGTATATTCTGGCTTCCTTTATCAAAAATAAGGTGACCATGTGTGCGTGGGTTTGTCTCTGGGCTTTCTATCCTGTCCCATTGATCTATCTTTCTGTTTTTGTGCCTGTACCATACTGTCTTGATTACTGTAGCTTTGTAGTATACTCTGAATTCAGGGAGTCTGATTCCTCCAACTCCGTTTTTCTTTATCAAGACTGCTTTGGCTATTCGGGGTCTTTTGTGTCTCCATACAAACTTTAAGATTTTTTGCTCTAGTTCTGTAAAAAATGCCATTGGTAATTTGATTGGAATTGCATTGAATCTTAGATTGCGTTGGGGAGTGTAGTCAATTTCACAATGTTGATTCTTCCAATCCAAGAACATGGTATATCTCTCCATCTGTTGGTACCATCTTTAACTTCTTTCATCAGTGTCTTATAGTTTTCTGCATACAGATCTTTTGTCTCCCTAGGTAGGTTTATTCCTAGGTATTTTATTCTTTTTGTTACAATGGTAAATGGGAGCATTTCCTTAATTTCTCTTTCAGATTGTTCATCATTAGTGTATAGGAATGTAAGAGATTTGTGTGCATTAAGTTTGTATCCTGCTATTTTACCAAATTCATTGATTAGCTCTAGTAGTTTTCTGTTGGCATCCTTAGGATTCTCTATGTATAGTATCATGTCATCTGCGAACAGTGATTGTTTTACTTCTTGTCCAATTTGTGTTCTTTTATCTCTTTTTCTTCTCTGATTGCCATGTTTGGACTTCCAAAACTATGTTGAATAATAGTGGTGAGAATGGACATCCTTGTCTTGTTGCTGATCTTAGAGGAAATGCTTTCAGTTTTTCAACATTGCTAATGTTTGCTGTGGGTTTCTCATATATGGCCTTTATTATGTTGAGGTAGGTTCCATCTATGCCCACTTTCTGGAGAGTGTTTATTATAAATGGATGTTGAATTTTGTGGAAAGCTTTTTCTGCATCTATTGAGATGATCATATGGTTTTTCTTCTTCAATTTGTTAATATGGTGTATCACGTTGATTGATTTGCATGTACTGAAGAATCCTTGCCTCCCTGGGATAAATCCCACGTTATCATGGTGTATGATCCTTTAAATGTTTTGTTGGATTCTCTTTGCTAGTATTTTGCTGAGGGATTTTTTCATCTATGTTCATCAGTGACATTGGCCTGTAGTTTTCTTTCTTTGTGACATCCTTGTCTGGTTTTGGTATCAAGGTGATGGTGGCCTCATAGAATGAGTTTGGGAGTGTTCCTTCCTCTGCTATATTTCAGAAGAGTTTGAGAAGGATAGGTGTTAGCTCTTCTGTAAATATTTGATGGAATTCACCTGTGAAGCCATCTGGTCATGGGCTGTTGTTTGTTGGAAGTTTTTTTATCACAGTTTCAATTTCTATGCTTGTGATTGGTCTGTTTTTATCTTCTATTTCTTCCTGTTTCAGTCTTGGAAGTTTGTACTTTTCTAAGAATTTGTCCATTTCTTCCAGATTGTTCATTTTCATGGCATATAGTTGCTTGTAGCAGTCTCTTATGATCCTATGTATTTCTGCACTATTAGCTGTTACTTCTCCTTTTTCATTTCTAATTCTGTTGATTTGAGTAATTTCCCTTTTTTTTCTTGATGTGCCTGGCAAATGGATTATCAATTTTGTTTACCTTCTCAAAGAACCAACTTTTAGTTTTATTGATCTTTGCTATTGTTTACTTCATTTCTTTTTCATTTTTTTCTGATCTGATCTTTATGATTTCTTTCCTTCTGCTAACTTTGTTTTTGTTTCTTTTTTTTTTGTCCTTTCTCTAACTGCTTTAGGTTTAAGGTTAGGTTGTTTATTCGTGATTTTTCTTGTTTCTTTTTCTGGTATTGCTATAAATTTCCTACTTAGAAAAGCTTTAGCTGCATCCCATAGGTTTTGGGTCATCGTGTATTCATTGTCATTTGTTCCTAGGTATTTTTTTATTTCCTCTTTGATTTCTTCAGTGATCTCTTGGTTATTTGGTAGCATATTGTTTAGCCTCCATGTGTTTGTATTTTTTTACAGTTTTTTCCTGTAATTGATATCTAGTCTCATAGCGTTGTGGTCGGCAAAGATACTTGATACAATTTCAATTTTCTTACATTTACCGAGGCTTGATTTGTGACCCAAGTTATGATGTATCATGGAGAATGTTCCATGAACACATGAAAAGAAAGTGTATTCTGTTTTTTTTTGGATGGAGTGTCCTATAATATCAATTAAGCCTATCTGGTCTAATGTGTCATTTAAGGCTTGTGTTTCCTTATTGATTTTCATTGTGGTTAATCTGTCCATTGTTGAAAGTGGTGTGCTAAAGTCCTCTACTATTATTTTGTTACTGTTGATTTCCCCTTTTATGGCTGTTAAAATTTGCCTTAGGTATTGAGGTGCTCTTATGTTGGGTGCATACATATTCACAATTATCTCTTTTTCTTGGATTGATCCCTTGATCATTATGTAATGCCCTTCTTTCTCTCTTGTAATATTCTTTATTTTAAGTCTATTTTGTCTGATATAAGCATTGCTACTCCACCCTTTTTTTTTGATTTCCATTTGCATGGAATAACTTTTCCCATCCTCTCACTTTCAGTCTCTATGTGTCCCTAGGTCTGAAGTGGGTCTCTTTCAGACAGCATATATATGGGTCTTGTTTTTGTATCCATTAAGCCGGTCTGTGTCTTTTGGTTGGAGCATCTAATACTTTTACATTTAAGGTGATTATCGATATGTATGTTACTATTACCATTTTCTTAATTGTTTTGTGTTTGTTATCGCAGGTCTTTTCTTACTCATGTGTTTCCCTCACAGAGCAGTTCCTTTAGCATTTGTTGTCAAGTTGGTTTGGTGGTGCTGAATTCTCTTAACTTTTGCTGTCTGTAAAGGTTTTAATTTCTCCATCGAATCTGAATGAGATCTCTGCTGGGTAGGATAATCTTGGTTATAGGATTTTCCCTTTCATCACTTTAAATATGTCCTGCCACTCCCTTCTGGCTTGCAGAGTTTCTGCTGAATGATCACCTGTTAACTTTATGGGGTTTCCCTTGAATGTTATTTATTGCTTTTCCCTTGTTGCTTTTAATATTTTTCTTTGTCTTTAATTTTTGACAAGTTGATTACTATGTGTCTTGGTGTGTTTCTCCTTGGGTTTATCCTGTGTGGGACTCTCTGTGCTTCCTGGACTTGACAGACTGTTTCCTATGTTAGGGAAGTTTTCATCTATAATCTCTTCAAGTATTTTGCCAGACCCTTTCTTTTCCTCTTCTCCTTCTGGGATTTGTATAATTCGAATGTTGGTGTGTTTAATGTTGTTTCAGAGGTCTCTGAGACTGTCCTCAATTCTTTTTATTCTTTTTTCTTTATTCTGCTCCACATCAGTTATCTTGACCATTCTATCTTCCAGCTCACCTATCCATTCTTTTGCCTCAGTTATTCTACTATTTATTCATTCTAGAGTATTTTTAATTTCATTTATTGTGTTGTTTATCACTGTTTGTCCTTGTTAAACATTTCTCTATTCTATTTCCAATATTTTGGTTCATCTTAACTATCATTACTCTGAATTCCTTTTCAGGTAGACTGCTTATTTCCTCTTCATTTTTTGGTCTGGTGGGTGTTTACCTTGCTCCTTCATCTGCTGCATATTTCTCTGTCTTCTCATTTCGTTTAACTTACTCTGTTTGGTGTCTCCTTTTCGCAGCCTGCAGTTTCGTAGTTCCCATTGTTTCTGGTGTCGGCCCCCAGTGGCTAAGGTTGGTTCAGTGGGTTGTGTAGGCTTCCTGGTAGAGGGGTCTGGTGCTTTGTTCTGGTAGGTGGGGCTGGGTCTTGTCTTTCTGGTGGGCAGGTTTGCGTCCATTCGTGTGTTTTGGTTGGTCTGTGAACTTAGTATGACTTTAGGCAGCTTCCCTGCTAATGGGTGGGTATGTGTGCCTGTCTTGCTACTTGTTTGCCATTGGGAGTCCAGCATTGGAGCTTGCTTGCTGTTGGGTTGAGCTGGGTCTTAGTGTTGAGACGAAGATCTCTGGGAGAATTCTCACCAAGTGATGTTATGTGGGGTCAGGAGTTTTCTGATAGTCCAATGTCCTGGACTCATCCCTCACACCTCAGAGGCTCTGGCCTGACAGCAAGCCAGAGCACCAAGAGGCTGCCAGGCACACCACTTAGAAGAAAAAGAAGAGAAAGAAAAGAAAAGAAAGAAAACAAAAACAGAAAAACGAACAGACAGAACCCTAGGACAAATGGTAAAAGCAAACCTATGCAGACAAAATCTCACCAAGAAGCATACACATACACAGTCACAAAAAGAGAAAAAGGGAAAAAAAGTGTATATATAAAAAAGGACATGAGCAACCCGACCAATAAACAAATCCACCAGTGATAATAAGCACTAAATACTAAACTAAAATAAACATAAAACCAGAAACAAACTAGATGCCGAAAGCAATCCCAAAGTCTACAGTTGCTCCCGAAGTCCACCTCCTCCATTTTGGGAACATTCATTTTCTATTCAGGTATTCTTCAGATGCAGGGTTTATCAAGTTGAATGTGGAGACTTAATCTGCTACTCCTGAGGCTGCATGGAGAAATTTCCCTTTCTCTTCTTATTTCGCATAGCTCCTGGGGTTCGGTTTTGGTTTTGTCTCTGCCTCTGCCTATAGGCTGCCCTCAGGAGTCTGTTTCCCACCCAGACAGGAGGGGGTTAAAGCAGAGGCTGATTAAGGCTCTCTTGCTCAGTCAGGCTGGGAGTAGGAAGGGGTAAGGTAGTCATAATTGGAATGTGGGGTGAGCCTGAGGCAGCAGAGGCCGCCATGACATTGCAACAGACTGAGGTGTGCCATGTGTTCTCCCAGGGAACTTGTCCCTGGATCATGGGACCTTGGCAGTGGCATGCAGCACAGGCTCCTGGCGGGGTTTGGATAGTGACCTGTACTTGCACACAGGCTTCTTAGTGGCAGTGGCAGCAGCATTGTTCTCTGGGGTCCAAGCTGATAGCCATGGCTCACGCCCATCCCTGGAGCTCACTTAGGTGGTACTGTGCCTTCTGTGGGCACCCTGGGAAGGAATCCTGTCTCCTTGGGAATGCCAGAACAAGGTCTCTTGCCTCTCCGGCAGGTCCAGACTTTTTCCTAGACTCTGTCCCAGCCGGCTGTGGTGCACTAGCCCACTTCAGGCTGTCTTTACACAGCCAACCCCAGTCTCCTCCCTGGAGTCTGACGTCCGAAGCCTGAGCCTCAGCTCCCAGCCCCCACCCACCCCAGCAGGTGAGCAGGCAAGCCTCTCAGGCTGGTGAGTGCTGGTCAGCAACAATCTTTTGTGCAGGCATCTCTCCACTTTGCTCTTTGCACCCCTGTTGCTGCACTCTCCTTTGTGGCTCTGAAGCTTCCCCCCAAAACACCCCTCGTCCCTGCCAGTGAAGGGGCTCCCTAGTGTGTGGAAACTTTTCCTCCTTTACAGCTCCATTCCCTATTCTTTTGTCTCTGTTTTTTATTTTGCTCTACCCAGGTACGTGGGGATTTTCTTGCCTTTTGGGAAGTCTGAGGACTTCTGCCAGGGTCCAGTAGGTGTTCTGTAGGAGTTGTTCCACATGTAGATGTATTTTTGATGTATTTATGGGGATGAAGGTAATCTCCACATCTTACTCCTCTGCTGTCTTGAAGGTCTCTTCCAATTTTTGGTTTTCTTCTCATTTAGTTTGTTCTTTTATTCTTCCTTCATAAGATTAAATCAAAGATAATTAATTTGAGATCTTTTTAATCTTCCTATATAAAAGCATTTATGATACAAATTTCCCTGATGCACTGGTTTAGCTGAATTCCATAACTTTTGATATATATGTTTTTAAAATTCAATTCAAAATGTATTCATATTTCTTTGTGATTTCCTCTTTCAAATATGGGTGTTGTTTAATTATCAAATATTTGGCTGTTTTTTCAGACACTTTTCAGTCATTGTTTTCCAGCTCAATTCCGTTATACTATAGGGCACACATTACATACTGTCAACTGGTTTAGATTTGTTAAGTTTATTTTATGGCTCAGAATATGGTTTATCTTGGTGCACATCCCCTGTGCACTTGAAGAAAAGCATATATTCTGCTGTTGCAGGTTAGCATGTTCTAAAAATCTCAATTAGATCTAGTTAGTTGATAGTGTTGTTCAGTATTTCTCTATTCTTACTGATTTTCTCTTTACTTGTTGTATAAATTGAGAGAGGAGTGTTGAGGTCTCCAGCTATAATTGTGCATTTGTCTACTTCTTATAGTTCTATTTGTTTCATGTATTTGGAAGGTTTTTTGTTAAGGGCATATACATTTCGTATTGTTAGGTATTCTTGGAGAATTGGTCTCTTCATCATTATACAATGTCTCTTCATCTCTGGGAATATTTCTAGAGTTGATGCTGATACAGACTGAACGTTTGTGTCTCCCTCGTGCCCTGCCAAATTCGTATGTTGAAATCTAATCCCAGTGTGATAGCATTTGGAGGTGGGGGCCTTTAGGAAGTGATTAAATCATGAAGACAGAGACCACATGAATGGAATTAGTGCCCTTATAAAAGGGACCCAGAGAGATCCTTCATCCCTTCTACCATGAAAGGACACAGACAGAAGGTGGCTATCTATAAACCAGGAAGCAGACCCTCACAACACAGCAAATCTGCCAGTACCTTGATCTGGACATTTCAGCTTCCATAACTGTGAGAAATAATTGCTTGTCTTTTAAGCCACATAGTGTATGGTGTTTTTATTTTTTTAATAGCAGCCAGAATAGACTAAGACAGAAATTAATACTGAGAAGTGGGGTGCTATTGTAACATATACTTACAAATGTAGAAACTTCTTTGTAGCTGTGTACTGGGTAGAGGATGAAAGAGTTTTGAGGTGCATGCTAGGAAAAGCCTACATATTTGTGAAATGAACTTTCAAGGCAATTCTGGTGAGGGCTCAGGAAAAATTAGGAGAACTGTAGAAAAAGCCTCAGTCTTCTTAGAGAATACCTAAGTAGTCCTAAACAGAATGCTGGTAGAAACATGGATGGTAAAGACCATTCTGATGAGGTCTCAGCTGTAAATGAGGAACATGTTACTGGACAATGAAGGAAAGGTAATCATTGTTATAAAGTGGCAAAACACTTGGCTAAATTGGGTTTGTGTTCTAGTGTTTTTTGGAAGATACAACTCATAGGAAATAAAATTGGATATTTACCGGAGGCAATTTCAAAGCAAAGTGTTGAAAGAGTGTCTTGGCTCCTTCTGGCTATAATAAAATGTGAGAAGAGAGAAATGTCTTAAAGATGGAATTGTTACTGAAACCACAGAAAAACAAAAGGATCATAAGAGACTACTACAATCAACTGTATGAAAATAAAATGGCCAACCTAGAAGAAATGAGCAAATTCTTAGAAAAGTACAACTTTCCAAGACTGAACCAGGAAGAAATAGAAAATATGAGCAGACTATTCAAAAATATGAAACTGAAACTCTGATAAAAAAATATCTAAGAAACAAAAGTCCAGCACCAGATAGCTTCACAGGTGAATTCTACAAAATATTTAGAGAGGATTTAACACCCATACTTCTGAAAGTCTTGCAAAAATTTGCAGAGGGAGGAATACTCCGAAGCTCATTCTACAAGGCCACCATTGCCATGATACCAAAATGAGACAAAGATATTACAAAAAAAGAAAATTACAGGCCAATATCACTGATGAACATAGATGAAATAATCCTCAACAAAATATTAGCAAACCAAGCCCAACAACACATTAGAAGATCATAAACCCTGAACAAGTGGGATCTATCCCAGGGATGAAAGGATTCCTCAATATATGCAAATCAATCAATGTGGTACACTACATTAACAAACTGAAGAATAAAAACAATACAATCATCTCAGTATATGCAGAAATATCTTTTGACAAAATTAAACCCCATTTAAGATAAAAATTCTCCAGAAAGTGGGCATAGAAGGAACATACCTCAACATAATAAAGGTCATATATGACAAACCCACAGAAAATGTCAATCTCAAAAGTGAAAAACTGAGAGTATTTCCTCTAAGATCAGAAAGAAGACAAGGATGTCCACTCCCTCTCCACTTTTACTCAACATAGATTTGTAAGTCTGAGCCATGGCACTCAGAGAAGAAAAAGAAACAAAAGAATCCAGATTGCAAAAGAAGTAAAACTGTCACTGTTTTTACATGATATGATAGTATACATAGAATATCCTAAATATGCTACCAGAGAATTATTGGAGATCACAAATGAATTTGGTAAAATTGCAGGATACAAAATTAATGCACAGAAATCTCTTGCATTCCTATACACTAACAATGAAATACCAGAAAGAGAAATCAAGGAAACAAGCACATTTACCATTGCATCAAAAAGAACAAAAGACCTAGGAACAAACCTACCTAAGTAGGAAAAGACCTGTACTCAGAAAAGTATAAGATACTGATGAAAGAAATCAAAGATGGGGGACCCTTCAGATGGCAGAGGACTAAGATGTGGAGATCACCTTCCTCCCCCAAAATACATCAAAAATACATGTACATGTGGAACAACTCCTACAGAACACCTACTAAACACTGACAGAAGACCTCAGACTTCACAAAGGGCAAGAAACTCTCCATGTACCTGACCGTGTGGCTAACAGAGTCTTGGTACTCTGGCTGCGTGTCAGGCCTGAGACTCTGAGGTGGGAGTGCCAAGTTCAGGACATTGGTCCACCAGAGACTTCCTGGCTCCATGTACTATCAAACTGCAAAAGCTCTCCCAGACATCTCCTTCTCAAAGCTAAGACCCAGCTTCACTCAACGACCAGCAAGCTACAGTGCTAGACACCCTAGGCCAAACAACGACCAAGACAAGAACAAAACCCCACCCATTAGTGGAGAGGCTGCTTAAAATCATAATAACGTCAGAGACACCCCAAAACACGTCACAGCACATGGTCCTGCCTACCAGAAAGACAAGATCCAGCCTCATCCACCAGAACACAGACACTAGTCCCCTCCACAAGGAAGCCTACACAACTGACTGAACCAACCTTAGTCACTGGGGACAGACACCAGAAACAATGGGAACTACGAACCTGCAGCATGCGAAAAGGAAACCCTAAACACAGTAAGTCAAGCAAAATGAGAAGACAGAGAAACACACAGCAGATGAAGGACCAAGGTAAAAACCCACAAGGCCAAACAAATGTAGAGGAAATAGGCAGTCTACCTGAAAAAGAATTCAGCGTAAAGATAGTAAAGATGACACAAAATATTGAAAATAGAAGGAAGAAAACACAAGAAACATTTAACAAGGAACTAGAAGAAATAAAGAGTAAACAAACAATGATGAACAACACAATAAATGAAATTAAAAATTCTATAGAAGGAATCCATAGCAGAATAACTGAGTCAGAAGAACGTATAAGTTACCTGGAAGATAAAAGAGTGGAAATAACTACCACAAAGTAGAATACAGAAAAAAGAATGAAAATAATTGAGGAGAGTCTCTGAGACCTCTGGGACAACATTAAATGCACCAACATTCAAATTATAGGGGTCCCAGAAGAAGAAGAGAAAAAGAAAGGGATTGAGAAAATATTTGAAGAGATTATAGTTGAAAACTTCCCTAATATGGGCAAGGAAATGGTCAATCAAGTACAGGAAGTGCAGAGAGTCCCATATAGAATAAATCCAAGGGGAAACATGCAAAGACACATATTAATCAAGCTATCAAAAATTAAATACAAAGAAAAAATAATAAAAGCAGCATGGGAAAAACAGTAAACCACATACATGGGAATCCCCATAAGGTTAACAGCTGACCTTTCAGCAGAAACTCTGCAATCCAGAAGGGACTGGCAGGACATATTTAAAGTGTTGAAAAGGAAAAACCTGCAACCAAGCAGCTCATGCAGCTCAGTAACAAAAAAACAAACAACCCAATCCAAAAATGGGCAGAAGACCTAAACAGACATTTCTCCAAAGAAGATATACAGACTGCCAACAAACACATGAAAGAATGCTCAACATCATTAATCATTAGAGAAATGCAAATCAAAACTACAATGAGATATCACCTAACACTGGTCAGAATGGTCATCATCAAAAAATCTAGAAACATAAATGCTGGAGAGGGTGTGGAGAAAAGGGAACACTCTTGCACTGCTGGTGGGAATGTGAATTGGTACAGCCACTATAGAGAAAGTATGGAGGTTCCTTAAAAAACTACAAATAGAACTACCATATGACCCAGCAATCCCACTACTGGGCATATACCCTGAGAAAACCATAATTCAAAGAGTCATGTACCAAAATGTTCATTGCAGCTCTATTTACAATAGCCAGGAGATGGAAACAACTTAAGTATTCATCATTGGATGAATGGATAAAGAAGATGTGACACATATATACAATGGAATATTACTCAGCCATAAAAAGAAACGAAACTGAGCTATTTGTAATGAGCTGGATGGACCTAGAGTCTATCATACAGAGTGAAGTAAGTCAGAAAGAGAAAGACAAATACCATATGCTAACACATATATATGGAATCTAAGAAAAAAATGTCATGAAGAACCTAGGGGTAAGACAGGAATAAAGACACAGACCTACTAGAGAGTGGACTTGAGGATATGGGGAGGGAGAAGGGTAAGCTGTGACAAAGTGAGAGAGTGGCATGGACATATATACACTACCAAACGTGAAATAGATATCTAGAGGGAAGCAGCCATATAGCACAGGGAGATCAACTCGGTGCTTTGTGACCACCTAGTGGGGTGGGATAGGGAGGGTGGGAGGGAGGGAGATGCAAGAGGGAAGAGATATGGGAACATATGTATATGTAGAACTGATTCACTTTGTTATAAAGCAGAAATTAAGACAAAATGGTAAAGCAATTATACTCCAATAAAGATGTAAAAAAACCCCCCAAAAAACAAACAAACAAAAAAACAAATAACAAGGTCCTACTGTACAGCACAGGGAACTATATTCAGTATCCTGTGATAAACATAATGGAAAAGAATATGAAAAAGAATATATGTATGTATAAGTGAATCACTGTGCTGTACAGTAGAAATTAACACAACATTGTAAATCAACTATACTTCAATAAAATAAATTTAAAAAATGAAAAAAAAATGTTTGCTCTACCCAGAAAGGATCTCATTCATATTAGATGGACAAATTAGAATAGAGACAAGCAAAAGCTAAGAGAAATCAGCACCACCAAACCAGCTTTACAACAAATTCTAAAGGAACTTCTCTATTCAGGTAACAAAAGAGAAGGAAAAGAGCTACAACAACAAACCCAAAGCAATTAAGAAAATGGTAATAAGAACATACAAACTGATCACTTCCTTAAATGTAAGTGGGTTAAATGCTCCAACCAAAAGACACAGACTGGCTGAATGAATAAAAAACCAGACCTGTATATATGCTGTCAACAAGAGACCCACTTCAGACCTAGGGACACAAAAAGACTGAAAGTGAGAGGATGGAAAAAGATATTCCATGCAAATGGAAATAAAAATTAGTGTGGATTATCAATTCTCATAACAGAAAAAAAGAGACTTTAAAATAAAGACTATTACAAGAGACAAAAAGGACACTACATAATGATCAAGGGATCAGTCCAAGAAGAAGATATAACAATTGTAAATATTTATGCACCCAACATAGGAGCACCTCAATACATAAGGCAAATAGTAACAGTCATAAGTGGGGAATTTGACAGTAAAACAATAATATTAGGGGCCTTTAACACCCCACTTTCACCAAAGGACAGATCATCCAAAATGAAAATAAATAAGGAAACACAAGCTTTAAATGATATATTAAACAAGATGGACTTAACTGATATTTATAGGACATTCCATCCAAAAACAACAGAATAAACTTTGTTGTCAAGTGCTCATGGAATATTTTCGAGGATACATCATATCTTGGGTCACAAAGCAAGCCTTGGTAAATTTAAGAATATTGAAATCATATCAAGCATCTTTTCCGACCACAACGCTATGAGAATAGATATCAGTTACAGGAAAAAAATCTGTAAAAAATACAAACACATGGAGGCTAAACAATACACTACTAAATAACCAAGGGATCATTGAAGAAATCAAAGTGGAAATCAACAATTACCGAGAAACAAATGACAAAGAAAACGTGATGACCCAAAACCTATGGGATGCAGCAAAATCAGTTCTAAGAGGGAAGTTTATAGCAATAAAATTCTACCTCAAGAAACAAGAAACATCTCAAATAAACAACCTAATCATACACCTAAAGCATTAGAGAAAGAAGGACAAAGAAACCCTAAAGTTAACAGGAGGAAAAAACACATAAAGATCAGATCAGAAATAAAGGGAAAAAATGAAGGATATAGTAGCAAAGATCTATAAAACTAAAAGCTGGTTCTTTGAGAAGATAAACAAAATTGATAAACCATTAGCCAGACTCATGAAGTAAAAAAGGGAGAAGACTGAAATCAGCAGAATTAGAAATGAAAAAGGAGAAGTAACAACTGACACTGCAGAAATACAAAGGATCATAAGAGATTACTACAAGCAAATATATGCCAATAAAATGGACAACCTAGAAGAAATGGACAAATTCTTAGAAATGCACAACACTCCGAGACTGAATCAGGAAGAAATAGAAAATATGAACAGACCAATCACAAGCACTGAAATGGAAACTGTGATTAAAAATCTTCCAACAAACAAAAGCACAGGACCAGATGGCTTCACAGGTGAATTCTATCAAACATTTAGAGAAGAGCTAACATGTATCCTTCTCAAACTCTTCCATAATATAGCAGAGGGAGGAACACTCCCGATCTAATTCGACGAGGCCACCATCACCCTGATACCAAAAGCAGACAAAGATGTCACCACAAAAGAAAACTACAGGCCAGTATCACTGATGAACATAGATGCAAAAATTCTCAAAAAAAATACTAGCAAACAGAATCCAACAGCACATTAAAAGGATCATACACCATGATCAAATGGGGTTTATCCCAGGAATGCAAGGATTGTCCAATATATGCAAATCAATCAATGTTATACACCATATTAACAAATTGAAGGAAAAAAAAAACATGTGATCATCTCAATAGATTCAGAAAAATTTCAACAAAAATTCAACACCCATTTATGATAAAAATCCTCCAGAGAGTAGGCATAGAGGGAACCTATCTCAACATAATAAAGGCCATATATGATAAACCCACAGCCAACATCATTCTCAATGGTGAAAAATTAAAACCATTTCCTCTAAGATCAGGAACAAGGTAAGGGTGTCCACTCTCACCACTATTATTCAACACAGTTTTGGAAGTTTTAGCCCCAGCAATCAGAGAAGAAAAAGAAATAAAAGGAATCCAAATGGGAAAAGAAGTAAAGCTGTCACCGTTTGCAGATGACATGATAATATACATATAGAATCCTAAAGATGCTACCAGAAAACTACTAGAGCTAATCAATGAATTTCGTAAAGTACCAGGATACAAAATTAATGCACAGAAATCTCTTGCATTCCTATACACTAATGACGAGAAATATGAAAGAGAAATTAAGGAAACACTCCCATTTACCACGGCAACAAAAAGAATAAAATACTTAGGAATAAACCTACTTAACTAAGAAAAAGACCTGCATGCAGAAAACTGTAAGACACTGATGAAAGGAATTAAAGAAGGTACAAACATCTCCAATTAAAGTTGGAGAGCTATACCATATTCTTGGATTGGAAAAATCAACAATGTGAAAATGACTATACTACCTAAAGAAATCTAGAGGTTCCATGCAATGCCTGTCAAACTACCAATGGCATTTTTCACAGAGCTGGAACAAAAATTTCACAATTTGTATGGAAACCTTAAAGACCCTGAATAGCCAAAGCAGTCTTGAGAAAGAAAAACAGAGCTGGAGGAATCAGGCTCCTGGACTTCAGACTATACTACAAAGCTACAGTAATCAAGACAGTATGGTACTGGCACAAAACCAGAAATATAGATCAATGGAATAGGATAGAAAGCTCAGAGATAAACCCACACACATATGGTCATCTTATTTTTGATAAAGGAGGCAAGAATATACAATGGAGAAAAGACAGCCTCTTCAATAAGTGGTGCTGGGGAAACTGGACAGCTACATGTAAAAGAATGAAATTAGAACACTCCCTAACACCATACACAAAAATAAACTCAAAATGGATTAAAGGCTTAAATGTAAGGCCAGACACTATAAAACTCTTTGAGGAAAACATAGGCAAAACACTCTAAGACATAAATCACAGCAAGATCCTTTTCGACCCACCCCCTAGGAAAATGAAAATAAAACCAAAAATAAACAAATGGGACCTAATGAAACTTAAAAGCTTTTGAAGAGCAATGGAAGCCATAAATAAGACAAAAGACAACCCTCAGAATGGGAGAATGTATTTGCAAATGAAGCAACTGACAAAGGATCCATCTCCAAAATTTACATGCAACTCATGCAGCTCAGTATCAAAAAAACAAACTACCCAATCCAAAAATGGGAAGAAGACCTATGCAGACATTTTTCTAAAGAAGATATACAGATTGCCAACAAACACATGAAAGAATGGTCAACATCACTAATCATTAGATAAATGCAAATCAAAACTAGAGTGAGGTATCACCTCACAGCAGTCATAATGGCCATCATCAAAAAGTCTACAAACAATAAATGCTGGAGAAGGTATGGAGAAAAGGGAACACTCTTGCACTGTTGGTCCGAACATAAATTGATACAGCCACTATGGAGTACAGTATGGAGGTTCCTTGAAAAACTAAAGATAGAACCCTGATACAACCCAGGAATCCCACTACTTGTCATATACCCTGAGAAACCATAATTCAAAAAGAGTCATGTACCACAATGTTCATTGCAGCTGTATTTACAGTATCCAGGACATGGAAGCTACCTAAGTGTCCATTGACAGATGAATGGATAAAGAAGATGTGCCACATATATATAATGGAATATTTCTCAGCCATAAAAAGAAACGAAATTGAGTTATTTGTAGTGAGGTGGATGGACCTAGAGTCTGTCATACTGAGTGAAGTAAGTCAGAAAGAGACAAACAAATATCGTATGTTAACGCATATGTGTGGAATCTAAAAAAAAAAACATGGTTCTGATGAACCTAGGGGCAGGACAGGAATAAAGATGCAGAGGTAGAGAATGGATTTGAGGACACATGTAGGGGGAAGCGTAAGCTATGAGGAAGTGAGAGAGTGGCATGTGCATACATACCCTACCAAATGTAAAAGAGATAGCTAGTGGGAAGCCGCTGCATAGCACAGGGAGATCAGCTCGGTGCTTTGTTACCACCTAGAGGGGGTGGGATAGGGAGTTTGGGAGGGAGCCTCAAGAGGGAGGGGATATGGGGATATATGTATACATATAGCTGATTCACTTTTTTATACTGGAGAAACTAACACAACATTGTGAAGCAATTATACTCCAAAAAAGATGTTAAAAAAAAAGAAGAAAGTGGAGAAAAATGATGCCAGATAGAAAGGAGTAAGAGTTTAGGAAATCAAATTATTCAACATGTAGTCTCGGATGAATAGCTTATAGTAATCTTTGCTCCTGTCTAATGTGTGGATAAGTAAATAGCAAACTGTTCCCGGTAGGAAATTACTTAATGATTATTTTATTCCATAGCAATAACCATGTGCTGTTTAGGATGAACAAGGGTTCTGTGTTAATTATGGAATAACACAGTTAATTGTCACTTGTCTAAAGTGAAAACCACAAGGTAAAACCCAATTCCACCTGCTGGGGACCAAGGAGAGATTAAGGAGAAGCTTCACTTATCCAAGGGCTTGGCTTCTGTTAATGGAAGAGGTTCGCACTTTATTATCATCCAAGGGAGACTGAGTTGATAGGTCAATACCCAGGCATATAAGCCTTGTGAACTTAAACTCATCTGGATTTACCAAATGTCACTTATAGGGACAAGTTGCCAACTCAATAGTTTTTTGTTTTTTTAGCTATCCTGATGCATACATTCCTTCCTGTTTGGCCTATGCCAGGAAATCAATCAGGTTCAAGGCCATGAATTGACAAAGGTGAGATTGCAGGAGGTGCTGAAAGGCTACACGTTCCATATATTAGCTGCCTATGAAAAACTTTCGGAAGAAAAACAGACGAAGGTTGGTGTTGGAACTTTTTCCATCAACACACATGCACACACACACTGCCACCACACATCACATACCACACAACAACACAACTGACTTTTTTCTGGGTTTCAGTGGTCCACTTCAAGAGTTCAAAGTGTTTGAGACAACTTAGCCCATATGTCAGAAGTCAGGTCCTGTAAAAATACCCAATTAGTAGTCATCTCTGGCTCCTGCTCTAATGGTCAACCTGGTCTTCACTACAAAAGCAGCTCAATAATAGAAGAAAGGTGGCCTGTGTGAAAATGGGAAAGTTTTGGTTCTCAACCGTGGCACAGTTTTTTGCCCACTATGTGCCTTTCAGCAAATCATTAGCCCCTCTCAATTTCTTCAGGATCAGAAGTGGTCATAAGGATAACTTACTGCCAGCCTCCCTCTCTCTGCCTGTGAAATGGAGAACCCACACTATGCCTGCCTCAAGGGTTATTGTGAGGAAACCACATAGTGTGTGGCACATAATGGGTTCTCATTTAAGGGCAGTTCCTCTCTCCCCAACCTCCATTCCCACCTCACCGTCTATGAAGCAGTCTATTCTCACTTTCTATTCCCATTTCTGTAGTGACATTTCTAAGACAAGGTCCAATCTCACCTCTTGAGTTAACCTGGCTCCCCTTCTTCAATCTACTAATTTTGGATAAAATCCAGAGAAGTCTCTTCTTCTTTGTTCTGCTATTCTTTGAAAATTCTTCTCCTGCAGAGCAGAGATACCTAGTTTTGAAGGGCTGGGTTCTGTCCCTGTTATTAAGTATTGAGTTTTATTCTAAGACCAAGGGACAAAAAAACTGACCTTTTGTTAAGTAGTTAAACTAGCCATATGATTCTACAAAGCCATTGCTTCTGAATCATTAACCTCTAAGTTGTCCAGAGCAGGAAGATGTTTATTATACCCATTATAACAAGACACCCCTCATAATTAGTGGGGACAGAGAATTAAGTTCAGAAAGAAGGTGCATTTCCAATTATGCAGAATAAGTCACTGCAACTACTTAATAATCTGCACTACCTCAACGTTGCTCTGACAATCTAGGGCAAAGAAAGTCAGTGAAGCAAACAGGACTCCAGCTGTCATAGCCTCATGTTCTACACTGTTCTCCTAATGCAAGGAGTCCTCTGGTCCAGTGAACCTTGAAACAGTGAGCCCTGTTAATTGGACAATAACATGATGAGCATTTTAGTTTGCTCTGTTTCTTCTCTCTCGTGTTCTCTTTGGATTGGTGACTGGCTCACAAACCAGTTCACCTCCTGGAGTGGTGTATTTACTCCCCAAAGCTGCATAACATACTACCATTGACGTGAATTCAGTTCATGTAAATGAATTAAAGGATGCATTGGCTGGGCCCTGAAATTTCCTGTCCATGTTATTGATATTCCTTCACTCTATCATGGAGTTTTCATTTCTTCTACTGAGCATGACAAGCACTGCAAAGGCTGGGTCAAACAGAAGTGCCCCCCCAAAGCCCAAGTCCATGCAAACAGCAAGAGGTTCATCCCTGTTCGTCTTCCCCATCTTTCACCAAACGACTCGGTTGGCTCCCCTTTTAAATAGTTGATTGGGTACTGAATGACAAAATGTATTGATATTGGTTTTAAAGGCAGAGAAATATATAAATACAAGATCTTACTAGCCTGAGCTAACCAGTGTTTTAAAAGGTGCTCATTCTCTGACACTGTCAAGTAGCCTCATAACAGAAATATATTGTAGGTTGCCAAGGTTTAGACAATCTGCAGAAGACAGGGTAGAGATTACATATGGCATTTACTGGGATAAGAGATTTACACTGGCAGCCTTGGACTAGGATTTTACTTACATTGAAAAAAAAATAATGTTTTGTCACGGTGAGAGGTTCATCTCTCATATCATTAAATGGGTGGGGAAAGAAAGGAAATTTGCTTTCTCAGGTTTTTCAATGGCACTGCGTTTTTAATATATGCTTTGTTTCCATTCAGTGCCACGTACTGATGTCTGCAGAATTCTCCTGGGTAATTCTGAATCATGTGTGCACCTGTGGTTTGGGAGTTCAAACAGGTTGTCTTCTTTAATATTTGGTTGTTTGCTTTTTGTTACAGAGAAAATGATAGCCAAAAAGTCAAAATTCTTCTTGCCAGACACCTGGTTTTCCAACATTGGAGACAGTAGTCATAGAAAAAAACATTCTTACACAAACTGTGCAATTGAGAAAAAAAATTGACCCAAATTGACCCATGCCTACTCCATAAGTTTGAGGCCAACAGCGCTGTAACATTTCCCCCTTAATACTAAAATTCCACTCCCAGTATCTGACCTTAAAATCCAATCCATACTAAAGGAAACAACCATGTAAATGAGGAGCATGCATGCGTACTTGTGTGTGTGTGTGTGTGTGTGTGTGTGTGTGTGTGTGAGAGAGAGAGAGAGAGAGAGAGAGAGAGAGAGAGAGATTTTTCTCCTCTTCCTAGGACAGTTTTCCTTTTCAAATATTAGTTCTGTGACTTCATAAAGATCTTATTCTTCTTTTAGTCAATCTGTTATTTTGTCTTTTCCAAATCTTGACAAATAGAAAAGACCTAGAGCTACCTTTAATTCTCATACCTACTTGTTTCTGCTGTGTGGACTGTCAAATATAGTGAGTAGGGAATGATGTGAACATGCAAGAGATTCTTATTAGACACCAGGGCCCTTTCCTTTAAGTCTAGTGGCAGGTTGTACCTCTGGCACTTGGCAGGGCAGACAGATAACTGGATACATTCTGGCTCCTTGTTAACACAGCTCATCACTGAAGAAGCAGGCATGTCTATGAAATCACTCTTCAAATCTGATTAGCCCTTTAGTATAACTGAAGAACATGGGAGCATATCCATCTCTCTCTAAATAGAAAAAACTACTCCCTATTTCTTCTAATTGTGCCTCAGCCATTGTTTGTAAGCCATACCAACCTTTGCAGTTTCAATGACAGAAACTGGTCCCCTAGTCTCTGTGAAGGGGTCCCTGAAACATAAAGTGGAGGGTTGTCCAAACCAGTTTAACAACTCTTGTTACTTTAGACAATGGGCCAGGTAGCTTATCCTTTCTCAGCATTAACTCTAGACATAATAGGTAGAATTGTAAATGAGAGCACATAAACTACTAATAATTAAACAGGTTTATGTGCAAGACAGAAGGTTGTTATGTACTTATTGACTGACAGAACTGTGCAATGTTTAATACTAAGTCTGAAATGCACACTCCGGAGGATTAATGGTACAGAAGTTATCTGAGTATACAAGTCTTAGAAACATTCTTTCTAGAAATACAAAGAGTGGAGACAGTGACTAGAGAGATTTCACTTATATAGTCTAAATTGGGACTAATTGGGCCCCTTACAAGTTGAGAGTAATTTCAATAAGACATCTGCCTTCTGAGAGGCAGTATGGCAGTCCAATTCAGTGCAAGACTGAATCAAGCTATCTATACTTTGGAATAAAGTAACACCTTTTTTCATGAAAACAGCATGTTCTTTACCAGCCTATTAATTTTTTAAACTGAAGATCTTTCATTTTCAAAGGATGTTTGACTAGAGTTTCTAACCGACAGATTTGGAAACCAATCTGAATTGGACATTCTATGGATTCAGCCTGAAGGTGAGTTTGCCTCATAGATTTGACATCCACCCTGAAAAAAATTCTATAAAAATTGCTTCAAAGCCCTCTTTGAAATAGCAAATGTGCAGCAAAACCCCAAGTCAAACAATTGTCCATCAGCCTGTTGTTTAAAATATAGACTGGAAAGCCAACAGACCATTTGTGTGTGTGCAATTGCTTTTATAAACAAATTTTAGGCTGGAAGAAGGAGCTCCTAGATCATCATGCTGGAGATTGTCCTTTTACGCTGTAGGCTGTTGAAGTGTGCCTCCCTTAAGATCTGGTTGATGTGGGAGTAAGAACCTTGGCATAGTGCATATTCCTCATATGAGGATTGAAGTGTACTCATGTTGGGTTCAGCAACGATCTGGTTTAAGCTGCTTTCTGGTCCGATTACTCTCTCTGAGGTATAAACACTGCTGCTGCTCCTGTCTTTATCACTGCTTGAAGACTGGAGGATAAAAAACAGAAACAGGATTAGTATTATGCTATTACACTATTTTTCTTATTCATCTTGGAGAATAGCAGCATCAACCACTACACTAAGCCTTAATGGTTTAGAAACTAGAGCCACTTAAAATATTTCAATCTATGCTCACAACACAGCAACCCGTAAATTAAATTGGGATTAACATCCACAATTTTATGGATGAGGAAACTGAGATCCATTGACTTGCGCAATGTCACGTAGCTGGGAAGTGGCAGAGTGAGGATTCAAACACAGGCCTTCTAATTTCAAATCCCTTCACAAATCCGTTGTTCCTGCTTGCAGCAGGAGCTTATCCTAATAATGTGCATCAGAAAAGTAAGTTCTCACCCTCCAAGAGAAAGCATCAATCAATGCTACAGAATGTAGTAAAAGTACACTCATAAAGAATAAGATGGATTTTGGGAGCGCACTAAAATAAAACAAATAAATTGTTACATACATACATTTATGCATACATACATACATGCACCCGTATATACAAACCAGTGATGATTTCGTACCTATCCCCTGATAGTGGGCATACGTGATCCTCCTATATCAATGCAAGGCTACACTCAGATCCTGAAAGGCACTTGATATACTTTTAATGAAAGTTATATGTTAATTATTGGCATTTTTAAGACTAGTATTTATTGCTGTTCAACAAATATGGATGTGATATGGGGTGTATGTGTGGGTGTTTGCACCTAATATTCTGTTTTTAATCGAACTCTAACATGACTCAGGCTCATTGTCATAATGGAGAAACTACTAAGGATTCCTGAAAACAGTCATTGTCAAGAATTTCCTCCCTTACAGTGTTAGGATTCTCAAGGGAGAAAGTAATGACAAGGATCCATATCTGAACTACAATATTTAACAATTTTGATATTGCATTTTGGGGGGATACACTATTATTTTTATTTCATTTACATTTAAACTTCACCAAACACTGAGCTCAAGTATATGCTGGCCCTTTGTTCAGAGTTTTTAAATGGACAGACAGCTTTACGGGTGCAATGTATTTAACACTGCACAATATATTCAACAATTAGAGAATCTAGGGGGTGGTATAACTATATATCTTTATACATTTAGTAGCAAAAGTAGAGGGACAAGCCCTGCAACTGGAGGAAAAACCCGTTCAGGACTGAACAGAGAGATCCTTGGTTGCTGAGAGAATCTCCCCTTGACTTCAGCCTCGAGACAAACCAAAGAGTCTGTCAGTACACAAAAACCACTGAATTCAGGACAAACAGGAGCAACAGGATAGGTACTGAGGAATTGGCTCTTGTTAATTAAGATTGTGGGGGCCAGTCTGAAGCGAGTAGGGCTGGCTGGAGGCAGGAAATGTGGCAACTCAAGTCCAGGATCTGTAGATTAGAACAGCAGTCTAGAGACAGAATGGTTACTGTTTTCTTCATAAATTCCCAGTTTTCTAAACAAGTTCCTAGGATGCTTTCCTCAAACAGCGGGTATTGCATTTCTTATAATGCAATCTTTACCAAAGTTAACATTAATAAGACCTAAACCAAGGATGGTCACGGCTCATTGGTCATTTGGAGCTTCTCGACATAGACCACACACCAAACTGCCCACAGGTCCTCATAGACAGCTTATGTCCATCTTTATGCAACTAGAGACATACATTAAAAAACTGTCCAGGAAAGAATTAGGATGACCCAATGGAAATGAAAGTTGTCACCAACAGCAATCAAACTGACTTCAGGACTTAATGTCAAGGCCAATTTAAAAAATATCCAAAAAGATGATTTTCCTAGCTCAAGGGTAAAAATCTGAAACCTCCAGTGACATAAAATAGTGAAGTTATGAATATTTAAAAATAAGTAGGCATTACGTTGGATAAGAAACCCACAGCACACACTTTGGTTTCTCTTAGTTGGCTTTCCTGATCGTTTTTCGTTACAGGTACTGTCTGAAAAACAAGGTAAGAACTATAATTAGTTTCTGGTGAATCAAATTTCATCTCAAATGAAAACATATCCATTTTATACTATAGTGTAACACTAGGTGATGCTAGACTATGAAATGGTACATTAAAGTTAACAAGCTAGAAGAGATTTTTGTAGAATAATTGTTAAGAAAAAATAGATCTGCCTCCAATTTCTAGTTCATTTAAAGTGTTATCAAACCCAGTCATGTAGAGACATAAGTACAAATGTTCATTGTGACACTGCTTCTAATATCAGCATTGTTGTTAATAGCTGAAAATCAGAAACAATTAAATGTCCAAATGCAGGAAAGTGGTTAAGTTATAGTGCATCCATTCATACAATGCGATTTTGTCAGCCATTAACAATGATGATATAGTTGTATTTATACTGATATAGAAGGATGTCCCTGACATCATGTTTGTTTGTTTATTTATTTATTTAAAATTTGAGACTTTGGATCCTTTTTTATTTTTTTTAATATTTTCACTTTCTAAAGCATTCACAAGAAATTTATTTATTTTCTGGAAAACAACTATTTTATTTGCAAGTTAGTAACCTAGAGAACACTACTACAAGACCAAGGCACATCTCCTGCTTTTGCATTCAGTTACTTCTAACTTCAAAACAAAGACTTAAAATGGACTGTGATGCTGTAAATGAGATTGCCTTTAAACTACTAAAGAACATCTAAAACGTCATATCCACTAGCATTTTCTAGGCCAGTAGTGCTGATTAGCTAGTAAACATAGCCTACGTTTTACAACCCTGGGCCTTGTCTCATCTCACCCTTTTGAACGTACTTCATGCGAGATATCCCACTTAATGAGTTCTATTATTGTCAGAGTGCTTGGGATGAAAAGGTTTCTCCTTGATACTGTATGGTTTTGACACTTGAAACTGCTATCTTACTACAGAAGCTTTTTCCTTACTGCACTTGATTTTAGAAAGAGAGCAAATTCTTTCATCAGAAGAGAAATGAGATTTTAAACGCTTCAGGATTGAGAAAGACCCATAAAATATAAATGCTTTTCACCATCCTCCTGATACCTCAAAGAAACTTCTCATCAGAATACTTATCCTATTTACCAGTTA
This sequence comes from Mesoplodon bidens, assembly GCF_964165515.1. Lineage (NCBI taxonomy): Eukaryota > Metazoa > Chordata > Mammalia > Artiodactyla > Ziphiidae > Mesoplodon > Mesoplodon bidens. Next base: position 92,941,497 of record NC_138163.1, on the reverse strand, counting down.
CAAAGCTCATTCTTTTTCCTCTAACCATTCGATATAAGCTTAGTGCTGATACCTGTGGAAGACAAATGAGGACAGGCCCATGCTCTGCAAAACCAAAAACCCTTGTAATTTCAAGTACATGGCAAAATAAAATTACATTTATAAAAGACTCTGACCAAGGGTCTCTCACTAAATGACATTTATAAAAGTACCACACAGAAGTCCTAGGGTCTAGGTCTGTGTGAAAAGGCAGGATTTTAGATTAGTTTGGGCCATAATGAAATCTGACTGCTTACACTGTAACCAAAGAAGTTTCAGTTGAGTCCAACAGAGATTTTCCATAGCACATTCTATTTGGAGATAGGCATCAGGACCACCTGTGGGGTTTTTGTTAGTTTGATTCACATGCACATACCAGGTCCCCATCCTGAGAGGTTATCTCAGGTAGGCACAGGTTGTTCTGATACCCAGCCACTATCCAAACAATTACCTGTGTGCCTACTATGTACAAGCAGGTATTTTGCCAGGGATACTTAGGGACTCAACCAACAGCTAATTCCTAAGCCCAATCAAGAACCCATCCTCTTTGAGGATGACAGCGTTAAGCTATTGCAGTGACAGGAATGTAGCAATGAATGCGGACCAGGGAAATAGAAGAGGCTCCTTAAAATGAATGGCATCTGAACTGGGCCTTGGAGGATGGGGAGACTATTAATAGGATGGGTGTGACAAAGGGAGAGAACAACAAGAGCACAAGCAGGGTGAAGAGGAGTCTTCGAGGAGACAAAGCTAGTAATACAATGTGGCTGGGGCCTCCCGGAGAGGAGCTTGTGGGAGACAAAATATGCATGAGAAGGTAGAGCTAGGTTATCAAGGGCCTTGAATGTCATGCTGAGAAGTCTGTCGGAATAGGTACTTGAGCCTAAGAGACATGCTCGGATCTACATTTAGGAAGAGAATTCTAATGGATGAACGGAGTAGGAGGAGAATGAGCACAGAGACCACGGAGGAAATTTCTGCAGTACATTTAGCAAGCGGCAATGCAGGCCTGAATTAGGATGGTGGAAATGTAAAGGAAGGCATATATGCGATACACATGAGAAGTAGGATAGGAGGAGTTATGGAGGAAATGACAGAGACATTTAAGTTTACCCCAAGCACCCAGGACACGTGGGGTCTGAGGAGCCAAGTTTTAGTGAATAGTTGCATGAAGGGGATGAGAAATAACGGGCAGTGAAAGCAGATTACAGCTGGGAAGTAAAGGGGGAGAAACGATCCACTAACTTGAGAGAAGAATAAGGTAGACAGAAAATTAATTAGGAGAGAGAAAGAGCACCTTATCAGGCTAATGAAAGAACCAGCGAATAAACAGAATCTGAAGAGACAAGGAGGAATATTAATTACAGAGCATCTTCAACAAAACAGAATGGGAATGCATGTGTATATTTACAACAGAGAATTATGTAATTCTCCTTAATTGTAAAAGCAGATTAAGCTGGTATTTTATTTTCTCTTAAGCCCTAGCTTCCCTCTCAACTCCATCCCTCCATGCCTTAGAGCTTTTCATTTATGTGAACCTCAACAACAAATAAAATTTTCACCCCTAGTACATATCCCATACCTAGAATCGTAATATGATGTTTATTCTAAGGCAGCTGCAGAAACTAAATTAAGCAAGTCCATCCAAGCACTTAAAGTATGTGCTCCCAAAGTTCCAACACATTTGAAATGAAAGGCTCGTTCATGTTCTCTAAAACCAATGAAACACTGTAGAATCTTATGAGCCATAGGATACCAAATCAATTTGGCTGCTGAATTACAATTACTTTCCAAAGTAGCAAGGCAAATGTACTCATGTCTTTACGTCTCTGTGTCAATGGGATAAATAATCTACACTTTTCTGTAGCTCAGTTTCTCTCATAAAATGAAGTTGAACTAGACATTGAGTTCTAAGTTGTTTTCCAGGTCAAAAATTATATTTATAATAGAATCTATATTAGTATAAAACAATTTAAACAACTTCACTTTGTGTTCAACTCAGTTAATGGCATTTGAACAAACAAAAGATTGATAGGTAACCATCATCTGTAGAAAAACATGAGTGCGTATCTTCAATTCTTTAAAACAACTTAGATTTTAACATCCAGTTGGAATATAAAACTGCTCAGGATTGCTTGGTATACAACATGAGCAAAGTTTCGTAAAATGCATGCAACAGATTAGGCCATTTTTGGAAAGGGTTGTCCCTGCATTTTTTTTTTCTTTCTTTTTTTTCGGCACGCGGGCCTCTCACTGCTGTGGCCTCTCCCATTGCGGAGCACAGGCTCCAGACGCGCAGGCCCAGCGGCCACGGCCCACGGGCCCAGCCGCTCCGCGGCATGTGGGATCCTCCCGGACCGGGGCACGAACCCGTGTTCCCTGCATCGGCAGGCGGACTCTCAACCACTGCACCACCCGGGAAGCCCTGTCCCTGCATTTTTGAATGTATCTTTTAAATGGAGGATAATTTCATAAGTTAACATTTTGCCATGGGTTATAAAAACAGGACTAACCACCATTATTTTGTTCAATGACAGTTTCATCCGAAATAAGGTCTCCCAAAGCAGTTCTGTGTCTTAGAATGTGTATAATTAAAGGTGATGTGAATACCCAAATCTACAGTCAACTTAAGAGAAAACATTTTTCAAAAATTATGCCAAATGTCTAGTTGTCTTATGAATTGACACTACTTTAAACAATGACCTGACAAAGAGACAGCTCCTACCAGCTTAAAAAAGGGGGTGGAGTAAATTTTATAGAATTCTAATTTTTAAACATAGGTGGGGCTCCTGGTTCTGTTTCTCTCTCATTCGTCTCGCTTCTGATGCTCCCTTGGAATTCTAGCATTGAGATATCAAATCTTTTCCAATTCAGGTACAGAAGAGAAAAAGGCAGAGATATGTTCCTGATAAGCCAATTCTGTTCATATCTGCACATTTTTCACTCTCAATTTCTTGCTACTACTTGGCAATCTGAAATATGAAATGAATGGTCTTGGCAAGTAAGAGAGACTAATACAAAAAACATTAGTATCTTTGTGTTTGCACTTTCTAGAAGGCTTATACTTATGTACGAGGGCACAGATTTACAGGAAAAGGGGTGATGTAATTTGTAAAGATGTAAGGTTGAACAGAAAAGAGCAGTACTCCTGAACATGCAAAGATATTCAACGAAAAAGGCCAGCATCTAAGAGAGCAAGTTACATGAGTTATACCAGCTACAATTTACCCATCCAAGTAGCTGCCCAGGATCCGGGACTATCACCACCTGCATACAGGTTCCAGGAGGAGGACAGGGATCGATAATCATTTCACTTTTTGCTCACAAAAGGGACAAGTGAGCACTACTTAGTCATTAACTAATAGGATTCATACATAAAGACTTAACAAGGTTCCTTTAATCCTCTCCTAGTAAACTATACCTCAATTAAAACAATACTATGCTAATGCCACAAGTCATTAAAATTCAAGCTCTTCCATTCAAGCACCATTAAAGCTTTGCAAAATCACCAGACTCCCCCCATCCTCAATTTCATTTTCACTTTTCCTAGCCAGAAATCAAGAATCTCCTTCTAGCCAATAACACATCATTATACTCCTGAAAATTTATTATCCATCTAAAAATAAGGGAGGGGCGTAAGATGATTATTCCCTGCTCCTATGACTGGAGAAAAGTCTAGGACCTAGCTTTTCCTGATTACATTTTCACTAAGTCTTTTTCTGTGCTTCCTTACCACCTTCTGTGAGATACTGCATACCATGGCTAAGGGCTCCAGCTCAAAAGCCACTGCAGTCAAGTAAGAATACATTTTTGAAGGTTTCTTGGAATGATACATTTTTTTTAATTGCAGGGCACCAACTGGATAATGTAACTTAGGCAGTGGATGAACTAGAGAGAGGCTATCTGACTATATTCCTACCTCTGCATCCTGAGACTCCTGAAAGACAGGGTGTCTCTTACTCCTTTTGGACTGGGGAGAATGGTGATTGTCCTCTTTATTATGATTCATTCTTCTTTTCCTGAAAATAAAACACAAGAGAGTGGAGAAAATATCACCCAACAATTGATCTTTTGGACACTTAATTTGCGAGCCAGTGGCATACATATATGTGAAATCTTGTCAGAGAAAATACAAGTCATCATCTGCTACTCCAATAATATAAAGTCGGAAGAACACATCACCCGGCACGAAGAAGGAAAATATGAAACAGGAACTCTAAGTTGAAAAGTCAAGCTGTAAATTTCATTTCTAAACATTAGCTTCATAATTTTAAATGACTCTTGGGAATAAAGTAAGAACAGGAAGAATTTAATAGCTACATTTTCAACATCTACCTCAGTAGGTCCATTGTCTTAATTTCCTGAAGTTACAATTCCAGGTTAAGTGATTTTTAACCCCTCCTACATAACACTTAAGACAGGTGTGGCTGCCTGTGTCTATTTACTGTTAATGCTCCTGTGAAAGTGGTATAGGGACAGAAAATGGAGAGACTCTCCAAGTGTGCTGTTAGCCAGTTATTGTTGCTATAGCAACTACTATTATGATGTAATGGTTACTTCACTAGATTGTCATCATGAGATTGTGACTGATTACTAACTTGAAATACGGCCTCTCAAAAATGTTTTTCTTTTAACATCTTTATTGGAGTATAATTGCTTTACAATGGTGTGTTAGTTTCTGCTTTATAACAAAGTGACTCAGTTATACATATACATATTTTCCCATATCTCTTCCCTCTTGCATCTCCCTCCCTCCCACCCTCCCTATCCCACCCCTCTAGGTGGTCACAAAGCACTGAGCTGATCTCTCTGTGCTATGCGGCTGCTTCCCACTAGCTATCTATTTTACGTTTGGTAGTGTATATATGTCCATGCCACTCTCTCACTTTGTCACAGCTTTCCCTTCCCCCTCCCCATATCCTCACGGTTGGTAAGATTACATCTTCAGCCCCAATTCCCCTCTCAGTAAGTAATCAGCTTGCAGCATTTGACAATACAGTTCTTGCAGACACCCTATAATTGAACAGACATTCTTCCAAGCCATCTACTTAGAGAGTACTTTTAAGTTTATGGTACCCCTAAGGATGGCTGAGTCTACCCATTTTTATAATTTCATTTCTCTTCAATCTTTCTCCCATCTCTGGGAGACTGAGTACTGATCCCATAAACCAATGATTTCAAACTCTTTGTTAAAGTAAAAGAAACTCCTTTCTTAAAAAAACAAACATGCAAACAAACAAAAAAAACAGCAAAAAATAAGAGAAAAAAGAGGAATCACTGCACTGAGAACTCAGGCTCTTTAACCACACCCTCCCCTGGATCCCCCTCCCTGTGCTACCCATTAGCTTAGCCTGACTCTTCTTAAAACTGAGGAAACAGCAGGCCCAAAGAAGCAAAGTGAATCAGAGTAAAATAAAAGGCTGGTAGAGCTGGAACTGCAAGGGAAATTCTCTTGAGCCCTGGCCCAAGGCCCTCCACAAAGCCCTACAGGAGGAAAACTTTAGTAAAGAACTGCACGTCCAGTCAAACGATGTCCTTATGATAACGAAATTGTCAGGATAAATTAATTCAGATAAGTTGTGTGCAGTTCTGTTAAGAAAACTTTTTTTTTGGTAGAAAATATGTGCTATTTTTTCAGATGTATGAGCATGCCAAGGAACCTTCAGAAATGTTAGCTGGACTTGGTAAGAGAAAGACCATTGCAATCAGTTCAGACTTCGTTCGTACATACCGCTTATTGTCCAGTGACTGCGTTCCTAATTCCAAAAGCATGTCCGTAATTGGGCCCCTACATTCATATTTAGGATCAGAGAACATACTAGTACCAGCCGAAGCGGCCCTGGCGATATTGGCCGAAGAAGCAGAGCGGTATGATGGTGAGGACCAGAGATGGACCGGTACACTCCACCTTTGCCCAGACAAATCTTCCCGGCACGGCAGCCTTCCTTAGTCCCGCCCCCGGAACCATAGCAACAGGGGCAGGAAGTCCCGGAAAGTCGCGAGCCCAGGGGGCGGGGCTGTGCGCTGGTGGGCGGGTTCTGGTACCAATCCCCTGGTCATTCTCCTCCCGCCCACCCCCGGCCTGTAAACGCGCTCGTCCCGTGGGACATTCACCGTGCGCCTGTCAGCCCTCACTCTTCTGATCCACCCCGGCGACCTCAGTGCCCGCGAGGCTCAGCCGGTCACCCCGGAGCCTCTCCGACCTCAGTGATGTTCTTCTCCTCCTCACCCGAGCATCCCCCTGCCCACGGTCACGCCCTGGGTATCGGGAAGACCGCGGCCCACATGGTGTATAGCATTCCTCCCTCTCATCGCCCCCAACACGACGTCCTGTCCTCCTGCTCCCTCGCTCTAGTGCCCCTGCATTGATAGCCCCAACCTCCTGGAAACCGCCAGCTCACCGACCACACATCCTTCCACACCATCCGCCAGGCCCCTCCTTTCTCCGCGGACCCAGGTCTGGAAACTGTCCCCCTCAAACACACCTCCTGTGCTCCTTGCACCCTCCTCCCTACTCACCCCCTGCCTGTATCTGAGCACCTCAGCACTGAGGATGAAACTCTGAAACTTTACGGAATTGTTTTATCTTAAATCCATGACCAGGGGAGAATTGCTTTTCACTTTCACTCTCACCTGCAATACTACATTACACACTGGCAACCCTCTTCCGTGCTAATGACCACCAGTCTCCCCCCCGACCCCACCCCCAATAATTCGTGGAGAAGACTGAAGCAATCCCGTGGGGTTTCTCAAACTTTCCAAACTGCCTGTTTCTGCCCTGTCACTCTGCTGTCCCTCTGGAGGAAGTGGCCAGATCCCATTTGAGGCCAAGCCGCTCACCTGGATCCCATATCCTTCCTCCTTCTCGAGGAGTGGGTCTTTGCAAAGATCACCCCTTTTTCCTGATTCGTCACGTTCCCCATTTCTTCTGGATCATTCCATCATCTACAAAGTGGGCAAAAGGATGGCTGGAGTTTAGGAATTTAGCCTTCTGGAACTGATCCTGGTTCCTGCTGTGGTGGTGAGACCCCTAGGGCCTTCATTCCCTATAGTGGGAATGTGGAAATTGGTTGAATCCAGAGCCAAGGGTTCTACCATGAAGGAAACCTAACCTGTCTAAGGGGCTTAGATGACCCTGCAGCTGAAGCTGTGGAGTTGACACCCTGCGCAGGGGTGGGATGGAGGATGCGACCCAGATTCAGAGGGGTCTGCAGATGCCAGCAGAGTGAGCTGAGGCTGAGTTGGCCAGGGAGCACCAGGACCCGACCAAGAGGAGAGAGACAAAAATGCAAGTTTCATCAGTCCCACCCATGGGCGGTGCAGGTCAGCATCACCAGCTGGACCCGGGAAAGGAGAGTCATCCTTCCCTCAGAAACCACCAAGGATACTGTGAGCAGCGTAAGAATTTCATAGACCCCCACCCCTTCCCACATCACCCAGGAGATTTGTGAACCATACATACGCCTTCCCCACCTTGGAAAGGAGCAGGGAAGTGGGGTGGAAATCTGAGAGACTGAGCATTTCACCAAAACGGACAGCATTATTTTAAACGAACCATTCACATGATAGCATCAGATTGCACTTACCAGATTAGATATAAATTCAGTGGTTTTTTTTTTTTGCCACTTACTATCCACTCCAGAGAGTGGGCACTCATGATAAAGATCAGATCAGATCGGCCAGAGAGAATAACTTAACCAAAGTCCCCATGCCATCTGAGGAGTGCGAATGAGTCTGATTTCAGCACACCATCCCCACCAACTCCTCCTCTGCCCAGCATCTCATCGGTCCATGTTTGAGAAGATTGGGGCACCCTTGCCTCATATTCCCCTTTAACTGAGGACAATGTTTCACATCCCATAAAGAGACCCCCCCCCCAAAAAAAAGGGAGCACAGAAGGAAGAACAGACCAGACAGACACACAGAGTGGAGTAACAGATGAGAGTTGTCACTGATGTGAGCAGCGCCTCCTCAAGGCCATCCTTGCCCTCCATAAGTGATGTCAGGCTCCATTCTCCTTTAACAAACAACACAGGCACCATTTTCCAAGGCCTGAGGCATGGAGCTTGGCTTCAGAAAATGGTTGTAGCACTGTGTACTGCTGGAGAAAATCACAGAACCACACGTTAGAGCCACTGTGCTTTCATAGTCTTCATTGTCTCCCAAGATCGCAGTGCTGTACAGAATGCTTTCTTTGTGACTCCCACACCTCCCCCAGTCCCTTCTGAAGGCTCCCAAGATTTCACCTCTCACCCTAAATTCTCTACCATGCATCTATCTCTTCACTCTTAGCCAAAGCACATTTCCCATTCTCAGGTGAGATCCAAGCATGCAGGGAGGGGGAGGGAGAAGTGCCTCAGTGCTGGACAGGAGTGTGGGATTCTGTTGTCTTGGCAACATTCTTCTGCTCATCCTCACTGGATCACTCATCTCAGGCAACAGCTCTGCTGGAAGGGCCAGGACCAACGGGAAATTCTTCTCTCCATCTTTCTCTCTTTCTGTGACCAGAGGCTGAGATAAAACACCGGTGTTGGTTACCAGGGAAACTGAAGCTTAATCCATCTGACTCAAGAGAAAAAGAAACCAACAAAAGAGCGGAAACTAAGGCACAGGATGTGTTGGGGGAGGCCACGCACAGACATGGAATTGTGATTCTCAATAGATGTGCTTCTCCCCAGTGTCCTGTGCGTGCACAAACATGTGTACTCACGAGCACTCCCTCCAGCCCAGAGCAGCACAGTGACTGTGGCATAAGGTTCGCAAGGGGGAGGCAACGGGGCAGGAATGGAGGCAAAAGCCAAATCTTGAGAGAGGAGGAGGAGGCACTACCTATCCTTTGAAATTATTGCCTACCATTTATCTCAATGTTTAAAAAAATAATAGACTTTATTTCTTTATTTCTTTTAGAGTTACAGAAAAATGAGCAAGAAGTACAGATGATTCCCAAATCCTCCCACCCTCACCTCCATAACCAGTTTCCTCTATTAGGAACATCTTGCATTAGTGTGGTACATCTGTTACAAGGGATGAACCAATGTTGATACCTTATTACTAGCTAAAGTGTATATTTTATATTTGGTTTCACTCTTTGACTTGCACTCTCTGGGTTTTGACAAATGTATAATGTATAATGACATGTATCCACCATCATAGCATCATACAGTATAATTTTACTGACCTAAAAATCCACTGGGCTACTCCTATTCATCCCTGCCTCTTTCTTGCTAAAAACCTCTGACAACCACTGATCGTTTTGCTGTAATTTTGCCTTTTCCTGAAAGTCAGAGTTGCATTGATATGTTGTAAAACCTTTTCAGATTAGTGTTTTTTACATAGTAATATGCACTTATGGGTCATCCATGTGTTTCTGTGTCATGATGGCTCATTTCTGTTTATCACTGAATACTATATTATTGTATGTCTGTACCACAGTGTCTATCCATTCACTAACTGAAGGACATCTTGGTTACTTCCAAGCTTTGGCAATTATGACTAAAGCTAGATAAACATTCATGTGCGGGTTCTTGTGTGGACAAAATTTTAAACTCATTTGAGTAAATATCGAGGAGCACAACTTTTGGATCATATGGTAAGTGGATGTTTAATGTTGTAAGAAACTGCCAAACTGTCTTCCAAAGTGTCTGTACCATTTTGCATTGCCACCAGCAATGAATGAGAGTTCCTGTTAACCCACATCTTCAACCACCATTTGATATATTCAGTGTGTTGGATTTAGCCATTCAAATAGGTGTGTAGTGGTATCTCACTGTCGTCTTAATTTGTAGTTCCCTAATGATACATGATACTGAATGTCATTTCGTAGGCTTATTTGCCATCTGTACATCTTATTTGGTGAGGTGTGTATTCAGATCTTTTGCCCATTTTAAAATCGTGTTGTTTCTTCATTTTTGAGTTTTAAGAGTTCTTTGTATATTTTGGAATACCAGTCCTTTATCACATATTTTTTACAAATATTTTCTCCCAGTCTGTGGCTTGTCACTTCATTCTCTGAACAGTGTCCTTCACAGAACAGAAATATTTAATTTTAACAAAGTCCAATTTATCAATTTTTTCTTTTGTGGGTTGTGCTTTTGGTGTTGTTTTTTAAAAATCATTCATTGCCAACCCAAAGTCACCTAGATTTTCTCCTACGTTGTCTTCTAGGAGTTTTATAGATTTGCATTTTACATTTAGGTCTGTGATCCATTTAAAGTTAATTCTTGTGAAAGTTGTAAAGTCTGTGTCTAGATTTTTTTTTTTGGCATGTGGATGTCCACCAAGGCTTACTCTGACGTTGCATTAGGTTCAGAGTCTTATCTACAATTATTTACAACTATTTATTTAGAGAAAACTCTACACTAAACAAACTTCATCTAAAAGAAAGTGCAGCCCTCTTCCAAACAGCTTAGGAACAGAAAAAGCAAACATATCCTCTCTTCAGATAAATCAGGCTGGAATTTACCTAGTGATAAACCGAATGAGCAAATTGATGGTGAGACGGTTGTTCAATACAGCAGCAGACTTAACCTATGCTTCAAAAAAAAAAAAAAAAAAAAACGGAACCCCAAATTGTACCTTTTTGAACACGGCTTTAGATGTTGCACTTCCTGCTCCAGGATGCATATGAGTTGAAAAGCAACATTCACGTGGATATGTGGCTCTTAGGTCATGTGGTACTAGGGACTTTCTAGTTATTTGCTCTTGGTCAGTAGGAGGAAGCCCAGTGATTTACCACCTGGAAAGATGTGTAAAAAGCCTGTTTGCATCTGAAATCTTTTGTTTATGAGCTGGAGACAAATATGTCACAGAAAACTCAAAGGAGGCAATGGGCCCAGAAGAGACCACAGAGGATCAGAATTTCAAAATTAGGGAAAAAGTCCTTTCAAAGGGTCCCTCATAGGATGATGCTGAAGCTTTTTAGTGCCATGTGGACTGTAGTTCAGTTCATGGCCTATAGAGGATCTCAAAGCATAGTTTTTGGATGGATAATAGATAGATGGAGTCATAATATCATGCAGGCATGGGTGGATCGCTGGACACTTAAATTCCTAGTTTCTCTGATGAGGTCACAAGGGTGCTTTCCAGTCCCTGTTAATTTATATGTTTTATATTTGCTTTTAGGCTTAAAGTAATAATCATTGGTGTTCACCAGGAAGAAGTTCTCTGTGCCAGTCTAGTTGCCCATCAGAAGAATATTGTGATCTGGGCTGAGTGCCTATCAGAGGACGCTACAGAAAACCAGTTAATCAATATAATCCATTATGCATCATGAGAAGTAGAGATACACATCTATAAGCTAATGTATATGCACATGCTCTAGTATCTATGAAGCCAGTGTGACAATTCTATTCATTTCATTCCACAGGGGAACACCCAGGCATGAGGACTTGTGTCTGAAGTTTCTCAGCTAACAGGAGCAGGAGCCACAACATGCCATTGTTCACCATTGTGGGGAGGAATCTCTGATTCCCACTGCGGGGAGAGTGTACCACCTGCCTGCCTCTGAAGGCACTTCTGTCCAATGCCTGGTTTTGGGTTTGGTTTAGTCATTCACTCAGATTATATCTTTTTTTCCCATGTTTGAGTCACTGCTCCTAGGTTCTGACCTTCAGTGGAATCCAGGAAGGATTTAGTGAGTTTTAGGGCACACTAATTTAAAATAATCCACTCACCATCTTAGTATTTTATAACTTCAGATAGAATCTAGAATCCAAAACTGTATTCAGACCACCAGCTTGACACAACTTACAATTGAGCTTTATCCTCCATAAACTCCCATGAGGAGATTCTGCTTCTGGCTACCATGGAGTAAGCCCAGTACTGCCTATCTCTCCTGCTGATTACAACTAAAGACTCTAGACAAATACACGAAGCATGTATGTACCTTAGGAATCAGAAAAGTAGGCAAAATAGATGAACTGTGGTAAAGAATCAAAACATGGAATCCATCCAAATGTATATCTTGAGGCCCAGACTTGTCTAACCTACCCGACTTCCCTGTTTGGTTGACTCAACATGTCTGAAACAGATCTCTTGGGTTTGTTGTATATTGTTTGTTTTTTACTAATATCCATCAACAAGTCCTCTTGATTCTATATTCAAAATATATCCTGAGGGCAGCTATTACTACCACCATTCTACAAGGAATTCCCATTTTCCTTTGAATGAGATCCATTCTCCTTAGTGCGGCCTGCCAAACCCTACACTTTCTGGCTTCTGCCTACCTCTTCAACCTCTCCCCTCATTCAGTACAATCTAGCCACACTGATATTTAACTGTTCCTTCATCATTCCAGACTTGGTTCCTTCATCATTCCAAACTTGTTTCCTTCACAAGGCTTTTCAATTTTCTGTTTCTCTGATGTGTTATCTTTCTATTGATGCTTTCAAATTTTCCTCTCATGCTTTGGCTTTCAGCTTGTGCTTTTCTTTGTTTCTCCTGTTTAGAGTTATTTAGTTTCCTTGATCAGTAATTTAATCCTTTTACCAAATTTGGGAATTTTTTGGCCATTTTTTTTCAAAAAACCTCTTCTGCCCCTTCTGTTCCTCCTGTCCTTCCTGTATTACAATTGCACATATGTTGGGATGTCTGATATTTTCCAACAGATCTCTGAGGCCTTGTTCACTCTTTAATCTCTGTTCTTCAGATTGAATAGTTTCTGTTGATCTATCTTCAAGTTTTGTGATTGTTTCTTTTGTTTGTCTGTTTGTTTTATTGAAGTATAGTGGATTTACAATGTTGTGTCAGTTTCAGGTGTACAGCAAAGTGATTGTGATTGTTTCTTTTGCCATCGCAGTTATGCTCCTGAGCAAATCTAGTGTTTTTTTTTTCATTTCAGTTATTACACCGTGCACCTCTAGAATTTCAATTGTTTTTCTCTCATAGGTTTTTATTTCTTTGTTGATATTCCCGATTTTTGACCCACATCCACAATTGTTTTCCTTGATTTTTTAAACATTTATTTCTTAAATTGGTTTGACATATTTGTAATAACTGCATTGAAGATGCTATCTGCTAAATTCAAAATCTAGTCTCACACAGTCAGATTCTATTGACTCATTTATTTTCTTGACAATGGATTATACCTTCCAGTTTTTTTCACTATTCTAGTTAATTTTTTGAAAGATGAACGTTCTAGATAATATGTTCTAGTGACTTTGTTTTGTTTTTCTGAACGTTGTTGGCTTTTTTTGTTTTGTAGTAATGGATAATTATCGTGACCTCACCTGGGCTCATACTGCTAAAACTGTCTCCCACATCCTGTGTGGGCAGTGATATTTCTACTTGACAGTCTCCCCTTCACCTGTGTAGTTTTGTATTCAGCCAATCATCTGGATAGGGTTTATGTTCATACAGCTCAATCCTAGGTTGCCAGATTAATATACCAGATGACCCATTAAATTTGGATTTCAGATAAGCAGTGAATAATATTTTAATATCTTTAAAATTCAAATTTAACTGGGCATTCTCTATTTTTATTTGCTAAATCTTGCAACCCTACTCAAGCCATAAGATCATCTCTTTCTGCCTCACAAATGGCGTGAGGGTTGAGGAATACATCCAAATGCACAGCAACATCCACCTCTCACAAGCTGTCCCAGACTTTCAGTTTTTGCCTGGCTCCCTGTGGTTTCCCACATGCATGCATATTTTAGCAGTCAGAGGGGTGGAGAATTTAACTTCTTGGCCCTTTCATGACTCTTCACTTCCAAACTCTCCCTGTAAAATTTCTATCTGGCCTGCCAACATCCCCAGATTGAGTACACCACCTCTATACAGTAAAGGTGTGGATTTTTACCTTCTGAGCTGGAGTGTAAGGATGAGACCACCCCCAGGAAAAAGGCCACAAAGTCACCTTCTTACCCAACACAGTAGCAGTATTTCATAAAGAAACACTTCTCAGGTTATTGTCTGTCAGTGCCATGAAATGGTTGTTTTCAATAATTTTGCCCAGGCTTTTACTTGTGTTCTGTGAGCATGAATTGTGCAAACTCCTCACACCACCATTCCTGGAAGGAGAATCTCCAAAGGGTCAATTTTTAAAGACAAACAGAAAGCCCAGATAAGTGAGTCAATCGGTGCTGCTTGAGTACCTACAATGTGCCTACATCCACTTAACTGGATGTCTGAGGTACATAAGAGTAATGCATTGTGGTCACTGTCTTCAATAAGCCTACGGTTGACCTGGGAAGTCATCTGTAATGACATTGTACATTGCTAAAACAAAGCACAGTTTTTCTGAGCAGAAAGGTTTTGCAGTTACTTATGAGTGAAAGTGGATTTTAAATTACCAAAGCCTGGTATATGCGGCCCTAAGCTATTCTGGGTACTGAAAACTGTGATTCTCTCTGTGTGAGATGGCCAAAAAAGGTCAAAGTTGTAGCCATGCAACATATTCACAACTCAATACAGGAGTCTCTCTAGCACCTAGGACCTACACAGATAATATCTACATTAGAATTTACAGAAAAAATGAGGTATTCCTTCTATCAGAGCCATCACAAAGATAAATTTCTCTTTGTAATGTAAGCAAATAGTTATGCCCACCATGTTCCAGGGATATTCTAGAAGTGGGAAATGAAAGAAGAATAGATCCTAGTCCTTGGCATCTGGGATCTCACAATCACTTGGGGCAGACAAACATATAAAAAGAAAAGCAGTGGAAGTGCAAAGAAAGGACACAGGGGAAGGGGACCCTGTAAGAAAACACACACAGAAGTTGTGGCCAAAGAAGCAGGAGCAAGACAAAGAGCAAAGTTTCGTTTTGAGTGTGAAAGAGCTCACCTGCACTCATCCAAGGTCACTGACCACTGAGGTCATGTCCTTGATTATGCTGCTGTAAGCCGAGTGACATCTACAACCACTCACTGAAGAACTAAAGTAACCTGATGGCAGTGTTATATTCATCAAACAAGTATTTATTTATTTATTTATTTATTTATTTATTTATTTATTTATTTATTTATTTTTTGCAGTATGTGGGCCTCTCACTGTTGTGGCCTCTCCCGTTGCGGAGCACAGGCTCTGGACGCACAGGCCCAGCGGCCATGGCTCACGGGCCCAGCCGCTCCACGGCATGTGGGATCTTCCCAGACTGGGGCACAAACCCATTTCCCCTGCATCGGCAGGTGGACTCTCAACCACTGCGCCACCAGGGAAGCCCCAAACAAGTATTTATTGAAGCCCAACTCTGTTCATCAGTCATTTTGTATTTAGGTTTATGAAGGGGAAAATGTGGAGAATACAATGGTATCAGAGTATTCTGGACAAAATATGGGGATATAAGCCATCACCAACCACTACCACCCCCAACCCCATTCTCATGAACATAAATTTAAGCAGAGACTTTCTATGTTCACTCATTTTCAATATATTATTTCTTATGAACAAATTGAACCTATAATAATAGCTATAGTGTTTTGGGTGAGTAGCATGTTTCACCATCACTCATCTGCTGGGTACCAGGCTCCAGGCACTGGGTCAGGCAGGATCTGGAGACACAGGGATGATTCTTGCAGGGAAACAGTGTTTGAATAGCTCATAGTCTAGTAATCAGACAGCCACAAATTAAATATTTGAAAAATAAATGTGATGAGAGCCGTGGCAGGAGTGAGCTAGGGACTCTCAGAACACAGAGAAGAACCATGTAATCCGGGTGGTCAGGAACAGCTTCACAGAGGGAGTAATATAATATTACTACTCACATTTACAGATGAGATAACTGAGGATCAGAGAGGTTAATTCATTCACTCAGCATTATATACCCAGACAGTGATAGAGACAGTTATCCACCTAAGCCTGTTTAAATGCGAAGTACTATGAAAATGCACCATGCATTACAAGAATCCTTCCCTCTTTTTTAAAAAAAATTTATGTATTTATTTATTTTTGGCTCAATTGGGTCTTTGTTGTTGCGTGCGGGCCCTCTCTAGTTGCAGCGAGTGGGGCCACTCTTCATTGCGGTGCGCGGGCTTCTCCTGTTGCTGAGCATGGTCTCTAGGAGCAAGGCTTCAGTAGTCGTGGCACACGGGCTCAGTAGTTGTGTCTCGTGGGCTCTAGAATGCAGGCTCAGTAGATGTGGCCAGTTGTGGCACATGGACTTAGTTGCTCTGCAGCATGTGGGATATTCCCAGACCAGGGTTCAAACCCGTGTCCCCTGCATTGGCAGGCGGATTCTTCTTTTTAAAATTTATTTTATTTTATTATTATTATTATTATTTTACAAATTTATTGGAGTATAATTGCTTCACAATGGTGTGTTAGGTGGATTCTTAACCACTGCACCACCAGGGAAGTCCCCTTCCCTTTTATTATTATCCTGTTTTTCAATCCACATTCACCACCTCTACTTCAACTTGGTCCTGCTTTTACTTTGATTCTTGCCTTTCTATTTTTTATTTTGAGATTTTATTGCAACAGTTGTAAATTCACATGCAGTTGGAAGAAGTAATACCGAGAAGATTTTGTAAAACTACAGTACAACGTCACCAATTGATATGGGTGCAGTCCACTGATCTTATTCAAATTTCCCAGTTGTACTCGTTTGTGCATGTGTGTGTGTGTACTTTGTGCTATACAATCTTATCACATGTGTAGGTTTTTGTATCCAACACCACAATTAACATACTGAAGTGTTCCTTCATCACAAGGATTCCACCTATGATTCTTCGATAATGACACACATTTCCCCACCCTACCAACCTTAAACCCCTTAACCTGGCAGCTACAAATATGTTCTACGTTTCTAAAATGTCCTCATTTCAAAAATGATACAATAATGAAATCATACAGAATGTAATCTTTGGAGTTGTCTTTTTCTTCTTTTCCTTCAGCATAATTCCCTGAAGATTAATCCAAGTTGTTGAGTGTATCAGGAGTTTGTTCTTTTTTATTTCTGAGTAGTACACTGTGAAATAGATGTATCACAGTTTGTTTAACCATTCACCTGTTGAAGGACATCTGGGTTGTTTCTAGTTTGGGGCTATTACAAATAACACTGCTATGAACATTTGTATAACAGATTTTTGTGTAACCATAAACCTTTATTTTTCTGGGGTAAATGCCCGAGAATAAAATTGCTAGGACCCCTGGAAATTGCATAATTAGTTTTGAAGAAACAGCCAACCTGTATTGCAGAGTGGCGGTATCATTTTACACTCCTATGGAAAATGTACGAGAACAAGCAATCCAGATTATCCTCATCTTTACCAGTGTTTGGATTGTCACTAGTTTTTATTTTGGCCAGTCCGATAAGTGTGTAGGGCTATCTCCTTGTCATTTTCATTTGCTTTTCTCATTGCTAACGGTGCGTAATATATTTTCGTGTGTGTGTGTGTGTGTGTTTGCCATTTTATATCTTCTACAATGAAATAGCCATTCATATCTTTTGTCTATTTTCTATTGGGTTTATTTTTTAACTTTGTTTTTTAAAGAATTCTTTATGTACTCTAAATACTAATCCTTCTTCAAATATGTGGCTTGCAAATATTTTCTCCCAGTCTGTAGCTTGTCTTTTCATCATATTCACATGAGTTTTCTCAGAGCAAAAGTTTTTCATTTTGATGAGGTTCAATTTATCATTTTTCCTTTTATGTATCATGCTTTTGGTGTCAAGCCTAAGAACTCTTTTCCTAGCCCTAGACCTCAAAGATTTTTCTATGTATTTGAAATATTTTTATTGTTTTATGTTTTACTTTTATATCCATATTCTATTTTGAATTAACTTTTATATAATGTGTGAAGTTTAGGTCCAGATTCATTTCTTGAGCCTATGGATGTCTGATTGCTCTAGAATCATTTATTGAAAAGGCTATCCTTCTTCCATTGGATTCCTTTTGTACTCTTCTCAATTCAGTGTATTTGTGTGGTTCTATTTCTGGACTCTCTATCTATTCCACTCACATGTGTATCTATCCCTCAGCAAGTATCACACTGTCTGGATTACTGTTGTTAAATAGTAAGTCTTAATATAACACCTACTTTACTCTTAATCAAGATTATTTTAGCTGTCCTTGGGCCTCTGAATTTCCATATAGATTTTAGAATAGATTCATCTATATCTACAAAACATCCTTCCTGAGATTTCGATAGGAATCACATTAAACCTATAAGTCTGTTTGGAGAGCCTTGACCTCTTTTCTAGTAGAACCTTCCAATCCATGAACACGGTAGGTCTCTCTGTTTAGGTCTTCTTTAGTGTCATTTGTCAATATGTTATGATTGTCATCATGTGGATCCTGCATATGTTTTATCAAGTGTATAGGTAAGTGTTTCATTTTTTTGGAGTGATTTTAAAAGGTAATGTGGGTTTAATTTTGGTTTTCTCCAATCATTTTTAGCGTATAGAAATGCAATTATTTTTTAACCTTGATAAAAATGTTTATTTAAGGTCATATTTTAAAGATGGCAGTGAATCTCAGATTTACAGAACAGTTTGCAACTAGCAGTGTTTTGGGTAACAGAAACATCAACATGGCCAAAAGGTTAATTCTTTTCACTTTAGTGTTAATAACAAACTAATATTTGTAATATAAAGTGTTACTGAGCAGGTATAAACACTGGAAGTATTTTGTTTTGCTTTTAAAATCACTATTTAACAAATAATATCATAGCCCCAAAAGGTAAATTCTGAAAAGTTATGAAAATTAGGGGAGAGGAAGCTTCAGTTCCATTTTTTCACGTCTCAGTTGTCATTCTTTCCTGTTTGTAAAAGTATGATTCTTATTGTAGTTGTAAATTTTGATTAGTTTTAACATGACAACATATTAACAAATTAATTTTTCCCAGCTTTATTGAAATATGAACGGCATATAATAAATTATTTTGGGTGTAGGCTTTTCAGTTTGCTCAAGATTATGAATTGTAAGTGGAATGATGAAGCATTTCCAGTTGATAAGTGGATCTACAGGTAATGCGGTATCTCCCAAATTAAGCTTGTGGCAATCAAACCAATAAACTGCAGCAATGAGAAAACTATTGAGAAAATACAACCAGGGAATGTTCATCTCAGTGTAGGCTGGAATGTGTACTTTAAGTAAAAGGATGGTTACTTGAAGTAGTGCAAATGGCAACCGGGTACCAAGAAAACAGATACTAGCTTGGTCAGGAATACTTGTTTAGAGCTCACAGTGTAACTAGCAGAATGAAAGGGAAAATATAGGATAGTCTCATTCATATAGGAAGTTATCCTAATAGCCTGTACCAAGGTAATGACTTCTGACCAAGAGGTTATAAAAGCCACAGATAAAATCATCATCATGAAAAATGACAGACAGTAACTGAACATTGAAGTAGAAAGGACATTGAAAAGAATAAACATTCTGTGCCTTCAGGCTTTGGTAGATAGCTGCATCTCCCAAAAGATAAGCAAGGACTGAAATATAAATTCAAATGACTGTGAAGAAATAAAATCATTTTTGACGATTAAATGGAAGCTTGGCAGTTTTGGAGAGATTCAGGTAATAATTTGTACAAACTCAGGAAAACTCTATAATAGAAAAAGCCATAAGTAAAGGAAATAATTTGACTAAATCGGCAGATGTGGTATTTAGTAAACCTAATGCCAAAAAGTACAAGACTCCAGGAAGTAGGATAGCATGGAAATGTTTACCAAAAATAAAAGATGAATGCTAGTGAGATGCAAGAAAAAAGAAAAGAAAACAAACAAACAAAAAGAACCTGTAAAATTCTGTTATGTGTTTTTTTTCTTCTCATTCCTAGTTGGAAGATATTTAACAATATGTTCCCAAGTAAAATCAAGAATAGCAAACAGCTGACATCTAGGGGCTGGTTGGTTTGATTGAAGTGGCAGTAAAAAGAGCAGTCCTCTAAAGAAAAACTAGTCATGTTTTCTAAATTTCAAAAGGCCTGCTGAAATACATATGATAAAACACTGCTTTATTTTATTTTCCATCCTTTGCTTTCTCCAGTGGGTCTTTCTGATGATGTTTATGTTTTATTTCAACTTCACTGCCTTCAATTACCTTACTTTTGATTCCTTGCATTTCATTTTGCTACACCACAATGCCCGGAGCATAAGTTCCGAGTCACTGGCACAAATGTGGAGGAAGGCAGTGCATTTCCTCTTAGCTATACTTTTCCCAGCAGGTCATCTCCACCTGGTTGCATCCCCCTGAATGCGGAGGAATGACCCTGCAGCCACTTCTGGACACCACCCCAGACATAGCTGCTCTGGCTGGTGCTGGGCTTCCCAGGCGCTGGGGGCCCGACCAGATGTGCCATGAGGTCACCGCCACAGGACCAGCAGCCCTGGACCCCAGGTGACTGCCCCAGGGAGAGGCAGGAACCCCTCACACCCTCTTGGCTCTGTCCCGCCCACCCTGTGCAGTGCCCTGGAACAGAGGCAAAGGTGTGGGGCAGGGAGCAGGGCCACTGGGACCAGTTACAATCCTATCTAAGTTCTGAGGGTTCTGAGGGCTCTTGACCAGGAAGTGCTAGCCTAGGCTCCAAGCCACAATTGACTTTTGAGTGCTGATTTTGTATCCACAGACATGATTTAACTCAATTTTTGTTTTTTGCTTTGGGGTTTTGTGGGTGCTTGGGAGTGTGTTTTTTGTTTTGTTTTGTTTTGTTTTTTTTGTTTTTTGTTTAGGTTCTTTTTTGTAGTTTTCTTGCTATATTCTATGTAGGCAGTGTCATGTGCAGATATGGACAGTTTTATTTCTTCATTTCCCGTCTATATGTTTTTCATTTCTTTTTCTTATCTTACTTATTTTAAGGGCTAGAACTTCCTTTTTTTGAATAAGAGTGGAGAGGTTGGTCATCCTTTCCTTGTTCCCAATCTTAGTGGTAACCATTCAGTCTCTCACTATTAAGTATGAAGTTAGCTGTAGGGTTTTTGTCGATGTTCTTTACCAAGCTTAGGTAATTCATCACTATCCCTAATGTTCTGAAAATTTGTTATCATGAATTGGTGTTGGATTTTGTCAATAATCTTCTCTGTTCCTGGATGTAATCATTATTTTTCTTGTTTAGCCCTTGTGGACTACATTAATTGATTTTTTGAATGTTGAAACAACACTGCAAACCTGGAAAAACTCTCACTTGGTCATGATGTATAATTTTTTTATACAGTGTTAGATTTGTCTTGCTAATATTTTGTTAACAATTTTTGTGCTTATATTCATGAGGGGTTTGATACATAATGGCTTTTTTGGTATTGTCTTTGTCTAGTTTTCGTGTCTGGTTAATATTGGCCTCATCAAATGAGTTGGGAAGATTTTCCTCCTTTTAATTTTTGACAGAGGTGTGACTTCTTTAACTGATTCATATAATTTTCTATTTAAATCATCTGGGCATGGAAAATTTTTTTGGAATTTTTTTTAAATTAAAAATTCAAGTTTTTTTTTTCTTGAATAGGTTTAGTGCTATTCAGATTATTTATTTACTCTTCTTTGAGTTTTGATACTTTTTGGTTTTCGAGGAATTGGTCCTTTCCTTCTAAATTGTTGAGTTTATGAGCATATTCATAGTATTCCCATATTATACTTTGTAATAGCTGCAGACTCTGGAACCATATCCTCTGTTTAACTCCTGGCACTGGTGATTTGTGTCATCTCTCTGGTATTTTTGTCAGTCTTGCTAGAGGGTTGTCAATTTCAGTGACAGTTTTGAAAAATGAATAATTTCTTTGATAGTCTCTGTTGTTTTCCTATTTTCAATTTGATTTCCATTCTGGTGTTGATTATTTCCTTTCTTGCGATTTCTTTTGGTTTATTTTTCTCTTTTTTCCTAGTTTCTTGGGATAGAAACGTTTACTTGAGACCTTTTCTCTTTTCTAATATAAGCATTTAGTGCTATAAATTTCCCTGTCATCACTGTTCCAGCGACTTCATTTTTATTCTGTTCCATGTATATTTTATTTCCTTTATGATCTCCTTCTTGACTCATGGACTATTTATAAATATGTTGTTTCATTTCAATGTGTTCAGAGATTTTTCCTGTTGTCTTTCCATTATTGATTTCCCATGTTGTTCCATTATGGTCAGAGGACCCGCTCTGTAGGAATGATATCATTTTTTTTCAACTTGTTAAGGTTTGTTTCATGGCCCAGGATAAAGGTCTATGTTGGTGAATGTTCTGTAGGTACTTGAAAAAAATGTATTCTGCCTGTTATTGACTGGAGTGTTCTATATATGTCAATTAGATTGTGTTTTAGTTGACTGTATTTTCAGATCTACAATATTACTTTTGATATTCTATTTATCAACAGTTGTTTTATCAGTTGCTCAGAGGACTTTGATTTGTCTAATTTTCCCTTGATGACTCTTCTCTCTTTTCTGCTCTTGGGGAAGCTGTTCACGTAGACAGCAGGTCTGGATGGTACCAGGGCTGAGGGTCAATTTGCTAGGACAAATTATTTAATGCCTACTTAGCTTCAATAGTGTACAAAATACAGCTCTTTCCATTATTTCTTCAAATATTCTTTCTGCCACTTTCTCTCTCTCCTCCTTCTGGGATTTCTGTGATGCATGCATTGGCTCTAAAGATGGCACACCATAGTTCTCTTGGTCTCTTTTCATTTTGCTTCATTATTTTCTCCTTCTGAGAGTCAGAATGGATGATCTCAAGTGCCTGGCCTTCAAATTTACTGATTCTTCTGTGATTTTAAATCTGCTGTTGAAAACCTCTACTGAATTTTAAAAAATAATTATTTCACCTCTTTTTACTTTTCTTAATGTGGCCACAAGAACGTTTAAAATTACCTGTGTGGCTCCTGTTATGTGTTCCTGTGTGTGTGTGTGTGGTGTGCATGTTTATTTATTTTTAGGAGCAATTTTGGTTTCACAGCAAAATTAAGAGAAAAGTATAAAAATTTCCCAATTACTCCCTGCCTCTACATATGCATAGCTTCCCGCATTATCAACATGCCTCACCAGAGTGACACATCTGTTACGGTTGGTGAACTCACATTGTCACATCCATCATAAGCACCCAAAGTCCATAGTTTATATGAAGGTTCACTCGGTACTGTGCATTCTATAGGTTTGGAAAAATGTATAAATGACATGTATCCATCATTATAGAACAATATAGAGAGTTTTCACTGCCCTAAAATTCCTCTGTGTTCCACCTATTCATGCCTCCCCACCTGAAACCCTAGAAACCACTGATCTTCTTATTGTCTCCATAGTTTTGCCTTTTCCAAAATATTGTGAAGCTGAAATCTTACAGGTGTGTAGCTTTTTTAGATTGGTTTCTTTCACTTAGTAATATGCATTTAAGGTTCCTCATTGTCTTCTCATGGCTTGACACTTCATTTCTTTTAAGCACTGAATAATATTCCATTGTCTGGATGTACCACAGTTTATGTTTTCATTATACCTACTGAAGGTTGAACTTGGAGGTTGCCTTCAAATTTTGGCAAACATGAATAAAGCTGCTATGAACATACATGTGCATGATTTTTTGTGGACATAAGTTTTAAAATTTTTTGGGTAAATACCAAGGGGTGTGATTCCTGGATAATATGTTAGAGTGTGTTTAGTTTCATAAGAGATTGCCAAACTGTCTTCAAAAGTTGGCTATACCATTTGTATTTCCACCAGCAATGAATGAGAAGTCCCGTTGCTGTACATTCTCACCAGCATTTGTTCTTGTCAGTATTCCAGATTTTGTCCATTCTAATAGGTGTGTAGTGGTATTTCATTGTTTTAATTGGAATTTTCCTGATAACATATGATGTGGAGCATCTCTTCTTACCTTTATTTTCCATCTGCATATCTTCTGAGGTGAGATGTTTGTGAAGGTCTTTGGCCAATTTTTTTGATTGAGTTTTTTGGGTTTTTATTGTTGGGTTTTAAGTGTTTGTATATTTTGTATAACAGTCCTTTATCGGATATGCTTTTGTAAATATATTCTCTCAGTCCATGGTTTGTGTTATCATTCTCCTGATAGTGTCTATTGCAGATAAGATGTTTTAAATTTTAATTAGGTCCAACTTATCAATTGTTTTTAATGGATTGTGCCTTTGCTGTTGTATCTAAAAAGTCACTGCTGTATCCAAAGTCTTCTAGACTTTTTTTCTTACGTTATCTTCTATGAGTTTTACAGTTTTACATTTAGGCCTACAATCTATTTTAGTTAATTTCTGTGATGTAGTGAATTTTTCATTTGTTATCTGACATTCCAGCTCCAGAATTTTATTGATGACTTTTCACAGTTTCAATCTATTTATTACAATTTTCTATTTTGTGAGACATTGTTCTCCTGATTTCCTTTAATTCTTTATTTATAGTTCCCTTTATCTTTTTGAGCATATTTAAAGCAGGTATTTAAATGCCTTTTCTAGTAGTTCCAATACCTGTTCTTCCTCAGGGACCGTTTCCACTAATTATTTATTTTGTAAATTGTACTGTGGACAAAGAATGTCACCTGCCATATCAGTAAACAAAGGGTGTTGCAGCCATCAAGCCATCAGCCACTGCAGATGCCCCCCACCCTGAAGGTGTACCCTGAGGGGATTCAGGATGGAGAAAACAAGATACTGCCCCTAGACAGTTAAGGTGCACATCAAAGGAATGACTTCAATGAGCCCCAACTCTTGCATCTTCCCATACATAGAAAAGTGCCTAATTCATTAACTTGAGATGTCTGGTTTTTCCTTCCAACTACCTAGTGATTTTTGGCAGAAACTCCTATATATCCCGGCTCCTTCCTTACCTTGCTGGAGTTGTCCCTGATTGCTGAGAGGCTGTCTCCCAGGCTGAAGTCCTCATTATGTCTACTGAATAAAACATATTTCTCAACTGTTAGCTTGTGCAATTGTTTTTCAGTTGACAGTACATAGGTTCTTATCTCTTCTCATGCTTTGAAATTTTTGTTGAAAACTACATTTGGAATGTTATAAAGAGGCAACTCTGGAAATGAGATTCTCCTCCCTTTCTTGAGTTTATTGTTGTTTGTATTTTTATGGACTTTTAAAAATTATTTTTGAGAGACTCTATCCTTTGCCATATGTGGTCATTGATGACTCTATCTCATTACCTTTGTTCATTAGCTTTTATTAGTTCATTTATTTGTTCATTAGCTTTTATTTCATTAGCCAGTGTTTTCACAGAGAACCCTTTAAATGTCTGGATTAAAAAAAAAAACAACTCAGTCTTTTCAGGTAGGCTATGTGTGTGCATTTGGGCACAACTTCAACACTTACCTAGGCAGATTACAACTATGTGTTCACCTTCATTTCTTGTTTATACACACACACACACACACACACACTGCACATACATAAGGGAAGAGAGAAGAGAGAGAGAGAAGAATTTAGTATAAGGAATTGAAGCATATAACTTGTAAGACAGAACAGCAGGCTGAAAATTCAGGTGAAAGATGATTTTACAGTCTTGAGTCTGAAATCTGCAGGAAAGGCCATCAGGTAGGAAACTCAGGCAGGATTTCTATGCAGCAGACTTGAGGAAGAAAAAAAGCTTGTTCAGGAAACCTTAGACTTTGTCCTTAGAGCTTCACCTTGGCTGATACCCACCCAAATAATGAGGAGTAATCTGCTTTACTCCAAGTCTACTAACTGTAAATATTAATCACATCTAAAAATATCTTCACAGCAACATCCAGACTGGTGTTTGGCCAAACAACTGGGCACCATAGCCAGGCATGTTGACAAAAAATATTAACTATCACAATTTGCATGTAAAGGTTTTTGAGGAACACTCTCCCTGAGGTCACTTCTCTGACATGAGAGAGATCTGAATTAGGTGAAAAAAAGGTAAGTCCATTGCATTAGACCTTCAGGGATCCACCAGACATTTCCAAATGGACAATCACAATTCTTTGAGAACAAGGATCTGCTGCTTTCACCAGCACCAGGAAACCACACTGGGAACATGGGTTGACATCAAACCCGGGAGGTGGGGTGGGACGAAAGTAAGTTAAAATGTCACAATGCACTCCTACCAGGTTTTAGTCACTTTTTTCTTGTTTAAGCATTTGATTTGTTGCTATAAACCTTTGACTGTTTTCCAGACATCTGAACAGTTGATTTTGACATTGATTTTACCAGTGTTTTTGTAGAGGGATGGTCCTTTGGAATTCCCTACTCTGACATTTTTGTTGATGTCACTACTATCAAGATGCATTTTAAAGAACATTTAAAAAAAAAAAAGAACGTTTTTAAAAGAAAGCTTATCCTCCATAGAAATGCAGTGTATTTTTCACCATCAGTCGACCACAGTCTGGAAATTTTTACAGTAGTGGACCTACTCATAACCATAGTACTGACTAGAATTAATATGATTTGTTGAGCATTTTACTCTGTTCAACTGATGCCCAAATTGCCTTACATGTGTGATCTCCTTTGATCCACACAGACAGTGAAGCAGTATGTTCTATTTAACCTAAGAACAGAAGAGGCAGATCATATAGGAACGTTCCCATTTTATTGAATAAGAAACTGAGGATTAGTCACTGACACAATATCAAAAGGAGAAAATCTAGCAAAGTTAGGTTTGTCACTCAATTTGGGACAAGTCAACTTCTTGACCCTTCCGTTTCTTCATTGTAAAATGGGAACAAGAATATCTACATTCTAGGAAAGTTCTGAAGGTATAGTGGTATAAAATGTGTTCAATTGCTAACAGACATGTGCTCAACCAATATTTAGACTAATATTTAAACTAACAATGATAATGAGGATTAGGACTGCTATGTTCTCAGCCTCCACTATGAAAGCCCAGCACTAAATAGCTAATTTCATTAAATAAACTGCCAAATTGCCCTGACTGTACAGGAGAAATAACAAGTCATTTCATGTTGTTATTCATCAGAATATTGCAATATGGACCTAGCCTCAAAGGAAATTTATGTTTGGAAATTAATATTCAGGCATTGAGATGTAACACAAGGCCTGAAGAGTTGCAATATTGTTTCTTAATTTGGTGAAAAATCTAACCTTTCTGATTCTCAGTTTAAAATTTACTGTAAAAAGGCATCATAAGAAATCGTTGGAGAAAATCTGAAAACCAAAAGCAAATACTTTGAAAAGACCAATATAATTGACAAGATTCTATCCAGGATAGCTAAGAAAAAAAGAAGATATAAGTTGTTAATATAAGAAATGAAAGAGAAGAGATCACTACACATCCCATAGGCACTGAAAGGGTAACAGTATATAATGAACAACTCTATGCCCACAAACTTGATAACCCTGACCAATTCCTAAAAAGACGCAATTATCCAATACTCCCACAAGAAGAAATAGACAATCTGAATAGGCTTCTATTTATTAAAGGAGTTGAATTAATGATTAATACCTTCCAAAGCAGAAAACCACAGGCCAAGATGGGTTGGCCATTGAATTCTAACAAATATTTGAAGAAGGAATTATACCAGTTCTGTAAAAGCTACTCCAGGAGATAGAACAAGGCAGAATACTTCCTAACTCATTTTATGAGGCCAGCCTTGTCCTAATACCAAGACCAGGCAAAAGCATTATAAGAAAAATACACATCAATATCTTTCATTAACACAAAGGCAAAATCCTCAATAAAATAGTAGTAAATCAAATACTATAATTTATAAGAACAGTGCATATATCATGAACATGTGAGATTTTGAATTTACCAAGAGAAAAGTGACTCATTCCCTACAAAAGAAACTCCATAAGACTGGGTTTCTCAGTAGAAACCTTGCAGGTCAGGAGAGAGAATGATGTATTCAAAATGCTGAAAGAAAAAAAAAAGCCTTCCAAGAATACTTTACTCAGCAAAGCTGTCCTTTGCATATAAAGGAGAGATAAAACTTTGCCAGCCAAACAAAAAATGAGGTAATTAATCACCACTAAACCTGCCTTTACAA
This sequence comes from Mesoplodon bidens, assembly GCF_964165515.1. Classification (NCBI taxonomy): domain Eukaryota; kingdom Metazoa; phylum Chordata; class Mammalia; order Artiodactyla; family Ziphiidae; genus Mesoplodon; species Mesoplodon bidens. Next base: position 92,913,651 of record NC_138163.1, on the reverse strand, counting down.
GAAATCCTAAAGGGAGTCTTCAAGCTGAACCAAAATGATGCTAATTAGTAACATGTAAACCTGTAAAAGTATAAAACTCACTGGTAAATGTAAGCATATAGTCAAACTGAAAATACTCCAAAACTTTAATGGCAGTGTGTAAATCACATTTAACTCGAGTGTAAAGGTTAAAAGACACACACACAAAAATAAATTTAAAATAACTTTAGCTAAATAATTTGATAATGGGTACACTAAGTAAAACAATATAAATCGTGACATCAAAAACATGTGATGGTAAAGTAAAAGTATAGAGTTTTTGTATGCAATCAAAATAAAATTTTTATTACCACACAGCTCACAGTGCCATGCTGGCAGGGGTGTCTGGCATGACTCTGTTTCAGAAGACAAGATGGTGGAGTAGAAGATTTTGAGTTCACCTCCTCCCACGAGAACATCAAAATCACAACAAACTGAACAATCAACAATAAAGAAGACTGGAACCTACCGAAGACAAAGAATAAATCACAATGAGATGGTAGGAGGGGTGCACTCACAATATAATCAAATCTCATACCCCCTGGTGGGTGACCCAGAAACTGGAGAATAATTATGTCACAGAAATTCTCCCATGGGAGTGTGAGTTTTGAACCCCATGTCATGCTCCCCAGGCTGGGTGTCTGGCTACAGGATGAGGAGCCCTAAGAGCATTTGGCTTTGAAGGCCACCAGGTCCTGTTTGCAGGAGCTCCAGAAGAGTGGGGGAAACAGAGACTCCAATATTGGAGGATGAACACACGGTCTCATTTGCACCGGGACCCAGGGCAAAAGCAGTGACTTTGTAGGAGCCTGGGCCAGACCTACATGCTGGTCTTGAATTTATTCAAGTATGCAAAAGTGGTTCAGAATTTGAAAATCAATTGATGTAATCTATCCTGTCAACAGTCTGAAGAAGATAATTGAATGAATATATATGAATATATATGAATGAATATATATATATATATATATATATGTATATATGCAGAAGTTGGATTGAACAAAATCCAATGCCCATTCAGCAAAGTAGGAACATGGGAACTTCCTCAATTTGACAAGTTCATCTACAAAAACCTACCATTGATATCACATTCAGCAAGATGGTGGAATACCATCCTTTCTACCATCCTCTTCCCACAGAGGTATAGATTTTCATAATCACCCCAGCATAAGAGTACCTTTGTGGAAGTCCTGGAATCCAGAGAAGTTCCAGCACACCAATGGAGCAAAAAAAATCCAAGAATAGACACACTGAAGAGGGTAAGAAGCACAGTTTCACCTGACCCACATCACCCTTCCCCCAAGGCAGCACAGCTCAGTGCCAAGAGAGATCCCCTCAACACAATTTCTCCCACAAGGGAGAGTGAAAACATAGTGAGTGAACTCATGGCTTCCTCAGCAAGAAGTCCACTTCTTTCTTGCCCCACCCAGAATACTGAGGTAGGTGGAAGAGTTTGGGTGCAGGGAGAAGAAGTGGGGACTCACAACAACCAGGGCTCAGAATGCAATAATGGGCCATAGATCCTATTGTCAGCTTCACAGACTGCAACAGGAGGCACACCCATGAGTCACTTGGTGTGTCTCACCTTCAGAACACTCCCTCCCCCAAGTGGCCCACAGGAATTCCCCAAACACAGCTCTATTCAGCCTCCCCTGTGGCCGGCTCCCATTGCTTGATCCCACAGATGGCAAGTATGATCCTCTGCAGACGGCTTGAGAAAACATGCCAATGGCCATCTCAACTCTGCAAAATTGGGAGAAGGCACACAACCTTGAGCATTTCAGGGAACTGCACTATGGTAAACAAACAGGAGGCTCTCAGCACCTTGCCTGGTATTGTGGGATCAAGAGAGACATAAAATCTTAGGAATTCCCTCCTCCTAAGAGGGAACAAGAAGTACAGAATTGGTGCATCCATAGAAATGGTCTGAAAGTGCCTCAAAATCCATAGCTGGGCTGACTGGTGAAGGTGTTTCTCTCCTATAGCCAGTCAGTAAGAACTGTGGGAGGTGACTACAGCTTCAAATGTGAAAACAGCAACACAGGACTTCAAGGTTAATGGAAAATCAAGAAAACATGATACTACTAAAGGAACATAATAATATTCCAATAACTGACCCCAAAGAAATGAAGAACTATGAATTGTCTGACAAAAATTCAAAACAGTTGTTTTAAGGAAGCTGGTGAGCTACAAGAGAACACAGATAACTCAGCAAAATCAGGAAAACCATATATGAACAAAATTAGAATTTCAATAAAGAAATAGAAATAATGAAAAAGAAACAAAGAGAAATTCTAGAGCTGAAGAAAACATCGAATAAAGAAAAATTCCACAGAGAACACCAAAAATAGACTTCATCATGCAGAAGAAAAATCTGTGAACTCAAAGACAGGTCATTTGAAATTATCGTGTCAGAGGACAACAAAGAGAGAAAGGATCAAAGATAGCCTACAGGATTCATCAGACACCATGAGGGAACTAATATACAGATTATGAGAAGCTCAGAAGAAGAAGAGAGCAAGAAAGAGATGTAAAGCTTACTTAAAGAAATAATGGCTGAAAACATTCCAAATCTTGAAAGAGCTATTTATGGATATCCAGGAACATGAAGGTCAAAGGTGCCCAAAGAGGTTCAACTCAAACTGAATTTCACCAAGACACATTACAATCAAACTGTAAATAATCAAAGACAAAGAGAATTTTGAATTCACCAAGAGAAAAGTGATTCATTCCATACAAGAGAAACTCTATAAGATTCTAGATTTCTCAGTAGAAACCTTGCAGTTCAGGAGAGAGTGAGACATGAAATGCTAAGGCTGCTGCTACAGCCACCAAGAATCCTGTGTGCAATCATAGGTCACTATCCACACCTCCCCCCTGGAGCCTGTGCAACCCACCACTGCCAGGGTCCTGTGATCCAGGGACAATTTCTCCAGGAGAACACACAGCATGTTGCAACGGCTGTTGCAACGGCACACCGGCCTCTGCCCTCACAGGCTCACTCCACATTCCGTACCCCTCCCTCCCCCCAGCCTGAGTGAGCCAGAGCCCACTAATCAGCCGCTTCTTTAACCCCCTCCATTCTGGGCGAAAAACAGATGCCGTCAGGTGACCTACATGCAGAAGCAGGGCCAAATCCAATGCTGAACCCTAGGAGCTGTGCAAACAAAGAAGAGAAAGGGAAATTTCTCCATGCAGCCTCAGGAGCAGCGGATTATATCCCCACAAGCAACTTGATGTACCCTGCATCTGTGGAATAACTGAATAGACAACAAATCATGCCAAAATTGAGGTGGTGGACTTGGGGAGCAACTGTAGACTTGGGGTTTGCTGTATGCAAACAGTAGTTTCTGATTTTTATGTTTATCTTAGCATAGATTTAGCACTTCTTATCATTGGTGGATTTGTTTATTGGTTTGGTTGCTCTCATTTTTTTTTACTTAAAAATTTTTTTAATAATACTTTTTTAGTTTTAATAATGTAATTCTTTTTCTTTCTTTTATTTCTCCCTTTTCTTCTGAGTCATGTGGCTGACAGGGTCTTGGTGCTCCATCTGGGTATCAGGCCTGAGCCTCATAGGTGGGAGAGCTGAGTTCAGGACATTGGTCCACCAGATATCTCCCGGCTCCATGTAATATTAAACAGTGAAAATCTCCCAGAGATCTCCATCTCAATGCTAAGACCCATCTCCACTCAACGACCAGCAAACTACAGTGCTGGACACCCTATGCCAAACAACTAGCAAGACAGGAACACAACCCCACCCACTAGAAAGACAAGATCCAGCCTCATCCACCAGAACATAGGCACTAGTCCCCTCTATCAGAAAGCCTACACAACCCACTGAACCAAACTTAGCCACTGGGGGCAGACACCAAAAACAACGGGAACTACCAACCTGCAGCCTGTGAAAAGTAGACCCCAAACACGGTAAGTTAAGCAAAATGAGAAGACAGACAAACACACAGCAGATGAAGGAGCAACGTAAAAACCCACCAGACCAAACAAATGAAGAGGAAATAGGCAGTCTACTTGAAAAAGAATTCAGAGTAATGATAGTAAAAATGATCCAAAATCTTGGATTTTTCTTTGTATTTAATTTTTGATAGTTTGATTAATATGTGTCTTAGTGTGTTTCTCCCTGAATTTTTCCTGTAGGAATGGGACTGTCTGTGCTTCCTGGACTTGGTTGACTGTTTCCTTTCCCATATTAAGGAAGTTTTCAACTATAATCTCTTCAAATAGTTTTCAGTACCTTTCCTTTTCTCTTCTTCTTCTGGGACCCCTGTAGTTCGAATGTTGGTGTGTTTAATGTTGTCCCAGAGGTCTCTGAGACTGTCCTCAATTCTTTTCATTCTTATTTCTTTATTCTGCTCTGCAGTAGTTATTTCCACCATTCTATCTTCCATGTCACTTATTCGTTCTTCTGCCTCAGTTATTCTCCTATTGATTCCTTCTAGTGTATTTTCCATTTCAGTTTTGTGTTCTCCATCACTTATTGTTTGTTCTTTAGTTCTTCTAGGTCTTTGTTAAATATTTCTTGTATCTTCTCAATCTGTGCCTCCATTCTATTTTCGATGTCTTGGTTCATCTTTACTATGATTACTCTGAATTCTTTTTCAGGTAGATTGCCTATTTCCTCTTCATTTATTTGGTCTTGTGGGGTTTTACCTTGCTCCTTCTTCTGTAATATATTTCTCTGTCATCTCATTTTGTCTAACCTACTGTTATGGTCTCCTTTCCTTAGGCTTCAGTGTGTGTAGTTCCTCTTGCTTTTGTTGTCTGCTCCCAGTCAGTGAGGTTGGTCCAGGGGCTTGTGTAGGCTTCCCAGTGGGAGGGACTGGTGCCTGTGCTTGGGGGTGTGGAGCTGAGTCTTTTCCCTCTGAAAGGCAGGGCCACATCAAGTGGTGTGTTTTGGGGTGTCTGTGATCTTAGTATGACTTTAGGCAGCCTATCCAATGATGGGTGAGGCTGTGTTCCTCTCTTGCTGGTTGCTTGGTGTGAGGTGTCCAGCACTGGAGCCTGCAGGCTGTTGTATGGGGCTGCATCTTGGTGTTGATATGGATACCTCTGGAAGTATGCACACCGATTAATATTCCCTGGGCCCAGTGTCCTGGACTTGTCACTACCACCCCAGAGGCCCAGGCCTGACCCCTGGATGGGGAACCAAGTGCCCACAAGCCACCCAATGTAGCCAGAGATAAAAGAAAGAACAGAAAAGAAACCCAAGGCAAAGAGCAAAAACAACAACAAACAAACAGCAGCAACAACAACACAACACACACACACAGAATAAAATAAAATAAAATAATTTTAAAAACCAAGAGAACAAACAAACAAAAGAATTCAAACATGAGAACAGTCAATAAGGCCTTAACGAACAAAAATTAAAAATGAAAAATAAAACAAAAACAGCAAACAAACAAGAAAAGTGAAGAAAACATAAAATATAAACAATCAAAAAACTAAAGAAAAAATAAAAAGAAAAAACAAAGAACAAAACTAGAAAAGAAACAAGTAAAGTAAAAATATAATACATATATGTATTTTAAAAACAAAAATAAATGATAAAAAATAATAAAAGGAACAACACCAACAACTGAACAAAATGAAACAAACAAAAAGAATAATAAATTAAGAATATTTTCCTGGGCCCTCCTCTGTCAGTGTCCTTGCTCTCTCAGTGAGCCACAGCCAATCCCCACCTTCCCAGGAGGACCTCCAATAACTCTAGGTAGGTCTCTGGACCTGCTGTGGGCACTGTGGGGCCAGCTCAGACTCTGACCTGGCTTAACTCCCACATGTATGTTCCCTCAAACTCCAGTGCTGTGAAGGCTAGATCGGTCTCAATTGTGGGAACACTCATTGTCTATTCAGGTATTCCACAGAGGCTGGATTTACCAAGCCAATCTTGAGGATTTAATCCATGGCTTGTGCAGCTGCATGGAAAGACTTCCATTCCTCTTCCTTAGTCACATGGTCCCTGGGGTTCAGTTCTCATTTTGACCCCACCTCTGCATGTGTGCCACCCTCAGGCATCTGTTCCTTGCCCAGGTGTGAGTGAGTGAAAGCAGCAGCTGCTTGGGGCACACTTACTCAGACCAGGGAGGGGTATGGCAGCCACAATTGGGGTGTTCATGAGTTGCCTGCAGCAGCGGGGACCAGCAGGCAGTTGCAACAGACTGGGGCATGCTCACTCTGGTGGGAGTGCCTGGCAGTGCCTGCAGTGGCAGGGGCTGGCATGTGGGGGCAGTGGTGGCCCCGCCCCCCTCACACCTCTCAACAATGGTGCCCCACTTTCCAGGCAGTGCATGCTTCCTTTAGGTGCATTCCCAGCTGTGCATCCCCTCACTCCTGTCCCCACTGCTATATCCGCACAGCTTACAGCACTCCTCTGCCCAGATCTGTTCTCTCAACCCCACGCTTTAGCACTCAGCCCAGCCAGCATTGGCAGACTCTCATTCCAGGCAGGGGAACCCAGGGCTGATTCCCAAGGAGGCTTTGGGATGGGCACCACTCAGGCCCCTGGAGCCCACATGGGCAGAGGAAACCCTGGACCAAGGGATGAGTGTGCCCGCTCAGATGGGAACCCTTCCCAATGCCCATGGAGGCTGAAGAAGCCGGCAGGTGGGGAAAGGGGTTATAATGGCAGTTCTGTCCCTTGTACGCCACTCAAAAATGACGCCTTGCTTTTATGGTGTCCCAAGTTTTTTCTGCAGACTTTCCCGGTTGTGCAGCTCCTTGCTCTTGTCCTTTCAGGCTACCTTTTCACACCCAACAGCTGTCCCCTCCCTGGGTCCGTGCTCCAAACCCCAATTTCCAGCACCCAGCCTCCCTTCGCAACAGGTGACTCATGACTCAGGCTGGAATGTGCAGAGCTGCAGTGTAGGCCATGCAATTCTTACTTTTTACTGCCTTCCAAAGACTGTCCACTGCATTCTCCTTTGATCCCCTGAAGGTCCTTTTCTGTCCCAGCTGATTTCCCCAGCATGAGAGAGGTTTTCTGAGTTAGAGGACCTCCCCTCACCTTCTGCTTCCCACCAGGGTTGCTAGTCCCTTTTTTGATTCCTCTTTTATTTTTTTCTTCTTTCTACAATCCTAGCAAGTTGTGAGGGGATGTTTCTTGTCCTCTTAGGTGTCCAAAGTCTTCCGCTAATGTTCAGAAGGTGCTCTATGAGAACTGTTACGTCTGTAGCTGTATTCCTGATATACTTGTGAGGAGCAATGAATTCTCCTATTCAACCATCTTGATTCCTCCCCTCTCTTGATTCTTGATATAGGCATTTATCAGTATAAATTTCCTTCTTATAACAGCTTTTGTAGAAACACATGGGTTTTGATGTGTTTCAATTTTAGTTTCAAGATATTTCTTGATCTCGCTTTTAATTTCTTCTTTGACCCATCAATTGCTGCTGAGCATGTTGTTGTTTTTAACATCTTTATTGGAGTATAATTGCTTTACAATATTGTGTTTCTGTTGTATAACAAAGTGAATCAGCTATACGTATACATATATCCCCATATCCCCTCCCTCTCGCATCTCCCTCCAACACTCCCTATCCCACCCCTCTAGGTGGTCACAAAGCACCTAGCTGATCTCCCTGTGCTTTACGGCTGCTTCCTACTAGCTATCTATCCTATGTTTGGTAGTGTATATATGTCCATGCCGCTCTTTCGCTTTGTCACAGCTTACCCTTCCTCCTCCCCATATCCTCAAGTCCATTCTCTAGTAGGTCTGTGTCTTTATTCCTGTCTTACCCCTATGTTCTTCATGACATTTTTTCCCTTAAATTCCATATATATGTGTCAGCATACAGTATTTGTCTTTCTCTTTCTGACTTACTTCACTCTGTATGACAGACTCTAGGTCCATCCACCTCATTACAAATAGCTCAATTTCGTTTCCTTTTATGGCTGAGTAATATTCCATTGTATATATGTGCCACATCTTCTTTATCCATTCATCCGATGATGGACACTTAGGTTGTTTCCATCTATGGCCTATTGTAAACAGGGCTGCTATTTGTGACCGCCTGGAGGGGTGGGATAGGGAGGGTGGGAGGGAGACGCAAAAGGGAGGGGATATGGGAACAAATGTATATGTATAACTGATTAAATTTGTTATAAAGCAAAAAATAAAAAACAATCTATGTGTACATTGGTATTACCATTAATATATAAAAATAAGACAATATATATTGAACAAATCTTTGCAGGAATCATATTCACATGACTTTGTAATCCTCTCCCCTGTCACCTAAGTCCTAAGGCTTTATTGCATACTTGTAATATAACAAGTTGTTATCCTTGAAATAAAGTTCACATATATGTTAAAAAAAACAGGGCTGCTATGAACATTTTGGTACATGACTCTTTTTGAATTATGGTTTTCTCAGGGTATATGCCCAGTAGTGGGATTGCTGGGTCATATGGTAGTTCTATTTGTAGATTTTTAAGGAACCCCCATACCATTCTCCATAGTGGCTGTACCAATTCACATTCCCACCAGCAGTGCAAGAGTGTTCCCTTTTCTCCACACCCTCTCCAGCATTTATTGTTTCTAGGTTTTTTGATGATGGCCATTCTGACTGGTGTGAGATGATATCTCATTGTAGTTTTGATTTGCATTTCTCTAATGAGTAAAGATGTTGAGCATCCATTCATGTGTTTGTTGGCAGTCTGTATATCTTCTGTGGAGAAATGTCTATTTAGGTCTTCTGCCCATTTTTGGATTGGGTTGTTTGTTTTTTTGTTATTGAGCTGCATGAGCTGCTTATAAATTTTGGAGATTAATCCTTTGTCAGTTGTTTCATTTGCAATTATTTTCTCCCATTCTCAGGGTTGTCTTTTGGTCTTGTTTATGGTTTCCTTTGCTGTGCAAAAGCTTTGAAGTTTCATTAGGTCCCATGTGTTTATTTTTGTCTTTATTTCCATTTCTCTAGGAGGTAGGTCAAAAAGGATCTTGCTGTGATTTATGTCATAGAGTGTTCTGCCTATGTTTTCCTCTAAGAGTTTGATAGTGTCTGGCCTTACATTTAGGTCTTTAATCCATTTTGAGCTTATTTTTGTGTATGGTGTTAGGGAATGATCTAATCTCATACATTTACATGTCCCTGTCCAGTTTTCCCAGCACCACTTATTGAAGAGACTGTCCTTTCTCCACTGTATATTCCTGACTCCTTTATCAAAGATAAGGTGACCATATATGCGTGGGTTTATCTCTGGGCTTTCTATCCTGTTCCATTGATCTATCTTTCTGTTTTTGTGCCAGTACCATACTGTCTTGATTACTGTAGCTTTGTAGTATAGTCTGAAGTCAGGGAGCCTGATTCCTCCAGCTCCATGTTTCGTTCTCAAGATTACTTTGGCTATTCGGGGTCTTTTGTGTTTCCATACAAATTGTGAAATTTTTGGTTCTAGTTCTGTGAAAAATGCCAGTGGTAGTTTGATAGGGATTGCATTGAATCTGTAGATTGCTTTGGGTAGTAGAGTCATTTTCAGAATGTTGATTCTTCCAATCCAAGAACATGGTACATCTCTCCATCTATTTGTATCATCTTTAATTTCTTTCATCAGTGTCTTATAATTTTCTGAATACAGGTCTTTTGCCTCGTTAGGTAGGTTTATTCCCAGATATTTTATTCTTTTTGTTGCAATGGTAAATGGGAGTGTTTCCTTGATTTCACTTTCAGATTTTTCATCATTAGTATATAGGAATGCCAGAGATATCTGTGCATTAATTTTGTATCCTGCTACTTTACCAAATTCATTGATTAGCTCTAGTAGTTTTCTGGTAGCATCTTTAGGATTCTCTATGTATAGTATCATATCATCTGCAAACAGTGACAGATTTACTTCTTCTTTTCTGATTTGGATTCCTTTTATTTCCTTTTCTTCTCTGACTGCTGTGGCTAAAACTTCCAAAACTATGTTGAATAAGAGTGGTGAGAGTGGGCAATCTTGTCTTGTTCCTGATCTTAGTGGAAACGGTTTCAGTTTTTCACCATTGAGGACGATGCTGGCTGTGGGTTTGTCATATATGGCCTTTATTATGTTGAGGAAAGTTCCCTCTATGCTTATATTCTGCAGGGTTTTTATCATAAATGGGTGTTGAATTGTGTTGAAAGCTTTCTCTGCATCTATTGAGATTATCATATGGTTTTTATCCTTCAATTTGTTAATATGGTGTATCACGTTGATTGATTTGCGTATATTGAAGAATCCTTGCATTCCTGGAATAAACCCCACTTGATCAGGGTGTATGATCCTTTTAATGTGCTGTTGGATTCTGTTTGCTAGTATTTTGTTGAGGATTTTTGCATCTATGTTCATCAGTGATATTGGCCTGTAGTTTTCTTTCTTTGTGACATCCTTGTCCTTTTTTGGTATCAAGGTGATGGTGGCCTCGTAGAATGAGTTTGGGCGTGTTCCTCCCTCTGCTATATTTTGGAAGAGTTTGAGAAGGATAGGTGTTAGCTCTTCTCTAAATGCTTGATACAATTCGCCTGTGAAGCCATCTGGTCCTGGGATTTTGTGTGTTGGAAGATTTTTAATCACAGTTTCAATTTCAGTGCCTGTGATTGGTCTGTTCATATTTTCTATTTCTTCCTGATTCAGTGTTGGCAGGTTGTGCATTTTATTGGCATAGAGTTGCTTGTAGTAATCTCTCATGATCTTTTGTATTTCTGCAATGTCAGTTGTTACTTCTCCTTTTTCATTTCTAATTTTATTGATTTGAGTCTTCTCCCTTTTTTTATTGATGAGTCTGGCTAATGGTTTATCAATTTTGTTTATTTTCTCAAAGAACCAGCTTTTAGTTTTATTGATCTTTGCTATCATTTCCTTCATTTCTTTTTCATTTATTTCCAATCTGATTTTTATGATTTCTTTCCTTCTGCTAACTTTCGGATGTTTTTGTTCTTCTTTCTCTAATTGCTTTAGGTGCAAGGTTAGGTTGTTTATTCGAGATGTTTCCTGTTTCTTAAGGTAGGATTGTATTGCTATAAAGTTCCCTCTTAGAACTGCTTTTGCTGCATCCCATAGGTTTTGGGTCATCGTGTCTCCATTGTCATTTGTTTCTAGGTATTTTTTAATTTCCTTTTTGATTTCTTCAGTGATCACTTCATTATTAAGTAGTGTATTGTTTAGCCTCCATGAGTTTGTATTTTTTACAGCTCTTTTCCTGTAATTGATATCTAGTCTCATAGCATTGTGGTCAGAAAAGATACTTGATACAATTTCAATTTTCTTAAATTTACCAAGGCTTGATTTGTGACCCAAGATATGATCTATCCTGGAGAATGTTCCATGAGCACTTGAGAAAAATGTGTATTCTGTTGTTTTTGATGGAATGTCCTATAAATATCAATTAAGTCCATCTTGTTTAATGTATCATTTAAAGCTTGTGTTTCCTTATTGATTTTCATTTTGGATGATCTGTCCATTGGTGAAAGTGGGGTGTTAAAGTCCCTTACTATGATTGTGTTACTGTCGATTTCTCCTTTTATGGCTGTTAGTATTTGCCTTATGTATTGAGGTGCTCCTATGTTGGGTGCATAAATATTTACAATTGTTATATCTTCTTCTTGGATCGATCCCTTGATCATTATGTAGTGTCCTTCTTTGTCTCTTCTAGTAGTCTTTATTTTAAAGTCTATTTTGTCTGATATGAGAATTGCTACTCCAGCTTTCTTTTGGTTTCCATTTGCATGGAATATCTTTTTCCATCCCCTTACTTTCAATCTGTATGTGTCTCTAGGTCTGAAGTGGGTCTCTTGTAGACAGCATACATATGGGTCTTGCTTTTGTATCCATTCAGCCAATCTGTGTCTTTTGGTGGGAGCATTTAGTTCATTTACATTTAAGGTAATTATCAATATGTATGTTCCTATTCCCATTTTCTTAATTATTTTGTTTTTGTTTTTGTAGGTCTTTTCCTTCTGTTGTGTTTCTTGCCTAGAGAAGTTCCTTTAGCATTTGTTGTAAAGCTGGTTTGGTGGTGCTGAACTCTCTCAGCTTTTGCTTGTCTGTAAACGTTTTAATTTCTTCATCAAATCTGAATGAGATCCTTGCTGGGTAGAGTAATCTTGGTTGCAGGTTTTTCTCCTTCTTCACTTTTAATATGTCCTGCCGCTCCCTTCTGGCTTGTAGAGTTTCTGCTGAGAGATCAGCTGTTATCCTGATGGGGATTCCCTTGTGTGTTATTTGTTGTTTTTGCCTTGCTGCTTTTAATATGATTTCTTTGTGTTTAATTTTTGACAGTTTGATTAATATGTGTCTTGGCGTATTTCTCCTTGGATTTATTCTGTACGGGACTCTCTGTGCCTCCTGGACTTGATTAACTATTTCCTTTTCCATATTAGGGAAGTTTCCAACTATAATCTCTTCAAATATTTTCTCAGTCCCTTTCTTTTTCTCTTCTTCTTCTGGAACCCCTATAATTCGAAGGTTGGTGCGTTTAATGTTGTCCCAGAGGTCTCTGAGACTGTCCTCTGTTCTTTTCATTCTTTTTTCTTTATTTTGCTCTGCAGCAGTTATTTCCACTATTTTATCTTCCACCTCACTTATCCGTTCTTCTGCCTCAGTTATTCTGCTATTGATCCCATCTAGAGTATTTTTCATTTCATTTGTTGTGTTTTTAATCGATGCTTGATTCATCTTTAGTTCTTCTAGGTCCTTGTTAACTGTTTCTTGCATTTTGTCTATTCTATTTTTAAGATTTCGGATCTTGGAAATAGAATCTTGGATCATCTTTACAATCATTATTCTGAATTCTTTTTCAGGTAGACTGCCTATTTCCTCTTCATTTGTTAGGTCTGGTGGGTTTTTATCTTGCTCCTTCTCCTGCTGTGTGTTTTTCTGTCTTCTCATTTCGCTTACGTTACTGTGTTTGGGGTCTCCTTTATGTAGGCTGCAGGTTCCTAGTTCCCGTTGTTTTTGGTGTCTGTCCCCAGTGGCTAAGGTTGGTTTAGTGAGTTGTGTAGGCTTTCTGGTGGAGGGGACTAGTGCCTGTGTTCTGGTTGATGAGGCTGGATCTTGTCTTTCTGATGAGCAGGTTCACGTCTCGTGGTGTGTTTTGGGGTGTCTGCGGACTTTTTATGATTTTAGGCAGCCTCTCTGCTAATGGTTGGGGTTGTGCTCCTGTCTTGCTAGTTGTTTGTCATAGGGCGTCCAGCACTATAGCCTGCTGGTCGTTGAGTGAAGCTGGGTGCTGGTGTTGAGATGGAGATCTCTGGAAGATGTTTGCCGTTTGATATTATGTGGAGCTGGGAGGTCTCTTGTGGACCAGTGTCCTGAAGTTGGCTCTCCCACCTCAGAGGCACAGCACTGACTCCTGGCTCCTCAATTTGGGATGATTTGTTGTCTATTCATGTATTCCATAGACGCAGGGTACATCAAGTTGATTGTGGAGCTTTAATCCTCTGCTTCTCAGGCTGCTGGAAGAGATTTCTCTTTCTCTTCTTTGTTCTCACAGCTCCCGGGTCTCAGCTTTGGATTTGGCCCCACCTCTGCATGTAGGTCATCAGAGGGCGTCTGTTCTGTGGTCAGACAGGACAGGGTTAAAGGAGCCGCTTCGGGGACTCTGGCTCACTCAGGCCCGGCGGGAGGGAGCGGCATGGAGTGCAGGGCGAGCCTGCAGCGGCAGAGGTTGGCGTGACGTTGCGCCAGCCCGAGGCGCACCGTGCGTTCTCCCAGGGAAGTCGTCCCTGGATCCCGGGACCCCGGCAGTCACGGGATGCACAGGCTCCCGGAAGGGTGGCATGGACAGTGACCTGCGCTCACACACAGGCTTCTTGGCGGTGGCAGCAGCAGCCCCAGCATCCCACGCCCGTCTCTGTGCTTCGTGCTTTCAGCCGCAGCTCGCGCCCGTCTGTGGAGCTCCTTCAAGCAGCGTTCTTAATCCCCTCTCCTCGCGCACCAGGAAACCAAGAGGGAAGAAAAAGTCTCTTGCCTCTTCGGCAGCTCAAGAGTTTTCCCGGACTCCCTCCCGGCTACCTGTGGCACATTAGCCCCCTTCAGGCTGAGTTCTCGCTGCCAGCCCCAGTCCTCTCCCTGCGCTCTGACCGAAGCCCGAGCCTCAGCTTCCAGTGCTGCCTGCCCCGGCGGGCGAGCAGACAAGCCTCTTGGGCTGGTGAGTGCCGGTTGGCACCGATTCTCTGTGCGGGAATCTCTCCGCTTTGCCCTACCCAGGTACGTGGGGAGTTTCTTGCCTTTTGGGAGGTCTGAGGTCTTCTGCCAGCATTCAGTAGGTGTTCTGTAAGAGTTGTTCCATGTGTATCTGTACTTGTGGTGTATCTTTATAGAAGTTTGTCAGCCATTATTTTTTCAAATAAGCTTTCAGCCATTTCTCCATCTCTTCTTCTGGGACTCCAGTTAAGTATAACATTTCTTTTGATGGTATTTCATAATTTCCATAGGCTTTCTTCATTCCTTTTCATTCATTTTTGTTTGTTTGTTTCTCTGATTGGATAATTTCAATTGATCTGCCTTCTTGCTCACTGATTCTCTCTTTTGTTTGTTAAAGTGTGCTGTTGGAGTTCCCTATTGGATTCTTCCATTCAGTGATTGTATTTAGCTCCAAAATTTCTGTTTGGTTATTTTTTTTATGCTTTCTATCTCTTTATTGAACTTCTTTTGTTCTTGCACTGTTTCCCTGACATCATTAAATTGTTTATCTGTGTTCTCTTGTAGCTTTCTGAGCATCTGTAGAATAATTATTTTGAATTCTTTGTTGAACAGTTCCTTGAGCTCTATTTCTCTGGGGACAGTTGCTGGCGGTTTTTTGTATTCCTTTGGTAGAGATGTATTTTCCTGATTTTTTCATGATTCCTGTAGCCTTGAACATGTATCTGAACATTTGAAGGAGTAGTCAACTCTTCTAGACTTTATGGACTGACTTCAGTAACAGAAGCATTTCACCTATGAATAGAGGCACATTGTACCATGCTGTGACCTGTGTGTAGTGGTCCAGGGCGCCAAGTATGGGGGCTTGTGGTGGCACTGTGTCTGGGAAGCATGATGTCTCTTCAGTTTAGGCCAATTTGGTCCACAGCACTGACAACTATGTGGTCCTTGGTGAGCACAACACAGTGTGTGGGGGAGGTACGCAGTGGATGCAAAGACTGTTGGATTCCTTAGTGGCACCTCTAGATCTAGCAGCTAGGGACCAGGGCAGTCAGTGGTGCTGGTCAGAGTCAGTGGTGTGCACACACTCAGCTGCAGAGGCTAGCTGCAGACACCTGTGCCTGCACACTTTTTCCTTAAGCATGTGTGCTTCAGTGGAGGCTGATGGTGGGAGTTGGGCTAGGGACATGCAGGTACACAGCTAGAAGGGCTAGTTATGGGTAGATGTGATGTTGCCAGCCAGTGATTAATCCAGGCCCACAAACAGCTGCAGGGGCTGTGGCGTTCCATGTGATCACCTGTGGCTCCAACTCTCCCTGCCCATCTCACCCCGGGCATGTGTACTGCAGTGGAAGCTGGTGGCTGATGATAGGATCCAGGCTGGAAGCATGCAGGCACACAGCTGAAGAGGTTAGCTATGGGTGGGTGTGGTAGTGCTGGACAGTGACAGAAGACGGCGCCTGATCTGGGATCAGAAGCTGCTCCACGAGCCCTGGCTTTTGGTGTGCCCACTGTGGCTGCACGCTCTTCCTTAGGGTATGAAAGCTACAGTGGAGGCATCAGGCTAGTTCCATGTAGATGCACAGCTGGAGGCCCCAAGCAGAAACACAGTGATGAAAGTCACCCAGGGTGCTTAGGCTGGCATTTTTCACTCATGCAGATGCAGAGGCTCAACATGGCTATGTGTGTGGCTCCTGGGCTCTGGCAGTAGCAGGGAGGGACTCAGGCAGCTAGCAACTTATACTTGCATAGCTTCAGGATCCTGGATGGCTGTTGGTATGGTTCCTGGGCTCTGGCAGGGGTGGGAGGAGGGAAGGAGTTGGAAGGAACTCAGATGGCTGGCATCAGCAAATGCAAATACCTGTGGAGTGAAAGCTGGTGAAATATGCAGGCAATCCACAGCAACTGTACTGGCTGTTGGTTTCCTCAGTGGTGAAATTTGCTGAATTCGTCTGCAGAGCAGGTCTTTGTGAACTATGATTGCTCCTGCTGTATGTCTGTTAATAATAGCCTCTGCTTTTCTTCCTTGTTCCTAGCTGGCTCTATACATTTCAGCTTTGCTGGTCTAGGTGGGGTGAAACCAAAGTGGGAACTTTCTGCAATGCCTCAAGAGGTTGCATAAGCTGTTTGCTCACCCCTACTCTTCCTTTCCTAGAGAGAGGAATTCTTTCTTGGTGGAAGTGCTTTCTTGGTGCTGAACAAGTTGCTTTGGGAGATGGGATGTTGCAGATGGAATGAAGTTGTCTTCTTTCTCTGCTTGTGTGGTTCTCAAAAATCCTCAGTTTTTTGTTCCACTGTGTTGCTAAAATTCCTAGGTGGACTCTGGAGGTTTTCCAGAGCTGTTTTTATTTATGGATAGCTGTTCAATCATTGAACTTTTGGGGGGGTATGTTGGGGAAGCAGGGTTCTCCTGCATTTCAGTTTTCCCCAGAAACTAATGGCTGATTTTTCATCAAAAACCATGGAGGCCAGAAGGCATACTTAAAGTGTGAAAAGAAAAAAAATAGTCAATTAAGAATTCTATATCTGCCAAAACTATTCATCAGAACTGAAGGAGAAATCAAGACAGTTCCAAACAAACAAAATCAGAAGAATTTGTCACCAGTAGACTTGCCCTACAAGAAATGCAAAAGGGAGTCCTTCAGGCTGAAAGAGAAGGATGCTAGATAGCCATAGGCAGAAATAAAGAACACCGGTAAAGGTAATTAAATAGGTAAATATAAAATTCAGTATTATTTTATTATTGGTTTATAACTTTTATTTTTACTACATGATTTGAAAGACAAATTCATAAAACAATAATTATAAGTCAATGCTAGTGGATAGACATTGTATAAAGATGTAAGTTATGACAATAACATCATAAAGAGGAAAGGACAGAGGTGTCTAGGAGTATAAGAGCAGAGTTTTGCATGCTACTGAAGTTGTTAGTATTAATTCAAATTAAAATGTTATGAATTCAATATGTTACTTATAATCCCCAGGATAACCACGAAGAAAATAACTCAAAAATATACAAAAAGGAAAATGAGAAGGGATCCAAAATGGAACACGACAACAAAAAATCAATTAAACACAAATGAAGGCAGTAATGGTGGTAATGAGGAAGGAAAAGCTATAAGACATATAGAAAAAAATAGCAAAATGGTTGAAGCAAATTCTTCCTTATCAGTAATAAGTTTAAATGTAAATAGAGTAAACTCTGTAATCAAAAGGCATAGATTGGCAGAATGGATGAAAATATTATGACCAAACTATATGCTGTCTACAAGAGACTCAATTTAATCAAAAGAAACTGGTAGGTTGAAAGTGAAATTATGGAAAGAATACTCCACACAAATAGTAACTAAAAGAGAACTGGGGTAGTTATACAAATATCATACTAAACAGACTTTAATTCAAAATGTGTTTCAAGGTACAAAAAAGGACATTACATATTGATTAAAAGGTCAATTCACCAATGAGCTATAATTATAAACATACACACAATTAACAAGACCATCACAAAATATATGAAGCAAAAACAGGCAAAACAGAAGGGAGAAATAGTTCTGCAATAATAGTTCTATACTTCAATACTCCACTGTCAGTAATGGGTAGAACAACAACCCATAAACAGAAGATCAATAATAAAGAACTTGCAAAACACTATAAACCAACTAGAACAAATAACATATACACAATGCTCTGCTGGCAATAGCAGAATACATACTTTTCTCAAGTGCACATGGAGCATTCTCTAGGATACACCATAAATTGAGCCCCAAGTCTCAGTTAATTTAAAAAGAATAAAATCATACGAAATATCTTTTGTGGTGACAAAGGAATGAAACTGAAAATCAATAACAAGTGAAACTGGAAAATTCACAAATATGTGGAAATGGAAAAACACACTATTAAACAATCAGCAGGTCAAAGAATACATCACAAGGAAAATTAGAAAATACTTAGAAATGGATTAAAATGAAAATACAACCTAAACAAAACATATGGGATGCAGCAAGGCAGTGCTCAAACAGAGATTTATAGCTATAAAAACATATTTTTAAAAAGAAACAATATATCAAACCAATAACCTAACTCTACACCTTAAGGAAATAGGAAATTAAAATAGCAAACTAAATCCAAAATTAGCAGAAGGAAGGAAATAATAAAAATTAGTTATAATATTGTAAATATTTACAAATATTGTAAATAAAGTATATTTCAGTTAAGTAATTACTTAAATTTTTAAATGGTGTTGGCAAGTTTATGAGAGAACAGACACACACACACTCTTATGCACCATTATTGGGGATGTATAGCAAATGTATAGGGCAAATTAGCAGTATCAAAAATTTTAATGTCTATATATCCTTTGACCCAGGAATTTTTTTAGGATGCTACCATATAAAAAATATCCTCACATAAGCCCAAAGATATTTATTGCAACATTATTCATAATGGAGGGGGGAAATCCCTGGAAGTAACTTAAATTTCCATTAATAAGTGAGTGTTTAAATAAATTATGTTAACATTCAGATTCTTGAATAGTATGACTCCACGAAAAAGAATTTATATGGAAAGAACTACATGGCATATTGCCATGTGGTCAAATGGAAAAAAAGGAAATTGCAGATCATTATAGAATATGATTCCATTTATGTTAATATACTATTTTTTTTTTTTTTTGCTGTACACGGGCCTCTCACTGTTGTGGCCTCTCCTGCTGCAGAGCACAGGCTCTGGACACACAGGCTCAGCGGCCATGGCTCACGGGCCCAGCCGCTCCACGGCATGTGGGATCTTCCCAGACCAGGGCACGAACCCGTGTCCCCTGCATCGGCAGGCGGACTCTCAACCACTGCGCCACCAGGGAAGCCTCATTTATATTAATATACTATTAATGATGATAATCTGCTCCACAGATGAAATTGCCTGGTTATGACATAGTCCTGCTGCCCTAGGATTGAGAAGGAAAAGAGAAGAAGAGAGTGAGGAGAAGAAAATTACAAAGGGATAAGGAGTTGGTAATAAAAAGAGGAAATAGAGAACTTCAAATTTTTAACTGTATATCCTGAAAGGGAGAATAGTGCTTAAAGAGTATAGGTTCTGGAACCAGACTGCCTGAGTTCATAGTTGGACTCTGAACTTACTATCTGGGTAATCATCAGTAAGTTGTCTCACTTCTCTGAGCCCTAGTTTCTTCATCTGTAACATGGGAATAATAATACCTTTCTCATAAGGTCCTTATGAGGATGGGCTAAATTTATCCATGTAAAGCACTTAACAAAGGTGCATAGTAAGCACTCAATCAACATTAGCTGTTATTTCTTTGGACCAGGCACTGTGTTGTGTTTTCTGTACATGATGTTATTGAATTGTTACAATGACCTGGATGTCATCTATGGAAGCTAACTGTTACAGAGCCCTTCCCTCTTGTGCTACAGTTGCTTCTGACTTTTACTGACCTCCTTTTACAGTTGAGGAAAATGAGAGTCAGAGAGAGAGATGGTTTTGCTCAAGGTGCCCTAGCCATATAGAGATGGTCTAATTCCAAAGCCCAGCAAACTAATTTTACTACTCCAGAGGGAGAAGGGAAAGAAAATAGAGAGGGGAGAGCCGGTGCTGGGTGACGGGGGGAGACAAGAGGGGACTACATTGGGTTTTATCTCTAGCAAGGGCCTGAGATACCTTTGGGGCCAATGCAGGGCCAGGCCAGCAGAAGGCGGAGTGGGTGGAGCTGAGCCAAGGGAGAAGGGATAAAAACCAGGTCCTGACCCACAACACCCAACCCGTCGTTCGTTCGTCCTCAGTGCAGGGCAACAGGTAAGTGTTGCTTTCAGCCTGGTGCCCTCTTTCTTGGTCTGCCTGCCCACCTCAAGGCTGTATATGCTGACTCTCTGGCTTGACTAGATCTGACTTTGTCTGTTCCTTAGAGTCTGTCACTCTGTCATTTTCTTCCCCCCCACCCCCCATGTCTCTTCCTGTCTTTCCCAGTTTTCAGCTTTCCTTTGTCTTTTTTCCTCCTTGTTTCCTCTCCTCTGTTAGTTTTCAAGATCACTCACTTTACTTCATCATTCTCTGACACTCTAGCTTTCTCTTATTTTTCTTTCATCTGAGGTCTATATGTATCTTTCCCTCTAAATCTCTCTTTCCCTTTCTCTTTCTTCTACTCTGTATCTCCCAGTCTTGCTGTTTTTCTATCTCTTCCATTCCTTCTCTGTCTCCCAGGAAGAGGTCTTGGTATTTTTTTTGGCAATTCTCCATTCCTCCCTCACTTTGACTCCTTCTCTCTCCTTGGCTGACAGCAGAGCTCAATGGGTCAGACCCCAGAGGGCCAGAGGTAGGGAGAGAAAACAAAGTGAATGTGGGGTGGTGGGAATGATGAATTGGGAAGGGGGAGATCTGAGGGAATTGAGAGATGAATAATTAGCAGAAATAAGGGGAGACGGTGGGAGAAGAATGGGGCCTTATGCTGAAAGTCAATTGATTTGTTTTCTCACCCTAATTCACTGTGAGGCAAATCATTCACCCTTTGAAAAAAAGGGCTTGGCCTATGATTTCCACAGCCTCTTCTAAGTTTGATTTCGTGATCTTCTAAATTTTTGTTTCTAAGAGTTTCTGATTCTGATTCCAGGAATCTAAAATTCTTTATGATTCTTCCATGATGAGGAGAGGGTGCTAGGAAGGGAAGTAAATCCTGATGCTTCCAACTCCTGAAGAGAAGTGACCACATCCCCTCCAGACTTAACTGATTCTTTCAAAGAAGGCCACAAAGGGGAGAGAGGGATCAAGGAATGCTGCAATGAGTGGTTTCTGGCTCTCTCCTGGGGTAGAGTTGTGGTTGGCCCCTCTGATCTCTGGGACTGCAGATTGGCTGCTGACACGAGAGAGGATTTTAAGGTGTAGGGAAAATCTTCTAGTAATGCTCTATCACTTGGCCCAAAATTTCACAGTTATCTCCTTGGGTAAAAGCATTGTTTTAAGAAGACCCTGGCAAAGATTGGTGCATAAGTTGTTAAATAATGGAATGAATGAATGTTCACCAGTGCCTGAAATTCCGCTTCAGTTAGAAATCTGTTCCTGTGGTAAAGGCATTGGTTACAACTCAAAATCAAGTGTCTCAGAAAGGGACCTGTTAGTGTAGGAGAGTGGATTTATGCCTGGAGTCAGGCTCTCAATCAGGATAATGTGTAGTAATATTAGAATCATAGATCCATAGTGGTTAAGTTAGTAGGCTCTGGAACCAGATTGACTAGGTTCAAATCCTGGTTCTCCTACTTAGTAGCTCTGTGACCTGAACAGGTTACTTAATCTTTTGGGCCCTCAGTTTCCTCATCTTTGAAATAAAGTTGATATTAGTATATAACTCACAGGGTTGTCATGAAGATTAAATAAGTCAATGTATGTGAAGCATTTACAAAAAGGTACGGCACAGTGAAAACTCTGTGAGTGTTTGACTGTTAGAACCAGATGGAATCTATGGAGCTATCTAGTCCAATGTTTTAGGAGAAACTGAGGCCCAGAGAGGGAAAATACAGAGCCCAAGTTCATATAGTAAGTTGTAACAGAATCAGGACAAGAATCAGGATTGAGACAAGAATCAGTGTTCCAGACCTGGTCTGGTGTATTCATGATGTTACTTCCCTTGGCTATACCTTCACTTTCCCTACATAGAAAATGTAGAATATAAAAAATAACAGATAACACTTTTTCAGCATTTACTCTAGGATAGGCACTCTTCTATATACTTTATATAGATTATCTTACTGAATCTTCACAACATCTCTGTGAAGTAGATTGTCCTTGTTATTATCTACATTTTAAAGATATAAGACATAGAGCAGAGACATGACTTTTCTAATGTCCCAGAGCTAGTGAGTGGTAGAAACAGTATTCAAATGCAAGTAGTCTGGCTCCAGAGGCTGTGCTCTTAATACCCTAAATTGCCTAAAATACTCCTTTGATTCGATTTTACTCACTCCAGTCTCATGATAGGTAGTAAGATAGAATGGAAACAGAGCCCAAGATGGGCAGGCAGAGTGAGGCAGGCAAATTCCAGGAAAGCAGTGTCAGAACAGAGAAACTGGAACTGAAGCTTGAAAGAACTTGATAATTCAACAAATTCCAAGAAGTAGCCTATATTTTCCCAGGTCCCTGAGAATATCATGGCTAAAAGCCCCTTAGAGATGATGTGTGTACTGAACTTCTGTTTTTATACCTGGGGGTGGGATTCACCATCATCCCCAGGCAGGACTGGACTTTGCTTCCAATCTTGGGGGTTTTTCTTCACATTACATACCCCAATGTTGTCATTATTGTTGTTAACGTTGGGGAAAGGAGTTTGCAGGAGCCTGGAACCTGGCCATCTGCTTTGCCTCCTCTCCCTGGGCCATCCGCCCCCCTCACCACCAATAGCTAGGGTCAGCCCCAGCCAGATGCATAGACATGATTCTAGAAAGGAACTCCTCTTCTCTTCCACACCCTGGTCTCAGCTTGGGGAGTGGTCAGACCCTAAATGTGATAAACACTGGGAGCCTTATCTGTGGTCTGCAGGCTCAGTCCCAAGCACTTTAGCCTTCGCAGGAAGGCAGGAGAAGGGAAACTCATATCTCCAGTTATAAGGTAGGCATCAAATCCAATTCATTACCTACCATATGAGGTAGACATAAACATTTGACAGCTGATGAAAGTTGAGACCCAAAGAGGGGAAGTGACTTTCTAAGAACGTCCAAGAAGGAGTTGGGGAGCTGGAAATGAAATAAGAAAAGCTAAGATTTTCTTTTAGGCACTTTCCTAAAGTCTTAACATGAGTTTCATTAGTCCTTTCAACACCCCTTGGCCTTTCCCAATTTCAGGACCCACACACCCTACCGCACATACCAACCTATGCTCTTATGACAGCCTGTGAGAGTTGGAGGGAGGATGCTCTGGGATGGAACAAGGGGAAGAGGCTGCTTTGTGAGTTAGGAAGAGGGTGTTTGCTCTATGAGATCTAAAAGGGAGGGGTATTGCTCTGTAAGAGGTGAAGGAGGTTGTCATATGATAACATGGCCACGAGTTCCTCCTGTTCACTTTTCCCTCACAACATAAAGCCTTAAATACTAGAGGTGCTGTTAGGTCCTACTAAGTAGCTCTCCTGGTGGTAGGAGGGCCTTAGTCTTGCCACATTCCTCCATCTCTCTCCCATTATCCTGTCCCATATCTTGTCTCACCCTCTGACGCTGGATCTCTAGTTTGTCCTTTTTCTTTTAATCTATTTCTCCCTCATGCTATCTCTAGTTCTCTTTGTCTTTATATGTCTCAGCCTTCCCTCATCCCAACCCCCAACCCACCTTAGCCATCTCTCTGTCCCTATCCTTTGATCTTAGCTCTAACTCAGTCTCACTCTCATCTCCCTCAGTAGGGAGGGCCAAGACCCTCTTCCCCTAACTCTTTGTTGTTCTCCCCCACCCACACAATCTCTGACAGAATTTCTCCTTTACCATTGTGCCTGACTGACTCTCTGCCTCTGCTGGATTCTCTCCTCTCCTGCTCTCAGTTTTCTGAGTCTTTGTATATTCCTCCATGCTCCTTGATTTTGCCTCATATCCCTTTTTTGTCCCTCTGTCTGTCTCTAACTCTGTCTGCTCTGTTTCTCTCTCTCTCTCTTCTCTCATCTTTTCTCTTTCATTCTCTCTCTCATCTCAGTCTCTTTCCCTACCTTCTGTATTTCCCATAATCCTCTTGTCCTCTGCTTTTCTGGATCAGTCCTCTTCTCCCTGTTCTTATCTCTACCGGTCCCCTTTCCTCTGGCTTTGATCTCTCTCCCACAATTTCTGTTGTAACTCCACTACTACCATTGCACCTTTGTTCTCTATTACTTTCCTCCTTTTATCTTTCCTAATTTTTCTTTCTTTATGATTTCTTCTCTATTCTCTTTCCTCTATTTGAGTCCCTGCTCATTCATTAATTTACTCCCAAATTCAACAAATATTTATTGAATGCCTACTATGTGTATTTTTTTTCTTATATTCTCCCCACCCCGATTCTCTCCTCTGTCTTAGTCTCTGCATCTTTCATTCACCCATAGATTTGTTTCCCAGATCCCTTGGGTCTTGCTTTCACCTACATCTCTATCTGATTTTCCAAAATCCAGGAGAAACTCCAAAGACAGTAAAATATCTGTCTGGTGACACATGGTACCCTTTTGTTCTATTCCCTGAATCTACTTAAGCTGGTACCTATGGCCTCAAGCTCCTTGTCTCTCTGACTGGGTCTGCTCAGGAAACACTCTGAGTGAAGCCTCATGAGCCTTGGTCAAGGACATCTGTCTGCATTAGCAGGTTGAATCTTCATTTGGCTGAGGCCAATATTCTTAGAAAGAGTCTTAGCCTTAAGTGTTGATCAAAGGGTTGGTGGGTTGTCAACTCTCATCTTGCCACACACAATCACACTTCAATGATCCTTACCATCACAGAGGGGGTCAGTGGCAGAGTCTGAATCAGAATTCAGGCTTTCTGACCTCCAGTGGGAACTCTTTTCTTCACCTCTTTTTAATGATCAGTTTCCTGTTTCTTCCTCTCTGATGCCCTATTCATACATTTTAATATTTGGAAAGTTCTTACCCTGAAATGACAATAAAGGCATTTCTGGGGAGGGAGGCAAGCATTGGGTGAGAAGCTAAAGGCAAAGGATCAAACACAAGAATGACCCTTGGCTTTCAGCCAGGTCTTCATGGTGGAATCTCATCTCTTCCACATCTTATGCAGAACTTCGGGCTCAAGAGGGTGGCAGCAGCCATGTTGCTACAGCGTTGCCCAGTGCTTATCCGGAGCCCCACAGCCCTCCTGGGCAAGATGATTAAGACTCACCAGTTCCTGTTTGGTATTGGACGCTGTCCCATCCTGGCCACCCAAGGAACAACCTGTTCTCAAATCCACCTTAAGGCAACCAAGGCTGGAGGGGGTAAGAAGTCACCGCTGGCAAATGGGGAAGAATGTCTGGGTCCTAGAGATAAGGTTCCAAGTCATACTGGTCATCATTACCTAATAATTGGAAGGGTTCATGTGAAAAGTATCAAGGAAGAATGAGCTTGCCTAAAAATACACTGGCCTCTGACTTCTGGCAGTATCTCTAAAAGGAGTTTCACTCTTATGCCCCTCATATTCTATATACTCCAGTCATGCTGAAACTACTTAAAGTTGTCTGGATTAACTTTGTTTTCTTAAGTTTCTGTGTCTTTGCACCTGTCAAATGACTCTCTCCCATTATCTTTACTAGAGTATCTCATACTTCTCATGCAACATTTAACTTGGGCATCATCTCCTCTATGAAGCCTACCTAGACTTCCAGCCTGTCCAAATCCAATTCTGGGTCACGTCCCTTTCCTCTTCTAGCCCATGTCCTCCCTCCCATCCCAGCACTGTTCATAATGTGTCTTCAGTATGTGCCATTCCCAACAACTCAGGAACTCCCCTAGGGACCAGATACATCCATCTCTGTGTCTCTACCATAGCCTGAGATAGAGCTTTGAGATATAGTACTTCTCAGTGGCCACTGTTAAACTTACAGCTAGAAGTTCACTGCCACTTATTCTCTTAACTTTGCATAGACTCTCCATCTTGGGCCAAGAGCCACTGTCCTTTCATGCTGTTGGAACTCCAGGATGGGAAGAGTAAAATTGTGCAGAAGGCAGCCCCAGAAGTCCAGGAGGATGTGAAGACTTTCAAGACAGGTTGGAGTTAAGTTCCACCTCATGTAACCTCTACACCTAATGCTTGATTTCACTTTATTACAGTCTTGATCTCGGCAGCTCAGGGCAGCTAGTATACATTTCATGATGGAAGTCCAGTCTTTTCCAGGGGAACCATGATACTCAATAGCACAGACTGTGCACTGAAATGCACCCTCCCCAACACACATACATGCTTCTGTAACTTTTAGCTATTAGTCTAAAATGAACCCTCTAGAGTTCTGCTGCCTCTCTCCCAAGTGGCTAAATGGATTCCAACAGCCTGGGCTCCCACATTTAAGCAATACCACTCTATGACAATCTGGATTTGCATAAAAGAGTGAGTTTTGGAAGCAGGTACATACTTTAGAAGGGTATGGAGCCCAGGTGAACTCAATTGGTGCAGACCACTGAAGGCCATACTTGAGAGTTGGCCACACTTGAGAGTTGGCCATACAGTCAACATCTTTCATAGACCCTTTTGGGATATAATTAAGAGTAAAAATTTCAAAATTGAATTTTAATGACTTTCAGAAAAGAAGAGTAAGGTACACTGCCCTGCATCTACCTTCCAAGTGCAAGACTCAGCATTGCTGCTCCAGTTATCTCACCCAAGGGAAAGTCCTAGTGAAGAGAAGTGTAATTCAGCCTATGGATGGTTTCCTGACATATAAGTCTCCACTTGGGGAGATGAGAAAGGGCTCAGTTTGCAGAATATTTCTTCTCTCTGTACAAGGCTTTCCTCCTTCCTAAGCTTGAATATTTTTATGTTGTATTGCGTTTAAAGAAGATAGCACATGCTTTCTTTTCCCCCCCTTTTTTTCATGGCCAATGAATCCCATACTCCTTCTCAGACCTGCCCATCTCCCTGGCCTCAACCAGCCTGAGGAAGCCATTCTTCAGTCCCCAGGAGTCAGAGAAAAATTCAGAGAAGGTCACACACCTGATTCAGAACAACATGGCTGGTGAGTTTGCTGAGGAGGAAGTAAAAGGGGTAGGAATATGGAAGGAATGCTGAAAGGGCTTCTGACACAGTAGAGGCAATGTCAAGGAAGCACTTTAGAGCCAAAGGGAATCTGAGTTTAAATTTTAATGCTGGCACTTGCTGTATCTGCATGCTTTAGAAAGTAAGTCACTTCCCTCCAGTGAGATTTTAATAACTCAACAAGTTATTATGAGAAGGAAATAAAATTACACTTATGGAAGTGCTTCTAACTTGTTATGAAGCTTCATTAAATATTAGGTGTATTCCTATTATTTCTTCTCCATGTTTCCCTCAAAAACTCTCATCCTTCACAGAGAGCCTTTTCCCCCTCTCTTATATGTGTTTATATTCATTTTTTATAATAGAATGTTTTATTTTCCCAATATAAAAATAATATAAAGAGGGAAATTTAAAGCACTCAGAGTTCCATCATCCACCATTAGCTTTTTGTCATACTTTTTCCAGATATTTTCCTGTGACTAAACACACACACACACACACACACACATGCACACACACACACACACACAAAACTACACTTCCCTCCACACACATGTTTTTATTAGAAATATGATCTTCTTCCACCTGGAGTTTGTTATTATGTTTTGTTCACTTAACAATATGTCATGGGCATTATTCCATGTCCCTAAACATAGAGCTGCATAATAATTATTAATGGTTGAAATGTGTTCTGTAGCATGAATGCAACATCATTTAGTTAACCAAGCATCTATATTTCAGGTAATTGTTTCCAATTTTTTGTGTGTATTCTTCCACTCTACATTGTATGTTGGTCTTACATACATATAAATGTATCCAAAGATAATATATAGTATTATCTTAGACTTAGTGTGGCTGTACTAGAGAGTATTTAGCTATTCCTCTATTGGGTTGCTTCCAATTTTTCCTATTACAAACAGAGGTGCAACAAACATCCTTGAATGTACCTCATGTATATAGGTAAGTGTTCCTCTAGAATAGACACTAAGAGGCGACAATTCTCAGAACGTAAGGGTGTGTACATTTTCAATATTAATAAATATTGCCAATTAGTCCTCCAAAGTGGTGTACCAGTTATCAAAGAGAATCCATATTCTCACACGCTCTCCAGCACTTAGTATTATCACATTTAAAATCTTTATCAATTTGATGAGTGAAAATTTGTTTTTGCCGTTTGATTTCCCCCAATTAAGCATCTTTCTCTACATTTATTGAATTGTCTGTTTATATTCTTTGCCCTCTTTTCTATTGGGTTAAAATTTTCCATAGTAATTGTTCAGAGTTTCTAAAAAATAAATTCTGGATATCAATTTTTCTGTTAAACATGCTGCAAATATTCCCCTAGGTGTGTCAGCATTTGCATTTTAAAAACTCTTGGTACATATTTCCAAACATCCCCGCAGCAAAGATGTTTCCAATTTACACCCCTACCATATAAGTTGCCATCTGCAACAATCATGATTTCTGTCTCATGGATAGAGTTCTGGAGTTCAACAAGCCCACTGGCATACATAATTTCAATTTATCCTAAAAGTAGTGTTGCTCCATTTTGTAGTGGTAATGGTTAAAGAAGTAGACTCTAGGTCACTTATTTGTAGGCCACTTATGTGCTGTATGACCTTGGTCAAGTTACCTAACCTCCATAAGCCTCTGTTTCCACACTTGTAAAATGGAGATACTAATAGAACTTTCCACATAGGGTTGTTATGAGGAATAAATGAAATAATATCTATAAGTTCCTAAGAGAGGGTATTACATGTAATAGGCACTTATTAAATGTTGGCTATAATAATATTATTTAAAATTATTATTATTATTATTACTACTACTACTATATTACAATAATCACAATACTACTACTATGTGCCAGACACTAGTTTGGGTGTATTACATTCTGTTTGTCATCAGATTGTCACAATTCTGCAAGGAAGATATTATTAATCCCATTCTACAGATGAGGAAATTAAAACTAAGAGGATTCACGACTTGCTCAAGATCACACAACTAGGAAGTGGCAGAGCTATGACTAGAAACTAGACCCATCAAGATTCTTCCACTGAAACTAGAAGTAGTGATTCTAGTAAGGAGGGTGCCATACTAACCTTGGGAAAAGAGATGAGGCCATGCCAAGGGTAGGAAGCCTGAGTGAATGTATAAATAAACTACTAAGTGAATGAGCCAGTGAGTAAGCAAAGGGATGGTTGAATGAAATAGTAGAGAGTTAATGTGACCCAGTAAGTTAATGACTGATCAAATAAATGAATAAATTGAAAGAGAATTGGAGAACACCAAATCAACAGCATGAATAAAATATGGACTAGCCAGGAAGTAATTTAAAATGAATTCTTCTCATCCCCATTTCTACTCCTGCAGGAAACCATGTCTTTGGTTATGACCAGTTTTTTAGGAACAAGATCATGGAGAAGAAACAGGACCACACCTACCGTGTTTTCAAGACTGTGAACCGCTGGGCTGATGCATACCCCTTTGCTGAACACTTCTTTGAGGCATCTGTGGCTTCAAAGGATGTGTCTGTCTGGTGTAGTAATGACTACCTGGGCATGAGCCGGCACCCTCGGGTCTTGCAAGCCACACAGTGAGTAGTAGGGTCTGAGCCATGAGCTGTGGGGAGACTTCCAGAGAAGAGCCAGAGCCACGCATGGAAGGAAAAGGCAGAGCTGACAGTGGAAACCTTGTTTCCACCCAACACCCCTTTTGTCCAAGGTCCTCCAGCAAATCTAATCCTCAGACATGAACTAAGTCAACAAGCCATGTTTTCCAAACTCTTTGGTGTCCAGTGCTACAAAGGAAAGGATGAGAAGTCGAGCAAGGCCCACTCTCTATGAGTTCTTACTCTGGCTGCAGAATGAGTATTGCCAGAGATGATGTGCAAACTCCTCTAGAAGGTCTTCCAAGCTAATCAAGCTCAACCTGGCTTCTCCCTTCATCCCTGAGTGCTTTCAGCCTGAGAAGGAAGGTCCATTTATCCCCATTGTCCCCAGCCTGCCCTCTACTTGGTCATATAGGACACAGCTCATAGAGAATCACTAAGTCAATACTGATCCCCTTCAAGGAAGAGAAACCTACCCAGTTCCTCAGAATCTGACAAGAGCTTCTTCTCCTTGTTCCCCCTCTGTTTTCTCCTTGCCAGAGAGACCCTGCAGCGTCACGGAGCTGGAGCTGGTGGCACCCGCAACATCTCGGGTACCAGCAGGTTTCACGTTGAGCTGGAACAAGAGCTGGCTGAGCTGCACCAGAAGGACTCAGCCCTGCTCTTCTCTTCCTGCTTTGTGGCCAATGACTCTACTCTCTTCACCTTGGCCAAGATCTTGCCGGGTAAGCCTGGTGCCTGAGCTTTGTTCAGGGGTGGTATCCTGCACTACAGCATCCAGGTTTACTGCCTCCATCACTCCTTCGCTGTCTTCTGGGTAAGAAGGACACTTCCTTCTTACCTACCTTGCATCTCCTCAACACTGGATGACTATATCCCAACCTCACAGAAAGGTAACATTATAAATTTATCATTTCCCAACTCGACTTTACTCTTAACACTTATAAACAGTCCTTTTATGTCCCTACATCAACTTTTTCAAACTTTCTTCCCCCTTCTAAAACCTGTAGCTACCTCCTCCTTCAGTCTTAGCAAATAACCTCACATCTTACAACACAAAGAAAACAGAAGCCACCAGACAGGAGCTCCTTTAACTTACAGCCACCAAATCCACAAATTCATCTGACTGTTCATGTACCCTTCTTTAATTTTTTCTTTTACAAATTGAAAGCGCATCTCTCCTTCTGCCTAAAGCCAATCCCTTCATTTATACACTAGATCCCATCTGAATCCCATCTTCCTACTCCCCCATTCTCTAGCCAATAATGTCTTCAACTCATATGCCTGTCATCCTTCCATCATAGCCCAACCCTCGATGAATGTAACTCTCCACCGTTTTTTGTTTGTTTGTTTGTTTGTTTTTTCGGTACGCGGGCCTCTCACTGCTGTGGCCTCTCCTGTTGCGGAGCACAGGCTCCGGACGCAAAAGCTCAGTGGCCATGGCTCACGGGCCCAGCCGCTCCGCGGCATGTGGGATCCTCCCGGACCGGGGCACGAACCCATGTCCCCTGCATCGGCAGGCGGACTCTCAACCACTGCGCCACCAGGGAAGCCCTCTCCACCTTCTTTATGTCAATCCTGGTCTTATATACTTGCTCAGATGGGAGCCACTAAAAATTCATTATCCCCAACGTCTACCAGGTCCTCTATGCTGCCTGGCAATCCTGTTTTCATAGTCAGCTCTCCAAGTCTCCAAGGTAACTTTGCCAAACCCCGTTCTCCTCAGCCTTCTTACACCTCCACCTCACCTTCAACCACAGCAAATGACTTCACCTCCTACCACACGAAAAATAGAAGACCCCACGCAGTAATGTCCTCAGCTTCTTGCCTCAAACTACTTATAAACTCATGAGCATTCCCCCAGGTCCTCTCCTCTCTCCTTCTCTCCTGTCACAGTAGAAGAGGTGCCCTTTTTCTTGTTGACTAATTCTTACATTGGTGCTCTGTGTCCTCTACCTCTTCAGGAACCTTGATCTATGAGTTCTCTCTCTCCCTCCTGTATCTTTAGCCTCTCCCTCTCTTTAAAAATGTTGAAGTCTTTTGCATCTCAAAAAACCCCCACCACTTTCCCTCATCACTCTCTAGCTACTGCCCTTCTCTCTCCTCCCTATAACAGCCAAACTGCTTGAGAGAAGTCTCCACACTTGTTATCCAATTCCTCACTTCCTGTCGATTTTTCAGCACACTGTAAACACCTCCACTGCTTCTCAGAAACTTTTTCCGAGATCACACATAGCCCCAGCTAAAGCCAACATCTTTGGGAATGTTTTCAGTGAACCCCCTCTTCAGCCTTTGGAATTCAACTTCTCTCCATTTCCTCTGCCACCATCCTCACCTAGACCAACATCATTTTCTTGATTTCACCTTTGCCCTCCTACAATATATTCTTCACAACAATCAGATCATATTTTTAAAATGCAAACCTATCTTTGTTACTCCCCTGCCCCAAACCCTTTAATAGATCCCCACTGCCCTTAGAACCAAATCCAAACTCTTTATAATGCCTTCTAAAGCCCTCAATAATCTGGCCTTTACCTATCTCTTCAGGATCATCTTTTGACACCCCTCCTCTCACTCTTTCATTCAGTAATATATTAATTTATATATTCACTCACTCACTTGAAAATCAGTAATTTGGTTTTTTATCCATTCATTCAGGAAAGGTTTGCTTAACATCTAAAGTACACTTAGACTCAATCTGGGTACCAGAGACAGAAAGATAAAAAGATGTGGCTCCTGCTCCCTAGAAACTCCCAGTCTACTTATCTTTCACAGCAGGTCCTCCAGGAAGTCATGCCTGATTTCCACAGGTAGAAGTGATTCCTTACTCTAATGAAAGGCCACAGTTCCTTGACGTCAGTACAGTTTTGGGGGCCCAGGAATCAACTCCATCCACCAATTTCCCATCTCTACCTGTTCTCCCAGCATTGTCCAGTAAAAAGCCCTGCATTCCTCAGGTCCTAGAGAAAGGTCTTCCCCTCTCTGGACCTTAGCTTCCTCACTTGTACAGTAAAGGGATTAGATTCCATGGTCACCAATGGCCCTTCCAGCTCTGACTTCTCATGAGCTTATGATTCAAATTGTGAAAGTCTGATGAGTGACTACCCTGTAACTATAAGCAGAGGGATGCTACCTGGAAGAGGTGGGATTTCATCTAGATCAGGAAGAATCTAGCATCAGTCCAAATCATCAAACATTCCCTGGGATAAACTCCTTTCTAAGGCTTAATCTTGGTGTCTAGGAGAAGGAACCTAGGCCCTGTCCTCAGGAAACTCTGGAACTTCTTGGGAAATTCAAATTTCCTCCACCCCAAGATAGTCAAAGGCCAGACCAGAGTTAGAAATGCCTGGAGGGAAGAGTGTAGGGGTCAGAATTTCAGGGCAGAGGAGTTCTTCCAAGAGAGGAAGAGGTGTTACAAAGGCTTCCAGAGGATGGAGAAGCAGAGCAGAGTCTTTAAAGGGAGGAAAGGGTTGGCTCTCTGTCCCTGCCAGGTCAATCCTGAGGTTGAAGTGTGAATACTGGGACAGAAGCTTAAGCGTCATGCATCTGGTTCTTCAGGGTGCGAGATTTACTCAGATGCAGGCAACCATGCTTCAATGATCCAAGGTATCCGCAATAGTGGAGCAGTGAAGTTTGTCTTCAGGCACAATGACCCTGACCACCTGAAGAAACTTCTAAAGAAGTCTAACCCTGAGACACCCAAAATTGTGGCCTTTGAGACTGTTCACTCCATGGATGGTAAGCATATGTGTGAGTGTATGTTTACTAAAATTGGTCTCACAAAAACTATGATGATAATGATAACAGCTAACATTTATAGAGTGCTTATTATGTGCCAAGCAAAACTATTAGTATTTTACATGTATTAATTCACTTAATCTTCACAACGATTCTATGAGGTAGGTGCTATCATTATTTCTGTTTATTTATATGAGGAAATTGAGACATAAACAAGTGAAGTGACTTGCCCTAGGTCACACAGCCAGTAAATGCCAAAGGATGGAGGCAGCTATTACACTGATCTCAAAGGTTAAGAAACTAAAGTGCAGAGACAGTCTGAAATTTGTCTTGGTTGGCTCAGTAAATTGGTGCCAACGTGAGGACTTGCACCCTAGGATGTACGATTCCAATTCCTTCACATGACACTCCCTCCATTAGAAGTGCAAATCAATCATCCCAGTGTCCGGTTTCTGCAACAGAAAATTTCACAAACAATTGCCTGGGAGATTTTTCAGGGTCCAATATCATCCTACCTCTTTTCTTTCCCCAAATGAAACAATGCTCGAATCATTCTATTGTTGTCCCTTTTAAGCAGAAATAGTGTGTTTTAGGCATAACTTTCTGGATTTATTAAAAGGAAGAAGTCCTCACTTCATTTCAACTTGTCACTTTTCCAAGTGAAACAAAGGAGAGTCCACTGTATTCTCTGATTTAGCCAATGTAAGTGCCATCACATCAAGCAATGGTGATGCACAGGCTGTTGAACCAAACTATCCATGTTCAAGTCCCAGCATGACAACTTACTAGCTTGGGCAAGTTTCTTAATTGCTCTGTGTCTCAGTTGCCTTACTTTTAAAAATGGAGATGATAATAATAGAGTAGCTGCGAGAATTTAAGTAAGTTCATTTATATAATGAATTTATTGTCATGCCCTCTTTCACAGTTCTACAACTAACAATGATTGTATTTCTAACACTGAGACTACTCTAATTCATTCATTTTTTTTTTTTTGGCCACACTGCATGTCTTGTGGGATCTTAGCTCCCCAACCAGGAATCAAACCTGGGCCCTCAGCAGTGAGAGCACAGAGTCCTAACCACTGGACCACTAGGGAATTCCCTCTAAATCATTATTTCTGTAGTGAAAGCCATGTTGGAACCATTCTACTTCCTTACATTTGCAAATGAATGGTTCCTTATTCTTTTGGTGGAAACCCTGCCTAAATCGTCAACCATAGGGCTGAATTCCTCCCACTGAAATGATGCTTGAGCCATCACACTGTCCTCTTTGTCTTGGGCTCCAACTCCTGTGGTTTTCTCCCCTCCTGTTGTCCCAGCTCATATACTTTTATCCAGGCCTGGAGTCCCTGTTCCCACCAGAAGAAGTTTCTTCTGTATTCCAACTCCCTGTACCATTAGTTTCCAGTGATGGGGAATGGCAGAAGTTTGGGTTCTTGTATATGTAGAGTGGCCACAGAGTCTATACATGAGAGTCACAGCCATCTGAAGACCTTATAAATGACTATCAGCATAGAAGATGTCTAGAATAACAGGGAAAAATGGTAAATCTGCATGGAAAATGTACAGGAACACACGGATTACTTCTAATTCACTTTCATTCAGTATATTGAGACTGAGTCTGTGGGTGGGGGCCCTCAGGTAACAACACTGACAGAGATGAGACAGAAATATATCCCCACAGAGACACAGAAAAGACAGAAACAGAGGCACAAAGAAACTCAGAAAGAGCCAAAGCTATAGAGAAAAAAAGTCTGAAGTCAGAAAGGTAGATAAAAAAGGGACACAAACAGTAAGAAAGAGAGAAGTGAGAGATGAAGGTGAGGGAGGGAGTGAGAGAGACACTGACAAAGAGAGGAAGGAAGGGGAGAGGAGAGAGAAAAACAAAGGCAGAGATAGAAAAACAGAGAAACAAAGATGGAAATCGCCACAAAAAGAGAGAGAGTGACAAAAAGCCAGAAAGACAGAAATAGGGAGGACCAGTGAAGAATAACAACATTGACAGGGCTGCCAACAGTACTTGGCTGAGGGGGTGAGCAGAATCTAAAATCAGGACTACATTAACCTGGAGCAAAAGGTTATTTTATTTATTTATTTATTTTTTGCGGTACGTGGGCCTCTCACTGTTGTGGCCTCTCCCGCTGTGGAGCACAGGCTCCGGACGCGCAGGCCCAGCGGCCATGGCTCACGGGCCAAGCCGCTCCGCGGCACGTGGGATCTTCCTGGACTGAGGAACGAACCCGCGTCCCCTGCATCGGCAGGCGGACTCTCAACCACTGCATCACCAGGGAAGCCCTACTTTTTTTTTTCAATTTATTTAAACAAAGGCATCATATAGGCTAGTGCCAATCCTAGATGGAAATACACAGACTTGTACGGAAAAAAAAAAAAAAGAAGCAGAGAGAGGCTGGCAAATAGCATAAACAAGATGACAGATATTATCAGAATGAAGTAAAAGTAGAAAGAGAGGTAAGCCTTAATCACAGGTTGGGGAAAACACACACACACACAGCTTGGGTGGGTGTGGGGTGAAATTAGTCAACACATATAGAAAGGTTTGGCATAGCCCCAACTGACAGTGCACACCCACCTCCTTTCCCAAACTAAAGTAGTTATGGGTCACAAATTCCATGCTGGAGATGGAGCTGGGGAAGGGTTATGATCTACCTCTGTTGGCTTTTGCTCAGGTGCCATCTGTCCCCTTGAGGAGTTGTGTGATGTGGCCCACCAGTATGGGGCTCTGACCTTCGTGGATGAGGTTCATGCTGTAGGACTGTATGGGTCCCGGGGTGCTGGGATTGGGGAGCGTGATGGAATTATGCACAAGATTGACATCATCTCTGGAACTCTTGGTGAGTGAGTCCCTTGGGTTGCCCTTATATACAATCCAGAAAGGAAGCCCCTAGAAGACCCTTTTCTTCCTCCTCCCTACAACTGCACGAGCTATTCGGGTAGAATTTACAGCACCAGGCTATGGAATTCCGGGATTCTCTCCTCCCACTCCCACCCCACTGCAGAGTTGCTGAGAAAGTCTGGGAGGGTTTTCTGAGAAGACCCCTGAGCCAGGCCAAATAGCCAAGTTCAACTCAGTGAGTGGAGAGTTGTGGTTCTAAACTCCTCCCCCACCCCAGCCCCAAACTTCATTTTAGCTCCACTTTTGGGCCTAACCAGTTGATGGTCCCACCCAGCTCCTGCATATCTAGTCATTGCATATGGCAGGCCTTGAAAGTCCTATCTCAAAGCAGCAGAATTATCAGCTCTGTCTGCCTTGTCGTGGACAGGGGAGATGAACAGAGGCCTGTGAAGGGAGTCTGGAGCTCCAGCTTTTGGTATACCTCCTTGTGTTACCTGGTGCATGACCCTGTTCCTTGGGGGACTGATAATGGGGTCTGTGCATATCCTCCTCATTCTCCTCCTTGTCTCCAGGCAAGGCCTTTGGCTGTGTGGGTGGCTATATTGCCAGCACCCGTGACTTGGTGGACATGGTGCGCTCCTATGCTGCTGGCTTCATCTTCACCACTTCACTGCCTCCCATGGTGCTCTCTGGGGCTCTGGAATCCGTGCGGCTGCTCAAGGGAGAGGAGGGCCAAGCCCTGAGGCGGGCCCACCAGCGCAATGTCAAGCACATGCGTCAGCTACTAATGGACAGAGGCCTTCCTGTCATCCCATGCCCCAGCCACATCATCCCCATTCGGGTGAGAGCCCCACACTGCCCATTGCCTTCTCCACCTATCTCTTCTGGGAGCCTTCCCACACCCAGCAAACTGACACCTGTTCCTGTCAACTCTGCTTTCTTGTTAACCATCCTCCTTATTGCCAGTTTTGTTGCCCTTTTTGAAAAATTATCAGTCATTCTGGATTAGCCAGTCTTTTTTTTTGTTTGTTTGCATTCTCTCATGCTTATTTTGCATTAGCTATTATCTCATGCTTATTAGACTGTCCTGACCCTCAGTTTTTTCAAACTGTGGATCAAGACCATTAATGGGTCGCAAAGTCAGTTTAGTAGGTTATGATTAGCATTAAAAAAATAGAAGAAATAGAATCGGAAATGTTGGAGCACATCACACATAGTAAGGGTATCGTTTTATGAGAAATTTGTTTCAGTTGCGTATATGCACGTTTATGTGTATGTGTGTACAGTATGGTCATGGTGTGAAATGTATTTCTTAACGGAGAACTGAAGTCAGAAAATAGAAAATCAAAAGCCATGGGGCTAGTTGCTACTTTGGATTCCCAACTATGTTTGTGTTTATTGTCTTTTAAAATGAACCGCTATTGTATGTATGTGCCACACCTTCTTTATCCATTCATCTGTCGATGGACACTTAGGTTGCTTCCATGTCCTGGCTATTGTAAATACAGCTGCAATGAACATTGTGGTACATGACTCTTTTGATGGACCTAGAGACTGTCATACAGAGTGAAGTAAGTCAGAAAGAGAAAAACAAATACCGTATGCTAACACATACATACGAATCTAAAAAAAAAAAAAAAAGGTTCTGAAGAACCTAGGGGCAGGACAGGAATAAAGACGCAGACCTTGAGAATGCACTTGAGGACATAGGGAGAGGGGAGGGTAAGCTGGGATGAAGTGAAAGAGTAGCATAGACATATATACACTACCAAATGTAAAATAGATAGCTAGTGGGAAGCAGCCGCATAGCACAGGGAGATCAGCTCAGTGCTTTGTGTTCACCTAGAGGGGTGGGATAGGGAGAGTGGGAGGGAGAAGCAAGAGGGAGGAGATATGGAGATGTATGTATATGTATAGCAGGTTCACTTTGTTATATGGCAGAAACTAACACACCAGTGTAAAGCAATTATACTCTAATAAAGATGTTAAAAAAATGAACCACTAATTCTTTCTTAAATGACATTGATTTGTGTGTGTCGGTAAGCTGGGGTATGGTAAGGACAATTTTTTGTGACCTTTATTGATGAGAATGGTCACTGTTCTTGGGCTAACCCAATGTTCCCTTGAAAGATTTTGTAAA
Source organism: Mesoplodon bidens (assembly GCF_964165515.1). Classification (NCBI taxonomy): domain Eukaryota; kingdom Metazoa; phylum Chordata; class Mammalia; order Artiodactyla; family Ziphiidae; genus Mesoplodon; species Mesoplodon bidens. The sequence goes on along the minus strand of NC_138163.1, from coordinate 92,875,487 downwards.
TATGTTTAATTAACCCAGTGACAGCACCCCAGAGGTGGCTTGGGGGGGCTATCTTCTTACCCAGAAGCACCCCAAATTAACATACTAGCTAAGTATGCTTGCTCTGCCAACAGCTTCAAGACAAGGTCCCTAGAGCCACCTCCACCTCCTTTCTTTTTTTTTTAATTGCAGTATAGTTGACTTACAATACTGTGTTAGTTTCAGGTGTACAGCAAAGTGATTCAGTTATATATATATATTTTTCAGATTATTTTCCATTATAGGCTATTACAAGATAGTAATAGTTCCCTGTGTTATATATTTAATAGTTCCCTGTGACAATAGTTCCCTGTTATGTAATGAATCCTTGTTGCGTATGTATTTTATGTATAGTAGTTTGTATCTAATTTATCCCTCCCCTCCTCCCTTTCCCCTTAGGCATCCATAAGTTTGTTTTCTGTGAGTGTTTTCTTTATAGATTCATTTGTATTATCTTTTAGACTCCACATATAAGTGATATCATATAATATTTGTCTTTGTCTGTCTTACTTCATTTAGTATAATATTCTCCAGGTCCATACATGTTGCTACAAATGGCAATATTTCACTCTTTTTATGGCTGAGTAATATTCCACTGTGTGTGTGTGTATGTGCTGCTATGAACATTGAGGTACATGTATCTCAAATTTGATTGCTGCCTCTGAGCAACTCCTTGATAGAAATTCTAGACCTGCCACTGACTAGGCCTCTTATGAAAAAATATGTCCCAAAATTCAGTGGTGTTCCTTGATCTGGTTCCCTCCACCTACTTAATGGAGCTAGTGATAGCAGTGCCAGGGTAGCAGATACTGACAGCCTTTTCTCCTGAGCCCAGGTGGGTGATGCAGCGCTGAACAGCAGGATCTGTGATCTCCTGCTTTCCAAGCATGGCATCTATGTGCAAGCCATCAACTACCCAACTGTCCCCCGGGGTGAAGAGCTGCTGCGCTTGGCACCCTCCCCCCACCACAGCCCTCAGATGATGGAAGACTTTGTGGGTAAGTCCTCAACATGGGTGCCTACAGTACTCTCCTTCCCTTCAGCCCCAGTATGTGAAGAAGTTGAGAATGGATGCCATTAAGTTTTAAAATATATTCCTGGAACATCTATTATGTGCCAGACCCTATACTAGGGTCATAAATTAATGAGAAACAGTTCTTATACTCATAGGGCTTCAGTTTGGTTGAGGAGATCATAGCAGACCCAAACAATGACTTCAAGGGCGGATCAAAGTTCAACAAAGACAATGTATGGGGGAGTTGTGGGAGCAGAGAGGAGGGGTCTGACCCAACCTGTGGGATTCAAGACAGGCTTCCTAGTGGAGGTGACACCTGAGCTGAGTCTTACAAAGCTGTGTGGTACTGGACCAAGAGAAGAAAGAGGGTGTAGAAGGGGTGTTCCTAGCAGAAGGAAGAGCATGAAGAAAGGCAAGGAGGAGGGTGAGAAGTAGCCTGGGACTTATCAAGAACAATAAGCAGGTGTTACTGGAATGTAGGGTAGTAAGAATGGAGTGGTGGAGGGCAGTGTTTATCTATGAACCTACAAAGACAACACAAGGTTTAGAGGCTTGTAGAGCTGAGTAGCTTGGGTTTTATCCTGAAAGATGCCAGTTTAGATGCTCCCTGGTGGTCTAGTGGTTAGGATTCCGCACTCTCTGAAAGATGCCAGTTTAGTCAATTTACCTAAAGTTTACTGGATTCCTGTTGGGTGCAGGGCCCGGCACAGAGCAGGTTCTCATTCTAGGTCTGTTGGGTGAAAGACACATAGGCAGTTGATGGTATAGCAAAGGAGACAGACATAAACATGGATCGTACTGGTCCAGTGTGATGAGTTCCAGTACTCTGGGAACTGGAATGAGAGTGCTCATTTATGGCTAGAGAGGGTATAGGAAGGGTGAAATTAAAGAGGCTTTATTGGTAAGGAAGTCCTGCTGTACCTTGAAGTACATGTGGTATGGCGTAAGGACATTCCAGAATAAGGGAATTCCATGAGCACGGACCTAGAGATAGGAAAACAGAGGGAAGGCATGGGCAACAGTCATTCTGTTTGTCTGGAGCATAGGCAGAATTAGAGTCCCGGGAAGAAAAGACAGGTAGGCACCATTCATTCATTTAAAAACATCAAATAATGCTAGCCAACATTTATTAAGTACTTACCATGTGCTAAGAACCATTCTAAACACTTTACATGTATTAACTCATCTAATCCTCATGGGGTACAGATAGTATTATTAGTATTTCCATTTTATACATGTAGAAATTGAGGCATAGAAATATATAATAACTGGTACAAAGTCACACAGCTATTAGATTTGAACTGGAGAGTCTGTTTCTACATCCATGCTCATACCACTAGATCTGTATACTACCTCTGTGAACTAATGATCTAGACTTCTGGACATTTTGCTCAGTCCTCTCACTTGCTCCAGGCTTCAATTATAGACCTCTCAGTACTCTCAGTTCTCTGAGTGTCCATTTATGCTGGGCTTTTGCAGGAAAGAAATATGAGGCTTCCACCATGACTCCGCCAGTCAGTCCTTCAATGTCATAGCCAACCCATCATGAAATCTTGCAAATGTTCTCTACAATCGCTGTCTTTTCTCCACTGCCACTTCTTTAAGCCATGTCAATGTGATTTCTTCCTAACTGATTTTCCTGCTTCTCTCTTGATTCCTTCTAATCCCTTATCCATACTGACCACTAGAGGGATTTTTCTAAAAATCTGACCATATAGCTCTCTTGCCTAAACCTCTTCACTTTTCCCTATTGTCTAGACTAGAGCAGTGGTCTCCAAGGTGAGGTATGCAAGATGATCCATAGGGTAAGGGGATTTATTAGAATTTTATGTTTACTTTTTATATTAAAAAATAGGAAATTAAGCATGACTGATATTGATCTCTAATATATAGAGTGACAATGATATATGTATATAGTATATAAAAAATACATACATTGGAGGTACATACTACAACTTTTGTACTAATAGGATGTATAAGCCCCCAACTTGGAGACAACTGGCCTGGAGAACAGTCAAAGCTCCTTGGCATGGCATTCAGTGCCTTCAACATGGTGATCCCTATGCCCTCACTTCTTGCCCACATTTATTTTATTTCTCCAGCTACACTGAATGATTTATAGTTCCCTCATTTTGCTCTAGCCTCTTACCTCTGGGGTTTTGCTAATGATGCTCCCTTCTGATTGGAATGCCCTCCCTCACCCCTTACTCTGGCTCACTTCTTTTCATCTTCTAGACTTAATCAGGCATCCTTTCATTCTTTCGACACATATTTATTGGATACCTACTGTGTGCTAGACACTGTTCTAGGTGCTGGGGATCCAGTAGTAAACAAAACAGACACAAATTCCCTATCCTTCTGGAACTTACATTCTAGTGGAAGGAGATAGTCAAAAAACACTTTAAAAAGTAAGTGCAAATTAAATAGCATGGTAGTTCTAAGCACTATGGAAAAAAATAGAGCAGAAAAAACGTGCTGGTTGAGGGGATACATGGGCTAGCTTGGAGGAGGGTTGTAGCATTAAATGGAGTGTTATGGGTAGAGACCACCAAAGTGATACTTGAGCCAAGATATGAAGGAGGTGAAGGGGTTAGCTGGGCAGAAATCTAAGAGAAGGGCATCCCAGGCAGAGAGAATAGCCTAAGACAAGGAAGACCCTAACACAGCAGTATTCCTTCTGTATTTGAAGAACAATAAGTAGATGAGTGTGGATGGAGTGGTGTGAGCAAGAGGGAAAGAGACAGAAAACTGAGGAGGGGCAATGTGGGCTAGACTGTGTAGGGTATTATAGGCCACTGGAAGGGTTATGGCTTTAACTCTGAAATGGAGAGCCTTCTGAAGGATTTAAGCAGAGGAGTAACATATCTGATTCAGGTTTTAAAAGAATTTCTCTGACTTCTATGTTGAGAATAGACTGAAAGAAAGACTGGGAGCAGGGAGATCCATTAGGGGGCTACTGTAATATTCTGGGTTAAGACATGATGGTGGCTCAGACCTGAAAATAGCACTGTAGGTGATGAGAAGTGGTCAGATTTTGAAGGTAGAGCCAATGGTATTTGCTGATAGACTGGATGTATGGTAGGAGAGAAAGAGAAAAATAAAGGATGGCTCAAACACTTTTGCACTGAGCAACTGGAATTGCCATCAACTGAGATGGGTAAGGCTGAAAGTAGGGTCGACTTGGTGGAGAGTAGGGAGATCAGTAGCTCAGTTGTGCTCATGTTAAGTTACAGATGTCTACTAGATATCCAGGTGGAGATATAGAAAGGCAATTGGATATACAAGTCTAGAATTCAGGATAGAGCTTTGGGCTAGAGATGAAAATTTCAGAATCATCAGCATACAGATGGTATTTAAAGCCATAAAACTAGATGAGATCACACAGGGAGTAGGCATGAAAAAAAGTCAGGGACAAAGACACAACTGAGGTACTTCTGACAGCAAGGTCAGGTTCTGTCCTCTGGGCTCCCACTCCCTCTAGGAAAAACCCCCGCCCCAGGCTCCCAGGTCACAATACTGACGACACTGTGTGGGTAGTGTCAGTGTCATCTTCCTCACCAGGCTAGGAGCTTCCAACTAGATGGATTCACTTCTTGAGCCACAGCATGTCCTGTACTTAGGGCTTGGTTCAGGCCAGGCCAGTAGAGCTTCAAATTATGTCACATGAGCGCTTCTCAAACTTTTATACATCACAGCACCCATACACAAATGCTAACATTCATAGCACACAGTGGAGCAAACTGAGGAGGATACTTCTGGTTCCGAGACATCTCAAAGGGTTGAGGGGATCAATATCTTGGCACATCTGTAATACCTACTCTAACCAATTATTTCCCTCCCCTCCCCTCACTACCTTCAGAGAAGCTGCTGGCAGCCTGGACTGAGGTGGGGCTGCCCCTGCAGGATGTATCTATAGCTGCCTGCAACTTCTGTCGCCGTCCTGTGCACTTCGAGCTCATGAGTGAGTGGGAACGTTCCTACTTTGGGAACATGGGGCCCCAGTATGTCACCACCTATGCCTGAGAAACAAGCTGCCTTGGATCCCCACTGCACCTGCACCTCTCTTGGGGCTGGGCCACCTCCTGTCCTCTGCTTTGTTGTGTGCCTCTAGCTGACTTGAGCCTGAAAATAAAGAGCAAAGTGTAGCATTTGTAGCCCTTTGTTTGACAGAGAACAGACAACTACATTATACCTGACCCCCTCAGACAAGTGGCAGAGCCATGAGGAAAAAAACTGATCACCTGTTGGTCTGACCGTCCCATTTTATTGATAGGGAAACTGAGATCCAGAAAGAGGAAGAGGCCAAAAACTACACAGTGAGTTAAACAAAGAGCCAGGACATTTGGCAGGTTTCTATCAAATGGCTCTTTCCCCATGGTTTCAACAAAAATCCAGGGATTGACTCTTCATGCGTAGGCCCAGAAACTCGGGCCCCAGGTAGCCTCTGAAGCTAGGAGGTGGAATCAGCCCAAACCAATCTGCCTGGAGGAAAAGACTGGTTCCCCAAAACTTTGGAGGTATTTTCCAACAGAGAGAATGGATGTCCTCCTCAAACCATTATCCTCTTTGCTTCTCACAGCACCTTATAGTACAAGACTTATCAGTTCTGTTTCCCAAGGTGAGAAAAAGGCTTGGCTATAGCAAGCAACTTGTTCAAGGCAATGCTCCTAAATTTTCTAGGCCATAACACACTGAAAACATTTGCATGGCACGCTTGGGTGAATTAATGGTATTACTTGTCTAGGAGGCAATCTTTCCTGACACTTTTGCAATTCCTGGTCGTGCCTGGCAACTCTAGGGTTGAGGGACCCATTTCTTTCCACCCTGTAACCCATTTGTGGCAGCTGTGAGACACATCAGTTGAGAAACATTGGTTTAAAGCTACATAGCCCACCTGAGCTTTCTGCCCCACCACACCCACCTCCCTTACTGATCCAACCTCAGCAGTGCAGGGAACCCCAACAACTCAACAGAGCACCTTAGTGGTAAGCACCACTCCTCCTTCCTCCCCTCTCCCTGGAAGTTATATCATCAGGTTACAGGCAGTTGGCAAACCCGGGACTGAGATAACGACTCAGCTTTATGGAGCACATCCAAAATGTCCACATGGCATGGTGCACTATAACAAAGACACGGACTTTATTTAGGCACAGATACATTTCCCAGCAAGGAAGGAAGGGGTTTAAAATCACAACTTCCTGGGGCAACTGGTTCCTCTGTAATTCTGAGAGGAAGGTGGGAAGTGGGATGGGGGATTGGGTCACAGCATTAAGGCAAAAGAAGCTCACCAGTGAGGAGGAGCTAGGTAGGAAGAAGAGAGAGGAAGGGAGGCCTTGGAGGAAGAAGAAAGAGGAAAGGGAAGGGTCCCTGAGGAAGGTGGAGGAGGAAGAGGAGGTGGGAAGGAGGTCTTGAGGAAGGAGGAAGTAGCTTAGGAGGAAGCTGGCCTCAGACCATGTACAAGGTTAACCATGCCAGACATCCCTAGGCCTGGGTTGGTTCAGCTGGGTCTGCTCCAGAGGAAGAAGCTGCAGCGGGAGGAGGGGTCAGTGGGAGGACCCTGGGGCCTGGCACACATGTAGAAGTGGCGGCCCAGGTTGGGTCCTGGCTTCTTCACAGTTCGCATTACACACGGCTCCCTATGGCCCCCACACAGGGGCATGGGCAAGGGCCCCCCCAGCAGAGACTTCCAGAATGAGGTCCGTACCTCCTTTTCATCCTTGGCCTCTGAAGCCTTGGCCCGCCCCTCCACCACATTGGCCATCACGTCCTCTTCTGAGGTCTTTGGGGTCACGAGGGTGCCCAGGCTAGGAAGCTCCAAGTTAGGAGAAGCTTGGGGACGACTGGAGGATGGCTGGAAGTAGCTCATCAGGTTTTTTTGGCCTCTACTGGAACCAGCTTGACTTGGCCGAGACCTGGTCGAGCGCACACGGGCTTTGTTTTGGCGCATCTGTACCGGTGTTTGATTGCTGAGCTGCAGCGCTGACTGCCTGAACACAGGATCTTGTTCGAGACGAACTAGGAATCTAAGGATCTTGAGCTGGGTGCCTGCAAACTCAGGGAGGAAGCGGGTGCACAGAGGTGGGCACTGTTTTGCCGGCACAGAAGACACGCTTAAGACTGCACCCACGGGGCAGTGGTCAGAGCCCATCACCTCAGGCAGCAAGAAGGAGGCCTGAAAGGTGTCCATGACCAGGGTCCTGTCCCCCAGCACATAGTCAAGCCGAGAGCCATAGTTCAGAGGGCGGGCGCCACTGACTGTGGACCAGCAGGTGAAGGCCCCCTTCTGCTTTGGATGGAAGCATCGGTAGCTATCAATGAAGGGTCCCGTATAGGAACCAGCCTGGCACCCCAGGTTACTGAGCAAGTGGTCCATCCACTTGCGACCTGGGTCCTCTTCAAAGCATTCCTGGGGAAAGGGGAGGGGGACAAAGAAAGAGGCAGAACTAGATGCCTAGAACTGGAAGGAACTTAGATTAACTGCTTCATTTTACAGACAAGAAAATGTGGTTGTTTCAAAGAAGAATGCTCAAGGTCATACAGTCCAGAACTGGCAGAGCTGGTATTCACTTTCCACCCTTACTGATTTAAAAGGCCACGCTTCTTTTTCCCCTCTGCATCAGGCTACCTCTACCTTGCACTGGGCCATAAATCCCAGATCTGAAAGCTTGCTGTTAGTTAATCAAAGCAATTCTCAGAACTGCTCACCAAGAGAATGGAAAACAGCAAGTTAAGAGTGGTTACCTCCAGGAAGTAGGGCTGAGGTTAGGAGTTAAGAAGCCTGTTGCCTTTTCATGTAAACCCTCTGGTACTATTTGGCTTATCTTGTTGTGTGTGTCAAAGCCTTCACTGACCACCCCCCCCTTCCTGAGCTGAGGGGCTCCAGGGTTTCAGGTCTGAATACTTCCTTTGGCTCTGATCCCTAATTCATCATCCATCCAATCCACTCACCCACTCATCCAGTGCAACAAATGTTCAAAGAACACTGATTATGTGCCGGGCATGATACCAGAGACAAAGTGGGACCATGATCTTGTCTTGGGGACCAACAAGGCTTCCTTTCAGGAAGTGATCTGGAGCTGAGAAGTGAAGGCTGAGCAAGAGTAACCCAGGCAGAGGGTGTTACAAATTCAGAGAACAACTTCTGTGATGGGCCTGTGGAGGGAGGGGACAGTATACCCCAAAGACTTGAGGGGCAACCAGACTGACTATCAAGAGATGATGGTCACTTAGACTAGGGTGGTGCCCGAGGGGACAAAATGAAATTAAGAGATGATTTGGAGCTAGAATCAACAGTACTCACTGACCAATTGAATGGGAAAGGTGGGTAAAGAAGAATAACACTAACACAATTCCCTGGCTTCTGCTTGGAGCAACCAAGAGGACGATGGTACTATTTAGGGAGATGAGACTAGAAGAGCCAGTCTTGTGGGAAGTAGACATATTCTGTTATTTTGGAAAGATTGTGTTTCTCATGTGATCTGGTACTATTAGTTCTCTTTCCTTGGGAAAAAAAGAATGTAGGAAGTGCACTCGAGATATCTAAGATATTTCTAAACTAAGAAGAGAAGGCATAAAAGTATATAACACTATCACAGGAAGCAGCAAAAACAGACTAAGTGAACACCGATAAGGAATAAGGTAGGGAGGATTGAAGGCTTGCAGTTTGTAGTGTACACTCCCTTCCCCCCCACCACCACCACCACCAACACCACCACCAGTCTCTCATTATCTCATTTCTGCTCATTTTCCCAGCTGGGAGACACATTTATGTTCCTGTGGCTCTTCTGCAAACTAATCAAGGAATCTTCCTACAGCCTCTTCTTTGAGCCAAGCCTACTGCTGAGTTGGACTGTGCCAGCATAAGTTACTTATCCCTCCCCTTATGAGGCAACCTATGATGAGAACTGACTTGGAGATTCTAGGGCAGTGGTCCTCAAGCCTGAATATACAAAAAGATCAGCCTGGGAGCTTTCAAAACATACTGCTACCCTGACTCCACACCCAATAGATTCTGATTTAATTGGTCTAGGGTTGCACCAATGTATTGACATTTTTGTAAAAGCTCCTTGTACTAATGTACTTTCAGGGGTTGAGAACCATTGGCGTAGAGGGACTCAGAGATGAGAGGTTCACACAAGAGAATAAGACAGAGGGAGGGGATGCCTACCAATTCAGAGGACAGTGAGAAAAGCCAAAATGAGAATAACTTTTGCAATGGGCAGAGAGGAGACGACCTGGCTGGAGTGGATGGAGTGTGTAGTGGTGCGGAGGATGGAAACGGAGACTGGGCGCAGACAAGAAAGAGTTTTGAATGCCAGGCCTGTGTGTTTTCTCTGCAGCACAAAGGTAAAAGGGAGGTGTTGAAAGTTCATGAGCAGGAAACATAGTCTATTAGGGAAATGATCAAGGCAATGTGGAGTTCCAGGCCCTTGAAATCTGACTGAAACTCTCCAGCCCCATCTCCTGCTACTCACCTTCCTTCTCTGTCACCCCCTAACAGGAATGGGACTTGTAATTCCCAATGCACACCAGCCAAATTCTCACCTTGCAGCCTTTGCTCATCATGCTAGAATTCTTTGCTTCCCACCCCAAAGCTCTGTTCTACTCATCTTTTAAGATTCAGCCATTTTACGATATCTCCCCCGACATCCTGGCTGGCCTGAATCCTATTTCCGGGCTCTCCTAACCTCCTGGGCTGCTGTCTCTGCCTCAGCCCTGAAGACACCATTCTATAATTGCCTGGCCATGTGTCCATACCCCACCACCATGCTGAGAGCTCTGAGGGGCCGAGCCAGAACTGACTACTAACTGAGTCCACAGCACAATCCTCAGTGCTTTGAGAATAGAATTTCAAACTAAGCTCTGCTTTTCCATGAAGGAAGCTTGCCCCTGGGCCAAAAAAACAGCACTGATTGGCTGGCTAAACAGAACCATAGTCAGGAGTGAGGTCAAAGGCCTAGAGGCAGCCTTACCAGGTTGACTGCATCCCAGTGGTCAATGCGGCGGTGAGCTGTATTCAGGTCCCCCAGAATGATAACATGGCTGAAAAACATAAAATGAATGTCCAGAAAGGGAAGCAGTAGTCCTGGCCCATCTACTTTCTCCTGGGCCCAAGATCTCAGATAGGCCACCTGCCACACAGAGGTCAAGGTGGGATCCAACGGCAAGTCATAATAGCCTGCCTCTCCAATTTCAGTATAACCTTGATGCCTTTTACAACTGACCAACCCAATTCTGATCTCCAAAGGTAAACCTGTTCCCTGTTTGACATGATTGTCTCACTTATCTCTACCTAATGGCATCTTTCTGGTCCTTCAAAGATGAGATCAGGTACGACCCCCTCTAGGAAGCATCCCTCGATTACGCCAACCTACCCTCACTTTCCTGTCCCTCCCTGGGATAAGACTTTTCATTTGTTCCCAAGTACGTTACCTTCCTCATCTCATCTCATTTCATCCTTGAAACTGTACTCTGAGGTAGGGATTCATACACTTATTTTACAATAGAGAAAACAGAGGCAACACTAGCCTTCGGCCTCACAGTGAGTAAAAGGAGGAGCTGGGATAGGTGCTCAGAGGTATCTGAGTACAAAACCCATATTTGTGTCACTTTACCTGCTCCCCACAGCTCTTAGACAGCAGGGCCTATCCTGGTGGGCCTGCTGGTGTCTACAACTAGGCTGTCAATGAACTCAAAAGACAAAGATCCCATATCCCTCTCAATGGACCTCAACACGGGGCTGGGCACCCAGGACAAGCTCAAGGAAGCCTTGCTGCCCAGGTTTGCAGTACCTGCCAGCTGCCAGGAGGGCTTCTGCTCGGATCTGCAGCAAGCGATAGAAGCGCATCTTAAAGGCGAGCCGCTCAGGCTTCCCAGGGTCCGCATGGGGGCAGTACACGTTGATTAGGGTCAAGGTCTTCTCCTTCCCTTCCAATGTGCTGGGGAGAATAGAACCGGCCCCCCAAAAAGGGGTCACTTTCAAGCCACCCTTCCCCTCCCCACACCATGTGGCTTCCACTTAATGATTGTCTGTGGGATGGAAGTGAAGGAAAGGGATAGAGAGACATGAACAAGCTGGCATACACAGGGTTTGAGGACTGACTACATCTAGGATGACACTCTGGTGGTAAACCAGGTGATGGTCCTGCCATTCACAAAGACAGGACACAGAAAGAGAGCAACCTGGGGCAGTAAAGTTGGCTAACTTGCTTCTGAGGCACCTGTGGTAAAAAAGAGAGCTAGTCCTCCCGGCCAGGATCCCTCTTCCCCCGCCCCTCCCATAGAAATAGAGAACTCAAGACTCAGGAGAGAATATGATTTGTTCAGGGTCACACAGCAGGTTGCCTTGCCAGGACTGAAGTCCAGGAAAGGCAAGCTTGGGAAGTTTTCCATGGTGAATGCATGTTTATAAGGCAAGCCTTAGAATCACCACATTCACAGAGTTGAACCAGCAATGCTCGGTGACAGGCGGATGTGGGCTATTACCAGATCTTGTGTTGTGTGAGGAGGGCCCGGCCCTCACTATCCAGAGCTCGAAGCTCCTCTTGAGTGAAGTCATCCATGTTTCCATAGCAACCCACGTCCCCATTCTGAGTGGCAAGTAGGCCACTCAGGCCTTCTTCAGCAGCCACTGGGGTAGCACTGTCCTTACAGAAGGTGGCTACACCTGGAGACAGAGAGGGTACTCTGAGCAGGCCTGGCAGCCAACAGCCTGTTGCACAGCCTATTGCCCCTGCACAGGTCACCCGACTCATCTTCATCAAGTGTGGCTCTCTTGATGACTCCCCCAACTCAAGGGCCATGGATGCCTGAGGCAACTCCTCTACTCAAACCCTGGAGTTTCAGTTCCTTCATCTAGAAAAGCTGCAGATTAATAACAGCTAATAGTATAAGTGCTTTACATGGTAGGTGCTCAGAAAATGTTAGCTATTATTATTATCACATGGGTTAATTAGTCTAGTCCTTGTAATAGCCCTAAGAAGTACACATTATCCCCATTTTCCAGCTGAGGAACTTGAGGCATAAAGAGGTTAAGTAGCTTGCCAGAGGGTACGCAGCTAGGAAGTGAGCTAGGATCCAAATTCAGGCAGTCTGGCTCGAGAGCTCATACAACTAACCATCACACTACTGTGTTTCTGAGATCCAATATTATACATAAAAATTATCCTTCATATAACCTGATATGGCTTTAGCTCTGTGGATGAAAAGCCTACATTTCTTGTTACCTTCTCATTAAATATTGAAAACGCTTTCCCACCTGTCTCCATCACTTTAAAGTCCCCAGAAAGCCCCATTTACCAGAATAGCCACTACGGTTGCGGCTGAAGCTGAAATAGGAGTTATAGCCCTCAATGATAGCCAGGGGCTCTGTCAGCACATCCCCTGGGGAAAAAAAAAAGATGTAAGATTACATCAGAGATAAAACTAGGACCCAGGACACAGAAAGGCTTGGAATTACAGCTGTAGGCTAATTTCTTGCACACATCAGAGCCAGGGTAGAAGGGAATGTCAAGTACCTATGATAAGAAGAGAAGCTAAAAAGGTGGGGACTAGAGAGGGAATTGTTATCAGAATTACGAGAAAAGGGAAGACTACTGAATGGGAGGTGGAGAATTAGGTGGGAGGAGGCTAGGTGACTAGGTGACTGGAGGAAGTTGGGGGTGGGAAATGGACATATGGGAGAGAGAACTGGGAATCTGAGCTGGGAGTAGGAGGTAGGAGAGGGAATTCAAGGATTTGAACTGAGGATGGAGGGAAAGTAGGTAATGGGTCTTAGAGGGAGGTGGGTGGGAGAGGGAAGTAATCAGGGCATTGAGCTGTGGGGGAGAGGGAATTATAGGGTCTAAGTTTGGGATGGGACATGAGGTAGAAATGATGAGAAGCTCTCAGCTGGGGAGGAGAGATGGCGGTAGAGATAAAGGGAACTGGGGATCTGAGATAGAAGTTTAAAAAGGAGGAAATTAGGGAGTCTAAACTGGGGGCAAAGATGGTGTGAGAATTAAAGGATATGAACTGGGGACAGAAAAGGGGAATTGGGGGTGTCTGACTTGGGAGTGGGAGATGGAAAGTGTGTGGCGGGAGGAAATTTGGGAGACTGAGCTGTGTCCGGAGAATGAGTAGGAATTAGAGGATCTGAAAGAAGATGGAGATTGCAAGGAGGAGGGAATTATGGTTCTGCTGAGGCCAGGAGATGATGTCGGAATTAGGAGATCTAGCTGGAATGCGAAATATAGAGGGAGGGATCGGGATTCCAGACAGGCTCTAAGGGGAGGACTCTAAGGATAGAGAAATGGGAAAGTGAAATGATATGGAGCACAGAGAAAAAGTTAGCGGAAAAGGGAAAGTGTGGTAGGGGTCCTGAATTCTTGAGCACTCACTGGTTACTTTGGTCTCCTGAAGACAGACGATGTCAGCATCCAGCTTGTCCAAAATGCGCCCCATGGCCATGGCGGTACAATTGCTGGGCTCCTCGTATCCCACCCCTTGCACGGGGCTGCGAATCCCATTGATGTTCCAGCTCACCACGCGCAACATGCTGACAGCTAACTGCAATGCCTTTAAGCCCACGCCCCACGTAGGCGCGAGCAAAAAACCGAAAACTCCTATGGCCGCCAGGCCTGGCCTTCCGCGCGCGCATTTCCGCAGGCGTTCTTGTGCGTGCCGCAAAAGGGTCGGACACACATGGGGCGGGGATTCAAGCCCTTCAGTTTTCATTGGCTGGAGAAGCGGAAGCTGACGGGGGCGGTGTGGTAGCCTAGGGGCAATGAATAGTGAATAGTGAGAGGAAGGCCAGTGGTTGGGCTCCTTCCCCTACCACCCCACACTGGCTTACGTGCCTGAGTCTGACTGCATTTCTACTCTGCTGAAAAGTCCCCTTGGTGCTTTCGATTACTTACAAACGAGCTTTTATCACTTTTTAAGTGGCGGAACCGCGCAGCGACCGAAGCCCCGCCTCCAGTGTTCAGACTGCACCCCTGAGTACGAAGAGGGCTGCGGCACCCAGCGACTCCGGCGTGGCTGGCGTAACCCCGCTGGTAAATGTGGGCGGGGGAATGCGCGAAGGGAACTTTGCGGCCGGAGGAGGGAGCAATAAGAAACGCACTCCATTTTGGAAATTAAGATCTTGCTGGTCGTCGGTCATCGTTTGCAAATACTTTCTCCCAGTCCTTAGGTCGTCTTTTCGCTTTGTTTATGGTTTCCTTTGTTGTGCAAAAGCTTTTAAGTTTGATTAGGTCCCATTTGTTTATTTGCTTTATTGTTTTTGCCTTGGGAGACTGATCTAAGACGATATTACCAGGAGTTATGTCTGAGAATGTTTTGCCTATGTTCTTTTTCTAAGAATTTTTTTTTATGGTGTCGCGTCTTATATTTAAGTCTTTAAACCATTTTGAATTTATTTTCATGTACGGTGTGAGTCTTCTAACTTCATTGATTTACATAAGGCTGTCCAGCTTTCCCAGCACCACTTGCTGTAGAGACTGTCTTTTCTCCGTTGTATGTTCTTGCCTCCTTTGTCCAAGATTAATTGAAAGTAGGTGTGTGGGTTTATATCCAGGCTTTCTATTCTGTTCCATTGATCTATATGCCTTTGTGCCAAAAGAATCTTAATTAAAAATGTTTAAAATGGTAAATGTTTATGTTATGTATATTTTACCATGATTTAAAAAATAATAATAAAAGGAATGAGGAACCATCACCTCTACCTAGTTCCAAAACATCACCCCAAAGGGAAATACATACCCATTACGCATTAAGCAGTTAGTACCTATGCCCTCCACCACCAGCACCTTTATGGCATCAATTTGCTTTCTGTTCCTGTGGGTTTACCTATTTTTGATATTTCATATAAATGAAATCTTTGCAAAATGTACTAAATACCACTTAATCATACACTTTAAAATTGTTAATTTTATGTTCAAATTTACCTCAATTTTTTAATGCATATACACACTACAATATATAAAATAGAGAAACAACAAGGACCTACTATACAGCACAGGAACTCTACTCAATACTCTGTAATAACCTGTATGGGAAAAGAATCTGAAAAAGAATAAACAGTATATGATGATTTTGCTGTATACCTGAAACTAACAACATTATAGATCAACTATACTCCAATATAAAGTATTTTTTAAAAGGGGGGGAATAATGAAATGTTCTATGTGTAGTCATATGGAAAGGTCCCAAAACATATTGGGGGGTGGCAGGCTGCAAAATAGTGAGTATTGAACCTTTTCAATAAACCACGGGGAAAATGAGGGGAAAAAAGAAGCACTCTAATGGAGTAAGATTTAGAAGAGGGCCTCTGGCTTTATTGGGCTGGGGGAGGGAGATGGGGAAGCTGTATCAAGCCCACCCTGTAGTCATTATTTGTCTTGGGCCTTATAGCATCCCTTAGGATGTGGCCTGACAGGTACTTTCTCTTTGCTCCATTTCTCAGATGATTAAAATCAAGGCCAAGAGAGTTTAAGTGGGCTACCCAAGTTCCAGAGCAGCACTGTCTTCCAATATAACCCATGGCTCTTCCATATGCATTATCTCATTTCATTATCAGGGCAACACTCTAAGGGGCATTGAGGCTAAGAGAGGTTCAGTGAATTCACCCCAGTATCACAGAAGCAGTAGAGCCAGGATTCAACCTCTGTCTTAATCAGCTCAAGGAATACTTTCCTGAGTAAGTTTTTTCTAACCTCCCCAGTTAGATATTTTCCTCTGGGCCCCCACACCACCCTATGGTCCATTCCGTCACAGCACTTACAATGCACAGCTACCACTGATTTCTATTTCTGTCACTAGACTGCCAACAGCTTGAGAGCAATGACCATATCTGATTCATCTTGTTAGCCCCATCCCCTAATATAGCGCACAACACATATTAGGAGTTAATAAATATTTGTTGAATGAATGAACAAATAAAGGGCAATAGCAAGAGCATCAACAGGTTAGTGACTTGTTTTTGGTAACATAGAAATAATAGACATGCCCAATGTCCAGGGAAAAGCATAACTTCGCATCCTTAGGTTCCTCACCCAGAATTGTGGCATAATTACTTTCCCCCCAGAATTCCCTAGCCTTAAAACCATCATTCTCAGTGTCTGCAAAAAAGACCCAAAGAGCTGCTTTTCCTCCTGGAGGACTTAAAGGTTACATTCCAGTTGTTGCCATCAGAAAATAGCCCTGCAATTAAAATTAAGATGTTGGTGCTTTAAGCTTTTCCATGTTTTGGTGGTTATTGGCTTAGGATTAAGTCCCAAGAGTGGAATAATTAGGACAAAGGAAATGAACATTTTTATTGCTCTTGCTTCATGTTGCCAAATCACTTTCCAGTAGGGGATCGTGCTGATTTACACTGAAGACCAATCTGAACCAGCCCCAAGGAAATCCAGATCTTGCCTGTTTACATTGTTGGTTTTCATTTCCCCATTCTGCAGTAGCTTGTTAATATTAGTTCTGACCTTTGGGGCAAGGCGAACACATGGTTGGCCTGAAGAGAAAAGGCTCTGGGTGACTCAGGAACTTCTTTGGCAGCTGATATTTCAACAGCGGGCACACACCCCCTCTTACCAAGGGTACTTCCCCAGCCTTCCCAGGGAACCAACGAGTGCCTCCAGGCTCCCTGCTTGATGCCACTCTCTGGACCTGCTTTGGGGGTCTAAATGCAAGAGAGCCGTGTGTCGTGTGTTGGATAACTAGCGATGGAAGAAAAAACCTCTAGGAGAACAGGTAGGTGAAACAGAAGGAAAAATAGATAGGAGTTAACACAAACCCAAATCCATTCTTTAGGCTCTCTGGAAAGTTTTCTTGGAATAGGTGGTCACTCAAACTGTTCACTAAAGTGTGTGGGAAGTTGGGGATAACATGATTTCTATATCTCATTATCTATCATCCATTCTGACCTGTCTTTGTGGAACTCTGGCCCAAAGGGCAGTTCCCTAGCACTTTAGAAGTCTCTCTAACATGCTCTAGTCCAGTTTTGAATGAACTGGATGATAGAGATTGTATCTCTTACCTCCCAATTGGTGTATAAAGTAGGGCTGGTTTGCTGTGGCACTTTAAACAAGCCTTTTAGCTTCTCTGGGCTTCAATAGCCTCCTCACCAAAATGGAAATTGAAGTCCCTCCTATTTCCCTCAGAGGACTGTCACAAGGTGAAGAGGAGTGGGATGACAGGAACTAAAGCTCTTCTGAAATATTTCAGGACTTCCGTGCTCTGTCTTAGTGATCCTACTTTCTCTGTAGCCTCCACAGGCAATACCACCCATAACCCTCCAGCTGCTTTTCTCCCTGAGTGACTATGGTCTGTGGAGGGCTACTCCTAGGACTAGGATAGAGCAAACCTTGGGCCCCAGGCATGGGGCTGAAAGTAGTGGGGGGATGGTGGGCCAGGGCAGTGGCCAAGAAGGAAGTGGATCCTAGGCTGCTGCCACAGAAGGCCTGATATTCACATATAGGCACCTGACCTGTAAGCATGCAATCTCCCCTCCTCACCCTAACACAAATGCATTCACACCCACACACTCCAAGAATTACCAATTTGTGATTTTGATACCCATCAGTACTGTCTTGATACTGCTTTTAATGAGATTCTCCCATACACTCCATACTTTGGGAGGATGGTCAGGATCTGTGGGCCACAGGTAGTCACACTTTATGCTTTTCCTCCATAGAGTTAACCCCAAATTAGAATTTGTGACTCAGCTCTTGGTCTTGAGTGAGTCTCTGATACTGAGTGAACAATTTTTTCTATAACCAGTTAATTGGAACTTTTTCCTTTGGTGGGGGGACTTCATTCTTTTGTTCTTTCTGTTCTGCCCCGTTCAGGGTTGAGAAACTTTCTAGATCCTACTACCACCTTCTACCTTCAGACCAAGTTAGTTCCCCCACCCAGTTCCCTGGATAGCTCTCTTTTATAAAATTTACCGTGTTGAATGGGGAGTATTTGTACACATGTTCATCTCATCTAGGGCAGAGAGATGTAGATTGAGCAAGTCTCCTCTGTGCCAGGGCCTGAGCTGGACACCTGGAAACAGATCACAGATAACTGAGATCCAGTCCCCATCCTTAAGGAGCTCACAGTCTAGTAGGAAAGTAGACCGGTAAAAGGTGGATACTTGCTCAGATAAACAGAAGCATATAGGCAATGTGGGAACCAAAGCCAAGGCTTCTCAGAGGAGGTGAGCATTGAGCCTGGCCTTGAAGAGTGAGTCAGATTTCACTGAGAATGGAAGGGAAGAGAAGGCATTCCAGGCTGAGCAAAGGTCCAGAGGCAAAAAAGTACACAGTAAGTTTGGGGGCCTAGTGAGCCAGCTGGCACAATTTAACCACAGGGCTCTAAAGAGAGACATGACTGGAGAGACAGGTTTGATTGAGAAGAGCCAGGGCTGAGGACTTCCCATAAAGCTTGTTTAGTTTTCTTACTTCTGGGGATCAGAATTGATAACAGTGGTTAAAACACACACACACGCACACGTGCGCGCGCACACACACACACACACACATAGTTCCAGGTAGTTTTAAGTTGGGTTTTCAAGCCTGGACCCCAAGTTTACCCTTTCAGACCTTGTCAAAAGCCCTTTAAGCTCCTATCTCAGATTTCCTGCTGCTAAATTTATCTTTCTGCCTCTTGGCAGGGTCATGAGGACAAAATTGTAAACATAGAAGAGGGGTTCACGTGACTGGATTGATTACCTCGGACAAGCCACTTTCCCTCCCTAGACTTCAGTTTCCCTGTGAGGTTAGTGAGAATGTTTGGAAGGAGCAACTATGATGAGGAATATGTTTCTTTGTGGGCCATGGAAAACATACATGTTCATACATACAAAACATACATAATTCAGATTATTAGCCTTAGCAGAGTGATACCAGTTAGGAGACTTATTAGGATTAAGAGAGTCGCATCTCTTCCAAACTCTAGTTCTAAGACTCTAAATGTTCTGAGCTAATCTAGAAGACCACATTCTTAAATCAAGCTTGATTGATCAGTTAACCAAAGAAAAATCCTGGACTGGAGAAATCGGATCCCCAGTGTTCTATTTCTGACTTGGTGACTTAATTTACTATAAGATCTTAGGAAAATACTTCCCTCTCTAGGCCTCCATCTTCTTACCTGAGAGGGTTGGATGCAATGATTTCTAGGGGACTTCTGTATCACAAAACCAAAAAAGTAAAAGTGAATTCATCTTTCTAACTGATTGGCATGAGCTCTTTATTTATTATAAATGTTAACCCTTTGTCATAATTTTGTAAGTTTCCTTTACTGAGCGTTTCCTAAATGCTCAGCATTACACCAGAAGTTGCATATTAGCCAAAGAGGTAACTGATCTTTTACTTCACAAAGGGAATCAGAGTGTTAGGTAGTATATAATGAACATTTTCCAGGTTACTTTATATGTGTTGACACATTGACTCTTCAACAACCCTAAGGGAGTAGGTACTCTTATGAGATGAAAACACCACAGCACTGAAAAATTAAGTCTTCTACCCAGGGTGTCATAGCAAGGGGCAAAGGTGGGATTCCACTCCAGTAATGCGACTCCAGAGCCCATTGCTTTTAACCACTGTGATCCACTGCCTCAGTAGATTCATTTAGAAGGGCAGGCTTTGAAATGTATTGAAAGTTTGGTATGATTTATACACAACAACTGGAGGGAATCTAACCCTTATGTAGACTAGGATCCTGAGAATGTATTTTAGGGAACTTCTTAAAAGGCAAAGTGGAGCTGAGAGCATTGGAGGTCAGGGATTGGAGATTGCTATCCCCATGAGATTGCCCCAGTGTTGCCCAGCTCAGTGGAAGAAATTGAGCTTCCTTGTAGCCAATCACTGGAGGTTCATCAAGGGGTGGGAAGGTTGCAAAACAATGAAGTAAGAGCACACTTGGACATCTTCCAGGTAAGCTATGCTGTTAGATGAGTACTACACATAAAAGCTTCAAAACAACCGGGGGATGGGGGAGGGTAAAGCAGAGACATCTGGGTAGGATGGCTCTGGCCTATGGACTTGTCCTACTTTGAGGCCATTGCTCCCAACTCACCACACTCTGCCTGCTGCAGCCTCCCCCTTAAGCCTCCATCCCCATGACTTGGCATGAAGAACTTTAGTCTGGTTCTGGGTCAGATCACAATGCCTTTCTCCCTAAGGGACCTGATGGCAGTTGGCAGTCATGTGAACAGTTCTTCTCATCTCTCCCCCTAGCAATGGCTGCATTCACTTCTCTTCCCAATGTGTCCGATTTACTCTGATTTATTTAACTTTGGCTGGAGAGAGCATAAAGATGATCAGATAGTGCCCATCTCTCCAAGAGTGTCCTGGGCAGCACATTTTAGGAGAGAGAGGCCCTTCGGTAGGAAAGGTAGCAGAATTCAGGGAAGACAAGGGTTGCAATGCCATTTGTGGGGGAGGGCATAGAGGCAGTAAACCTTCCACTTCCAGTTCAGACCTAAGATTGCTAGCTCAAAACATTGTGCTTTTCAGTAGGGACTTTATGTTTGTGCGTTTGTACTTGGGAATCTTGCATTTCTGATGTAGATATCTGTTTCTGGGTTGGAACTTGACATTCTACTTGGGCCTGTTTTTTATTTTGAAGTTATGAAAGCTGCTGAGATCTGCCTGCATCACCTTTGCCTCCCCACCCCACACAGGATATAAGCACATGATCTTCGGCCTTTTATTTGCATACTCTACTAGTCCTGTCTTCATTGGAGGGAAGTGACTGGCCAGACATGGGCTGTCTTGCTGGCTGCCTTCCTTGTTGGGCTCCAACTTATCTCCTATGTACACAGCCCTTGGAGTTCAGAGGCCTCTGCTGACCTCTGTCTAACCTCTCCTCTGCACCCAAGCCCCCACTGGTACATACAGGAGCAGAGGCAGACAAGGCAGGCAATGACTAGGAGACAGGAGAGGGGCTGGAGACAGGCTGCTAGAGGGCTCAGAACCCCAGCACCTCCCTGTCCCAACTCTGTCTACCACCTGCTGTGACCACAGCAACAGAAGAGACAGCTAATAAGACAAAGTGAGGCCCGGTACCTTGAGGACAGTGGTGTCATTAGCTGCGACGCCTAAGATGTCTCGAGAGATGGGAGAACTCACCCAAACTAGATTGCAGAAGATCTGGATTCCACACAACGGTGGCAACAGCAGGCCGCAACGCAGGAGGGGCTGTAAGTGGGGTTTGCTTCCGTGGGCTTCAAGGTGGTGGTGGTAGAGTGGATGTAGAAGAGCAAAGGACATGCCCCCCAACCACCCCCCACCCCAACCTGAAAGTTGGAATAGATGAGCAGCTGGATGAAATAGCTGTAGGATAGATAACAAGAGGTTAATGTCAAAAAGGTAGAGAAAGACAGACAGAAAGAGAGAGATGAAGACAGAGAAAGAATGAGGATTATATAAAAACCATCTTAATCAGAGGGATTTTTGACTAGGAATTTTTTCTTTCTTACCCAGAGCTTGTCTGGAATACTTCTTGTTTGAAATTTGATGTTTCTAGTTCAGTGTTAGCCTAAATGTTTTATTTTGGTGACATCAGTGAAGTGGCTGGAAATTAGTACTGTCTGATAGTGCTTGGGTGAAATAAGGTGATGGTTCCTGGCATTGTTTCTCAGAGGACAGGTGCAGGGTACACAACAGTACCGTATCATTGGTCGGTTTTGCTCCTCCCCTTTCTCAGGCCTCTTCTAATAAGCCTCTGACTGGGTTGGGAAAGGCTGGGTGTCCTGTCTCCTGAATTGCCTTCTTGGCATATATGGACACTTTTGCTGCTCTGGGGAGTTGAGGGAGAAGACATTCAGGGAAAGCCTGCTGGTGTAATGTTCACTTTGAAAATTGAAGAAAGAGCAGGTTCAAAGGGGAAGCAAACAAAACCTGTAAAATATATTTTTTAAGTAGAATATACCATTTCCCATAGATAACAGAGTACAGTTGCGGATCAAGGTGCTGCCAGCCCAAGAATTTTGGCCTGAGGAGCCATAAGGTGTGCAGAGATAAGACAGCTGTGGAGTGTGGGACCCAGACATCTCAAGGACCAGCTGACCAAGCTTCCACTATGCTAATGCTAGAGGAGGTCCAGGCTCAGGGCTAGTGAGGGGAGGATCCAGGAAGATGTAGGATGTCAAATATACTATGTAGAATGGAGGGTGTGGATAGAGGGAGAGGGGTAAAAACCAACCTCCTGTTCTTCCTCCTCCTCTCCACCAGCAGTTTCAATCTCTCATCTGGTGATCTAGGAGCCTGGATGAGACTGAGAATTACACCCCACCCTCACTCACCAAGCCACTCTTTACTCTTTCTAAGGGGCTGTTGGGTTTAGCTGGCAAGCAGGCAAGCCACTCTCTGCATACCTGGGTCCTCCATTGTTAGGACCCTTATATTCCTGGGAACTCTGACTTTCAGGTTGGATAAATAATAGATATAAATCACCTATTATAGTGTTTGTCATATAGAGGGTGCAAAATAAATATGTGCTCACTTTATTTCTGAGCCCGTCTTTCCTCAGCTGTAAGACAGAATTAATACCTACTTTCCCATGTTGTTGAGGTGATTCAGTGGTTCAGACTGCCTAGCTTTGAGTCCCAGCTCTGCCACCTCCTGCCTCTGTGACCTTGGACAATTCTCTTAACTTACCTCTCCTTCCATTTCCTCATCTGTCAAAAGAAGTTAGTAATAGTGTTGTGAAGATTAGAGAGCTAAAGCATATAAAATGCTTAGAAGAATGTCCAGTGCATAGTAAATACTCAATAAATATTATTATTATTATTATTATTATTTAAACAAGAAGGTGGGTGTGTGGTCTTTTTGCCCATCATATCCCCAGCATCAAGCCTGAAGCCTGGCACATAGCAAATTCTCAGTAAATGGTCGCTCTGTGCTACGTCCACCCTACCACTCACCATAGCCAAGCATGGGGCTCTATGTATACAAGACAGTAACTCATTAGTGATTGACTGAATTATGTCAGACCGCAGATATAATAAACTTAGATAGTGCCCTGGGCAATGTCTGCCTCACCTCCGTTGCTGAGGAGGCCAGGCTATTTACCCCAGAAAGATCTGAATTAATTCCTGCTTGGAGCATCCTCTCTCGAAGACCTGCCCACCCCCACAGTGGGCAGTGGGGGAGGGGAGGCACACAATCACTTAATGACTGTTTTGAGAATTAAATGCATTAACGTGTGTAAAGTGCTTGAACAGCTGTGTATATTCATCTGTGACTTGGTTTTTCGCATTCAGTGTTATGTTTTTTTGTGCCATGTATAATATTTTTGCATGCAGTTGTAGTTTGTTTATTCTCCTTGCTGTGTAATATTACATTTTGTGAATATCCCATGATTTACTTATCCATCTTACTATTGATGTACCTTTAGGTAGTTTCGTTTTGGGTTATAAACAATTATGCAATGAGGATTTTTGTCCCCATACACACACACACACACACACACACACACACAACTTTTGGGATTTTGATTGGAATTACAGTCAATCTGTATATCAATTTAAGGATAATTAACATTTTGTGATATCGAGTCTTCTGTAAACATGGTGTGCCTCTCTATTTAGACTTTTTTGATGTTATTTGAGTGAAGTTTTATAAGTTAAAAGGGCTTATACATCATTATAAGACTTTATTTGCTTATTTTGTTGCTATTGTATACCTTTTTAGAAAATTACATTTTATACCAATTTATTGCTAATGAGTACAAATATAATTGTGGGGTTTTTTGTATATTGTATTTGCAACTAGCAAACCTGATAAACTTTCTTATTAATTTTGATAATTTATATGTAAATGACAGTTTTCTTTTTTCCCTTCCAATCCTTATTTTTTTAAATCTCTTTTCTTATATTACTGCACTGCTAGGACCTCCTACCTTCAATACATGCACACCAACGTCGAATAGAAATGTTAGTATTGTGCATGTTTATGTTGAACCTAATTTTAAAGGTAATGCTTTTAAAGTTTCACCATTGAGTAAGTTTGCTATAATTTTTTTTTGTAGATACCATTAACAGGTTAAGAAAGTTCCAGTTTGTTCTTAGTTTGCCAATAGGATTTTTTTACTCCTATCTACTTTATTTACTATTATTATTATCCAATAATAATTATTTAACAGAAGATTTACCTTCTTAGCAATTTTTAATGTGTACAATATTATTAACTATAGGCAGTATGCTGTACAGTAGATTTCTAAGATGAATTTTTCTTGCATAACCAAAACTTTGTACCATTTGACTAATACCTTCTCATTTCCCCTGCCCCATCCCAGCCCTTAGCAACCACCATTCTATTTTTTGCTTTTATGAGTTTGACATTTTTAGATCCTTCACATATGTGGTATCAAGCAGTATTTGTCATTCTGTTCTTGGTTTATATCACTTAGTATAATATTCTCCAGTTTCATCCATGGTGTTGCAAATGGCAGGATTTCTTTCTTTTTAAAGTTTGAATAATATTCCATTACATATATGCATGTATATGTACATTTTCTTTATCCATTCATTCACCAGTGGGCACTTAGGTTACTTCCATATCTTGACCATTGTGAATAATGCTGCGGTGAATATGAGAGTGTAGGTATCTCTTTGAGATCCTGATTTCAATTTCTTTGGATATATACCCAGAAAGGAGATTGCTGGATCACATAGTAGTTCTCTTTTTAACATTTGGAGGATTCACCATACTGCTTTCCATAGCAACACCGATTAATATTCCTACCAACAATGTATGAGGTTTCCCTTTATTTCCACATCCTTGTCAACAGTTGTATTTAATTTTTTTAAGATAGCCATCCTAACTAGTGTAAGATGATATCTCACTGTGGTTTTGATTTGCATTTCCTTGATAATTGATGATGTTGAGCATCTTTTCATATACCTGTTGTCCATCTGTATGTCTTCCTTATAGAAATATCTATTCAGGCTCTTGCCCATTTTTAAAGTAGGTATTTGGTTTTTGGCTGTTGGGTTGTAGTAGTTCCCTATATATTTTGGATATTAACTCTTTATCAGATATAAGGTTTGCAAACATTTTCTACCATTCCACAGGTTGGCTTTCATTTTGTTGTTTCCTCTGCTATACAGAAGTTTTTAATTTGATATAATCCTACTTATCAGGATTTTTTAAAGATGAGTAGATGTTGAATTTTATAAACATGCTTTCTGTATCCACTGAGATGACAGGTTGATTTTCTATTTTAATCTATTAATGTGAATTACATTAGAGATTTTTCTTGTTTGGAACTTATCTTGCAATCCTAAGATAAATAAAAACTGCTGGATTTAGTTCATTAATATTTTGTTCAGGAATTTGGAATTTTGTTTATGAATGAGAGTGACCTGTACATTTTCCATTCTCATAGTTCCAGGTCCCTGTTTGACTTTTGTGTCATAAAATGAAGTGGGAACTATTTCCTTTCATTCTATTTTCTCACAGAGTTTGCCCAAGGAACTATTCGTTCTTTAAATATTTAGCACAACTTCCAGGTAAAAACATCCGAGCTTGGTGTCTTCTTGTAAGAAAAATTTTAATGGATACAGCCTTTTAAATAGCTATAGAATCATTCCAGTTTGCTGTTTCTTCTTGTCAGTGTTGTTAAATTATGGTTTTCTAGGAATTTTTCTATTTCATGTCATTTTTCAAATTTATTTGCATAAACTTCTTATCTCCATCTTTTTAAAAATCCCTGTTGCATTTATATCCTCTTATCCTTGTTTGTTTGTACCTTCTCTTTCTTCCTCTTGATCAATCTTGCCAAAAGTTTGTCACTTTTATAAGTTTTTTAAAATAGTCAACTTTTGGCTTTCTGATTCTTTCTGTGATGTCCTTTGTTTTTTATTTAGCTATTTTCCTTATCATTATTCTTTTCTTTTCACTTTACTTGGATTTATTCTGTTGTTCTTTTTTTAATTTCTGGAGTTGGATGCACAGCTTATTAATGTTCAGACTTTCTTCCTTTTGAATATAAGCATCTGATTGTATAATTGGCCTAATAAACAGGGCTGATATTCCAAAGATGCACAATTGTATGGACATATGAATTTTTAAAATATTTCCAGACCATTTGGTAAATAGGCACTGCTCCAGGCTTTCTTAGTTTATCCATCACTTACCCAGTTGCTCTGGCCACCTCAGTCCCTTTCCCAGGACTGCTAAAACCTACAGATTATCATCTAGCAACTAAAGGGTTAATGCCTGACACAGAAGGAGGCCTCTACCAATTGGTGCCAAGCCCTTGGGCCAGCTTCTGTTTTGACAGATCAGTGCCCTTGCCATTTCCAGTTTAATTCCATTCTCCTTAGAGAACAAACTTTGTATGATTTCAATTGTTTGAAATCTATTGAGATTTGCTTTATGGACCAACGTGTGATAACTTTTGGTAAAAATTCCATGAGAACTTGAAAAAATGCACATTTTACAACTGGGTTCAGAGTACTATATACTTCAATTAAGTCATGTTTGTTAATCTGGCTCAAATGCTCTATATTCTTCCAGGATGTTGTCTGCTTGTTGATATGGAAAATTTGTTAATGTCGCCTTGTAACTATGTCAATTTTGAAGCTTTGTAAATAGTTCCAAATTTAGAATTGCTGTATATTTCTGGTATATTGAATATTTATCAATGTGTAAGGAAATTATTTCTGGTAATCTAGTATCATTGGCATTTTGTCCTACAATTTTTTTCCCTGATATTAATATATATGTATATATATTTGCTTTATTTAGCTTTATATTTGCCTGGTATATCTTTCTTACACTTTTTAAAAATGTTTTTAACCATTTTTATTGCAGTAAGTTAATTTACAATGTTGTTAGTTTTAGTTTCAACTGTACAGCAAAGTGATTCAGCATATGTATATATGTATTCTTTTTCAGATTCTTTTCCATTATAGGTTATTACAAGATATTGAATATAGTTCCCTGTGCTATACAGTAGGCCCTTGATGTTTATCTATTTTATATACGCTTGTATATGTTAATCCCAAACTCCTAATTTATCTCTCACCCTCACCCCTGTTATCCCCTTTGGTAACCATGTTTGTTTTCTATGTTTGTGAGTCTATTTCTGTTTTGTAAATAAGTTCATTTGTATCATTTTTAGATTCCACTTATAAGTGATCTCATATGATATTTGTCTTTCTCTGTCTGACATACTTCACTTAACAGTATAATCTCTAAGTTTATCCATGTTGCTGCAAATGGCATTGTTTCATTCTTTTTTATGGCAGAGTAATATTCGATTGTATATATGTACCACATCTTCTTTTTTTTTAATTTTAATTTTTTATTTTTTTCTGCTTTATAAGAAATTTAATCAGTTATACATATACATATGTTACCATATCCCCTCCCTTTTGCGTCTCCCTCCCACCCTCCCTAACCCACCCCTCCAGGCGGTCACAAAGCACCGAGCTGATCTCCCTGTGCTATGCGGCTGCTTCCCACTAGCTATCTACCTTACGTTTGGTAGTGTATATATGTCCATGCCGCTCTTTCGCTTTGTCACAGCTTACCCTTCCCCCCCCATATCCTCAAGTCCATTCTCTAGTAGGTCTGTGTCTTTAGTCCTGTCTTACCCCTATGTTCTTCATGACATTTTTTTTTCTTAAATTCCATATATATGTGTCAGCATACAGTATTTGTCTTTCTCTTTCTGACTTACTTCACTCTGTATGACAGACTCTAAGTCTATCCACCTCACTACAAATAGCTCAGTTTCGTTTCTTTTTATGGCTGAGTAATATTCCATTGTACATATGTTCCACATTTCTTTACCCATTCATCCGATGATGGACACTTAGGTTGTTTCCATCTCCGGGCTATTGTAAATAGGGCTGCTATGAACATTTTGGTACATGTCTCTTTTTGAATTATGGTTTTCTCAGGGTATATGCCCAGTAGTGGGATTGCTGGGTCATATGGTAGTTCTATTTGTAGTTTTTTAAGTAACCTCCATACCGTTCTCCATAGTGGCTGTACCAATTCACATTCCCACCAGCAGTGCAAGAGTGTTCCCTTTTCTCCACACCCTCTCCAGCATTTATTGTTTCTAGATTTTTTGATGATGGCCATTCTGACTGGTGTGAGAGGATATCTCATTGTAGTTTTGATTTGCATTTCTCTAATGAGTAAAGATGTTGAGCATCCATTCATGTGTTTGTTGGCAGTCTGTATATCTTCTGTGGTGGAATGTCTATTTAGGTATTCTGCCCATTTTTGGATTGGGTTGTTTGTTTTTTTGTTATTGAGCTGCTTATAAATTTTGGAGACTAATCCTTTGTCAGTTGCTTCATTTGCAATTATTTTCTCCCATTCTGAGGGTTGTCTTTTGGTCTTGTTTATGGTTTCCTTTGCTGTGCAAAAGCTTTGAAGTTTCATTAGGTCCCATGTGTTTATTTTTGTCTTTATTTCCATTTCTCTAGGAGGTGGGTCAAAAAGGGTCTTGCTGTGATTTATGTCATAGAGTGTTCTGCCTATGTTTTCCTCTAAGAGTTTGATAGTGTCTGGCCTTACATTTAGGTCTTTAATCCATTTTGAGCTTATTTTTGTGTATGGTGTTAGGGAGTGATCTAATCTCATACTTTTACATGTCCCTATCCAGTTTTCCCAGCACCACTTATTGAAGAGACTGTCCTTTCTCCACTGTACATTCCTGCATCCTTTATCAAAGATAAGGTGACCATATGTGCGTGGGTTTATCTCTGGGCTTTCTATCCTTTTCCATTGATCTATCTTTCTGTTTTTGTGCCAGTACCATACTGTCTTGATTACTGTAGCTTTGTAGTATAGTCTGAAGTCAGGGAGCCTGATTCCTCCAGCTCCATTTTTCGTTCTCAAGATTGCTTTGGCTATTCGGGGTCTTTTGTGTTTCCATACAAATTGTGAAATTTTTTGTTCTAGTTCTGTGAAAAATGCCAGTGGTAGTTTGATAGGGATTGCATTGAATCTGTAGATTGCTTTGGGTAGTAGAGTCATTTTCACAATGTTGATTCTTCCAATCCAAGAACATGGTACATCTCTCCATCTATTTGTATCATCTTTAATTTCTTTCATCAGTGTCTTATAATTTTCTGCATACAGGTCTTTTGTCTCCTTAGGTAGGTTTATTCCTAGATATTTTATTCTTTTTGTTGCAATGGTAAATGGGAGTGTTTCCTTGATTTCACTTTCAGAGTTTTCATCATTAGTATATAGGAATGCCAGAGATTTCTGTGCATTAATTTTGTATCCTGCAACTTTACCAAATTCATTGATTAGCTCTAGTAGTTTTCTGGTACCATCTTTAGGATTCTCTATGTATAGTATCATGTCATCTGGAAACAGTGACAGCTTTACTTCTTCTTTTCCAATTTGGATTCATTTTATTTCCTTTTCTTCTCTGATTGCTGTGGCTAAAACTACCAAAACTATGTTGAAGAAGAGTGGTGAGAGTGGGCAACCATGTCTTGTTCCTGATCTTAGTGGAAATGGTTTCAGTTTTTCACCATTGAGGACGATGCTGGCTGTGGGTTTGTCATATATGGCCTTTATTATGTTGAGGAAAGTTCCCTCTATGCCTACTTTCTGCAGGGTTTTTATCATAAATGGGCGTTGAATATTGTCAAAAGCTTTCTCTGCATCTATTGAGATGATCATATGGTTTTTCTCCTTCAACTTGTTAATATGGTGTATCACGCTGATTGATTTGCGTATATTGAAGAATCCTTGCATTCCTGGAATAAACCCCACTTGATCATGGTGTATGATCCTTTTAATGTGCTGTTGGATTCTGTTTGTTAGTATTTTGTTGAGAATTTTTGCATCTATGTTCATCAGTGATATTGGCCTGTAGTTTTCTTTCTTTGTGACATCCTTGTCCTTTTTTGGTATCAAGGTGATGGTGGCCTCGTAGAATGAGTTTGGGAGTGTTCCTCCCTCTGCTATATTTTGGAAGAGTTTGAGAAGGATAGGTGTTAGCTCTTCTCTAAATGCTTGATACAATTCGCCTGTGAAGCCATCTGGTCCTGGGATTTTGTTTGTTGGAAGATTTTTTATCACAGCTTCAATTTCAGTGCTTGTGATTGGTCTGTTCATATTTTCTATTTCTTCCTGATTCAGTCTTGGCAGGTTGTGCATTTCTAAGAATTTGTCCATTTCTTCCAGGTTGTCCATTTTATTGGCATAGAGTTGCTTGTTGTAATCTCTCATGATCTTTTGTATTTCTGCAGTGTCAGTTGTTACTTCTCCTTTTTCATTTCTAATTCTATTGGTTTGAGTCTTCTCCCTTTTTTTCTTGATGAGTCTAGCTAATGGTTTATCAATTTTGTTTATCTTCTCACAGAACCAGCTTTTAGTTTTATTGGTCTTTGCTATCGTTTCCTTCATTTCTTTTTCATTTATTTCTGATCTGATTTTTATGATTTCTTTCCTTCTGCTAACTTTGGGGTGTTTTGGTTCTTCTTTCTCTAATTGCTTTAGGTGCAAGGTTAGGTTGTTTATTCGAGATGTTTCCTGTTTCTTAAGGTGGGATTGTATTGCTATAAACTTCCCTCTTAGAACTGCTATTGCTGCATCCCATAGGTTTTGGGTCATCGTGTCTCCGTTGTCATTTGTTTCTAGGTATTTTTTCATTTCCTCTTTGATTTCTTCAGTGATCACTTCGTTATTAAGTAGTGTATTGTTTAGCCTCCATGTGTTTGTATTTTTTACAGATCTTTTCCTGTAATTGATATCTAGTCTCATAGCATTGTGGTCAGAAAAGATACTTGATACAATTTCAATGTTCTTAAATTTACCAAGGCTTGATTTGTGACCCAAGATATGATCTATCCTGGAGAATGTTCCATGAGCACTTGAGAAAAATGTGTATTCTGTTGTTTTTGATGGAATGTCCTATAAATATCAATTAAGTCCATCTTGTTTAATGTATCATTTAAAGCTTGTGTTTCCTTATTTATTTTCATTTTGGATGATCTGTCCATTGGTGAATGTGGGGTGTTAAAGTCCCCTACTATGATTGTGTTACTGTCGATTTCTCCTTTTTTTTTTTTTTTTTTTTTTGCTGTACGCGGGCCTCTCACTGCTGTGGCCTCTCCCGTTGCGGAGCACAGGCTCCGGACACACAGGCTCCGCGGCCATGGCTCGCGGGCCCAGCCACTCCACGGCATGTGGGATCTTCCAGGATAGGGGCACGAACCCGTGTCCCCTGCATCGGCAGGCGGACTCTCAACCACTTGCGCCACCAGGGAAGCCCGATTTCTCCTTTTATGGCTGTTAGTATTTGCCTTATGTATTGAGGTGCTCCTATGTTGGCTGCATAAATATTTACAATTGTTATATCTTCTTGTTGGATCGATCCCTTTATCATTATGTAGTGTCCTTCTTTGTCTCTTCTAGTAGTCTTTATTTTAAAGTCTATTTTGTCTGATATGAGAATTGCTACTCCTGCTTTCTTTTGGTTTCCATTTGCATGGAATATCTTTTTCCCTACCCTTACTTTCAGTCTGTATGTGTCTCTAGGTCTGAAGTGGGTCTCTTGTAGACAGCATATATATGGGTCCTGTTTTTGTATCCATTCAGCCAATCTGTGTCTTTTGGTGGGAGCATTTAGTCCATTTACATTTAAGGTAATTATCAATATGTATGTTCCTATTCCCATTTTCTTAATTGTTTTGGGTTCGTTATTGTAGGTCTTTTCCTTCTGTTGTGTTTCTTGCCTAGAGAAGTTCCTTTAGCATTTGTTGTAAAGCTGGTTTGGTGGTGCTGAACTCTCTCAGCTTTTGCTTGTCTGTAAACGTTTTAATTTCTCCATCAAATCTGAATGAGATCCTTGCTGGGTAGAGTAATCTTGGTTGCAGGTTTCTCTCCTTCATCACTTTTATTATGTCCTGTCACTCCCTTCTGGCTTGTAGAGTTTCTGCTGAGAGATCAGCTGTTATCCTGATGGGGATTCCCTTGTGTGTTATTTGTTGTTTTTGCCTTGCTGCTTTTAATATGTTCTTTGTATTTAATTTTTGACAGTTTGATTAATATGTGTCTTGGTGTATTTCTCCTTGGATTTATTCTGTATGGTACTCTCTGTGCCTCCTGCACTTGATTAACTATTTCCTTTTCCATATTAGGGAAGTTTCCAACTATAATCTCTTCAAATATTTTCTCAGTCCCTTTCTTTTTCTCTTCCTCTTCTGGAACCCCTTAATTCAAATGTTGGTGCGTTTAATGTTGTCCCAGAGGTCTCTGAGACTGTCCTCTGTTCTTTTCATTCTTTTTTCTTTATTTTGCTCTGCAGCAGTTATTTCCACTATTTTATCTTCCACCTCACTTATCCGTTCTTCTGCCTCAGTTATTCTGCTATTGATCCCATCTAGAGTATTTTTTATTTCATTTATTGTGTTTTTAATCGATGCTTGATTCATCTTTAGTTCTTCTAGGTCCTTGTTAACTGTTTCTTGCATTTTGTCTATTGTATTTCCAAGATTTTGGATCTTGGAAATAGAATCTTGGATCATCTTTACTATCATTATTCTGAATTCTTTTTCAGGTAGACTGCCTATTACCTCTTCATTTGTTAGGTCTGGTGGGTTTTTATCTTGCTCCTTCTCCTGCTGTGTGTTTTTCTGTCTTCTCATTTTGCTTACGTTACTGTGTTTGGGGTCTCCTTTATGTAGGCTGCAGGTTCGTAGTTCCCATTGTTTTTGGTGTCTGTCCCCAGTGGCTAAGGTTGGTTTAGTGGGTTGTGTAGGCTTCCTGGTGGAGGGGAGTAGTTCCTGTGTTCTGGTGGATGAGGCTGGATCTTGTCTTTCTGGTGGGCAGGTCCACGTCTGGTGGTGTGTTTTGGGGTGTCTGCGGACTTTTTATGATTTTAGGCAGCCTCTCTGCTAATGGGTGGCGTTGTGTTCCTGTCTTGCTAGTTGTTTGGCATAGGGTGTCCAGCACTGTAGCTTGCTGGTCGTTGAGTGAAGCTGGGTGCTGGTGTTGAGATGGAGATCTCTGGAAGATTTTCGCCATTTGATATTATGTGGAGCTGGGAGGTCTCTTGTGGATCAGTGTCCTGAATTTGGCTCTCCCACCTCAGAGGCACAGCACTGACTCCTGGCTCCTCAATTTGGGATGATTTGTTGTCTATTCATGTATTCCACAGATGCAGGGTACATCAAGTTGATTGTGGAGCTTTAATCCGCTGCTTCTGAGGCTGCTGGGAGAGGTTTCCCTTTCTCTTCTTTGTTCTCACAGCTCCTGGGTCTCAGCTTTGGATTTGGCCCCGCCTCTGCGTGTAGGTCGCCGGAGGGCGTCTGTTCTTCGCTCAGACAGGACAGGGTTAAAGGAGCAGCCTCTTCGGGGACTCTGGCTCACTCAGGCCAGGCGGGAGGGAGGGGCACAGAGTGCGGGGCGAGCCTGCAGCGGCAGAGGCCGGCGTGACGTTGCAGGAGCCCGAGGCGCGCCGTGCGTTCTCCCAGGGAAGCTGCCCT
This sequence comes from Mesoplodon bidens, assembly GCF_964165515.1. Lineage (NCBI taxonomy): Eukaryota > Metazoa > Chordata > Mammalia > Artiodactyla > Ziphiidae > Mesoplodon > Mesoplodon bidens. The sequence goes on along the minus strand of NC_138163.1, from coordinate 92,842,017 downwards.
GGATCCCGGGACCCCGGCAGTGGCGGGCTGCACAGGCTCCCGGAAGGGCGGTGTGGACAGTGACCTGCGCTCGCACACTGGCTTCTTGGCGGCGGCAGCAGCAGCAGCCCCAGCGTCCCACGCCCGTCTCTGGGCTCCGCGCTTTCAGCCGCGACTCGCGCCCGTCTGTGGGGCTCCTTTAAGCAGCCCTCTTAATCCCCTCTCCTCGCGCACCAGGAAACCAAGAGGGAAGAAAAAGTCTCTTGCCTCTTCGGCAGCTCCAGAGTTTTCCCGGACTCCCTCCCGGCTAGCTGTGGCACATTAGCCCCCTTCAGGCTGAGTTCTCGCCGCCAGCCCCAGTCCTCTCCCTGCACTCTGACCGAAGCCCGAGCCTCAGCTTCCAGCGCCGCCCGCCCCGGCAGGCGAGCAGACAAGCCTTTTGGGCTGGTGAGTGCCGCTCGGCAACGATCCTCTGTGCGGGAATCTCTCCGCTTTGCCCTACCCAGGTATGTGGGGAGTTTCTTGCCTTTTGGGAGGTGTGGGGTCTTCTGCCAGCGTTCAGTAGGTGTTCTGTAAGAGTTGTTCCACGTGTAGCTGTATTTCTGGTGTATCCGTGGGGAGGAAGGTGATCTCCGTGTCTTACTGTTCCTCCATCTTCCCCGGAAGTCTCTCCCCACATCTTCTTTATTCATCCATCTGCTGATGGACATTTAGGCTGCTTCCATGTCTTAGCTATTGTAAATAGTGTTGCTATGAAGATTGGAATGCATGTATATTTTCAAATTAGATTTTTATCTGGATATATGCCCAAGAGTGGGATTACAGGATCATATGGTAGCTCTATTTTTAACTTTGTAAAAACCTCCATACTGTTCTCCACAGTAGTTGCACCAATTTACATTCCTACCAACATTATAGGAAGTTTCCTTTTTCTCCACATCCTCTCCAGCATTTATTATGTGTAGATTTTTTAATGATGGCCATTCTGACTGGTATAAGAAAAATGTTTTTGATAGAGATATAATTCACCTACCATAAAACTCACCATTTTAAAGTGTACAACTTAGTGGCTTTTAGTATATTTGCATGGTTGTATACCATCATTACTAATTCCAAAACATTTCAACACCCCCCAAAGAAACCCCATACCCTTTAGTGTCGTTCCAGATTCCCCTCTCCCCTCAGCCACTGGCAACCACTAAAATCTACTTATTGTTTCCATAGTTTTGCCTATTCTGGACATTTCACATTAATGGAATCATACAATATGTGGCATTTTGTATATAGCTTCTTCCATTGGGCATAACATTTTCAAAGTTAACCTATGTTGTAGCATGTGTAGGTACTTCATTCCTTTTTATAGCTGAATAATATTCCATTATATAGATACACCACATTTTGTTTACCCATTCATGAATTGATGGAAATTTGGGTTGTTTCTGCTTTTGGCTATTATGAGTAATGCTGTCATGAACATTCTTGCACAAGTTTTTGTGTGCACATATGTTTTCATTTCTCTTGAATATATACCTAGGAGTGGAAATGCTGAGTCCTCTGGTAATTCTATCTATAATGTTTTGAGGAACTGCTATACTGGTTTTCAAAGTGGCTTCACATTTTACATTCCCAAAAGCAACATATGAGCATTCTAATTTCTCTATATCCTCACTGACATTTTTTAAATTATAGCCATCCTAAGTGTGTATGAAATGATATATCACTGTGAGTCCCATTTGCATTTTATTCATGCCTAATGATGTTGAGCATCTTTTTATGTACTTATTGGCCATTTGTATATCTTCTTTGGAGAAAAGTCTATTCAGATTCTTTGCTCGTTTTTAAACTGGATTATTTGTCTTTTTATTTGGGTTGATTTTTCCTTTTTATATTCTGGGAACTAGACTCTTGTCAAATATATGGTTTGCAAACATTTATTCCCATTCTGTGAGCTATCTTTTCACTTTTTGAAGCACAAAAGTTCTTAATTTTAATGAAGTCCAATTTACTTATTTTTTCTTTTGTTGTTTGTGTTAGGTGTCATGTACCTGAAGCCATTGTCTAATCCGAGGTCACAAAAATTTATGCCTAGGTTTTCTTCTTCTAAGACTTTTATAGTTTTAGCTCTTACATTTAGGTCTTTGACTCATTTTGGGTCAATTTTTGCATATGATGTGAGGTAGGAGTCCAACTGCATTCTCTGCATGTGGATGTTCAGTTGTTCCAGCACCATTTGTTGAAAAGACTTCTTTCTACCACTGACTTGTTTGGGCAGCCTTGATGAAAATCAGTTGACCATAAATTAGAGAGTTTATGTCTGAGTTTTCAGACCTGTTTCAATGGTTTTTATATATATATATCCTTATGCCAGTACAACACTGTCTTTATTACTGTAGTTTTTTAAATTAAGTTTTGAAATTGGAAGTGTGAGTCCTCCAACTTTGTTCTTCTTTTTCAGGATGATTTTGGTTCTTCTAGGTCCCTTGAATTTCCTTATGAACTTTAGATCAACTTGTCAATTTCTGCAAAGAAGTCAGCTGAGATTTTGATAGGGCTGTGTTGAATCTGTAGACCAATTAGAGAATACTGACACTTTAACATTATTAAGTCTTAGGTCCCTGAACATGGGTTGTTGTTCCATTTATTTAGGTCCTCTTTAATTTCAACAGTGTAAGTTTTCAGAGTATAAGTTTTGCATTTCTTTTAAGTATTCCTAAGTATTTTTGACACTATTGTAAATTGAATTGTTTTTATTAATTTCATTTTGCTTGTTCTTGCTTCTTTATGGAAATATAATTTTTTATATATTGATCATGTATCCTGCAACATCACTGAACTCATTTATTAGTACTAATAGATTTTTAATGGATTTCTTGGAATTTTCTACATGTAAGATCATGTCATCTGCAAATAAAGATAGTTTTATTTCTTTTCTTTTTTTAAAATTTTATTTATTTATTTATTTATTTAACATCTTTACATATACATATATCCTCATATCTCCTCCCTCTTGTGTCTCCCTCCGCAATCTGGAGGGCTTTTTTTCTTTTTCTTGCCTAATTACCCTCACTACAACCTCTAGTACAATGTTGAAAAGATGAAGTGGTAATAGACATCCTTCTCTTGCTTCTGATTTTAGTGGATTAACATACAATCTTTCACCATTAAGTGCAGTATTAGCCATGAGTTTTTCATAGATGTCCTTTATCTGACTGAGGAAATTCTCTTGTATTCTTAGTTTGTTGTGTGGTTTTATTATGAAGGGTGTTTAATTTTTCAATTGCCTTTTCTATGTGCACTGAGATGATCATGTGGTTTTGGTCCTTTATTCTAGTGATGTGGTGTATTACACTACTTGATTTTCAGAGGTCTAATTAACACTGCATTCCTATAATAAACCTAACTTGGTGACAGTGTATAATCTTTTATATTTTTCTGGATTCAATTTGCAAATATCTTGCTGAAGATTTTTGCATCTATATTCATAAAATATTGGGCTATAATTTTATTACTCTCTGATATCTTTGTTTGCCTTTGGTATCACAGAAATACTCAAGGAATGAGTTAGGAAATATTCCCTCCTATTTTATGAAACAGCTTTTGAAGAATGGGTGTTAATTCTTTAAATGTTTGGTAGAATTCTCCAGTAAAACCATCAAATCCTGGACTTTTCCTTGTGACAAGTTATTTTGGTTACTTATTCAATATCTTTACTTGCTGTAGATCAACTAGATGTCTTCTTGAGTCAGTATTGGGAGTTTGTATTGCTTTAATAATTTGTCCATTTCGTCTAAGTCATGTATTGTGTTGGCATACAGTTGCTCATAGCACTCCATTATAATTATTTTTATTTCCATAAAGTCAGTAGTAATACCCCTCTTTCATTCCTGAATTTATTTATTTATTTATTTTAACGTTTTTATTGGAGTATAATTGCTTTACAATGGTGTGTTAGTTTCTGCTTTACAAATAAGTGAATAAGCTATACATATATCCCTCTATCTTTTCCCTCTTGTGTCTCCTGCCCTCCCACCGTCCCTATCCCACCTTTCAGCTAGTCACAAAACACCGAGCTGATCCCCGTGACTATGCGACTGCTTCCCACCAGCTATCTATTTACATTTGGAAATGTGTATATGTCCATATATATGCTACCACTCTCTCACTTTGTCCCAACTTACCCTTCCCCCTCCCCATGTCTTCAAGTCCATTTTCTAGTAGGTCTGCATCTTTATTCCCGTCTTGCCCCTAGGTTCTTCATGACCATTTTTTTTTAGATTCCATTTATATGTGTTAGCATACAGTATTTGTTTTTCTCTTTCTGACTTACTTCACTCTGTATGACAGACTCTAGGTCCATCAACCTCAATACAAATAACTCAATTTCGTTCCTTTCTATGGCTGAGTAATATTCCATTGTATATATGTGCCACATCTTCTTTATCCATTCATCTGTTGATGGACACTCGGGTTGCTTCCATATGCTGGCTATTGTAAATAGAGCTTCAGTGAACATTGTGGTACATGACACTTTTTGAATTACGTTTTTTTCAGGGTATATGCGTAGTAGTGAGATTGCTGGTTTGTATGGTAGTTCTATTTTTAGTTTTTTAAGGAACCTCCATACTGTTCTCCACAGTGGCTGTATCAATTTACATTCCCAGCAACAGTGTATGAGGGTTCCCTTTTCTCCACAACCTTTCCAGCATTTATTATTTGTAGATTTTTTGATGATGGCCATTCTGACCGGTGTGAGATGATATCTCATTGTAGTTTTGATTTGCATTTCTCTAATGATTAATGATGTTGAGCATTCTTTCATGTGTTTGTTGGCAATCTGTATATCTCCTTTGGAGAAATATCTATTTAGGTCTTCTGCCCATTTTTGGATTGGGTTGTTTGTTTTTTTGATATTGAGCTGCATGAGCTGCTTGTAAATTTTGGAAATTAATCCTTTGTCAGTTGCTTCATTTGCAAATATTTTCTCCCATTCTGAGGGTTTTCTATTCGTCTTGTTTATGGTTTCCTATGCTGTGCAAAAGATTTGAAGTTTCATTTGGTCCCATTTATTTTTTTGTTTTTAATTCCATTTCTCTAGGAGGTGGGTCAAAAAGTATCTTGCTGTGATTTATGTCATAGAGAGTTCTGCCTATGTTTTCCTCTAGAGTTTGAGAGGGTCTGGCCTTACATTTAGGTCTTTAATCCATTTTGAGTTTATTTTGTGTATAGTGTTAGGGAGTGTTCTAATTTCATTCTTTTTTATGTAGCTGTCCAGTTTTCCCAGCACCACATACTGAAGAGGCTGTCTTTTCTCCACTGTATATTTTTGCCCCCTTTATCAAAGATAAGGTGACCATATGTGTGTGGTTTTACTTCTGGGCTTTCTAAATTGTTCCATTGATCAATATTTCTGTTTTTGTGCCAGTACCATACTCTCTTGATTACTGTAGCTTACTAGTATAGTCTGAAGTCCAGGAGCCTGTATCCTCCAGCTCCGTTTTTCTTTCTGAAGATTGTTTGGCTATTCGGGGTCTTTTCTGTTTCCATACAAATTGTGAAATTTTTTGTTCTAGTTCTGTAAAAAATGCCAGTGGTAATTTGATAGGGATTGCATTGAACCTGTAGATTGCTTTGGGTAGTATAGTCATTTTCACAATGTTGATTCTTCCAATCAAAGAACATGGTATATCTCACCATCTATGTATCATCTTTAATTTCTTTCATCAGAGTCTTATAGTTTTCTGCATACAGGTCTTTGTTGTCCTTAGGTAGGTTTTATTCCTAGATATGTTATTCTTTTTGTTGCAATGGTAAATGGGAGTTTTTTCTTAATTTCACATTCAGATTTTTCATCATTAGTGTATAGGAATGCAAGAGATTTCTGTGAATTAATTTTGTATCCTGGTACTTTATGAAATTCATTGATTAGCTCTAGTAGTTTTCTGGTAGCATCTTTAGGATTCTCTATGTATATTGTCATGTCATCTGCAAACAGTGACAGCTTTACTTCTTCTTTTCCCATTTGGATTCCTTTTATTTCTTTTTCTTCTCTGATTGCTGTGGCTAAAACTCCCAAAACTATGTTGAATAATAATGGTGAGAGTGGGAAACATTGTTTTGTTCCTGATCTTAGTGGAAATTGTTTCTGTTTTTCACCATTGAGGACGATGTTGGCTGTGGGTTTGTCATATATGGCCTTTATTATGTTGAGGTAAGTTCCCTCTATGCCTACTCTCCGGAGGGTTTTTTTTTTTTATCATAAATGGGTGTTGAATTTTGTTGAAAGCTTTCTCTGCATCTATTGAGATGATCATTTGGTTTTAATTCTTCAGTTTGTTAATATGGTGTATCACGTTGATTGATTTGCGTATATTGAAGAATCCTTACATTCCTGGGATAAACCCCACTTGATCGTGGTGTATGATCCTTTTAATATGCTGTTGGATTCCATTTGATAGTATTTCATTGAGGATTTTTGCATCTATTTTCATCAGTGATGTTGGTCTGTAGTTTTATTGTTTGTGTGATCTTTGTCTGGTTTTGGTGTCAGGGTGATGGTGGCGTTGTAGAATCAGTTTGGGAGTGTTCCTCCCTCTGCTATACTTTAGAAGAGTTTGAGAAGGATAGGTGTTGGCTCTTCTCTAAACGTTTGATAGAATTCGACTGTGAAGCCATCTGGTCCTGGGCTTTTGTTTGTTGGAAGATTTTTAATCACAGTTTCAATTTCAGTGCTGTTTGGTCTGTTCATATTTTCTACTTCTTCCTGGTTCAGTCTCAGAAGGTTGTGCATTTCTAAGAATTTGTCCATTTCTTCCAGGTTGTCCATTTTATCAGCATAGAGTTGCTTGTAGTAATCTCTCATGATCCTTTGTATTTCTGCAGTGTCAGGTGTTACTTCTCCTTTTTCATTTGTTATTCTATTGATTTGAGGCTCCTCCCTTTTCTTCTTGTTGTGTCTAGCTAATGGTTTATCAACTTTGTTTATCTTCTTAAAGAACAAGCTTTTAGTTTAGTGATCTTTGTTATCATTTCCTTCATTTCTTTTTCCTTTATTTCTGATCACATCTTTATGATTTCTTTCCTTCTGCTACCTTTGGGGTCTTTTTGTTCTTCTTTCTCTAATTGCTTTAAGTGTAAAGTTAGGTTGTTTATTTGAGATGTTTCTTGTTTCTTAAGGTAGGATTGTATTGCCATAAAATTCCTTCTTAGAACTGCTTTTGCTGGATCCCATAGTTTTTGGGTTGTCGTGTTTTCATTGTCATTTTTTCAAGGTATTTTTTGATTTCCTCTTTGATTTCTTCAGTGATCACTTGGTTATTAAGCCGTGTATTGTTTAGCCTCCATGTGTTTGTATTTTTTACAGATTTTTTCCTGTAATTGATAACTAGTCTCATAGCAGTGTACTCAGAAAAGATACTTTCAATTCTCTTAAATTTATCAAGGCTTGATTTGTGACCAAAGATATGATCTATCCTGGAGAATGTTCCATGAGCACTTGAGAAGAAAGTGTATTCTGTTGTTTTTGGATGGAATGTCCTATCAATATCATTTAAGTCCATCTTGTTTAATGTATCATTTAAAGCTTGTGTTTCCTTATTTATTTTCACTTTGGTTGATCTGTCCATTGGTGAAAGTGGGTTGTTAAATTCCCCTACTATGATTATGTTACTGTCAATTTCCCATTTTATGGCTGTTAGTATTTGCCTTATGTATTGAGGTGCTCTTATTTTGGGTGCATAAATATTTAAATTTTTTATATGTTCTTCTTAGATTGATCCCTTGATCATTATGTAGTGTCCTTTGTCTCTTGTAATAGTCTTTGTTTTAAAGTCTATTTTGTCTGATATGAGAATTGCTACTCCAGCTTTCTTTTGATTTCCATTTACATGGAATATCTTTTTCCATCACCTCACTTTCAGGCTGTATGTGTCCCTAGGTCTGAAGTGGATCTCTTGTAGACAGCATATGTACATGTCTTGTTTTTGTATCCATTTAGCCAGTGTATGTCTTTTGATTGGAGCACTTAATCCATTTACATTTAAGGTAATTATCAATATGTATGTTCCTATTACCATTTTCTTAATTGTTTTGGTTTTGTTATTGTAGGTCTTTTCCTTCTCTTGTGCTTCCGGCATATAGAAGTTCCTTTAGCATTTCTTGTAAAGCTGTTTTGGTGGTGTTGAATTCTCTTAGCTTTTGCTTGTCTGTAAGTGTTTTAATTTCTCTGTCGAATCTGAATGAGATCCTTGCTAGATAGAGTAATCTTGATTGTAGGTTTTTCCCTTTCATTACTTTAAATATGTCCTTCCATTCCCTTCTGGCTTGCAGAGTTTCTGCTGAAAGATCAGCTGTTAACCTTATGGGGATTCCCTTGCATGTTATTTGTTGTTTTTCCCTTGCTGCTTTTAATTTGATTTCTTTGTGTTTAATTTTTGATAGTTTGATTAATATGTGTCTTGACATGTTTCTCCTCGGATTTATCCTGTATGGGACTCTCTGTGCTTCCTTGACTTGATTAACTATTTCCTTTCCCATATTAGGGAAATTTTCAACTGTAATCTCTTCAAATATTTTCTCAGTCCCTTTCTTTTTCACTTCTTCTTCTGGGACCCCTATAATTCGCATGTTGGTGCATTTAATATTGTCCCAGAAGTCTCTGAGACTGTCGTCAATTCTTTTCATTATTTTTTCTTTATTCTGCTCTGCAGTAGTTATTTCCACTATTTTATCTTCCACCTCACTTATCCGTTCTTCTGCCTCAGTTATTCTGCTATTGATCCCTTCTAGAGAATGTTAAATTTCATTTATTGTGTTGTTCATCATTGTTTGTTTGCTCTTTAGTTCTTCTTGGTCCTTGTTAAACGTTTCTTGTATTTTCTCTATTCTATTTCCAAATTTTGGGCCATCTTTACTATGATTCTTCTGAATTCTTTTTCAGGTAGACTGCCTATTTCCTCTTCATTTTTTAGGTATGGTGGGTGTTTACGTTGGTCCTTCATCTGCTGTGTGTTTCTTTGTCTTCTCATTTTGCTTAACTTACTGTGTTTGGGGTCTCCTTTTCACATGCTGCAGGTTTGTAGTTCCCGTTGTTTTTGGTGTGTGCCCCCAGTGGCTAAGTTTGGTTCAGTGGGTTGTGTAGGCTTCCTGGTGGAGGGGACTAGTGCCTCTCTTCTGGTGGATGAGGCTGGATCTTGTCTTTCTGCTGGGCAGGTCCACGTCTGGTGGTGTGATTTGGGATGTCTGTGATCTTATTATGATTTCAGACAGCCTCTTGGCTAATGGGTGTGGTTGTGTTCCTGTCTTGCTAGTTTTTTGGCATAGGGTGTCCAGCACTGAAGCTTGCTGGTTGTTGAGTGGAGCTGGGTCTTGGCGTCGAGATGGAGATCTCTGGGAGATTTTCTCCATTTGATATTACATGGAGCTGGGAGGTCTCTGTTGGACCAATGTCCTGAACTTGGCTTTTCCCCCTGAGACGCACAGCCCTGACCCCTGGCTGGAGCACCAAGAGCTTTTCATCCACATGGCTCAGAATAAAAGGGTGAGAAAAAGGAAGAAAGAAAGAAAAAGATAAAATAAGTAAAATAAGATAAAATAAAAAACAAAAAATAATTATTAAAATTTTTTTAAGAATTAAAAAAAAGAAAGAAGAGAACAAACAAACCAAAAAACAAATCCACAAATGATAACAAGTGCTAAAAACTATACTAAAAAAAATGAGATAAAAAACCCCCAAAAACAAACAATAAAAAAACGGACAGACAGAACCCTAGGACAAATGGTCAAGCAAAGCTATACAGACAAAATCACACACAGAAGTATACACATACACACTCACAAAAACAGAAAAAGGGGAAAAAACTATATATATATGTATATATATACATATATATACACACACACACATATATATATATATCTCGTTGCTCCCAAAGTCCACCTACTGAATTTGGGATGATTTGTTGTCTATTCAGGTATTCCACAAATGCAGGGTACATCAAGTTGACTTTGGAGATTTAATCCGCTTTTCCTGAGTCTGCTGGGAGAGATTTCTCTTTGTCTTATTTGTTTGCACAGCTCCTGGGATTCAGCTCTGTATTTGGCCCTGCCTCTGGGTGTAGGTCACCTGAGGGCATCTGTTCTTCCGCTCAGACAGGACGCGGTTAAAGGAGCAGGTGATTAGGGGGCTCTGGCTCACTCAGGCCTGGGGGCTGGAGGGGTATGGAGTGCAGGGTGAGCCTGCAGTGGCAGAGGCTGGCGTGACATTGCATCAGCCTGAGGCACATTGTGTGTTCTCCCAGGAAAGTTATTCCTGGATCATGGGACCCTGGCAGTGACGGGCTGCACAGGCTCCCGGGAGGGGAGGTGTGGATAGTGACCTGTGCTTGCACACAGGCTTCTTGGTGGCTGCAGCAGCAGTCTTAGCATCTCATGCGTGTCTCTGGGGTCCGCACTGATAGCTGTGGCTCACGCCCCTCTCTGGAGCTCCTTTATGCGGTGCTCTTAATCCCCTGTCCTCACGCACCAGGAAACAAAGAGGCAAGAAAAAGTCTTTTGTCTCTTTGGCAGTTCCAGACCTTTTCCCGGACTCCCTTCTGGCTAGCCGTGGCACACTAGCCCCCTTCAGGCTATGTACATGCAGCCAACCCCAGTCCTCTCCCTGGGGTCTGACCGAAGCCGGAGCCTCAGCTCCCAGCCCCCACCCATCCCGGCGGGTGAGCAGACAAGCCTCTCAGGCTGGTGAGTGCTGTTCGGCACCAGTCCTCTGTGCAGGAATCTCTCCGCTTTGCCCTCTGCACACCTGTTGCTGTGCTCTCTTCTGTGGCTCTGAAGCTCCCCCCCTCTACCACCCGCAGTCTCCACCCGTGAAGTGGCTTCCTAGTGTGTGGAAACCTTTCCTCCTTCACAGCTCCCTCCTACTGGTGCAGGTCCCGTCCCTATTGTTTTGTCTCTGTTTTTTCTTTTTTCTTTTGCCCTACTCAGGTACGTGGGGAGTTTCTTGCCTTTTGGGAGGTCTGAGGTCTCCTGCCAGTGTTCAGTAGGTGTTCTGTAGGAGTTGTTCCACGTGTAGATGTATTTCTGATGTATTTGTGGGGAGGAAGGTGATCTCCGCGTCTTACTCTTCCGCCATCTTGCAGCTCCTCCCCATTCCTGAATTTATTCCTTTGAGTTTTCTCTCTCTCTATTTTTCTTGGTCAATCTAGCTAAAAGTTTGTTGAGTTTTTTAATCTTTTCAAAGAACCAGTTTGGGGTTTGTTGATTTTCTTTAATACTTTTCTATTCTGTATGAAATTATAATATCTCTCCTTATGGTTCACATACTTGTGAATTTCCCAAAGTTCTCTCTGATGTTAATTTCTAATTTCACTCCATTATGACTGGAGAACAAACTTTATATTATTTCAATACTTTTAAGTTTACCATAGCTTATTTTATGACTTCGACTATGATGTATCCTAGATAATGTTTGATGCGCACTTGGGAAGAATGTATACTCTTGTTTAGAGGTGGAGTGTTTTATAGATGTCTCTTAGGACTGGTTTGTGTACAGTGTTGTTCAAGTCTTCTGTTTCTCTGTTTATCTTCTGTGTAGTTGTCCTATTCATTATTGAAAGTTCCATATTAATGTCTCCAAATATTGTTATCAAATTGTCTATTGCTTGCTTCAATTCTGTCAGTTTTTGCTCCATGTGTTGTGGGGCCCTCTTCTTAGATATAATTATAGTATATTCCTTATGGATTGACCCTTTTGTCATTATATAATGTCCTTACATATCTCTAGCAATGTTTTTTTTTTTACTTTTTTTTTTGTTTTTTTTGCGGTACGTGGGCCTCTCACTGTTGTGGCCTCTCCCGTTGTGGAGCACAGGCTCCGGATACGCAGGCTCAGCGGCCATGGCACACAGGCCCAGCCACTCCGCGGCATGTGGGATCTTCCCAGACTGGGGCACGAACCCGTGTCCCCTGCATTGGCGGGCGGACTCTCAACCACTGCGCCACCAGGGAAGCCCCTCTAGCAATGTTTTTTATCATCTCTTTCATCTGATCTTAGTATAGCCACTCCAACTTTCTTCTGGTTGGTCTTTGCATGATATATTTTTTACATTCTTTTACTTTTCATCTATCTGTGTCTTTGAGTCTAAAATGTATTTTCTGTAGGTATCATATAGTTGGATCTTGTTTTTAATCCAGTTAGACATTTTCCACCTTTTGATTGGATTGCTTGATCCATTAACATTTAATGTTATTATTGATGTAGTTGGATTTAAATGTGCTACTTTTAAATTTTCTATATAGATTATGTCTTTTTCCTTCTATTCCTCCTTTCTTTTGCATTAAGTTAATGTTATCTAGTTTAATATTTAATTCCTTTAATAATTTGTTCACTGTATATTTTTGAGATATTTCCTTAGTGGTTGCTTTAGGACTTTCCATATACATCTTAACTATTAGAATCTACTTTAGATTTTTACTAACTTAATTCCAATAAGATATAGAAATGTTACCACTATGTATCTCTATTCCATTTTCTTTTTTTGTGCTATTATTTCATACATATCATATCTTTACATGCTAAAACCCCCCAACAATACATTGTTATAATTGTTATTTTATATAATTTTATGTTTTAAGGAAGCTGAGAAAATTAAGGAGAGCACATATATACTTATAAAGTTTTTTTTTATATTTACTGTCTGATTCTGTTCATTTTTTCTATGGGTTTGAATTAACTTCTTATGTCATTTCCTTACTCTAATATAACTCTTTGCTCTGTGACTTGGTTAGGCTATTTTAGTGAATTCTATTTCTCTGTTGTGTGAAGCCTTTGGTGTTACTTCTTGGAGGGCATAGACTTTGGGCTCACTTTGACTATCTCTTTCCCTGATTACTCTACTAAGCTGTCAATCTCATCTGGTATTACACTCTGGGATCCACTAATTATTAGCTGATTGCTATTATTTTTTATATTGCCCCAAGGCATACATTGCTCAGCAGTGTTATCTAATTAAACTCTGGCAAAAGTAGTCTTTGAGGTTAGCTCTGACCTGAGGAGGGCTCTTCTTTTTTTTTTAATTTATTGATTGATTTATTTAGTTTTGGCTGCATTGGGTCTTCATTGTTGGCTCTTACTTGCTGTGTGTGGGCTTTCTCTAGTTGCGGCAAGCAGGGGCTACTGTTCGTTGTGTTGTGCAGGCTTCTCACTATGGTGGCTTCTCTTGTTGCGGAGCACGGGCTCTAGGTGCGTGGGCTTCAGAAGTTGTGGCACGCGGGCTCAGTAGTTGTGGCTCGCGGGCTCTAGAGCGCAGGCTCAGCAGTTGTGGTGCACGGGCTTAGTTGCTCCGTGGCATGTGGGATCTTCCTGGACCAGGGCTCGAACCCGTGTCCCCTGCATTAGCAGGCAGACTCTCAACCACTGCGCCACCAGGGAAGCCCCCAGGAGGGCTCTTCTTAATTGGCTCTTTCTCTGGTTCTCTCTGGTGAACTAGCTGGTCTATGGTTTAGCTTGTTGCTCTTAATTAAGTGGACCTATTGTTTTCAAGAGCACCCTTAGGCTCTTGTCTTATGGATTGCTTCTCTCCATGGGCAAACCTTCTGATCTGCTGCTGTGGGTTCTGGGTGGGGAAGTGTCCTCTGGTCTTCTCTGTTTGCCTATCCTGGTGTAGTACTTCTGGCCTCTGAGCAAGTTGGAGTGAGGGTGATCAGGAACCCAGTATTCTCAGCCTACTGCACCTGGGGTATAACGTACATCCTATGGGTAGGGACTGGATGAGGGAAGGGCATCTCCAACCTCTGAGCTACATTTGCTACTGCAGCTTGGAGCTGGAAGGGATGTGAGGTGCTGACTGTCTGCCCCTCCCACTGAGGTACCATATCATTTGATTGGGTGAACTCTCTTTGGGGGAAGGGAGCCCCATCTTTTTGGCTACACACACACACCTGGAGTGGAGGTTCCATTAAACTAAACTTGGGGGGCAGAAGTGAGGATCATGGCAAAAATGCCACAGATTCTCACTGTTCTTACTGAATTTTGGTTGATTTTTTTGAATAAATGTTTCATGTGCTGTATCCCATTAGGATAATTTTCAGAGACTTTAAAAGGTTATTTTTTAAAATAATATTTGCCAGTTTTACTTTTTTCACTGGGGAGTGGGTTCGCAGAGCTCCTAATGATGGAAATAAAAGTCTCACAATTGATTTTTTTGTGTTGATCTTGTTCCTTCATCCTTGCCGAACTCACTTGTTAGTTCTAAGAATTTTTATACTTTTAGGGAATTTCTATATAGATAATCATGACATCTACAAATAGGAAATATTTTATTTATTCTTTTCTAAACCGTATGCTTTTTATTTCCTTTTACTGCCTTATTGCAGAGGTTAGAACTTCCAGTACTATGTCAAAAGAGTAGAGAGAGTGAACATCTTTACATTGGTTCTGATCTTAGGGGGCAAGTACTGTCTTTTACTTTTTAAAAATTTATTTATTTTATTTTATTTATTTTTGGCTGCATTGTGTCTTCATTGTTGCATGCAGGCTTTCTCTAGTTGCAGGGCAGGGTATACTCTTCGTTGTGGTTCACAAGCTTCTCATTTCAGTGACTTCTCTTCTTGTGGAGCACAGGCTCTGCACACGGGCTTCAGTAGTTGTGGCACGAGGGCTCAGTAGTTGTGGCTTGTGGGCTGTAGAGCGCAGGCTCAGTAGTTGTGACACACGGGCTTAGTTGCTCCGTGGCATGTGGGATCTTCCCAGACCAGGGATCGAACCCATGTCCCTTGCATTGGCAGGTGGATTCTTAACCACTATGCCACCTGGGAAATCCAAGTCTTTCACTTTTAAGGGTAATAATGACAATAGGTTTTTGTTGTAAAGATTCCTTATCAAGTTTAAGTAATTCATTTCTATTCATAGCTTGCCAATAATTTTTATCACTAATTAGTGTTTAATATATGAAGTGTTTTTTCTACATGAATTGTCATATTTTTCTTCTTTAGTTTATCAATATTGTGGGTTACATTAATTGATTTTTTTGAATGTTCATCTAGCCTTGCGTACTTGGACTGAATCCCACTCAGTTATTGCATATAATTATTTTTATGCAATGTTGGATTCTATTTGCCAACATTTTCTTGATGATTTTTATATTTAAGTTCATGAGAGATATTGACCTATAGGGGTTTTTTGGGTACTCTATTCATCTTGTTTTGGTATCAAGGTAATTCTGGCCTCATAAAATTAGCTGGGAATCCTCCCTTCTCTTTTTGTTTTCTTGAAGTTATTGTGTAAAATTTCTGTTAATTCTTCTTTAAATGTGTGGTAGATTTCTCACATGAATATATCTGAGCATAGAGATTTCTATTTCTGGAGATTTAATATTTAATTCAATTACTTTAATCATTACAGGACTATTCAGATTGCCTATTTCATCTTGGTTGAGTTGTGGCAGGTTGTGGTTTTCAAGGAATTGGTCTATATATTCTAAGTAGTCAAATTTATAAGAGTAAAATTGTTTGTAGTATTCCCTTATTAGCTTTTAAATGACTGCAGGATATGTAGTGATATAACCTATTTTATTTCTGATAATGGCCATTTGTGTCTTCTCTCTTTTTATATTTGTCAGTCTTGCTAAAGGTTAATCCATTTCATTGATCTTTTTTAGGAATCAACTTTTTATTGTATTCATTTTCTCTATAGTTTTTCTGTTTTCATTGATTTCTGTTCTTATCTAATATTTTTTTCCTTCTGCTTGCTTTTGTTTATTTTGCTCTTATTTTTCTAGATTTTTAAAGTGGTAACTTAGATTACTGATTTGAGACTTTTCCTTTTTCCAATGTAAGCATTTTGGTGCTATAAATGCCCCTATCAGTACTGCTTTAGCTGCACCCCTCATATTTTGAGAAGTTGTTCTTTAACTTTATATCAGTGCTATGTGTATTTTCAAAATTTCTTTTGAGACTTCTTTTTACAGTCATGGATTATTTAGAAGTATGTTCTTTAATTTCCAAGTGTTTAGAGACTTTGCTGTCTTCCTTCTCCTGTTGATTTTTACTTTGATTCAATTAGGATCAGAGAATACACTATGCTTAATGTCAATCACTTTTGATTTACTGAGTATTGTTTAATGGCCCAAGACATGGAAATGTACCATGGGCACTAGAAAAAAATATTTATTCTGTTGTTTCTGGGTGTAGTGCTTTATATATGTCAATTAGATACTGCTGATTTATTGTGCTGTTTAATTCTTCTATATTATTGCTGATTTTCTGTCTAATGATTCTATTAATTCCTGAGAGTGTATGTTGGAGTCCTCAGAGATATACTTGTGCATTTGTCTTATTTCTCCTTTTAGTTTTTGCTTCATTTATTTTGAGGCTCTGTTGTCTGGTATGCGTACACTTTGGATTATTATATATTCCTAAGGGATTGATCTTTTATCATTATATAATTCTTTTTTGTATGTAGTAATTTTCTGTGCACTGAAGTCTAATTAACTGGATAGTAACAGCTACTCTTGCTTTTTTTAAATTAATGATTTCATGGTATACTCTTTTTTCTTTATAATATATATTTATTAACCCACTTAAACATGAAAATAATAAACCTACTACATGATAACATAAATAGCACATTTTTCATAAAAATAACTTTATTCCCCCTCAAAGAAGGTAAAGAAAAATTGTTTTATGAATTTGCAAATCTCTTTTATGTCTGGCTTAATAGAAGATAGATGTATTTTCATACCTTCTGCATTCAATCTGTTGCAATGTGTTATTTTGGTTGAAATATATGAAGAAAATTTGTCCTCCTATACAGTAGCTTGGGAAAACAGCAATATGCTAATAGCCTTTAGTTTTAGATAATTGTATTTTTCTTTGATATTACACACAAATTAGACAATTGGTAGTTGCTTTTTTATATTGTGGCAGGAACACAACATGAGATCTACCCTCTTAACAATGTTTTAAGTGCATAATAAAGTATTATTAATTATAGGCACAATTACAGTAGATCTCTAGAACTATTCACCTTGTATGACCCAAACTTTATACCCATTGAATAGCAACTCCTCATTTCCTGGCAACAACTATTCTACCCTCTGCTTTTGAGTTTGACTATTTTAGATATCTCATATAAGTGTAATCATGCAGTATTTGAACTTCTGGAACTGGCTTATTTCACTTAACATAACGTACTCCAGGTTCATCCATGTTGTCACATATGACAGGATTTCCTAATTTTTTAAGGATGAATAATATTCAATTATATGTATATACCATATTTTCTTAATGCATTCATCAGTTGATGGATATTTAGGTTATTTCTATATCTTGGCTATTGTGAATAATGCTTCAATGAACATGGGAGTGCAGATAATTTCTTGATGATCCTGATTTCAAGGATAGTCTCTTAAACAAATTGTAGTGGGGAAACTGGATATCCACATGGAAAAGAATGAAATTGGACCCTTATCTTACAACATACACAAAAATCAAGTCAAAATTTGTTAAATATTTAAATATAAGACCTGAAACTGTACAACTCTTAGAAGAAAACTTAAGGAGAAAGCTTCATGACATTAATCTAGGCAGTGATTTCTTGGATATGACACAAAAAGCACTATCAACAAAAGCAAAAATAGGCAAGTGGAACTACATCAAACTAAAAAGCTTCTGCATGACAAAAAAACTTAACTGTATTTGAATGGATCTATTTCTGGTTTCTCTATTTAATTCTTTTGATCTTTATGTCTATCCTTTTCCCATACTACACTATACCTTTATAATAAATCTTAATATCAAGTAGGAAGTTTCCTCCAAAATTGTTCTTATCTTGCAATTATTTTAGTCAATCTAATTCCTTTTACTCTCCATATTTTCAGAGTACAGGTATTTTGCCTCTTTAGGTAGGTTTATTCCTATGTATTTTATTATTTTTGATGCAATTGTAAATGGGATTCTTTCCTCAATTTCTCTTTCTGATCTTTTGCTGTTAGTGTACAGAAATGCAACAGATTTTTGTATATTTATTTCATATCCTGCAACTTTAATGAATTCATCAATGAGCTCTAGTAGTTTTCAGGTAGCATCTTTAGGATTTTCTGTGTATAGTATTATGTCTGCAAACAGTGACAGTTTTACTTCTTGTCCAATTTGGATTCATTTTATTTCTTTTTCTTCTCTGATAGCCATGGCTAGGACTTCCAAAATTATGTTGAATAAAAGTGGTGAGAGTGGACATCCTTGTCTTGTTCCTGATCTTAAAGGAAATGCTTTCAGCTTTTCACTGTTGAATATGATGTTTGTCATATATGGCCTTTATTATGTTGAGATAGGTTCCCTCTGTGCCCAATTTCTGGAGAATTTTTATCATAAATTGTTGTTGAATTTTGTCAAAAGCTTTTTTTGCATCTATTGAGGTGATCATATGGTTTTTATTCTTCAATTTGCTGATGTCATGTATCACACTGATTGAGTTGCAGATATTGAAAAATCCTTACATCCCTTGGATAAATCTCACTTGATCATGGTGTATGATCCTTTTAATGTGTTGTTGGATTTGGTTTGCTAGTATTTTGTTGAGAATTTTTGTGTCAGTGTTCATCAGTGACATTGGCCTGTAATTTTCTTTCCTGTGGTATTTTTGTCTGGTTTTATTATCAGAGTGATGGTGGCTTCATAGAATGAGCTTGGGAGTGTTCTTTCTTCTGCAATTTTTTGGAATAGTTTCAGAAGGATAGGCATTAATTCTTCTCTAAATGTTTGATAGAATTCGCCTGTGAGGCCATCTGGTCCTGGGCTTTTGTTTGTTGGGAGTTTTTAAATCACAGTTTCAATTTCATTACTTGTGATTGCTCTTTTCATATTTTCTATTTCTTCCTGGTTCAGTCTTGGGAGATTGTACCTTTCTAAGAATTTGTCCATTTCTTCCAGGTTGTCCATTTTACTGGCATATAGTTGCTAGTAGTAGTCTCTTATGATCCTTTTTATTTCTGTGGTGTCAGTTGTACCTTCTCCTTTTTCATTTCTAATTTTATTGATTTGAGCCCTCTCCCTGTTTTTCTTGACTCTGGCTAAATGTTTATCCTTGTGTTTATCTTTTCAAAGAAGCAGCTTTTAGTTTCATTGATCTTTTCTATTGTTTTTTATCCCTATGTCATTTATTTCTGCTCTGATCTTTATGATTTCTTTCCTCCTACTGACTATGGATTTTGTTTGTTCTTCTTTATCTAGTTGCTTTAAGTATAAGATTACATTGTTTATTTGAGATTTTTCATGCTTCCTGAGGGAAGACTGTATTGCCATAAAATTCCCTCTTAGAACTGCTTTTGCTGTGTCCCATAGGTTTTGGATCTTCTTGATTTGTCTTTAGGTATTTATTGATTCCCTCTTCAATTTCTTCAGTGATCCATCGGTTGTTTAGTAACATATTGTTTAACCTCCATGTGTTTGTTTGTTTTACAGCTTTTTAAAAAAAATCATAGTTAATTTCTAATCTCACAGAGTTGTGTCGGAAAAGTTGCTTGATATGATTTCAATTTTCTTAAATTTACCAAGGTTTGCTTTGTGGCCCAGCATGTGATCAGTCCTGGAGAATGTCCCATGTGCACTTGAAAAGAATGTGTATTCTGCTGCTTGTGGATGGAATGCTCTATAAATATCAATTAAGCCCATCTGGTCTAATGTGTCATTTAAGACCTCTGTTTCCTTATTGATTTTCTGTCTGGATGATCTGTCCATTGATGAAAGTGGGGTGTTAAATTCCCCCACTATTACTGTGTTACTTTCAATTTCTCCTTTTATGGCTATTAGTATTTGCTTTATAAATTGAGGTACTCCTATTTTGGGTGCATATATATTTACAATTGTTATGTCGTCTTCTTGGATTGATCCCTTGATCATTATGTAGTGTTCTTCTTTGTCTCTTGTAACAGTCTTTATTTTAAAGTCTATTTTGTCTGGTATGAGTATTGCTACTCCAGCTTTCTTTTTTTTCCATATGCATGGAATAACTTTTTCCGTCCCCTCACTTTCAGTCTGTGTATGTCCCCAGATCTGAAGTGGGTCTCTTGTAGACAGCATATATAGGGGTCTGTTTTTTTGGTATCAATTCAGCCAGTCTATGTCTTTTGATTGGAGCATTTAATCTGTTTAAATTCAAGGTAATTATCAATATGTACATTCTTATTGCTGTTTTGTTAATTGTTTTGGATTTGTTTTTTTAGTGTTTTTCTTCCCTTCATCTTTTGTTCCCTTCTCTTCTGGTTTGATAATTATCTTTAGTGTTGTGTTTGTATTCTTTTTTCTTTTTTGTGTATGTATCTATTGTAGGCTTTTGTTTTGTGGTTATCATGAGATTTTGATATAGCAGTCTCTCTATATACTATATACAAGATAGTTTTAAGTTGCTGGTCTCTTAATTTCAAATGCATTTCCAATATCCTACATTTATACTCTCCTCACGATTTCTGGTTTTGATATCATTTGTATGCAGATGATTTCCTACCTTTACTGTATGTTTGTCTTTACTGTTGAGCTTTTCCATTTGTAATTTTCTTGTTTCTAGCTGTAGCCTTTTCTTTTCCACCTAGAGAAGTTCATTTAGCATTTGTGTTAAAGCTGGTTTGGTGGTGTTGAATTCTCTTAGCTTTTGCTTTACACTTTTGATTTCTCTGATGAATCTGAATGAGAGCATTGCTGGGTAGAATATACTTGGTTGTAGGTTTTCCCCTTTTGTCACTTTAAATATATCCTGCCACTCTTTTCTAGCCTGCATGATTTCTGCTGAAAAATCAGCTGATAAGTTTGTGGAGATTTCCTTGCATATTATTTGTTGCTTTTAATATTTTCTCATTGTCTTTAATTTTTGTCAGTTTGATTAATATGTGTCTCGGTATGTTCTTCCTTGGGTTTATCCTGTATGGGACTCTGTGCTTCCTGGACTTGGGTGACTGTTTCCTTTCCCGTGTTAAGGAAGTTTTCAGCTACTATCTCTTCCAATATTTTCCCAGGTCCTTTCTCTCTCTCTTCTCCTTCTGGGACTCTTATAATGTGAATGTTGTGCATTTAATGTTATCCCAGAGGTTTCTGTGACTGTCCTCATTTCTTTTCATGCTTTTTTCTTTATTCTGTTCCACAGCAATGATTTCCACCATTCTGTATTCCAGCTCACTTATCTGTTCTTCTGCCTCATTTATTCTGCTATTGATTCCTTCTAGTGTATTTTTTATTTCAGTTATTGTATTGTTCAACTCAGTTTGTTCTTTATATCTTCTAGCTCTCTGTTAAACATTTCTTCAACTTCTCAGTCTGTGCCTCCATTCTTTTCCCAACATCTTGCATTATCTTTACTATTATTACTCTGAATTCTTGTTTGGGTATTTTGCCTATCTCCGCTTCACTTAGTTGTTCTTCTGGGGTTTTATCTTGTTCTTTCATCAGGAACATATTCCTCTGCTGTCTCATTTTGTCTAACTTTCTGTGTTTGTGGTCTCTGTTCTGTGAGCTGCAGGATTGTCATTTCTTTTGCTTCTGGTGTCTGCCTCCTGCTGGGTGAGGCTTGTCTAGAGGCTTGTGCAGGCTTCCTGGTGGGAGGGACTAGTGCCTGACCACTGTTGGTTGGGGCTGGATCTTGTCCCTCAGGTGGGCAAGGCTGTGGCAAGTGGTGTATTTAGAGGTGGCTGTGGGCTCAGGAAGACTTTAGGCAGCCTGTCTGCTGATGGGTGGAGCTGTATTACTGCCCTGTTGGTTGTTTGGCCTGAGGCCTCCCAGCTCTGTAGCCTATAGGATGTTGGGTAGAGCCAGGTCTTTCTGCGAAAATGGCAGCTCTAGGAGAGCTCATGCCAATGAATACTCCCCAGAGTCTCTCTCTCCACTGTCCTTGTTCCCACAGTGAGCCTCAGCCACTCCCTGACTCCCCAGGAGACCTTCAACGACGAGAATGTACATCTGAACCAGGCTCCCCTCTGAAGTCACTGCTTTTCCCGGGGTTCTGGGACACATGAGAACTTGTGTGCACCCTCTAAGAGTATAGTTTCTGTTTCCACCAGTCCTGTGGAGTTCTTGTGATCAAACCCCACTGGCCTTCACAGCCAAATGCTCTGGGGGCTCCTCCTCCCAATGCCAGACCCCCAGACTTGTAAGCTTGATGCAGGGCTCAGAACTCTCACTCCTGTGGGAGAAACTGCAATACAATTATTTTCCAATTTGTGGGTCACCCATCTGGTGGGTATGGGATTTGACTGCATTGCGAATGTGCTTCTCCTACCATCTTTTTGTGGCTTCTTCTTTGTCTTTGTATGTAGAATATCTTTTTTGGTAGATTCCTATCATTTTTGTTAATGGTTGTTCAGCAGTTAGTTGTGATTTTGGTGTTTCTATGAGAGGTGGTGAGCTCAAGTTCTTCTACTCCACCATCTTGTCTCCAACCCCCATAACCAATCTTCTTTTATGGAAGAACCCTGAAGTATGAACAGGTGGTTTCACACCATTCT
Source organism: Mesoplodon bidens (assembly GCF_964165515.1). Classification (NCBI taxonomy): domain Eukaryota; kingdom Metazoa; phylum Chordata; class Mammalia; order Artiodactyla; family Ziphiidae; genus Mesoplodon; species Mesoplodon bidens. The sequence goes on along the minus strand of NC_138163.1, from coordinate 92,819,557 downwards.
AAGGTACAGCTTTCTGGAGGGACAGGAACAGACCAGCAGTTCACTGAGTTCTCATTACCAGGTTCAGTGACACCCCTTGCTCTTCACCACTTCTTTTGGTTCTCCACAGCATACATTTTCTGGCCCATTTCATGAAAAGGAAAGGTATCATGGAAAATATCCTAGAGAGTAGTTGAAGGCACTAGTGAATGCAGGTCAATGAATCCCTGCAGTTGAACCATCCAATTCTGCCTGGCTCATACCTCTTTGTGTTCCCACTGGGTAGTGTTCCCTCTGTTGTCTCTGCACCCCAGGATAATGTGACAAGGTAGCTCCGATACCGTCTGTGCAGGTTTCTCTCTGTTCTGTCTGCTGCAAACTAGCTGCTGCACTCTCCTCCAAGGCTCTGAAGCTCTCCCTCTGTCCTGGCTGATCTCCCTGCCGGTGAGGGGACTTCTCAGGGTGTGGGACCTTTTCCTCTTTCACAGCTCCCTCCCAGGTGTGCAGGTCCTGCCCCAATTTCTTGCCCTCTTTCTTTTTTTTCTTTTTTCTTTTGTCTTACCCTGTTACGTGGAGATTTTCTTGCCCTTTCTGGAGTCTGAGGTCTGAGTCTGCCAGCATTCAGTAGATATTCTGTGAGAATCATTCCACATGAAGGTGTATTTTTGATGTATTTGTGGGAGGAGGTGAGATTCATATTCTACTGCCCTGACATCTTGATCTTGTCTCTCATTCAAAAATTTTTATAACAGATACTTTTAGACAATTCCATCGTCTGTGTTATCTGATCATTCATGTCTGTTGATGGTCTTTTTTCATGTGAGTTGAGATTTCATAGTTATTTGTATCTTGATTGATTTTAGTTTGTATTGTGGACATTGTAAATATAATTTAAGACCAAGAGTATTGTTTTTATCCTATGGAGGTTGATATTTTTGCTTTACCCTTCTGTGTATTGGGGTTCCAACATCAATTAAGTTTTTGAAACTTTCATAGTACTATTTAGACCAGTACGGTGTGTGCACCACCTAATGGTCAGTGTGGGACTTGGGATGATTCACTTTCCAAATCTTTGGTAGGCTAATTAGGGTCACATCAAAGTACTCACAGATCAAACATGAGCCCAGCTGTTCAAAACCACTTTCTGCAATTTCTTTTCTAAACTGTTCCCTCTCCCATAGTTTTTCAGTACTTTCCATTTGTCTAGGCTCACATTTTCTGTCCTTTGTTCAGAAACCACCCACTTTCTTGGTAGTATCACTTCCAGAAACAAGTTGCAGGAGAGAGAGGAAAAATTAGTATGAAGTTTAGTTTTGTCTCCTTGATGCCATGGCTCCACCTAGAGAAAGGACTTTATCCCTGAGATTTTTGATTACTGGAAGTTCCCTTTATGGACCACTCTTGCTTCTGAACTACATTTGTTGTCACTACTCCCACTGTGGGACCAAAACAGAAGTAGAGTAAATAAAAACCTGAGGAATTTCTCACATTCTCACATTCTCACATTTAGGAGTTCTCTTTTCCACTCCTTAGGCCATAACATCAAGGCTTCTCCTGTATTGCACTCTGACTGTTAAACAGTGCTCACCTCTGGGTTTCATATCATGTCCAATTCAGGCTTAGGATGCTGGAGGGAAAAAAATAATGTTGAACTCATAACCGTTTAGGTGGTATTTCAAACTCTGATTTTTTCCCAATCCATCTGCCTATATTTACTTTTCAGTTTTCAAATAGGTGTCCATGAATTCTATCAAGGTTTTTTATTCAAGTTAGTTAGTGAGATTTAAAAGAAGGTCCCAGAACTGGACCCAGCTGCATGTGTTTTGTAGATGGCTTCTAGTTGATTCTTGCTTTTTTGTCCACTCTGACAATCTCTGTCTTTTAACTGGTGTGTTTAGAAAATTCACATTCAAAGTGATTATTAGTACAGTTGGATTAAAATCTACCATCTTGCTGTTTTTCTATTCATTGCATTTGTTCTTTATTCTCTCTCTCTCTTTCGACTTTTCTTATTTTATTTGAGTATTTTTATGATCCCATTTTATCTCCTCTATTTACTTATCATTTATATATCTTTTTAAAAAAATTAGTGGTTCCCTAGGGTTTACAATGTACAGTTTAAAATAATTGGGTTTATCTTCAAATAACACTATATTGTTTTGCATGTGGTCCAAGTGCCTTACAATAGAATATTCCCAATCTTACTCCCTTCCCTTGTGTCACTATTGTAATCATTTCATTTTTACATTTGCTATAAACACCCAATACATTGTTACTATTATTGCTTTAAACAGTTGGTTTGTTTTAATTGGAAATATAGTTGACATACAATATTATGCTTCAGGTTTACTACATAATGACTTAACATTTGCATATATTATGAAATGATCACCACGATAAGTCTAGTAACCATCTGTCCCCATACAAAGTTATTATTATTACAATATTATCGACCATATTCCTTATGCTGCATATTACATCCCTGTGGCTTATTTATTTTATAACTGGAGGTTTGTACCTCTCAATCCTCTTTACCTATTCACCCCCACCTCCCCTCTGACAACCATCCATTTGTTCTCTGCATCTATGGGTCTGTTTTCATTTTGTTTTGTTTGTTTTTTTTATTTTTTGGATTTTGCATATAAGTGAGATCATATGGTATTTGTCTTTCTCTGTCTGACTTATTTCACTTCACATAATACCTTGTAGATCCATCCATGTGGTCGCAAAGGTCAAGATTTCATTTTTTATGGCTGAATAATATTCCACTGTGTGTGTATACATATAATATAAATTATATATATATATATATATATATATATATATATATATATATATATATATATGACAGATCTTCTTTATCCATTCGTCTATTGATGGACACTTAGATTACTTCCATATCTTGGCTATTGTAAAAAAATGCTGCAATGAACAGGGGGGTACATATATCTTTTGTTATTCGTGTTTTTTTGTTTTCTTCAGATAAATACCAAAAAGTGGAATTGCTGGATCATATGATAGTTGTAGTTTTAAGTTTTTGAGGAAACCCTCACTGTTTCCATAGTGGCTGAACCAGTTTACAATCCCACCAACAGTGCATGAGGGTTCCCTTTTCTCCACATTAGTCAGTTATTTTTTAGAACAATTAAGAATGAAAATAAAAAGATATATTTTGCCTTCACGTATTCCTTTTCCAATGCTCTTACTTTAATTATGTAGATCCAGTTTCTGACCTATATCATATCCCTTCTGCCTAAATAATGTCCTTTAATATTTCTTATAAGACACATCTGCTGGTGATGAATTTTTCGTTTTTGTTTGAAGAAAAGTCTCTATTTTGCCTTTATTTTTGAAGGACATTTTTGCTGAATTTAGAATTGGATTGACAGGGTTTTTACTTTCAGTATTTTAAAGGTTTCATTCCACTATTTTTGGCTTATGTGACTCTGATACAAAGTCTCGTGTAATTCTTCTTGTTCCTCTGTAAGTAAGGTGTTCCCTCTACCCTTTTCCCCTGACTGCCTTCAATATTTTATTTTGCCTGATTTTCTGCAGTTTGAATTTGATATGTCTGGGTGTAGTGTGGCTCTTTTAAAAATTTTGTTTTCCCTGCTTTGTGTTCTCTAAGATATTTGGATCTGAGGTTTATATCAATTGCTAATTTTGAAAATTTTCAGCAATTATTTCTTCAAATATTTTTTCTCCATTCTCTCTCTCCTCTCCTTCTAGTATTCTAACTTGATAGTGTCCCAAAGCTCTTGGATATTTTGTTCTGTTTTATTTTTTTACCCTTTATTTTTTCTCTGCATTTCAGTTTGTGTAATTTCTATTGTTCTAGCTTCAATTTCACTTATTCCTCAGCTGTGTCTAGTTCACTAATAAGCACACTGAAGGCATTCTTCAGAACTGTTAATGTGTTTTTTCTCTTATATTTACATATGATTCTTTCTTATAAATTTTATCCCTTGCTGCTATCTTATCTGATCTTGCATGTTGTCTAACTTTTCCAATATAGAAAAGTATTTAACATATTAATCACAGCTATTTTAAATTGCCTGTCGGAAATTCCAACATGTGTCATAACTGAGTCTTGTCCTGATGATTTTTTTGTCTCTTCAGACTATGTTTTTTTCTTTCCTTGATTCTTCCCTTTGTGCTGCTCTCTGGAGGCAACTTACTTCTTGCATTCTTTAAAAATAAAGTCTGCTATTATTTTACTTGATTTATTTTAGGCCTGTAGTGGAGAATAGGGGACTAGGGACATACTATGTTATTTTGATTAAGTCTCAGTCTTAGGCAGGCTTATCTTGAGTCATAGAGGTGTGACTTTCCCAAATGTTCCTGCCCCTCCTCTAAATATAACTGTGAGCCTAGCACATATTCCTATCCCTCCTGGGTTAGAGCAGTTTTTCAAATTTTCTCCTTCACCTGTGGTGAGTTCCACCTGTGCCCTCAATTCCTATTGCCATCCTTCTGCAGAGCAAGGCTTGTTTTCCTTAGGGGAGATAGAGTAGATTGGTCTGGGCAGAGTTTTAGTGGTGTTGCATATTCCTCTCGGCTAGCTGCAGTGAATTTCCACCAGTGCGCTCAGACTACAGTTTTATTGCTGTTCCCTGTGAAGGTTAAGGCCTTTGTTCAGCAGTGTATAAAGACAGAATGCTTTGGGCACAATTTCAGCAATGAATGCTGTTCTGTTTCCCTCCCCAAACCAGAACTACAGGATATCTTTCTCCGGATTCTTCTCATTCTTCCCTGCCAGCACCTGGTGGAGTTCCTAGGGGGAAAGTCTGCAAGAGGATTCAAAACCACCTATGTCTGCAGCCCCCAGGGGTTTCACATTCTCACACTAACACACAACCAACTTTTAGCAATTCATTAACAAATTTTAGCTGTTATCTTCTTATGACTTTACATATTATTCAGTAGTATCTGCAAAAGATAAGCAAGTACCTGGGCCCTGTTGCTCCCTGTAGATGCCTGTGTCTACAGATTATGGGTTAGCTTTTTGCACTGCAATCTCAGATTCCTCATGAATTCAAGAGAGGACAATTTGCAATTTTCCAGTTTCTGTTTTCCTTGTTATAATGGTGGGCGAGATGCTCATTCCAATTCTACATCTCTGAGTTGATACCAGAATATCATGTGAACCTGGGGATAAGATTTGAGGCTCTGTTTGTCTTCCAGCATCCATACCCCAGTTTACAAATTCCCCCACGATGGTGATAATGGTGGGTTTACCAGCTCGAGGAAAGACCTACATCTCCACGAAGCTCACACGATATCTCAACTGGATAGGAACACCAACTAAAGGTATGTCCCTGAAACCCTTTGTTCTACAGCCCTCTATAGGCCAATGATGGAAAATACAGTAAGGTAGCTGACCTCACAAGGGCAAAACCACGAGTAAAGGAATGTCTCAAACTATTATTACCAGTATTAGGACTAATACTATTACTGCTGCTGCTGCTGCTCTACTACAACAGCAACAACAACAACTACTACTACTACTACTACTACTACTACTACTACTACAACTACTACTACTACTATACCACCACCACCACCACCACCACCACCACCACTAACCTCATAAATTTTTACAGTTTCTTAAGTACATATTCTGTGCCCAATCCCGTGATAGGTGCTAAGCATAAGAATATTAGAAAGGTTAAATATCTGTTTTCAAGGACCTCTATTTTTGTAAGACCTCAAAAAAAACGCTATGAGTAACATACTACTTTTATCACCTTTATTATTACTTCTACACCAAAAATACGATTCTTATTAGCATTACCATTTCTTCACAACCTTAAGGTTTTCTTTAAATTTTAGGGGTGTGAGGAGTCAAGCACTTCAAAGCCCCAGCCTGGAGTCCCCCACAAGGTCTTCAGTAAAGCAGGGAACTTTAGCTCACCTCTCCTGTCCAGAAGGCATCTGCTCTCTCCAAGCAACTCCTTAGGTCTGAGCCTGTCTGTTCCCCCTCCCCAGCCGGAAGTGATCCTCCCTCTTTCCGCCTCCACAGGGGTCGCCTTCCCTGCCTGTCAGCCTCCTCCCTCACTCCCTACTTCCAGCTTTCCTTTCTCCCCAATATGAACTCTTTTCTGCTTACTACCTCTTATTCAAAAATCATTCTTTTCTATGCTCCATTTGATTTCTCTATCCCCCACCCTGTATCCCCATTCCTATTTGATTCCTCCATTCCCCCTAGGAAGACTGTGTTTCTCTGGGCTCCCAAACCAATGCTTCCTACAGACCCCTCTATGCCAACCTTAGTCACATAGTGTGTTGTTGTAGTGTGTTGTGTGTCTGGGTCTCTCGCCCCAGGAGCTGCTCTGGGATAGGGGACTAGATCATATTAATTTCTATTCCTTAAGTAGGACCAAATTAAGACATTTAGAGTCTCTAAACGCTAAAAGTTAGGGTGCCCCCTACATCATATGTAATTCAGAATAAAATCAGTAAATGTAAGAAAGTCTACCAAAAATTTTTATTTATCCCCCAATGACTATTGATGCTTTTGACGTATATCAACTTAGCTAAAAATTTTTACTGGGACTGTGTTCCTCCTTTACTGGTACACTGGGACACAAGTGCTTCGCCTCTCCCTCTTGTGGAATGGAGCACTGCTCCCCAGTGTGGAAAACACTTCTTCTTGGGCATTCACTTGCTCACTCAGTCAGTAATTATTTGTTGAGCACACAGTTGTGCCAAGGCCCTTGTTGGATGTTGGATCCCTGCCCTCAAAGAACTCACATCTATTTTTTTTAAGTTTATTGGAGTATAATTGCTTTACAATGTTGTGTTAGTTTCTGCTGTATAACAAAGTGAATCAGCTATACGTATACATATATCCCCATATCCCCTCCCTCTTGCGTCTCCTTCCCATCCTCCCTATCCCACCCCTCTAGGTGGTTACAAACCACCGAGCTGATCTTGCTATTCAGCTGCTTCCCACTAGCTATCTATTGTATATTTGGTAGTGTATATATGTCCATGCCACTCTCTCACTTCATCCCAGCTTACCCTTACCCCTTCCCGTGTCCTCAAGTCCATTCTCTACGTCTGCCTCTTTATTCCTGTCCTGCCCCTAGGTTCTTCAGAACCTTTTTTCTTTGTTTTTTAGATTCCATATATATGTGTTTGCAAACGATATTTGTTTTTCTCTTTCTGACTTACTTCACTCTGTATGACAGACTCTATTCTTAAGTTCTAAAACACCCATGGAGGAAGAACTAGCATTATCACCATTCCACAGTTGATGAAATTAATGCCCAAGAGGTGATGTGTCTTGTCTAAAGGCACATGGTCACTAAGTAATGGAACCAGAATATGAACCCACCTCTGGTTGATTCCAAAGCCTGACACTCACTGTGGCAGGTCTGATACTTGGTGCTACTGATGGGAAGAAGAAAGAACCCACATTGGCCCTGTGCTCTCCTCCACGCTCTTCCTCTTATTTCCCTTGACCATACCAACACCCTATCTCTCTGCCCCCTTCCCTCCCTCTCTGCAAGTATTCTCCTCCCCTTCTCCCATTTCTTCTTTCTCTTCATGTACTTTCTCTTTCTCTAATTCACTGGTGAAGAGTTGCCCAGTGGTTTTCCACGTGCCAAAACCCATACTATGCACTGGAGATGCAAAACTGGATGAGATTCACAACCTGTCCTTGAAGATTTCTCCATCTGGCTGGGATGCATAAGAATACAACATGTTACTGAAGAATCCCAGAGCAGGGTACTGAGGGGCCTCACAGAGGAAATCACCTACTGGAAGGCAGTGAAAGCTTCCAGATAGGGTGTATTTGAGCTGGGTGTGTCCCGTGGGAGGAGTAGAACATTGGCAGAAGAGAAGGGAAGAAGGAGGAGTTCCTGTAGGACTGCAGGCTCTGAGGAGCCTCTGCTGAGCATAGGGGCACATGGGACAGTGGCAGATGGGTCTCTGCTCTAATGCACCTGCTTCCCACCTGCTCCACTTGCACAGAGGCCCTCAGAGTCATGTTTCAAAGGCAAAGCTGACCATATCTATAGCCACCAAGGGTTCCCTTGGCCTGCAGGTTTAAATCCAAGCTTCTTAGCCTATCATTCAAGGCCCTTCACAGTCAGCCCCTGACAGCCTCACAAGCCTCAGTCACAGTGGATGACTCATGTTCTGCCTCCTGCCAATGCTATACCTTTGCTCAAACTCTTCCTCTACCTGGAATGTCTTTGTTCCCCTCTCCCACACCCTATGCCTGCCAATAAAAGTCCTGCCTTCCTATAAAGACTGGTACAAATGCTGCTTTATCCAAGAAACCATCTGAGATCACCCCAAGCTTAGTTAGTCTTTCTTTCCTCATTGCTCTTTTGCATGGCTCTGTCAGAGCACTTAACAGACTGGGTGAGAGCTCTCTGTTTGCTGGTTTACTGTTTACTCTCTTTCCTACATACTAGATTGTGAGCTCCTTGGGGCCCCATCATGCAGATCTAGTTCATCTCTGACACCCCAGGACTCATGTCCTGATTCAGAAAGTAGGCATGAGAAACTCTTTATTGGATAAATGAAGAAAATATTACATTACCTCTTTGCCTATTGTCCCCTCTTTCCCCCTTCCCTTCCCTCCTCTCTGATTTTTCACCATTACAAACGAGAAAGTGTGGCCTAAAGAAGGCAATAAATCTAGACTCTCTGTCTTGATACAGAAAATGTAATAACTTTGGACTAGGTTTCAGGAAGCCCAGTCTAGTTATGTCCCAAGCTGACTCAATGTTTGACCCCTGATGACTGATTTTACTCCCTGGGTCCCAATTTCTTTATCTTTCCAGTGCAGTAATGTACAGAGCACAGTAATAATATATAGTAATACTATGGGCATTAAAATCTTTGGAGTTTATGATAAAATGGAATAGTGGAAAGATCACCAGCTTTGGAACCAAACAGTCCTTGGTTTGAATCCCAGCTCTCCACTTATTAACTATGAGAGTTACTCCCTTGATTTCCTCATTTATAAATGGGAATGATGATTCCTACTTTTCAGGGTTGTTGTAAGGAGTAAATGAGCTGGTAGCCATAATTTGAAGCTTTGTAAACATATTATATAGCTACCAACTATACCTTCTTTTACCTCTGAGCTACCTCCCAGAAAGGACATTATTTTGCCACTGGGATCTTCCCAACCTCTTCACCAGGGCTCCTGCTTTCAGTGTTTAATTTAGGCCAGTATCGACGAGAGGCAGTGAGCTACAAGAACTACGAATTCTTTCTCCCAGACAACATGGAGGCCCTACTTATCAGGAAGTGAGTACCTAATATTTTAAAGACCTGTGCTGCCCCCTGGCTGAGGGAGGCCTTTGTTCAAATGATGGTGGAGTAAGGCAGAGCAACTTGGGTTAGCAAAGAGTCCACCTAGAGTCTCAAAGGGTGGTTAGGACAGCCCTTCTAATATCTTAACTGAAGCTTATTTCTGGTCATATCCATCCCCTGCTTAAGAACTTTTAACAGTTTCCTACTTCTGACAAGAGAGAGTGGAAACTTAGCCTAGAATTTAAAATAAAAGTCTCAGTAGCTTGGCCCACTCCAGTCTCATCCATTCAACCTCAAGTTGTCTCTCCTCTACAAGACTCTGAGCACTTCCAGAACAGAGCCTGGGTCTCATTTATTGATCCATATCCTCTTAATAGAACTCAGTAAAGAGTAATCACTAAATAGATTTTTGTCAAAAGCATAAATACATTTCCACATTACTACCTGTGCTTGCCCTGTTACATATGCCAGGAATGCCTTCTCCTTCACAGACCATATATTCAGGCTCTTCTTGGGTTCAAGAACCAATTCAGCTTGAGCGCTATTAGTTTAAGGTTTGGAGCCCTTAATATTATGGCTCTGTCATTAGTCAACTTTTCCTGGGTATGTTACTTTATACCTGCACCTAAGATGTCTACACAGAGCCATTTTCAACGGTGTGATCTCTCTGTGCTTGTACCTAGAATATAGGAGACCCTTTGTAGATATTCAACAGATGAATAATTTAATGTAGGACATCTGAGAGATAGTGCAAAATATAATGCAGAAAAATAGAGAGGAGCCCATTTTGGGTATAATGGTTGTTTCTGTTTCTTTCTTTATCTTTTTCAGGCAATGTGCCCTAGCAGCCCTGAAAGATGTCCATAACTATCTCAGCTGTGGGGAAGGTCATGTTGCGGTAAAGAAACTTGCATTTTTTCTTAGGTTTCTGCTGGGCTGGAGAAGAGCTAATATATATTGAGCAGTTACTATGTTCTAAACATTATTCTAAGCACTTTGCACATATTTATTTAATTTCCATGCCCCCCCATGAGATAGGTATTGTTATTATACTCCATTTTATAACCCAGAAGAATGTCATGCAGAGAGATTAAATAATTAAATATTTTACCAAGGTGGCAGGCCAGAACTGGAATACAGGTTGTATAGCTCCAGAATCTACACTCCTTTTTTCTTTCTTTAAAAAAAAATCTATCTATCTATCTATCTATCTATATCTATATCTATATCTATATCTATATCTATATCTATCTATATATATACTGGCTGTGTCAGGTCTTAGTTGCGGCACATGGGATCTTCATTGAGGCATGCAGGATCTTTTGTTGCACCACGCAGGATCTTTCATTGTGGTGCATGGGCTATTCACTGTGGTGCACAGGCTTCTCTCTCATTGTGGCATGTGGGTTTTCTCTTCTCTAGTTGTGGCGCACAGGCTCCAGGGTGCATGGGCTCTGTAGTTGTGGCACACGGATTCCAGAGAGTGTGGGCTCTGTAGTTTGTGGCATGCAGTATCTCTAGTTGAGGCACGTGAGCTCAGTAGTTGTTACACATGGGCTTAGTTTCCCCGCAGCATGTGGGATCTTAGTTCCTTGACCAGGGATCGAATCTGCATCCCCTGTATTGGAAGGCTGATTCTTTACCACTGGACCACCAGGGAAGTCCCCAGAATCTACCTTCTTAACCAGTATACACTACCACTCCATCCCCAAGAATTCAGCAGGGCTACACTAGAATTTGACTGCAATACAAACATTTTTAAGTTCTAGAGATTTAGCTAAACATTTAATCAATTTAATCTCATAGAACTTTGGGATTTGCAAATTCTAAAAGGGCTTCAAAGAGCTCCAAAGTGATAGGGAAGGAAGAAGCTTCACCTAGGAGTTGAGAGAATCAGTTCCAACTCTGCTTTGTCAGAGTTTGTGACAGTTTGTCTCTCTGTGACGTTGGTTAAGGCAAACCCTTCCTCTAAGCCTCAGCTACTTTACCTGTAAAATAACCCTAATAAAACCCCACCATTTTCCTCTTGCTTTATTATGTCTACAGAGTCTGCTACATTTCTGGGCAGGCAGTGAGGGCTCAAAGAGTGCTTGAGAAATTGATATAAGCCATTTCCAAATCCTTCAAAACCCTGTTCAAGTTTTATCCCCTTCTGGAAGCCCTCCACTTAGCACAGGGATTGTCAAAGAGTAGGCATTCTATCAGAGCCAGATTCAGAGCAAACCAATCTCATCGTGTGCCTCTAGGTTTTTGATGCCACCAACACTACCAGAGAACGACGGTCACTGATTCTGCAGTTTGCTAAAGAACATGGTTACAAGGTAGAGTAACTCTCCAACTCTTATCTAGAGCCTACTCATTTAACAAACACCAAAGAAAGGCAACCCAGGGGAGGCAGAGTTGCCAAATCAGCTACCATAGGGTCAGAATTTTAATTTAGTTGTAGGGCTTTTCAGGTCACAGTTAGAAACAGCAGAACAGAACAGAACAGGAAAGAATAGGTGCCACATTCGGCAATGGAAGATAATTGCTGACAAGCTGACACTGTGGGGGTGGGTATGAGGAAGGAGGAGAGAGAACTACTACAATTCAGGGCCAATCTGCCTCATAAAACTCAGAATCCTGAAAGCACCACTGTATGAAATTATGTTGTCAGAGATACCTCTAAAGATGACTCAGAGCCATTGAGAAGGGGTCAAGCTATGTTTGACTCCTACCAAACATAATTCCTTGCTGGAAATCTTTCTTCTGTTTCTTTTATAGGTCTTTTTCATCGAGTCCATTTGTAATGACCCTGACGTCATTGCAGAAAACATCAGGGTAAGGAGCACCAGTCACCTTTTCTTCTTATTTTGTCTCAGACTTAGATCATACCTAGAAATACCTCTGTGCAGTTAAAGGAGGTATCTTCCCTGAGCTTCTCCTCCCACTTCCTATAGGAAGTATTCCCTGACCATCCTGGCATACAATGATTCTGTGAAATTCCTTTAAGTAGTGGAGAGGAAACTAAGGTTCCAAGAGAAGTAAGTTGTCAAGGGTTCATACAGCCAGGAAGAGGTAGAACTGAGACTGGACCTCAAGCCTGGATGTCTGCCTTGAAAGCTCTTTTTTTCTGCCCCACAATTCATATCAGCGCTATCACTGCTCTTTTCTACAGTTTCTAGGCATGTGGTCTAGATTTAGATCACTCACTACAATTTATTGTTCCCTATTTCATTAAATTACTGTATCTTGGGGACAGAGGAGACCTTAAAGCTCACCTCCTTCAACACTTCATCAGAAACTTTAAATCTTAGCTAATTGTTTGTGTAGATTTTCTCTTTGTACCTCCAGTGTGGAAGCTCATTGCCTTCATTAAGTGCAGTCCAATCAATCTGAATCCACCTCCCTGTAATTTCCACTCAGTGGTCCTAATTTTGCCTCTTGAGGCATAGAATATGTCCAAGTCCTCTCTTTCCTTTTCATCCATCCACCTATCTATCCATTTGTTGATTAAACACAAATTGAATACATACACCTGGGCTGAACCTTTCTGGGTACTAGAGACAGAAATACATAGGGGAGAGCCTGGCCCTTGAGCTCACAGTCTAGTGAGGGAGACGGACAATTTTATAGACATAATTCTGTGAGATCAGTGGTGAGATGAAGAAACAAATGAGGCTGTGGCAGCACAGTGTTGAGGACCTAACCTTGCATGGGAAGGCTTCTCAATGAAGGTAATAGCTGACCTTCATCTTGAAGAATGCATAGGAATTTGGCAAGTAAAGAATGGAAAATAGGGGGATAGCACATACTAAGTATGGCATCTATGGAGAACTAGGAATAGCTTAGGTTGTCTAAAGCAAAGTATGTGGAGGTCTAGAGGAGCAATGGGAGAGGAGGATGAAGAAATCATTTGGGGCCCAGTCATAACACGCCATGAGTCACCTGCTAAAATATTTCATACTTTGCCCTAAAAGATGTGAGGAAATGGTGAAGGGTTTCAAGCAGAGGAATTCCATATTCAGATGTGCATGTTAGAGATATCCTTCTGGCTGCTAGTATGGGAAAGTAACTAGACTATAGACAGTGTAACCAGTCACAAAGCTAGAGTGAGCATCCAGGAAAGAGAGAATGGAGGCCAGCTGGAGAGATATTTAGAAGATACAGTGGGGAAGATTTGGTACCTTCTAAAAGGTGGGGGATGATAGAAAGAGACACATCTAGGATGACTCCCAGATTCATTTTATGCTCAGGTGACTTGAGTAGATGATAGTGACATTCAATGAGATGGGGAATGTGGGTGGAGAAGGTAGATATATTAAGGGATTAGGAGTTGCCAGCCCCTCAGAAATCTAAAGCCAATATATGCCATGTTATCCCAGTAAACACTCAATACATGTAAGCCATTATGACCCCTGGCCAAGATCTCCTGTTCCTTTTCTTCAACCATTTCTCACACCACAATTTCCAGGCCACTTATAAATGTTTCTCTTAAACAGTGTGTGAACTGAATATAATGTAACAGACCTTGTTTGAGCACACAGGGATAAGGAATGAGGAGTTAACACAGTTCAGATTCTCTTCAACTGACTGATATTTTTAAACTTGGGCAAGACCCTTTCTCCAAGTCTCAACTTCCTCATCTTTATGATGAGGAATGTTGTACTCAGTAATCTCTAAGGGCTCTTCTCAAGGGCACTGTCAGAGTCTCTGTCTCCCATGGTTCTTCCATCTTTCTCCCTTTGTCCAGCAAGTGAAACTTGGCAGCCCTGATTACAAAGACTGTGACCGTGAAAAGGTTCTGGAAGACTTTCTAAAGAGAATCGAGTGCTATGAGGTCAACTACCAACCCTTGGATGATGAACTAGACAGGTAAGAACCCAGAACCCCAAAGTAAAGGTCAGGATCCTTAGCCCAGTTTTGATGTCCTGTAGGACCTGGAGGAATGCCTTCCTTCTCTGGGCCTCAACTTTATTTGTAACATCAGGAAACTGTACTTGATTTGTCTTCAAGGGCCCTCCCAGCTCTAATTATCCATGAGGTGGTGATTCCTTGATGTGTAAGGTATTCATAAGGGGCTTGAAGTAGTGTTTTCCTGAACAATATGGACATATTAGGACCCTGATCTCAGGGGGGAAATATGTCTCTCTCCTGTGGTTGTTGCTATTATGTTTTCAAAAGTATTCTTCACACATGGATGATATTTCAGCTTCCAAACATGTTCACCATTTTTGTTTCATTGAATCCCCTCGGCATCCCTGTTAAGGAGGCTGAAATAGGTCTTATGATCATAAATTTTCAAGAAGAGGAGATTGCATCTTAGAGAGCTGAAACCACTTGCTCAAGCTTCCACCACAAGTCAGGAGGTAGAGCTAGGATTCTAACCACATATTCTGTCTCTTAATCATGTCTGTTTTCACAACACGCATGTACCTTCAATCAATAAGTATTTGGATTCTTTGGGCTATGGTGTACATCGGGGCTGTAAATAAGGGCAAGAGAGGTAGGTTCTATCCTCCGGTAGCTTCCATAGTGCTTTGACATATGGGAAGATACATTAAAAATATGAAACTTTCATTCACAATACCAACTAAAGATTGGAGAGGTGTTAGCTGGCAGTACAGGGAAAATGTGAGTTTTAGATGTAGGGTATACCCAGAACCTCACTTTCTTTCAAAATTGATTGTGATGAGAAGATACTCTGGTCACTCAGACCCTTTGGGCCCCAAGTAAGAAGTATAAGGAAGCTTCTAACAGTCATCACCACCCAAAGAAGTTTAAAGAGCATCCTTCCAACTTTGTCCAACCAAAGTCCCCAGGGGTGAGCATTGTTACTGCCTCACTTCTTAGATGGGGAAACAGACCCAGGGCAGGGCAAGGGCTTACCTGAGGCCACACAATGAGTGAGTAGAAGAATATATACTCAAATTCTTGTCTTCAAACTTCCATCATAGTTATCCTCCTCCCACATCCCTATATCATAAAAAGTGTCACATGAGGCTTAGACACTCAGGACAAGGGGCAGGACCTTGTGTACAATTGTGAATATTGTTCACTGTGCCAGGTCACAGGTGCACTTGCTTTTCTCACCAAGACGTGTACTGGAGTAGGGGAAACTTTTTCAAATTTCCACAAAGGCACTGTATGGGTAGTAGCATATGGTGGAAGAAGTTTGAAGGAGGGGAGCTAAAATGAAAGAACAGCATTGAGAAAGCCCCTAGCCTTTGGCCTAGACTGCTGCAGGTACTTGGTGTTTGATGAATCAGTTTGGGTCTGAAGGCAACTGATTCTGAAAGTTGGCTTTATCTAATCGTTTTTCCATCAACAGTCATTTACAATCCATGCATCAAGGCCTACCCCTAAGCTGTACTCTAGGAACCCAAAGAGGGAAGGGCTATCTATCTCTGTTCTGATAGAATGCCCACTTGGTTGAGGAAGACAATGAGTATGCAGTTGACCAGAATTGTGGGGATGGTAAAGCAAGTGTGGTGGGGGAACACAGAAGAGGGGACCCAGTCCAACTTGGAGGAAAAGTTCTGGAAGAACATGTTTACCCAGTAGGTGGACTAGACATGCGTTTAGGGCACCAGCAAGGTAGAGTCCACCAAAAATAAGAAAATAAAATCTTGAAAACTTTTAATAGATTGTATTTCAAAAACAGCATCAAGGTAGTCAAAACAGAAAAAAATATAACCAGAACTCAGTAGAACTTTTTCATGTTATAATATAGCTTATAATTTTTATTTTAAATTACACATGATGGGGGTAAGCATTAGCTACTATAATACTTTTGATATGAAGTACCTTTAAATGACTTCACATGATCCTGGGCTCAAAGAAAACTTTCTAAAGAGAGTGAATGTACTGGTTCTTTAAGGATGGATGCATAGGAGCTCAGCTTTGGAAATCAGGCAATTAACATATTTGCAAGGAAAGAGAACAGTACCTTGCAATGGCCTAGTTAAATCTGAATAAAAGTAGAGGAGTACAGAGAATATTTCAGCAAAAGCATTAAGGCTAGAATGAAACAGAGAAGTTATGAGCATGGACATGGAACACTGAGGTGAGGCAAAGCAGGACCAGTGTATGAATGCACCTAGAATGTCAGACTAAGCTACGGAATTTGGAAGTTCTCCTAGAGCCACTCAGGACCTAGTACCAGGAACAAGGCAACAAGGCTACATCAGATATTTTCTACTTAGGTTCTGAGAGTCATAGATGAGATGGTTGGAGAGTTTGACATTAGGCAAATCAATTCCTCTCTCTGTGTTTCAGTTTCCTCACTTATCAGAGATAATAATCTCTGCTTCCTAGGATGGTTATGAGGACTTATGCACTTTGAAGCCCCCACCCCTGCCAGATGCATACACACACACAAAATGGTCAGCAAATGCAAGTGGCCTGTGAGATGTTGGAGACAGTCAGGGACACAGAGGATTACTGTTTCTCTCTGAGTATGTCAGCAGTGTGAACCACAAAAGAGAGAACCCTAGATGCCTGAAGTGTGAGGAGTGAAAGTAAAAAGACAGTCTGGCTCAAACTGAGATTGAGGAAAGGAGAGAAAAGGAGATGGTAGCAGGCAGTGAGCTCCTCAGAGTGGCCAGGAACCAAGTCTCTAGAACAGGCACCCAGAACAGGGCAAAGTAGAGGAAAGGTAGGTGAGAGCTGGGTTATAGAGGAGGCTTGAAGGCAGGGTGTGTGGTTGGGGCTTTCTCTTGGGATCAGCCTCTCCACCATCAGCCCCTGAGCTGCCCTTGCTCCTGCTTGGGTTGGCCCAGCCACCTGTCCTACATCAAGATCTTCGACGTGGGCACACGCTACATGGTGAACCGAGTGCAGGACCATATCCAGAGCCGCACAGTCTACTATCTCATGAACATCCACGTCACACCCCGCTCCATCTACCTATGCCGGCACGGTGAGAGTGAACTCAACCTCAGAGGCCGCATCGGAGGTGACTCTGGCCTCTCAGCTGGGGGCAAGCAGGTAGGGATGGCCCCATGCACTCAGAGGTGTTGGCTGAGCTGGTCCAGGTGGGCTGCGGGTTGGTGGGGTGGCTGCTGCCTGGGTCCTGAGGATGGGGGGACTCAGTGGCAGGATAAAAGCAGGTTCTGGTCACTCTTGCTCTTCCACCCCATCAGCCACTCAGTTTTGACCCATTGAATGGCTCCCAAGTGCCAACAGCATCTGCAAGTCCGATGGCTTGGTCCTGGTGCTCCAGCCCTTCCTAGATCTGGCTGCTCCTCCAGCCCCATTACAATAAGCACCCTCTCTCCTGCCTGACTGGTCCCCTCATCTTTCTCACAACTCTGTGCTTTTGCTTGTGCAGTTTCCCCACCGAGGCTGTCCTCCTCTGTCCCCTCTGTCAGCTGGTGACCGTCATTTGCACAGATACCTGCCTTAAAGTGTCCCACCTTTGAATCCGTCTTCTCCTCCATTACTCAGGGCTGATGCTACTCCCCCAAACCCCCACTACAGGTCATCACAGGGTCAGCACTTGTCCCCCACCAGTTACCACTTCTTTTCTGCCCTCCCTCCTCCACCCCTTCCAGGACCCATCTCCTGCTCCATGAGCTGGTCCAGGAAGCCCTCCCTTGTCCTTTCCTGCCCTCCTAGGCAGGTCACCTGGGCTCCATCCCCCCCACTTCTGGCCCATCTCTGACCCTCACGGTGGGAGTCTCTTTGTAGCTGAGAATAGTGAGCTGCACATTATGGGTGTTGGCCAATTATAGAGACACATTTTCCTATGTTTGGCCCTGTTCCTGGGCTTGTTAACACAGTTATTGTTCTTGCTGGGAGGATGGTTTGGGGTGGAAAAAGTGAGAAATGAGGTGCAGGAGGGAGGGAGTGTCCTCTTTTATTGGACACCTCTGCACATTCACTGCACCATCTGCTTCCACATGTGTGGCCTCATTTAATCTTCACAACAGCTCTGTGCAGTGGCCATTACCGTCACTGATTTATGGATGAGGAGGCTGAGGCCCACACAGGAACAGAGAGTGGCCCTTGGTCACACAGCCAGTAAAGGACAGAGCCAGGACTAAAAACCAGGCCTTCATGCTTGCTCCTCAGCCTCCCCCACTGCAGAGCTGGCAGTGTCACAGGCAAGGCATCGCACCGGAAGGCCTGGTCCTCCTGGATCATTTTCTCTTACTTTCAGACTGGTAGCCTCCCCTCGAGGTAGACTGTGACCTCTGACTCTCGCCTCTCTCGCAGAGTCAGAGACCACTGGAGGAGCCACCTTAGCCCGAGGCACCACCTACAGCCAGGGGTCTCTTGGTTAGGGCTGTCCGTGGCTTTGCCTGCACAATTTAGCATCCAGTTTGGACACGTGGCCATCTCCACCCAACATGCCTCCTTGAACAAAAGTGTGCACATGTACATGCACATGCTTGGCCCCAACCTTCATGGTAAAGGGCACAGTGCACCATGCATTGTTTACAAAGCAGCTTCCCATCAACTGTCACCCACCACCAATCACAGTAGCTATCACTTACTATGTGCCAGGGAATGCTCTGGGTGCTCCCTGTCCACTATCCAATGTGACACTCACAGAGACCAGGCTGAGTGAGCTAATGCTGTTTGCATTTTATAGGCAGGAGATATGAGGCCAGAGATGGCCAGGGACACGTCCGAGGCCACACGGGCATAACCCCCATCGCCTGTCTCCCAGTCAGGACTCCTTCCACCAGAGCACACTGACTGCTGACTCATAATCCATAATTAGAATGCGTGTACACAATGCCTATATTTGTACATAAAAATGTGTGCCTGTAACTGTACATTTGCGCAGATGTTCCTCACACACCATCTGTGATGAATAACACGCCTATATGCAGAAGAAAAGTGAACCACTTGCTCATCTGGGCTCCCACAAACCTAAGTGGTTCCTTTTGGTGCTGTCACTGTTTCCCTCACTGGACTGGCCATGTCTTAATAACAGGGCACCCCAGTACCCAGCACATGGCCACACACACTCAGTAAATGTTTGAATGCCCTTAGAACCTGGGTACCAGGTCCCCTGCTCAAACAATGAGAATTCACAGCGTCAAAGAGAAAGGTACCCACATCCCACCCCCATACACTTCCAGACCACACTCAGAGTACCCAGGACACTAGAATTTCCTGCCCAGAGTCTGCTTCCATTACCTACATGGGCATATCCCAGAGTCTGTTCACCTGAGAAAAGGCCACGTCACAGAAGTGTTCACCCCTAGGCAAAGGGGTGGCAAAGGGGTTACTGTTTGTGTGTCATGGAGATTGGTGGAAATATGGTGTGGACAGAACTTGTTCCTGTGACTGGATTATCCATAAACGTGTACTCAAGGCACCTAGGGGTGCAGGATGGAGCAGAAATGGGAAAAGGAGGCAAGTAGACTATGAGTGGAGTGCTTCCATTTGTACTTTTGGCCCAGGCTCCCCAAATGTTAGAGGTGGGCTGTTTGAATGAATGAACAATCAAGTAGGAGGTTCTGTGAGCAAACATCAGTGAACGCACACACACACATATGCACATATACAGACATAAATACACATATTCTTCTCTATTCCCTTGGTCCTTAGTCACATGGGCAAGAGTATGACTTTTTATAAATTGGGAATATTTAAACTCTACTTTTGCTTGTTCATCGTCACTCCATTATTTGTGGCAGATCTGAAATTCTTCTCATGGTCACCCTGTCTTCTTTCATCTCTCTCTCTCCCCTGCTCTCCTCCTTTGCTCCCCTACTCCCCAGTATGCCTATGCCCTGGCCAACTTCATTCAGTCCCAGGGCCTCAGCTCCCTGAAGGTGTGGACCAGCCACATGAAGAGGACTATCCAGACAGCTGAAGCCCTGGGTGTTCCCTATGAGCAGTGGAAGGCCCTGAATGAGATTGATGCGGTGAGATGGAGGGGGATGGATTTCCCGGTGGATGGTGAGGCTTGACTCTAGGCTTATCCCCTGGATTGCCTCTACTCTGGCTCATATGGGGAACCTAATTAATTCAACAAACATTTCTTGCGCTAAACACTGTCTGTGTCTTGGGGATCCAGTGAAGGCCAGAACAGACAAGGTATTTATTCTCATGGAGCCCAAAGGCAGACCGTGAATAAGACATTGCATTGCATGTGACAAAAGTTTGTGAGAGGGGAAGTGCAAGGGACTATAGAGTCTCAGAAGGTGAAGGTACTCTTGACAAGACAGTGGTGGAAGATTTAGAAGGAAAGCTTCCTAGAGGAAGCTGGAGATGAGACAAGAAGCAGGCAAAATGGACTGGGGTGAGGGGATAATTTTAATTCGAGAAATAGGGAACAGTTCATGTGAAAGCCCAGAGGTGAGAAGAGAGCATGGCATGTTTAGGTAACTGAGGAAAAATAGCAGAGAGTCTGGGACAGTGAGTGTGAGGTCTGGAGAGAAGGGAGATGAGGTTGGAAAGGAAGACAGCTTATAGGGCTTTATAGTCCATGTTGAGGGATTTGGATGCTGCCCTAAAAATGGGAAGCCATTGATGTGGTCTAAGTCAAGGAGGAGTAGCCTGAATGTGATTCACATTTCCTTAAAAATAGACCATTCTGGTCATGTGTGGAGACTAGGTGAGCAGAAGGCCAGAATGAGAATGCATACCAGTATGGAGATGGCTGCATGAGTCTAGGCAAGAGGTGAGGGTGTGATGGCCCATATGTATATTGGAGATGAAATGAAGAAGAAAATTTTGGTAAATATTTCATCTGACCCTCATGACATGGCAGTCTCTCTTTAGAGTCAGGTTTTTCCATGAGCTTTTTGAGAAGGTGTTTCCTCTCCATTGTCTCACCTGCACCATAGGTACACTGACAACAGGTTAGACACTAAAGTAAAAGCTTCACCACAGATGTAGATAACTTGTATGTAGGTAGGTTAACCTGATTGCCTGCTAGATAAATACAGAGAAGTATGTTTGTGTATACATAATACATATATGCTTAACTGTAGATGTACAGAGACACACATATTTAGAAAGGGGATATACAGAATTGTTATACATATCACATATATTTGTTATAAAATACATGCAAGCAACAGTTCATCATAATTGTTCAGTTATTGTTTGTTTCTGGCCCACATGTGGTGTAAACATTTATTGGATACCTACTCCATTTCAGGCTCTGGAGTACTGCTGGAGACAGAGATTTGTTCCTGTCTTCAGTGGGTTTTCAGAAATAAACCAGGGTAGACAGAGGAATGCAAAATAATGTGTGTGATACAGGCTCTGATGGGTTAGAATGTGGGCACACAGATGTTGGGGCAAGGCATCTGGCCCAGCCATGATCTGCCTAGAGGAAGTGATACCTAGCTAAAGCCTAAGGGGTGAGTAACAGTGAGCCAGAGAGAGAGGATCAGGAATAGTATGTCATGCAGAGAAAGCAGAATAAGCAAAGAGGGAATTGTGTGTGTGTGTGTGTGTGTGTGTGTGTGTGTGTGTTTGTAGAGCTACTAAGGTCATAGCAGTGCAGATGGAAAGGGAAGAAAAAGGAATAGATCTGAGAGAAATTTAAGAGGAAGAATCTCAGGAATTAGCTATGAGGGGATGGGTAAGGAAGAAGGAAGAATTTAGAATGATGTCTAATTTTCTGGTTTCTTTTCCATTCAGTGATATATTAATAATTAGATATATTAATCTAATAACATTAGATTAAATTAATCTATTTAAATTACTATATAATCTAAATAATATTAATTAATATAATAATATATTCCATTGATTGAGTTTTTAAAATGTGCCTTGTACATTCTGTACTAGTCTCTTTTACATATATTATCTCTAATATTCAAACTACTGTTATGAGGTAGTTATAATTATCCTTATTTTGCAGATGAGGAAAATAAAATTCAGAGAAGTTAAGCAATTTTCCTTGTCAGTAAAGTCAGTAGCCACTTCCACAGGCAACAGGCTCCCAGCATGCCTCAGAATAGAAAGTCAAAGACAATTTGGAAAGACCTTGTGTATATACAGGGTGCACTTTCTCCTATGGACAGTGTCAGTTGCAGGTTTGCCACTGCCTGTCTTCTTGTAGGCTGGGGCAGGGTTGAACCTAAACCCTAAGGGAAGCTTGGTTGACAGCTCAAAAGACAAAAACCAGAGCACATTGCTCCCCTACAGGCAGGTCTACTTGGAATCTACACAACCAGAAGGAAATCTTATAAACCCAACATCACTTCCCACCTCTACCAGCAGCCACCTCACTTCTGTGGATTTCTCAGTGGGAACTCATTATCTGAGCCCTTGATTCCTTCTTTGGGTGTGGAGATTGTATCTCCCCAAGGACCACTCTGAAACTGTTAGGAATTTACTAATTCTTGCCTTCTGAGAAGTCTGTGGATACCTGTTTCTTTATCTGCCAGAGGTCCTGGAGCAGAGGTGTGGGCAGGAGGGATGGGAAATGCTATAACACAAGAAAACACTGCTGTGGATGTGCGTACACACATGCGCCTGCCTACACAGTCACAGACATCCACCATAGGTATGTTTACACTCACAGACATGCACTTCACAGACACATGGACCCAATAGTCAAACACAAGTTCCCTCTTAGATGCATCTACCAATCATATTTGCACCATTCATGCACACACATACATACTTACAGACAGACACACCTAGAGATACATATCACACTCACCATAGACACACATGCAGTCTTTGCATATATCTACATCACATAGACACATAGAGGCATACCGGGGACATATAAACAGTACAGACACATAACCTCAATCATATTACCACAGATTAACGCAGACCTCAGACATAGGTACACAGATACTGACACATATAATCAGGGACATACACACTCACAGATACACATACCACAGACACACTGAGACCCACATGGAGGGACAGACCACAGAGACACCCATGCAGGCACATTCTTAGATGATCAGACAGTCTGCATACACACACACTCACACCAATACACTATACATCTGCTGAGACAAATACACAACCAACAGCATAGGACCTTAAACATACCACAAATACACACCATAAGCATGATGCACACACACAGATAAACACAGTCACAAATCCCCACAAATTTATAAAAATACACACTCATATATACAATGCACACCTATAAACCTATTGGGACAACCATAGAGAAACACCAGATACCCACCATACACTCAGCCTGAACACACCTATACACATGCACTCATTCTCACATCCACACAGCTATACACCTTGTGCATACATACACACATACATTCAGACAACAGACGCAGACCTAGAGCTGTGTTCACAGAAACCCAGGTGCTTGTGTGCTAACGTTCCACAATCATTGGCTTCAGAACTATGGTAGAGGCTGTGGGGATTCCAACTTGTGAATACTTTTGTCCCCAAATAATTTTTCTCAGGGTGTCTGTGAGGAGATGACCTACGAAGAAATTCAAGAACACTACCCTGAAGAATTTGCACTACGAGACCAAGATAAATATCGCTACCGCTATCCCAAGGGAGAGGTAAGGTTTGGAGGGGTGGCCAGACTCTTAGAACTCCTCCCCAGTATCTCTATTCCAACTACCAGGATTCCATATTTTCCTAGACAGCTTTAAAAACAGGGTAAAGCAAATTTTGCAGCATCTTCCATCCCACAAGGCACATGATTATCTGGCCCTTGGCTGTCTCATTCTTAGCTATAGACAACTGATTCCTCTTTTTTTAAAAGCTACACATTTGCCTGATTATTTTCCTGTCTTCTTTCAGGAGGGCTCACTTTGTCCTAGACTTTGTCTTTGATACCCTTACACTAAAGGTATTTGAAATAGTTCAATATACTCTAATTTCCTGACATCTTATTGCCAAGTTGCCTAAAGCTCCAGCCTCTCTGGACTGTGGGTTGGAGTCCCAAGGGACAATGGCTAATGGTTTATCCAACTTCTTTGCCACCACATGAACCAGACTATCAGTTCCCTATTCCCATGTGAGGTAAATCCTCGTTGTTTTCAACCCAGTCTCCATTTAGCCAGTTCCACATGTTAGAATATTTATTAGTCATACTCCATTTCTGATACAGATTCCAGGGAACAATTATCAGAAAGCAAGATATCAGAGAAGAAGAAACAATAGATATCCTGTGTTACAAAGCGCTTTCACATTTGTATTTTCATCCTCAAAAATGACATTATGAAGTCAGTCCGACTTTATATATGTTGAGGCTATGTTGTTAGAGGCATACAAATTTAAAGCAATTATAGACCGCCTGGAGGGGTGGGATGGGGAGGGTGGGAGGGAGGGAGATGCATGAGGGAAGGGATGTGGGAACAGATGTATATGTATGACTGATTCACTTTGTTATAAAGCAGAAACTAATAAAAAAATAATAATAATAAAAAATAAAGCAATTATAGCTCCTTAGTGAATTGTATATTTTATTATTACATAGTGAGCAAGCCTCTTTCCCCCTAATAATGCTTTCTGCCTAAAAGTGTATTTTATATGATATTAATATAGCTATATAAGATTTCTTCTGGTCAGTATTTGCCTAGTTCATCTTTAGTCATTTACTTTCAACTTCTCTGTGTATTTTTGTTTTGTTTCTTATAGACAGCATATAGTTGACATTTATTGGTTTTAATAAAAACTGAAAATGTATGTCTTTTGAATGGTAAATTTGGTACACTTACTTTTATTGTAATTACTGATTTATTTGCATTTCTTTCTATTATCTTATTTTGAGTTCTCTAGGCTTAGTTTATCTTTTCTCTTTTCCTCCCTTCTTTAGAATTGATAGAGTTTTTACATCTATATTTGACTTATACAATCTCTTTCCATTCTTTTAGAGTTACTCTTAACATTTTAATATGTGTGATTGACAAAATCTAAAAATCAATGTCTCCACCCACCCCCTAAAACAATATAAAAATGTTACAACTCTGGTCACTCCCTCTCTTAACTTACATGTTAATTGTTGTTTTGTATTTTACTTCAAACTTGTGTCTTATCCCTCAAATGACTTATTATTGTTATTAATAAATTTATTATTGTAAGCACAACTTACTAAGTAGATGTTGATTGAATTAATGCTTACTGAAGCACTTCAATTTACAACAATCTATCAGAATATATCACTATTTTTTCCTATAATACCAACATATTATATTTTTTAAGTTAAATCAATATTACCAGAGTAGAATTATTATAAATGCTAGACAAAATAGAGCTACTTCCAAACAATTAATAAACTTTGTACCCACATAGATGGATTTTTTCTTTTTTGAAAATTTTATTGGATTATATTTGATTTACAATGCTGTGTTACTTTCAGGTGTACAGCAAAGTGATTCAGTTATATATATACATATATTCATTCTTTTTCAGATTCTTTTCTCATAAAGGTTATCACATAATATTCAGTAGAGTTCCCTGTGCTATACAGTTGGCCCTTGTTGGTTATCTATCTTATATATAGTAGTGTGTGTCTGTTAATCCCAAGCTCTTGATTTATCCCCCCCCCCTCAGTTTTCCCCTTTGGTAACCATAAGTTTGTTTTTTGATATCTATAAGTCTGTTTCTGTTTTGTAAATAAGTTAATTTGTATCATTTTTTTAAAAAATAAGATTCCACATATGTATGATATCATATGATATTTGTCTTTCTCTAACTACTTCACTTAATATGATAAGTGAAGTGAAGCATCCATGTTGCTGCAAATGACATTATTTCATTCTTTTGTATGGCTGAGTAATAGTTCATCATTCATATATATATATATATATATATATATGTACCACATCTTCTTTATCCATTCATCTGTTGATGGACATTTACCTTGCTTCCATGTCTTGGCTATTATAAATCGTGCTACAGTGAACATTAGGTGCATATATCTTTTTGAATTATGGTTTTCTCTGGATATATGCCTACGAGTGGGATTGCTAGATCATATGATAGTTCTATTTTTAGTTTTTAAGGAACCTCCATACTGTTCTCCTAGATGGATTTTATATAGTTGAAAAGGGGTAAAATCACTTATCCAATTAAAATAAAATTCTTATTCGCTAAAAAATAATATTGTATACAGTCAGTCTTTATTTAGATTTAACCACATATTTACCAATTCCGTTGATCATTCTTTCTCCTTACAGCTCAAGTTTTCCTTCTGAGTTCAATGTCTATCTTCCTTTAGAAGTTTCTTTAGGAGGATCTGTTGGTAGTAGACTCACCTTTCTTTTTGTCTAAAAATGTCTTTGGTGGGGGGTGGTCCTTAATACTAGATGGTATTTTAGTAAGGTATAAAACTCTAGGATGACAGTTTTCTCTCAGCACTTTGGAGATATTATCCTCACTGTCTTCTGGCTTCTAACATGGTTAAGAAGTCTCCTGCAAGTCTAATTGTCATTTCTTTTCTCTCTGACTGCTTTTAGGGTCCTTGAGTCTCTATTGCTTTTAAGTTCCACTCTGATATGTCTACATATTAATTTCTTTTCATTTATCTTGCTTGGGGTTAATTGGACTTCCTGAATCTGAGGACTAGGATTCTTCATCGATTCTAGAAAATTCCCAGACATTATATCTTTAACTATTCCTCCCTCATATTTTCTCTATTATCTCCTTGAAATGCAATTAGATGTGTGTTAGTCCTGTCTCTATCCTTTATGTCTCCTAACTTCTTATTTTCAATCTCTTTGCTACATTCTGAGTAATTTCTTCAGCTCTATATTCCAGAACAGTATTTCTTGATTTGTATCTAATCTGCTGTTTACTCTATCCATTGAGTTTTCCATTTTAATGACTATATCTTTCATTTATAGAAATTCTACTTAGTTCTTTTTCAAATCTAGATCATATATTCAATAGCATCTTATTTCTTCCTTACATTTTTGATTCAATCTTTTATTTCTTTCAAAATCTCAAGCATATTCACTTTATATTGTGGATCCTTTATCTTAAGTTGTTAGGGTTCTTGTTGTTTCTGCTTATTTTTACTCATGATAGCTTATTTTCCTTGCATGTTATGTGAGCTTCAGTTTGATGAAAATTTTTCTGTGGGAATCCCATGCAGTCTGAGTTGAGAGAATCCAGAGAGAATTTCCATTTGCTTCTTCCAGACACTCTTGGGAGCTAACAACTTAAAATCACTTTTTATTAAATTCTCAGCTTAGCATTTTCTAAAACACATAGGTAGTATAATTCTGAACCACAAATCCACCTGAGGATAGGCTTGTGGTTATACATTCTTACAGGAGGCTTTTCCAATTTTTTTCCACCAAGATTCAGGCAGAGACAGATATATTTTCTTACTGGTTCCCTTTGCCTGTGGATATATTTTTTAGTTTATAGTTTTGCTGAGGATGTAGTCCTTTGAAGGTCTCAGATTTTTGTGAGTCTCAGTCCCAAATCTCCACCTCGTACACAGCTAAGGCCTTGTCTCGTGTTTCTATAAGGTTTTAAAAGCTCAAGGCTTGGGCTTCCCTGGTGGCGCAGTGGTTGAGAGTCCGCCTGCCGATGCAGGGGACACGGGTTCGTGCCCCTATCCCGGAAGATCCCACATGCCGCGCAGCGGCTGGGCCCGCGAGCCATGGCCGTGGAGCCTGTGTGTCCGGAGCCTGTGCTCCGCAACGGGAGAGGCCACAGCAGTGAGAGGCCCGCGTACAGCAAAAAAAAAAAAAAAAAAAAAAAAAAAAAGCTCAAGGCTCTTGGATACTGTGATTGGCAAATGCCCTCATGGGAGTTGTGGCTTCTATATCAATTTATCACTCTTTTTTCCAGCTTTTCTTCATTTTGGAACCATATATTCATAATGTTTCCTTCATTTTCTTCAAAGATCAGCAGTGCGGACATTTATTTTATCCAGATTTTCTAGGGAATTTTAGTGGAAATTTTATTATTGTTATTTACTCCACTATATTGGTTGCCCCATTTAATAGATGAGAAACTAAGGCCCTAAGAAGAAAGTGAGTTGCCTGAGGTCATACTGCTGGACCAACAACTGAACTGGCACCACAGCCAAGTTTTCCTGATTCCTAGTGTAGAGCTCTTCTCCTCTGGGCAAATGTGCCTCATCTTCTCTTCTTACCCAAGTGTTTCTCTCCCTTTCAGTCCTATGAGGATCTGGTCCAGCGTCTGGAGCCAGTTATAATGGAGCTAGAACGGCAGGAAAATGTATTGGTGATCTGCCACCAGGCTGTCATGCGGTGCCTCCTGGCCTACTTCCTGGACAAGAGCTCAGGTACCACTGTTCTCTCTGATCCTGGCATGGGAGCTGCATGTGAGCTGAGACCCTGACACCAGAAATTAGTGGTTTATATCTTAATAGTTAAGAGCACAGGATCTAGAACGAGGGTGCATATGTTCAAGTTCTTGCTCTGTCACATAATACTTTTGGCAAATTACTTTAACCTCTCTGTTCTCAGTTTCCTTATCTGTAAAATGGGGAGAATAATGATGAAGTTTAAATAAATGAACATATTTAACATAAAGAGCTTAGAACAGCTCATGACACAAAGTATGGGCCATATAAGTGTTAGCTGCTATTATTAATATCAGTGTTATTCTGAGATAACATTTTCAAAGCCAACCTTAACAGTCTGCCTCAGCCTGAAAAAGCTGAGCCAGTATTTGTCTCAGGCATGCTGTTCTCAGGTGGAATGGGACCTCTTGTGACCTCTTGATTTTGATTATAGGTTTCTGTCTTTGCTATAGAGATGATTTTCCCAAGATATTGATGTTTTCATTTAAAATTTTTAAATGATTATTTCTTTTTATAAAAAAACATCTAGACATTTTAATTTACAGAGTATCTACACTGACTACAAATACTGAAATGCAAACTGAGGCAGCTGGCCTGGCAAGGGACTGTTGTGTCACATTCAGGTGGGAAAGTCCATTTCTGACATGGATGCTGAAGCATTGACATCTCCAGGATACTGGAGGGAGAGAGTGTGAGGACAATACAAAGTCATATTTGAAGTGTACAATATCCTGCAGACTTGGATCTTTTCTATGACGCTGGCTTCCAAACAAAGGGCACTTGTAATATGGAGTCATCTAGAATTGGAACCCTTGAGACTTGAAAACTTGACATTGGACAAGTAATTTCCTCTGCTTGGTCCTCAATCTCTTCAATGGAAAAAAGATGACAGGGTTTGGGGTGGTGCTGCTAGATTTCTGATACTGTCCACATCTCTACTGCTCAGTACTATTTTTGAGACTGTGAGGCCTGCCTTGTAACCCCAACTGTGCAGAAGAGGAAATAGAAGCTCTGAGGGATGAAGGAATTGCCCAAGATCACAGGGCTCAGTGAGGCAGGGAGAGGTACCAATCTCAGGTGCATTCCAGAGACACCTCACTTCAGACACATGTGAGGTGCATGAGGTGCATGCATCTCCTGTTTGCACACTGCTTTACCCACTTACTACCCACTTTCATGCACAGGCCATGCCAGCTTCTCACAGCTGTCCTAAGAGCTGGGCCAGGCAGGACTGGGCACATGCTCTTGCCCCTATCACTCAGGTGAGGAAACTGAGACCCAGAGAGATGGTGTGACTGAGAACTCAGACCCATAAGACCTCAGAGCTGGGTCCAATCCTGTGCTATGAGAGATAGGAACTTTGGGGACCAGAAAGAGAAAAGACAGGGCTGAGGTCACTTGTCCAGGCAGTGGCAGAGCTGGGTCAGAGACCTCAGGCAAGTCGCTTCCCTTCTCTGAATCTATTTTGTCATGTGTGAAGTGAGGAACAGTAACTCGCGCAGAGTATCAGTGAGGATGGTTTGAGATAGTGCACCAAAAGCACTGGGCCCAGCACCTGAAGATGATGGTGACAAAGGCAAGGAGGAAGAGCAGACTGGTTGCCCAGGGAATTGCCAAATCTTATGTTTCAGGAGGCTGAG
Organism: Mesoplodon bidens; assembly: GCF_964165515.1. NCBI lineage: Eukaryota > Metazoa > Chordata > Mammalia > Artiodactyla > Ziphiidae > Mesoplodon > Mesoplodon bidens. The sequence continues at coordinate 92,789,467 of NC_138163.1, read as the reverse complement.
TGGGCAGTGGCGGGCCTTAAAATCCTAGGGTGAACCTCAGGGACAGGGAGGCCATGAGGGGTGGGGTTCTGGCTCAATGAAGGGAGATGGGGAGCTGTATAAGTGGCCTGGGTGGTCAGGAGGTTGGGTGTCTGCAGAGAAGAGTGAGGTGGGGGTGTCACCCCACAACACTGTGAGTCCCTCGAAGGCAGTGGCAGCAGACTGCAGTGGGCAGAGCACACATTTGGCCTCAAAGCGTCCTGGGCTCGAGTCCCAGCACCGCCACTTCCTGGCTGTGGGACATAGGGCAAGTGTCTTCCCTCTCAGAGCCTCAGTGTCCTCATCCATGGAATGGGCCTGATCATCACCTCCTATCAGGGCTGTCTGGTGAATGTCATCAAGGCCATATGAGTAATTGCATGTGAATATTCAGAACAACTTTATACATAATCCTCAGTAACTGGAAACAAGTGAATTGGTGAATGCTTGTCCATCAACAAGTGTCCCAGGAGTCAGAGGGCACAGGCCTGGGCTGGGGAGAATGCTGCGGGAGCTGCCAAGGTGCATGTACACCTCAGCCAAGGCCCTGGCGCATAGTAGGGCCTCAGAAAACACTTGCTGAGACCTGTTGTGGGCCTTTGTGGTGGGGGAGCCCATGGAAGGGCTGAGGTTGCGGCTGGGAGGGAGGCCTGCCTTGGTCTCATGTTTGCCCTGTGGGTGAGGAGGTCGGCCACCTCCGAGGTGACCATCCTCAGCATCTGGGGGACTCAGGGTCTGTCCGCGATCCCCAGGGCCCTCCTTCCTCCCTGCTCCTGAGGCCGCCTCTCTGCTCTCTTCCTCCCTCCCCACCCTGCTCTCAGCACTGTCTCTGAAGTGTGTGGGGGAGCAGGGCCCAGGTGAAGACAACCATGGGGAAGGGGGTGGAAGGGGAGAGTGCTGCAAGCCTGGAGGCCCGGGGAGGTGGTGCCTGCCCCAGCACCCTATCTCTGAGGGCTGCTCTCTCCTCCTTTCTAGATGAGCTGCCTTATCTCAGGTGCCCTCTGCACACAGTGCTCAAGCTTACACCTGTGGCTTATGGTGAGTCCCCTACCTTCATCTGGGGAAAAGCACATAGACACCATGAGCATGCCTGCAGTACCTAGCATTTTCCCAGCAGAGTCCTGAGAGAGATTTCCTGCGTGCATAGTTGGATGTCTTGGTAGAGGCAGAACTGGTGGTAGCAAGATGAGAATGAGGAAGGACTGAGGTGGCCTCTAAATCTGGGACCTGGCCCCAGCTTTCTCTGTCTCTACCAGAGCACCAATCATACAGCACAAAGCTGTAGAAGAGAGGGTCCCCAAAAGGGTCCAGATGAATAAGTGTATGTTGGGGCCAGATTTGAAGAAAGGGTTCAAAGACCAGCCCGGGCAGTTGAGACTCTCTTTGGGGGCATTAGTCAGCTCTGGAATGTTCATGAGCAGAGAAGAGACAGACTCAAATCTGTTCTGGGGTATGAACAGGGCAGATGGTGTACTGAAGCCTGGATTAGTGTTCAATCCACAGGGATGGAGCTAAGGGGGCTTCCATAGGCATTGGGCCTCCTCTGCCCACTCCAGGCCCCAATGATACCACCCTCCTCTTTCTTCAAGCTTCCTAGAACTCCCTTGTGACCTTCCATACCTCTGATGTTGCCATAACCGTATAGCTCTGGAAATAAACTTTACCTGGGACTGGTCACCCCAAGGCAGAGGACCCAGGGCTCTTCCACCACTTTAGCACCTAACACAGCTGGGAGGATCCACAGATCTCCATTGTTATTATTAGGTTTCTGTCTCACAGACAAGAGCTGGGGAGGGGTGCAAAAATCATCTCTTGTCATCTCTCATTCCCATTGACAACTGGGCAAGGGAGGCTCAGAGAAGTCTGAGACTATTAGGGGCAGAGCTGGGGGGATGCCCCGTTCCTGTCTCTTAGGCCTAGTGTCTTCCCCTGACATCACACAAGTGGTCTAAATTCCTCTCCCTAAAGGGCAGTCACAATCTGCACACAGCGTGGAGCTGGGGGTGTGGGTGGTGATGGGTGGAGGAGGGAATGACACCTCAGGGAAGACCTGTGCTTACCTGGGTGGCTTATGGATGAATGGGTTGCTCTTTTCTGAGGCTGCAAAGTGGAGTCCATCTACCTGAATGTGGAGGCTGTAAACACACATCGGGAGAAGCCTGAGGTAGGTGAGGGACACTGTGGCCTAAGTTGGCACGTGGTGAAAGCACCCTCCCCTGCAGAAAGGCAGCCCCAGTCCCACAGAGCTTGGGTGTTTCCACCAACATGTAGAATAACCAGCACCCAGAAATGCAGGAACCGCAGCCCAGACTCGAGGCACCATAGACACCCACAGCTAGAGCAACCCTGCCTAAAAGGCCTCTGGCTGAGGTTCGCCCAGGCTTGCCTGAGAAGAGGGTCAGGATCCAGGCTTGGCTGAAAGAGGGGAGCCTGGCAATGAGGACAAGAGGCAGGGAGGGGCGGGGGCTCCACACTGCTGGCTGCTTCCTGCTAATACTGGGTTCTCTCCTCTCAGAATGTGGACGTCAGCCGGGAACCTGAGGAAGCCCTGGACACCGTCCCTGCCCACTACTGAGCCCTTTGTAAGACATAAAACTGCCTCTGTCCTCGCTGTCTTTCACATTTAGGAGCTGCTATTGTTGCTCTTCTCTTACACTGAGAACACTCTGGAGTTGGCCTCACTGAAAGAGACCTGCTTCCAGTGAAGAAACTCTCCTCAGCTCCAAAACAGGTCTTGATTTCTAGCTACAACCAAGGAGCTGTCTAGGTCAGGATGAAACTTTTTCCTTCTTAATTCCTATTCCCTGATCAATAAAGACTTCTCTTTCTGCCTACAAAAGGGGAAAGGAGGTCATTGTGCGGCTTTTCCCACAAGATCCTCTTAAGATCCTGACCCTATGAAATGGCTCTGGTGCTATCGGTGTATGGACTGGGTGAGAACTTCCTGGAAAGAAGGGCTTTGGAGTAATGCCTCCAAATTTGAGGGTGGAGATAGGTCCATGTGAGTGCTTATGGCCTTGTTACTTCGTGGGCAACATGGCTGGGAACATGACACCTTCATCCCTACATTCAAAGAAGAATCTGCACTCAGACCACAGTTTTCCTTCCTTCTCCAACTCTTGTTGCCATCCTGAGTGATTTCACTGTCCATATAAATGATTCCAACAATACCCTGGTCTCCTAGTGCCCTGCCCCCTCAACTTCAGTGAGCATCTTCCCTTCAGCCACTCACTCCTTGGTTGGCATCATCTAGATTTCTCTCCAGTCTGACTTCTTAAATACAAGCATCCCACTATCTGACCACTGGCCCCCCAGTCCTTAAAACTCTCTGTGTCATCCACAGGATCCCTAGAAGCATGCCTCCCACACAGCAGGCATGTATGTAGTATTTCTTGAATGAACAATATTTGTTCTTGTACTGCATCAAGAGTATAGTCCTTTGATTCCTCCATTATCTCCCAATCCACCAGTCCTCTTCCTCTTCACTGTTCTTCCATACCTGGCCAGCTTGGATCCTACATTCTATCTCTTCAGCCAATCTCCATGCAGCTACTGTGGGCAGATAGCAGCAACCCAGTTGCGAAGAGACAGACTCATACACCCCCTGCCTTTGTTTGTCCTTCCATCACAACCACCAGCAAGACCCAAACCTAGTATAATCCACATCGCCTTTTTTATTGGGATCACTGCTTGAAGCAAATCTACATTTATCTCCTTCTAGAGCCACCCTTAAATCCTGTTCAAAGTCAGGGTCACCCTCTATTCTCTGGTATTCTATCCATCCCACCTCCCCAAGGATGGGTTGACTCAGTCAGTTCCTGACTATTCCATATCTATATCCTGCCCTTCTCTATTGGCTTTTGCCCCCACAGTCTATGCAACATGCTCAGGTCTCTCTCCTATCCCAAGAAAATCCTCCCTTGTTCCCATGTCCACCTTTAGTTACGTCCCTCTATATCCCTCCCATTCTTACACAAATATCTCAAAATGAATCTATACTTACTCTCCAGAACTGTCTCCCTTTGCCTTCTGTTCCAGGCTTTCCCCTTTTACATTCTGACTTAAGGTATTATCCCCTTGCCTGCTATGCTTTCCCCACATCTCTACCCCACTGAAGTCATACTTGCCTTTTAGCCTAAAGCTGGAGCCCACCTTCCCCAAAGAGCTATGCTGATTTCTAGCTCTTCTATGAACCCAAAATGTCACTCACAACAACTTAGGCACATTAAAAGACAGAACAAACTGCAATTCATTTTTCAAATTTAATGTAACTCATATCAAATATGACAAGACACAGAAAGCAAACAACAAAGCAGGATTGGCAAACAGATTTTTTCATAGTGTGTCACCCTCAGCTGATTGGTAATATCTGCTTAGATTGCTGTGTGGACAAAGATTCCAAGGATGTACCTTGGCTCCATGGGAAGGACTGCTGCAATTCATTAGCGGTATCTGTAAACATGCGAAATAAATCTGAAAACAAAACACCAAACAGAAACACATTTTAGCACCAAATATACTATTTTCTCATACTTCCTTCATTGTGCTCATCTCCCCATCCTGCCCTCCCACCTTGGGGTTTCTTATAACACCTCCCAGCTCTTATACCCATCCCCATCGGCCTTGGATATGAAAATGTTGTAATTACCTGAAACCTCACTAGCCATAGGAGAAGCTACAGGCACCAAGGCTGGTGGCTCCACCACCAAAGCCAACAGCATTGCTCGGTCCACCGCCATAGCCAGCACTGCTGCTTGGTCCACCGTTGAAGTCAGCATCGGTGCTCAATCCACTGCCAAAGCCAACAGTAGAAGTGGGTCCACCAATAAAGCCGGTGCTGGTGTGGGGTTCACCAGTAAAGCCAGTGCTGGTGTTGGAACAACTGCCAAAGCCAATGATGGTGCTCAGTCTTCCATCGAAGCTGGTATTAGGCCCACCGCCAATGCCGTCACTGATGCTGAGGCCACTACTAAAGTCAGCACTGGTGCCAAGTGTGCTGCCCAAACCAGCATTGCTGCCCAGCCCACCACCAAAGATATCACTGGAGATCAGTCCACTACCAACGCCAGAGTTGGTGTTCAGTCCACCATCAAATCCAGTGCTGGTGCTTAACCCATCACAAAAGCTGAAACCAGCACTGGTGCTGAGTCCATCACCAAAACTGGCACTGATAGGACCACTAAAACAGGTGCTTGTACTAGGAGGGCCACCAAAGCATAGGTTGGTGTTAGACACACTGCCAAAGCAGAAGCTGGTGCTGGGGGCTCCACCAAAGCCAATGCTGGTGCTGGAGCACTGCCAAAGTCAGTAGTGGTGTTAGGTGCCCCACTGAAGTCAGTACTGGTGCTGAACACACTGCCAAAGCCAGAGTTGGTGCTGGGTGCACCGCTGAAGCCAGTGCTAATGCTGACAGCACTGCTAAAACCAGCACTGGTGTTGAGTGCACCACCTAAGCCAAGACTGGTGCTGAGTGTACCACCAAAGCTGGCACTAGTGCTGGGAGAATCACCAAAGCAGAAGCTGGTGCTTAGTGTACCACCAAAGTCAGTGCTATTGCTGAAAGAGCTACCAAAGGAGACACTGGTACTGAGTACACCATCAAAACCAGAGCTGGTGCTAGGAAAGCTACCAAAGCAGATACTGGTACTGAGTGTGCCACCAAATCTGGCACTGGAACTGGGAGAGCCACCGAAGTAGACACTAGTGCTGAGTGTGCCACCAAAGCCAGTGCTGGTGCTAAGCACACCACTAAAGACTGCACTGGTGCCAAGTGTACTGCCAAAGCTGGTGCTCATACTGAGTGCATCACTGAAGCCAGCAGGGGTACTGAGTATGCCTCCAAAGCCAGAGCTGGCTCCACCACTGAAACTTGTACTGGTGTTGAGTGGGCCACTGAAACTAGAGCTGACCCCACCACTGAAGTTGGTACTGGTGCAAGGTGTGCCACCAAAGCTAATGCTGGTTTCACTGCTGAAACTAGAGCTGGTGCTGGCTGCACCACCAAAGCTAATGCTGACTCCACCACTGAAAGTGGAGCAAGTGCTGGGTGTGCCACCAAAGCAAATGCTGGCTACGCTGCTGAAGCTGGCACTGGTGCTGCATGTGCCACCAAAGCTAATGCCAGCTCTGCCACCAAAGACATTATTGGGGTTGGGTACACCACTGAAGCTAATACTAGCACCATCGCTATAGCTAGCCCTGGTGCTAGCTCCTCTGCTGAAGTCAATGTTGGTGCTGGCATTTGCATTTTCTTGGGCTCTGGCCTCAATTTCAAGTGAAAATCTGCCCCAGGCCTGAGCATCATCGCCTAACTCTTCCCTTGTTAGGCAGTCAATATCCATGTCATCCCAATTCCAGGGCCCAGCCACAGCTTCCTCTCCAATACCCATTTGGGCTCTTGCCTCAGCCCTGGCCTCAGCCTCAGCTACAGCCACAGCTGCAGATTGGACTTCCATCTCCACTGCCTCCCGGTACTGCACGGCCCAGTCCTTGGGGTCTTTCTTCTGCACCTGAAATGAGAATTCCAATCATTATAAGAAAAATACGTTTGTAATTATGTATTAAATACCTACCATGGGCTTTGTATAAAACTAATAGTAGCATTAAAAAAAAAAGTCTTAGTTGTTGGGACTCTATCATGGGTCAGTCCTGAGATCCAATTTCAGTTCGATAACTTAGGTGCTGTGTGACCTTGGACAAGCTACTTAATCTCACTGAGCCTAAGTGTCTTCATCTGTAATATGGGAAACGATAAGAGAGTATGTTGTGGATTGAATGTTTGTGTCCCCCCAAAATTTATATTTTGAAGTATCAACCTCGAATGTGACTATATTTGGAGGTAGGCCTTTATGGAAGTAAAGTTTAATGAGGTCATAATGGTGGGTCCTTGATCCAATAGGATTAGTGTCCTTATAAGAAGAGACTCTCTCTCCACCATGAACACAGCAAGAAGGTATTCATCTGCAAGCCAGGAGGAGAGGCTTCACTAGAAACTAACCCTGCTGGACCTTGATCTAGGACTTCCAGCCTTCAGGACTATGATAAAATAAATTTCTGTTGTTTAAGCCACCCAGTCTATAGTATTTTGTTATGGCAGTTGAGGAGACTAATACGAAGTATGAACAATGAATGAAACATTGTAAACTTTACGTCAAGCAGCATTCTGGGACATAAATGAAGTTCCATATGCTTACATATGAACTTCAGACTGCCCTATACCTGCCCATCCCTGTACACTGCCTACCCCAGCCAGGGACGTTCTGTACCCTTAACATGCCAAGTCAGGGCAGCTCTCCTATTGCCTTGCATGCAAACTTGAGAACTTTCATCTTGCTAGTCTCATGGCAGGAGCACAAGCCCCAGAAGAACTCATATTCAGGTGGTCTGCTGTTGGGGACCCTCTTGTATTCCAGGTACCTTGAAGAAAGGAAATGAAACTTGCTTCTAACCAAGCAAACCTGTTGTCTAGCCACTTGGGACCAGGTGGCAACCTCCTTCAAAGACAAACTAAACTCAGCTCCTGGAGAAGGATTTCCAAGGCCCTCCTTCCCTAGACTCACTCCAAAACACAGTTCATGGTCTTGACCTCCAATACAGAGCCATTTCCCATTGGCCCTGTGCAAAGTAGTCACTTGGTGTTGCAGGGGATGCATGTATAGGGCATGGTGTCACAGGGAGGCCAAAGTATCCTGCCACCTGTGAGGAGTAAACCTAAGTTTCTATCGGGTGTGTTGTAAACAGAGGAGCCATTCTTTGGGCATTCTGGTCTGAGCACACCCCATAGCAAGGGCCTTGTGTTTGGTCTGGCCCAGCCCTGGTATGGTCCACCATGGACTTAGTCCTAGGGAATAGGATACCCATACCTCTAAAGGTAGTGTAAGAAAAGGGCAATCAAGCACTTTCTGGACCAGACCAGCACACTCAGAACACTTCATGGCCTGACAAAGCCCCAAAGCACCACTTACTTCTGCTTCACAAACTCGTCTGTGATGAGCTTCCTCACTTCCCCAAAGAGCGAGTGGCTTACCTTAACAATGGGAAAAATAACCCATGAACCAAGATCAGAACTTCCCACATGGGAGCAGAGGCATTTCCCAACATGGAAGAGACCTCTCTAGTACATAAGACCATCTCAATGAACTCAGGAAAGTAATGAACACATGGTCACTAGAAGCAGGCAGTTAAGGCCAGATGGTTCTTTATCAGAATGCCCTGAAGGTCTATCTTATATATCAGCTTAGAACAGAAAAATGACATAGGAGAAAGGGGAAGCAGAGAGTTCAGGACCATTTCCCCATCCATCCAGGTCAGAGCCCTGGACCCTCTACTCAGTCCAGCAACCCCGCCCACTCCACCAGACCACCAGGCTGATGCAATCCTGGGACCATCCTCTCTTGCCAAAGGACAACATGGACAGCAAGTGCTGACAGAGCCCAATCATACCCAGGGTGCAGCCCCAACTTGCGCAGCACCTCCCAGATGACAGCTGCAAGGGGAGGCAAAAGGAAACAGGGATAGAAAATGAACATGTGTATATACAATGGAATATTACTCAGCCATAAAAAGAAACGAAACTGAGCTATTTGTAATGAGGTGGATAGACCTAGAGTCTGTCATACAGAGTGAAGTAAGTCAGAAAGAGAAAGACAAATACCGTATGCTAACACATATATATGGAATTTTAAAAAAATGTCATGAAGAACCTAGGGGTAAAACGGGAATAAAGACACAGACCTACTTGAGAATGGACTTGAGGATATGGGGAGGGGGAAGGGTAAGCTGTGACAAAGCGAAAGAGAGGCATGGACATATATACACTACCAAACGTAAGGTAAATAGATAGTGGGAAGCAGCCGCAGAGCACAGGGAGATCAGCTCGGTGCTTTGTGACCGCCTGGAGGGGTGGGATGGGGAGGGTGCGAGGGAGGGAGATGCATGAGGGAAGGGATGTGGGAACAGATGTATATGTATGACTGATTCACTTTGTTATAAAGCAGAAACTAATAAAAGTATATAACAGGTTGATCATGTTTTATATATATACTGCATTGTTCTCAAAGCCAATCGAGAAACAAAGAGAACACATTTTATTAAATTCTTATCCCATATTGTTCTCCCATCACAAAGGGGCTAAGAAAATAAATAATATTTATAATACAAGTAAAATAAAAAAAAAAGAAAATGAACATGTGGAATTCCGACCATGACCTCCATTCAGCTGCCAGCCCAGCCACTCACCCTCATTGGCCTTGTTGCCATTCATAAAAATGACACTCAGAATCACCATAAGACCTAGTTTGGGTGTGTCCTTGGTCCTAGGGGAATAACAGGACAGAGAGAAGGTTTACATCCAGCAGCCATCTGCAGAAAAATACACACCAGCCAGCTTACTAGGTTAGCTTCTCCCAGATTCTTCAGATATGAGAGAATTCTGCCCAGTCTATGCTTCAAGCTCTATGTGACCCTGGGCAAGGCACTTAGACTCTCCTATTTATAAAATGGGAAAATCACATTCTCCTCTCCCCAGGTTGCTGAGAGGATAGAATTGTACTTGTATTTGTCAGCCCACTACAACCCGGACACCCAGCCAATATGAGTCCCTTCTTTCTCTTCCAGACCCCTCAGCTCCAAAAGAATTCTAGGCATGGCCCCACTGATGTTCCTGCCCTTCAACCCTCATTGATTCACCCATACCAGGAAGCCCTTCCTTGAGAACCACTCTACCAAGATCAATAGGAAGAGACAAGAAACAACAGAGAAGCTTCAGTAGATACAGAAAACTTGACAGTAGGAATGACCTGCCCCAGGCTTCTACACCGTCCAGTCAATCAATCATAATCAGGCACCACTACTATGTGTAGGGCTCCAACTACGTGTGGGATATGGAAAAGGGGTTTTTAGGCTCTGTCTTTCTTGACTTCCTAGGGGATGTGGGGAGAGGACAGGGATGGAGTAGTACCATGGACAAAAGCAGAAGCCTCCCTCCCATCCCAGCCCTTTCCCAGCTTACGTTCCCAGGATGCCTGCAGAGGATTCCTGAATGCTGATGAGAATATACAAGCTAATTTCTTTATCAATTTCCTTCATATTGACTCGAAACATCTGCCAAATAAAAGAATAGCCTGTGAGGTCACAAAATTCAGCCTAGGCAGTGAAATAATGCATGTAAAGCACTTAACTAACACAGCAAACAGGTAACAAATGTACTATTGTTATCAAAATAGTCTTTATGCTTAATGGGACTCTAGGGAGACAGAGAATGGAGGATGGAAGGGAGAGGTGAGCATCTGAAATACACTACAGGACATGTCCAGCAGTAGACAGAAGCCAGGACTAAGCTGGGTGGCTTGGGTCCTAGCTGTACTTGCTGTGTGACCTGAGGCTAGTCTACGTCCCTCCGTAGGCCATTGTCTGCTCATTTACACAGTGATGGGGCTGGATTAGGGAGTCTCTGTGGTCCCCCCAAAGGGACGTGTACATCTTTGTTCCATTCAAGACTTCCCCATTGTGCCCATCCCACAGAGGATGTCCTTTCACCTTCTCCAGAGCATAGCTTGCTCGTTCAATGATCTCTGGGAAATATTCATCATATTCTTGGATGACATCCTTCAGCATGACTGCAGGAAGGGAGAGGTGGGAGCAGCTTGCTGAGAAGGAGCCACAGAGCTGCAGCCCTTTTGTTAGCCCTATGGGGTTAGTGTAGTCTGAGTCCTGAACTGTGTTAATGGGAGATGCCAGCCATGACAGAGTGTGAAAAGGGCAGGGGAGGATAGATGAGAGAATGAAGAGGCCATAAAACTAAATGGCTACCCCCAGGGCAGGGAGGAGAGAGGAGTAGAAAGGAGAGCTCAGGGAGGAGGGTTGGTATGACTCTACCTGAGCACTTGATGGGGATCTTTGTCTGGTCCTTAACCAACAGGTATTTCACCAACTTATTTGCCTGGGAGAAGAGGAATATATGGGAAGATCTCAGTATGTTTTCATAAAACTTGGAAGAATGACAGAGAAGAGGGCAGGTGAAGAAGAGAAGAGACTGGGCAGCATTGGATTCTTACCCTTTCTTGCAAGGTGGCCACATCTTGGGATAGCGGAGGCCTCTGGCCCCATGGAATCCACCTATAACTACCACCACCTCTCTCATCCCCGTTCAGATGCTTGGACTGCATCATCAGAAAGAAGGAAGGTCCAAAATAACCAGGTGAAAGAGATGGCTCTGTCTCCTCACCCTGCCTGTTCCTGAAAGTCCCCTAAACCCTCCCTGTAGGGGTCCTGACCTTAACATTATCCACACTGAGTTCTAGATTTGTCTTTCATTGTCTTCCGGGCAGGTGTTTCATTTCCCTGCCAAGACAGGAGCAACCCAAGGGCAGGGTCTGGTTCTTCCTCTTCTTTTGGCCACCACTGGCTCTACTAGCTGTACCCCTTCAACAAGTCACTTCACCTCTCTGGGACTTGGTTTTCTTATCTGTAACACTGGGACCTAGCTGGTAAGAGTTACTTTAAAACATAAAAGCATAACCTGTGTGACTATACCCAACACAAAGCCTGGTGCATGCTAACTACTATGTATTGATAAATACAAGTTGAATTATATCCAGTTTGTAGCTAAGTGTATGGATGTCTTATTTCCCCACCAATCTTTGAACTGCCAAGCAGCAGGAACTATATCACATTCCTCTCAGCATCTCTCACAGCCTATGTGAATGCAGGGACTGGCTCAGTAAACTTAAAAGAACAAGTGAACAAACCAGGTGGATAGGAATGGAAAAGAAGTACAGAGTTAAGGATGGTGATGTCAGAGATCTCACCTTTCAGTTCCTCTTGCCCCGGGTCCTGGTTGTGGGCTCCAGACTCAACTGAGCCAGGTAGTCATCTGCCAGGGCCTGGACAGCAGCAACAACCTGAGTCTCAAGGGCACTTATGTTGATCTGAGGGGTAGCCATCTTGACCTGGGCCCCTTTGTCAATTTGAGTCTGGTTTTCACTTGTCTGGGCTTTAGTGTCAACCTTCCGAGCCCTGTACACTCTCTTGACCCAGAGGGTGGCTGCTAGGGCTTGTTTTGTGACCATTTGACTGGCAGGTGGGGCCTCAGAGATCTCACAGGGAGAATTTGGGCCCTTATAGGAAGCCTTCTTGACCTTGGATTTTTTGGGCCAGATAGCTGCTGCTGAGGCCTCAATCTGCCTGGTAGCTGTCTCAGTGGCATCTGGGGCCTCTAGGAGTTCAGTGTCAGTATTTGTGCCCTTTACAGTTGCTTTCTTGGCTTTGGAGGCTTTCTTAGTTCGGATGGAGGTAATTTGGCCTTGGGTGGTAGCTGTGTAGCTGGTGGATGGAGCCAGTGAGATCTCAGTGGCATTAGCTATGGCCTTATTGTTAGCCTTCTTAGCCTTGAGAGCTTTCTTAGGCTTGATGGAGGCTAACAAGGCTTGATAATTGGCTGACTCAGTGGCAATTGGAGCCTGGATAGTCTGTGGGATGACTGGCACATTTAGGGCCTGCAAGGGTAACTTGATCTGTGTAGTAACACTCTCACTGCCAGTTGGAAATTGGGAGCCTCGGGCTGCCTTAGCAGTAACTCTCTTTGTCTTGTTGGCTTTCTTAGGCTGAGCGGTGAATGAAGAAGCCTGAGTATTGGCTACCTCAGTGGTAGCTGAAGCCTGGTTGATCTGGGGGATGATTGGCAGGTTTAAAGCCGGAAAAGTTATTTTAGGCTTGTTGGTGGTAATCACATCGGCAGGTGGAACTGGAGGGGCAGCGCGTACTGTCTTAGTGATAGCCTTAATAGGGGCCTTCTTGGTCTTGCTTTTCTTAGGCTGGTTGGCAACTGGTGGGTCCATAGCCAGGGGGTCTTTGGTTGATGATAAGAGGGTATGCATCAGCAAGACACTATCTTCTGTTGTCTCAGCCTGTACATCTGGAGGGAAGTGAAGCCCCAGGCTCCCAGGGGGAGGTAGAGGGCCCTACACACTTAAGATTATGACGTGCTGAGCCACCTGGCCTCCCTACAACCCACCCTTTCTACAAAACCTCCCTCTCCTCTGAATGGTGACTGATTGAACGGGAGGGTGAAGGAAGAGGAAGGGAGCAAGAAATAGGCAGGTTTTCTTCACCTCCTCCTCCACCATGCAGGGGAGGACTGAAACAGGTTAGGCAGGAAATTATGCAACTACAGAGTGGTAGGGGCTCAACAGCCTTAAATGAACTCAGAATAGGGCAGATGGCCTGCCAAGAATGCAGAGGGGCCTCACCTGGAGCGGGGGCATCTTATAATCGGAGTCATTACTCCTATCCATTTTTCTGGAAGGCCAAGAAAGGGCCTGAGTCAGGAAAGAATAAGAGGGAGGTGGACATTTATCAGGTCTCCTGCCAATCCTGAAGGAGGGGGTTCTGATCAAACCTTGGGCCCCAAACCCTTCAACTACTGGGTTCTCATACCTAGAAACCCAGACCATCTGGCTTCCAAATCCTAGCTCCTTTTGCCTCCAAGAAACTGCAAGTCAGCTCTCGATCCTGCCCCTTTACCCTACAAACACCCTTACCGCAATTCGGTAGTGCGCATGCATATCAAACAGAGGCGTGAGGGCAACCGCAGGCGCTCAGCGCGCAAGTGCTTTGGTGGACTGGACAGCCTGACCACCTCAATCCCACATAAGCCCTCTGCCCTCAGAGCAGCAGAACATCTTGACGCCACTCCTGACCCACTCTTTCTAACTGCATCTCGTCTCATTCCAACCCTTCCCCCAACACCGGTCCCTCTCCCTCCGCTCTGCAGCACCTCTTTGTTCCGCCCCTTCCCCAACACCATACACCTCTCCTCTGCAGTACAGCCACGCAGCGCACTGCCCCGTCCCCAAACGCCCCCTCCCTCCGCTCTGCTGTACTCCGCACCTTCTCTTCTCTATATGCCCCCTCCCTCCGCTCTGCAGTAAGTGCCTGCACAGCCCCTTCCGCAACACCGCACCCCTACGTCCACGTCTGAAAGTGACCATCCTGCCCTTACTGCAACATGGTTACCCCACCCACAAATCCTATGGTATTAGGCTTTTGTGTAATCCTTCCCAAATGCTACCAGGTTCTGTCCCTTTCTTTTCAAACCGGTATCAACCAGGTCCTAGCCCCTCTTTTCTCCCCTCTGAGCCAGGTCATTTCAGATATATAATAAGGAGTCTGCCCCTTACTTTTTCTAGCTCCCAATCTCTACTTTCTGTGGCCCAAACCAGGTCCTGCGGCCTCTCTCCAGTTTAAACGAAGCCTCCCATTGCCTATCTCCCTGCCTAATTGGATCGTGTTCCATTCTTTCTATGGCCTGAACTATTTCTCCATCTCTCTTTTCTGCAGTCCCAAACGGGTCTGCATCCCTCCTTCCTGCAGCCCGAACTGAGTCCAGATCTCTCTTTCCGTTGCCCAAAGGGGATTCTGCCCCCCTCCTTTCTCCCTTGCAAACCGAGTCCAGACACCTCTAAACCCGACCACTTTTATGCGGTTAGCTCCTGAACCTCTAGCAGGTTTCCTTCAAACCTTAGGGGTGTGTGGAGTCAAGCACGTCAAACCCTAGCCTGGAGGCCCCCACAAGGTCTTCAGTAAAGCAGGGCACTTTAGCTCACCTCTCCTGTCCAGAAGGCGTCTGCTCTCTCCAAGCCTCTTCTTAGGTCTGAGCCTATCTTCTCCCCCTCCCCAGCCGGAAGTGATCCTGCCTCTTTCCGCCTCCACAGGGTCGCCTTCCCTGCCTGTCAGCCTCCCCCCTCACTCCCTACTTCCAGCTTTCCTTTCTCCCCAATGTGAACTATTGTCTGCTTACTACCTTTTATTCAACAATCGTTATTTTCTATTCACCTTTTGATTTCTCTATCCCCCACCCTGTATCCTCATTCCTATTTGATTCATCTGTTCCCCCTAGGAGGACTGTGTTTCTCTGGGCTCCCAAACCAATGCTTCCTACAGACCCCTCTATGCCAACCTTAGTCACATAGTGTGCTGTTGTAATGTGTTGTGTGTCTGGATCTCTCTCCCCAGGAGCTGCTCTGGGGTAGGGGACTAGATCATATTAATTTCTATTGCTTAAGTAGGACCAAATTAAGACATTTAGAGTCTCTAAACACTAAAAGTTAGGGTGCCCCCTACATCATATGTAATTCAGAATAAAATCAGTAAATGTAAGAAAGTCTACCAAAAGTTTTATTTATCCCCCAATGACTATTGATGCTTTTAACGTATATCAACTTAGCTGAAAATTTTTACTGGGACTGTGTTCCTCCTTTACTGGTACACTGGGACACAAGTGCTTCGCCTCTCTCTCGTGGAATGGAGCACTGCTCCCCAGTGTAGAAAACACTTCTTCTTGGGCATTCACTTGCTCACTCAGTCAGTAATTATTTGTTGAGCACACAGTTGTGCCAAGGTCCTTGTTGGATGTTGGATCCCTGCCCTCAAAGAACTCACACCTATTTTTTTTTAGTTTATTGGAGTATAATTGCTTTACAATGTTGTGTTAGTTTCTGCTGTATAACAAAGTGAATCAGCTATACGTATACATACATCCCCATATCCCCTCCCTCTTGTGTCTCCTTCCCACCCTCCCTATCCCACCCCTCTAGGTGGTCACAAAGCACAGAGCTGATCTCCCTGTGCTATGCGGCTGCTTCCCTCTAGCTATCTATTTTATATTTGGTAGTGTACATATGTCCATGCCACTCTCTCACTCCATCCCAGCTTACACTTCCCCCTCCTCGTGTCCTCAAGTCCATTCTCTACGTCTGCCTCTTTATTCCTGTCCTGCCCCTAGGTTCTTCAGAACATTTTTTCGTTTGTTTTTTAGATTCCATATATATGTGTTAGCATATGGTATTCGTTTTTCTCTTTCTGACTTACTTCACTCTGTATGACAGACTCTATTCTTAAGTTCTAAAAACACCCATGGAGGAAGAACTAGTATTATCACCATTCCACAGTTGATGAAATTAATGCCCAAGAGGTGATGTGTCTTGTCTAAAGGCACATGGTCACTAAGTAATGGAACCAGAATATGAACCCACCTCTGGTTGATTCCAAAGCCTGACACTCACTGTGGCAGGTCTGATACTTGGTGCTACTGATGGGAAGAAGAAAGAACCCACATTGGCCCTGTGCTCTCCTCCACGCTCTTCCTCTTATTTCCCTTGACCATACCAACACCCTATCTCTCTGCCCCCTTCCCTCCCTCTCTGCAAGTATTCTCCTCCCCTTCTCCCATTTCTTCTTTCTCTTCATGTACTTTCTCTTTCTCTAATTCACTGGTGAAGAGTTGCCCAGTGGTTTTCCATGTGCCAAAACCCATACTATGCACTGGAGATGCAAAACTGGATGAGATTCACAACCTGTCCTTGAAGATTTCTCCATCTGGCTGAGATGCGTAAGAATACAACATATCACTGAAGAATCCCAGAGCAGGGTACTGAGGGGCCTCACAGAGGAAATCACCTACTGGAAGGCAGTGAAAGCTTCCAGATAGGGTGTATTTGAGCTGGGTGTGTCCCGTGGGAGGAGTAGAACATTGGCAGAAGAGAAGGGAAGAAGGAGGAGTTCCTGTAGGACTGCAGGCTCTGAGGAGCCTCTGCTGAGCATAGGGGCACATGGGACGGTGGCAGATGGGTCTCTGCTCTAATGCACCTGCTTCCCACCTGCTCCACTTGCACAGAGGCCCTCAGAGTCATGTTTCAAAGGCAAAGCTGACCATATTTATAGCCACCAAGGGTTCCCTTGGCCTGCAGGTTTAAATCTAAGTTTCTTAGCCTGTCATTCAAGGCCCTTCACAGTCAGCCCCTGACAGCCTCACAGGCCTCAGTCACAGTGGATGACTCATGTTCTGCCTCCTGCCAATGCTATACCTTTGCTCAAACTCTTCCTCTACCTGGAATGTCTTTGTTCCCCTCTCCCGCACTCCATGTCTGCCAGTAAAAGTCCTGCCTTCCTATAAAGACTGGTACAAATGCTGCTTTATCCAAGAAACCATCTGAGATCACCCCAAGCTTAGTTAGTCTTTCTTTCCTCATTGCTCTTTTGCATGGCTCTGTCAGAGCACTTAACAGACTGGGTGAGAGCTCTCTGTTTGCTGGTTTACTGTTTACTCTCTTTCCTACATACTAGATTGTGA
Organism: Mesoplodon bidens; assembly: GCF_964165515.1. Taxonomy (NCBI): domain Eukaryota; kingdom Metazoa; phylum Chordata; class Mammalia; order Artiodactyla; family Ziphiidae; genus Mesoplodon; species Mesoplodon bidens. The sequence continues at coordinate 92,772,321 of NC_138163.1, read as the reverse complement.
GCTCCTTGGGGCCCCATCATGCAGATCTAGTTCATCTCTGACACCCCAGGACTCATGTCCTGATTCAGAAAGTAGGCATGAGAAACTCTTTATTGGATAAATGAAGAAAATATTACATTACCTCTTTGCCTATTGTCCCCTCTTTCCCCCTTCCCTTCCCTCCTCTCTGATTTTTCACCATTACAAACGAGAAAGTGTGGCCTAAAGAAGGCAATAAATCTAGACTCTCTGTCTTGATACAGAAAATGTAATAACTTTGGACTAGGTTTCAGGAAGCCCAGTCTAGTTATGTCCCAAGCTGACTCAATGTTTGACCCCTGATGACTGATTTTACTCCCTGGGTCCCAATTTCTTTATCTTTCCAGTGCAGTAATGTACAGAGCACAGTAATAATATATAGTAATACTATGGGCATTAAAATCTTTGGAGTTTATGATAAAATGGAATAGTGGAAAGATCACCAGCTTTGGAACCAAACAGTCCTTGGTTTGAATCCCAGCTCTCCACTTATTAACTATGAGAGTTACTCCCTTGATTTCCTCATTTATAAATGGGAATGATGATTCCTACTTTTCAGGGTTGTTGTAAGGAGTAAATGAGCTGGTAGCCATAATTTGAAGCTTTGTAAACATATTATATAGCTACCAACTATACCTTCTTTTACCTCTGAGCTACCTCCCAGAAAGGACATTATTTTGCCACTGGGATCTTCCCAACCTCTTCACCAGGGCTCCTGCTTTCAGTGTTTAATTTAGGCCAGTATCGACGAGAGGCAGTGAGCTACAAGAACTACGAATTCTTTCTCCCAGACAACATGGAGGCCCTACTTATCAGGAAGTGAGTACCTAATATTTTAAAGACCTGTGCTGCCCCCTGGCTGAGGGAGGCCTTTGTTCAAATGATGGTGGAGTAAGGCAGAGCAACTTGGGTTAGCAAAGAGTCCACCTAGAGTCTCAAAGGGTGGTTAGGACAGCCCTTCTAATATCTTAACTGAAGCTTATTTCTGGTCATATCCATCCCCTGCTTAAGAACTTTTAACAGTTTCCTACTTCTGACAAGAGAGAGTGGAAACTTAGCCTAGAATTTAAAATAAAAGTCTCAGTAGCTTGGCCCACTCCAGTCTCATCCATTCAACCTCAAGTTGTCTCTCCTCTACAAGACTCTGAGCACTTCCAGAACAGAGCCTGGGTCTCATTTATTGATCCATATCCTCTTAATAGAACTCAGTAAAGAGTAATCACTAAATAGATTTTTGTCAAAAGCATAAATACATTTCCACATTACTACCTGTGCTTGCCCTGTTACATATGCCAGGAATGCCTTCTCCTTCACAGACCATATATTCAGGCTCTTCTTGGGTTCAAGAACCAATTCAGCTTGAGCGCTATTAGTTTAAGGTTTGGAGCCCTTAATATTATGGCTCTGTCATTAGTCAACTTTTCCTGGGTATGTTACTTTATACCTGCACCTAAGATGTCTACACAGAGCCATTTTCAACGGTGTGATCTCTCTGTGCTTGTACCTAGAATATAGGAGACCCTTTGTAGATATTCAACAGATGAATAATTTAATGTAGGACATCTGAGAGATAGTGCAAAATATAATGCAGAAAAATAGAGAGGAGCCCATTTTGGGTATAATGGTTGTTTCTGTTTCTTTCTTTATCTTTTTCAGGCAATGTGCCCTAGCAGCCCTGAAAGATGTCCATAACTATCTCAGCTGTGGGGAAGGTCATGTTGCGGTAAAGAAACTTGCATTTTTTCTTAGGTTTCTGCTGGGCTGGAGAAGAGCTAATATATATTGAGCAGTTACTATGTTCTAAACATTATTCTAAGCACTTTGCACATATTTATTTAATTTCCATGCCCCCCCATGAGATAGGTATTGTTATTATACTCCATTTTATAACCCAGAAGAATGTCATGCAGAGAGATTAAATAATTAAATATTTTACCAAGGTGGCAGGCCAGAACTGGAATACAGGTTGTATAGCTCCAGAATCTACACTCCTTTTTTCTTTCTTTAAAAAAAAATCTATCTATCTATCTATCTATCTATATCTATATCTATATCTATATCTATATCTATCTATATATATACTGGCTGTGTCAGGTCTTAGTTGCGGCACATGGGATCTTCATTGAGGCATGCAGGATCTTTTGTTGCACCACGCAGGATCTTTCATTGTGGTGCATGGGCTATTCACTGTGGTGCACAGGCTTCTCTCTCATTGTGGCATGTGGGTTTTCTCTTCTCTAGTTGTGGCGCACAGGCTCCAGGGTGCATGGGCTCTGTAGTTGTGGCACACGGATTCCAGAGAGTGTGGGCTCTGTAGTTTGTGGCATGCAGTATCTCTAGTTGAGGCACGTGAGCTCAGTAGTTGTTACACATGGGCTTAGTTTCCCCGCAGCATGTGGGATCTTAGTTCCTTGACCAGGGATCGAATCTGCATCCCCTGTATTGGAAGGCTGATTCTTTACCACTGGACCACCAGGGAAGTCCCCAGAATCTACCTTCTTAACCAGTATACACTACCACTCCATCCCCAAGAATTCAGCAGGGCTACACTAGAATTTGACTGCAATACAAACATTTTTAAGTTCTAGAGATTTAGCTAAACATTTAATCAATTTAATCTCATAGAACTTTGGGATTTGCAAATTCTAAAAGGGCTTCAAAGAGCTCCAAAGTGATAGGGAAGGAAGAAGCTTCACCTAGGAGTTGAGAGAATCAGTTCCAACTCTGCTTTGTCAGAGTTTGTGACAGTTTGTCTCTCTGTGACGTTGGTTAAGGCAAACCCTTCCTCTAAGCCTCAGCTACTTTACCTGTAAAATAACCCTAATAAAACCCCACCATTTTCCTCTTGCTTTATTATGTCTACAGAGTCTGCTACATTTCTGGGCAGGCAGTGAGGGCTCAAAGAGTGCTTGAGAAATTGATATAAGCCATTTCCAAATCCTTCAAAACCCTGTTCAAGTTTTATCCCCTTCTGGAAGCCCTCCACTTAGCACAGGGATTGTCAAAGAGTAGGCATTCTATCAGAGCCAGATTCAGAGCAAACCAATCTCATCGTGTGCCTCTAGGTTTTTGATGCCACCAACACTACCAGAGAACGACGGTCACTGATTCTGCAGTTTGCTAAAGAACATGGTTACAAGGTAGAGTAACTCTCCAACTCTTATCTAGAGCCTACTCATTTAACAAACACCAAAGAAAGGCAACCCAGGGGAGGCAGAGTTGCCAAATCAGCTACCATAGGGTCAGAATTTTAATTTAGTTGTAGGGCTTTTCAGGTCACAGTTAGAAACAGCAGAACAGAACAGAACAGGAAAGAATAGGTGCCACATTCGGCAATGGAAGATAATTGCTGACAAGCTGACACTGTGGGGGTGGGTATGAGGAAGGAGGAGAGAGAACTACTACAATTCAGGGCCAATCTGCCTCATAAAACTCAGAATCCTGAAAGCACCACTGTATGAAATTATGTTGTCAGAGATACCTCTAAAGATGACTCAGAGCCATTGAGAAGGGGTCAAGCTATGTTTGACTCCTACCAAACATAATTCCTTGCTGGAAATCTTTCTTCTGTTTCTTTTATAGGTCTTTTTCATCGAGTCCATTTGTAATGACCCTGACGTCATTGCAGAAAACATCAGGGTAAGGAGCACCAGTCACCTTTTCTTCTTATTTTGTCTCAGACTTAGATCATACCTAGAAATACCTCTGTGCAGTTAAAGGAGGTATCTTCCCTGAGCTTCTCCTCCCACTTCCTATAGGAAGTATTCCCTGACCATCCTGGCATACAATGATTCTGTGAAATTCCTTTAAGTAGTGGAGAGGAAACTAAGGTTCCAAGAGAAGTAAGTTGTCAAGGGTTCATACAGCCAGGAAGAGGTAGAACTGAGACTGGACCTCAAGCCTGGATGTCTGCCTTGAAAGCTCTTTTTTTCTGCCCCACAATTCATATCAGCGCTATCACTGCTCTTTTCTACAGTTTCTAGGCATGTGGTCTAGATTTAGATCACTCACTACAATTTATTGTTCCCTATTTCATTAAATTACTGTATCTTGGGGACAGAGGAGACCTTAAAGCTCACCTCCTTCAACACTTCATCAGAAACTTTAAATCTTAGCTAATTGTTTGTGTAGATTTTCTCTTTGTACCTCCAGTGTGGAAGCTCATTGCCTTCATTAAGTGCAGTCCAATCAATCTGAATCCACCTCCCTGTAATTTCCACTCAGTGGTCCTAATTTTGCCTCTTGAGGCATAGAATATGTCCAAGTCCTCTCTTTCCTTTTCATCCATCCACCTATCTATCCATTTGTTGATTAAACACAAATTGAATACATACACCTGGGCTGAACCTTTCTGGGTACTAGAGACAGAAATACATAGGGGAGAGCCTGGCCCTTGAGCTCACAGTCTAGTGAGGGAGACGGACAATTTTATAGACATAATTCTGTGAGATCAGTGGTGAGATGAAGAAACAAATGAGGCTGTGGCAGCACAGTGTTGAGGACCTAACCTTGCATGGGAAGGCTTCTCAATGAAGGTAATAGCTGACCTTCATCTTGAAGAATGCATAGGAATTTGGCAAGTAAAGAATGGAAAATAGGGGGATAGCACATACTAAGTATGGCATCTATGGAGAACTAGGAATAGCTTAGGTTGTCTAAAGCAAAGTATGTGGAGGTCTAGAGGAGCAATGGGAGAGGAGGATGAAGAAATCATCTGGGGCCCAGTCATAACACGCCATGAGTCACCTGCTAAAATATTTCATACTTTGCCCTAAAAGATGTGAGGAAATGGTGAAGGGTTTCAAGCAGAGGAATTCCATATTCAGATGTGCATGTTAGAGATATCCTTCTGGCTGCTAGTATGGGAAAGTAACTAGACTATAGACAGTGTAACCAGTCACAAAGCTAGAGTGAGCATCCAGGAAAGAGAGAATGGAGGCCAGCTGGAGAGATATTTAGAAGATACAGTGGGGAAGATTTGGTACCTTCTAAAAGGTGGGGGATGATAGAAAGAGACACATCTAGGATGACTCCCAGATTCATTTTATGCTCAGGTGACTTGAGTAGATGATAGTGACATTCAATGAGATGGGGAATGTGGGTGGAGAAGGTAGATATATTAAGGGATTAGGAGTTGCCAGCCCCTCAGAAATCTAAAGCCAATATATGCCATGTTATCCCAGTAAACACTCAATACATGTAAGCCATTATGACCCCTGGCCAAGATCTCCTGTTCCTTTTCTTCAACCATTTCTCACACCACAATTTCCAGGCCACTTATAAATGTTTCTCTTAAACAGTGTGTGAACTGAATATAATGTAACAGACCTTGTTTGAGCACACAGGGATAAGGAATGAGGAGTTAACACAGTTCAGATTCTCTTCAACTGACTGATATTTTTAAACTTGGGCAAGACCCTTTCTCCAAGTCTCAACTTCCTCATCTTTATGATGAGGAATGTTGTACTCAGTAATCTCTAAGGGCTCTTCTCAAGGGCACTGTCAGAGTCTCTGTCTCCCATGGTTCTTCCATCTTTCTCCCTTTGTCCAGCAAGTGAAACTTGGCAGCCCTGATTACAAAGACTGTGACCGTGAAAAGGTTCTGGAAGACTTTCTAAAGAGAATCGAGTGCTATGAGGTCAACTACCAACCCTTGGATGATGAACTAGACAGGTAAGAACCCAGAACCCCAAAGTAAAGGTCAGGATCCTTAGCCCAGTTTTGATGTCCTGTAGGACCTGGAGGAATGCCTTCCTTCTCTGGGCCTCAACTTTATTTGTAACATCAGGAAACTGTACTTGATTTGTCTTCAAGGGCCCTCCCAGCTCTAATTATCCATGAGGTGGTGATTCCTTGATGTGTAAGGTATTCATAAGGGGCTTGAAGTAGTGTTTTCCTGAACAATATGGACATATTAGGACCCTGATCTCAGGGGGGAAATATGTCTCTCTCCTGTGGTTGTTGCTATTATGTTTTCAAAAGTATTCTTCACACATGGATGATATTTCAGCTTCCAAACATGTTCACCATTTTTGTTTCATTGAATCCCCTCGGCATCCCTGTTAAGGAGGCTGAAATAGGTCTTATGATCATAAATTTTCAAGAAGAGGAGATTGCATCTTAGAGAGCTGAAACCACTTGCTCAAGCTTCCACCACAAGTCAGGAGGTAGAGCTAGGATTCTAACCACATATTCTGTCTCTTAATCATGTCTGTTTTCACAACACGCATGTACCTTCAATCAATAAGTATTTGGATTCTTTGGGCTATGGTGTACATCGGGGCTGTAAATAAGGGCAAGAGAGGTAGGTTCTATCCTCCGGTAGCTTCCATAGTGCTTTGACATATGGGAAGATACATTAAAAATATGAAACTTTCATTCACAATACCAACTAAAGATTGGAGAGGTGTTAGCTGGCAGTACAGGGAAAATGTGAGTTTTAGATGTAGGGTATACCCAGAACCTCACTTTCTTTCAAAATTGATTGTGATGAGAAGATACTCTGGTCACTCAGACCCTTTGGGCCCCAAGTAAGAAGTATAAGGAAGCTTCTAACAGTCATCACCACCCAAAGAAGTTTAAAGAGCATCCTTCCAACTTTGTCCAACCAAAGTCCCCAGGGGTGAGCATTGTTACTGCCTCACTTCTTAGATGGGGAAACAGACCCAGGGCAGGGCAAGGGCTTACCTGAGGCCACACAATGAGTGAGTAGAAGAATATATACTCAAATTCTTGTCTTCAAACTTCCATCATAGTTATCCTCCTCCCACATCCCTATATCATAAAAAGTGTCACATGAGGCTTAGACACTCAGGACAAGGGGCAGGACCTTGTGTACAATTGTGAATATTGTTCACTGTGCCAGGTCACAGGTGCACTTGCTTTTCTCACCAAGACGTGTACTGGAGTAGGGGAAACTTTTTCAAATTTCCACAAAGGCACTGTATGGGTAGTAGCATATGGTGGAAGAAGTTTGAAGGAGGGGAGCTAAAATGAAAGAACAGCATTGAGAAAGCCCCTAGCCTTTGGCCTAGACTGCTGCAGGTACTTGGTGTTTGATGAATCAGTTTGGGTCTGAAGGCAACTGATTCTGAAAGTTGGCTTTATCTAATCGTTTTTCCATCAACAGTCATTTACAATCCATGCATCAAGGCCTACCCCTAAGCTGTACTCTAGGAACCCAAAGAGGGAAGGGCTATCTATCTCTGTTCTGATAGAATGCCCACTTGGTTGAGGAAGACAATGAGTATGCAGTTGACCAGAATTGTGGGGATGGTAAAGCAAGTGTGGTGGGGGAACACAGAAGAGGGGACCCAGTCCAACTTGGAGGAAAAGTTCTGGAAGAACATGTTTACCCAGTAGGTGGACTAGACATGCGTTTAGGGCACCAGCAAGGTAGAGTCCACCAAAAATAAGAAAATAAAATCTTGAAAACTTTTAATAGATTGTATTTCAAAAACAGCATCAAGGTAGTCAAAACAGAAAAAAATATAACCAGAACTCAGTAGAACTTTTTCATGTTATAATATAGCTTATAATTTTTATTTTAAATTACACATGATGGGGGTAAGCATTAGCTACTATAATACTTTTGATATGAAGTACCTTTAAATGACTTCACATGATCCTGGGCTCAAAGAAAACTTTCTAAAGAGAGTGAATGTACTGGTTCTTTAAGGATGGATGCATAGGAGCTCAGCTTTGGAAATCAGGCAATTAACATATTTGCAAGGAAAGAGAACAGTACCTTGCAATGGCCTAGTTAAATCTGAATAAAAGTAGAGGAGTACAGAGAATATTTCAGCAAAAGCATTAAGGCTAGAATGAAACAGAGAAGTTATGAGCATGGACATGGAACACTGAGGTGAGGCAAAGCAGGACCAGTGTATGAATGCACCTAGAATGTCAGACTAAGCTACGGAATTTGGAAGTTCTCCTAGAGCCACTCAGGACCTAGTACCAGGAACAAGGCAACAAGGCTACATCAGATATTTTCTACTTAGGTTCTGAGAGTCATAGATGAGATGGTTGGAGAGTTTGACATTAGGCAAATCAATTCCTCTCTCTGTGTTTCAGTTTCCTCACTTATCAGAGATAATAATCTCTGCTTCCTAGGATGGTTATGAGGACTTATGCACTTTGAAGCCCCCACCCCTGCCAGATGCATACACACACACAAAATGGTCAGCAAATGCAAGTGGCCTGTGAGATGTTGGAGACAGTCAGGGACACAGAGGATTACTGTTTCTCTCTGAGTATGTCAGCAGTGTGAACCACAAAAGAGAGAACCCTAGATGCCTGAAGTGTGAGGAGTGAAAGTAAAAAGACAGTCTGGCTCAAACTGAGATTGAGGAAAGGAGAGAAAAGGAGATGGTAGCAGGCAGTGAGCTCCTCAGAGTGGCCAGGAACCAAGTCTCTAGAACAGGCACCCAGAACAGGGCAAAGTAGAGGAAAGGTAGGTGAGAGCTGGGTTATAGAGGAGGCTTGAAGGCAGGGTGTGTGGTTGGGGCTTTCTCTTGGGATCAGCCTCTCCACCATCAGCCCCTGAGCTGCCCTTGCTCCTGCTTGGGTTGGCCCAGCCACCTGTCCTACATCAAGATCTTCGACGTGGGCACACGCTACATGGTGAACCGAGTGCAGGACCATATCCAGAGCCGCACAGTCTACTATCTCATGAACATCCACGTCACACCCCGCTCCATCTACCTATGCCGGCACGGTGAGAGTGAACTCAACCTCAGAGGCCGCATCGGAGGTGACTCTGGCCTCTCAGCTGGGGGCAAGCAGGTAGGGATGGCCCCATGCACTCAGAGGTGTTGGCTGAGCTGGTCCAGGTGGGCTGCGGGTTGGTGGGGTGGCTGCTGCCTGGGTCCTGAGGATGGGGGGACTCAGTGGCAGGATAAAAGCAGGTTCTGGTCACTCTTGCTCTTCCACCCCATCAGCCACTCAGTTTTGACCCATTGAATGGCTCCCAAGTGCCAACAGCATCTGCAAGTCCGATGGCTTGGTCCTGGTGCTCCAGCCCTTCCTAGATCTGGCTGCTCCTCCAGCCCCATTACAATAAGCACCCTCTCTCCTGCCTGACTGGTCCCCTCATCTTTCTCACAACTCTGTGCTTTTGCTTGTGCAGTTTCCCCACCGAGGCTGTCCTCCTCTGTCCCCTCTGTCAGCTGGTGACCGTCATTTGCACAGATACCTGCCTTAAAGTGTCCCACCTTTGAATCCGTCTTCTCCTCCATTACTCAGGGCTGATGCTACTCCCCCAAACCCCCACTACAGGTCATCACAGGGTCAGCACTTGTCCCCCACCAGTTACCACTTCTTTTCTGCCCTCCCTCCTCCACCCCTTCCAGGACCCATCTCCTGCTCCATGAGCTGGTCCAGGAAGCCCTCCCTTGTCCTTTCCTGCCCTCCTAGGCAGGTCACCTGGGCTCCATCCCCCCCACTTCTGGCCCATCTCTGACCCTCACGGTGGGAGTCTCTTTGTAGCTGAGAATAGTGAGCTGCACATTATGGGTGTTGGCCAATTATAGAGACACATTTTCCTATGTTTGGCCCTGTTCCTGGGCTTGTTAACACAGTTATTGTTCTTGCTGGGAGGATGGTTTGGGGTGGAAAAAGTGAGAAATGAGGTGCAGGAGGGAGGGAGTGTCCTCTTTTATTGGACACCTCTGCACATTCACTGCACCATCTGCTTCCACATGTGTGGCCTCATTTAATCTTCACAACAGCTCTGTGCAGTGGCCATTACCGTCACTGATTTATGGATGAGGAGGCTGAGGCCCACACAGGAACAGAGAGTGGCCCTTGGTCACACAGCCAGTAAAGGACAGAGCCAGGACTAAAAACCAGGCCTTCATGCTTGCTCCTCAGCCTCCCCCACTGCAGAGCTGGCAGTGTCACAGGCAAGGCATCGCACCGGAAGGCCTGGTCCTCCTGGATCATTTTCTCTTACTTTCAGACTGGTAGCCTCCCCTCGAGGTAGACTGTGACCTCTGACTCTCGCCTCTCTCGCAGAGTCAGAGACCACTGGAGGAGCCACCTTAGCCCGAGGCACCACCTACAGCCAGGGGTCTCTTGGTTAGGGCTGTCCGTGGCTTTGCCTGCACAATTTAGCATCCAGTTTGGACACGTGGCCATCTCCACCCAACATGCCTCCTTGAACAAAAGTGTGCGCATGTACATGCACATGCTTGGCCCCAACCTTCATGGTAAAGGGCACAGTGCACCATGCATTGTTTACAAAGCAGCTTCCCATCAACTGTCACCCACCACCAATCACAGTAGCTATCACTTACTATGTGCCAGGGAATGCTCTGGGTGCTCCCTGTCCACTATCCAATGTGACACTCACAGAGACCAGGCTGAGTGAGCTAATGCTGTTTGCATTTTATAGGCAGGAGATATGAGGCCAGAGATGGCCAGGGACACGTCCGAGGCCACACGGGCATAACCCCCATCGCCTGTCTCCCAGTCAGGACTCCTTCCACCAGAGCACACTGACTGCTGACTCATAATCCATAATTAGAATGCGTGTACACAATGCCTATATTTGTACATAAAAATGTGTGCCTGTAACTGTACATTTGCGCAGATGTTCCTCACACACCATCTGTGATGAATAACACGCCTATATGCAGAAGAAAAGTGAACCACTTGCTCATCTGGGCTCCCACAAACCTAAGTGGTTCCTTTTGGTGCTGTCACTGTTTCCCTCACTGGACTGGCCATGTCTTAATAACAGGGCACCCCAGTACCCAGCACATGGCCACACACACTCAGTAAATGTTTGAATGCCCTTAGAACCTGGGTACCAGGTCCCCTGCTCAAACAATGAGAATTCACAGCGTCAAAGAGAAAGGTACCCACATCCCACCCCCATACACTTCCAGACCACACTCAGAGTACCCAGGACACTAGAATTTCCTGCCCAGAGTCTGCTTCCATTACCTACATGGGCATATCCCAGAGTCTGTTCACCTGAGAAAAGGCCACGTCACAGAAGTGTTCACCCCTAGGCAAAGGGGTGGCAAAGGGGTTACTGTTTGTGTGTCATGGAGATTGGTGGAAATATGGTGTGGACAGAACTTGTTCCTGTGACTGGATTATCCATAAACGTGTACTCAAGGCACCTAGGGGTGCAGGATGGAGCAGAAATGGGAAAAGGAGGCAAGTAGACTATGAGTGGAGTGCTTCCATTTGTACTTTTGGCCCAGGCTCCCCAAATGTTAGAGGTGGGCTGTTTGAATGAATGAACAATCAAGTAGGAGGTTCTGTGAGCAAACATCAGTGAACGCACACACACACATATGCACATATACAGACATAAATACACATATTCTTCTCTATTCCCTTGGTCCTTAGTCACATGGGCAAGAGTATGACTTTTTATAAATTGGGAATATTTAAACTCTACTTTTGCTTGTTCATCGTCACTCCATTATTTGTGGCAGATCTGAAATTCTTCTCATGGTCACCCTGTCTTCTTTCATCTCTCTCTCTCCCCTGCTCTCCTCCTTTGCTCCCCTACTCCCCAGTATGCCTATGCCCTGGCCAACTTCATTCAGTCCCAGGGCCTCAGCTCCCTGAAGGTGTGGACCAGCCACATGAAGAGGACTATCCAGACAGCTGAAGCCCTGGGTGTTCCCTATGAGCAGTGGAAGGCCCTGAATGAGATTGATGCGGTGAGATGGAGGGGGATGGATTTCCCGGTGGATGGTGAGGCTTGACTCTAGGCTTATCCCCTGGATTGCCTCTACTCTGGCTCATATGGGGAACCTAATTAATTCAACAAACATTTCTTGCGCTAAACACTGTCTGTGTCTTGGGGATCCAGTGAAGGCCAGAACAGACAAGGTATTTATTCTCATGGAGCCCAAAGGCAGACCGTGAATAAGACATTGCATTGCATGTGACAAAAGTTTGTGAGAGGGGAAGTGCAAGGGACTATAGAGTCTCAGAAGGTGAAGGTACTCTTGACAAGACAGTGGTGGAAGATTTAGAAGGAAAGCTTCCTAGAGGAAGCTGGAGATGAGACAAGAAGCAGGCAAAATGGACTGGGGTGAGGGGATAATTTTAATTCGAGAAATAGGGAACAGTTCATGTGAAAGCCCAGAGGTGAGAAGAGAGCATGGCATGTTTAGGTAACTGAGGAAAAATAGCAGAGAGTCTGGGACAGTGAGTGTGAGGTCTGGAGAGAAGGGAGATGAGGTTGGAAAGGAAGACAGCTTATAGGGCTTTATAGTCCATGTTGAGGGATTTGGATGCTGCCCTAAAAATGGGAAGCCATTGATGTGGTCTAAGTCAAGGAGGAGTAGCCTGAATGTGATTCACATTTCCTTAAAAATAGACCATTCTGGTCATGTGTGGAGACTAGGTGAGCAGAAGGCCAGAATGAGAATGCATACCAGTATGGAGATGGCTGCATGAGTCTAGGCAAGAGGTGAGGGTGTGATGGCCCATATGTATATTGGAGATGAAATGAAGAAGAAAATTTTGGTAAATATTTCATCTGACCCTCATGACATGGCAGTCTCTCTTTAGAGTCAGGTTTTTCCATGAGCTTTTTGAGAAGGTGTTTCCTCTCCATTGTCTCACCTGCACCATAGGTACACTGACAACAGGTTAGACACTAAAGTAAAAGCTTCACCACAGATGTAGATAACTTGTATGTAGGTAGGTTAACCTGATTGCCTGCTAGATAAATACAGAGAAGTATGTTTGTGTATACATAATACATATATGCTTAACTGTAGATGTACAGAGACACACATATTTAGAAAGGGGATATACAGAATTGTTATACATATCACATATATTTGTTATAAAATACATGCAAGCAACAGTTCATCATAATTGTTCAGTTATTGTTTGTTTCTGGCCCACATGTGGTGTAAACATTTATTGGATACCTACTCCATTTCAGGCTCTGGAGTACTGCTGGAGACAGAGATTTGTTCCTGTCTTCAGTGGGTTTTCAGAAATAAACCAGGGTAGACAGAGGAATGCAAAATAATGTGTGTGATACAGGCTCTGATGGGTTAGAATGTGGGCACACAGATGTTGGGGCAAGGCATCTGGCCCAGCCATGATCTGCCTAGAGGAAGTGATACCTAGCTAAAGCCTAAGGGGTGAGTAACAGTGAGCCAGAGAGAGAGGATCAGGAATAGTATGTCATGCAGAGAAAGCAGAATAAGCAAAGAGGGAATTGTGTGTGTGTGTGTGTGTGTGTGTGTGTGTTTGTAGAGCTACTAAGGTCATAGCAGTGCAGATGGAAAGGGAAGAAAAAGGAATAGATCTGAGAGAAATTTAAGAGGAAGAATCTCAGGAATTAGCTATGAGGGGATGGGTAAGGAAGAAGGAAGAATTTAGAATGATGTCTAATTTTCTGGTTTCTTTTCCATTCAGTGATATATTAATAATTAGATATATTAATCTAATAACATTAGATTAAATTAATCTATTTAAATTACTATATAATCTAAATAATATTAATTAATATAATAATATATTCCATTGATTGAGTTTTTAAAATGTGCCTTGTACATTCTGTACTAGTCTCTTTTACATATATTATCTCTAATATTCAAACTACTGTTATGAGGTAGTTATAATTATCCTTATTTTGCAGATGAGGAAAATAAAATTCAGAGAAGTTAAGCAATTTTCCTTGTCAGTAAAGTCAGTAGCCACTTCCACAGGCAACAGGCTCCCAGCATGCCTCAGAATAGAAAGTCAAAGACAATTTGGAAAGACCTTGTGTATATACAGGGTGCACTTTCTCCTATGGACAGTGTCAGTTGCAGGTTTGCCACTGCCTGTCTTCTTGTAGGCTGGGGCAGGGTTGAACCTAAACCCTAAGGGAAGCTTGGTTGACAGCTCAAAAGACAAAAACCAGAGCACATTGCTCCCCTACAGGCAGGTCTACTTGGAATCTACACAACCAGAAGGAAATCTTATAAACCCAACATCACTTCCCACCTCTACCAGCAGCCACCTCACTTCTGTGGATTTCTCAGTGGGAACTCATTATCTGAGCCCTTGATTCCTTCTTTGGGTGTGGAGATTGTATCTCCCCAAGGACCACTCTGAAACTGTTAGGAATTTACTAATTCTTGCCTTCTGAGAAGTCTGTGGATACCTGTTTCTTTATCTGCCAGAGGTCCTGGAGCAGAGGTGTGGGCAGGAGGGATGGGAAATGCTATAACACAAGAAAACACTGCTGTGGATGTGCGTACACACATGCGCCTGCCTACACAGTCACAGACATCCACCATAGGTATGTTTACACTCACAGACATGCACTTCACAGACACATGGACCCAATAGTCAAACACAAGTTCCCTCTTAGATGCATCTACCAATCATATTTGCACCATTCATGCACACACATACATACTTACAGACAGACACACCTAGAGATACATATCACACTCACCATAGACACACATGCAGTCTTTGCATATATCTACATCACATAGACACATAGAGGCATACCGGGGACATATAAACAGTACAGACACATAACCTCAATCATATTACCACAGATTAACGCAGACCTCAGACATAGGTACACAGATACTGACACATATAATCAGGGACATACACACTCACAGATACACATACCACAGACACACTGAGACCCACATGGAGGGACAGACCACAGAGACACCCATGCAGGCACATTCTTAGATGATCAGACAGTCTGCATACACACACACTCACACCAATACACTATACATCTGCTGAGACAAATACACAACCAACAGCATAGGACCTTAAACATACCACAAATACACACCATAAGCATGATGCACACACACAGATAAACACAGTCACAAATCCCCACAAATTTATAAAAATACACACTCATATATACAATGCACACCTATAAACCTATTGGGACAACCATAGAGAAACACCAGATACCCACCATACACTCAGCCTGAACACACCTATACACATGCACTCATTCTCACATCCACACAGCTATACACCTTGTGCATACATACACACATACATTCAGACAACAGACGCAGACCTAGAGCTGTGTTCACAGAAACCCAGGTGCTTGTGTGCTAACGTTCCACAATCATTGGCTTCAGAACTATGGTAGAGGCTGTGGGGATTCCAACTTGTGAATACTTTTGTCCCCAAATAATTTTTCTCAGGGTGTCTGTGAGGAGATGACCTACGAAGAAATTCAAGAACACTACCCTGAAGAATTTGCACTACGAGACCAAGATAAATATCGCTACCGCTATCCCAAGGGAGAGGTAAGGTTTGGAGGGGTGGCCAGACTCTTAGAACTCCTCCCCAGTATCTCTATTCCAACTACCAGGATTCCATATTTTCCTAGACAGCTTTAAAAACAGGGTAAAGCAAATTTTGCAGCATCTTCCATCCCACAAGGCACATGATTATCTGGCCCTTGGCTGTCTCATTCTTAGCTATAGACAACTGATTCCTCTTTTTTTAAAAGCTACACATTTGCCTGATTATTTTCCTGTCTTCTTTCAGGAGGGCTCACTTTGTCCTAGACTTTGTCTTTGATACCCTTACACTAAAGGTATTTGAAATAGTTCAATATACTCTAATTTCCTGACATCTTATTGCCAAGTTGCCTAAAGCTCCAGCCTCTCTGGACTGTGGGTTGGAGTCCCAAGGGACAATGGCTAATGGTTTATCCAACTTCTTTGCCACCACATGAACCAGACTATCAGTTCCCTATTCCCATGTGAGGTAAATCCTCGTTGTTTTCAACCCAGTCTCCATTTAGCCAGTTCCACATGTTAGAATATTTATTAGTCATACTCCATTTCTGATACAGATTCCAGGGAACAATTATCAGAAAGCAAGATATCAGAGAAGAAGAAACAATAGATATCCTGTGTTACAAAGCGCTTTCACATTTGTATTTTCATCCTCAAAAATGACATTATGAAGTCAGTCCGACTTTATATATGTTGAGGCTATGTTGTTAGAGGCATACAAATTTAAAGCAATTATAGACCGCCTGGAGGGGTGGGATGGGGAGGGTGGGAGGGAGGGAGATGCATGAGGGAAGGGATGTGGGAACAGATGTATATGTATGACTGATTCACTTTGTTATAAAGCAGAAACTAATAAAAAAATAATAATAATAAAAAATAAAGCAATTATAGCTCCTTAGTGAATTGTATATTTTATTATTACATAGTGAGCAAGCCTCTTTCCCCCTAATAATGCTTTCTGCCTAAAAGTGTATTTTATATGATATTAATATAGCTATATAAGATTTCTTCTGGTCAGTATTTGCCTAGTTCATCTTTAGTCATTTACTTTCAACTTCTCTGTGTATTTTTGTTTTGTTTCTTATAGACAGCATATAGTTGACATTTATTGGTTTTAATAAAAACTGAAAATGTATGTCTTTTGAATGGTAAATTTGGTACACTTACTTTTATTGTAATTACTGATTTATTTGCATTTCTTTCTATTATCTTATTTTGAGTTCTCTAGGCTTAGTTTATCTTTTCTCTTTTCCTCCCTTCTTTAGAATTGATAGAGTTTTTACATCTATATTTGACTTATACAATCTCTTTCCATTCTTTTAGAGTTACTCTTAACATTTTAATATGTGTGATTGACAAAATCTAAAAATCAATGTCTCCACCCACCCCCTAAAACAATATAAAAAGGTTACAACTCTGGTCACTCCCTCTCTTAACTTACATGTTAATTGTTGTTTTGTATTTTACTTCAAACTTGTGTCTTATCCCTCAAATGACTTATTATTGTTATTAATAAATTTATTATTGTAAGCACAACTTACTAAGTAGATGTTGATTGAATTAATGCTTACTGAAGCACTTCAATTTACAACAATCTATCAGAATATATCACTATTTTTTCCTATAATACCAACATATTATATTTTTTAAGTTAAATCAATATTACCAGAGTAGAATTATTATAAATGCTAGACAAAATAGAGCTACTTCCAAACAATTAATAAACTTTGTACCCACATAGATGGATTTTTTCTTTTTTGAAAATTTTATTGGATTATATTTGATTTACAATGCTGTGTTACTTTCAGGTGTACAGCAAAGTGATTCAGTTATATATATACATATATTCATTCTTTTTCAGATTCTTTTCTCATAAAGGTTATCACATAATATTCAGTAGAGTTCCCTGTGCTATACAGTTGGCCCTTGTTGGTTATCTATCTTATATATAGTAGTGTGTGTCTGTTAATCCCAAGCTCTTGATTTATCCCCCCCCCCCTCAGTTTTCCCCTTTGGTAACCATAAGTTTGTTTTTTGATATCTATAAGTCTGTTTCTGTTTTGTAAATAAGTTAATTTGTATCATTTTTTTAAAAAATAAGATTCCACATATGTATGATATCATATGATATTTGTCTTTCTCTAACTACTTCACTTAATATGATAAGTGAAGTGAAGCATCCATGTTGCTGCAAATGACATTATTTCATTCTTTTGTATGGCTGAGTAATAGTTCATCATTCATATATATATATATATATATATATATATATATGTACCACATCTTCTTTATCCATTCATCTGTTGATGGACATTTACCTTGCTTCCATGTCTTGGCTATTATAAATCGTGCTACAGTGAACATTAGGTGCATATATCTTTTTGAATTATGGTTTTCTCTGGATATATGCCTACGAGTGGGATTGCTAGATCATATGATAGTTCTATTTTTAGTTTTTAAGGAACCTCCATACTGTTCTCCTAGATGGATTTTATATAGTTGAAAAGGGGTAAAATCACTTATCCAATTAAAATAAAATTCTTATTCGCTAAAAAATAATATTGTATACAGTCAGTCTTTATTTAGATTTAACCACATATTTACCAATTCCGTTGATCATTCTTTCTCCTTACAGCTCAAGTTTTCCTTCTGAGTTCAATGTCTATCTTCCTTTAGAAGTTTCTTTAGGAGGATCTGTTGGTAGTAGACTCACCTTTCTTTTTGTCTAAAAATGTCTTTGGTGGGGGGTGGTCCTTAATACTAGATGGTATTTTAGTAAGGTATAAAACTCTAGGATGACAGTTTTCTCTCAGCACTTTGGAGATATTATCCTCACTGTCTTCTGGCTTCTAACATGGTTAAGAAGTCTCCTGCAAGTCTAATTGTCATTTCTTTTCTCTCTGACTGCTTTTAGGGTCCTTGAGTCTCTATTGCTTTTAAGTTCCACTCTGATATGTCTACATATTAATTTCTTTTCATTTATCTTGCTTGGGGTTAATTGGACTTCCTGAATCTGAGGACTAGGATTCTTCATCGATTCTAGAAAATTCCCAGACATTATATCTTTAACTATTCCTCCCTCATATTTTCTCTATTATCTCCTTGAAATGCAATTAGATGTGTGTTAGTCCTGTCTCTATCCTTTATGTCTCCTAACTTCTTATTTTCAATCTCTTTGCTACATTCTGAGTAATTTCTTCAGCTCTATATTCCAGAACAGTATTTCTTGATTTGTATCTAATCTGCTGTTTACTCTATCCATTGAGTTTTCCATTTTAATGACTATATCTTTCATTTATAGAAATTCTACTTAGTTCTTTTTCAAATCTAGATCATATATTCAATAGCATCTTATTTCTTCCTTACATTTTTGATTCAATCTTTTATTTCTTTCAAAATCTCAAGCATATTCACTTTATATTGTGGATCCTTTATCTTAAGTTGTTAGGGTTCTTGTTGTTTCTGCTTATTTTTACTCATGATAGCTTATTTTCCTTGCATGTTATGTGAGCTTCAGTTTGATGAAAATTTTTCTGTGGGAATCCCATGCAGTCTGAGTTGAGAGAATCCAGAGAGAATTTCCATTTGCTTCTTCCAGACACTCTTGGGAGCTAACAACTTAAAATCACTTTTTATTAAATTCTCAGCTTAGCATTTTCTAAAACACATAGGTAGTATAATTCTGAACCACAAATCCACCTGAGGATAGGCTTGTGGTTATACATTCTTACAGGAGGCTTTTCCAATTTTTTTCCACCAAGATTCAGGCAGAGACAGATATATTTTCTTACTGGTTCCCTTTGCCTGTGGATATATTTTTTAGTTTATAGTTTTGCTGAGGATGTAGTCCTTTGAAGGTCTCAGATTTTTGTGAGTCTCAGTCCCAAATCTCCACCTCGTACACAGCTAAGGCCTTGTCTCGTGTTTCTATAAGGTTTTAAAAGCTCAAGGCTTGGGCTTCCCTGGTGGCGCAGTGGTTGAGAGTCCGCCTGCCGATGCAGGGGACACGGGTTCGTGCCCCTATCCCGGAAGATCCCACATGCCGCGCAGCGGCTGGGCCCGCGAGCCATGGCCGTGGAGCCTGTGTGTCCGGAGCCTGTGCTCCGCAACGGGAGAGGCCACAGCAGTGAGAGGCCCGCGTACAGCAAAAAAAAAAAAAAAAAAAAAAAAAAAAAAGCTCAAGGCTCTTGGATACTGTGATTGGCAAATGCCCTCATGGGAGTTGTGGCTTCTATATCAATTTATCACTCTTTTTTCCAGCTTTTCTTCATTTTGGAACCATATATTCATAATGTTTCCTTCATTTTCTTCAAAGATCAGCAGTGCGGACATTTATTTTATCCAGATTTTCTAGGGAATTTTAGTGGAAATTTTATTATTGTTATTTACTCCACTATATTGGTTGCCCCATTTAATAGATGAGAAACTAAGGCCCTAAGAAGAAAGTGAGTTGCCTGAGGTCATACTGCTGGACCAACAACTGAACTGGCACCACAGCCAAGTTTTCCTGATTCCTAGTGTAGAGCTCTTCTCCTCTGGGCAAATGTGCCTCATCTTCTCTTCTTACCCAAGTGTTTCTCTCCCTTTCAGTCCTATGAGGATCTGGTCCAGCGTCTGGAGCCAGTTATAATGGAGCTAGAACGGCAGGAAAATGTATTGGTGATCTGCCACCAGGCTGTCATGCGGTGCCTCCTGGCCTACTTCCTGGACAAGAGCTCAGGTACCACTGTTCTCTCTGATCCTGGCATGGGAGCTGCATGTGAGCTGAGACCCTGACACCAGAAATTAGTGGTTTATATCTTAATAGTTAAGAGCACAGGATCTAGAACGAGGGTGCATATGTTCAAGTTCTTGCTCTGTCACATAATACTTTTGGCAAATTACTTTAACCTCTCTGTTCTCAGTTTCCTTATCTGTAAAATGGGGAGAATAATGATGAAGTTTAAATAAATGAACATATTTAACATAAAGAGCTTAGAACAGTTCATGACACAAAGTATGGGCCATATAAGTGTTAGCTGCTATTATTAATATCAGTGTTATTCTGAGATAACATTTTCAAAGCCAACCTTAACAGTCTGCCTCAGCCTGAAAAAGCTGAGCCAGTATTTGTCTCAGGCATGCTGTTCTCAGGTGGAATGGGACCTCTTGTGACCTCTTGATTTTGATTATAGGTTTCTGTCTTTGCTATAGAGATGATTTTCCCAAGATATTGATGTTTTCATTTAAAATTTTTAAATGATTATTTCTTTTTATAAAAAAACATCTAGACATTTTAATTTACAGAGTATCTACACTGACTACAAATACTGAAATGCAAACTGAGGCAGCTGGCCTGGCAAGGGACTGTTGTGTCACATTCAGGTGGGAAAGTCCATTTCTGACATGGATGCTGAAGCATTGACATCTCCAGGATACTGGAGGGAGAGAGTGTGAGGACAATACAAAGTCATATTTGAAGTGTACAATATCCTGCAGACTTGGATCTTTTCTATGACGCTGGCTTCCAAACAAAGGGCACTTGTAATATGGAGTCATCTAGAATTGGAACCCTTGAGACTTGAAAACTTGACATTGGACAAGTAATTTCCTCTGCTTGGTCCTCAATCTCTTCAATGGAAAAAAGATGACAGGGTTTGGGGTGGTGCTGCTAGATTTCTGATACTGTCCACATCTCTACTGCTCAGTACTATTTTTGAGACTGTGAGGCCTGCCTTGTAACCCCAACTGTGCAGAAGAGGAAATAGAAGCTCTGAGGGATGAAGGAATTGCCCAAGATCACAGGGCTCAGTGAGGCAGGGAGAGGTACCAATCTCAGGTGCATTCCAGAGACACCTCACTTCAGACACATGTGAGGTGCATGAGGTGCATGCATCTCCTGTTTGCACACTGCTTTACCCACTTACTACCCACTTTCATGCACAGGCCATGCCAGCTTCTCACAGCTGTCCTAAGAGCTGGGCCAGGCAGGACTGGGCACATGCTCTTGCCCCTATCACTCAGGTGAGGAAACTGAGACCCAGAGAGATGGTGTGACTGAGAACTCAGACCCATAAGACCTCAGAGCTGGGTCCAATCCTGTGCTATGAGAGATAGGAACTTTGGGGACCAGAAAGAGAAAAGACAGGGCTGAGGTCACTTGTCCAGGCAGTGGCAGAGCTGGGTCAGAGACCTCAGGCAAGTCGCTTCCCTTCTCTGAATCTATTTTGTCATGTGTGAAGTGAGGAACAGTAACTCGCGCAGAGTATCAGTGAGGATGGTTTGAGATAGTGCACCAAAAGCACTGGGCCCAGCACCTGAAGATGATGGTGACAAAGGCAAGGAGGAGGAGCAGACTGGTTGCCCAGGGAATTGCCAAATCTTATGTTTCAGGAGGCTGAGTGGGCAGTGGCGGGCCTTAAAATCCTAGGGTGAACCTCAGGGACAGGGAGGCCATGAGGGGTGGGGTTCTGGCTCAATGAAGGGAGATGGGGAGCTGTATAAGTGGCCTGGGTGGTCAGGAGGTTGGGTGTCTGCAGAGAAGAGTGAGGTGGGGGTGTCACCCCACAACACTGTGAGTCCCTCGAAGGCAGTGGCAGCAGACTGCAGTGGGCAGAGCACACATTTGGCCTCAAAGCGTCCTGGGCTCGAGTCCCAGCACCGCCACTTCCTGGCTGTGGGACATAGGGCAAGTGTCTTCCCTCTCAGAGCCTCAGTGTCCTCATCCATGGAATGGGCCTGATCATCACCTCCTATCAGGGCTGTCTGGTGAATGTCATCAAGGCCATATGAGTAATTGCATGTGAATATTCAGAACAACTTTATACATAATCCTCAGTAACTGGAAACAAGTGAATTGGTGAATGCTTGTCCATCAACAAGTGTCCCAGGAGTCAGAGGGCACAGGCCTGGGCTGGGGAGAATGCTGCGGGAGCTGCCAAGGTGCATGTACACCTCAGCCAAGGCCCTGGCGCATAGTAGGGCCTCAGAAAACACTTGCTGAGACCTGTTGTGGGCCTTTGTGGTGGGGGAGCCCATGGAAGGGCTGAGGTTGCGGCTGGGAGGGAGGCCTGCCTTGGTCTCATGTTTGCCCTGTGGGTGAGGAGGTCGGCCACCTCCGAGGTGACCATCCTCAGCATCTGGGGGACTCAGGGTCTGTCCGCGATCCCCAGGGCCCTCCTTCCTCCCTGCTCCTGAGGCCGCCTCTCTGCTCTCTTCCTCCCTCCCCACCCTGCTCTCAGCACTGTCTCTGAAGTGTGTGGGGGAGCAGGGCCCAGGTGAAGACAACCATGGGGAAGGGGGTGGAAGGGGAGAGTGCTGCAAGCCTGGAGGCCCGGGGAGGTGGTGCCTGCCCCAGCACCCTATCTCTGAGGGCTGCTTTCTCCTCCTTTCTAGATGAGCTGCCTTATCTCAGGTGCCCTCTGCACACAGTGCTCAAGCTTACACCTGTGGCTTATGGTGAGTCCCCTACCTTCATCTGGGGAAAAGCACATAGACACCATGAGCATGCCTGCAGTACCTAGCATTTTCCCAGCAGAGTCCTGAGAGAGATTTCCTGCGTGCATAGTTGGATGTCTTGGTAGAGGCAGAACTGGT
This sequence comes from Mesoplodon bidens, assembly GCF_964165515.1. NCBI lineage: Eukaryota > Metazoa > Chordata > Mammalia > Artiodactyla > Ziphiidae > Mesoplodon > Mesoplodon bidens. The sequence continues at coordinate 92,749,456 of NC_138163.1, read as the reverse complement.
GGTAGCAAGATGAGAATGAGGAAGGACTGAGGTGGCCTCTAAATCTGGGACCTGGCCCCAGCTTTCTCTGTCTCTACCAGAGCACCAATCATACAGCACAAAGCTGTAGAAGAGAGGGTCCCCAAAAGGGTCCAGATGAATAAGTGTATGTTGGGGCCAGATTTGAAGAAAGGGTTCAAAGACCAGCCCGGGCAGTTGAGACTCTCTTTGGGGGCATTAGTCAGCTCTGGAATGTTCATGAGCAGAGAAGAGACAGACTCAAATCTGTTCTGGGGTATGAACAGGGCAGATGGTGTACTGAAGCCTGGATTAGTGTTCAATCCACAGGGATGGAGCTAAGGGGGCTTCCATAGGCATTGGGCCTCCTCTGCCCACTCCAGGCCCCAATGATACCACCCTCCTCTTTCTTCAAGCTTCCTAGAACTCCCTTGTGACCTTCCATACCTCTGATGTTGCCATAACCGTATAGCTCTGGAAATAAACTTTACCTGGGACTGGTCACCCCAAGGCAGAGGACCCAGGGCTCTTCCACCACTTTAGCACCTAACACAGCTGGGAGGATCCACAGATCTCCATTGTTATTATTAGGTTTCTGTCTCACAGACAAGAGCTGGGGAGGGGTGCAAAAATCATCTCTTGTCATCTCTCATTCCCATTGACAACTGGGCAAGGGAGGCTCAGAGAAGTCTGAGACTATTAGGGGCAGAGCTGGGGGGATGCCCCGTTCCTGTCTCTTAGGCCTAGTGTCTTCCCCTGACATCACACAAGTGGTCTAAATTCCTCTCCCTAAAGGGCAGTCACAATCTGCACACAGCGTGGAGCTGGGGGTGTGGGTGGTGATGGGTGGAGGAGGGAATGACACCTCAGGGAAGACCTGTGCTTACCTGGGTGGCTTATGGATGAATGGGTTGCTCTTTTCTGAGGCTGCAAAGTGGAGTCCATCTACCTGAATGTGGAGGCTGTAAACACACATCGGGAGAAGCCTGAGGTAGGTGAGGGACACTGTGGCCTAAGTTGGCACGTGGTGAAAGCACCCTCCCCTGCAGAAAGGCAGCCCCAGTCCCACAGAGCTTGGGTGTTTCCACCAACATGTAGAATAACCAGCACCCAGAAATGCAGGAACCGCAGCCCAGACTCGAGGCACCATAGACACCCACAGCTAGAGCAACCCTGCCTAAAAGGCCTCTGGCTGAGGTTCGCCCAGGCTTGCCTGAGAAGAGGGTCAGGATCCAGGCTTGGCTGAAAGAGGGGAGCCTGGCAATGAGGACAAGAGGCAGGGAGGGGCGGGGGCTCCACACTGCTGGCTGCTTCCTGCTAATACTGGGTTCTCTCCTCTCAGAATGTGGACGTCAGCCGGGAACCTGAGGAAGCCCTGGACACCGTCCCTGCCCACTACTGAGCCCTTTGTAAGACATAAAACTGCCTCTGTCCTCGCTGTCTTTCACATTTAGGAGCTGCTATTGTTGCTCTTCTCTTACACTGAGAACACTCTGGAGTTGGCCTCACTGAAAGAGACCTGCTTCCAGTGAAGAAACTCTCCTCAGCTCCAAAACAGGTCTTGATTTCTAGCTACAACCAAGGAGCTGTCTAGGTCAGGATGAAACTTTTTCCTTCTTAATTCCTATTCCCTGATCAATAAAGACTTCTCTTTCTGCCTACAAAAGGGGAAAGGAGGTCATTGTGCGGCTTTTCCCACAAGATCCTCTTAAGATCCTGACCCTATGAAATGGCTCTGGTGCTATCGGTGTATGGACTGGGTGAGAACTTCCTGGAAAGAAGGGCTTTGGAGTAATGCCTCCAAATTTGAGGGTGGAGATAGGTCCATGTGAGTGCTTATGGCCTTGTTACTTCGTGGGCAACATGGCTGGGAACATGACACCTTCATCCCTACATTCAAAGAAGAATCTGCACTCAGACCACAGTTTTCCTTCCTTCTCCAACTCTTGTTGCCATCCTGAGTGATTTCACTGTCCATATAAATGATTCCAACAATACCCTGGTCTCCTAGTGCCCTGCCCCCTCAACTTCAGTGAGCATCTTCCCTTCAGCCACTCACTCCTTGGTTGGCATCATCTAGATTTCTCTCCAGTCTGACTTCTTAAATACAAGCATCCCACTATCTGACCACTGGCCCCCCAGTCCTTAAAACTCTCTGTGTCATCCACAGGATCCCTAGAAGCATGCCTCCCACACAGCAGGCATGTATGTAGTATTTCTTGAATGAACAATATTTGTTCTTGTACTGCATCAAGAGTATAGTCCTTTGATTCCTCCATTATCTCCCAATCCACCAGTCCTCTTCCTCTTCACTGTTCTTCCATACCTGGCCAGCTTGGATCCTACATTCTATCTCTTCAGCCAATCTCCATGCAGCTACTGTGGGCAGATAGCAGCAACCCAGTTGCGAAGAGACAGACTCATACACCCCCTGCCTTTGTTTGTCCTTCCATCACAACCACCAGCAAGACCCAAACCTAGTATAATCCACATCGCCTTTTTTATTGGGATCACTGCTTGAAGCAAATCTACATTTATCTCCTTCTAGAGCCACCCTTAAATCCTGTTCAAAGTCAGGGTCACCCTCTATTCTCTGGTATTCTATCCATCCCACCTCCCCAAGGATGGGTTGACTCAGTCAGTTCCTGACTATTCCATATCTATATCCTGCCCTTCTCTATTGGCTTTTGCCCCCACAGTCTATGCAACATGCTCAGGTCTCTCTCCTATCCCAAGAAAATCCTCCCTTGTTCCCATGTCCACCTTTAGTTACGTCCCTCTATATCCCTCCCATTCTTACACAAATATCTCAAAATGAATCTATACTTACTCTCCAGAACTGTCTCCCTTTGCCTTCTGTTCCAGGCTTTCCCCTTTTACATCCTGACTTAAGGTATTATCCCCTTGCCTGCTATGCTTTCCCCACATCTCTACCCCACTGAAGTCATACTTGCCTTTTAGCCTAAAGCTGGAGCCCACCTTCCCCAAAGAGCTATGCTGATTTCTAGCTCTTCTATGAACCCAAAATGTCACTCACAACAACTTAGGCACATTAAAAGACAGAACAAACTGCAATTCATTTTTCAAATTTAATGTAACTCATATCAAATATGACAAGACACAGAAAGCAAACAACAAAGCAGGATTGGCAAACAGATTTTTTCATAGTGTGTCACCCTCAGCTGATTGGTAATATCTGCTTAGATTGCTGTGTGGACAAAGATTCCAAGGATGTACCTTGGCTCCATGGGAAGGACTGCTGCAATTCATTAGCGGTATCTGTAAACATGCGAAATAAATCTGAAAACAAAACACCAAACAGAAACACATTTTAGCACCAAATATACTATTTTCTCATACTTCCTTCATTGTGCTCATCTCCCCATCCTGCCCTCCCACCTTGGGGTTTCTTATAACACCTCCCAGCTCTTATACCCATCCCCATCGGCCTTGGATATGAAAATGTTGTAATTACCTGAAACCTCACTAGCCATAGGAGAAGCTACAGGCACCAAGGCTGGTGGCTCCACCACCAAAGCCAACAGCATTGCTCGGTCCACTGCCATAGCCAGCACTGCTGCTTGGTCCACCGTTGAAGTCAGCATCGGTGCTCAATCCACTGCCAAAGCCAACAGTAGAAGTGGGTCCACCAATAAAGCCGGTGCTGGTGTGGGGTTCACCAGTAAAGCCAGTGCTGGTGTTGGAACAACTGCCAAAGCCAATGATGGTGCTCAGTCTTCCATCGAAGCTGGTATTAGGCCCACCGCCAATGCCGTCACTGATGCTGAGGCCACTACTAAAGTCAGCACTGGTGCCAAGTGTGCTGCCCAAACCAGCATTGCTGCCCAGCCCACCACCAAAGATATCACTGGAGATCAGTCCACTACCAACGCCAGAGTTGGTGTTCAGTCCACCATCAAATCCAGTGCTGGTGCTTAACCCATCACAAAAGCTGAAACCAGCACTGGTGCTGAGTCCATCACCAAAACTGGCACTGATAGGACCACTAAAACAGGTGCTTGTACTAGGAGGGCCACCAAAGCATAGGTTGGTGTTAGACACACTGCCAAAGCAGAAGCTGGTGCTGGGGGCTCCACCAAAGCCAATGCTGGTGCTGGAGCACTGCCAAAGTCAGTAGTGGTGTTAGGTGCCCCACTGAAGTCAGTACTGGTGCTGAACACACTGCCAAAGCCAGAGTTGGTGCTGGGTGCACCGCTGAAGCCAGTGCTAATGCTGACAGCACTGCTAAAACCAGCACTGGTGTTGAGTGCACCACCTAAGCCAAGACTGGTGCTGAGTGTACCACCAAAGCTGGCACTAGTGCTGGGAGAATCACCAAAGCAGAAGCTGGTGCTTAGTGTACCACCAAAGTCAGTGCTATTGCTGAAAGAGCTACCAAAGGAGACACTGGTACTGAGTACACCATCAAAACCAGAGCTGGTGCTAGGAAAGCTACCAAAGCAGATACTGGTACTGAGTGTGCCACCAAATCTGGCACTGGAACTGGGAGAGCCACCGAAGTAGACACTAGTGCTGAGTGTGCCACCAAAGCCAGTGCTGGTGCTAAGCACACCACTAAAGACTGCACTGGTGCCAAGTGTACTGCCAAAGCTGGTGCTCATACTGAGTGCATCACTGAAGCCAGCAGGGGTACTGAGTATGCCTCCAAAGCCAGAGCTGGCTCCACCACTGAAACTTGTACTGGTGTTGAGTGGGCCACTGAAACTAGAGCTGACCCCACCACTGAAGTTGGTACTGGTGCAAGGTGTGCCACCAAAGCTAATGCTGGTTTCACTGCTGAAACTAGAGCTGGTGCTGGCTGCACCACCAAAGCTAATGCTGACTCCACCACTGAAAGTGGAGCAAGTGCTGGGTGTGCCACCAAAGCAAATGCTGGCTACGCTGCTGAAGCTGGCACTGGTGCTGCATGTGCCACCAAAGCTAATGCCAGCTCTGCCACCAAAGACATTATTGGGGTTGGGTACACCACTGAAGCTAATACTAGCACCATCGCTATAGCTAGCCCTGGTGCTAGCTCCTCTGCTGAAGTCAATGTTGGTGCTGGCATTTGCATTTTCTTGGGCTCTGGCCTCAATTTCAAGTGAAAATCTGCCCCAGGCCTGAGCATCATCGCCTAACTCTTCCCTTGTTAGGCAGTCAATATCCATGTCATCCCAATTCCAGGGCCCAGCCACAGCTTCCTCTCCAATACCCATTTGGGCTCTTGCCTCAGCCCTGGCCTCAGCCTCAGCTACAGCCACAGCTGCAGATTGGACTTCCATCTCCACTGCCTCCCGGTACTGCACGGCCCAGTCCTTGGGGTCTTTCTTCTGCACCTGAAATGAGAATTCCAATCATTATAAGAAAAATACGTTTGTAATTATGTATTAAATACCTACCATGGGCTTTGTATAAAACTAATAGTAGCATTAAAAAAAAAAGTCTTAGTTGTTGGGACTCTATCATGGGTCAGTCCTGAGATCCAATTTCAGTTCGATAACTTAGGTGCTGTGTGACCTTGGACAAGCTACTTAATCTCACTGAGCCTAAGTGTCTTCATCTGTAATATGGGAAACGATAAGAGAGTATGTTGTGGATTGAATGTTTGTGTCCCCCCAAAATTTATATTTTGAAGTATCAACCTCGAATGTGACTATATTTGGAGGTAGGCCTTTATGGAAGTAAAGTTTAATGAGGTCATAATGGTGGGTCCTTGATCCAATAGGATTAGTGTCCTTATAAGAAGAGACTCTCTCTCCACCATGAACACAGCAAGAAGGTATTCATCTGCAAGCCAGGAGGAGAGGCTTCACTAGAAACTAACCCTGCTGGACCTTGATCTAGGACTTCCAGCCTTCAGGACTATGATAAAATAAATTTCTGTTGTTTAAGCCACCCAGTCTATAGTATTTTGTTATGGCAGTTGAGGAGACTAATACGAAGTATGAACAATGAATGAAACATTGTAAACTTTACGTCAAGCAGCATTCTGGGACATAAATGAAGTTCCATATGCTTACATATGAACTTCAGACTGCCCTATACCTGCCCATCCCTGTACACTGCCTACCCCAGCCAGGGACGTTCTGTACCCTTAACATGCCAAGTCAGGGCAGCTCTCCTATTGCCTTGCATGCAAACTTGAGAACTTTCATCTTGCTAGTCTCATGGCAGGAGCACAAGCCCCAGAAGAACTCATATTCAGGTGGTCTGCTGTTGGGGACCCTCTTGTATTCCAGGTACCTTGAAGAAAGGAAATGAAACTTGCTTCTAACCAAGCAAACCTGTTGTCTAGCCACTTGGGACCAGGTGGCAACCTCCTTCAAAGACAAACTAAACTCAGCTCCTGGAGAAGGATTTCCAAGGCCCTCCTTCCCTAGACTCACTCCAAAACACAGTTCATGGTCTTGACCTCCAATACAGAGCCATTTCCCATTGGCCCTGTGCAAAGTAGTCACTTGGTGTTGCAGGGGATGCATGTATAGGGCATGGTGTCACAGGGAGGCCAAAGTATCCTGCCACCTGTGAGGAGTAAACCTAAGTTTCTATCGGGTGTGTTGTAAACAGAGGAGCCATTCTTTGGGCATTCTGGTCTGAGCACACCCCATAGCAAGGGCCTTGTGTTTGGTCTGGCCCAGCCCTGGTATGGTCCACCATGGACTTAGTCCTAGGGAATAGGATACCCATACCTCTAAAGGTAGTGTAAGAAAAGGGCAATCAAGCACTTTCTGGACCAGACCAGCACACTCAGAACACTTCATGGCCTGACAAAGCCCCAAAGCACCACTTACTTCTGCTTCACAAACTCGTCTGTGATGAGCTTCCTCACTTCCCCAAAGAGCGAGTGGCTTACCTTAACAATGGGAAAAATAACCCATGAACCAAGATCAGAACTTCCCACATGGGAGCAGAGGCATTTCCCAACATGGAAGAGACCTCTCTAGTACATAAGACCATCTCAATGAACTCAGGAAAGTAATGAACACATGGTCACTAGAAGCAGGCAGTTAAGGCCAGATGGTTCTTTATCAGAATGCCCTGAAGGTCTATCTTATATATCAGCTTAGAACAGAAAAATGACATAGGAGAAAGGGGAAGCAGAGAGTTCAGGACCATTTCCCCATCCATCCAGGTCAGAGCCCTGGACCCTCTACTCAGTCCAGCAACCCCGCCCACTCCACCAGACCACCAGGCTGATGCAATCCTGGGACCATCCTCTCTTGCCAAAGGACAACATGGACAGCAAGTGCTGACAGAGCCCAATCATACCCAGGGTGCAGCCCCAACTTGCGCAGCACCTCCCAGATGACAGCTGCAAGGGGAGGCAAAAGGAAACAGGGATAGAAAATGAACATGTGTATATACAATGGAATATTACTCAGCCATAAAAAGAAACGAAACTGAGCTATTTGTAATGAGGTGGATAGACCTAGAGTCTGTCATACAGAGTGAAGTAAGTCAGAAAGAGAAAGACAAATACCGTATGCTAACACATATATATGGAATTTTAAAAAAATGTCATGAAGAACCTAGGGGTAAAACGGGAATAAAGACACAGACCTACTTGAGAATGGACTTGAGGATATGGGGAGGGGGAAGGGTAAGCTGTGACAAAGCGAAAGAGAGGCATGGACATATATACACTACCAAACGTAAGGTAAATAGATAGTGGGAAGCAGCCGCAGAGCACAGGGAGATCAGCTCGGTGCTTTGTGACCGCCTGGAGGGGTGGGATGGGGAGGGTGCGAGGGAGGGAGATGCATGAGGGAAGGGATGTGGGAACAGATGTATATGTATGACTGATTCACTTTGTTATAAAGCAGAAACTAATAAAAGTATATAACAGGTTGATCATGTTTTATATATATACTGCATTGTTCTCAAAGCCAATCGAGAAACAAAGAGAACACATTTTATTAAATTCTTATCCCATATTGTTCTCCCATCACAAAGGGGCTAAGAAAATAAATAATATTTATAATACAAGTAAAATAAAAAAAAAAGAAAATGAACATGTGGAATTCCGACCATGACCTCCATTCAGCTGCCAGCCCAGCCACTCACCCTCATTGGCCTTGTTGCCATTCATAAAAATGACACTCAGAATCACCATAAGACCTAGTTTGGGTGTGTCCTTGGTCCTAGGGGAATAACAGGACAGAGAGAAGGTTTACATCCAGCAGCCATCTGCAGAAAAATACACACCAGCCAGCTTACTAGGTTAGCTTCTCCCAGATTCTTCAGATATGAGAGAATTCTGCCCAGTCTATGCTTCAAGCTCTATGTGACCCTGGGCAAGGCACTTAGACTCTCCTATTTATAAAATGGGAAAATCACATTCTCCTCTCCCCAGGTTGCTGAGAGGATAGAATTGTACTTGTATTTGTCAGCCCACTACAACCCGGACACCCAGCCAATATGAGTCCCTTCTTTCTCTTCCAGACCCCTCAGCTCCAAAAGAATTCTAGGCATGGCCCCACTGATGTTCCTGCCCTTCAACCCTCATTGATTCACCCATACCAGGAAGCCCTTCCTTGAGAACCACTCTACCAAGATCAATAGGAAGAGACAAGAAACAACAGAGAAGCTTCAGTAGATACAGAAAACTTGACAGTAGGAATGACCTGCCCCAGGCTTCTACACCGTCCAGTCAATCAATCATAATCAGGCACCACTACTATGTGTAGGGCTCCAACTACGTGTGGGATATGGAAAAGGGGTTTTTAGGCTCTGTCTTTCTTGACTTCCTAGGGGATGTGGGGAGAGGACAGGGATGGAGTAGTACCATGGACAAAAGCAGAAGCCTCCCTCCCATCCCAGCCCTTTCCCAGCTTACGTTCCCAGGATGCCTGCAGAGGATTCCTGAATGCTGATGAGAATATACAAGCTAATTTCTTTATCAATTTCCTTCATATTGACTCGAAACATCTGCCAAATAAAAGAATAGCCTGTGAGGTCGCAAAATTCAGCCTAGGCAGTGAAATAATGCATGTAAAGCACTTAACTAACACAGCAAACAGGTAACAAATGTACTATTGTTATCAAAATAGTCTTTATGCTTAATGGGACTCTAGGGAGACAGAGAATGGAGGATGGAAGGGAGAGGTGAGCATCTGAAATACACTACAGGACATGTCCAGCAGTAGACAGAAGCCAGGACTAAGCTGGGTGGCTTGGGTCCTAGCTGTACTTGCTGTGTGACCTGAGGCTAGTCTACGTCCCTCCGTAGGCCATCGTCTGCTCATTTACACAGTGATGGGGCTGGATTAGGGAGTCTCTGTGGTCCCCCCAAAGGGACGTGTACATCTTTGTTCCATTCAAGACTTCCCCATTGTGCCCATCCCACAGAGGATGTCCTTTCACCTTCTCCAGAGCATAGCTTGCTCGTTCAATGATCTCTGGGAAATATTCATCATATTCTTGGATGACATCCTTCAGCATGACTGCAGGAAGGGAGAGGTGGGAGCAGCTTGCTGAGAAGGAGCCACAGAGCTGCAGCCCTTTTGTTAGCCCTATGGGGTTAGTGTAGTCTGAGTCCTGAACTGTGTTAATGGGAGATGCCAGCCATGACAGAGTGTGAAAAGGGCAGGGGAGGATAGATGAGAGAATGAAGAGGCCATAAAACTAAATGGCTACCCCCAGGGCAGGGAGGAGAGAGGAGTAGAAAGGAGAGCTCAGGGAGGAGGGTTGGTATGACTCTACCTGAGCACTTGATGGGGATCTTTGTCTGGTCCTTAACCAACAGGTATTTCACCAACTTATTTGCCTGGGAGAAGAGGAATATATGGGAAGATCTCAGTATGTTTTCATAAAACTTGGAAGAATGACAGAGAAGAGGGCAGGTGAAGAAGAGAAGAGACTGGGCAGCATTGGATTCTTACCCTTTCTTGCAAGGTGGCCACATCTTGGGATAGCGGAGGCCTCTGGCCCCATGGAATCCACCTATAACTACCACCACCTCTCTCATCCCCGTTCAGATGCTTGGACTGCATCATCAGAAAGAAGGAAGGTCCAAAATAACCAGGTGAAAGAGATGGCTCTGTCTCCTCACCCTGCCTGTTCCTGAAAGTCCCCTAAACCCTCCCTGTAGGGGTCCTGACCTTAACATTATCCACACTGAGTTCTAGATTTGTCTTTCATTGTCTTCCGGGCAGGTGTTTCATTTCCCTGCCAAGACAGGAGCAACCCAAGGGCAGGGTCTGGTTCTTCCTCTTCTTTTGGCCACCACTGGCTCTACTAGCTGTACCCCTTCAACAAGTCACTTCACCTCTCTGGGACTTGGTTTTCTTATCTGTAACACTGGGACCTAGCTGGTAAGAGTTACTTTAAAACATAAAAGCATAACCTGTGTGACTATACCCAACACAAAGCCTGGTGCATGCTAACTACTATGTATTGATAAATACAAGTTGAATTATATCCAGTTTGTAGCTAAGTGTATGGATGTCTTATTTCCCCACCAATCTTTGAACTGCCAAGCAGCAGGAACTATATCACATTCCTCTCAGCATCTCTCACAGCCTATGTGAATGCAGGGACTGGCTCAGTAAACTTAAAAGAACAAGTGAACAAACCAGGTGGATAGGAATGGAAAAGAAGTACAGAGTTAAGGATGGTGATGTCAGAGATCTCACCTTTCAGTTCCTCTTGCCCCGGGTCCTGGTTGTGGGCTCCAGACTCAACTGAGCCAGGTAGTCATCTGCCAGGGCCTGGACAGCAGCAACAACCTGAGTCTCAAGGGCACTTATGTTGATCTGAGGGGTAGCCATCTTGACCTGGGCCCCTTTGTCAATTTGAGTCTGGTTTTCACTTGTCTGGGCTTTAGTGTCAACCTTCCGAGCCCTGTACACTCTCTTGACCCAGAGGGTGGCTGCTAGGGCTTGTTTTGTGACCATTTGACTGGCAGGTGGGGCCTCAGAGATCTCACAGGGAGAATTTGGGCCCTTATAGGAAGCCTTCTTGACCTTGGATTTTTTGGGCCAGATAGCTGCTGCTGAGGCCTCAATCTGCCTGGTAGCTGTCTCAGTGGCATCTGGGGCCTCTAGGAGTTCAGTGTCAGTATTTGTGCCCTTTACAGTTGCTTTCTTGGCTTTGGAGGCTTTCTTAGTTCGGATGGAGGTAATTTGGCCTTGGGTGGTAGCTGTGTAGCTGGTGGATGGAGCCAGTGAGATCTCAGTGGCATTAGCTATGGCCTTATTGTTAGCCTTCTTAGCCTTGAGAGCTTTCTTAGGCTTGATGGAGGCTAACAAGGCTTGATAATTGGCTGACTCAGTGGCAATTGGAGCCTGGATAGTCTGTGGGATGACTGGCACATTTAGGGCCTGCAAGGGTAACTTGATCTGTGTAGTAACACTCTCACTGCCAGTTGGAAATTGGGAGCCTCGGGCTGCCTTAGCAGTAACTCTCTTTGTCTTGTTGGCTTTCTTAGGCTGAGCGGTGAATGAAGAAGCCTGAGTATTGGCTACCTCAGTGGTAGCTGAAGCCTGGTTGATCTGGGGGATGATTGGCAGGTTTAAAGCCGGAAAAGTTATTTTAGGCTTGTTGGTGGTAATCACATCGGCAGGTGGAACTGGAGGGGCAGCGCGTACTGTCTTAGTGATAGCCTTAATAGGGGCCTTCTTGGTCTTGCTTTTCTTAGGCTGGTTGGCAACTGGTGGGTCCATAGCCAGGGGGTCTTTGGTTGATGATAAGAGGGTATGCATCAGCAAGACACTATCTTCTGTTGTCTCAGCCTGTACATCTGGAGGGAAGTGAAGCCCCAGGCTCCCAGGGGGAGGTAGAGGGCCCTACACACTTAAGATTATGACGTGCTGAGCCACCTGGCCTCCCTACAACCCACCCTTTCTACAAAACCTCCCTCTCCTCTGAATGGTGACTGATTGAACGGGAGGGTGAAGGAAGAGGAAGGGAGCAAGAAATAGGCAGGTTTTCTTCACCTCCTCCTCCACCATGCAGGGGAGGACTGAAACAGGTTAGGCAGGAAATTATGCAACTACAGAGTGGTAGGGGCTCAACAGCCTTAAATGAACTCAGAATAGGGCAGATGGCCTGCCAAGAATGCAGAGGGGCCTCACCTGGAGCGGGGGCATCTTATAATCGGAGTCATTACTCCTATCCATTTTTCTGGAAGGCCAAGAAAGGGCCTGAGTCAGGAAAGAATAAGAGGGAGGTGGACATTTATCAGGTCTCCTGCCAATCCTGAAGGAGGGGGTTCTGATCAAACCTTGGGCCCCAAACCCTTCAACTACTGGGTTCTCATACCTAGAAACCCAGACCATCTGGCTTCCAAATCCTAGCTCCTTTTGCCTCCAAGAAACTGCAAGTCAGCTCTCGATCCTGCCCCTTTACCCTACAAACACCCTTACCGCAATTCGGTAGTGCGCATGCATATCAAACAGAGGCGTGAGGGCAACCGCAGGCGCTCAGCGCGCAAGTGCTTTGGTGGACTGGACAGCCTGACCACCTCAATCCCACATAAGCCCTCTGCCCTCAGAGCAGCAGAACATCTTGACGCCACTCCTGACCCACTCTTTCTAACTGCATCTCGTCTCATTCCAACCCTTCCCCCAACACCGGTCCCTCTCCCTCCGCTCTGCAGCACCTCTTTGTTCCGCCCCTTCCCCAACACCATACACCTCTCCTCTGCAGTACAGCCACGCAGCGCACTGCCCCGTCCCCAAACGCCCCCTCCCTCCGCTCTGCTGTACTCCGCACCTTCTCTTCTCTATATGCCCCCTCCCTCCGCTCTGCAGTAAGTGCCTGCACAGCCCCTTCCGCAACACCGCACCCCTACGTCCACGTCTGAAAGTGACCATCCTGCCCTTACTGCAACATGGTTACCCCACCCACAAATCCTATGGTATTAGGCTTTTGTGTAATCCTTCCCAAATGCTACCAGGTTCTGTCCCTTTCTTTTCAAACCGGTATCAACCAGGTCCTAGCCCCTCTTTTCTCCCCTCTGAGCCAGGTCATTTCAGATATATAATAAGGAGTCTGCCCCTTACTTTTTCTAGCTCCCAATCTCTACTTTCTGTGGCCCAAACCAGGTCCTGCGGCCTCTCTCCAGTTTAAACGAAGCCTCCCATTGCCTATCTCCCTGCCTAATTGGATCGTGTTCCATTCTTTCTATGGCCTGAACTATTTCTCCATCTCTCTTTTCTGCAGTCCCAAACGGGTCTGCATCCCTCCTTCCTGCAGCCCGAACTGAGTCCAGATCTCTCTTTCCGTTGCCCAAAGGGGATTCTGCCCCCCTCCTTTCTCCCTTGCAAACCGAGTCCAGACACCTCTAAACCCGACCACTTTTATGCGGTTAGCTCCTGAACCTCTAGCAGGTTTCCTTCAAACCTTAGGGGTGTGTGGAGTCAAGCACGTCAAACCCTAGCCTGGAGGCCCCCACAAGGTCTTCAGTAAAGCAGGGCACTTTAGCTCACCTCTCCTGTCCAGAAGGCGTCTGCTCTCTCCAAGCCTCTTCTTAGGTCTGAGCCTATCTTCTCCCCCTCCCCAGCCGGAAGTGATCCTGCCTCTTTCCGCCTCCACAGGGTCGCCTTCCCTGCCTGTCAGCCTCCCCCCTCACTCCCTACTTCCAGCTTTCCTTTCTCCCCAATGTGAACTATTGTCTGCTTACTACCTTTTATTCAACAATCGTTATTTTCTATTCACCTTTTGATTTCTCTATCCCCCACCCTGTATCCTCATTCCTATTTGATTCATCTGTTCCCCCTAGGAGGACTGTGTTTCTCTGGGCTCCCAAACCAATGCTTCCTACAGACCCCTCTATGCCAACCTTAGTCACATAGTGTGCTGTTGTAATGTGTTGTGTGTCTGGATCTCTCTCCCCAGGAGCTGCTCTGGGGTAGGGGACTAGATCATATTAATTTCTATTGCTTAAGTAGGACCAAATTAAGACATTTAGAGTCTCTAAACACTAAAAGTTAGGGTGCCCCCTACATCATATGTAATTCAGAATAAAATCAGTAAATGTAAGAAAGTCTACCAAAAGTTTTATTTATCCCCCAATGACTATTGATGCTTTTAACGTATATCAACTTAGCTGAAAATTTTTACTGGGACTGTGTTCCTCCTTTACTGGTACACTGGGACACAAGTGCTTCGCCTCTCTCTCGTGGAATGGAGCACTGCTCCCCAGTGTAGAAAACACTTCTTCTTGGGCATTCACTTGCTCACTCAGTCAGTAATTATTTGTTGAGCACACAGTTGTGCCAAGGTCCTTGTTGGATGTTGGATCCCTGCCCTCAAAGAACTCACACCTATTTTTTTTTAGTTTATTGGAGTATAATTGCTTTACAATGTTGTGTTAGTTTCTGCTGTATAACAAAGTGAATCAGCTATACGTATACATACATCCCCATATCCCCTCCCTCTTGCGTCTCCTTCCCACCCTCCCTATCCCACCCCTCTAGGTGGTCACAAAGCACAGAGCTGATCTCCCTGTGCTATGCGGCTGCTTCCCTCTAGCTATCTATTTTATATTTGGTAGTGTACATATGTCCATGCCACTCTCTCACTCCATCCCAGCTTACACTTCCCCCTCCTCGTGTCCTCAAGTCCATTCTCTACGTCTGCCTCTTTATTCCTGTCCTGCCCCTAGGTTCTTCAGAACATTTTTTCGTTTGTTTTTTAGATTCCATATATATGTGTTAGCATATGGTATTCGTTTTTCTCTTTCTGACTTACTTCACTCTGTATGACAGACTCTATTCTTAAGTTCTAAAAACACCCATGGAGGAAGAACTAGTATTATCACCATTCCACAGTTGATGAAATTAATGCCCAAGAGGTGATGTGTCTTGTCTAAAGGCACATGGTCACTAAGTAATGGAACCAGAATATGAACCCACCTCTGGTTGATTCCAAAGCCTGACACTCACTGTGGCAGGTCTGATACTTGGTGCTACTGATGGGAAGAAGAAAGAACCCACATTGGCCCTGTGCTCTCCTCCACGCTCTTCCTCTTATTTCCCTTGACCATACCAACACCCTATCTCTCTGCCCCCTTCCCTCCCTCTCTGCAAGTATTCTCCTCCCCTTCTCCCATTTCTTCTTTCTCTTCATGTACTTTCTCTTTCTCTAATTCACTGGTGAAGAGTTGCCCAGTGGTTTTCCATGTGCCAAAACCCATACTATGCACTGGAGATGCAAAACTGGATGAGATTCACAACCTGTCCTTGAAGATTTCTCCATCTGGCTGAGATGCGTAAGAATACAACATATCACTGAAGAATCCCAGAGCAGGGTACTGAGGGGCCTCACAGAGGAAATCACCTACTGGAAGGCAGTGAAAGCTTCCAGATAGGGTGTATTTGAGCTGGGTGTGTCCCGTGGGAGGAGTAGAACATTGGCAGAAGAGAAGGGAAGAAGGAGGAGTTCCTGTAGGACTGCAGGCTCTGAGGAGCCTCTGCTGAGCATAGGGGCACATGGGACGGTGGCAGATGGGTCTCTGCTCTAATGCACCTGCTTCCCACCTGCTCCACTTGCACAGAGGCCCTCAGAGTCATGTTTCAAAGGCAAAGCTGACCATATTTATAGCCACCAAGGGTTCCCTTGGCCTGCAGGTTTAAATCTAAGTTTCTTAGCCTGTCATTCAAGGCCCTTCACAGTCAGCCCCTGACAGCCTCACAGGCCTCAGTCACAGTGGATGACTCATGTTCTGCCTCCTGCCAATGCTATACCTTTGCTCAAACTCTTCCTCTACCTGGAATGTCTTTGTTCCCCTCTCCCGCACTCCATGTCTGCCAGTAAAAGTCCTGCCTTCCTATAAAGACTGGTACAAATGCTGCTTTATCCAAGAAACCATCTGAGATCACCCCAAGCTTAGTTAGTCTTTCTTTCCTCATTGCTCTTTTGCATGGCTCTGTCAGAGCACTTAACAGACTGGGTGAGAGCTCTCTGTTTGCTGGTTTACTGTTTACTCTCTTTCCTACATACTAGATTGTGAGCTCCTTGGGGCCCCATCATGCAGATCTAGTTCATCTCTGACACCCCAGAACTCATGTCCTGATTCACAGAATAGACATCTGAATGAAATATTACATTACCTCTTCTTCTTTTTTTTTTTTTACATCTTTGTTGGAGAATAATTGCTTTACAATGGTGTGTTAGTTTCTGCTTTATAACAAAGCGAATCAGTTATACATATACATATGTTCCCATACCTCTTCCCTTTTGCGTCTCCCTCCCTCCCACCCTCCATATCCCACCCCCCTAGGTGGTCACAAAGCACCGAACTGATCTCCCGGTGCTATGCAGCTGCTTCCCACTAGCTATCTATTTTACGTTTGGTAGTGTATATATGTCCATGCCACTCTCTAGCTTTGTCACCGCTTATGCTTCCCCCTCCCCATATCCTCAAGTCCATTCTCTAGTAGGTCTGTGTCTTTATTCCTCTCTTACCCCTAGGTTCTTCATGACATTTTTTTCTTAGATTCCATATATATGTGTTAGCATACGGTATTTGTCTTTCACTTTCTGACTTACTTCACAGAATGACAGACTCTAGGTCCATCCACCTCACTACAAACAGCTCAATTTCGTTTCTTTTTATGGCTGAGTAATATTCCATTGTATATATGTGCCACATCTTCTTTATCCATTCATCCTATTTTGCGGTACGTGAGCCTCTCACTCTTGTGTCCTCTCCCATTGCGGAGCACAGGCTCCGGACACACAGGCTCAGCAGCCATGGCTCATGGGCCTAGCCATTCTGTGGCATGTGGGATCTTCCCTGACCCGGGCACGAACCCATGTTCCCTGCATTGGCAGGTGGACTCTCAACCACTGGGCCACTAGGGAAGCCCCATTACCTCTTCTTTTAAAAAAAATTTATTGGAGTATACTTTCTTTACACTGTTGTGTTAGTTTCTACTATATAGTGAAGTGAATAAGCTATACATATACATATATCCCCTCTTTTTTGGATTTCCTTCCCATTTAGGTCACCCCTGAGCATCAAGTAGAGTTCTCTGCACTATACAGTAGGTTCTCATTAGTTATCTATTTTATACGTAGTATCAAAAGTGTATATATGTCAGTCCCAATCTCCCAATTCATCCCACCCCCCGTTCCCCTTGGCATCCATATGTTTGTTCTCTACGCCTGTGTCTCTATATCTGCTTTACAAACAAGATCATCTGTACCATTTTTCTAGATTCCACATATATGCATTAGTATACAATATTTGTTTTTCTCTTTCTGACTTACCCCACTCTGTATGACAGTCTCTATTTCCATGCACATCTCTACAAATAACCCAATTTCGTTCCTTTTTATGGCTGAGTAATATTCCATCATATATATATATATATATATATATATATATATATATATATATATATATACCACATCTTCTTTACCCATTTCTCTGTTGATGGACATTTAGGTTGATTCCATACCCTCGCTACTGTAAATAGTGCTGCTGTGAACATTGGGCTGCATGTATCTTTTTGAATTTGAGGTTTCCCCAAATATATGCACAGGAGTGGTATTGCTGGATCATACGTAACTCTATTTTTAGTTTTTCAAGGAATGTCCATCCAAATCTATTACCACCAACAGTGCAAGAGGGTTCCCTTTTCTCCACAACCTCTCCAGCACTTATTGTTTGTAGAATTTTTGATGATGGTCATTCTGACCGGTTTGAGGTGATACTCCATTGTAGTTTTGATTTGCATTTCTCTAATAATTACTGATGCTGAGCATCTTTTCATATGTTTGTTTCCCATCCGCATGTCCTCTTTGGAGAAATGTCTATTTAGGTCTTCTGCCCATTTTTTTGATTGGGTTGTTTGATTTTTGATATTGAGCTCCATGAGCTGTTTGTATACTTTGTAGATTAATCCTTTGTCAGTTGCTCCATTTGCAAATATTTCCTCCCATTATGAGGTTTGTTTTCTTGTCTTGTTTATGGTATCCTTTGCTGTGCAGAAGCTTTCAAGTTTAATTAGGTCCCACTTGTTTATTTTTGTTTTTAATCTAGGAGGTGGATGAAAAAAAGGTCTTGCTGCAATTTATGTGAAAGTGTGTTCTGCTTATGTTTTCCTCCAAGAGTTTTATAGTATCCCATCCTACATTTATATATTTCATCCATTTTGAGTTTATTTTTCTGTATGGTGTTAAAGAATGTTCTAATTTCATTTTTTTACATGTAGCTGTCCAGTTTTCCCAGCACCATTTACTGAAGAGATTTCCTTTTCTCCATCGTACAGTCTTGCCTCCTTTGTCATAGATTAATTGACTGTACCTGCATGGGTTTATTTCTGGGCTTTCTATCCTGTTCCATTTATCTATATTTATGATTTTGTGCCAGTCCCATACTGTTTTGATGACTGTAGCTCTGTAGTAATGTCTGAAGTCAGGGAGCCTGATTCCTCCAGCTCCGTTTTTCTTTGTCAAGATTGCTTTGGCTATTCGGGGTCTTTTGTGTCTCCATACAAATTTTAAGATTCTTTTGTTCTAATTCTGTGCAAGATGCCATTGGTAATTTGCTAGCGATTGCATTGAATCTGTAGATTGCCTTGTGTAGTAGAGTCATTTTCACAATATTGATTCTTCCAATCTAAGGGCAAGGTATATCTTTCCATCTGTTTGTGTCATGTTTGATTTCTTTCATGAACATCTTATAGTTTTAGGAGTACAGGTCTTTTGTCTCCTTAGTTAAGTTTATTCCTAGGTATTTTATTGTTTTTGTTGCAATGGTAAATGTGATTGTTTCTTTAATTTCTCTTTCTGATCTTTTGTTGTTAGTCTATAGAAATGCAAAGGTTTCTGTATATTAATTTTGTAACCTGCAAATTTACTGAATTCATCGATGAGCTCTCGTAGTTTTCTGGTAAGGTCTTTAGGATTTTCGGTGTAGCATCATGTCATCTGCAAACAGTGACAGTTTAATTTCTTCTTTTCCTATTTGGATTCCTCTTACTTCTTTTTCTTCTCTGATTGTCATGGCTAGGACTTCCAAAACTATGTTGAATAAAAGTGGTGAGAGTGGGCATCTTTGTCTTGTTCCTGATCTTAGAGGGAGTGCTTTCAGCTTTTCAACCTTGAGTGTGATGTTACTTGTAGGTTTGTCACATATTGCCTTTATTTTGGTGAGGATTGTTCCCTCTATGTCCACTTTCTGGAGAGTTTTGATCATAAATGGTGGTGAATTTTGTCAAAAGTATTTTCTGTATCTATTGAGATGATCATATGGTTTTTATTCAATTTGTTGATGTGGTGCATCACACAGATTGATTTGTGGATATTGAAAAATCCTTGCATCCTGGGATAAATCCCACTTGATCAAGTAGTCTGATCCTTTTAAAGTATTGTTGGATTCACACTGCTTGTATTTTGTTGAGGATTTTTACATCTATGTTCATCAGTGATATTGGTCTGTAATTTTTGTGTGTGTTGTATCTTTGTCTGGTTTTGGTATCTGGGTGATGGTGGCCTTGTAGAATGAGCTTGGGAGTGTTCATTCCACTGCAATTTTTTGGGAAGAGTTTCAGAAGAATAGGTGTTAACTCTTCTCTAAATGTCTGATAGACTTCAACTGTGAAGCCATCTGGCCCTGGACTTTTGTTTGTTGGAATATTTTTAATCACAGTTTCAATTTCATTACTTGTGATTGGGCTGTTCATATTTTCTATTTCTTCCTGATTCAGTCTTGGAAGGTTGTACCTTTCTAAGAATTTGTCCATTTCTTCCAGGTTTTCCATTTTGGTGCATATAGTTGCTTGTAGTACTTTCTTATGATCCTCTGTATTTCTGTGGTGTCAGTTGTAACTTCTTCTTTTTCATTTCTAATTTTATTGATTTGAGTCCTCTCCCTCTTTTCTTGATGAATCTGGCTAAAGGTTTATGAATTTTGTTTATCTTCTCAAAGAACCAGCTTTTAGTTTTATTAGTCTTTGTTATTGTTTCTTCCTTTCTGTTTCATTTATTTCTACTCTGATCTTTATGATTTCTTGCTTTCTGCTAACTTTGGGTTTTGTTTTTTCTCCTTTCTCTAGTTGCTTTAGGTGTAAGTTTAATCTGTTTATCTGAGACTTTTCTTGTTTCTTGAGGTAGGATTGTATTGCTGTAAACTCCTCTCTTAGAACTGCTTTTGCTTAATCCCATAGGTTTTGGATCTTCACGTTTTGATTGGCATTTGTTTCTAGGTATTTTTAGACTTACTCCTTCATTTCTTCAGTGATCTCTTGGTTATTTAGTAGCATATTGTTTAGCCTCCATGTGTTTGTGTTTTTGTAGGTTTTTTTTGCATGTAATTGATTTGTAATCTCATAACATTGTGGTCAGAAAAGATGCTTGATACAATTTCAATTTTTTAAAATTTACTGAGGCTTGATTTGTGACCCAAGATGTGATCTATTCTAGAGAATATTCTGTGTGCACTTGAGAAGAAAGTGTATTCTGCTGCTTTCGGATGGAGTGTCCTATAAATATGAATTGTCTATCTGGACTAATGTGTCATTTAAGGATTGTGTTTCCTTATTAATTTTCTGTCTATATGATCTATCCATTGTTGTAAGTGGAGTGTTAAAATCCCCCACTATTACTGCGTTACTGTCAATTTTCCCTTTAATGGATGTTAGCATTTGCCTTATGTATTGAGGTGCTCCTATATTGGGTGTATAAATATTTACAATTGTTATATCTTCTTGGATTGATCCCTTGATCATTATGTAGTGTCCTTCCTTGCCTCTTGTTACATTGTTTATGTTAAAGTCTATTTTATCTGATATGAGTATTGCTACTCCAGCTTTCTTTTGATTTCCATTGGTATGCAATATCTTTTTCCATCCCCTCACTTTCACTGTGTATGTGTCCATAGGTCTGAAGTAGGTCTCTTGTACAGAGCATATATACAAGTCTTTTTTTTTTTATGGTTTCCATTCAACCAGTCTATGTCTTCTGGTTGGAGCATTTAATCCAGTACATTTAAGGTAAGTATCAATTGGTATGTTCCTATTACCATTATCATAACTGTTTTGTGTTTGTTTTTTTAAATTAATTAATTAATTAATTTATTTATTAGTTTCTGCTTTATAACAAAGTGAATCAGTCATACATATACATCTGTTCCCACATCCCTTCCCTCATGCATCTCCCTCCCTCCCACCCTCCCCATCCCACCCCTCCAGGCGGTCACAAAGCACCGAGCTGATCTCCCTGTGCTATGCGGCTGCTTCCCACTATCTATCTACCTTACATTTGGTAATGTATATATGTCCATGCCTCTCTTTCACTTTATCACAGCTTACCCTTCCCACTCCCCATATCCTCAAGTCCATTCTCAAGTAGGTCTGTGTCTTTATTCCCGTTTTACCCCTAGGTTCTTCATGACATTTTTTTTTAAATTCCATATATATGTGTTAGCATACGGTATTTGTCTTTCTCTTTCTGACTTACTTCACTCTGTATGACAGACTCTAGGTCTATCCACCTCATTACAAATAGCTCAGTTTCGTTTCTTTTTATGGCTGAGTAATATTCCATTGTATATATGTGCCACATCTTCTTTATCCATTCATCCGATGATGGACACTTAGGTTGTTTCCATGTCCTGGCTATTGTGAATAGAGCTGCAATGAACATTTTGGTACATGTCTCTTTTGGAATTATGGTTTTCTAAGGGTATATGCCCAGTAGTGGGATTGCTGGGTCATATGGTAGTTCTATTTGTAGTTTTTTAAGGAACCTCCATACTGTTCTCCATAGTGGCTGTACCAATTCACATTCCCACCAGCAGTGCAAGAGTGTTCCCTTTTCTCCACACCCTCTCCAGCATTTATTGTTTCTAGATTTCTTGATGATGGCCATTCTGACTGGTGTGAGATGATATCTCATTGTAGTTTTGATTTGCATTTCTCTAATGATTAATGATGTTGAGCATTCTTTCATGTGTTTGTTGGCAGTCTGTATATCTTCTTTGGAGAAATGCCTATTTAAGTCTTCTGCCCATTTTTGGATTGGATTGTTTGTTGTTTTTGCTATTGAGCTGCATGAGCTGTTTATAAATTTTGGAGATTAATCCTTTGTCAGTTGCTTCATTTGCAAATATTTTCTCCCATTCTGAGGGTTGTCTTTTGGTCTTGTTTATGGTTTCCTTTGCTGTGCAAAAGCTTTGAAGTTTCATTAGGTCCCATTTGTTTATCTTTGTTTTTATTTCCATTTCTCTAGGAGGTGGGTCCAAAAGAATCTTGCTGCGATTTATGTCATAGAGTGTTCTGCCTATGTTTTCCTCTAAGAGTTTGATAGTTTCTGGCCTTATATTTAGGTCTTTAATCCATTTTGAGCTTATTTTTGTGTATGGTGTTAGGGAATGATCTAATCTCATACTTTTACATGTCCCTGTCCAGTTTTCCCAGCACCACTTATTGAAGAGGCTGTCCTTTCTCCACTGTACATTCCTGCCTCCTTTATCAAAGATAAGTTGACCATATGTGCGTGGGTTTATCATCTCTTGGCTTTCTATCCTGTTCCGTTGATCTATCTTTCTGTCTTTGTGCCAGTACCACACTGTCGTGATTACTGTAGCTTTGTAGTATAGTCTGAAGTCAGGGAGCCTGATTCCTCCAGCTCCGTTTTTCATTCTCAAGATTGCTTTGGCTATTCGGGGTCTTTTGTTTTTCCAAACAAATTTTGAAATTTTTTGTCCTAGTTTGGTGAAAAATGCCAGTGGTAATTTGATAGGGATTGCATTGAATGTGTAGACTGCTTTGGGTAGTAGAGTCATTTTCACAATATTGATTCTTCCAATCCAGGAGCATGGTATATCTCTCCATCTATTTGTATCATCTTTAATTTCTTTCATCAGTGTCTTATAATTTTCTGCATACTGGTCTTTTGTCTCCTTAGGTAGGTTTATTCCTAGATATTTTATTCTTTTTGTTGCAATGGTAAATGGGAGTGTTTTCTTGATTTCATTTTCAGATTTTTCATCATTAGTGTACAGGAATGCCAGAGATTTCTGTGCATTAATTTTGTATCCTGCTACTTTACCAAATTCATTGATTAGCTCTAGTAGTTTTCTGGTAGCATCTTTAGGATTCTCTATGAATAGTATCATGTCATCTGCAAACAGTGACAGCTTTACTTCTTCTTTTCCAGTTTGGATTCCTTTTATTTCCTTTTCTTCTCTGATCACTGTGGCTAAAACTTCCAAAACTAAGTTGAATAAGAGTGGTGAGATTGGGCAGCCTTGTCTTGTTCCTAATCTTAGTGGAAATGGTTTTAGCTTTTCACCAGTGAGGACGATGTTGGCTGTGGGTTTGTCATATATGGCCTTTATTATGTTGAGGAAAGTTCCCTCTATGCCTACTTTCTGCAGGGTTTTTATCATAAATGGGTGTTGAATTTTGTCGAAAGCTTTCTCTGCATCTCTTGAGATGATCATATGGTTTTTCTCCTTCAATTTGTTAATATGGTGTATCACGTTGATTGATTTGCGTATACTGAAGAATCCTTGCATTCCTGGAATAAACCTCACTTGATCATGGTGTATGATCCTTTTAATGTGCTGTTGGATTCTGTTTACTAGTATTTTGCTGGGGATTTTTGCATCTATGTTCATCAGTGATATTGGCCTGTAGTTTTCTTTCTTTGTGACATCCTTGCCTGGTTTTGGTATCAAGGTGATGGTTGCCTCGTAGAATGAGTTTGGGAGTGTTCCTTCCTCTGAAATTGTTTGGAAGAGTTTGAGAAGGATGGGTGTTAACTCTTCGCTAAATGTTTGATAGAATTCGCCTGTGAAGCCATCTGGTCCTGGGCTTTTGTTTGTTGGAAGATTTTTAATCACAGTTTCAATTTCAGTGCTTGTGATTGGTCTATTCATATTTTCTATTTCTTCCTGAGTCAGTCTTGGCAGGTTGTGCATTTCTAAGAATTTGTCCATTTCTTCCAGGTTGTCCATTTTATTGGCATAGAGTTGCTTGTAGTAATCTCTCATGATCTTTTGTATTTCTGCAGTGTCAGTTGTTACTTCTCCTTTTTCATTTCTAATTCTATTGATTTGAGTCTTCTCCCTGTTTTTCTTGATGAGTCTGGCTAATGGTTTATCAATTTTGTTTATCTTCTCAAAGAACCAGCTTTTAGTTTTATTGATCTTTGTTATCGTTTCCTTCATTTCTTTTTCATTTATTTCTGATCTGATCTTTATGATTTCTTTCCTTCTGCTAACTTTGGGTTTTTTTGTTCTTCTTTCTCTAATTGCTTTAGGGTCAGGTTGTTTACTCGAGGTATTTCCTGTTTCTTAAGGTGGGATTGTATTGCTATAAACTTCCCCCTTAGAACTGCTTTTGCTGCATCCCATAGTTTTTGGTTCATCGTGTCTCCATTGTCATTTGTGTCTAGGTATTTTTTAATTTCCTCTTTGATTTCTTCAGTGATCACTTCGTTATTAAGTAGTGTATTGTTTAGCCTCCATGTGTTTATATTTTTTACAGATCTTTTCCTGTAATTGATATCTAGTCTCATAATGTTGTGGTCGGAAAAGGTACGTGTTACCATTTTCAAATATTCTTATATTTACCAAGGCTTTTTTTTTTTTTTTTTTTTTTTTTTTTTTTTTTTTTGCTGTACGCGGGCCTCTCACTGCTGTGGCCTCTCCCGTTGCGGAGCACAGGCTCCGGACACACAGGCTCCGCGGCCATGGCTCGCGGGCCCAGCCGCTCCGCGGCATGTGGGATCTTCCGGGATCGGGGCACGAACCCGTGTCCCCTGCATCGGCAGGCGGACTCTTAACCACTGCGCCACCAGGGAAGCCCTACTAAGGCTTTTAATAATATATTTTTTATTAAAATAAAAAGAAAATAGTGGAAATAACTACCACAGAGCCCAATAAAGAAAAAGAATGAAAAGAACTGAGGACAGTCTCAGAGACCTCTGGGACAACATTAAACACACCAACTTTCGAATTATAGGGGTTCCAGAAGAAGAAGAGAAAAAGAAAGGGAAGGAGAAAATATTTGAAGAGATTATAGTTGAAAACTTCCCTAATATGGGAAAGGAAATATTTAATCAAGTACAGGAGGCACAGAGAGTCCCATACAGAATGAATCCAAGGAGAAATACACCAAGACACATATTAATCAAACTCTCAAAAATTAAACACAAAGAAAACATATTAAAAGAAGCAAGGGAAAAACAACAAATAATACACAAGGGAATCCCCATCAGGTTAACAGCTGATCTCTCAGCAGAAACTCTACAAGCCAGAAGGGAGTGGCAGGACATATTAAAAATGAAGAAGGAGAAAAACCTGCAACCAAGATTACTCTACCCAGCAAGGATCTCATTCAGATTTGATGGAGAAATTAAAACCTTTACAGACAAGCAAAAGCTGAGAGAGTTCAGCACCACCAAACCAGCTTTAGAACCAATGCTAAAGGAACTACTCTAGGCAGGAAACACGAAAGAAGGAAAAGACCTACAATAACAAACCCAATACAATTAAGAAAATGGTAATAGGAACATACATATCAGTAAGTACCTTAAATGTATTTGGATTAAATGGTCCAACCAAAAGACACAGACTAGCTGAATGGTTACAAAAGCAAGACCCATATATATGCTATCTACTAGAAACCCACTTCTGACTTAAGTACCAGTACAGACTGAAAGTGAGGGAATAGAAAAAGATATTCCGTGCTAATGGAAATCAAAAGAAATCTGGAGTAGCAATACATATATCAGACAAGATAGAGTTTAAAATAAAGACTATTACAAGAGAGAAAGAAGGACACTACATAACGACAAAGGGATCAATGAGAGAAGAAGATACAACAGTTGAAAATATCGATGAACCCAACATAGGAGTACCTCAATACATAAAGTAAATGCTAACAGCCATAAAAGGGGAAATCAACAGTACAAAATAATAGTGGGCGATTTTTAACACCCCACATAGACCAATGGATAGATAATCCAGACAGAAAATAAATAAGGAAGCAAAAGCTTTAAATAACATATTAAACCAAATAAACTTAATTGATATATTTATGGAACATTCCACCTCAAAGCAACAGAATACACGTTCTTCTCAAGTGCTCATGGAATATTCTCAAAGATACATCATATATTGGGTCAAAAATAAAGCCTTGGTAAGTTTAAGAAAATTAAAACCATATCAAACATCTTTTCCAAACACATTGTTATGATATTAGAAGTCAATTACAGGAAAACAAACTGTAAAAAAAATATAATCACATGGAGGCTAAACAGTAAGCTACTAACTAACCAAGAGATCACTGAAGAAATAAAAGAGGAAATGGAAAAAATACCTAGAAACTATGAAAAAGAAAAAATGATGACCCAACACTTATGGGATGCAGCAAATGGAGTTCTAACAGGGAAGTTTATAGTAATAGAATCCCACCACAAGAAACAAGAAAAATCTCAAAGAAACAACCTAAATGTACACCTAAAGCAGCTAGAGAAAGAAGAACAAACAAAACACCAAGTTAATAGAAGGAAAGAAATCATAGAGATAAGAGCAGAAATAAATGAAATAGAAATGAAGAAAACAATAGCTAAGATCAATAACACTAAAAGCTGATTCTTTGAGAAGATAAACAAAATTGAAAAACCTTTAGCCAGACTCATCAAGAAAAAAAATGGAGAAGACTCAAATCAATACAATTAGAAATGAAAAAGGAGAAGTAACAACTGACACCACAGAAATACAAAGGATCATAAGAGACTAGTACAAGCAACTTCATGCCAATAAACAGGAAAACCTGGTAGAAATGGACAATTTCTTAGAAAAGTACAACCTTCCAAGACTGAACCAGGAAGAAAGAGAAAACATGAACTGACCAATCACAAGTACTGGAATTGAAACTGTGA
Organism: Mesoplodon bidens; assembly: GCF_964165515.1. Classification (NCBI taxonomy): domain Eukaryota; kingdom Metazoa; phylum Chordata; class Mammalia; order Artiodactyla; family Ziphiidae; genus Mesoplodon; species Mesoplodon bidens. Next base: position 92,722,612 of record NC_138163.1, on the reverse strand, counting down.
TTACAAACACACAAACTGTGATTCCAACAAATGAAAGTCCAGGACCAGGTGGCTTCACAGGAGAATTGTACCAAATATTTAGAGAAGAGCTAAATGCTATTCTTCTCAAACTCTTCAAAAAAAAGTGCAGATGGTGGAATACTCCCAAGATCATTCTATGAGGCTACCATGAGCCTGATACCAAAACCAGATAAAGATATCACAAAAAACGAAATGACAGACCAATATCACTGATGAAGATAGACACAAAAATCCCGAACAACATACTAGCAAACTGAATCCAACAACAAATTAAAAGATCATACACCATGATCAAGTGGGATTTCTCCCAGGAATACAAGGATTCTCTAATATAAACAAAGCAATCAATGTGATATACCATATTAATAAACTGAAGTAAAAAACCCATATGACCTTCTCAATAGATCCAGTAAAACCTTTTGACAAAATTCAACATCATTTATGATAAAACTCTCCAGAAAGCAGGTATAGAGGGAACCTACCTCAACATATGAAGGGCCATATATGACAAACCCAGAGCAAACATTATGCTCAATGGTGAAAAACTGAAAGCATTTCCTCTAAGATCATGAAGAAGACAAGGATGTGCACTCTTGCCACTATTATTCAACATAATTTTGGAAGTCCTAGCCACAGCAATCAGAGAAGAGAAAGAAATAAAAGGAATCCAAATTGGAAAAGAAGTAAACCTGTCACTGTTTGCAGATGACATGATACTATACATAGAAATCTTAAAGATGCCACCAGAAAACTACTAGAGCTTACCAATGAATTTAGTAAAGCAGCATACAAAGCTAATACACAGTAATCTCTTGCACTCCTATACACTAACAATGAAAAAGCAGAAAAAATATAAGGAAATAATCCTAATTACCATTCCAACAAAAAGAATAAAATACCTAGGAATAAACCTACCTAAAGGGGCAAAAAGCCTGTACTCACAAAACTATAAGATACTGATGAAAGAAATCAAAGATGACACAAACAGATTGAGAGATACAACATGCTCTTGGATTAGAAGAATCAATATTGTGAAAATAATTATACTACCGAAAGCAATCTACAGATTCAATGCAAGCCCTATCAAACTACCAATGGCATTTTTCACAGAACTAGAACAAAAAAATTTTCACAATTTGTATGGAAACACAAAAGACCAGAACAGCCAAAGCAATCTTGAGAAAGAAAAACGGAGCTGGAGGAATCAGACTTCCTGACTTCAGACTATACTACAAAGCTACAATAATCAAGACAGTATGGTACTGGCACAAAAACAGAAATATAGATCAGTGAAGCAGGATAGAAATCGCAGAGATAAACCCATACACCTATGCTCACCTAATCTATGAGAAAGGAAGCAAAAATATACAGGGGAGAAGAGACAGCCTCTTCAATAAGTGGTGCTGGGAAAACTGGACAGCTACATGTAAAAGAAAGAAATTAGAAAATTCTGTAACACCATGCACAAAAACTAAACTCAGATGGATTCAAGACCTAAATGTAAGGCCAGACACTATGAAACTCTTAGAGAAAAACCCAGGCTGAACACTCTCTGACATAGTTGCAGCAAGATCTTTTTTGACCCAATTAAACTTTTTTGACCTAATTAAGCTTAAAAAATTTGCACACCAAAGGAAACCATAAACAAGACAAAAAGACGACCCACAGAATGGGAGAAACTATTTTCAAATGAAGCAACTGCCAAGGGATGAATATCCAAAACATACAAACAGCTCATGCAGCAGCTCAACATCCAAAAAACAAGGAAACCAATCAAAAAATGGGCAGAAGACCTAAATAGACATTTCTCCAAAGAAGACTTAAAAATGGCCAAAAAGCACATGAAAAGATGCTCAACATCACTAATTATTAGGGAAATACAAACCAAACCTACAATGAGGTATCACCTCACACTGGTCAGAATGGCCATCATCAAATATTCTACAAACAATAAATGTTGGAAAGGGTGTGGAGAAAAGGGAACCCTCCTACACTGTTGGTGGGAATGTAAATCAATACAGCCACTGTTGAGAACATTATGGAAGTTCCCTAGAAAACTAAAAATAGAATTACCATATGACCCAGAAATCCCACTAATGGGCATATACCCAGAGAAAACCATAATTCAAGAGACTCCCAGGAGCAGTACAAGAGGGTTCCCTTTTCTCAACACCCTTTCCAGCATTTATTGTTTGTAGATTTTTTGATGATGTCCATTCTGACCAGTGTGAGGTGATACCTCATCGTAGTATTGATTTGCATTTCTCTAATGATTAGTGATGTTCAGCATCCTTTCATGTGTTTGTTGTCAATCTGTATGTCTTCTTTGGAGAAATATGTATTTATGTCTTCTGCCCATTTTTGGATTGGGTTGTTTGTTTGTTTTTTGATATTGAGATTCATGAGCTGCTTGCATATTTTGGAGGTGGAGAACAGTATGGATTTTCCCTATAGAACTAACATATGGCCCAGCAATCCCACTACTCGACATATACCTTGAAAAAACATAATTCAAAAAGGGTCATGTACCACAATGTTCATCACAGTACTGTTTACAATAGCCAGGACATGGAAGCAACCTAAGTGTCCATCGACAGATGAATGGATAAACAAGATGTGGCACATATATACAATGATATTACTCAGCCATAAAAAGAAATGAAGTTGAATTATTTGTAGTGAGGTGGATGGACCTAGAGTCTGTCATACAGAGTGAAATAAGTCAGAAAGAGAAAAACAAATATTGTATATTAAAGCATGTATGTGGAAACTAGAAAAATGGTACAGATGAACTGGTTTGCAGGGCAGAAGTTGAGACACAGATGTAGAGAACAAACGTATGGACACCAAATGGGGAAAACCACGGGGTGGTGGAGATGGTGGTGTGCTGAATTGGGTGATTGGGGTTGACATGCATACACTGATGTGTATAAAATTTATGACTAATAAGAACGTGATGTATAAAAAGAAATAGCTAACACATAGCTTTTGTATGTGCCAGACCAGTTCTAAATACTTTTTTTATATTAACTCATTTAATCCTCACAATAAACCTAAGTGGCAGGTAAAAAAAAAAAAATCTAAAAATAGAACTACCATCTGACCCAGAAATCCCACTACTGTCCATATACCCTGAAAAAACCGTAATTAAAAAAGTCACATGAACCCCAATGTTCATTGCAGCACTATTTACAATAGCCAGGTCATAGAAGCAACCTAAATGCCCATCAACAGACAAATGGATAAAGAAGACATACAATGGAATATTACTCAGCCATAAAAAGGAACAAAATTGAGTCATTTGTTGAGACGTGGATGGATCTAGAGACTGTCATACAGAGTGAAGTAAGGAAGAGAAAAACAAATACCATATGCTAACACATATATATGGAATCTAAAAAAAATGGTTCTGAGGAACCTAGGGGCAGGATAGGAATAAAGACACAGACATAGAGAATGGATTTGAGGACACGGAGAGGGGGAAGGGTAAGTAGGGATGAAGTGAGAGAGTGACATTTACATATATACACTACCAAATGTAAAGTAGATAGCAAGTGGGAAGCAGCCACATAGCAGAGGGAGATCAGCTCTATGCTTTGTGACCACCTAGAGGTGTCTGATAGGATGGGTGGGAGGGAGACACAAGAGGGAGGAGATATGCAGATATATATATATATATATATATATATATATATATATATATAGCTGATTCACTTTGTTATACAGCAGCAACTAACACAAAAACGTAAAGCGATTTTACTCTAATAAAAATGTTAAAAAAAAAAGAAGACATAAGCACCCCAATGTTCATAGTAGCACTATTTACAATAGCCAGGACATGGAAGCATCCTAAGTGTCCATTAACAGAGGAATAGATAAAGAAGATGTGGTACATATATACAATGGAATATTACTCAGCCATGGAAAAGGAATGAAATTCAGTCATTCACTGAGACATGGATGGACCTAGAGAGAGTCATAGAGTGAATTAAGTCAGAAAGAGAAAAACAAACATCATATATTAATGCATATATGTGGAATCTAGAAAAATGATATAGATGTCCTTATTTACAAAGCAGAAATAGAGACACAAACATAAAGAAATGTATGGATACCAAGGGGGCAAGGGGTGGGGTTAGAGAAATTGGGAGATTTTGGTTGGTACCTACATACTACTGATATTATGTATAAAATAGACAACTGATGGGAACATACTGTATAGCCCAGGGAACTCTACTTAGTGCACTGTGGTGACCTAAATGGGAAGGAAATTCAAAAAATAGGGGATATATGTATATGTATAACTGATTCACTTTGCTGTGTAGTAGAAACAAACACAACAGTGTACAGCAACTATACTCCAATAAAAATTAATTCAAAAAATTTAAGTGATTACTGAAGAAATCACTTCTGCCATTTTGCTTCTTGCTTTCTATATATCTGATATCTTTGCCATTTATTAATTCCTATAGTGCAGTGTTCTTTTTGTTTGATTGATTTTTCTTCTTTTTTACCATTGTATTCTGCTTTTATTTTCTTTCTGGATTTATTTTAGTTATTTGTGGTTACCATGATGATGACATTTAGCATCCTAAATTGGTAACAATCTTGTACACAAAATTCTTCCCCTGTATATCTCCACCCTCCTTATGTTGTTCTTGTCCTAAATTACATCTTTCTATGTTTTGTATCCATTATTATGAATTCATAATTATTGTATTTTGCACTTGTATTTCAAATCATATGGGAATCAAAAAGTGATCTTACAAACCAAAAGCAGAATGATTCATGCTTTTGTATTTACCTATGTAATTACCTTTAGAGGAGTTCCTTTTTTCTTCATATGGCTTCAGTTTGTTGTCTACTATCCTTTAATTTCACCTGAAGGACACGCTTTAGCATTTCTTTTAGGGCAGTTCTACAAGTAATCAACTCCTTCAGATTAGTTTATTTGGGAATGCCTTAATTTCTTCTCCATTTTTTGAGAAAATTTTGCCAGATATAGAATTCTTGATTAACAGTTTTTTTTTCAGCACTTTAAATATGTCATTTCATGGTACAGAATAGTACTGACAGAAAAACAGAAACATAGATCAATGGAACAGGATAAAAGCCCAGAATTAAACCATACACTTATGGTCAATTAATCTACAACAAAGGAGGAAATAATATAAAATGGAGAAAAGACAGTCACTTCAGTAAGTGGTGCTGGGAAAACTGGATAGCTACATGTAAAAGAATGAAATTAGAACATTCACTAACACCGTACACAAAAATAAGCCCCAAATAAATTAGAGACCTAATTTTAAGACCAGGTGTTATAAAACTCCTAGAGGAAATCATAGGCAGAAAACTCCTTGACATAAATTACAGCAATATCATTGTAGATCTGTCTCCTAGAGTAATGGAAATAAAAACATAAAAATGGGACCCAATTAAAATTAAAAGCTTTTGCACAGCAAGGGAGACCATCAACAAAACAAAAAGACAACCTACAGAATGGGAGAAAATATTTGAAAATAATGTGACTGACAAGGGATTAAGCTCCAAAATATACAAACAGCTCATACAGCTCAATATCAACAAAACAAACAACCCAATCAAAAAATGAGCAGAGGAACTAAATAGATATTTCTCCAAGGAGAACATACAGATGGCCAAATATCACATGAAAAGATGCTCAACACCACTAATTTTTAGAGAAATGCAAATCAAAAATACAAGTTATCACCTCACACTGGTCATCATCAAAAAGTCTACAAACAATAAATGCTGGAGACGAAATGCTGGTGACGAAAAAGGAACCCTCCTACACTGTTGGTGGGACTGTAAGGTGGTACAGCCACTATGGATAACAGTATGGAGTTTCCTTTAAAAACTAAAAGTGGAGCCACCATATGATCTTGCAATAGTACTCCTGGCCATATATCTGGAGAAAACTACAATTCGAAAAGATGAACACCCCAGTGTTCATAGCAGCACTATTTAAGGTAGCCAAGGCATGGAAGCAACCTAAGTGTCCATTGACACATGAGTGGATAAAGAAGATGTGGTATTACTCAGCCAAAAAGAAATAAAAAAAGGAATGAAATAATGCCATTTGAAGCAACATGGATGGATGGACCTGGAGATTACCATAACTAAGTGAAGTAAGCCAGAGAGAGAAAGGGAAATTTCATATAATATCACTTATATGTGCAATCTAAAATATACCAATGAACTTATTTACAAAACAGAAATAGACTCACAAACATGGAAAAGAAACTTATAGTTACCAAAATGGATGGGGGAGAGTGATCAATTAAGAGTTTGATATTAGGACTTTCCGGGTGGAGCAGTGGTTAAGAATCTGCATGCCAGTGCATGGGACATGGGTTCAATCCCTGGTCTGGGAATATCCCACATCCCATGGAGTAACTAAGCCTGTGAGCCACAAGTACTGAGCCTGTGCTCTACAACCTGCATGCTGCGATGACTGAGCTTGCGTGTGGCAACTACTGAAGCCTCCATGCCTAGAGCCCATGCTCCACAACAAGAGAAGCCACCGCAGTGAGAAGACCACACACCACAATGAAGGGTAGCCCTTGCTCACCACAACTAGAGAGAAAGCCCGCGGACAGCAGTGAAGACCCAACACAGCCAAAAACAAACAAACAAACAAATAAATAGTTTGGGATTAAAATATACACACTACTGTATATAAAATAGGTAACCAACAAGGGCCTACTGTATAGCACAAGAGGCAATACTCAATATCTTTTAATAACCTATAATGGAAGAGAATGTTAAAAAAAGAATATATATGTATGTATGTGTGTATATATATATATATATATATATATATATATATATATATATGACTGAATCTCTTTGCTGTTCACCTGAAACTAACACAACATTGTAAATCGACTGTTTTTCAATTAAAAAGTAAAAAAGACGCTCCAGAAAACTCCATTTCCCTTCTGCCATGTGAGGGTACAGCAAGAAGAGAGCTGTCTATGAATCAGAAAGCCGACCTCACCAGACACAGATCTGCCAGCACCTTGATCTTGGGCATCCCTGCCTCCAGGACTCTGAGAAATGAATATCCATTTTTATTAAAAAAACAAATAAAAATTATACTGTGAATAAGGGTGTACAAATCTCTTCAAGATCCTCTCTTCAATTATTTTACGTATATACCCAGATGTGGAATGGCTGGATAATACGGTAATTCTAGTTTTACTTTTTCGAGGAACTACCATAATGTTTTGCACAGCAGCATTATACATTTCTATGGATAGGGCACAAGGGGTCCAATTCATAAACATCATCTCCAAAACTTGTTTTTTTTTAAGGTATACTTGTGTAACATATTACATATTGTAATTGTTACAATATATAACAATTCAGGTGAGCAATATTGTAATTAGATATTTGTATATGTTGCAAAATATTTGTCACAATGTTTGATTAGCACCTGTCATCATACGTAGTTGCAATTTTCTTTCCTGTAATGAGAATTTGTAAAATCTACTCTATTCTGTTTTTTTTTTGGAGCAGTTCTAATGAGTGTGAAGTTGTATCTTATTGTGAATTTGATTTGCATTTCATTAATGATTGGTGATGCTGAGCATTTTTTCATATGCTTATTGGCCATTTGTATATCTCCTTTAGAGAAATATCTATTTAAGCCCTTTGAAAGAATTATTTATATATTCTAGATACTAAGTGCTTATCAGATATATGATTTGAAGATCTATTCTCCCAGGCTATCGGTTGCCTGTTCACTCTGTTGACTGTGTCCTTTGATGTATAGAAGTTTAAATTTTTCTTTTTTTCTTTTTTATTGAAGTATAGTTGACTTATAATGTGATATTAGTTTCAGGTGTACAACATAGTGATTCACTATTAGATAGATTATAATCCATTTAAAGTTATTATATTATATTATATTGGCTGTATTCCCTGTGCTATACTTTACATATTTGTATCATTTATATTATACATAATAGTGTGTACTTCTTTTTTTTTTTTTCCTGATACGCGGGCCTCTCACTGTTGTGGCCTCTCCCATTGCAAAGCACAGGCTCCGGACGTGCAGGCTCAGGGGCCATGGCTCACGGGCCCAGCTGCTCCACGGCATGTGGGATCTTCCCAGACCGGGGCATGAACCCGTGTCCCCTGCATCGGCAGGCGGACTCTCAACCACTGCACCACCAGGGAAGCCCTAGTGTGTACTTCTTAATTGCGTTTCCCTATCTTGCTCCTCCCCCTCCCCTTCTCCTCACTGGTAACCACTAGTCTGTTCTCTGTATCTGTAAGTCTGTTTCTGTTTTGTTATATTCCTTAGTTGGTTTCATTTTTTAGATTACATGTATAAGCGAAAACATACAGTGTTTGGCTTTCTCTGTCTGACTAAACTTCACTAAACATAGTAAAGGTCCACTCATGTTGTTGCAAATGGCAAAAGCTCATTTTATTATGACCAAATAATATTCCGTTGTGTGTATGTATGTGTGTGTGTGTGTGTGTGTGTGTGTATATATATATATATATGTATATATAGTCACATCTTCTTTATCAATTCATCTGTTGATGTACACTTAGGTTGCTTCCATATATTGGATATTCTAAATAATGCTGCTATGAATATTGGGGTGCATGTCTTTCAAATTATGGTTTTCATGCACTATGGATATATTCCCAAGAATGGAATTGCTGGATCATGTGGTAGTTCTATTTTTAGCTTTTTGAGGAACCTCTATACTGTTTTCCATAGTGGCTGCACCAATTTACATACACATCAACAGTGTACTAGGGTTCCCTTTTGTCCACATCCTTACCAATATGTGTTATTTGTTATCTTATTAAAATAACCATCCTGACAGGTGTGAGGTGATATCTCTTCGTGGTTTTGCATTTCCCTGATGATTAGTAGTGTTGAGCATCTTTACACATGCCTTTTGGCAGTCTGTATGTCTTCCTTGGAAAAATGTCTATTCAGGTCTTCTGCCCATTTTAAAAATCAGATTGTTGGCTTCTTTGATACTGAATTGTATGATCTCTTTGTAAAATTTGGATATTAATCCCTTATTAGTCATATCATTTGAAAATATCTTCTCCCATTCACTAGGTTGTCTTTTTATTTTCTTGATGGTTTCCTTTGCTGTGCAAAAGTTTTTAAATTTAATTTGGTCATTTTGTTTATTTTTGCTTTTTTCTCTGTTGCCTGAGGAGACAGATTAAAAAAAATTAAGACTTATGTCAGAGTGTATAGCCTATGCTTTCCTTTAGAAGATTGATGGTTTCCAATGTTACATTCAGGTCTTTAAACCTTTGGGGCTTATTTTGTACATAGTCTGAGAAAATGTCCTAAATTCATTCTTTGATATGTAGCTGTCTAGTTTTTTTCTACATTTGGTAGACTTCATCTGTGAAGTTGTTGGAGTCTGCATTATTGTTGGGAGTTCTCGATTTATGATTCAATTTTAATACATGTAGTTGGTTTGTACAGATGATCTATTTCTTCTTGATTCAGTCTTGGAAGATTGTATGCTAATAATAGTTTATCCATTTCATATAGGTCTCCAATTTGTTGGCATTTAACTAGTTGTACTATATTTTTATGATTGTATTTCTGTTATATGGATTGTAGTCTCTCTGTTTCATTTCATATTTTGTTTATATGAGTCCACTTTCTTTCTTAATGAGCCTGATTAAAGTCGATTTTTTTTTATCTTTTCAAAAACACCACTCATACGTTTGTAGTTTTGTTGATTTTTCTATTGTATATTTTTGATCTCTTATTTATTTCTGCTCTGATCTTTGTTATTCCATTCCTTCTGCTGACTTTGAGCTTTATTAGTTATTCTTTTTCTAATTCCATTAGATGGCTGGTTACATTTTTTTTGAGTCTTTTTTTTTCCTGCTTCTTGAGGTAGTCCTGTGTTGCTATGGACTTCCCTCTTAGAACTGCTTTTGCTACATCCCATTGAATTTGGAAAGTTAATTTTCATTTTTCTCAAGTTATTTTCTAATTTTTCTTTTGGTTTCTTTGAAGATTTCTTGGTTTTTCAGTAGCATGTTGTTTTGTCTCTTGTTTGTGTTTTTCTCATTTTTCTTTCTGTAATTGATTTCAAGTTTCATACTGTTATGTTTGAAAAAAATGCTTGATATAATTTCTATCCTCATAAATTTGTTGAGACTTGTTCTGCTGTCTAGTAAGTGATCTATCCTGAAGACTGTTCCATGTGCACTTAAAACAAGTGTATTCTGCTGTGTTTGTATGGAATATTCTATAGATATCTAATAAGTCCAACTGTTCTAATGTGTAATGTAAGGCCACTGTTTCCTCATTATTTTCTGTCTGGATTATCTGTCCACTGATGTAAGTGGGCCTGTTAAAGTTCTCTATTATTATTATTGTTTGTGGGGGGCAGTGTCACGTGGCTTGCAGGAACTTAGTTCACTGACCAGGGATTAAACCCAGGACCCAGCTGTGAAAGTGCTGAATTCTAACCACTGGACCACCAGGGAATTCCCTAAAGTCCCCTATTATTATTGTATTATTGTTAATTTCTTCCTTTATGTCTGTTAATATTGGCTTTACATATTTAGATGCCCCTACTTTAGATATATATATGTTTACAAGTCTTACAGGCTCTTCTCGAATTTTTCTCTTTATGATTGTGTAATGTCCTCCTTTGTCTTTTCTCTATACACTTTGTTTTAAAATATGCATTGTCTGTTATGAGAATTGTTACTTCAGTTTTATCTTCTTTTAAAGATACAATCACTCTCTGTGTGTCTTTAGCTCTGAAGTGAGTCTTTTGTAGGCAGGATATAGATGTGTCTTTTTTTTTAATCCAGTAAGCTAACCTATGTCTTTTGATTACAACATTAGTCTGTTGGCATTTAAAGTGATTATTGATAGGTATATACTTATTGCCATTTTGTTACTTGTTTTCTGCTTGTTTTTGTAGTTCATCTCTGTTCTTCTCTTCTTTTCTTAGTTTCTTCCCCTGTAGTTTGATGATTTTAGTTAGTGTTATGTTTGTTTCCTTTTCTCTGACATTTTTGTGTATTTGTTGTAGGTTTTTGATTTATGGTTACCATGGAGCTTATATATTTCAACATCTACTTGTTTTAAACTGATAATCCTTTAGGTTCAAACACATTCTGAATGCTCTACATTTTTATCCAACACACAGTTTTTGTGTTGCTAATGTCATATTTTTTATCTTCATGTCTACCCCTTGACTGTTTATTATAGTTATACTTCATTTTACAATTTATGTTTTAACCTTCCTACTAGCTTAAGTGGTTGATACACAACCGTTACTATACATTTGCTTTTATCAGTGAGGAGTTTGCCTTCCTGTAATTTTTTCTTTCTTTTTGTATCCTTTCTCTTTTTCATTTAAGTAAACCCTTTAACACTTCTTGTAAGATCAGTTTAGTATTGATGAACTCTTTTAGTTTTGGCTTCTCTGGGAAACTCTGTCTTCTCTCCTTCAATTCTGAATGATAATTTTGCTGGGTAGAGTATCCTCGGTTGTAGGGACTTTTTTTTCTTTTCTTTTAGAACTTTGAAAATATCATGACACTCCCTTCTTGCCTGCAAAGCTTCTGCTGAAAAATCAGCTGAGGGCCTCATGGGGGTTCACCTGAATTTGACTTTGTTTTTTTCTTGCTGCCTTTACAATTATCTCTTATCATAAACTTTTCCCATTTTATTTACCTGTCAGTTTGAGTCTCTTGGGTTTATATTGTTTGAGACTCTCTGTGCATCCTGTCCCTGAATATCTGTTCCCTTTTCGGTGTGGGAGGTTTTCAGCCAAATTTTCATCAAATACATTTTTGACCTATTGTTCGTCTCTTCTCCTTCTAAAACCTATATACTGTGAATGTTAGTATGATTAATATTGTCCCAGTGGCCTCTTAAACTATACTCATGTTTTAAATAATTGCTAGGTTTTTCTGTTGATGATTTTGTTTTGTTTTTGTTTTTGTTTCCTGAAGTTCTGGTTGGTTGATATCCATATTTCTATCTTCCAGCTTGCTTATGTGTAAGAAGAGATACAGAAGACTGTATCAATTAATCTCTTGTTAATTCCCTTTAGTGTACTTTTCATTTCAGTTATTGCCTGCTTCAGCTCTGATTGGATCCTTTTTATATTTTCTATTTCTTTGTTAAAATTCTCAATGTGTACATCTCTTCTTAACACATTTTTCAGTTAGCATTCTTATTACTATTGCTTTGAATTCTATTCAGGTAAGTTATTTATCTCTGTTTCATTAGGGTATTTCCCACAGGTATATTTTTTTCTTGTTTTTCAATTAGAAACATATTCTTTGGTCTTCTCATTTTGTTTAACTTTCTCTGTCTCTATGAAATTAGGTGAAACAGTTAACTATCCTGGTCTTACAATATGTATTCTTTTGTTGGAGCATCCCTGTGCAGGTTGTGTGTATCCAGTGGCTTTGATGGGAGAGCTGTATCTGAAGTAAGCATGGGCTGAAAATTCCTCCATGGTGTGCTGGCAGCCACTGCCGTGGTGGGAGCTCACACTGGAGTTGGATGGGCTGGAGAAAGGGACATGTTCAAGCTGGGGCATCTGCTCTGCTCAATGGCTGTCACTGCCTTATTAGGATAGGGGCAGATCCTGAGGTGCTGTAGCAGAAGTCCTGAGGTACTTGGGTTTCTCCCAGACTTGATATCAGTCTCTGCTTTGGTTGGTGGCATAGCTGAGGCTTGAGAGCATGTGACGACAATTCTGTGGTGGTTTCACTCCCCAACTCACTCCCCACATGGTGTGCATGCCTGGGTTAGAGGCTGGGTTGGGGCTTGAGGGATCGGTGTCAGAATTTTTTAATTTTAAGGAAGTCCAAATAATCATTTTTTTCTTTGGTTGCTCTGATTTCAGTGTCATATCCATGAAGTCTGCCAAATGCAATGTCTAAAGCTTCTCCCATATGTTTTCTTATAAACTTTATTTCTTTATAGTTTTTGCTCTTACATTTAGGTCTTTGATCCATTTTGAATACATTTCTGTATATCATGTAAGATAGGGGTCCAAATTCATTGTTTTGCATTTAGATATTCTGTTTTCACAACACTATATTTTTTTGAAAAATCTGTCTTCTCCTCTTTTTGAAAATTATTTCACCATATATTTCAGGGTTTATTTCTGACTTCCCTATTCTATTCTATTCCATTGGTATATATGTACACTTTTATGTGCCAGTACTATACTGATTTGATTACTCTACTTTGGTAAGGAGTTTTGAAATCAGGAAGCATTGAGACCCCCAAATTTCTTCTTCTTTTTAAATTTGTTTTGGCTATTCAGACTTCCTTGTCATTCCATATGTAGTTTAGGATGGATATCTCTATTTTTGTAAAAAATGCCATTTGGATTTTGATAGGGGTTACATTAAATCTGTAGATTTCTTTGTGTGGTATTGATATCTTTACAATATTAAGTCTTGATCCAGTCCATGAACATGAGATATCTTTCCATTTATTTATGTCTTCTTTACTTTCCTCGAGCAATGTTTTGCTTTCAGTGTACCACTTTCAGATTTTTTTGTTAAGCTTATACCTAAATATTGTTTTGACATTATTGTAAATGGAATTTTCTGAATTTCTTTTTTGGATTATTGTTAGTGTACAGAATATTACTGAGCTTTTTGCATATTAATTTTGTATTAATTATTTGCAACTCTGCTGAATTATTTTATTTGTTCTAATTGTGTGTGTGCTTGTTTGTATTTGTGTGTGTGTGTGTGTGTGTAATATCTAAGGTTTCCTATATATTATATCTTTTTATCAGTGAACAGAGATAATTTTACTTCTTCGTTCCCAATTTGGATGCCTTTTTTCCCCTTTCTTCCTGCCTAATCACTCTGTCTAGGACTTCCATTGCAATCTTAAATAAAGGTGGCAAGAGAAGGCATCTTTGTCTTATTCTTGATCTTAGAGGAAACATTTTTGACCTTTCACAATTGGATACAATGTTATCTGTAGGCTTTCCAACAAGGACTTTAGTATGTTGATATAATATCCCTCTATGCCGAGAATGTTCATTGTGATTATCATGAAAATTTGTAGAATTTTATCAAGTGTTCCTCTGCATCAATTGAAATGATCATGTGGATTTTTTCTTTCATTCTGTTTATGTGCTGTAACACTGATTGATTTTTCTATGTTGAACCATCTTTGCTTTGCAGGAATAAATACAACTTGGTAATGGTGTACAATCTTATTAATGTGCTGTTCAAGTCTGTTTGCTAGTACTTTGTTTAGGAGTTTGCATCAGTATTCACCAAGGATATTTGTCTGTAGTGTCTTTCTCTGGTTTTGGTATCAGGGAAATGCTGGCCTCATGAAGTAAGTTCAGATTCTTTCGTTCTTTTTTGGGAGGACTTTTTTTTTTTCTTGGAAGTGTTTGTGGAGGATTTTTCTATAAATGTTTGGGGGGAATTCAGAAGTGAAGTAATTTGATTATGGGCTTTTTTGGGGGGAGCTTTTTAAGCTTATGTTCTTAAATTTTATTGAAATGTAGGTGATTTATAATGTGTTTATTTCTGCTGTATAGCAAACTGATCCAGTTGTACACACACACACTCACATATATATATACATATACATATTCTTTTCACATCCTTTTCCATTATTATTTTATCACAGGATATTAAATTATAGTTTCCCATACTATACACTAGGACCTTGTTGATTATCTATCTTATATATAATAATTGGCAACTGCTAAACACAGACTCCCAATCTGTCCCTCCCACTCCCCACTCCCCTTGGCAACCATGAGTCTCTTCTCTATATATCTGTCTGTTTCTGTGTCACATGGAAAAGAAGAAGTAAAACTGTCACTCTTTACAGATAACATGACACTATACATAGAAAATCGTATAGATGTCACCAGAGAATTACTAGAGCTAATCAATGAATTTAGTAAAGTCTCAGGATGCAAAATTAATACACAAAATTTCTTGCATTCCTATACACTAACAATGAAAGTTCAGAATGAGAAATTAAGAAACAATTTCATTTACCATTGCAGCAAAAATATAAAATACCTAGGAATAAACCTACCTAAGGAGACAAAAGGTCTGTATGCAGAAACTATAAGACACTGATGAAAAAAATCAAAGACAACACAAACGTATATAGAGATATAGCATGTTCCTGGATTGGAAGAATCAATACTGTGAAAATGACTATACTACCCAAAGCAATCTACAGATTCAATGCAACCCCTATTAAACTACCAATGGAATTTTTCACAGAACTAGAACAAAAAATTTCACAATTTGTATGGAAACACAAAAGACCACAAATATCCAAAGCAATCTTGAGACAGAAAAATAGAGTTGGAGGAACAAGACTCCCTGACTTCAGACTATACTACAAAGCTACAGTAATCAAGACAGTATGGTTTGGGGAGGTTTTTGATTGCTGATTCAGACTATTTGTGATCAGTCATAGTGAGTTGTGTGTTTCTATGAATGTTTTTATTTCATCATGGTTATAAAATTTGTTGGCACAAAGTTGTTTATACTACACTTTGATGACTTAAAAAAATACACAATGTGAGAATTGTGAGTTAAGTTTTATTTGGTGGAAAATTAAGATTATAGCCCAGGAGATGGCTTCTCAGATAGCTCTGAGAAACTGCTCCATAGAGGTGGGGGGAGGTCATTTTCTGTGATTTTGGAGAAGGGGGAGTACATGCAAACAAGCACATATTTTTTGCATAATGTTCTGTTACTGTTGGGAAGGCACTACTAGTCATGAGGAGCAGATGTCAGCATAAAGGATATTAGTGCTTTTCTAGATATGAAGAGATACAAGAATTGAGCTCATTAAGTCATCTTCTGAAAACATCAAACTATCTGAAGACCTGTTCTGCCAGGTTTTTCCAGAGCACAGAGTGCCTCATTTCTGCTCTTCACCCTGAACTTCTTTCAGGGGGTGTTGAAAGTCAGCAACTGTATCAGCTCATGATTTAATCTTTGTAGAAGTAGATGGCAAGTTCCATTGGCAAGTGCCAATTGTAGTTGACATCGTTTATAACCCTCTTAATTTCTGTAAAATCAGATGTAATTTGAGTCTTCTCTCCGTTTTCTTAGTAAACCTAGTTAAAATCTTGTCAATTTCGTTTATCTTTTCATAGAACCAAATTTTGGTTAGATGGATTTTCACTTATTTTTAGATTCCCTATTTCATTTATCACTGCTGTAAATTTTATTGGTTTCTTCCTGGAAAACTTAAGTTTGCAATACATGGGCTGTTTTGAAAAGAGAGGACAAAAAGAAGTGGAGCCTGAGAGCCCTAGAGATCCAGTCAGCTCTGTGTGAAGCATCCTTTGAGAAACGTTGCAATTCATCATACTCCCTAGAGTTGCTGAGGATGGTCATGTTGAAAATTAGTATTAGAATTACCAACAGAGGAGATGGTTAAGAGAAAAATAAACTAGAAATAAATCCACTGTAAAAGCTAAAACTATAAAATTCTTAGAAGAAAGCAAAGGGGGTAATCTTCATGACATGTTATTTGACAATGAGTTCTTGAGTATAACAGCAAAATAAGACAATAAAAGTAGATACATTGGATTTTATAAAAATTAAAAACTTTTACTTATGAAAGAACACTCTAAGAAAGTTAAAAGTCTCTGCAGAATTAGAGAAAACATTTGTAAATTATATATCTGATAAGGAATTAATATCTAGAACTTCTAGCTAATATCTAGATTAAAAAATTCCTACAACTGAACAACAAAACACAAATAAAAAATGAGCAAATGCCTTGAATAGACTCTTCTTCAAAGAAGACATGTAGATGACCAATAAACACGTGAGAAGATGCTCAACATCGCTAATCATTAGGGAAATGCAAATCAAAACCACAATAAAATACTATTTTGTGCTCATTAAGATGACAATTATATCTTAAAAAATCAAAATAAAAAATGTTGGCAAGCATATGGAGATATTGAATCCTGAATTTTGGTGGTGGGAATGTAAAATAGTTCTTCCTCTGTGGAAAATAGCTTTGTACTTCCTCAAAAAAGCTAAAACTAGAGTTACTATATAACTCAGAAATTCTAATTCTAAGGCATATACCCTTAATTGAAAGTATGGACTCAAAAAGATACTTTACACCAATGTTCATAGTGCCATTATTCACAATTGTTGAAAGGTGGAAATAATTAAAATGTCAACCAACAGATGAATGGATAAACGAGATGTGACATGTATATATATATATATATATATATATATATATATATATATATATACACACACACATACATACAAACAGAGATACTTGTTACCTGATGGGTGAACCTTAAAACATTGTGCTCAGTTAAATAAGCCAGAAACAAAAGAACAAATGTTTGATTTCACTTTTTTTTACATCTTTTTTTTTTTTTTTTGCGGTACGCAGGCCTCTCACTGTTATGGCCTCTTCCGTTGTGGAGCACAGGCTCTGGACGGGCAGGCTCAGTGGCCATGGCTCACGGGCCCAGCCACTCCACGGCATGTGGGATCTTCCTGGACCAGGGCACGAACCCGTGTCCCCTGCAACGGCAGGCAGACTCTCAATCACTACGCCACCAGGGAAGAACTTTTACATTGTTATTGGAGTATTGCTTTACAATGGTGTGTCAGTTTCTGCTTTATAACAAAGTGAATCAGTTATACGTATACATATGTTCCCATATTTCTTCCCTCTTGCATCTCCCTCCCTCCCACCCTCCCTATACCACCCCTCTAGGTGGTCACAAAGCACCGAGCTGATCTTCCTGTGCTATTCGGCTGCTTCCCACTAGCTAGCTATTTTCGGTTTGGTAGTGTACATATGTCCATGCCACTCTCTCACTTTGTCACAGCTTACCCTTCCCCCTTCCCATATCCTCAAGTCCATTCTCTAGTAAGTCTGTGTCTTTATTCCCGTCTTACCCCTAGGTTCTTCATGACATTTTTTTTCTTAGATTCCATATATATGTGTTAGCATACGGTATTTGTCTTTCACTTTCTGACTTACTTCACAGAATGACAGACTCTAGGTCCAACCACCTCACTACAAATAACTAAATTTCATTTCCTTTTTTTTTTTTTTTTTTTTTTTTTTTTTTTTTTTTTTTTTTTTTTTTTTTTTTGGCTGTATGTGGGCCTCTCACTGTTGTGGCCTCTCCCCTTGTGGAGCACAGGCTCCGGACGCCAGGCTCAGCGGCCATGGCTCACGGGCCCAGCCGCTCCACAGCATGTGGGATCTTCCCGAACCGGGGCACGAACCCGTGTCCCCTGCATCGGCAGGCGGACTCTCAACCACTGCGCCACCAGGGAAGCCCCTTCATTTCCTTTTATGGCTGAGTAATATTCCATTGTATATATGTGACACAGGCAGATCCATAGAGACAGAATGTAAGCTAGTGATTACCAGATGTTGGGTGGAGTAGGGAAATGGAGAGTTACTGCTTAAGTGGTATGTAGTTTTTGTTTTGGATGACAGAAAGGTACTGTAAATGCATCGTTGTGGTGGTTGCACAACATTGTCAATGTGCTTAATGCCATTGAATTATATCCCTAGAAATGGTTAAAGTGGTAAAATTGATGTTATATATATGTTACCACAAAATCCTTTTGATCTGTAGTTGTAATACAGTGTATCATAGTTAACTGAATCACAAATAAAAACTGATCCCTTTGATTTTAGAAAGTAAATAATTTGGGTATCTAAGTCAGAACCTTGCTGGGAAAGGGAGCAACATGTTGGTTAAAGGGAAAACTGAAAACTTCAGGCCCAAACTGTTTCTCAGTCTCTGGATACTATTGGACTGTAAGCATGATTCTTGGCTGAACGGAAGTCACTGGATTCTTACCTGTCTGCAGCTTAGAAGTCACCTCCACTGGAGGCCTTCCCCAGATCCAGCCAGAGGGCATCATTACCTTCTCTGTGTCACCTCTGTTCCTCTGTGTTCTTCCACCATTATGCCTTTCACAGTGAGCTGTTTCTTCTCTGTTTACAGGTCTGAATCTGCTACTTGGAAGATTCTGGTACTCAGGGGTCTGGCTTAATTCCTGTGCCAAACCAAGGTGTGTGTGGGTTAGGAAGGCATGGCTCAGAACATACAGCTGCCAAAGGAATAAATGGATGCATGAATGGACAGACAGACAGGTGAGCAGATAAGTGGGTAGATGAATTCATGAATGGATGGAGAGATGCTTAAACATCTCTTGAACATCTCTTTTCACTGGCTTGAAAAAAGGCCAATCAATGTTTCCTTAGCTATTGCAATAAGTTTTAAACATGAGACTCCACACCATTTTTTACCATTCCAACCCTTATTGCCACCCCCCCAGCAAAAAGAAAATTTTCTTTTAAGCCAAAGAAGCAAGCAATGACTGATGCCCACAAGATTCCCGTCTCCACATCACCCTGAAATAGTTGGCCTCAGATATCATGGAGAGGCCACGTGAAGACTGCAGCCAAGAGAAACATTGTGTCAGGTAGGGATGCTGTCTTATAAGATGAAGTGTGTGCCTGGACCAAGGGGCCACCATATGGGGCTCCTCACACAGCCAGAATATGTGGAGATGGGAACCAAGATGTGGAAAACTGGGTGGTACCTCTCACAGTTACATGTTATACCAATTAACAGCGTGTCCATCCCAGGGACTGATAGTAGAAAGCGAAAACCTAAGGATTAATGTTTTACAAGTGGCCACAGTAATGGTTCTGCTGCACTGGGGGCTGAGATCGCCACCTGTCCACTACCACTGAGGAAATAGGCAAAGAGAGCATGAAGATAGTGGCCAACTATTTGAACCTGCTTACCAGGGGCAAAAGGATTGCTGCCTGACAGTGGGGGCAAGGAGGATTGTGGACAGAGCACAGAGGCCCTTATGTTACCATGATTCCCAGTGGAAGAACCACAGCACCATCCCGATGGGACCACCAAGCTCCAAGACCCTCAGGAATGTGGGTGTGGGCCAGTCCACCAATGAAAGACTACCAAGAAGTTGAAGTTAAATATATGGGTAATTGTGGCATGTTGTAATTTTGAAAAGTTGTCACTTTTCTGCTGCTTTATCAACAGGTGGAAAGTATTTCCTTTCCTTTGAACCTGGGAGGGCTTGTGACTGCTCCACCCAAGAGAATACCAAGGAAGTGATATTATGTGACTATGTCATAAAACGGGTAATTTCTTCCTGATTCTCTCTTTCTCTTGGAATGCACATTTGGGGAACAAGTCACCATGTTATGAGGAATCCAAGGGCACATGGAAAGGACATATGGGTGTGTCAACTAACAGCCCTAGCACAGGTCTCAGCTGACAGCCAGAAACTACTAGCAGAAATATGATTGATTGAGACTTCAGATGATTCCAGCCTCTAGCTTTTGAACAACCCCAGCTGAATCCAAGAGGGGCAGAAGTGAGCTGTACCTTAAACACCCTGCCCACATTTCATATTTAGCAGCAAAATAAATGTCATTGCTTAGCTCACTATGATTTGGGATGGTTTGTTACACCGTAATATTAACTGTAACAGAAACTATTACTTGTATTTATGTTCTTTACTGTAAATTTTATTAATCCCCTCCATTTATTTCTACTCTCGGGCCCTTTCACACACTAGTATTACATAGGCTGTGTTAAAGGTGACTCATTTTGTTGCTTAAGTTCATAAGTTGTAGAATAATAAAGAGGCCTGGCACAACACTAGAAGAGGAATGGGCATCATCTGGATGTCTTAGATTAATAACTAGAGTGTATAAAATATGAAACTTGGAGCTGCATTCTTTTTAAGCAGCTGGAAAGTGCTTTTCTGGTTTTGGTTTGGTTCGGTTATTTGGCTATTGTGTGGAGATGAAGTATAATTGAAAATGTATATATTTTAAAGTGTATATATGGGAAGATGAGTGTATGTAGATGTCAGGCAATCAAGTTGTGTACAGGCATACCTTGAAGATATTGCAGGTTAGCTTCCAGGCTGCGTCAATAAAGTGAATATCACTAAAATGAATCACACAAATTTTTTGTTTTCTCAGTGAATAGAAAAGATGTGTTTACACTATACAGTAGTCTATTAAGCGTGCAATAGCATTATGTCTAAAAAATGTATGTAACAATTTTAAAACACTTTATTGCTAAAAAATGATATTCATCATCTGAGCCTTCAGTGAATCATAGATTTTTGGTTTTGCTTTTGGTGTTTTTGTTTGTTTTTCTTTCTGGTGGAGAGCTTGAAATATTGGCAGAATTGTCAAAATATGACAGAGAGATGAAGTGAGAAAATGCTGTTGAAAAAACATGGCTCCAATAGACTTACTTGACGTAGGTTTGTCACAAATATTCACTTTGGACAAACGCATTATCTGAGGATCTTCAAGGTGGCAGAGGAATAAGACGTGGAGATCACCTTCCTCTCCACAAAAACGTCAAAATTACATCTACACGTGGAACAACTGCTACAAAACACCTACTGAATGCTGGCAGAAGTCCTCAGACTTCCCCAAAGGCAAGAAAATCCCCAAATACCTGGTTAGGGCAAAAGAAAAAAGAAAAAACAGGCACAAAAGAAAAGGTACAGGAGCTTCACCTCTGGAAGCGTGCTGTGAAGGATGAAAAGTTTCCACACACTAAAAGCCCCTTAACTGGGGTGGGGGGAAGAGGAGTGGGAGGGAGGGAAGCTTCAGAGCCATGGAGGAGAGTGCAGCAACGGTGGGGCAGAGGGTAAAGTGGAGAGATTCCCACACAGAGGATCAGTGCTGACTGCACTCACCAAACTGAGATGTTCTTTGCTCACCCACCAGGCCCAGTGGTGCCTGGGAGCTGAGGCTCAGGCTCCAGAGGTAAGACCCCAGGGAGAGGAATGGGTATGGCTGCATGAAAACAGCCTGAAGGAGGCTACTGTGCCACAGATAGCTGGGAGGGAGTCCAGGAAAAACTCTGGACCTGCCAAAGAGGCCAGAGACCATTTTTTCTGGGTGCACAATGAGAGGGGATTCCTGCTTCGTGTGCCCACAGAAGACAGAGCACCGCCTAAGTGAACTCCAGAGACAAGTGGAAGCTTGGACCCCAGAATGGGCATGAACCTCTACCATTACCACCACTGCCACCAAGAATCATGTGTGGAAGTGCCAGTCACTACCTACACCACCCCAGCATCCTGTGAAGCATGCCACTGCCAGGGACCCATGATCCAAGGACAACTTCCCCCAGGAGAAAACATGGCGCCCCTCAGGCTGTTGCAATGTCACGCTGGCCTCTGCCACTGCAGCCTCACCCCACACTCCAATTATGACTACAGTAACCCTCCCTCTCGCTGGCCTGAATGAGCAAGAGAGCCCTAATCAGCTGCTGCTTAACCTGCTCCTGTCCGAGAAGGGAACAGGTGCCTGAGGGCGGCCTACACGTAAAGGCAGGCTGAACCCGAGGAGCTGTGGGAACAAAGAAGAGAAAGGGACATTTCTCAGTGTAGCCTCAGGAGCAGCAGATTAAATGCCCACAATGAACTTGAAAAACCCTTTATTTGAAGAATACCTGATTAGACAACCAATGTTCCCCAGAATGAGGCAGTGGACTTTAGGAGCAACTGTAGACTTGGGGTTTGCTTTCTGGGTCTGACTGGTTTCCGGTTTTATGTTTATATTAGTTTAGATTTTAGTGCTTGTTATCATTGGTGGATTTGCTTATTAGTTAGGTTGCTCTATTCCTGTTTTTTAAAAATTTTATTTATTTTTTATTTTTATTTTTTATTCTTAGTATTTTTATTTTATTTATTTTATTTTAATATTTTTATTTTTTTCCCTTTTTCTCCTTTTGTGAGTGTGTATGTGTATGTTTCTTTGCATGATCTTGTCTGTTTAGGTTTGCTTTTACTGTTTTTCCTAGTGTGCTCACTATCTTTTTTTTCTCTTTTTTTGGCTTGTTTGTTTGTTTTCTTTTTGTGAGCGTGTGTGTGTATGTTTCTTTCTGTAATTTTGCCTGTTTAGTATTGTTATTACCATTTGGTTTTGTGGTCTACTGTTTATTTTTCTATTTTTTCCTTCCTTTTCCTCTAAGGCATACAACGGGCAGGTTCTTGGTGCTCTGGCCAGGTATGAGGCCTGAGCCTCCAAGGTGGGAAAGCCGAATTCAGGGCATTGGAAAACCAGAAATCTCCTGGCTCCACGTAATATCAATCTGTGTGAGCTCTCTGAGAGACCTCCATTTCAACACTAAGACCCAGCTCCACCCAATGACCAACAAGCTACAGTGCTGGAGGTCCCATGCCAAAAAACTAGCAGGACAGGAACACAGTGCCACCCATTAGCAGAGAGGCTGCCTAAAGTCATACTAAGTTCACAGACACCCCAAAACACACCACCCGACATGGCCCTGTCCACCAGAAGGACAAGATTAATTGCCACCCACCAGAACAGAGTAATGAGGTGCCTCCACCCAGAACCTACACAAGCCACTGAACCAACCTCACCCACTGGGGGCAGACGCCAAAAATAACGATAAATACAAACCTGCATCCTGTGAAAGGGAGACCCCAAACACAGTAAGCTAAAGTAAAGGAGAAGACAGAGAAAAATGCAGCAGATGAGGCAGCAAGGTAAAAATCCAAAACACCAAACAAATGAATAAGTAATATGCAGGCTACCTGAAAAAGAATTCACAGTAATGATAGTAAAGATAATCCAAATTCCAGGAAATAGAATGGAGAAAATACAAGAAACGTTTAAGAAAGAACTAGAAGAACTGAAGAGCAAACACACAATGATGAACAACAGAATAAATGAAATTTAAAATACTGTAGCAGGAATCAATAGCAGAATAACTGAGGCAAAAGAACGGATAAGTGACCTTTAAGATAGAATAAGGGAAATAACTGCCACAGCACAGAGTAAAGAAAAAAGAGTGAAAAGAATTGAGGACAGTCTCAGAGGCCTCTGGAACAATATTAAAGGCACCAACATTCGAATTATAGGGGTCCTGGAAGAAGAAGAGAAAAATAAAGCGTCTAAGAAAATATTTAAAGAGATTATAGTCAAAAACGTCCCTAACATGTGAAAGGAAATAGTCAATCAAGCCCAGGAAGCACAGAGAGTCCCATACAGGAAAAATCCACGGAGAAACATGCTGAGACACATATTAAAGAAATTATCCAAAATTAAATACAAAGAAAAATTATTAAAAGCAGCAAAGGAAAAACAACAAATAACACACAAGGGAATCCCCATAAGGTTAACAGCTGATGTTTCAGTAGAAACTCTGCAAGCCAGAAGGGAGTGGCAGAATATATTTAAAGTGATGAAAGGGAAAAATTTACAACCAAGACTACTCTACCCAGCAAGGATCTCATTCATATTTGACAGAAAAATTACAACAGATAAAAATTTACAGATAAACAAAATTAAGAGAACTCAGCACCACCAAACGAACTTTACAACAAATGCTAAAGGAACTTCTCTTGGCAGAAAAGACAAGAGAACCAAAAGACCTACAAAAGCAAATCTAAATCAAATAAGAAAATGTTAATAGGAAGATTCATATCAAAAATTACCTTAAATGTAAACGGATTAAATGCTACAACCAAAAGACACAGACTGGCAGAATGCATAAAAAAACAAGACCCATATGTATGCTGTCTACAAGAGATCCATTGCATATCTAGGGACACATACAGACTGAAAGTGAGGTGATGAAAAATATATTCTATGTAAATGGAAATCAAAAGAAATTTGGAGTAGCAATACTCATATCAGACAAAATACACTTTAAAATAAAGACTATTACAAGAGACAAAGAAGGACACTACATAATGATCAAGGGATCAATTCAAGAGGAAGGTAGAAGAAATGTAAATATTTTCCACCCAACATTGGAGCACCTCAATACATAAGGCAAATGCTAACAGCCATAAAAGGGGAAATCAACAGTAACAGAATAATGGTTGGGAACTTTGACACCCCACTATCACCAGTGGACAGATCATTCAAAATGAAAATAAATAAGGATACACAAGCATTAAATGACACATTAGACAAGATAGACTTAATTGATATTTATAGGACAGCCCATCCAAAAACTACAGAATACATGTTCTGCTCAAGTGCACATGGAACATTCTCCAGGATAGATGATATCTTGGGTCACAAATCAAGCCTTGGTAAGTTTAAGAAAATTGAAGACATATCAAGTATCTTTTCTGAGCACAACACTATGAGATTAGATATCAATTACAGGAAAAAAAACTGTAAAAAGTACAAACACATGGAGGCTAAACAATATGTTAATACTAACCAAGAGATCACTGAGGAAATCAAAGAGGAAATCAAACAATACCTAGAAACGAATGACAATGAAAACATAATGACCAAAAAACCTCTGTGATACAGCAAAAACAGTGCTAAGAGGGAAGTTTATAGCAGTAAAATCCTACCTCAAAAAAATCTCAAATAAACAAACTAACCTTACACCTAAAGCAATTACAGAAAGAAGAACAAAACAAAACAAAACAAAACAAAAAACCCCCTCAAAGTTAGCAGAAGGAAATAACTCATAAAGATCAGGTCAGAAATACAGGAATAAAGACACAGACCTACTTGAGAATGGACTTGAGGATATGGGGAGGGGGAAGGGTAAGCTGTGACAAAGCGAGAGAGAGGCATGGACATATATACACTACCAAACGTAAGGTAGATAGATAGTGGGAAGCAGCCACATAGCACAGGGAGATCAGCTCGGTGCTTTGTGACCGCCTGGAGGGGTGGAATAAGGAGGGTGGGAGGGAGGGAGACGCAAGAGGGAAGGGATGTGGGAACAGATGTATATGTATAACTGATTCACTTTGTTATAAAGCAGAAACTAATTTAAAAAAAGAAATAAATGAAAAAGAAATGAAGGAAACAATAGCAAAGATCAATAAAACTAAAGCTGGTTTTTGAGAAGATAAACAAAATTAATAAAGCATTATCCAGATTCATCAAGAAAAAAAGGGAGAAGACTCATAAAAACAGAATTAGAAATGAAAAAGAAGTAACAACTGACATTGCAGAAAAACAAAGGATCATGAGAGATTACTATAAGCAACTATATGCCAATAAAATGGAAAACCTGGAAGAAATGGACAAATGCTTAGAAAAGTACAAACTTCCAAGACTGAACCAGGAAGAAAGAGGAAATATGAACAGACCAATCACAAGCACTGAAATTGAAACTGCAATTAAAAATCTTCCAACAAACAAAAGCCCAGGACCAGATGGCTTCACAGGCGAATTCCATCAAACATTTAGGGAAGAGCTAAAACCTATCCTTCTCAAACTCTTCCAAAATATAGCAGAAGGAGGAACACTCCCAAACTCATTCTACGAGCTCACCATCACCCTGATACCAAAACCAAACAAAGTTGTCACAAAAAAAGAAAACTACAGGCCAATATCACCGATGAGCATATATGCAAAAATCCTCAACAATATACTAGCAAACAGAATCCAACAGCACACTAAAATGATCATACACCATAATCAAGGGGGGTTCATCCCAGGAATGCAAGGATTCTTCAATATACACAAATCAATCAATGTGATATACCATATTAACAAACTGAAGGAGAAAAAACATATGATAACCTCAATAGATGCAGAAAAAGCTTTCAACAATATTCA
Organism: Mesoplodon bidens; assembly: GCF_964165515.1. NCBI lineage: Eukaryota > Metazoa > Chordata > Mammalia > Artiodactyla > Ziphiidae > Mesoplodon > Mesoplodon bidens. Next base: position 92,695,923 of record NC_138163.1, on the reverse strand, counting down.
ACACCCATTTATTATAAAAGCTCTCCAGAAAGTAGGCATAAAGGGAACCTACCTCAACATAATAAGGGCCATATATGACAAACCCACAGCCAACATCGTTCTCAATGGTGAACACCTGAAACCATGTCCTCTAAGATCAGGAACTAGACAAGAATGCCCACTCTCACTGCTCTTATTTCCCATAGTTTTGGAAGTTTTATCCATGGAAATCAGTGAAGAAAAAGAAATGAAAAGAATCCAAATAGGAAAAGAAGAAATAAAACTGTCACTGTTTGCAGATGACATGATACTATACATAGAGAATCCTAAAGATTCGAAGAGAAAACTACTAGAGCTAATCAATGAATTTAGTAAAGTAGCAGGATATAATATTAATGAACAGAAATCTCTTGCATTCGTCTACACTAATGATGAAAATTCTCAGAAAGAAATTAAGGAAACACTTCCATTTACCACTGCAACAAAAAGAATAAAATACCTTGGAATAATCCTACCTGAGGAGACAAAAGATCTGTATGCATAAATCTGTAAGACACTGATGAAAGAAATTACAGATGACACAAATTGATGGAGAGATATACCATGTTCTTGGATTGGAAGAATCAACCCCGTGAAAAAGACTATACTACCCAAAGCAATCTACAGTTTCAAAGCAATCCCTATCAAACTACCAATGCCAGTTTTCACAGAACGAGAACAAAAAATTTCACAATTTTTATGGAAACACAAATGACCCCGAATAGCAAAAGCAAACTTGAGAAAGAAAAACTGAGCTGGGGTAATCAGGCTCCCTCACTTCAGACATTACTACAAAGCTACAGTAATCAAGATAATATGGTACTGGCACAAAACCAGAAATATAGATCAATGGAACAGAACAGAAGGCCCAGAGATAAACCAACGCACATATGGTCACCTTATCTTTGATAAAGGAGGCAAGAATATACAGTGGAGAAAAGACAGCCTCTTCAATAGTGTTGCTGGGAAAACTGGACAGCTACACGGAAAAGAATGAAATTAGAACACTTCCTAACACCATACACAAAAATAAACTCAAAATATATTAAAGCCATAAATGTAAGGCCAGACACTATAAAACTCTTAGAGGAAAACATAGGCAGAACTCTCTATGACATACATCACAGCAAGATCCTTTTGGACCCACCTCCTAGAGAAATGGAGATAAAAACAAATATAAACAAATGGGACCTAATGAAACTTCAAAGCTTTTGCACAGCAAAGGAAACCATAAACAAGATGAAAAGACACCTGCTCAGAATGGGAGAAAATATTTGCAAATGAAGCAACTGACAAAGGATTAATCTCCAAAATTTACAAGCAGCTCATGCAGCTCAATATCGAAAAAACAAACAACCCAATCCAAAACTGGGCAGAAGACCTAAATAGACATTTCTCTAAAGGAGACATACAGATTGCCAACAAACACATGAAAGAATGCTCAACATCACAAATCATTAGAGAAATGCAATTCAAATGTACAGTGGGGCATCACCAGTCACTTTCATTAGAGAGAACATTAATTCAGAAGTATTTTAGTGCACCCAAGTCTACATTGTAACCCTGGGCTCACCATCAAGGCTGTGTGAGTGCTCTATTCTTGGATTCTTGGCTGCTGTGGGCTCCGGTCCAAGGTGCATGCGACAGAGACTGCCCACGATCCTCAATATCTACCCCCTCTTTCTTTCCACAATAGAATCCCAGAGCTTTAACTGTTGAAAACTGCATTATTCAACCTCCTTCAGTGCTAGGTGGGGTCACTCAGTAAGTTCTAGCAGAGCATAAAGCCCAGTAATGATCCCTTGGCTGCTGGGGATCAAAAAGATGAAGTTCAGATGTGTGCCTCATGATGTCTTTGTGTGGGGCTAGGGAGCAGCTGTACCCTCCCTGGGTTAGCAGTGCCATGCACATTCATCAGGCAATTAGGTGGGGGCCTCTCACCATCCCCACCCAGGTACTGAGTGCATCCAAGTGAGGAGGTTGCAATCCTTTGGGGATCACCAATCTGTTGAAGGTTGAAGCTGGAGTCCTGTGAAAGGAAAGATTGACTTCCCTGCCTCTAGCCGGTGCCCTGGATTTTCATTTTGTTCTGGGTCCTGAAACTTACATAGTTGAACCTGACCTGCAGGTTCCAGGGAGTCCTCAGGATTTGTCTCCTCAGCCAGAGGCTGACTGTGTTGAGGGGTCCATACAGTACTCTAGCCCATAGCCCAAGGGATCCAGGAATGCCCTGGGGCCAGTAGCAGTGAAGCTCATGGGAAGAAGGTGCCCCATGACAGAGACCAGCAACCCACTAACTCTTGCCAAGGAGGGCACTAGGCCAAGCTCAGGGTGAGATGAAGTCGGAGGCCACTGCATTCCACAGTTCTGTCTCATCTCATGCTCACTCGGCATCTTTGTGACCACAACATTAATATCCTCACTTTATAGGTGAGAAAATTGAGGCTCAGAGAGGTGAAGTGACCTGCCCAAGGTCACACAGCCTGGGGTCAGGATTTGACCAAGAGCTTTGTGATTCCAGGATCTGTGATATCACCACTATGCCAGAGATAGCTACAGAGGAGGGGACAGATGGAGGAGCGAGCACTTTGATTGATAAGATACAGGAGAGAGAAAGGGAGAAAGAAGACATCTATTCATGAGCACATATCCCATTGAACAAAGGTTTCTTCCCCCTGTAACCTGTTGGGATTCTCATAGGTGCTATTTTACTGTTGGTCATATCAAACTCTTGTCCCTATCACTGTCTTGTAGGAGATGGGTGCCTGGCCAAATGAGTCTCCCTCAGGCTGGGGCCAGCTTTTGCCAAGCCAGCTGGCACTGTTCTCAGCCTCCATCCCACTCCAGACCACTACCCCTGGAGGTCACTCTGATACTTGGGTCTAGGGTGGAGGGAGGCTCAGAGAGTGAAGCGATACAGTGATAGCTACTGTCCACATCAGCACTGTCTTGGTGTGCCCCCTCTTCCAGGCTCCCAGTGAGCTCCTCACTTGGACCACACCTGCTCCCACCCCATGTCCCAAACCACCCCTGCCACAGGGAAGTCCTGACAGGGCAGAGGACTTATGGAACCCCAACTTATCTTGCAGGAGGTCTGGCCAATCCTGCCCCCCACCCCCATCTGCCACCTTGAAACTTTCCAAGATCATAAAGCTGATAAAAATCAAAAGCAGAATTCACCTGGCCCATCTGTCTCCTACTGAGCAGCACACTGGGAAGCAGGAGACCAAGTTTAGGCCCCACCTCCCAGCATGCAAGTCCCTTGTTCTCTCTGGCCTCAGTTTCCTCATCTGTAAAATATGGACAATGACCTCAGCACAAGGAGTCAATCAATGAAGTTTCAAGTCCCAACTTGATATCAACTTGTGAGACTCCCTGTGGTTCTGTCCCACTCTGTGATTTGGACTCTCCAACTGTATAAAGAGAGAATTGAACAAGTCACCTCTTAGCCATTCCATTTCCAATTCTATGGCTTTCTCTGCCCACACTCCCTGCCACCCCCGCCCCCCGGACACCTCACCATCAACCAGCCCTGACTCTTCGGCAGTGCCCCTTCCCTCCAGAAGAAGCTCATTATAAACCTCCACCAGCAGCTGCCTGGCCCCCTTCTGACCTGCTGTGCCTGGCAGCTTCTTCTGGCTGGTCACACACTGGAGGAGCCTGAAACCTTTTCCTCGAGTAGGTCCCCATATTTCCTGAATGTCTAGAGCTCCTCACACTTGCAGTCAGGAAATGTAAAATTCAATGTACTGTGCAACACCTCCTCTGGACACCTCCTAGGCCTAGACCATTCCAGTTGTGGTCTCTGACAGTCAAGGCTGCAAAGCCAAGAAGTTGGTTAGCAACTATGGGACAAGGAGGAACCTGCCAACGCTCCCCCCCGCAATCCTCTTAAACTCTACTTCTGTCCACCCTGAACAGAAAGCAGCAACCACAGATATTTCTTGAACATACCTAGGCTAGTGAGCTCACTCCCTGCTGAGGCCATGGACTCCTGCTCACACTGGGGACTTGGCATTGTCTGCAACCCCCTTGGGTGCAGATCAGAGTTCTTTAAAGGGAATCCTGGGGTGAGCAATGCTTACTCCAGAGGGTGCTGTGCTAATTGGCACTTCCAGGTGCCTGTGGAAGAGGAACTGTTACACTCAATTGTGGTGTGTGTCAGTCTGCCTGCCACTGCAAACTACAGCGGAGGTGAGGAGTTTCGTCCTCTCTCTCAGCCATAGTGACCAGGCTTGAGTGACTGTAGTTGAGGCAGCTCAGAATGGTCTCTTTGGCTCCAGGGACTCCCTCCTTTTTATGGGTTTCTCCCTGGCCCACCCCTAACCTTTCACCCTTAGGGTGACAGGGTACAGGAGAGGGCAAAGCCTAGGTCAGTAGTCCCAGGTCAAGCTATTCCTCTGCCAGGAGTGGCTCAGTCAAACCTCTTTTCCATTCCCTGATGAAGGGACTGGGAACCAGGAGACAGAGAGGTCTGACTGTGGAAGAAGGAATGGGCCAAGGGGAGCCTACACCCAAACTCTGTAATTTCCTGAGTGGGGAAACTGAGGCACTAAGATGTGAAAGGGCTTGTTTTAGAACCTTCATGGAGGAAAGGTCATTACTGGCCAGATCTCCAACACTGAGACCTTTGCGACTCTTGGTCTAGGTGGGGCTTGCTTCTCAGGCTGCTCATGCTTACCATAGACAGTTTGTGACTCCTCCAGGCTTAACTTCTCATGGTGGAGAGCAATCTTGATCACCTTTCCCTCCAACAAGATATCTTGGCCATTATATTGATGACATTAGTGAGGAAGAATTAGCAACTATTATTGATATATATATATATATATGTGTGTGTGTGTGTTTGTGTGTGTGTGTACACACATATACCCCTTCTATGGTAAAGGGTTAATAGTTCCATATGGTCCTCCCCTTCACAAGTGAAAAAGAGGCATAATGCCGAGGGAGCCTTTGAATTTTAGAGGTAACATATTCTTCATTTGTGTGTTTTACTGTGGCCCAGTTACCAAGTGACCCCAAAAACTGCTTGTTTTGAGTGGGCCCAGAACAAGGAAGGCTCTGAACAAGGAAAGCTCAGCAACTGTTGTGATGTATATAATATATATATATATATATATGTATATATATATATATATTCATATATATGTATATTTGGATAGAGATATAAGATATAGAGTATATATTTTAATATAGATAAGCATAGATACAGATATGTACATTAGATAGATAGATAGATAGATAGATAGATAGATAGATAATCTGGTGTTTCATGGCTGGGTTAGTGTTTGACCAGTTTTAAGAATCAACACGTGTCTATAGTCATAGATGGGGTGTATTTGTGTTCAGCAGGTGACCACAGATGAGAGCAAAGTCGGTAACTGGGGACAAGGCACATCGTGTGACAGGAGTCAGTTCTCTGCCAAGTGAGTCAGGAATCAATGTGTAGTGAGGTTAGAGCTTAGAATGTGACCATGGTCAGAGCTCAGTACCTGATAAGACTGTGGGTTAAGCATGCGACCAGGATTAGGACTGCATATATGACCAGGGATAGTGTTCAGCAGGTAATTGGGATCATGATTCACAGTGTGATCTGAATCAGTTTTCATAGCATTACTGGGGATAGGTGCTCAGTGTGTGATCAAGGACAGAAATTGACTGAGTTCCATGCTCAGCATTTGAACGTTTTCAAGGCTCAAAGAGTAACTGGTGTCAGGATGCAGTATGCGACCAAGTTCAGTACTTTGAGAACGACAAGGATCACTGTACAACCAGGGTAAAGGCTCAGCAAATGAATGTGATCAAGCCTCAGGAAGTCACTGAGGCAAGACTCAGAGTGTCAGGGTCAGTACATGACCACAGAAGGGTACAGGAGCTGCCCAGTTTCAGGGACCAACCTGTGACCAGCATCGGTGATCCCTATGACCACCATTAGAGTGTGACCAGTTTTAGAGCTCAGCATGTCATCAGAGTAAGAGATCAGCATGAGAGTTAGAGTAGTAGTCAGCTTGTGACCACAATCTGTGTTCAGCATGTGTTCAGAGTTTGATCTTAGCTTGTGACCCAGATCACAGCTCAGTGTGTGATCAAGGTCTGGCCTCAGCATGTGACTAGGATCATGCCTTAGCATGTGTATGGATTCAGGGGTCACAGTGTTTCTGATCAGCATGTGACAAGTGTCAGGGCACAAGGGATGACTGGGGTCAGGACTGTACATGAGACCAGTGTCAGGACTCATTGAGTAACCAGGGTAATGCTCAACGTGTAGCCAGATTCAGGACTTAGCATGTGACCAGGATCAGGGCTCTGTAAATGATCTGCATCAAGTCTCAGCATTTGATTGAGGTCAGAATCATTATAACAACATCAGGGCTTGTTGGGTGATTGGGTTTTGTAATCAGAGTGTTAGCAGTGATAGGCTGATTATATACTAAGTTCAGGTCTGAGCATCTAACTAGGGTAATGGCTCAGTGTGTGACAAGGTTCATGGCTCAGCTTGTGACCAAGATTTGGGTTCACAGTGTAATCAGGGTTGAGCTCACTCTGTGACCAGTGTCTTTGATCAGAGTAATGAGGTTAATGGCTCATCAAGTGTCCTGAGTCAGGGCTCAGTGGGAGACCAGGCTTAGTATATGAACAGTCAAGCATCAACATCAAAACAGAGTCAATACTCAGAGTGTGACCAGTGATAGGGCTCTGTGTGTCTATAAGATTAGGTCTCAGTTTGTGAGGGGGGTCAGAGTTCAGCATGTGATCAGAGTCAGGGCTCAACAGTGTATTAGGATCAGAGATCACAGTGTGACAGGGATCAGGGGTCAGCAGGTGACCAGAAACAGGGTGCATCATAATATCAGAATCAGATCTGAATGACTGATCAGAGTCAGGGCTAAGTGTTTGACAAGATTCATGGCTCAACATTTGACCAGGATCAGGGCTCAAAATGTGACCACAATCAGGGCACAACAGCAGGTGACAGAAGTCAGGGCTCAGCATGTGACTGGGTCAGAGCACAGCATCTGACTAGGATCCTGGATCAGTTGTGACCAGGGTTCCAGTTCATTAATCAGTGAATGGTTGAAAATTTGACTAACATTAGGGCTCAGAGTATGACCCTGTTCGAGGCTCATCAACTATCAAGGGTCAATGTTCAGCTTGTGAGCAGAGCCAGGGCTGAGCATGTTACCCAGGTTAAGGCTTAGATCATGACCAGGGTCAGAATTCATTGTGTGATTAGGCTAAAACTCAATGTGTGATTGCTGTCAGGGTTCTGCATGTGACATGCATAAGGCTAAATGACTTATCACTGTATGGACTCAGTGTGTGGACAGGTTAAGGGCTCAGCATGTGCCCAGGGTGACCTCTGTCAAGTTGTTATCAAGCAAAGGATCAATATGAGAAAAGAGTCAGGTTTTGGTACATAACTGGGGTCACTACTCAATGTGTGATATGTAACAAGTGTGAGGGCTCAGCATCTGACCAGAATCAGGGTTAATGGAGAGATAAGGGTCATAACTCAGTGTGTGACCAGATTCAGGACCCATGATGTGATTGGGCTTATGGCTTATTGGTTGACCACTATTAGGACACATCCAGTGAGTCAGGTAAATATCCACTGTATGACCAGTCAGATCTCAACTGCAACCTGAGTCAAGACTATTACCAGGTTAAAGGCTTAGCATGTAACCTGGGCTCCTGATAGGAGTGTGGTCAGTGTCACTGCTCAAGTGTATTAATTGGGTCAAGGCTCAGTGTGTTCCAGGACTCAATATGGAACTGGGGTCATAGCTCAATGTGTGACAAGATTTAAGGCTCAGTATGTAGCCAGGTTCATTGCTTAGCATGTGACCAAAGTCAGGGCCCAGAAAGTTAATGGAGTCAGGGCTCAGAATGTGACCTGGGTCAGTGCAATGTGTGTGACTAGGGTCGTGATTAGGGTCAGAGCTCAATGTGTGTCCAGGATCAGGACTCAACATGTGACCAGTAATAGGCTCAAGGTGTGAGGTGTTACCAGGCTTAGGCTCTGACTAAATGGGCTCAGTGTGTGACGTGAGTCAGGACTTGGTGGGTGACCAGAGTCAGGATCACTATATGAATGTAGCCATGGTGCAGTGTGTTACCAGGCTCAGAGTTTAGTGTATTTCAAGGATCAGAGCTCAGTATAAGACCAAGATTAGGGTTTATGTTTGACCAGTGTCAGAGCTTATTATTTGGCCAGAGTCAGGGATCAGATATGACCAAGTTTAGAATCTGAGTGGATGGCTAAGGCTTAGTGTGTATGTTTATAAGTGTTTTAGTTCCTTAGTCATATTACAATAGAGCAGGAATTCATAGGTCAGTGTAGGGAATGTTGGAAATAAAGTTTCATGGTTACAAATTTTAGGTGAAACCATCCAGCTATGTTTTAAGGTTGGCTGAGCATTTCTCAGCTCCTTGCATACAAATGGAAAGATAAACTACAGTTTATCAAGGTGAAGCCACATGAGCAAAATGGTGTAAGACAAGAGAAAGAACATTTAATGTCTGCAGGAGGTGGCTTCAAATACCAAGTAAGCAGCATAAGAAGGGAAAAAGAACATGAGGTCCTGATGAATAGTGAGAAACATGTGTGGTTAGTAGATCAGAGGCCTCCATGAGGTTGACAGCTGTCAGCACAGGAACATTAGAGGGAAGGATCTGGAAGAACTGGAGGTAATGTTTCTGGTGGTGAGGGAGGGGGATGGAAGGAATGGAGTTCAATGGGTATAGTTTTTCCTAATGATAAGGGCATGACAATGGGCAAGACAGCATCAGATGGACTGGAACTTAACATTCCCGAAGAGAGAGGCTCCAGGTTGGCCAAGTCAGCATTGAAGTTGTTTAGGTTTTCATGAAGGATAAAAGGAATAAGGGAGGAGAGAAAGTTAGTGAGTATTGCATGTGACAAATATGTTGGGTGGGTGGGTCAAGATAAATCAGATTGATAGATAGCAGTGATGTGGATGGTGGGAATGGCTGTGTCATTCTCAAGGTGTAAAACAGACATCACCAAGCTAGTCCCTTATCAAACTACATACAAAACTGTCAAAACAGTAAATTCAAAGTGAAATTAGTAAGTTCTTTGTAAAGTTTCTGAGTTTTCTGGACATCTATATGCAGAGTGAGAGACATTGTCACATCCAAAATACAAGAAAGGAAGTGACTGTGGCTTTGCCATGACCGGCCAGTCTGATCGGTGTCCAAAGATGCAGTGAGAAATTGGTCTGACATAATTGTGAATTTGTTCACACTAGCTCTCTGTGAGCCTGGCTCCCTTGCCTATTAATGTTATATTTATGTGGCTTTCATCCCTCCTCTGCAGTTGGGGTCACCCCACTCTCCTTATGTTACAGAGTCTCCTTTGATGCCATTTTTGGGAATTCCATTGAGGTTAGTTTATTCTGTGACTCCTGAAACCAACCAACTCCTCTGAGTTCCAATTTGTCACAGGATGAATGAGGTCCTCCTGTATCTTGTTTTCAGATGTTAAATTCCACATCAGCATATAACCAAAAAGATGAGAAACACCAAGTGTTGGTCTAAATTGGAGAAAAGAGAACCCTTGTGCACTGTTGGTGGGAATGTAAATTGGTGCAGCCACTATTGAAAAATAGTATGGAGATTCCTCAAAAAATTAATAATAGAAATACCATATGATTCAGCAGTCCAATTCTGTGTATTTATCCAAAGATAATAAAAACACTAAGTTGAAAAGAAATATGCACCCCAATGTTCATTGCAGCATTATTTACAGTAGTCAAGATGTGGAAACACTGTATGAGTTCATTGATGGATAAATGGATGAAGAAATTGTCGGACCTCACTGTTACCCAAAAGCATCCAGGAACTGCAGATTTTGAAGCTTGGAAAACATGATTGCAAAGCCTAGAGTTTTTTGTGTCCTTGAAATTCTGTATGAATTATAATTAGTAAAATGGGGCCAATGCCCATTTTGGAGGGTGTCTGTGTATCTTAGCAAGACATGTAAATGGCCAATTTCCCAGACATTCATCAACAAGGATTTTCTGATTACCTGCTATGTGCCTTATTACTGTTGTAGGTACAAATCTCTGACCTCACAGAATATTCCACCAGAGGGTGACAAAATCTGTGTAGTAAGATACAGCAGGTCGGGAAGAAAGGGTATGAGAGGAGAATGTTCTTTTATTCAGGGTGACTAGGGAAGCCCTCCCTGACATAATTATTGAACAAAGGTCTAAAGGAAATGAGGGAGCAGGCAGGCCATGTAATTAACTGGGGGAAGAACATTGCAGGCAGATGGAACAGTATGTGTCCTGAGAGGAAAGACCATTTAGTGTATTCCTGGAATTTCAAGGAGTCTTTTGATACTGCTAAAGTCTTCATCTCAGGGTTTGACACATAGCACTCATTGTAAGCCATCTGGTATTACTATCTCTGTTTCTCCTATGACCCGTGAAGGAGGTGGGGATATCCCTATTTGCTATGGACTAAATGTTTGTGTTCTCTCAAAAATTCATACGTTGAAACCCTAGCCCCCAGTGTGGTGGTATTTGAAGTTGAGGGTGGAATCTTCATGATGGGTTTAGTGCCCTTGTACAAAAAGAGCAAAGACTTTGTCTTCCCTCTCCCTCTTTCTTTCTGTCGTGTGAGGATACAACAAGAAAGTGGTCATCTGTAAACCAGGAAGAGGGTCTTTACCATAAACCCAATTATACTGGCACCCTGATCTCAAACTTTCAGTTTCCAGAACTGTTAGAAATAGACACAAGAGGGAGGGGATATGGGGATGTATATATATATATATATATATATATATATATATATATATACACACACACATATAGTTGATTCACTTTGTTATACAGCAGAAACTAACACAACATTGTAAAACAATTATACTCCAATAAAGATGTTTTTTTAAAAAAAAGAAAGTAAGAAATTATCAATTAAGCCACCTGGTCTATGCTATCTTTTTAGTCAGCCAAGCTGACTATGACATCATTTTACAGATAAAGGATCTGAGGGTGAGAGAGGTGCCCTGAATATGCTCTCCAGCTCATACCTGAAATTCCTAACGGTGGTGTGAAAACTTCTACTTCATCATGAGAGACAGAGGGATTGAGCTTCACAGCTGGAGGGGGAACACAATCTACATTGAATTCAGCCAATCAGAAGTACAATTATCATATGGAAATCATACTCAACATAACATCTTTACTTTTGATGGAGGACAGGACTTTAGGAATGAGAAAGGAACTGGGATGCAGGAGAGAGGCATAAAGGGGAAGTGGGATGACAGTGAGAAAGAAAACACATCATGATTGGGAAGGGACCAAGGGCACTTCTGGGATACTGACAGTGGTCTACTGCTTGACCTTCAAGTATAATTGTAGACTTGTTTATTTATCCTTTCTGTTCTGTCTGATTTTGCTCATGTAGTTTGAAGCTCTATGTTTGGATATAACATAGAAAAGAAGTAATAAAAGCAAGCCGATTCTTCTATCCTAATAAAGCCCTGCTTACAATGTTTGCCTTTGCTCAGGTTCTTTGAACTTTGATTTTGAGAGTGTTCCCACAATTCCTTAATTAATAAGGGTAGTTTATAGTGCATAAACTGTTCCTACAAATAATATGTTTTATACTGAACACTTAATCTTTCAGGAGTCTAGAATATTGACATTTGCTAGGCAGAGGGTGACCAAGTGACCAGGTGCCAATAAAATCCTTGCATGCTGTATCTCTGAAGAGTATTCCTGATAGGCAAATTGTCACAAATCATGCTGGAAGGAAAAAAATGATTGATTCCACAGGGAGAGAACACTTGAAAGGTTTTTGTTGATAGATGTCTTCCAGTCTTCACTCCAGGCAACTTTTACATTTGCTAATTTTACTTTGTGTACTTTTAGTATAGTAAATCCCATCCACCTGTTTCCCTGTAGGGATTATTTCACCTGGAGCTTGCAATTACCCACTTTAGAACTTTCAGGACATGTCTATGGCCTTTGCCAATGAAGAGCTGGCCCTGTTGGACACATACCAGAAAAAGCTGAATAGAGGTGTGAGAACATCAGTCACCTGGTTTCCATAGCCTAGAACTGCCAAAATGGCAGAGTAGGAAGACACTGAGCTCACCTCCTCCTATGGGTATAACAAAATTACAACTATTTACAAACCAATTATTGATGAGAAGGACCAAAAAAACTAGAAGAAAAAATGTCTTACAACTAAAGATATAAAGAAGGAACTAAAATGAGATGGGTAGGAGCAGTGGAAATGTGGTATATTCAAGACCTATACCACCAGGTGGGTGAGCCACAAATGAGAGGATTATTACAATTGCAGAGGTTCTCCCCAAGGGGTGACTGGTCCAAGCCACAAATCGGGCTCCCCAGCCTAGAGGTCCTGCACCGGGAAGATGAGACCCCAGAATGTATGGCTTTGAGGGCCACAAGGGCTTATTTTTGGGAAAGCTAGAGGACTGTAGGAATTATAGACTCCACTCTTAAAGGGCACATACAAAATCTCACATGCTCCAGGACCCAGGGCAGAAGCAATAAGTTGAAAGGACCCTGGGTCAGATGCACCTGCTGATCTTAGAGAGTCTTCCAGAGAGGCAGGAAGCAAATGGAGCTCATCCTGGGGACATAGATGCTTCCAGCCATCATTTTTGGGAGCTTGTTTTACCTCGAGGACACTGGTGCTGGCAAGCACCATTTTGGAATCCTCCCTCTAGCTTGTTAGCACCAATCAGCCTGTCAGCACTAGTACTGGGATGCTTCAGCTCAAGCAGCTAGCTAGGTGAGTATGCAGCCCCAACCACCAGCAGGCTGGCTGCCTTAAGATGCCCTGAGTCCCCAGTCTGGCTCTGTCCACCAAAGGGATCGTGACCTGGCTCTGCATACAAGTGCATTGGCACCAGCCTCAGGACCCACAGGGCCCTGTAACTAGAGACCCTGGGATCCAGGGCCACCCACTAGTGGGTAAGAACTAAACCTGGAACCAGCCTCACCCACCAGTGTGTTGGCACCAGCCCTAGGACTCCCTGGGCTCTGACCCTGTCCACCAGCAGATCAACAAACCAACTTTGGGACCCTCAGGACCCCACAGCTAGAGACCCCAAGACCTAACTCCACCAACCCATGGGCCAACACTAGCCTCAGGACTCAGTCTCATCCACTACTGGGTAGGCAACAGCTGTGTAATGTCCTGGATCCTTCCCCCACCCACTAGCAGGGGTACTTCAGCCCCAGGACCACTGAAACCCCATAGCCTGCATTGTCAGGAGCCAGTCCACCCACAAGCAGGTGGGAACCAGACCCAGGACATCCTGGGCTCTACCCCTGCCACCAGCTGAACGCCTCAGAGAACCATACTGGGATCCAGACCCACTTACCTGCAGGTTGAAACCAGCTTTGGGATACCCCAGACCCTGCAACCAACAATGTAAGGAGCCAACACAGCCCTCTAGCAGGCCAACACTAGATCTGGGACCTTAGGCCCTGAAATCACCTACCCCAGAACACAGCTCTACCCATCAGTGGGCCAGCATTAGCTCTAGAACCCCTGGAGCTCAGCAGCCAGCTACCTCATTATCTGGTCCCACCCACCAGTGGCCAGCAGCCTCTGCACAAGGCAGGACCTGGCAACCCACTGGACCAAGGATGAGTCACTCCTACTCCTACAAGACTGCCCACATTAGTCAGCCAGCTACAACATAAGGACCCACAAAACCCATATAGGGGACAATCCTAGAGCATATAGGCGACCAGAGGTAGTTCACTGTTGGTACCCATAGGACATCTCCTACAAAAGGTCACTTCTCCAAGGTCAGGAAACATAACACTCAACCTATCAAATACATAGAAATAAAAACAGTAAATTAGGCAAAATGAGGTGACAGAGGAATACGTTCCAAATGAAGGAACAAGATAAAATCTCAGAAGAACTAAGTGAAATAGAGATAAGCAATCTACCCAAAAATAGTTCAAGCTAATTATCATAAAGATACTCAAAGAACTCAGGAGAAGACTGGATGAAAACAGTGAGAATTTAGAAGTTTCTTTTTTCTTTTTTTCTTTTTTTTTTACAAAGAGTTAGAAAATATAAAGAAGAACCAAACAGAAATGAATAATGCAATAACTGAAATAAAAAGTACAGCACAAGGAATCAACAACAGATTGATGAGTTGAAAGAAAGAAGTGGAAATCATTGAAGCTAAACAGAAAAAAGGAAAAGAATAAGAAGAAATGAAGACAGTTTAAGAGACCCCTGGGACAACATTAAGCATGCCAACACTCACATCACAGGGGTCCCAGAAGGAAAGGAGTGGGAGAAAGGGCCAGAGAACTTATTTCAAGACACAATAGCTGAAATTTTCCCTAATCTGGGAAAGGAAACAGACACCCAAGTACAGGAAGCAAACAGGATCAACCCAAAGAGAACCACAAAAAGACAGGATGTAATTAAAAAGGCAAAAAATTAAACATAAAGAGAGAATACTAAAAGCAGCAAGGGAAAAGCAACAGTGTGCATACAAGAAAACTCCCCTAAGGATATCAGCTGACTTTTCAGCAGAACTCTGGAGGCCAGAACGGAATGGCATGACATGTTTAAAGTGACAAAAGGGAAAAACCTTCAACAAAGAATACTCTACCCAGCAAGGCTTTCATTCAGATTTGATTGAAAAATCAAAAGTTTTATAGGCAAGCAAAACCTGAAAGAGTTCAGCACCAACAAACCAACTTTATAAGGAAAGTTAAAATGACTACTCTAACTTAAAAAAGAAAGGTTACAACCAGAAATATGAAAATTACAAAAGGAAAACACTCATTGGCAAAGGCAAACATACATAAATGTAGTAAATCAACCATGTATAAAGCTAGTAAGAAGGTTAAAGGATAAAACGTAGTAAAATCACCTATATCCAAGATAAGTAGTTAAGGGATACACAAAACAAAACGATGTAGAGAGACCTTCAAGATGTTGTAGGAGTAAGACGTGGAGATCACCTTCCTCCCCACAAATACACCAGAAATACATCTACATGTGGAACAACTCCTACAGAACACCTACTGAATGCTGGCGGAAGTCCTTAGACTTCCCAAAAGGCAAGAAACTCCCCACGTACCTGGGTAGGGAAAAAGAAAAAAGAAAAACAGAGACAAAAGAATACGGATGGGACCTGCACCTCTGGGAGGGAGCTGTGAAGGAGGAAAAGTTTCCACACACTAGGAAGCCCCTTCAGTGGTGGAGACGGGGGTGGTGGTGGGGGAGAAGCTTTGGAGCCATGGAGGAGGGTGCAGCAAGAGGGGTACTGAGGGCAAAACGGAGAGTTCCTGCACAGAGGATTGGTGCCGACCAGCACTCACCAGCCTGAGAGGCTTGTCTGCTCACCCACTGGGGCGGGTGGAGGCTGGGAGCTGATGGTTGGGATTCAGAGGTCAGATCCCAGGGAGAGGACTGAGGTTGGCTGCATGAACACAGCCTGAAGGGGGCTAGTGTGCCACAGCTAGCCCAGAGGGAGCCCAGGAAATTTTCTGGAACTGCCTAAGAGGCAAGAGACCATTGTTTCAGGGGACGTGAGGAGAGGAGATTCAGACCACCATGTAAACGAGCTCCAGAGATGGGCAAGAGCCACAGCTATCAGCACAGACAACAGAGACAGGTATGAAATGCTAAGGCTGCTGCTGCAGCCACCAAGAAGTCTGTGTGCAAGCACAGGTCACTATCAACACCTCCCCTCCCAGGAGCCTGTGTAGCCTGCCACTGACAGGGTCCCTTGACACAGGGACAAATTCCCAGGGAGAACACAGGGCTAGGCTCAGACTGTTGCAACTTCACGCCAGTCTCTGCCTCCGCAGGCTTGCCCCGCATTCCGTACGCCTCCCTATCCCACGCCTGAGTGAGCTAGAGACCCCAAATCAGCTGTGAGCAAAGAACAGATGCCCTCAGGTGACCTACACTCAGCGGCAGGGCCAAATCCAAAGCTGAACCCCAGGAGCTGTGTGAACAAAGAAGAGAAAGGGAAATTTCTCCCAGCATGCTCAGGAGCAGTGGATTAAATCTCCACAATCAACTTGATGTACCCTTTATCTCTGGAATACCTCAATAGACAATGAATAATCCCAAAATTGAGGCAGTGGACTTTGGAAGAAACTGTAGACTTGAGAGCCGTGTGGCTGTCAGGATCTTGTTGCTCCAGCTGGATGTCAGGCCTGTGCCTCTGAGGTGGGATAGCCGAGTTCAGGACATTGATCCACCAGAGACCTTTGGGCTGCATGTAATATCAAACAGTGAAAGCTCTCCCAGAGATCTCCATCTCAACACTAAGACACAGCTCCACTCAATGACCAGCTAGCTACGTTGCTGGACACCCTAGGCCAAACAACTAGCAAGACAGGAACAAAAACCCACCTATTAGTAGAGAGGCTGCCTAAAATTGTAATAACGTCACAGAAACGCCAAAACACACCACTGGATGCAGTCCTACCCACCAGAAAGACAAGATCTAACCTCATCCACCAGAACAGAGGCACCAATTCCCTCCACCAAGAAGACTACACAACCCACTGAACCAAACTTAGTCACTGGAGGCAGGCACCAAAAACAACGGAAATGCAACAAGGAGGAGATACAGCGATGTGAGTATATGTTTCGCTGATTCACTTTGTTGGGGGGCAGAGGCTAAGACAAAATTGTGGGGCAATTATACTCCAATGAGTATGTTAAGAAAAAAAGGGGGGGGGAACTACGAACCTCCCACCTGTGAAAAGGAGAACACAAACACAGTAAGTTAAGGAAAATGTGAAGACAGAGAAACACTAAAGAGATGAAGGAGAAAGGTAAAAACCCACCAGACCAAACAAATGAAGAGGAAATAGGCAGTCTGCCTGAACGAATTCAGAGTAATTACAGTAAACATGATCCAAAATCTTGGAAATAGAGTGGAGAAAATACAAGAAACATTTAACAAAGACCTAGAAGAACTAAAGTGCAAACAAACGAGGGAACGTTGGAAGATGGCGGAAGAGTAAGATGCTGAGATCACCTTCCTCCCCACAGATACACCAGAAATTCATCTACACGTGGAACAGCTCCTACAGAACACCGGCAGAAGACCTCAGACACCCCAAAAGGAAAGAAACTCCCCACGTACCTGGGTAGGGCAAAAGAAAAAAGAATAAACAGAGACAAAAGGATAGGGACGGGACCTGCACCAGTGGGAGGGAGCCGTGAAGGAGGAAAGGTTGCCACACACTAGAAGCCCCTTCGCGGGAGGAGACTGCGGGTGGCCGAGGGGGAAAGCTTCGGAGTAGCAGAGGAGACCGGAGCAACAGGGGTGTGGAGGGCAAAGCGGAGATATTCCCGCACAGAGGATCGGTGTCGACCGGCCCTCACCAGACCCAGAGGCTTGTCTGCTCAGCCGCCAGGACGGGTGGTGCTGGGAGCTGAGGCTCGGGTTTCGGGTTTCGGTCGGAGCGCAGGGAGAGGACTGGGGTTGGCGGCGGGAAGAGAGCCTAAAGGGGTTAGTACACCACGGCTGGCCGGGAGGGAGTCCGGGAAAAAGTCTGGACCTGCCGAAGAGGCAAGAGACTTTTTCTTCCCTCTTTGTTTCCTGGTGCACGAGGAGACGGATTAAGAGAACTGCTTAAAGGAGCTCCAGAGACTGGCACGAGGCGCGGCGAAAAGCGCGGACCCCAGAGACGGGCGTGGGACGCTGGGGATGCTGCTGCCGCCGCCAAGAGGCCAGTGTGCAAGCGCAGGTCACTGTCCACGCCCGCCTTCTGGGGAGCCTGTGCAGCCCGTCACTGCCAGGGTCCTGGGATCCAAGGACGGCTACCCTGGAAGAGCCCACGGTGTGCCTCGGGCTGGTGCAATGTCATGCCGGCCTCTGCAGCCGCAGGCTCGCCCCGCATTCGTGCCCCTCCCTCCCCCCAGCCTGAGTGAGCCAGAGTCCCCGAAGCAGCTGCTCCTTTAACCCTGTCCTGTCTGAGCGAAGAACAGAAGCCCTCCGGCGACCTACACGCAGCGGCGGGGCCAAATCCAAAGCTGAGACCCGGGAGCTGTGAGAATAAAGAAGAGAAACGGAAATCTCTCCCAGCAGTCGCAGAAGCAGTGGATTAAAGCTCCACAAACAACTTGATGTACCCTGCATCTGTGGAATGCATGAATAGACAACGAATCATCCCAAATTGAGGAGGTGGACTTTGAGAGCAAGATTTATGACTTTTTCCCCTTTTCCTCTAATTGTGAATGTGGATCTGTATGCTTCTGTGTGAGATTTTTTCTGTATAGCTTTTCTTCCACCATTTGTCCCAGGGTTCTATCCGTCCGTTTTGTTTTTGTTTTAATTAAAAAAAATTTTTTTAATAATTATTTTTTATTTTAATAACACTATTATATTTTATCATACTTTATTCTATTTTACTTTATCTTCTCTCTTTCACTTTTCCTACCTTCCCTCCTTCCTCCCTCCCTCCCTCCCTCCTTTCTTGTTTTCCTTCTTTCTTTCTTCCTACATTCTTTCTTTCTTTCTTTCTTTCTACTAATACCTTAAATGTAAATGGACTAAATGCTCCCACCAAAAGACACAGATGGGCTGAATGGATACAAAAACAAGACCCATATATATGCTGTCTACAAGAGACCGACTTCAGACCTAGAGACACATACAGATTGAAAGTAAGGGGATGGAAAAAGATATTCCATGCAAATGGATATCAAAAGAAAGCTGGAGTAGCAATTCTCATATCAGACAAAATAGTCTTAAAAATAAAGACTATTAGAAGAGACAAAGAAGGACACTACATAATGATCAAGGGTTCGATCCAAGAAGAAGATATAACAATTGTAAATATTTATGCACCCAACATAGGAGCACCTCAATACATAAGGCAAATACTAATAGCCATAAAAGGGGAAATCAACAGTAACACAATCATAGTAGGGGATTTCAACACCCCACTTTCACCAATGGACAGATCATCCAAAATGAAAATAAATAAGGAAACACAAGCTTTAAATGATATATTAAACAAGATGGACTTAATTGATACTTATAGGACATTCCATTCAAAAACAACAGAATACACATTTTTCTCAAGGGCTCATGGAACATTCTCCAGGATAGATCATGTCTTGGGTCACAAATCAAGCTTTGGTAAATTTAAGAAAACTGAAATTGTATCAAGTGTCTTTTCCGACCACAATGCTATGAGACTAGATATCAATTACAGGAAAAGATCTGTAAAAAATACAAACACATGGAGGCTGAATAATACACTACTTAATAATGAAGTGATCACTGAAAAAATCAAAGAGGAAATAAAAAAAATACCTAGAAACAAATGACAACGGAGACACGACGACACAAAACCTATGGGATGCAGCAAAAGCAGAGCTAAGGGGGAAGTTTATAGCTATACAATCCCACCTTAAGAAACAGGAAATATCTCAAGTAAACAACCTGACCCTGAACCTAAAGCAATTAGAGAAAGAAGAACAACCCCCCCCCCAAAGTTAGCAGAAGGAAAGATATCATAAAGATCAGATCAGAAATAAATGAAAAAGAAATGAAGGAAACGATAACGAAGATCAATAAAACTAAAAGCTGGTTCTTTAAGAAAATAAACAAAGCCACACTCATCAAGAAAAACAGGGAGAAGACTCAAATCAATAGAATTAGAAATGAAAAAGGAGAAGTAACAACTGACACTGCAGAAATACAAAAGATCATGAGAGATTACTACAAGCAACTCTATGCCAATAAAATGGACAACCTGGAAGAAATGGACAAATTCTTAGAAATGCACAACGTGCCAAGACTGAATCAGGAAGAAATAGAAAATATGAATAGACGAATCACAAGCACTGAAAATGAAACTGTGATTAAAAATTTTCCAACAAACAAAAGCCTAGGACCAGATGGCTTGACAGGCAAATTTTTTCAAACATTTAGCGAAGAGCTAACACCCATCCTTCTCAAACTCTTCCAAACAATTTCAGAGGAAGGAACACTCCCAAACTCATTCTACGAGGCCACCATCACCTTGATACCAAAACCAGACAAGGATGTCACAAAGAAAGAAAACTACAGGCCAATATCACTGATGAACATAGATGCAAAAATCCTCAACAAAATACTAGCAAAGAGAATCCAACAGCACATTAAAAGGATCATGCACCATGATCAAGTGAGGTTTATTCCAGGAATGCAAGGATTCTTCAGTATAGGCAAATCAATCAATGTGATACACTATATTAACAAATTGAAGGAGAAAAACCATATGATCATCTCAATAGATGCAGAGAAAGCTTTCAACAAAATTCAACACCCATTTACGATAAAAATCCTGCAGAAAGTAGGCATAGAGGGAACTTTCCTCAACATAATAAAGGCCATATATGACAAACCCACAGCCAACGTTGTCCTCAATGGTGAAAAATTGAAACCATTTCCACTAAGATCAGGAACAAGACAAGGTTGCCCACTCTCATCACTCTTTTTTTTTTAATTTTTTTAATTAGTTTCTGCTTTATAACAAAGTGAGTCAGTCATACATATACATCTGTTCCCACATCCCTTCCCTCATGCATCTCCCTCCCTCCCACCCTCCCCATCCCACCCCTCCAGGCGGTCACAAAGCACCGAGCTGATCTCCCTGTGCTCTGTGGCTGCTTCCCACTATCTATCTACCTTACGTTTGGTAGTGTATATATGTCCATGCCTCTCTTTCGCTTTGTCACAGCTTACCCTTCCCCCTCCCCATATCCTCAAGTCCATTCTCAAGTAGGTCTGTGTCTTTATTCCCGTTTTGCCCCTAGGTCCTTCATGATTTTTTTTTTTAAATTCCGTATATATGTGTTAGCATACGGTATTTGTCTTTCTCTTTCTGACTTACTTCACTCTGTATGACAGACTCTAGGTCTATCCACCTCATTACTAATAGCTCAGTTTCGTTTCTTTTTATGGCTGAGTAATATTCCATTGTATATATGTGCCACATCTTCTTTATCCATTCATCCGATGATGGACACTTAGGTTGTTTCCAGCTCCGGGCTATTGTGAATAGAGCTGCAATGAACATTTTGGTACATGTCTCTTTTGGAATTATGGTTTTCTCAGGGTATATGCCCAGTAGTGGGATTGCTGGGTCATATGGTAGTTCTATTTTTAGTTTTTTAAGGAACCTCCATACTGTTCTCCATAGTGGCTGTACCAATTCACATTCCCACCAGCAGTGCAAGAGTGTTCCCTTTTTTCCACACCCTCTCCAGCATTTATTGTTTCTAGATTTCTTGATGATGGCCATTCTGACTGGTGTGAGATGATATCTCATTGTAGTTTTGATTTGCATTTCTCTAATGATTAATGATGTTGAGCATTCTTTCATGTGTTTGTTGGCAGTCTGTATACCTTCTTTGGAGAAATGCCTATTTAAGTCTTCTGCCCATTTTTGGATTGGGTTGTTTGTTTTTTTGCTATTGAGCTGCATGAGCTGTTTATAAATTTTGGAGATTAATCCTTTGTCAGTTGCTTCATTTGCAAATATTTTCTCCCATTCTGAGGGTTGTCTTTTGGTCTTGTTTATGGTTTCCTTTGCTGTGCAAAAGCTTTGAAGTTTCATTAGGTCCCATTTGTTTATCTTTGTTTTTATTTCCATTTCTCTAGGAGGTGGGTCCAAAAGGATCTTGCTGTGATTTATGTCATAGAGTGTTCTACCTATGTTTTCCTCTAAGAGTCTGATAGTTTCTGGCCTTACATTTAAGTCTTTAATCCATTTTGAGCTTATTTTTGTGTATGGTGTTAGGGAATGATCTAATCTCAAACTTTTACATGTCCCTGTCCAGTTTTCCCAGCACCACTTATTGAAGAGTCTGTCTTTTCTCCACTGTACATTCCTGCCTCCTTTATCAAAGATAAGTTGGCCATATGTGCGTAGGTTTATCTCTGGGCTTTCTATCCTGATCCACTGATCTATCTTTCTGTTTTCATGCCAGTACCACACTGTCTTGATTACTGTAGCTTTGTAGTAGAGTCTGAAGTCAGGGAGCCTGATTCCCCCAGCTCCGTTTTTCGTTCTCAAGATTGCTTTGGCTATTCGGGGTCTTTTGTTTTTCCAAACAAATTTTGAAAATTTTTGTTCTAGTTCTGTGAAAAATGCCAGTGGTAGTTTGATAGGGATTGCATTGAATCTGTAGATTGCTTTGGGTAGTAGAGTCATTTTCACAATATTGATTCTTCCAATCCAGGAGCATGGTATATCTCTCCATCTATTTGTATCATCTTTAATTTCTTTCATCAGTGTCTTATAATTTTCTGCATACAGGTCTTTTGTCTCCTTAGGTAGGTTTATTCCTACATATTTTATTCTTTTTGTTGCAATGGTAAATGGGAGTGTTTTCTTGATTTCATTTTCAGATTTTTCATCATTAGTGTACAGGAATGCCAGAGATTTCTGTACATTAATTTTGTATCCTGCTACTTTACCAAATTCATTGATTAGTTCTAGTAGTTTTTCGGTAGCATCTTTAGGATTCTCTATGTATAGTATCATGTCATCTGCAAACAGTGACAGCTTTACTTCTTCTTTTCCAATTTGGATTCCTTTTATTTCCTTTTCTTCTCTGATTGCTGTGGCTAAAACTTCCAAAACTATGTTGAATAAGAGTGGTGAGAGTGGGCAACCTTGTCTTGTTCCTGATCTTAGTGGAAATGGTTTCAGTTTTTCACCATTGAGGACAATGTTGGCGGTGGGTTTGTCATATATGGCCTTTATTATGTTGAGGAAAGTTCCCTCTATGCCTACTTTCTGCAGGGTTTTTATCATAAATGGGTGTTGAATTTTGTCGAAAGCTTTCTCTGCATCTATTGAGATGATCATATGTTTTTTCTCCTTCAACTTGTTAATATGGTGTATCACATTGATTGATTTGCATATATTGAAGAATCCTTGCATTCCTGGAATAAACCCCACTTGATCATGGTGTATGATCCTTTTAATGTGCTGTTGGATTCTGTTTGCTAATATTTTGTTGAGGAGTTTTGCATCTATGTTCATCAGTGATATTGGCCTGTAGTTTTCTTTCTTTGTGACATCCTTGCCTGGTTTTGGTATCAAGGTGATGGTGGCCTCGTAGAATGAGTTTGGGAGTGTTCCTTCCTCTGATATTGTTTGGAAGAGTTTGAGAAGGATGGATGTTAGCTCTTCTCTAAATGTTTGATAGAATTCGCCTGTGAAGCCATCTGGTCCTGGGCTTTTGTTTGATGGAAGATTTTTAATCACAGTTTCAACTTCAGTGCTTGTGATTGGTCTATTCATATTTTCTATTTCTTCCTGAGTCAGTCTTGGCAGGTTGTGCATTTCTAAGAATTTGTCCATCTCTTCCAGGTTGTCCATTTTATGGGCATAGAGTGGCTTGTAGTAATCTCTCATATCTTTTGTATTTCTGCAGTGTCAGTTGTTACTTCTCCTTTTTCATTTCTAATTCTATTGATTTGAGTCTTCTCCCTTCTTTTCTTGATGAGTCTGGCTAATGGTTTATCAATTTTGTTTATCTTCTCAAAGAACCAGCTTTTAGTTTTATTGATCTTTGCTATCATTTCCTTCATTTCTTTTTCATTTATTTCTGATCTGATTTTTATGATTTCTTTCCTTCTGCTAACTTTGGGGTGTTTTTGTTCTTCTTTCTCTAATTGCTTTAGGTGCAAGGTTAGGTTGTTTATTCGAGATGTTTCCTGTTTCTTAAGGTGGGCTTGTATTGCTATAAACTTCCCTCTTAGAACTGCTATTGCTGCATCCCATAGGTTTTGGGTCGTCGTGTCTCCATTGTCATTTGTTTCTAGGTATTTTTTCATTTCCTCTTTGATTTCTTCAGTGAGCACTTCGTTATTAAGTAGTGTATTGTTTAGCCTCCATGTGTTTGTATTTTTTACAGCTCTTTTCCTGTAATTGATATCTAGTCTCATAGCATTGTGGTCAGAAAAGACACTTGATACAGTTTCAATTTTCTTAAATTTACCAAGGCTTGATTTGTGACCCAAGATATGATCTATCCTGGAGAATGTTCCATGAGCACTTGAGAAAAATGTGTATTCTGTTGTTTTTGGATGGAATGTCCTATAAATATCAATTAAGTCCATCTTGTTTAATGTATCATTTAAAGCTTGTGTTTCCTTATTTATTTTCATTTTGAAAGATCTGTCCATTGGTGAAAGTGGGGTGTTAAAGTCCCCTAGTATGATTGTGTTACTGTCGATTTCTCCTTTTATGGCTGTTATTATTTGCCTTATGTATTGCACTCTCACCACTCTTATTCAACCTAGTTTTGGAAGTTTTAGCCACAGTGATCAGAGGAAAAAAAGGAAATAAAAGGAATCCAAATAGGAAAAGAAGAAGTAAAGCTGTCACTGTTTTCAGATGACATGATACTATACACAGAGAATCCTAAAGATGCTACCAGAAAACTACTAGAGCTAATCAATGAATTTGGTAAAGTAGCAGGATACAAAATTAATGCACAGGAATCTCTGGCATTCCTGTACACTAATGATGAAAAATCTGAAAATGAAATCAAGAAAACACTCCCATTTACCATTGCAACAAATAGAATAAAATATCTAGGAATAAACCTACCTAAGGAGACAAAAGACCAGTATGCAGAAAATTATAAGACACTGATGAAAGAAATTAAAGATGATACAAATAGATGGAGAGATATACCATGCTCCTGGATTGGAAGAATCAATATTGTGAAAATGACTCTACTACCCAAAGCAATCTACAGATTCAATGCAATCCCTATCAAACTACCACTGGCATTTTTCACAGAACTAGAACACAAAATTTCAAAATTTGTTTGGAAAAACAAAAGACCCCGAATAACCAAAGCAATCTTGAGAACGAAAAATGGAGCTGGAGGAACCAGGTTCCCTGACTTCAGACTATACTACAAAGCTACAGTAATCAAGACAGTGTGGTACTGGCACAAAAACAGAAAGATAGATCAATGGAACAGGATAGAAAGCCCAGAGATAAACCCACGCACATATGGTTAACTTATCTTTGATAAAGGAGGCAGGAATGTACAGTGGAGAAAGGACAGTCTCTTCAAAAAGTGGTGCTGGGAAAACTGGATAGGGACATGTAGAAGTATGAGATTAGATCATTCCCTAACACCGTACACAAAAATAAGCTCAAAATGGATTAAAGACCTAATGTAAGGCCAGAAACTATGAAACTCTTAGAGGAAAACACAGGCAGAACACTCTATGACATAAAGCACAGCAAGGTCCTTTTGGACCCACCTCCTAGAGAAATGGAAAGAAAAACAAAGATAAACAAATGGGACCTAATGAAACTTCAAAGCTTTTGCACAGCAAAGGAAACCATAAAGAAGACCAAAAGACAACCCTCAGCATGGGAGAAAATATTTGCAAATGAAGCAACTGACAAAGGATTAATCTCCAATATTTATGAGCAGCTCATGCATCTCAATACCAAAAAAACAAACAACCCAATCCAAAAATGGGCAGAAGACTTAAATAGGCATTTCTCCAAAGAAGATATACAGACTGCCAACAAACACATGAAAGAATGCTCAACATCATTAATCATTAGAGAAAGGCAAATCAAAACTACAGTGAGATATCATCTCACACCAGTCAGAATGGCCATCATCAAGAAATCTAGAAACAATAAATGCTGGAGAGGGTGTGGAAAAAAGGGAACACTCTTGCACTGCTGGTGGGAATGTGAAATGGTACAGCCACTATGGAGAACGGTATGGAGGTTCCTTAAAAAACTAAAAATAGAACTACCATATGACCCAGCAATCCCACTACTAGGCATATACCCTGAGAAAACCATAATTCAAAAAGAGTCATGTACCAAAATATTCATTGCAGCTCTATTCACAATAGCCCAGAGATGGAAACAACCTAAGTGTCCTTCATCGGATGAATGGGTAAAGAAAATGTGGCACATATATACAATGGAATATTACTGAGCCATAAAAAGAAATGAAACTGAGCTATTTGTAATGAGGTGGATAGACCTAGAGTCTGTCATACAGAGTGAAGTAAGTCAGAAAGAGAGAGACAAATATCATATGCTAACTTATATCTATGGAATTTAAGAAAAAAAAATTCATGAAGGTCCTAGGGGTAAAACAGGCATCAAGACACAGCCCTAGTTGAAAATGGACTTGAGGATATGGGGAGGGGGAAGGGTAAGCTGTGACAAAGCGAGAGAGAGACATGGACATATATACACTACCAAACGTAAGTTAGATAGATAGTGGGAAGCAGCTGCATAGCACAGGGAGATCAGCTTGGTGCTTTGTGACTGCCTGGAGGGGTGGGATATGGAGGTTGGGAAGGAGGGAGATACAAGATGGAATGGATATGGGAACAGATGTATATGTATAACTGATTCACTTTGTTATAAAGCAGAAACTAATAAAATCCTTTAAAAAATAAATAATGTGCAAACAAACAATGATGAACAACACAATAAATAAAATTAAAAATTCTCTAGACGGAATCAATAGCAGAGTAACTGAGCCAGAATAATAGATAAGTGACCAGGAAGATAAAATAATGGAAAATATACCAGAGAGCAGAATAAAGATAAAAGAATGAAAAGAATTGCGGACAGTCTCAGAGCCCTCTGTGACATTAAATGCACCAACATTCGTATTATAGGGGTCCTAGAAGAGGAAGAGAAAAAAAAAGGGACAGATTACAGTTGAAAATTTCCCTATAATGAGAAAGGAAATAGTCAGTCAAATCCACGAAGCACAGAGAGTCCCATACAGGATAAACACAAGGAGAAACACGCCAAGACACATATTAATCAAATCATGAAAAATTAAATACAAAAAAATATTAAAAGCAGCAAGGGAAAATCAGCAAATAACATACAAGGGAATCCGCGTAAGGCTGACAGCTGACCTTTCAGCAGAAACTCTGCAAGCTGGAAGGGAGGGGCAGGACATATTTAAAGTGATAAAATGGAAAAATCTACAACCAAGATTATTCTACCCAGCAAGGATCTCATTCACATCCAATGGAGAAATTAAAAACTTAATAGAAAAGTAAAAGCTAAGAGAATTCAGCACTACCAAACCAGCTTTACAACAAATGCTAAAGGAACTTCTCTAGGCAGGAAACACAAGAGAAGGAAAAGACCTACAATAACAAACCCAAAATAATTAACAAAATGGTAATAGGAGCAAACATATCAATAATTACCTTGAATGTAAATGGATTAAATGCTCCAACCAAAAGACATAGACGGGCTGAATGGATACAAAAACAAGACCTGTATATCCACTGTTTACAAGAGACCCACTTCAGACCTAGGGACACATACAGACTGAAAGTGAGGGGATGGAAAAGATATTTCATGCAAATGGAAATTAAAAGAAAGCTGGAGTAGCAATATGCATATCAGAACAAATAGGCTTTAAAATAAACACTATTACAAGGGACAAAGATAGACACTACATAATGATCAAGGGATCAATTCAAGACGAAGATATAACAATTGAAAATATTTATGCACCCAACATAGGAGCACTTCAATACATAAGGCAAATTCTCACAGCCACAAAAGTGGAAATCGACAGTAACACAATCATAGTAGGGAACTTTAACACCCCACTTTCTCCAATGGACAGATCATCCAAAATGAAAATAAATAAGGAAACATAAGCTTTGAATGATACATTAGACAAGATGGACATAATTGATATTTATAGGACATTCCATCCAAACGCAACAGAATACACCTTCTTCTCACATGCTCATGGAACATTCTCCAGAATAGATCATATCTCAGGCCACAAATTAAGCCTTGGTAAATTTAAGAAAATTGAAATTGTATCAAGTACCTTTTCCAACCACAGAGCTATGAGACTAGATATCAATTACAGGAAAAAATCTGTAAAAAATACATACACATGGAGGCTAAACAATACACTAGTAAAGAACCAAGAGATCACTGAGCAAGTCAAAGAGGAAATCACAAAATACTGAGAAACAAATGACAATGAAAACACAATGACAGAAAAGCTATGGGATGCAGCGAAAGCAGTTCTAAGACAAAGTTTAAAGCAACAGAATCGTACCTCAAGAAAGAAGAAACATCTCAAATAACCAACCTATCCTTGCACCTAAAGCAATTACAGAAAGTCAAAAATACCCAATGTTAGTAGAAGGAATGTAATCATAAAGATCAGATCAGAAATAAAAGAAAAAGAAACAAAGGAAACAATAGCAAAGATCAATAAAACTAAAAGCTGGTTGTTGAGAAGATAAACAAAATTGATATACCATTAGACAGACTCGTCAGGAAAAAAAAAAAGGGAGAAAATTCCAATCAATAGAACTGGAAATGAAAAGGGGGAAGTAACAACTGGCACTGCAGAAATACAAATGATCATGAGAGATTACTACAAGCAATTATATGGCAATAAAATGGTCAACCTGGGAGAAAGGGAGAAATCCTTACAAAAGCACAACATTCTGAGACTGAACCAGGAAGAAATAGAAAGTATAAACATACCAATAACAAGCACTGAAATTCAGACTGTGATTAAAAATCTTCCAACAAACAAAAGCCCAGGAACAGATGGCTTCCCAGGCAAATTCTATCAAACAATTAGAGAAGAGCTAACACCTATCCTTCTCAAACTCTTCCAAAATATAGCAGAGGGAGGAACACTCCCAAACTCATTCTATGAGGCTACCATCACCCTGATACCAAAACCAGACAAAGATATCACAAAGAAAGAAAACTATAAGCCTATATCACTGTTGAACATAGATGCAGAAGTCCTCAACAAAATACGAGCAAACAGAATCCAACATCACATTAAAAGGATCATACACTATGATCAAGTGGGGTTTATCCCAGGAATGCAAGGGTTTTTCAATATACGCAAATCAATTCGACCATCTCAATAGATGCAGAAAAACTTTTCGAAAAAATTCAGCACCAATTTATGATAAAAACCCTCCAGAAAGTAGGAATACAGGGAACTTACTTCAACATAATAAAGGCCATATATGACAAACCCACAACCGACATCGTTCTCAATGGTGAAAAACTGAAACCATTTCCTCTAAGATCAGGAACAAGACAAGGGTGCCCACTCTCACCACTCTTATTCAACCTAATTTTGGAAGTTTTAGCCACAGCAATCAGAGAAGAAAAGGAAATAAAAGGAATCCAAATTGGAAAAGAAGAAGTAAAGCTGTCACTGTTTGCAGATGACATGATACTATACATAGAGAATCCTAAAGATGCTACCAGACAACTACTACAGCTAATCAATGAATTTGGTAAAGTAGCAGGATACAAAATTAATGCACAGAAATCTCTTGCATTCCTATGCAGTATTGATGAAAAATCTGAAAGAGAAATTAAGGAAACACTCCCATTTACCATTGCAACAAAAAGAATAGAATACCTAGGAATAAACCTACCTAAGGATACAAAATACCTGTATGCAGAAAATTATGATACTGATGAAAGAAATTAAACATGATGCAAACAGATGGAGAGAGATATACTATGTTCTTGGATTGGAAGAATCAACACTGTGAAAATGACTCTATTACCCAAAGCAATCTACAGATTCAATGCAATCCCTATCAAACTACCAATAGCATTTTTCACAGAAGTAGAACCAAACATTTCACAAGTTGCATGTAGACACCTGAGACCCCGAATAGCTAAAGCAATCTTGAGAAAGAAAAATCGAGCTGGAGGAATCAGGCTCCTGTACTTCAGACTATACTATAAAGCTACAGTAATCAACACAGTATGGTACTCTCATGAGAACAGGAATATAGATCAATGAACAGGATAGAAAGCACAGAGATAAACCCATGCACATATGGTCACCTTGTCTTTGATAAAGGGGGCAATAATATACAATGGAGAAAATACAGCCTCTTCAATAAGTGGTGCTGGGAAAACTGGCCAGCTCTATGGAAAAGAATGAAATTAGGACACTCCCTAGCACCATACACAAAAATAAACTCAAACTGGTTTAAAGACCTAAATGTAAGGCCAGACCCTATAAAACTCTTAGAGGAAAACATAGGCAGAACACTCTATGACATAAGTCACAGCCAGATCCTGTTTGACCCACCTCCTAGAGAAATGGAAATTAAAACAAAAATAACTAAATGTGACCTAATGAAGCTTAAAAGCTTTTTCATAGCAAAGGGATCCATAAACAAGGCAAAAAACAACCCTCAGAATGGGAGAAATTATTTGTAAACGAAGTAACCAGAAATGGGTTAATCTCCAAAATATACGAAAAACTCATGCAGCTCAATATGAAGAAAAAAAACAAACAAACACTGAATCAAAAAATGGTGGAAGCTCTAAATAGACATTTCTCCAAAGACGACTTACAGATGGCCAAAAAACACATGAAAATATGTTTAACATCACTAATTATTAGAGAAGTGCAAATAAAAACTGCAATGAGGTATCACCTCCATGCCAGCCAGAATGGCCATCATCCAAATTCTACAAACAATAAATCCTGGAGAAGGTGTGGAGGAAAGGGAACCCTCCTACTCTGTTCGTAGGAATGTATAATCGTACAGCCAGTATGGAGAACAGTATGGAGGTTCCTTTAAAAACTAAAACTAGAGCTACCAAATGATTCAGGATTCTCACTCCTGGCCATATATCTGGAAAAAAAACATGTTTCAAAAAATTATATACCCTCCAATATTCATTGCAGCATTATTTACAGTAATGAGGACATAGAAACAACCTAAATGCCTATCAACAGAGGAATGGATAAAGATGATGTGGTACATATATACAATGGAATTTTACTCAGCCATAAAAAGGAATGAAATAATGTCATTTGCAGCAATATGGACGAACCTAGAAATTGTCATACTGAGTGAAGTAAGTCAGACAGAAAAAGACAAATATCATATGATATAACTTATATGTGGAATCTAAAAAATATAAAAGGTGCAAATGAACTTATCTATAAAACAGAAATAGAGTTACAGATGTAGAAAATAAACTTATGTTTGCCAGGGTGTAAGGAGTGGGGGAGGGATAAATTGGAAGCTTGAGATTGACATATACACAGTACTATATAGGAAATAGATAACTAATAAGGACCTACTGTATAGCACAGGGAACTCTACTCAGTACTCTGTAATGGCCTATATGAGAAAATAATCTAAAAAAGAGTGGATATATGTATATGTATAAGTGATTCACTTTGCTGTACACCTGAAACTAACACATTATAAATCAACTATACTCCAATAAATTTTTTTTTAAAGTTAGATTGCTCTTCGAGTTATTTCTATTTTCTTGTATATGTAGTTATCACTATAAATGTTTCTTTCAGAATGTTTTTTGCTTTATCTTATGAGTTTTGGTGTGTTTGTCCATTTACATTTGTTTGAAGATAGTTTTTGATTTCCCTATACGTTTGTGTTTTTACTCATTGGGTGATCAGGAGTGTGTTAATTCCCCATATGTGTGAATTTTCCAGTTTTCCTCTGGTTATTGATTTCTAATTTCATAGCATTGTGGTAAAAAAAAAGATGCTTAGTATGATTTTAATCTTTTTCAATTTGCTAAGCCTCGTTTTGTGACCTAACGTATCTATTTTGGAGAATGTTCTGTGTGTGCTTGAATGTTTATTGTGGTACTATTGGATGTTACATTGTCTATATTTATGTAAAGTCCATTTGGTCTAAATTATAGTTCAGGTACCATGATTATTTATTGATTTTCTCTATGGATGATTTTTCTGTTCTTGAAAGTGGAGTATTGAAGTTCCCTACTATTATTGTATCATTATCTAGTTTCCCCTTCTTAGGTGTTGGTATACATTTTCTTTCTTTTTTTTTTTTTTTGGTCACGCTGTGGTGCAGCTTGCAGGATTTCAGTTCTTAGTTCCCCTACCAGATCCCCAGCAGTGAGAGTGTCAAGTCCTAACCACTGTACTACTAGGGAATTCCCAAGTATTTCCTTAATATACTTAAGTGTTCCAAATTTTGGTGCATATGTATTTGCAGTTGTTATTTTATTTTGATGAATTGACCCTTTTATCATTACAGTAAGTCCCCTACATATGAACGAGGTCCATTATGAGGGTGCATTTGTAAGTCCAATTTGTTCATAAGTCCAACAAAGTTAGACTAGGTACCCAACTAACACAACCCGCTATATAGTACTGTACTGTAATAGGTTTATAATACTTTTCACACAAATAAAACAAACAAACAAAAAAGATAAATAAACCAGTTTTAATCTTACAGTACAGTACCTTGAAAAGTACAGTAGTACAGTACAACAGCTGGCATACAGGGCCTGGCATTTAGTGAACAGGCAAGAAGAATTACTGACTGGAGGAGGGAGGCAAGGTGGAAGATGGTAAAGCTGAAGGATCATCAGCAACAGGAGATAGAGGGCAAACAGCAATTTCACTCACACCTGACGTTGATGGAATGCACGTTCGCATCTTTGAAAGTTCGCAACTTGACATTTCATGTGTAGGGGACTTAATGTATATAACAAACTTTGTTTTTTTTACAGTATTTTACTTAAAGTCTATTTTTTTCTAATAAAAGTATAGCTATCCCTTCTCTCTTTTGGTTTCTTTTTGCATGGAATAGCTTTTTTCATTCCTTCACTTTCAGAGTATGTGTGCCTTTAAAGCTTACATGAGTCTCTCAAAGGCAGTGGACTCGGGACTTTTTTTCCATTCAACCATACTATGACTTTTAATTTAAGCATTTAATTCATTTACATTTAAAGCTATTATTTTATATGTAAGGGTTTACTAATGCCATCTTGTTTTCTTGCTTTGTAGTTCCCTTGTTCTGTTCTTCCACTCTTGCTGTCTTCCTTTTCAAATTGATAATTTTGCATAATACAATTTTGATTTATTTCCCTTTAACTTTTGTGTATCTACTATACTTTGCTTTGTGATTACCTTGACGCATATATCAAACACCTTATAATTATAATAATCTCTTTTAAGCTGATAATAATTCGCTTTCATCATATACAAAAACGTTACACTCTTCTTTCCTCCCATATTTTGTTTTCAATGTCACAATTTATATCTTTTTATATTTTGTATCCATTAAAAATTATTTTAACTATAGCTATTTTTAATACCTTTGTATTTTAACACTTATCCTAGAATTAAGTGATTAACACACCACCACATTACAGTTTAGAATATCTGAAGTTAACTAAATACTTACCTTTACCAGTGTGTTTTATATTTTCATGTTTTCATGATACTGGCTAGGATCCTTCTATTTCAACTTGAAGAACTCGTTTCAGCATGTTTTTGTAAGGCAGGTCTAATGGTGATGAATTCTAGCAACGTCTATTCTTATCCACCACTCCATTGCTATTTTTTCTTTGTTTTTTTTTCTTCCAGTTTTATTGAGATATAATTGACATACAGCACTGTATAAGTTTAAGGGGTACAGCATAATGATTTGACTTAATACATCCTGACGTGATTATCACAATAAGTTTAGTGAACATACATCATCTCATATAGACAAAGAATAAAGAAATAGAATTCCCTATGATGAGTACTCTTAGGATTTATTCCCTTAAAAACTTTCATATTATAACCTAGACCAGTGTTAATTATATTTATCATGTTGTACATTATATCCCTAGTACTTAGCTAACTTAAAACTAGAAGGTTGTACCCCTTTGACTGCCCTCCGATAACCAAAAATCTGATCGCTTTTCCCATGAGGTTTTCTTTGAAGTATAATTGACCGACAACACTGTGTTAGTTTCTGTTACAAGATATAGTGATTCGAAATTTCTATACACTTCAAAATGATCACCAAGATAAGACTACATAGCATTGGTCACCATTAAAACATATTACATAATTATTGACTATATTCCCCACACTATACATTTCATACTGGTGACTCTATTTTGCAACTGGAAGTTTGTACCTCTTTATCTCCTTCACCCATTTCTTTTCTCTTACCACCCATCCTCTCAGGGAAACACCTGTTTTGTTTTTTCTCTGTATCTATAACTGTTTGTTTGTTCACTGGTTTTGATTTTAGATTGCACATATAAATGAATCATACAGTGTTTGTGTTTATCTGACTTATTTCACTTAACATAATACATTCTAGGTCCATTCGTGTTGTCTCAAATGACAAGATTTTATTATTTTTTTATGTCTGAGTAATATTCATATATATATATGTATATATATATATAACTTCTCTTTATCTATTCATTTATTGATGGGCACTTAGGTTGCTTCCATATCTTGACTATTGTGAATAATGTTGCAATGAACATAGAGGTGAATATATCTTTTCTAATTAGTGTTTTTTTTTTCAGATAAATATCCAGGAACGGAATTACTGTGTTATATGGTAGGTCTATTTTCAATTTTTCTGAGGAATCTCCATAGTGGCTGCACCAATGAACATTCCCACCAACAGTGCACAAAGGTACCTTCTGTCCACATCCTCACCAAGACTTTTTCTTGTCTTTTTGATAAAGGCCATTCTTTTTTAAAAATTTTTTTTAACATCTTTATTGGAGTGTAGTTGCTTTACAATGGTGTGTTACTTTCTGCTGTATTACAAAGTGAATCAGCTATATGTATACATATATCCACATATCTCCTCCCTTTTGCATCTCCTTCCCACCCTCCCTATCCCACCCCTCTAGTTGGACATAAAGCACCGAGCTGATCTCCCTGTGCTATGCAGCTGCTTCCCACTAGCTAACTATTTTACATTTGGTAGTGTATATATGTCAATGCCACTCTCTCACTTCGTCCCAGCTTACCCTTCCCCCTCCCCATGTCCTAAAGTCCATTCTCTACGTCTGCATCTTTATTCCTGTCCTGACCATAGGTTCTTCAGAACCATTTATTTTCCTTTAGATTCCATATATATGTGTTAGCATACAGTATTTGTTTTTCTCGTTCTGACTTACTTCACTCTGTATGACAGTCTCTAGGTCCATTCACCTCACTACAAATAACTCAATTTCATTTCTTGCTATGGCTGAGTAATATTCCATTGTATATATGTGCCACATCTTCTTTATCCATTCATCTGATAATAACTATTCTGACAGGTGTGACATGATATCTCACTGTGGTTTTCATTTGCATTTCTTGATGATTACTGATGTTGAGCGTTTTTTCATGTGCCTGTAGGCCATTCATATGTCTTCTTTGGAAAAATGTCTATTTAGATCCTCTACACATTTTCAATCAAGTTTTTAAAAATTTTTGAATTATATGAGTTCTTATATTTTAGATATTAACCCCTTATCAGATATATTGTTTGCAAATATCTTCTCCCATTCAATTGGCAGGATTTTCATTTTTGTTTATAGTTTACTTCACTGTGCAAGAGCTTTTTCGTTTGATGTAGTCCCATGTATTTATTTTTACTTTTGTTTCCCTTTCCTGAAGAGATGCCTCCAAAAATACTAAGACTAATATGAAAGAGTATTTTGCATATGTTTTCTTCTAGAAATTTTATGGTTTGAGGTCTTACATTTAAGTTTTTATTAAATTTATTTTTGTGTATGCTGTGAGAGAGTTTTCCAGTTTGATTCTTTTGCATGTAGTTGTAGTTGTCCAATTTTGCCAAAACAATATATTTAACAGGCAGTCTTTCCCCCATTTTAAATTTCTGCCTCCTTTGTCATAGATTAATTGCCCATATAAGTCTGGGTTCATTTCTGTGCTTTCTATTCTGTTTCATTGATCTAAGTGTATGATTTTGTGCCAGTACCATACGGTTTTGTTTACTGTAGCTTTGTAGTATAGTTTGAAATCATGGAGCATGATTCCTCCAACTTTGTTCTTCTTTCTCAAGATTGTTTTGACTCTTAGGGTCTTTTGTGTTTCCATACAAATTTTAGAATTATCTGTTCTAGTTCTATGAAAATTGCTATTTTGATAGGGATTGCATTTAATCTGTACAATGCCTTGGGTAGTATGGCCATTTTAACATATTAATTCTTCCAGTGAATAAACACAGTATATCTTTCCATCTGTCTGTGTCGTCTTCAACTTATCACATCAGTGTATAATAGTTTTCCAAGTACAAGTCTTTTATCTCTGCAGTTAGATTTATTCCTAGGTATTTTATTCTTTTAGATGTGATTGTAAGTAAGGTTGTTTTCCAAATTCCTCTTTCTAATAGTTTGTTTTTAGTGTATAGAAATGCAAGAGATTTCTGTATATTACTTTTCTGTCATGCAAATTTACCAAATTCATTGATGACTTCTAGTAAGTTTTGGTGGCATCTTATTGATTTTCTATGTATAGTATCATGTCATCGGCAAGCAGTGACAGTTCTACTTCTTCCTTTCCAATCTGGATTCCATTTATTCTTTTTTTGTCTGATTGCTATGGCTAAGACTTCCAATACTGTGTTGAAAAAATATAGTGCATACTTATAATGCTCCAGATCTTAGAGGAAATGATTTCAGCTTCTTACCATTGAGTATGATGTTAGCTGTGGGTTTGACATATATGACCTTTATTATGCTGAGATATTTTCCCCCCTTACCCCCTTTGAATGTTGATTTTTTTCAAAAGCTTTTTCTACCTCTATTGAGCTAATCATATGGTTTTCAGGCTTCAATTTGTTAATGTGGTGTATCACATTGATTTATATGTGGATGTTAAACCACACTTGCATCCCTGGGATATATCCTACTTGATAGTGGTGTATTGTCCTTTTAATGTACTGTTGAATTCAATTTGCTAATATTTTGTTGAGGAGTTTTGCATCTATGTTTATCAGAGATATTGGCTTGTAATTTTATTTTATTTATTTTTTGGTCATATCTCTGTCTGGTTTTGGTATCAGGGTGATGCTGCCCTTGTAGAATTAGATCATAAGCATTTCTCACATTTCTCCCAGGACTTTTTTGGAATAGTTTGAGAAGGATCAGTGTTAACTCTTCTCTAAATGTTCCATAGAATTCACCTGTGAAGCCATCAGTCCCTGGACTTTGGTTTGTTGGTAATGGTTTTATTAATGATTTAATTTCATTACTGGTACTTGTTTTGTTCATATTTTCTATTTATTCCAGGTCAAACTTGGGAGATTGTACATTTATATGAATTTGTCAATTTTTTTCTCGGTTGCCCATTTTATTGCTATATAATGTTCATGGTAATCTCTTATGATCCTTTGTATTTCTCTGGTATCATTGCAATATCTTCTCTTTCATTTCTGATTTTATTAATTTAGTCTCTCTCTTTTTTTCTTGATGAGTCTGGCTAAAAGTTTATCAGTTTTGTTTATCTTTTCAAACCACCAGCTTTTAGTTGCATTGATCTTCTCTATCACTTTTTTAAGTCTCTATTTCATTTATTTCTGCTCTGATCTTTATTTCTTTCCTTCTACTAACTTTGGATTTTGTTTGTCTTCTTTTTCTAATTCCTTTACACGTAAGGTTAGATTGTGTAGTATATCTGAGATGTTGCTTGTTTCCTGAGGTAAGCTTGTATTGCTGTAAACTTCCCTTTTAGAACTGCTTTTGCAGTGTCTCATAGATTTTGGATGGTTGTGTTTTGTTTTCATTTGTCTCCAAGTATTCTTGATTTCCTCTTTGATTTCTTCATTGATCAAGTTTTGTTTAGTAACATATTGTCTAACCTCCATGTGTTTGTGTTTTTGTAGCTTCTTTTTCTTGTCATTGATTTCTACTCTTATAGTGTTGTGGCCTAAAAAGATGCTTGATATGATTTCAAACTTCTTAAACTTACTGAGGCTTTTTTGTGGCCTAGCATGTGATCTATCCTGGAGAATGTTCCATGTACATTTGAAAAGAATGCATATTCTACTGTTTTTGGATGGAACGTTCTCTATATGTCTATTGATTTCATTTGGTCCAATGTGTGCTTAATGTGTTAAAGTTCCCTACTGCTATTGTGCTACTGTCATTTTATCCCTTTATGCCTGTTAATATTTGCTTTACGTATTTAGGTGCACCTAAGTTAAGTGCATGTATATCTTCTTCTTGGATTGATCCCTTGATTATTATGTTATGGCCATCTTTGTCTCTTGTTACAGCCTTTGTTTTGAAGTCTATTTTGTCAGATATTATTGCTACACCAGCTTTCTTTTTGTTTCTATTTGCATGGAGTACTTTTTCCATCCCTTCAATTTCAGTCCATGTCTGTCCTTAGATCTGAAAGGAGTCTCTTGTAGGCAGCATATATATATTTTAATCAGTTCAACCATTCTATGTTTTTTGATGGGAACATTTAGTCCATGTACATTTAAAGTAATTATTTATAGTTATGTACTTATTGTCACCTTGTTAACTGTTTTGGGGTTGTTTTTGCAGTCCCTTCTTGTTCCTTTCTTCTTTTACTCTCTTCCTTCGTGATTTTATGACTACCTTTAGTGTTTTGTTTGTTCCTTTCTCTTTTGTGTGTGTATCTATTATAGATTTTTGATTTATGGTTACCATGGGGTTTACATATAGCTATATATCATTATTCTAAGCTGCTGATCTCTTAAGATCAAACACGTTTTAACAACTCTGAATTTTACCATTTTTGACATATTTTACATTTTTCTTTTTGTGTATCTTTACTTATTGTGAATATCAATAGATGATTTTACTACTTTTGTGTTTTACCTGCCTACTAGCTAATTTACTACCTTTATTGTATATTTGCCTTTAGCCTTGAGCTTTTTCCTTTTGTAATTTTCATATTTCTAGTTGTGGCCCTTTCTTTTTTGCTTAGAGAAGTCTCTAAAATTTCTTGTAAAGCTGGTTTTGTGGTGCTGAACTCTTTCAGCTTTTCTTGTCTGTAAAACTTTTGATCTTTCCTTCAAATGTGAATGATAGCCTTGCTGGGTAGAGTGTTCTAGCTTGTAGGTTTTTCCCTTTGATCACTTTAAATATATTGTGCCATTCCCTTCTGGTCTCCAGAATTTTGCTGAAAAGACAGGTGAGAGCTTTATGGGAGTTCCCTTCTATGTAACATGCTTTTCCTCTTGCTGCTTTTAATATTCTCTCTTTATTTGTATTTATTCCATTTTAATGTGTGGTCCTCTTTGGGTTGACTCTCTGTGCTTCCTGGACATGGACGTCTGTTTCCTTTCTCAGGTTAGGGAAATTTTCAGCTATTATGTCTTCAAATGCTTCCTGCCCCTTTCTTTCTCTATTCTCATTCTGGGACCCCTATAATGCAAATATTAGTATGCTTGATATTGTCCCAAAGGTCTGTTAAACCGTCCTCATTTTTAAAATTCTTTTTTTTCCTTTTTCTTTATCTTCAGCTTGAGTGATTTCCACTGTTTTTTCTCAGTTCACTAATACAGTCCTCCCTATCATCTAATCTAGTGTTGATTCCTTCTAGTGTATTTTTATTGCAGTTATTGTATTTTTCAGCTCTGTTTTGTTCTTCTTTATATATTCTAATTCTTTATTGAACTTTCACTGCATTCCTCCATTCTACTCCGGAGTTTTTTCAGCATCTTCATAATCACTAGCTTGAACTCTTTATCAGGTAAATTGATTATCTCCACTTCACTTAGTTTTTCTACTGGGGTTTTATCTTTTTCCTTCATTTGGATCATATTCCTCTGTTGCCATTTTTTTCTAAATTTGCTGTTTTTATTTCTATGTATTCAGCAGGTTGGTTACTTTTCTGATATTGGAGAAGTGGCCTTTTTTAGGAAACATCCTATGTATCTTAGCAGCACACTCCCTTCTGGTCAACAGAACTTTATGCTCTAAGGGTCCTCTATGTGGGCCATGTGGGCCATTCTGTTGTAGTGGGATGACTATTGTGGTCACTCTGGTGTGCATGGTTGGCCCCTGGTCTGGTTGGTTGTCAGGCCCTGAATTGTGCAAAGGCTGCTGGCCACTGGCAGGAAGACCCAGGTCATAAGGCAGCTGCTGGGGCGCCCTGGGAAACTCCAGGGCTAGTGCTTGCCCACAGGTGAGCAGAGCTGGGTTCTGGATTGGGTGGTTGTGGGACTGGGGATCCTGGACCTAGGGCTGGCCTGTTAGTGGGTGTGTCTGCTTCCTGACATGGCTGGCTGCATGATCTGGTGTGTCCCAAAGCTGATATCATTCCATGGGTGGATGGGTCTTGATCTCCGGATGTCTGAATTGGGCCAGGGTATCTTGGAACTAGTGTCAGCCTGTTGGTGGGCAGCCTAGGGGGTCCTGAGGACAGTACTTGCTTACTGATGGGCTGAGCCATGTCCCAGGGTCTCTGTGTGTAGGACTCTGAAGTCCCAAAACTGGTGTTGTCATGCTGTTGGGTGTTGCCAGTTGTTGACACAGCTGGCTGAGGGGCCTGGGGTGTCCCAAAGCTTGTATTGGTCCTCTGATAGGTGGGGTCAGATAGTAGGGCAGCTGGCTGAGGGGCCCAAGGTGTCCCAGAGTTGGTATTGACGTGCTGCTGGATTGGGCCTTGGCCCAGGAGATCCTGAGTCTGGTGTCTACCCACTAATGGGTGAGGCTGGTCTCAGGGCTAGTGTTGGTATGCAGGGTTAGCTTCTGAGCTCCCAGATGGACAGGACCATGTCCCATTCAGCTGAGATATCAGAGGATCTTAAGGCAGCAGGCCTGCAGGTGAGTGAGGCTGTGTTCCCTCCTGGCTAGTTGCTTGCTCTGAGGCATCCCAGTACTGATGCAAACAAGCTGGTAGGTGGAGCCAGGTTCCAGTGCTAATAAGCTAAAGGAGTTCAAAATGGCCCTTGCTAGTCCCAGCATCCTTGTGGTACAACGAGCTCCCAAATTTGGCTGCCGCCAGTGTCTATGTCCCCAGAGTGACCTGCTGCCTCTCTGGGAGGCTTTCCAAGATCAGCAGTTGGGACTGACTCAGGATCTTTCAAATTACTGTTTCTTCTCTGGCTCCTGAAGCATGTGAGATTTTGTGTGTGCATTTTAAGAGTGGAGTCTCTTTTTGTCATAACCCTGTGGATCTTCCAAAAGTAAGCTCCACTGGCCTTCAAAGGCAAATGTGCTGGGGGCTCATCTTCCTGGTGCAAGACCCCTGGGCTGGGGTACTCAATGTGGAGCTTAGACCCCTCGATCCTTGGGGAGAATATTTGTAATTTTAATTATCCTCTCATTCGTGGGCATTGACTATACCACAACCCCTACCCCCCTCCCATCTCACTGTGGTTCCTTCTTTATATCTTTATTTAGTTGTAGATCTTTTCTGCTAGATTCCAGGCTTAATCATTAATCCTTGCTCTGTAAATAGTTGTAATTTTGGTGTGTTCATAAGAGGAGGTGAGCTCAGAGTCATCCTAGCTGCCATCTTGGCTGTACACTTTTAAAGAATAGATCCTAAGTCCCCACATCAAAAAGGGAATGATAATTATATTATGGGAAAGAAGAGTTAGGTAACACCATACAATTGTAATCATATATTTTAATATATAAATGTATGTACAGTATTGCAATATAGAAATGTGTCCATTCAAACATATTGTACAACTTAAACTTACACAATGATATATGTCAATTATATTTCAATTAAAAAAATGAAACCACCAAATAAGTAATTCAGAGATTGAAAAGAAGACACAGTAGAGGACAGCTGAAAGCGATGTATGGAGGAAAAAAATATTATCAGCAGTGTTGAAACACCTAAATAATCAGCTACAAAAGCTACAATCCTCTATTGCCTGAGTAGTAGACGAAAGTTCTGTCCACTAAATACACTTGACTCTCCTACGTCCTGAACCTGATAGAATTGTACTTCAGTAGCCACTTAAAATTAAGGATGGTCACACAAACTGATTTCCAATGAAATATGGGCAAAAGTGATTTGTGCCACTTCTGGAGAGAAGCCTTTCAGAGAAGGAGCATTATGTATCACATTCCTTTTCTTCCTAACACGGTGACTTACAAAGTTACACTAGTGAGGTTCTCTCAGCAAAGGACCCTGAGTGAGAACAATGTCCCACTAAAAGTGGACATATAATGTGAGCATAAAAACACTTGTAAATTGTTTAAAGACACTGAGAGGTATTTGTAATAGCATCATAATCTGCCTCATTCTTATATACCTGAACTACTGCAAAAAAATTTTAATTGATACTATGTCTTATTATTAGGCATCCCTAAACCAAATAATTCCCTACATCATGAACAGAGAAAAGTTTAAGAGTCAGATATGATTCACTCACCTGTTTAAAACTCCATAACTTTACTTTTAGACTTTTAGTTTGAAAGACTCTCGATTTCTCCCTACTGCCTTTTGCGCAATGCATAACACATTTTAAAAACATCTTTATTGAAGTATAATTGCTTTACAATGTTGTGTTAGTTTCTGCTGTATAACAAAGTAAATCAGCTATATGTATACATATATCGCCATATACCCTCCCACTTACAGCTCCCTCCCACACTCCCTATCCCACCCCTCTAGGTGGTCACAAAGCACTGAGCTGATCTCCCTGTGTGAAGCAGCGGCTTTCCACTAGCTATCTATTTTACATTTGGTAGTGTATATATGTCCATGCTACTCTCTCACTTCATCCCAGCTTACGCTTCCCCCACCCCATGTCCTCAAGTACATTATCTACGTCTGCGTCTTTATTCCTGTCCTGCCCCTAGGTAAATCAGAACCATTTTTTGTTTTAGATTCCATATATATGTATTAACATATGTTATTTGTTTTTCTCTTTCTGACTTACTTCACTCTGTATGACAGACTCTAGGTCCATCCACCTCACTACAAATAGTTCAATTTCATTTGTTTTTATGGCTGAGTAGTACCCCATTGTATATATTTGCCATATCTTCTTTATCCATACGTCTGTCGATGGACACTTAGGTTTCTTCTGTGTCCCGGCTATTGTAAATACTGCTGTAATGAACATTGTGGTGCATGTCTCCTTTTTAACTATGGTTTTCTCAGGGTATATGCTCAGTAGTGGGATTGTTGGGTCATATGGTAGTTTTATTTTTAGTTTTTAAGGAACCTCCATACTGTTCTCCATAGTGGCTGTATCAACTTACATTCCCACCAAGAGTGCAGGAGGGTTCCCTTTTCTCCATTAATTGCTTATCCAATGCTTTGCTTTTGTAGTCACTTAGGTAATGAAA
The DNA here is from genome assembly GCF_964165515.1 of Mesoplodon bidens. Lineage (NCBI taxonomy): Eukaryota > Metazoa > Chordata > Mammalia > Artiodactyla > Ziphiidae > Mesoplodon > Mesoplodon bidens. Next base: position 92,652,772 of record NC_138163.1, on the reverse strand, counting down.
TCAGATTGGCCCTGATGGCTATGTAAGCCTCATCCAGGAGTATTTCTTCATAACAATGTTCTGGGCCCCTATCCAAGATCACTAAGGACTAGAACAACACAGACTGCATATAGCAAGAAAGTCTGTGTAAAATATCCCCTCCATCATCAACTGAGAATATATGGTAAAAAGAAAGTGAAACGCTTTTTTATAACATCCAGGCTATTAAACTTCTAAATGTCATAAATATTAACTCCCAGTAACCGTGGAATAGGTGCAATTGGCCTGCAGGTAAGACTCAGCCTAAGATCCGTCCAGAATTCTGATCACTCTGAGGTGAGGAGTGGGGTTATGCTCACCTGGGATTCCCTCAGTTGCCTGTTACTTCCAATCCTTTACACAAGCAGTCCTTGAACGTTCAGACTGCTCCCACACCTCAGTCCTAGTACTGTGATAAGGGTTTGGGCTATAATAACAAACAAACCTGGGCTCAAACCCAGGCCAAACAACTTAACTCTGATGTTGAGAAGTTGTATATTCCAGTTAAGTCTAACATGACTCATCTGCAGAATTATGGGCATAATAGTAAATATCTTATAGGGTTATGGTGGGGATTAAGTGCAATGGTGTATGCAGAATGGCAGGCACAGAGAAGCTGTTCAAGAAATGGTCCCAATTATTACATATACACTACTCCCATTCCTCTCTGTATCAATGCTTCTTACCTATGTAAGGGGCCTATGAGTCAGTCAGGTTTCCACATCTACAAGACATAAATGAGAGTGCTCACCATTCAAGAAAGTTGTGAGGCACTGCCAGCATCCCACGATCCAGGGACAACTTCCCCAGGAGAACACACGGTGCACCTCAGGCTGGTGCAACAGCATGCCAGCCTCTGTCACCACAGGCTCGCCCCGCATTACGTACACATCCCTCCCCAAGGCCTGAGTCAGCCAGAGCCACTGAATCCGCTGCTTCTTTAACCCTGTGCTGTCTGAGAGAAAAACAGATGCGCTCAGTTGACCTACACACAGAGGCGGGGCCAAATCCAAAGCTGAACCCTGGGAGCTGTGCAAAAAAAGAAGAGAAAGGAAAATCTCTCGCAGGAGCCTCAGGAGCAGTGGACTAAACCTCCGCAATCAACTTGATGTACGCTGCATCTGTGGAATACCAGAATAGACAATGAATCATCCCAAATTGAGGAGTGGAATTTGGGTGGAATGATATATATATATTTTTTCCCTTTTTCTATTTTTCTGAGTGTGTATGTGTATGCTTCTGTGTGTGATTTGGTCTGTATAGCTTTGCTTTTACTATTTGTCCTAGGGTTCTGTCTGTCTGTCTTTTTTGTTGTTTTTTTTTTTTTAGTATAGTATTTAGTGCTTTTTATCATTGGTGGATTTGTTTTTTGGTTTGGTTGCTCTCTTCTTTCTTCCTTTCATTTTTTAATATTTAAAAAATTAATAATTATTTTTTATTTTATTTTATCTTCTTCTTTCTTTCTTTCTTTTTTTGTTTCTCACTTTTATTCTGAGTCATGTGGATGACAGGCTCTTGGTGCTCCAGCCAGGCATCAGGGCTGTGGCTATGAGGTGGGAGAGCCAAGTTCAGGTCATTGGTCCACAAGACACCTCTCAGGTGCATGTAATATCAAATGGCAAAAATCTCCCAGGGATCCAAATCTCAACGCCAAGACCCAGCTACACTCAACGACCAGCAAGCTCAACTGCTGGACACCCCATGACAAACAAATAGCAAGACAGGAACACAAACCCACCCATTAGCAGAGAAGCTGGCTAAAATCATAATAAGGCCACAGACACCCCAAAACACACCACCAGACATGGACCTGCCCATCAGGAAAACAAGATCCAGCATCATCCACCAGAACACAGGCACTAGTCCCCTCCACCAGGAAGCCTACACAACACACTGAAAGAGCTTAGCCACTGGGGGCAGACGCCAAAAACAACGGGAGCTACAAACCTGCAGCCTGTGAAAAGGAGACCCTAAACACAGAAAGTTAAGCAAAATGAGAAGACAGAGAAACACACAGCAGATGAAGGAGCAAGGTAAAAACCCACCAGATTTAACAAATGAAGAGAAAATAGGCAGTCGGCCTGAGAAATAATTCAGAATAATGTTAGTAAAGATGATCCAAAATCTTGGAAAAAGAATGGAGAAAATAAAAGAAACATTTAACAAGGACCTAGAAAAACTAAAGAGCAAACAAACAGTGATGAACAACACAATAAATGAAATGAAAAATTCTCTAGAAGGGATCAATAGCAGAATAACTGAGGCAGAAAAACTAAGTGACATGGAAGATAAAATAGTGGAAATATCTCTTGCAAAGCAGAATAAAAAAAAAGAAAAGAAAAGAATTGAGGACAGTCTCAGAGACCTCTGGGACAATATTAATGCACCAATATATGAATTACAGGAGTCCCAGAAGAAGAAGAGGAAAAGACAGGGACTGAGAACATATTTGAAGAGATTATAGTTGAAGACTTCCTTAAGATGGGAAAGGAAATAGTTAATCAAGTCCAGGAAACACAAAGAGTCCCATACAGGATAAATCCAAGGAGAAACCTGCCAAGACACATATTAATCAAACTATCAAATATTAAATACAAAGGAAACATATTAAAAGCAGCAAGGGAAAAACAACAAAAAAACATACAAGGGAATCCCCATAAGGTTAACAGCTGATCTTTCAGCAGAAACTCTGCAAGCCAGAAGGGAGTGGCAGGACATATTTAAAGGGATGAAGGGGAAAAACCTGCAACCAAGATTACTCTACCCAGCAAGGATCTCATTCAGATCCGACACAGAAATTAAAATCTTTACAGACAAGCAAAAGCTAAGAGAACTAAGCACCACCAAAACATTTTTACAACAAATACTAAAGGAATTTCTCTAGGCAGGAAGCACAAGAGAAGGAAAAGACCTACAATAACAAACCCAAAACAATTAAGAAAAGGATAATAGGAACACACATATTGATAATTACATTAAATGTAAAAGGATTAACGGTTCCAAGCAAAAGACATAAACTGGCTGAATGGAAACAAAAACAAGACCTGTATATATGCTGTCTACAAGAGACCCACTTCAGATCTAAGGACACATACAGACTGCAAGTGAAGGGATGGAAAAATATATTCAATGCAAATGGAAATCAAAAGAAAGCTGGAGTAACATTTCTCATATCAGACAAAATAGACTTTTGAACAAAGACTATTACAAGACACAAAGAAGGACACCACATAATGATCAAGGGATCAATCCAAGAAGAAGATCTACCAATTGTAAATATTTATGCACCCAACATAGTAGCACCTCAGTACATAAGGCAAATACTAACAGCCATAAAAGGGGAAAATGACAGTAACACAATAATAGAAGGGGACTTTAACACCCCACTTTCCCCAATGGGAGGATCATCCAAAATGAAAATAAATAATGAAGCACAAGCTTTAAATGATACACTAAACAAGCTGGACATAATTGATAATTATGGGACTTTCCATCCAAAAACAATAGAATACACTTTCTTCTAAAGTCCTCATGGAACATTCTCCACCATAGATCATAACTTCGGTCACAAATCGAGCCTGGGTACATTTAAGAAAATTAAAATCATATCAAGTAACTTTTCCGACCACAACGCTTTGAGACTAGATATCAATTACAGGAAAAAATCTGTAGAAAATACAAACACAGGGAGGCTAAACAATACATTACATAATAACCAAGGGATCACTGAAGAAATCAAAAGACACCTCGAAACAAATGAAAATGAAAACACGACGACCCAAAGCCTATGGGATGCAGCGAAAGCAGTTCTAAGAGGGAAGTTTATAGCAATACAATCCTACCTTAAGAAACAAGAAACATCTCAAAAAAACAACCTATCCTTACACCTTAAGCAATTAAAGAAAGAAGAACAAAAAACCCCCACAGTTAGCAGAAGGAAAGAAATCATAAAGATCAGATAACAAATAAATGAAAAAGAAATGAAGGAAACTATAGAAAAGATCAATAAAATTAAAAGCTGGTTCTTTGAGAAGTTAAACAAAATAGAAAAAGCATTAGACAGACTAATCAAGAAAAAAAAGGGAGAAGACTCAAGTCAATAGAATTAGAAATGAAAAAGGAGAAGTAACAGCTGACACTGCAGAAATACAAAAGATCATGAGAGATTACTACAAGCAACTCTAAGCCAATAAAACGGTCAACCTGGAAGAAGTGGACAAATTCTTAGAAATGCACAACCTTCCGAGACTGAACCAGGCAGAAATAGAACATATGAACAGAACAATCACAAGCTCTGAAATATAAACCCTGATTAAAAATCTTCAGACAAACAAAAGCCCAGGACCAGATGGCTTCACAAGCGAAGTGTATCAAACATTTACAGATGAGATAATACCTATTATTCTCAAACTCTTCCAAAATATAGCAGAGGGAGGAACACTGCCAAACTCATTCTATGTGGCCCCCATCACCCTGATACCAAAACCAGACAAGGATGTCACAAAGAAAGAAAACTACAGGCCAATATCACTGATGAACATAGAAGCAAACATCCTCAACAAAATACTGGCAAACAGAATGAACAGCACATTAAAAGTATCATACACCATGATCAAGTGGGGTTTATCCCAGGAATGCAAGGATTCTTCAGTGTATGGAAATCAATCAATGTGATGCACCATATTTAAAAAGTGAAGGAGAAAAACTATATGATCATCTGAATAGATACAGGCAAAGCTTTCAAAAAAATTCAATAGCCATTTATGATAAAAAAAACAATAAACCTCCAGAAAGTATGCATAACGGGAACTTACCTCAACAAAATGAAGGCCATATATGACAAACCCACAGCCAACATCATCCTCAATGGCAAAAAACTGAAACCATTTCCACTACGATCAGGAACAAGAAAAAGTTGCCCACTCTCACCACTATTATTGAACATGGATTTGGAAGTTTTTGCCACAGAAATCAGAGAAGAAAAAGAAATAAAAGGAATCCAAATTAGAAAAGAAGAAATAAAGATCTCACTGTTTGCAGATGACAACATACTATAGATAGAGAATCCTAACGATGCTACCAGAAAACGCCTAGAGCTAATCAATGAATTTACTAAACTAGCAGGATACAAAACGAATGCAAAAAAAATCTCTTGCATTCCTATAGAGTAATGATGAAATATCTGAAAGTGAAATTAATAAATCACTCCCATTTACCACTGCAAAAAACAATAAAATACATAGGAATAAACCTACCTAGGGAGACTGATGAAAGCAATTAAACATGATACAAATAGATGGAGAGATATACCATGTTCTTGGATTGGAAGAATCAATATTGTGAAAATGACTCTACTACCCACAGCAATTTACAGATTCAGTACAATCCATATCAAACTATCACTGGCAGTTTTAACAGAACTAGAACAAAAAGTTTCACAATTTTTATGGAATCACAAAAGACCCCGAATAGCCAGAAAACATTGAGAAAGAAAAACGGAGCTGGAGGAATCGGGCTCCCTGACTTCAGACAATACTACAAAGCTACAGTAATCAAGACAGTATGGTACTGGCACAGAAACAGAAATACAGATTAATGGAACAGGATGGAAAGCACAGATATAAACCCATGCACATATGGTTACCTTATCTTTGATAAAGGAGGCAAGAATATACAGTGGAGAAAAGGCAGCCTCTTCAATAAGTGGTGCTGGGAAAACTGGACAGCTACACGTAAAAGAAAGTAATTAGAACACTCCCTAACACCATACACAAAAATAAACTCAAAATGGATTAAAGACGTAAATGTAAGGCCAGACACTATTAAACTCTTAGAGGAAAGCATATGCAGAACACTCCATGACATAAATCACAGCAATATCTTTTTTGACCCACATCCTAGAGAAATGGAAATAAAAACAAAAATAAACAAATGGGACCTAATGAAACTTAAAGGCTTTTGCACAGCAAAGGAAACCATAAACAAGACAAAAAGAAAACCCTCAGAATAGGATAAAATATTTGCAAATGAAGCAACAGACAGAGGATTAATTTCGAAAATTTACAAGCAGCTCATGCATCTCAATATCAAAAAAACCAAACAACCCAATTCAAAAATGGGCGGAAGAGCTGTACAGACATTACTCCAAAGAAGATATACAGATTGCCAGCAAACACATGAAAGAATGCTCAACATCACGAATCATTAGAGAAATGCAAATCAAAACTACAATGAGATAACATCTCACACCAGTCAGAATGGCCATCATCCAAAAATCTACAAATAATAAATGCTGGAGAGGGTGTGTAGAAAAGGGGACCCTCTTACACTGTTGGTGGGAAGGTAAATTGATACAGCCACTATGGAGAACAGTATGGAGGTTCCTTAAAAAACTAAAAGTAGAACTACTATACGACCCAGCAGTCCCACTACTGGGCATATACCCTGAGAAAACCATAATTCAAAAAGATTCATGTACCACAATGTTCATTGCAGCTCTATTTTTAATAGCCAGGATATGGAAGTGTCCATCGACAGATGAATGGATAAAGAAGATGTGGCACATATATACAATGCAATATTACTCAGCCATAAAAAGAAATGAATTTTAGTTATTTGTAGTGAGGTGGATGGACCTCGCATCTGTCATAAAGAGTGAAGTAAGTCAGAAAGAGAAAAACAAATGCCATGTGCTAACACAGATATATGGAAACTAAAAAAAAAATGTCATGAAGGACTTAGGAGCAAGACAGGAATAAAGACCCAGACCTACTAGAGAATGGACTTGATGGGGAGGGGGAAGAGTAAGCTGGGACAAAGCAAGAGAGTGGCATGGACATATATACACTACCAAATATAAAATAGATAGTTAGTGGGAAGCAGCCGCATAGCACAGGGAGATCAGCTCAGTGCTTTGTGACCACCTAGAGGGGTGGGATAAGGAGGGTGGGAGGGAGCAAGAAACAAGAGGGAAGAGATAATGGCATATATGTATATGTATAACTGATTCACTTTGTTATAAAGCAGAAAATAACACACCATTGTAAGGCAATTATTCTCCATAAAGATGTTTTTAAAAAAAAAGAAAGTTGTGAGGATTAAATTAGATAATGTATGCCAAGTCCTTACCAGACAGGTACTATGTTAATGATTTAAACCAGAGGGACCCATGTTGGAACCTCTACACAGAGACAGAAACAGAGAGGTGAGTGTGCCCCTGTGAATGGATGGTCACCTTCATGCCTATGTGCACACAGGTGTGCATACACACTGGGGGACTGAGTCCACAAGGTCTTCCACTCCCTAGTCAGTACAAGCTCAGTACCTGGGCAATCCTGGGTCTGAATGTCAAATACACTGTGGCTCTGGCTAGAGATGCTGTGGTAGGAAGGTAAGTTGCCTCAATTCCACATTCATTCATTCATTCATTCATTCAATCCATCTGGTGTCACTTTTTGAAGACTTTCTATGGACCACCAGGTGCCAGTGAGCTAGCAAGGAACCAGATGCAACATCTGCACTGTTTATTCTGGTGGTGAACAGTGAGTGGTGACACCTCTCAGGAGGAACTTCCTATGACTACATGCAAGATATAGTTGGATAAGGAGAATGGAGGTGGCATAAAGCCAGGAAGGAGAATGCTGCATAAATCTCGATAAGAAACCCTGTAAGGGAAGGTGTGTGGAAATTGGAATGGCCTCATTTATGATTCAGAGGAGAAAATTAAAATATCAGTGGAATCAGGGAAGTGGGTCAAAAATCCTGACTCCATCACCTGTCAGGGATTGGATATAAGTCCTCAGATGCCTCAGATGCTTCATATCTACATTGGGCATCCTACTGAGAGTGACCAATTATTTTTTACTGTGAGACAATGCACAATAAAAATAGCAGAAGGAAGTTACTTATTATTGACATTATGAATAATAATATGCCAGAGCTAAGATACATGTTGAGGAAAGAAATGCAACAATTGTTAATTGGCTAAAATTAAGCAACATTTCAGTTAACAGCTGGGGAACTTCACTGTGACTGCATACTTAGGTTATTTTCTGGAGGGTGATATTCCACCTCACCCTCAGAGTCATCCCCACCCTTAAACAGAAAGCACGAAGGATGAGGATTCCCCATAGAAAAATGTTTGGGCATGTCCAGAAGTAGCCAAGGAGGGACCCTAAAGTCTACGAGTGGCACGCACCTTGGGCTCACAAGAGGACACAGGCAGATTTCATGGGCGTGATACTTGGCACCTTCTGTTCAGATTATCACTGATGTCACTTGAGGCGATTCGACACCCTGAAGACCCCACAGAACCTCAGGGTGAATTTTAGGAAGCACCATCACTCCTGTGATGATGTGGAGTCAACTAATGGACTCACTTTGGGGTTTGTGGTGGGGGGACTTGTGATTCTGAGAAAAGTGTAGGAAACCCAGTATGGAGTTACCCTTGTTTAAGGAGAGAATTTCCTCCAAGGTACAAATGCCATGGATGATATCTAGTCTTCCCACAATTCTGAGGACTGGCTGCACCCTGCTCTATTCTGTGCCCAGTGTGCTGGGAGAGGCTGAGCATTAGCAAGGCTTCTGCAGGCATCTGAATTGCAATGATCCTACAGAGAGTAAACCTAACAAAGGCCATCCCCTCTCCCCCTAAAGGCCAAGCACCTAAGAGAAGAGCAAGGCAGCCAACCCACTGCTTCTCCAGCATCCCTAATCTCATAACTTACCCAAGCCAGAACCCTGGGAGGCCCAGTTAACCTGTTTCTTCCCCTCACTACCCAGACCCAAGCAATCCTCAAGGCTTATTGATTTGGTCTTCTAATCAGCTCTGGTATCCATTCCCTTCTCTCCATCTTCACTGTCATCACTCTATTTCAGGCACCACTATCATTAGCCTAGATGAAGGCAATAGCCTCTAATGAGGTCTTCCATCCACCCCTCCCACCTCCCTCAGAGTCCAGTCTCCACACTGCAGCCAAAGAGGCTTTGCTAAATCACTGATCAGAACTTATCAGTCGCTTGTTGGAAAGCATTCAGTGATTTCCCATTTGGGTGGCTTTGGGATAATATTCAACCACCCTTATGCATCATAGAATTATTTAAGATTCAGGAAAAGTCATAAATCACCTTGATTTTGACTGAAGTAGAAGGAAGATTTTAATTATTCATCAAAAATCCTGATCATAAACTTGGCTCTCATACTCAACTGGATATACTGCTCATTTAAGAAAAAAATTCTAGTGAACAACTGATTGAACTGTTATTTCAGCATTGTTTGCAGAGGGGGAAAATACTTTGGAGACACAGGGTACAAGGCCAACAGATGGATGCCTGAAAAGATTATGGTAAAACCACTGCAAGGAACATCATTCAGCCATTATAATGAAAGACTTACAGGTATGAGTTGAGCAAATTTTATTGTTGATTAGCAAAAAGAATGAAGTGAAAATTCTATATAGAAGGATCTAATTTTTATAAATGAAGCAAAGCAGAAATCTATGTGGTCTATGTAAACACATCCATGCAGACACACCCAGTAAGTCCACTCTTAAATGGTGACCCTAGAGATATTCACATATTCTCAGGGAATAGGTACACAAAGACTGATAAGAGCATTGTTTTTTGTTTGTTTGTTTGTTTTGTTTGTTTTTTTCTGGAGAAATAGAAACTGCAAAAGTCTGGGTCATCAGGGGAAAGATAAATTGCAATTACTGTAAGAAATAGTGTACAAACATGAAAATGACCTAGAGCTACATTTATCAACTTGCAAAAAGATTTTTTAAAAATCCTATATAATGTGTATGAACACAGAAATAGATAGCAAATATGTACAACTTGTCCTGGGTATAACAGTTGTTAAATTCATGATAGCAGATGCCACTGAAGAAGGAGAGAGTGGTGTGGGTCTGGGAAGAGGTAAACAGGGTGTTTTATCATATCTGTAATGCAAAGGTTAGGACAAGGTAGGGCCTAATTTTTAAATTTGACACAGCAGGGCACTGGTTATGCAGGTGTTTGTAATATTAATTTTATTCTTGTCCCTATGTTTGTGATTAATTTGCAGTAAAAATATTCTATTCTCAAACCCAGCAAACAATCCTCATAAGTAATCACATGGCTTTTGTTTCATGACTGTAGGAGTGCACATGCTGTAGACTTCCTTGCAAGACCCTAATTCTTGAAAACTGTAAAATAATTCCATGCCTGCAGTGTGAAATGATTCAGAGAAGTGATTCTTCAACAGACCAGAAATAGTGAGGAGCCCAGCCCCTGAATGAGGGACATCAGATAGGGTAAGACTCACTTGTTCAAGTAGCGGTGGCCCACAGTCTGTGCAAGCATTGTTGCTAATGGAGAGACTGGCCCAAGGGTGCTCTGTGCCCTTGGGGAGGTGCTTGCTGGAATCAGAACAGGGCCTACAGACAACTGAAAGATGATCAGTTACAGCGGTGGGAGTAGTGTGGATTGAACCCTGCATTTCCCTCTCTATCCCACCCACAGCACTTACGACCAGGTGGTGGCTTGGCAATGTCTGCCCAGGTTAGAGCAATGCCTAACGAAACTTGGTCATATAACCAGGACAGTGCCTGGGATAGGGGGGTTAGTAGACAGCCCCAGAGAAGAACAAGGTGCATCAACACCCACAAGAATTGCTGCCAAGGTATCCAGCCCAGTCTCGTATCCCTCCCAAGTTCCTCCCAGTACTTTCACTGAAAATATGACAATAATATAAATTCACCTCAATGAGTAGTCACAGTTCTTATTCATTAGGCACTCCGCATGAGTGAGGCACACATATGACTTGTGTATTAGTTTCCTTCTGCCGATGTAACAAATTACCACGAATTTAGTGGCTTAAGGCAATCAAATTTAATATTTTACAGTTCTGGGGGTCAGAAGTCTAAAATGTGCCTGCAGGTCTGTGTTCCTCCTGGAGGCTCAAGGGGAGAATCCATTTCCTTGTCTTCTTCAGCTTCCAGAGGCGGCCTACTTTCCTGGGCTCATACCCTCTTCCTCCATCTACAAGGCCAGCAATGTAGCATCTTCTCTCCTCTTTGATCTCTGCTTCCATCCTTACATCTTTCACTGAATCTAACTCTACTGTCCCCCTTCTATAGGGACTCTCTGTTTCCCTTGGGCCCACCCAGATAGTCCAGGATAATCCTCCTCTAAAGATCCTGAACTTAATCACACCTGCAAAATTCCCCTTTGCCATATAAGGTAGCATATTCACAGATTCTGGGTTTAGGGGCGTGGATATCTTTGAGAACCAGGGGGCCATTTTCAACCTACCTCATCTTGCATGAGATATTTCCCTTTAATCTTCACAACACCACTATGGTCTGCTTATTCACAGATGGAGACACTGAGCCTTAGAAAGGTTAAATAACATGCTGGACTTGACACAGCTTGGAAGGGGCAGAGCCAAGTATGGAAAACCTAGTAAGGTGAGTGAGGAGCCTTGTCTTGCCCTTCTACACATCTGTGTCCCTTTTCTCATCTCCTTCCCTTCTGCTCCTATCCCAAGGGAGCGAGAACACTCCCTTCCATGTTAAGCCTCCTGGCACCACCAAACGTGTGCTCAGGTGGAGCAGCTGTGAGGTGTGCGATGGCAGAGGTTGGAGCTTAGAAATCTGAAGATGTGAGCCCCAATACTGACATTCAACAGCAGTACTGTGATCTTGGGCAAGAGAGTTAATCTCTCTCTAGCTTCACTAGTGATTGGAGGTTGTTGTAAAGATTCCAGTTTGGAGGTAGTTTAGGCACATAGCCTGCCACAGCAATGTTAGCTTCCCTCCTCTCTTTGTACTTCTCAGGCCCTCACAAGTCAGCCGCCCTTCCTTTGTCATGTCCTACTTACTCTAGACAGACCTGTGGTCCACAATGTCCCAAGGCATGGTTTTACGAGTTCCTCCTGTTACTATCATGCCTGGCAACATTCTTGCTATTAAAAACACTGTGTTTCTTGACTAATAACCTCTGTGGTCTGTCTTACATAAATGTGATTTCTGTTAAGCTTTTGGGAACACTGAGAGTAGCTCACAACCTAAAGCCTGTTCCTGATTACTCCTTTGAGGAAATCTGTTGAGAGCCACAGCCCTAGGTTGTACACTGCTTAAGGATAGGCTCTGATCTTCCTGGGTGCTATGCAGAGCTGCCTCGTCCTTGTTGTGGGTTGGAACAAAGGTTCACTAAAATGAATGGAGTGACAGGGAAATGGCATCCCTCCTCAGTCAGCTGGTTGGTGGACAGAAGGTAATGCAGCAACAAGCATACACTACCCCAAGTTCGTTAATGGTGAGGCTTCGCCAACGGGAGGTCTTGGTAGGCTCTGGGTATAAAGAAAACTTGAGTTAGAAAGTAACCCCTGGGAAGAAAATTAGTTTGCTGGATTGCATTCCCATAAAACCCCATCAGAAAGGAGAAGCTTTTGGAAACAATATGGGTGATTCTGCAATCCTCTTGTCACACAGATTCCCAAACAGCAAACACAAAACATATAAACAAGAAACAACTGAACTCAGAGGAACCTGCTCTAACTCAGGGTTGCCGGTATGTGCTGTTGGATTTTCAGAGAGCCTCACAAGAAGCCTGGCATACAGGGCAAGAGGGATTAGCCTTTTCTGCTTGTTCAGAGGATGAATCACAGGACAGAGATGTTAGGTTAAACTCATCAAGGTCAAGAGCTTGTAAATGGCAGGGGCGGGGCCAGAACTCATGTTCCCATATCTGAGTTCAATGCTCATATTGAGTTCCTCAGTACCAGGCATTCCCTTTCTACACATGTACAGAGGACAGGGCCTTGTTGGGTGATTCAGCTGGCAATTCTGCTTTCTAAACGGGACACATTTTCCCACCCCGGAACTTATTCACTGGGTGTAGACATATCCTATCCTACCAACTCTACCAAGGGCTAGGAGACATCAAGGGGAGAGACAGGACCACTTCCCTCATTGGGATTACAATCTGAAATCCTGTCAAACAAACATTTCGCCTCTTCCAGCCAAGCGAGTATAAAGCATCCACTTGCTTTTAAAAAGTTCAGGTAGGCACTGCTGGTGGGAATGTGAATTGGTACAGCCACTATGGAGAACAGTATGGAGGTTCCCTAAAAAACTAAAAATAGAACTACCATATGACCCAGCAATCCCACTACTAGGCATATACCCTGAGAAAACCATAATTCCAAAAGAGACATGTACCAAAATGTTCATTGCAGCTCTATTCACAATAGCCCGGAGCTGGAAACAACCGAAGTGTCCATCATCAGATGAATGGATAAAGAAGATGTGGCACATATATACAATGGAATATTACTCAGCCATAAAAAGAAACGAAACTGAGCTATTTGTAATGAGGTGGATAGACCTAGAGTCTGTCATACAGAGTGAAGTAAGTCAGAAAGAGAAAGACAAATACCGTATGCTAACACATATATACGGAATTAAAAAAAAAAAAAGTCATGAAGGACCTAGGGGCAAAACGGGAATAAAGACACAGACCTACTTGAGAATGGACTTGAGGATATGGGGAGGGGGAAGGGTAAGCTGTGACAAAACAAAAGAGAGGCATGGACATATATACACTACCAAACGTAAGGTAGATAGATAGTGGGAAGCAGCCACAGAGCACAGGGAGATCAGCTCGGTGCTTTGTGACCGCCTGGAGGGGTGGGATGGGGAGGGTGGGAGGGAGGGAGATGCATGAGGGAAGGGATGTGGGAACAGATGTATATGTATGACTGATTCACTTTGTTATAAAGCAGAAACTAATTAAAAAATTTAAAAAATAAAAAAATTAAAAAAAAAAAAAGTTCAGGTAGGGCTTCCATTGTGGCACTGTGGTTGAGAGTCCACCTGCCGATGCAGGGGACACGGGTTCGTGCCCGGGTCCGGGAGGATCCCACGTGCTGCGGAGCGGCTGGGCCCATGAGCCATGGCCGATGAGCCTGCGCTTCCGGAGCCTGTGCTCCGCAGCGGGAGAGGCCACAACAGTGAGAGGCCCCCGTACCGCCAAATAGAAATAAAAAAAAAAAAGTTCAGGTAAAAACATGCACAAAATCTTCCGTTTCATGTATTCCTTCAATGTGCATTTATTTATTAAATGCCACTCTCACACACTGCTTGAAGCACCTTGCGAGAGACAGAGGCTGTGCTTTCTGTGTGATGCATGCTTTTTATTTATTTTCTCATTTAATTCTCACCACCCTATGAGACCACTGGTACTTTAATTAACTCCACTCTATAGATGAGGAAATGGAGGCTCAGAGAGGTGAAGTGACTTGTGCAAAATAGTAGCTTTGGAATGACATACGAAAGATACAGAATGCTTGTTATAGAGAGCAAAAAATGGGGAATAAAAATGGGCTCATTACCCTTTTGTGCCGACCAAGAAGAGCTTCAGGGAGGAAGAGGCCTCTGAGCAAGCAGTTGGAATTTAGGTAATTGGAGATGAGAGGAAAGGCATTTCACACAGAGGAAACAGTGAGCCAAGACCTGGAGTGGATAAAGTTTAGAGTATGCTATGAATTATATTCGGATTACAGAATGAAAGAAAGAAGCAAAATAAATCTGGTATTGAGGTAGACTGGAACCAGGAAACCTTGGAGCCAACCTGCACTCTACCACCCACTCCCTATTCACCACTTCCATCCAATCAGTCTCTAAAGTCTGTCAGTTATCACCCTTAAAATGTCTTTCTGCCTCTCCATCCCCATGGCAACCACCTTAAGGCTCACTTTCATTCCCTCTTGCTTCTTATTCTAAGTGCTTCCTAAATGACCTGCCAGACAATAGTCTGCTCCTCTGTGAGGCCATACAAATGCAAGTCTGATCCAGTCAGTGCCCTGCTTAATAATCTCGTGAATATATAACATTTTAAAGGCTCTGCACCTCTTGCACACTGTTCGTTTTTGCAGTCCCATCTCCTCTCATCACCCAGCGCTTCGGCCACAGCCATCTTATCTGGGTCTTATGCAGGCCCAGGAATTAATCAGTATACACAGAGCCACCTTCTGAAAACAAGGCCTGTGAATGAATATGCTGTGTAAGCCAAGACAGGAAAGAAGAGCTGGGAGCAGCTGATTCCTTCTAAGAATACACTCCTGTCCCTCCCCCATTGTCTCAAACACACCCCCAGTCTGGGAATAGAGTAGAGACACACTCTTTCCCAAGACCCGCCAGCCAATCTTGTACTAGACTGAAAAATGCAGGAACCCTATATTTATTTCTTCTTTACATACCCCTGTCCTTGCCAATCCCAAGCCGTCATTTCTCCCCTAGTCCCACCCCTGCTTAGGCCTGTCCGTTCTTCTATCTGACAGCGGAAGTCTGCCTGTAGGAACCGCCCACTTCCTTTTGGAGTTTGGGGATTGCGTGGCAGGTGAGGCGGAGTCAATTCAGCCCTGCATTCTTGTGCTTTGCTGCTGGGGCGAGCGCTGGGGGCGGCTGCTAGTGCAAGTCGGCTTGCGTGGGTGTTAGCTTTGTAGCTGAAAACGTCTCCCTTGTTACAAAGACTCTATTGACGTTGGTGGCTTCAGCGGCGGCCACTTCTTAAAGTAGAGATAGCTTTTTTCTGCAGAGGTTACAGTCATCTTTCCCTAGGATTGCTATAGGCTCCGTGCCCCTAGCAGAAGATATGCCACGGGGACGAAAGAGTCGGCGTCGCCGTAACGCAAGGGCCGCAGAAGAGAACCGCAACAATCGTAAGATACAGGCCTCAGAAACCTCCGAGACCCCGATGGCCGCCTCTTTGGTCCCGAGCACCCCTGAGGACGACCTGAGCGGCCCAGAGGAAGACCCAAGCACTCCAGAGGAGGCCTCCACCACTCCTGAGGAAGCCTCGAGCACTGCTCTAGCGCAGAAGCCCTCGGTACCCAGGAGCAATTTTCAAGGCACCAAGAAAAGTCTCCTGATGTCTATATTAGCCCTCATCTTCATCATGGGCAACAGCGCCAAGGAGGCCCTGGTCTGGAAAGTGCTGGGAAAGTTGGGGATGCAGCCTGGCCGGCAGCACAGCATCTTTGGAGATCCAAAGAAGGTCGTTACAGAAGAGTTTGTGCGCAGAGGGTACCTGATTTATAAGCCGGTGCCCCGTAGCAGTCCTGTGGAGTACGAATTCTTCTGGGGACCTCGAGCACACGTGGAATCAAGCAAGCTGAAAGTCATGCATTTTGTGGCAAGGGTGCGTAACCGATGCTCCAAGGACTGGCCATGTAATTACGATTGGGATTCTGATGATGATGCAGAAGTTGAGGCTATCCTCAATTCAGGTGCTAGGGGTTATTCTGCCCCTTAGGGAAATATGCAGCACACTCTTGAGGGGGATTGGAAAGAGCTTCAAAGGTACCCCAAGGAGTAGATCATCTGGGTCCTTAGTTGAATGTAATGGGGAGTGGGGCACTGTATTTGGTATTTGTGATCAGTGCTAATTGTTTGAGAAACAGAACGTTTACTTTGAATATTGTAAATTTCATTCATTTTAATACAGTGTTGATTAAGGTCATAATATGTTTTAAAATACCATTGAAGGAGATATATTTTTTTCAGTCATTGATATTTAGTATAACAGTTTTGCTAACGTTATAAACTGAAGTCTTTGCATCATATTCTGTGATCTGATACATATTTTATATCATTAAAATAGGCTGTTCTTAAAAGTTTGAAATAACCAGTAAAATGTGAGAGAAGGATGGGAGAATTCTTTTATGTCTTGCCATTCTGAAAACCTTTGTGTCTGCTGTTGTGTAAAGAAAATTGACAACTACCTTGATTTTGCTTAGTTACTGCAGAATATAGAAAAAAATAAAAGCTTAATGACGAGGACACCCTGTCCATTTATTGACCACCACTTATGTGTGAGGCACCAATGTAGGTTCTGGGGATACTCCTCAGACACAGTGCTCAGCTCTAAAGAATATTCTAGATTATGTGAGAGAGACAAATATGTCAACTGGCAGTGTGGTAAATGCTGTAATAGGGAGTGAGCATGGGGTGCCATGAAAATGTAGAAAAGCTTATGTGACCTGTCTTGGAGAGTGGGACAGGAAAGAGGGCATGATAGGGTGCTATGAAAATCCAAGAGATGCTTAAATAAGGTTGGGGGGATTTGAAAGGGACATCAGAGCATACTATGAAAATAACGTGTATTAGGTATTTTTTGGAAACGTGACCCAGCTTGGAGGATGGGGCATTGACAAAGGGAAGGGAGTATCACAGGGTGCTGTGGAAATAGAGAATGCACTTAAATCAGCTTGAGAGGAGGACGGGGGAGAGGGGTGGTTGCAGGCAAAAGGACATTGTAGGGTACTAGAGAAATGAAAAAGATGGGACTGTCAGAAAATTCTTGGTTAGTGACAACCTGAGGTCTGAAAGTAATCTTGGAGATGGGGAAGGGAGTAACTTGAGGCACTAAAGGCAGCATGGACATTAGGGAAGAAACAAATTTTTTACTGAAGTATTAGGGTCATGTCAAGCGGAAAGTGGAGAAAAAAGAATGAGGTGGGGAAGAGGGGAACAGGGGCTAGAGTCTCAAAGGGCAGGAGTTACGACTAATTTTAATGAGAACAAAAGTGGTTAATAATAATGATAATCCCGGAATAATGAAAAGAAAAAGGCTCCATAAAAGCAGAGCCTCCTGGATGAACCAGAGAGAGGAGTCGACCTGTGGTATCTCTGAAAGGTAAACTGGCACCTCTCTCAGGAACTGTCTTGTTAGGGTGCACAAATTGCTTTAAAGTGTGGGTGTATCGGGGTAGGGGGTGGTGGGCAGGTAGGGCAGAATTAGCACTTTGACTCTCTCCTTCAGCCAGTGTATTTAAATCCAGAGGGCTACCTGGCATGGTGGCCCATGGTGTATGAAGTCTTGTGGTATCAGGTTTCTTCCCACCTCCAGGAACTTTTACACTTTCTTTCCTCATTGTACCAAGGAGCTCAATGCTCTTCCCATCCGTTCTATCACCAGGGGCTTCTGAATCCTCTACCTTGCCCTGTGGCACATCTGGAGAGGTAGGAGTCATCCCTCATATTCAAATCAGCTACAGGCAGAGAGCACGCATTAGAAGGTTGGCCACCTCCAAAGCCGACCCCACTTATCCCGAGAGCTAAACACTGTAAGAACTAAGTCCCCTAATAGGGATCACCAAGGGAGGGTGCCCCATCTAGCCCCCTGGGTCTCAGAGGGAGCAGCTGTCACACACAAAAGAGTGGCCAGGGCACCTTCTTCTTTCTTTGCCCCCAGGCAGTCTTACCTGCTTCCACCTGTGTGCCAGGCAAAGTCACTGGGCCCAGGGTAAGTTAGCAAATGACTTTCTGGCAAAGGCCCAGGGACCCATAGTTATCAGCCTGCGGGCAAAGGAGGCTTCGAACGAAAGTAGGAAGCATGACCCCTCAGCGGCTCCAAATTCATTCGGCAAACAAGAGAATGGTGGGAGCCTCTCTGATTCAGGCAGTGTGACAGACACTGAGGCTGTGGAAGATCAGAAGGCATGTTTCTGGCCCTGGAGGAGCCAAATTTGTCCATACCCGCTCCAGAGGTAGACAAGGTATGAATCTGAGGTTCAGATTACTGAGTGACTTTCTGGTCTAGAGCCACCGGGGTGGCAAGTGACAGATCCTAGACAACACCCCATGTCCATTCCCAGTAAATCCAGAGTGTTTCCCTGTAGATCACCCTGCTGTCCTTCTCTGCCTGCCAATGTACTCACAAGGTCTCTATCTTCAAAGGAAACATGTGAAGTCAGTGGGACAGTTCTCAGTAACCCCAACTGTAGCCTCAAATCCTTTTGGAAACAAGGCTGACTTTAACCTCTCCCCCTTTTACGGGAAGGGGCTCATAGAAGTCAGTCACCTCCAGGTTAGTCAACTAGTAAGTGGGAGAACCTGCAGAGCAAAGATTTGTTGAGCATCTCTGTACTGGGGGCTTGCCACACATTTTTTCTGTCAGGTCAGTAAGATTACCACCACCACCACCACCACAACCACCGCCACCACCATCCCCTCTTCCCCGTTTTGCAGGAAGTGCCAGCTAGCTCAGGGAAAGAAATAATGTCCTTCCAAACCCTGTCTGAATCCAGGTTTCCTTTGGCTCTGGTGGGGAATAATCATCAAGTCGTCTAAAATGGCTATTTGCAAGTATGGTCCAAGAAGCTGAATTCAGTCAGGGAATCAGCAGTGCCCAGGACAAAGGGTGAGAAGAGTGGGAGTACACCGCAAGCTGCACTAAAACAGACGACTGCTGGAATCCTGAAGGTCTCAGGCAAGAGGCTCCCCAGGGATGCGCCAAGGACTGGGTGACTTTCCCCAGCCCAGCAAGAGAGCAACCAATGGCCCAGGCTCATTCCCCCCTTGGCCTGGAAGTTCAGTGTGTCTCCCACCCCTCCCCACGCCAACACACTACCTTGGTACTGCAAAGAGTTAATCTTCATTTGCTCAGGTGAACACTGAACAAGGGCGGGATTTCCGGTGGCTGTGAAATGAATGACAGGGCTGAGGGACAGGCAGGGAAAGGGGCTTCTAGAAGGTGGTGGGCAAAAGATACTACTCATTGTTTCAGTTACATGAATTCTTTCAGCTTTGAGCAGTATCCAGATAGGACACAAGCTAAGAGCCTCTTGCTTCGTAAATCAGCAACCTAAGCTGGCCCCACCCCAGCAGAGTCTCCACAAAGTGAGTGGAAAAGCTGCACTTTTAGTTGCCAAGATGCCACAGAAGTGGATTGAGTTTCTGGGTTCTAGAAAACTCCAGCTGTTTAGGGAACTCAGGGGTAGAGAGCCCAGAAGTCCTCAATGCATAGCAAGAGGGGCAGCTGACATTTCCTGAGTGCGTAAATTGTGCCAGGCACTTTGACTGCTGCTTGCATACATTGTCTCTAACTTTCACAGCAGTCTGGCAAGGTAGGAGCCACTAGGGCAAGTTTACAGAGGAAGAAACTCAGGGTCAGATACCAGAAGCAAGTTGCTGGGGTTACCTGGTTGGTTACCGGTTGGTCAGTGACTGCCCTGGAAATGACCCAGGGTGGGCCAAGTCTAAAGCCCACACTGTTACATGAAAATGACAGGCAGACTGCATCATCACCAGGACACCTGGGGCTCCACCCAGACTTGGGGAAGTATTTTGTCTTCAAACTTGACCACAACCCAGGGTAAAAGTGAGAAGGAGCATGCGGGAGGGGTGAGGAGGTGTGGGAAAGTAGGATTAAGAAGCCATTAAGCAGCTGTGGGCGTCCGTTTATGCTCATTTGTTGCGGCCCCAATTGCCAGGCATCCTTGAGGCATTGCTCTCTGTAGAATGACGATTTTCTTCCAAAACAAGGGTGTCTTCCCCATCACAACACGTTGCTCATAAACTTCGCCACCCTGAGCACTCCATGAATCCTCAAATCCTAGGTCCTGGCTGTCGCACGGTGGACCAACCAAAGAGCAACCTTTCTGGGCCTGCAACATTGCTCATTGATGATGTTTCCAACCCGGAAGGCAAAATGGCCCAGGAGGACTTCTTAACTTGAGCAGAATAGAGTTCCTGGGGTAGGACACAGGCAGCAAGCAGTGGGTATCTGCCCATGCAAAAAGACAGGCTGAAGGGTGTCCTCCTTGGGCCCAGTGTCGTGGCACTGGCCTCATTGGCCAGGTGCACAGCAGACCACGGTCATGGTGAAAGACAGATGTGGATTCTGCCTGGGCTCACATTCACCCCTGTGAGATGCGAAGCAGTCAGGATCCCTCTGTCTCCTTCCTTTGGCAGAAGCATAGAATTCCAGCTTTTGGAAGGAAATGATGTTGAAGTCGTGGTGGCGGTGGAGAAAGGTGATTGGTATGAAGATGTACTGAGACTGGTTTACAGGCTACTCCAGGGCTTGTGGGTCATGAAACAGTTAAACCTCAAAGAGCTAATGGAATTTCTTTGAAAATCTGTGTGAGGATCCTTCCACAAAGGAGAGTCTCAGCTCAGCCAAAGCTATATAAGAAGAACAACTCCAGAGCAATCCAGAGCTTGGAGAACAGGTTTTGGGAGGAAAAGTGGACTCTTGGCTTGTACGCTTCACCTAACAGGCATAAAGCTCACACAGGGTGACTTGGAGGGGAAGGGAGAACCCACCAACAGCTGCTGAAATCAGGCCCACTTCCTGACTGGTCAACTTCTGCCTCAGTTCCTGTGACAAACAACACCCTTGCAAATGTTATCTCAAAATGGGCAACACATGAGAAGTGCCTGAACTTTCTCCTGTAACTCTGATCAAGGAGCCCGTTGATTCATTTTCGGCCTGTGAAGTCACAAAAATAGCTGGGCCTACGTTATTTTGGATGCTGTGATTTTCTAATAATTCATCCATTCACTCACTCTACACGTGTTTACAAAGGTCTACTTGTGCCAGTCACCTGGGAAACATATATGAACAAATCACGAGCTCTCTTGTACAAAGACTTTGAAATAACAAAGTATACTGGACCTAGAAGGTGATAAGTGCTCTGGTTGGTGGGGGAAGGAGCAGTGGTAAGCTGACCAGAACAGGGTAAGGCAGATGGGAAATGCCAAGAAATAAAGGGAGTACTAAATTCAATACTAATGGGTGGAGCAGGGTGGTCCTCACTGGGGAGGTGACAGTTGAACAAAGAAATGAAGAAGGTGAGGGGGTTCGCCTTGCTGATATATCAAGGAAGCGTTGTTCAGGCAGAAGGACCGGTCAGTGCAAAGGCTCAAAGGCCTGGGAGCGTCTAGCACATCTGGAGAAGGGTGGAGAGGCCAGTGCAGCTGGCGTGGAGTGAGCAAAAAGGACAAGAACTGGAGATAAGGTCAGAGAGATGAACAGAATCCCACATTATGTAAGGCCTAGTAGGTCATTGTAAGGAACTAGGCTCTTGTTTGCAGTGAATGTGAGGGGGGTGGGAGGAGGGAGGCAGTAAGGGATTGAGCAGAGGAGTAGCACAATGTGAATTACCTTCTGAAAGGATCACTTTGATTACTTACTATGTTGAGAATACAGAGAAAACAGGCAAGGGTGGGAGCAGGAAGACCAGGTAGGAAGCTATTGCTGTAAGTCAGGCTAGAGATGGTGATGGTGGTTTGGAGCATCCTGGTCACAGCAGATATGATGAGAACTGCTCAGTTTCTGGATACACTTTGTGGCTGACCTAACAGAATTCCTGATGGTTTCGATATGGAGTGTCAGAGAGGAGTCAAGCCTGACTCCACATTTTTTTTGCCCAAGCGACTAGTAGAGTGGGATAGCTGCCAACGGATACGGGGAATACTCTAGTTGCAACAGGTTTTATAGGTGAGGGAGGGTATCATGTATTCAGTTCTGGACATATTGAATTAAGATGTCTCTTTGACACTCATATGAGTTGAGTAAGCAGTTGTTCAGAATTCAGTTTCACAGAAGTCAGGAATGTGTCTGAAAGGTTGTGCCTAAGATGTAGAGATGGCATTAGAAGGCCATGAGACTATTTGAGGTTGGCTAAGGAGTGAGTGTACGTAGAGAAGAGAAGAAGATCATGGACAGAGACCTGCGGCATAAAGGGATCAGGGAGAAGAGGAGGTGAGGAGGCACCAGTTGAGGAGACTGAGTGAGAAGTGGCCAGCAGCGCTATAGACCGAGAGTGTAGTGTCCTGGGAGCCATGTGAGGCAAAAGTGTACCAAGGGAGAGCCAGTGGTCAACTACGCTCAAAGTGCTGATGCCAGGTGAAATAAGAGGAGGAGTGAGAACTGAGCACTGGAATTAGCAATTCAGAGGTCCCTGGTGACCTTGATGAGGGCAGCTTCATTGGAGAAGTGGATGATAAAGCCTGCTTTGGACAGGCTTAAGAGAATGGAAGCTGGGGGAGTCAGTGAGTACAGACAAGCCTTGAAAGGAGTTTTGTTGCAAAGGGGAGCAAAGAAGTTGGTCAGCATCTGGTGGAGGAAGAGGGAGTCGTGAGAAGATTTACTTCAGATGGCAGAAATAGCATTGTGCTGATGGGGGAGTACACAGGGGAGAGGCGTGAAATCAACAGCACAGCGAAGGCAGAGAGATTTTTTGGAGCAGTAACTTTGATAAGGCAGGAGGTTACGTGGCCCTTGCATAAAGAGGAGGGCTAGAGCATGCACAAGGAGTTGCAAATCATCTCGTTACTGGATGGGGTAGAGGTCAGCAAGGCTTTCTGGCCCCCTGAGCTCTTCTAGCTGAGGTCAGGCACCTGCCTTATTTGTTGAACCTCCCTGTGTGTTGAGCATCTATTATGTGCCAGTTGCACTTCAGAGCACCTTAGTAACTTTTAATACTCCAAACAACTCTGTGATGGAGCTTATATCGTGATCCCCATTTTACAAGTTAGAGATGTGCTACACAAGTTGGTCAGGTGGACTGGCCAAGGGCACTTAGCAAACAGTTGGAGGAGTAAAATTTTGAGCCCAAACAGTCTGATTCTCAAGAGTGTCTGATAACCATAGGCTCAGACCTGCTGGCAAGTCTCAGTGTGGAATTACTCTTGCTGACCCCTACACTGGTAACAAGCCTCCCCACTGAACCACCGCTGCTTCAAAGGACCACACAATAGCCACCATCTGTATGTCAGAGCATCAGCCTCAGTTTCCTGTGTGACACTGCTACTTCAGTGATGGAGCTCTGTTCTGAGTCTGAGGCTGATTGGCAGAACCCCTGTGATCTTGACTTGCTTAAAACAGACCCTTATTCTGAAGGCTGGTCCAGCTTCAAGTGGAACAGACATCCCAGGACCAGAGAACTTCCCTCTCCCTGACTCCTAGAATAGCCTTACTACCTGAAGGCTGTTGTCTGACCAAGCCAGGACAGTAACTCCCTGGGGACATTAACAACTCTGATCAAACTAAAAAGCCACTGTGCCATTTGGGACACTATACTAAAGTATAGTGTCCCAAATCTATAGACATACATATATAGACAAGCACACGCACACACGCACACACGCATGTGCAGGCTCTCAGTCTCTTTGCTCTCTGTGGGGCTTCCTCCAGTCAGCTTCATTCTGGCGTCTTTCCACTCCCTACAAAACCTGTCTGGCAAAAGATCCCATCTGATATGACCCCAAGGAATGAGCTTCTCCCTGGGGTGGGGCCCCATCTGCAGGGTAAGCCTGAGGCTAGATAAAGATTTCACAGGATTGGGTCTCAGGCCACAGGGTCCAGGCCTATCCCAGGAAAATAATGATCCTATGGCTGATCTGAGCCAATGAGAATGAGTTCAGACTCAATGAGAAGAAAGGAACAGAGGAAGAAGAGAGGGCCCTGGGGCCATAGGGGACACAGATATGGACGGAGGCCTATTTTATAGATGCACTCCTCTAAGGCACATACCCACTTCCTACCCTCTCCAGTAGCCCTGACCCAGAAACAGCAATCAAGGACAAATGGACATTTAGTATCGTTTGACTCTGTTTTCCCTTCAAACAGCACTCTAGTTTACATGCTTGAAACTATGTCCCTCTTTGCACAGGCTAGCTCCTCCAGGATGCTCCCAGTCCTGCTGCAGAGACCGTACTAAAGTCCGACATCGAGCTTGTCCTCAGGCAGCATTGCCCATAAGATGCTGTGAGGTGGAGAGCAGCCGCCAGGATTGTGTAATCAGTACTTCTGAAGTTCTGATAAGATAAACAAGTGCTGGGCACCAATGGAGCAGCAGCAGTTGAGGTAAACTATGCAAGCCAAGTGGGAACATGTTGGTCCCAACCCCAAGGTGTCTACCACGATGGCTTGGGGACCTAGTGCAAGTCATCTAACTTGGGTCAGCCTCCGCATACACCTCCATAACAGTCATAATGCATCCTGCTTTATAGACACGTTGTGGAAAATAAATCAGCTGATCTTCACAAAGTTCCCAGGCTGCTGCTTCTCAAACTATCTGTGAAGGTGAAGGATGAGTATTTGTCTTTTCCCAAGTCAGTCACTCTCGGATCAACACATTTGTATAATGCAAGGAAAATGAATTAATAGAAAGAAGGAAAATGGCAAAGACACACAAAACACAAGCCCCGATTATTTTAAACATCATAGAGACTCTCGCCATATGCTATAGAACTTTCTAAACATGAACTGTCAAATTATGTACTTACCGCAGATCAATAACACACTTTGGTGAAGCAGCAAGTGTCCATGGACTGCAGTTTCATGCTTCCTGCTCTGGCACAGTGCCTGGCCCATCAGAGACATTCAATCAGCGGTTTCTATTGCAAGGGAATTATTACAAAATACTGTTCTTATCATGAGGGAAATTAAATAACAAGAAATTGCAAGTAAAAAGAAGAGAAAAATACCAAATGATTCAATTGCTCATGGAAGTGTCAAGAGCGTTGTGTGCACAAAAGCAGTACAGGAGTTTAAAATGAAGACTCACAGTGTTCAAGACTTCCCCTGGGCCTTGAGAGTCAAGGAGAGATCAAACTTACTTTGTAGCTTTTTGTGTTTTATGACTGTGGGAAAGCTTCATGTTCGTTGCACACATTTCTTCAAGCCCTGAAAGTATAAAGACCTGGGGTTATATTTAGCCTTAATCCCAACATCCAGAGTTTACCTCTGCTAACATTTGTGTGTATACTTTCAGTGCATAGTCAGGAAGGTGATAATGATGATAGTGAATATGATAAGAATTATAATAACAACTATATATAGGTATTCATTCTTAACGCTACACACACACACATGCACACACACACACATCATCATCATCCACAAAAATGTTAAGGTGGGAAAGTTGAGGGTGGGCAACACTGTTCCAGTTGCTGAGCAGCCGTTACTGTGAGGAGGTGGCACTTACAGCCTCTCTGGAGCCCTGGGTCACAGAAGAACCCGGTTCCTGGTATCCAGCCTGGATAGCTCCAAAGGCCAGAGACATGGCAGCTTGTTTCTCAGCTCCTTCTGTTCATTGTTAGCTGCTTTCTTCCTCTCCCTGCTGTGAGGCCTCCCTCCCCTCTGGCATGACCCTCTAGGAATGTAGCTGTGAAAAGAAAACAGGTATATCTGCTGTTCCCTCCAAACACTAGTCTCAAGAATCCCGCCCCCTGAAAGAAGACAGAGTGCACGTGTGCAGGGAGTGCTGAAGGAGTACAAGCAACTTACATGTCAGGACAGGGAATGGGAGATCATCGTGCAAAGTAGCAGACAGTTATCTGGAAGGAAGAAGAAATGTGACGAGGGAAGGCCGGGGAATCCTACCCTGTGACCCGGAGCCGCCAACACAGTGAATATTTCCTCAGAACCCCCAAGGGGTCTCCGGGCAGCCCCTTCCTCCCTCCAGCTCCGTAAAATCAGACTGAGTCCCCGAGAAAACCTCAGTCCATGGCATGCTGGTCTTTGATATGAGGCTTGGGACCTATAACTAAGAAACCCATCGAGTGAAAACTTCTGAAGATCATCAGCAGCAGAGGGCATCAACACAGGGCCCTGGTCAACTAGCACACACTGCCTGCGGAGGAGAAATGGCTCCTCCTTCCCCTCACCGTGTAGCTGCTGCCCCCAAAGCCCTCTGCCCTCTCTCGGAAGACTCCCATAGGGTAGGGTTCAGAACTCAAGCAACTGGGAGTGAAGCCGTCTAGGCTAGACCCTAAGTCCCAAGCACCAGGAAAACCATCAGCCCAATATTCTTCAGCCACGCTTCTAATCAGGACCCATGTGGCTCTCTAGTTCTGGCAAGAAGTGTGTGGATCAGTGAAGAGACTGTATGAGAATAAAATCAGGAAGTAGATTTTGAAAAAAATGCCTCTGAATTACCAGTTTTAAGAAAATTGTCAGAACTGGACATGCCAGGAGAATGGAAGAAGCTGTACCTGTAGCAGGGACCCAGTTAGACCTCTATGCTAGAGTTTTCCTCAACGTAGCCCACAGTCTATCCATATCAGCATCCGTGTTTCCACATGTAGGCGGAACACAGTTCCATAAGTGCAGTTGGCACCAATATGGAGATGGAAAAGCCATGGGGGAAGTGGTGGGATGCATCATTTTTACCACCCCAGGTAGCTATCCACTTTCACTGCACCCCACTGTGTACTGCTTTATTGGAAGGAGGAATCACTAGCCAGAAGTCATGTTTGTGGCTTTTGGACCCCAATGGTGGTAGCAAGCCCAGCTTCTAGCCTGTCATGTCTCCCTCCTAAGGCAGAGAAGTCAAGCCTGGACTAGCTGTGCCAGCTGAGCTCCTTCTCCATATCTACCCCTAACCCCACCCCAGCTCTGGAAGACTATAGAGGGTGCTTATCTCTTAATAAGTACATGATTAGGAAATGACTATCTTTTCCTGTCCCACGTGATCAAGAGTGGGCACCTTGCTGCCACTGAGATCTCTGTACAGTGAGAGTAAGACTCAGGTGAGTCAGACACTGTGGTGCTTGGGAAGGGAGGACATGCGAGTCAACCAGCAGGCTGCCGGGTTTGGTACTACGTGCTTGGCTGTGGGTAGAAGCCCACAGGGCTGCAGAAACATCACTAAGTGCACTAAGGCAATTGTCTTTCATCCCTTGATAAACATTCTGTTTTGGTGAAAACACACACACACACACTTTGCCCTGCACACTCCGGTTTATGATCCTCCACTTTCTCAATCCTTATGGGTTTTGGCTGTTTTTACTACTTACAAGAATGGGATTTGGAATCAGAAGGACTGGCTTCCTCACTTTCACTGGGCTGTGTGACAGTGGACAAATCCTTTCACTTCTCTGAGT
Source organism: Mesoplodon bidens (assembly GCF_964165515.1). Taxonomy (NCBI): domain Eukaryota; kingdom Metazoa; phylum Chordata; class Mammalia; order Artiodactyla; family Ziphiidae; genus Mesoplodon; species Mesoplodon bidens. The sequence continues at coordinate 92,625,092 of NC_138163.1, read as the reverse complement.
CTCAATATCATCAACTGTAAAGTGGATGTAACCAAGCTAATACCTACTCAACAAGATGAGGTACAGTAAATGAGGTTCAGTGTATGCAACTGCTCTGTAAAGTGCAAGGGGGGCTAAGCAGATATTATGATTCTTATCATTGCTAAATATAAGAATAGATAAGAAAGTGTACTATGAAGCTGGTCACATTCCCACTAAGGTGGGGAGAAAAGCTTGTCTGTCCTGTCTGATTTCTCTGGAAACTCAAGCAACTGGGAGTCTATGGCCAGAGGGTCCATCCATGGGTCAATCCTCTCATCATTATTTTACTAGGATGTTAGCTCTATAGGATCAAGATTTTGTTTGTTTGTTTGCTTAGTTCACTGCTGTATCCCAGGTTCCTAGAACGGTACCTCGTGCATATTAAACAGTCAAAAATATTAGATGTGTGAGTGAATGGATCTTTTTGAGCATCTAGTGAATAGATGTCAGTGACAGAGATGATACAGACTTTCAAGTTAGTGAGGTGCTGCCACAAGGAAATCAGCCGATAGCAGAATATTTCCTCACTCATCTTTAAATGAAGGATATGGTATTATTTTAAAATATGAAGACCACCAAAGCTTAGGGGGCACGTGTGATGAAACATTACACTAAGGGTAAATTGTGCAGTAGCACAGCCAGGGAAGTTGCTGGGATGCTCTGAAGGTGGTCCAGGATTCACCCCCTGATCCTGGGGCAGATTCCTGAATGAGAAAGGAATGTAATCCATAGCCATAGCTTACATTAAGTGAGAACCTATTATGTTCTGGGCATGTATTTATATTTGTATTATATAATTTCACCCTCATGACAACCCTATGTGATAGGGTTTAGAATCCCCCATTTTCCAGATCAGATAACTGGGATTCAGAGAGGTTAGGTTGCTTGTGCAGGGACATGCAATGTCCTCATCAAATGGCAGAACAAGGATTTGAAACCAAGTCTGTCCAAGTCCAAGCTATGTACTTTGCTCTTAAACATTAAATAGCACTGCCCTCCATTATCTGTGAGCTGGTTCAAACTGCATATAATATGGGAGATGCCAGTTTTTAGGTGAAGTTTGAAACCACTAGAGGGATACAAACACCATAAATTGAGAGGGAGGCCCATTTTCACAGACTATCTGTTAACAAAATCACAAAATTTAATACACTAGGCTCTGTCGTACAAAGACAAAATGCCTTCTTTGTTTTCCACAACTAATCCTGCTTTTCCAGTACACAGTCCAATGGGTACTAATGGCGGACAGGGGATGACCACTTACATTTCATGATTAAAGATTCCTCAGGCTCTTCCAATTTGGCCGCTTCATTTCAGGCACTTATTGAGTCAAGACTAAGTTCTACTTATTTCTCCTCTCCTCTATAAAATTATGTCTGGGGATTGGTGGAAAGGATTCCGCTTAAGCTATATCATGGTGGCAGTACACAGGTGCCCACAGTCTGAGTGCTGTTTTTGGATTCTGCTTATGTGCCTATGCAGTGTGAATACTGTTTCCTTATTGGACTGTTCTCTTGCTAGACTTATGGGTCCCCCTGAGATTTGGTTGCAACTCAAAGCTGACTCCAATGAGTGTGCCCAGTGTAATATTTACCACAACAATGGTCTCTAATCATTTTTCATTTCACACTGCACTCGGATGAATAGTGTGCCCCCAAAGATTTATGTCTACCCGGAACCTCAGAATGTGACTCTATTTGGAAATAAGGTCTTTGCACATGTAATTAGTTAACGTGAGGCCATACTGTATTAGGGTGGACCCTAAATCCAGTATGACTGTTGTCTTCATAAAAAATAGAGAACACATGGCGACACAGACCCACATGGTGGAAAATGCCATGTAAAGAGGAAAGCAGAGATTGGAGTAAAGCGTCTACAAGCCAAGGAACACCAAAGATTGCCGCAACCACCAGAGGCTAGAAAGAGGCAAGGAGGGATCCTGCCCTGGAGGCCTCAGAGGGAGCTTGGCCCTGCCAATACCTTGCTTCAGATGTCGAGCCTCCAGAAATGTGAGAAAATACATTCCTGATGTTCTCACCACCCAGTTTGTGGTCATTTGTTACAGTAGCCTGAGAATCTAATACATGCAGCAGTAATAAAAGATTTTGAGCACATATCTCCAATATATGTATATTAATTTACAAATTACATACTGTTAACACCGTATTAGTATGCAATAATCATCATAAAACATCCAATAAAATTAGAAATGGGAAAAATGTGATTTTTTTTAATTTAAAAATTTCTTTTTCATTTTTATATGCTTAGAATTTCTAATGTTTCATTTTAACACCTCAATAGCTCTTTTTACCCACCTCATGTGTGTGTGCACACCCCACTTTGTAGACCAACGTGCCCCAACATCCCTTCATCCCCATTAGAGGGACTCTGGTGTGCTCAGCAACAAGCATGCAACTGCCTTCTGCACACTTCCATGTTGCTGGTGAGATATTCTTGATCTCTTCTAAAGCAAATGGGAACTGAGGAAGGTTCAGGAGTGCAGACATAGGTCTATTCTCTCCCTATCCACTCTGAGTGAAGTGTCTTCACAAGCTTCAAAAAATCTTTCATCTGCCAACTGTCATAACGGTCCCGGTGTTGTTGCACATTCCACCTCTATACCCAGCTTTCCCATCCATCTAATACCACTACTTACAGAATTTTTCAGAAGATGATATCAGGACACACACATCTAACTGATTTTCTCCTCTGTCTGTCTGTCTGTCTCTCTCTCTTCCTCTTCCCACACATCTGAGAAGGAAACACTTTCTTTTATTTCTTCTATTCAAGAGTCAGTGACCTAACACTCATATCATGCCATCCTTCGTCTCAAGGGAAAATACACACTTTTCCCCATCCCAGGGCCATTGTGACTGTCGGAAGGTAAAATATTTATTGCAAAAATAATGACAAAAACTTACATTTATTATTTCAGATAGTATCCCCATAAACAGCTTTACTTCTGGAAAGTACCCAATACTGAAAGCAACAGATGGTGAGACCATCACGAAGACTACCCTCGGCCTCTGTCACCACTAGTGACCCTAGTTAGATGAGAAGTGTCAAGGTGGGACTGCTCCTTTCTTTCATAGAAAGCAAGAGGAGATGGCAGGGAGCCCCAGAGGTGAAGGTGGTAGTTGACACACGAGTCTCCAATTTCTACTGCTCTTCCCTGGAGAACCTAGTAAGATCTGAATGGAGTGGGTCCAAGGGGTCTTTATTTCCTGGGAATATGAGGGGACGTCTTTAAGAATCTTTCCTCTTGGGTAGAGGAGAGCAACCTTTCCAAGGAATCCTGCCAAGATTCACCACAGTTCACACTAAAGCTAAGGAGGGAATGTAACTGTTTGAGACAGTTCCCTGGACTGGAGTGTTGTAGGTGGGTCAAAAAGTGATGTGGAGAGATGAGCCCTAATTCCTATGAATGGAATGTGGAATATGTAGCCATTCCACAATGACAATAAAAACCAAGGCGCATGATCTGATTAAGGGTTTTTGTTTCTATTTATGTTTCTATTTTTCATTATAAAAGTTGTACACATGAAGCACACGAAAGCAAATTTTTCACATAGAAAAAAGAAGGAAGGAATGACCCAGCGTCTTCCCAGACCCAACCCTCTGGCCTGAGGACCAGGAAAACCGTGACTGCCATTGTGTCCTAGCCAGGCTTCTAAACGAGGGTCCCTCTGTTTTTCCAGTCCTGGCAAGAAGTGAGCAGATTATATTTTCTTCAGCAAATAAATGGCACAGAAAAAATGAGGGGGAATACAGTATATTAAAAGATGCAAATGAAGCAACTGACAAATGATTAATCTCCAAAATTTATAAGCAGCTCATGCCACTCAATAACAAAAAAACAAACAACCCAATACAAAAATGGGCAGAAGAGCTAAATAGACATTTCTCCAAAGAAGATATACAGATTGCCAACAAACACATGAAAGAATGCTCAACATCATTAATCATTAGAGAAATGCAAATCAAAACTACAATGAGATATCATCTCACACCCGTCAGAATGGTCATTATCAAAAAATCTAGAAACAATAAATGCTGGAGAGGGTGTGGGGAAAAGGGAACACTCTTGCACTGCTGGTGGGAATGTGAATTGATACAGCCACTATGGAGAACAGTATGGAGGTTCCTTAAAAAACTAAAAATAGAACTACCATATGACCCAGCAATCCCACTACTGGGCATATACCCCGAGAAAACCATAATTCAAAAAGAGTCATGTACCAAAATGTTCATTGCAGCTTTATTTACAATAGCCCGGAGATGGAAACAACCTAAGTGTCCATCATCGGATGAATGGATAAAGAAGATGTGGCACATATATACAATGGAATATTACTCAGCCATAAAAAGAAATGAAATTGAGCTATTTTTAATGAGGTGGATGGACCTAGAGTCTGTCATACAGAGTGAAGTAAGTCAGAAAGAGAAAGACAAATACCGTATGCTAACACATATATATGGAATTTAAGACAAAAAAATGTCATGAAGAACCTAGGGGCAGTACAGGAATAAAGACACAGACCTACTAGAGAATGGACTTGAGGATATGGGGAGGGGGAAGGGTAAGCTGTGACAAAGGGCGAGAGAGGCATGGACATATATGCACTACCAAACTTAAGGTAGATGGCTAGTGGGAAGCAGCTGCATAGAACAGGGAGATCAGCTCGGTGCTTTGTGTCTGCCTGGAGGGGTGGGACAGGGAAGGTGGGAGGGAGGGAGACGCAAGAGGGAAGAGATATGGGAACGTATGTATATGTATAACTGATTCACTTTGTTAGAAAGCAGAAACTAACACACCCTTGTAAAGCAATTATACTCCAATAAAGATGTAAGAAAAAAGTGCTAAGTGACATATCAACCACATGTAATGTGTGGAACTTTTCGGATCCTAATTTTCTCAAACAAACTGTATAAATACACTTATGAGACAACTGGGGGAATAGAAAAGCTATTGGGTAGTAGATGATGTTAAGTCAATCTTTTTCATTTTCTTGGGTATGATACTGTGCCGTGGTTATGTTAAAACTGGTCCTTACCTATTAAAGTGAATTTCTGGGTGAAATGAATGGATGTCTACGCTTTGTTTCACACTACTCCAGAAAAAAAAGTTTAAGTATGATGGGGGATAGATGAAACAAGAATTGAAGAAAGTTAATGCTTGTTGAAATTGATGACTCTGAACTTAATGGGCACATGGGATATTCTTTCTATTCTTTCTGCTTTTATGTGTTTGAACTTTTCCATAATAAAAAGTTAAAAATAAAAAATGGGGCCTCCCTGGTGGCGCAGTGGTTGAGAGTCCGCCTGCCGATGCAGGGGATACGGGTTCGTGCCCCGGTCTGGGAGGATCCCATATGCCGCAGAGCGGCTGGGCCCGTGAGCCATGGCCGCTGGGCCTGCGCATCCGGAGCCTGTGCTCCGCAACGGGAGAGGCCACAACAGTGAGAGGCCCGCGTACTACAAAAAAAATAAATAAATAAAAAATAAAAAATGAAATGCTTGGATTACTGGGGGTAATAATGTGGGGGCAAGAGATGAGGAACAGAAAAAAAAGGCACATTCATGAGAACAATAGCAAGTGAAATAAGAAAAATGTCTGTGAAATATCAGTCACATATTCATGGAAGTCATGCCAATTGTAGATTCTGGCAGATATAAGTCAATCTTCAACAAGCAGTGCTGGAAATGGCTCTGCAACTTGAAACAATGTTTATTTACCTAGAGAAAGAACTTTGAATAAAGGGGATGTCTTCCTGATTTCTTAGACAATATTTTATTTTTTTAATCACTTTTTTTTGTTCTTGTTGAAGGACATATGAACAAATTATGTATACAGTAATATGTGCCTTTGGTAAGGAGGCTGAGGGTGGTGTGCTTGAAATTTTCTTACCTAAAAGAAACCAGGTGACAGGACTTATTTGCTCTCTCGTATGTAGAATGTAAGCTTGGTAGAGAACATAATTAAGGTGCAGAGAGGTTTCTAGGGGTCAGAACCAAGGGTACACTTCCTACTGAAAATCAGCACCATCTGCAGAGCAACTGCAGTATAGCAAAGGAATCTTGCACTCTTTAGGAACTTCTGCCTAGGGGATCCCCTGTCCCTGGGGATCCATTACCCTGAGACAGGGGGTGGCAATCTTTCCATCGTGAAAATATAGCATAGGCACATGACAACAGTTTGTAGAAACAAAGAAAGAGGAAAGAAAGTTGACTGTTGTCACCATAAATCCCCACTGATTGTATTGCAATATATTTCCTCCCCTCTTATATTCTGTGCATATGCATATTCTAGATGACTACGATCTTACTATAAATAGGATCTTTGTAGTATATAGTATAACCTGATTTTTTTTACTTGACTTGACTTCGTTTTGTGAATGTAGGCATATCAGTCCTCATAGAGATATGAAAATTGAATCACATTTGCCCACACATTAAACAAATTGCAGTTTCCAAAGCAGTAAAGTTAGATGTAATCAGACCTGACCCTAAAAATCCACAGCATTTGATCTCCATAGGTCTGATTGACTCTGGTGGCAGATGGAAGGAAGGAGGCTCAAGTCTCTCAATTGCTGGCAAAGTGTGAGGTGGGGGCTGGCAGGAGGAGAGGAAGAAAAGATGGTCTAGGGTCACTACCTACCACTGGAGTCACTTGCCCTTTTTACCATCCAGCTCATACACAGTGGGTCAACCCCTGTTTCTGGGGACACTCGAGATGGTTAAAAATAGAGCTGCAATTGGATAAAACCTAATGAACAATCAGAGAAGAAACTGAGAGCTGAAAGAGAATCTATCCTTATTTTCAGAACCTCTTCCATCTCTAAAGGAGGGCCTGCGAGGGAAAGAAACCTGAGACCACATACATGCAAAGATGATATTCAAAATAATTTACAAATGGTATGGTCATTTAAATCAATACATACATCGCTGTATAAGTGAAAATCATAAGTATATTCCTTTTTGTCCCTGAATAAACTATTTATGATATAACTATTTGACACATGATAGAGGTCGTAGCTTAACAACCAATTTCTATTAAAGTGTATAGAAGACATTGCTTGATATGATTTCTAAACTATTTTGCAGCTCTGTCACCATAGGGAGCCTGTAGAGGTCCAAGTATTCTTCCTATTTTCAGCATTTCAATGTCTAGTATATCAGAATGTTAATTTACTCTGCTGGCTATTTGAAGTAAGGTGGTAAACATAAAGTTTATTGGGAAATATTGGGAATATTTACCTTACATCTTTTTGTGCACCAGCCAGAGATAATTGAACCTGAAGACTTATCACCAAAGTAAAACATTTGGGAAACTATCTGACAGGTGGGCTAAAATTCCAGGCTTTCTCCCTGGCATTACACTGGTAACACCTTTGCAAATTGTAATACATGTTCATCAGAGCATTTTCTCATTAACTCCATTCTCTCAAGCACAGACAATAAAGTTTGGTAAATTAATTCAGATGGTGTTCCTTCCAAATTTCACATTTTAAGTAAAATTTTACAAAGTTCTTTGGTTGAGACAGTTGAAGAGTGACCATTGGCCCAGGACTATCCCAATTTTAGCGCCCAAATCCCTCTGTCCCAGAAAACCTCTCCCTGGGACATTAAAAGTCCTGGGTTTCACAGATGGGTGCAGAAGGTTGGGGGGAAAATGTAGAGCTCTTATGGCGGCCTCCCCAAATAGTGGCTGAAAGCAACAGTGCTTTTAGTGGCAAATGAATTACATTCTTCCCTAGTTGCTGTGGCTGTTTTATCCCCTGACTGTTGATGTTGACAACCATGATTTGGGGTTCACAATAATGGGTCATGCATTGTTACGTCACTGTGTGATGCGACTTGAGTGTGAAACTTAAGCATGTTGTAATCCTGAGCATGAGGCCCCAGCCTGGCACTCAGTAGACACCCAGGGAACAGCTTTTGAATAAACTTCCAGGTATTTGTTCCAGGGTAGACACATAGATGTGGAAATGATGCTGTACAAGTATATTCTTTGTATCATTGTTTGAAAGGACAAACAGTAGAATATAACCGAAATATCTTCCAAAAAGCAATTCTTTAAAGTTATCAATATCAGTAATTTTATGCATCCTTTTAAGTATCAGGTAACCCTTTATGTTCATTTTTTTTACATTATAATCACCAAAGTGCAATTTTTAAAGAATGATTTGTTAAGTAAATATTGTATATATTTGAGGTGTAGAACATGATGGTTTGAGATTTTATATATATATGCACATATTGAATGTGTACATACATATTGAAATGATTACTACACTCAAACTAATTAATGTATCATCTCGTCACACATTTACCATTTTTGTGTGTATGAAGACAGCACCTGAAATCTACTCTCTTAGAAATGTCCAGTATTCCACACAGTACATTATTAACTATAGTCATCATGTACATTAGATCTCCATACTTATCATCCTTCACAACTGCAATTTTGTAGTTCTTTATATTCTCTTGTGGAATGCTTTCTAAGATATATTGTTAGTTTTAAAAACTCTAGGAGGCACAATGTTTATATTTTTACTGCCATTTGTGTTAAAAATGAACTAGATAGTACACATTGAAATTTGTTTTTCCATAGAATAATTCTCGAAAGATACACATGAAACTAGGAATAGTGACTGTCTCTTGCAGGGAGATGCTAGAGGTTGTGTTCAGGAGAGGCAGGGAAACATTTCACTATATACAGTTTTGTACATTTTGAATTTCTGCCCTGTGCATATTATCTATTCAAAATATAAATTAAAAATCATATTATATAAAATAAACCACTCCTTCCTAAATTTAAATAATCAAATGGATTTTCATGTCATATATATACATTGTCTTTTTTTTAAACAGATTCTTACACTGTTCAAAAGGTGATATAGACTACTCTTTTTTTTCACAATGCTATGAGATGGGCCAGGTCATTCATTTTTATTTTTATATCCCTTCTATTCTCCCAGAGATGCAGAAGTTTATGGCTCTTATATTTAACATAAAAAGTGAGATAAATTATCCAAAATTGGTGGTCTCATAGTTCTGCATGTTTTTGCTTTTTTAATTTAAATGTTTTAAAATTTTAGATATCAAAATATTGTCCCCATTGACAACTTTATCAAAAACAGTAACCAATAAGAAAAAGTCAACATAAAGACCTTTGTATTCAGTAGCAGTACCAATTATGTAATTTTAGGTTAATGTTGAAGTAGTGACTTGTTCTAAAGTACTAAGTACTTCATAAAGAATGGAAAATGCAACTGTACTGGCTACCATGAGACAGACCAAACCTGCAGTCAATAAGCACCATTGATGTTTCTCAGATGTCACTGCAATAGGATGCCCATTTAGCAGGGGTCAGCATGCCATCTAATGATTTAGGTGACAATTTATATCATTGCTTTACCACTTCTCACAAGTACTATCATATATACTTACTGGTTTGGAATTATTTCAGTATTTTAAAAAGTTACAGGTGCCAGTGTATACTGTCTCAATATCAACTGCACATTCATGCCCTTCTGCTGAGGCCCCAGGCAAGCCTCTCTTTCAGAGTCTCTACATAGTCAGACCTGAGGGGACCCACCAGTTATAGCTCCAGGATCCTCATCTCTTCCCCACTGGAACATGCATCTGTTGGCTTCTTTAGTGAATGAGTTACCTGACTCCCTTACAGAAATACTCATTAATTTACCCAGAATTGTGTGGAAACATAGTGAACTCAGCCACATGCTCCAATTACATTCTACCATACAAAGAGCTGAAGCAAATACAATAAGTGATTAGGAGACAAAATGTAGCACTATGTCAAAAGTTCCGGAGGCTCCAGGGCCAGCACTCCCCATTCTCGTCTGTGTGATCTTGGGTCAATGCAAAATTGTCCCTTCATTTTCCCAACTACAAGGTGTGGATAACAATACCTACCTTGCACCACAAGTGATAGAATACATTTAAATGGGTGTAGAGAAAATAGCACATAATATGCACCTAATAGATGGTTTGTAATACATTTGTCCACTAAACAGGCAAAGTGGTCAGGACATTATGAAGCAAGAGTAGTCAGAATATGGAATTCAAAGAGGTCTGTTCATATGGATGTGAAAAAGACCTATGTCTTTATTTTCATCTATCTCTAACATAAATTCAACGATGAACCTAAGCTAGAAACCACTGTAATATTAGTAGTACATGTGACAATGTCACCAATAAAGATGTTTATATCCCATCACATTTGTTTCACATTTCTCGAAGTATCGTTTATGCTCATAATTACTTTGAAATTGTGGTTGTTATCATGCCCAGCACTAGATACTGTTATTTAATGCATTAATAAAAAAGCCTATGTTACCAAATCACAATATTTTAAAAATTCAAAACTGTGTTTCATTATAATAAATTTCTGTTACAATTTTGTGAATTTAACTTTATGCATTTATTAAAAACAAATATTATTATCTTAAGCAAACAATAGGCTACCTCCAGCTGCCAAAGGGACCCAAGGTGCCAAAAGTTTGAAAATGCCTGTGCTAGGAGACATTATGAAATGAGAATCCATGGGGAATGGAAGGGGTTGGGCTGAACACGCTGGGTGATTTCATATGTGCTATCTCATAGACAGGGACAGTACAGAGGTTTCTGTCGTTGAAGCACTGGAGTCATGATGGACAGAAAGTGAAGATGAGGTTGGGCACATCTGGGATTTGGGGATGTTGTGTAGTTTCCTTTTAAAAGAACCAAGAAGACACAGGAATCACTCTAGGTCTGTGAGCAGGAGAGTGCTCAGAGCAGCGGTTTCTAAGCTATTGCTTCTGAAGGCTGGAGGCAGACCAGCTAGGAAGTGGTGCACAGGGAAGAAATGGAACAGAAGAAGGCATCCAGTGGAGTAGGGGGCAGGAGGCTGGTGGACAATGTGGGTCCCAAAAGACCCTAACCCAGTCCACAGCACTCTACTTGCAGACCTAGCCAGGGGCAGGCAATGGCTGCAAGTCTGCCTTTTGGAATGCTAGCCTCAGAGAAGTGAGGTGATTGAGAAGAGGTCCAGGTTGGGAGAAAGATGCTTCGTGAGGTTGCAGGGGGCCCATTTTTAAAGGTCCTGAGGTACTAGGAGTGCAGAAACAGGCTTTTTCCAGATCCCTCTCTTTCTTATTCCACTCTACTCACAAAATACCTCCAACACCTGTTGCAGTTAGAAAGCCAAAAGGCAAGCCAAGATAAGATACTCCTGGGAAACCAGTCACATCAGAAAGGTTTCCTGCTAAGGCTTAATGGCCTTGACCTGTGTTCATTAACACTAACCCACAGCAGTGGTTCTCAAAGTCTGGTCCCAATACCAGTAGCATCAGCATTCAGCACCACCATTAGCTGGTAAATTGTCACAAACATATACTATTAGGCCTCATGCTAGTTACATAGCTAGCAAATGACTGAGTCAGCATTTCCACCTAGGTCTGCTAACCTGAAATGAGCAACTCTTTTGTTAGCTGTGGTTGAGCAAATATCTTTACCTAGGGAAAAATGTATTTTCTTTCATAAATTAGTCTACAATACCAAAAAGCTTCCCCTCCAGGTATTTCTACATGATTGAGATTTGGACATGTTTTCCAGTTACACTTACACAGATATCTTCTTTCTCTGTGGTCAGTCTCCTCATGCAGGCCTCCTTCTGCTGACAAAAGGACAGGGTTAGGAGAGGGTGAGGGGCTGGGGCAGGGTTCAAATTAAGGGACAAAATAGGATCCTCCTTAGAAAAGCAGAGCCCTGCCTATGTAGTGCTGCTGTACTCTGAAGGACCCCTCCAGATCTGGGGGATCAAAGAAGGTCTACTGGAGGAGGGAACACTTGAGCTGGTGTAAAACTGGAGGAAACCAGAAGGGAGGACAGATTCTTGGAGATCAGTCCAGACCAAAGCCAACTCTGGAAGTACAGCTGGGGCAGGACCTCTGAGGTGACTTAGGAGTCGTCATGGAATCCTGAGGACCTGCTCCCTCTCCCTGTTGTAGCCCTCAGGGCTCTACCATCAAGAGGTGGATCAGAATCACAAGGTTTGATCTGGGTGGAGCAGGCCAGTATGTGGGGGCAATGACTGGCTGTTTTTCAGGTAGGGGAGGCACTGCCAGACTCCCAGGACCACATAACTCTTCTTACCCTACTCCAAATTTCTACCCTAGGAAGGACACACGAGACAAAGAATGATTCATATGAAGGGGATGAGGAGGGGGAGATAGCAGGGACTGCCCCTCAGGCCACGAGAGGATCTTCACTTTCCCCTGTGCCACTAGGCACTCACCAGAAAGAGGGCAGACCATTTCCTCTCTAACGCTGCCTCCTCTCAGAGTCCTCCTGGGAACCCACTGGTGACTCCACTTCTGTTTCTCTCACCTCACTGCCACCTTGTCTGTGTGCTTCACCATCCTCTGGTGCAATCTGTCTAAATACCACATCTACATCTCTAATATTTATGCAAGGTCCAAGTTCCACGGTGTTGGAAAACACTGCTGTCTTTGCTGTTATTATTTTTTTTTACTAAAAGTCCTTTGAAAACTCCAGAGGAAGACAAACTAAAGTTTTCCTAAACTAATGCATTTCAGTTTGAGTGGGTTGTTCAGCTCTTAAGGCTCCTTCTCAAGACTCCTGTACCAAGAGCATAGCTGCATCCAAAGAGGCTGAAAATTCTAGCCTGAAAACAGGAAGCCTTCCCTCTCTGATGTGACGTTGTGGCAGTTAGAACCATGAGAGTGGCAATGGCCTTTCCAGTCAGGTACGTGGTCATTAGCTGACTTGGGGACCAAGTATTTGTGAATTGAAAACCTCATTAGAATTCCTGCTGAGTTGCCATGAGTTTATGGTAAGAACTGCTAGCAGGTCAAACCAGCTCTTTTCTTACTTGAAGGGAACTGAGTTGCAAAGATGGTGTGTAGCTTGCTTTAGGTTACAAACACAGCTAATAATGATAGAAAAGTTTAAGAGCGTTACTCTCTTGTCTCCCAGGCAGACATATTCTTCTGAAGGAGACTAACTCTTATTTGAACCTCTCAACTTATAGTCACTCTGGGCTATAGGACAGTTATGGTGGTTCTTCTCTCCAAGATCATACTGATCTGTGCTCACTCTGAAAATTCATATACATTAATGAATCTCTTTGATGTTCTAAAATCACTGACATCCATTTGGGAAGGCACCTTCAAGATACCACTCCGAAGCCCGAGAGAACTGAATCCTAATCCTGAGAAAAGGAGATACATGACTGTCCCAGAGAGATTAAACGTAGCATTAAACATCCTCACTGATGAGCAGGGATAATCTTGGGGTTGGACAAGAAGGGCAACAAGCTCTGGACATAGCATCTATCTTAGGGGTTGTGGCCTTGGATGCTGAACCTGTTAAAGGGAGGGAGAAATCTCCTGGGCTCTGAACCCCTGGAGGACACAAATCGTTTTACTCTGAGTTTCTCAAAGCACAACCTAGTGTGGTTAGTACAGTTAAGGGATCTGCGTACATTTGTTGAGTGCTTGCTCATGTACATGAAGTGCTTAGGAGGGATAATCTGATGAACTAAGCAATAACTTTGAAAGAGCTTCCAAAGAGATGTCTGCTCTTTTCCTGTACTATGTATCAGGTATTGTGCTATAGGCTCATTTTAGGGTCGGGTCTGAGAAAGAGAGGTGTGAAAGATAAAGTTTACTGTAAAGATCCTTTATATAGACTATGATTTGGTGTTCATAAGAGTTTGGGATTATTGTTTCCATTTTTGTTTAAACGACGCCACAATTAAGACTCAGAGAGGTTAGGTATTATATCTGAGCTCACACAGCTAGCAAGTGCTAGGGCTCTCCCATAGGAGTGTGAAGCCCTTGCTTATGCTTCCCCTCCCCACACTACAGAATCCCTCTCTCCACTTAACTCCTAGAGATCAGATTCTGATGGGTCCCTAAGGGACTCCTGTTAGGGAGTTGACATCCCTACAACCCCCATCCCCTTCCCAGTGAAACTTCTTTTCTGCGGAGCACGGGCCTGGAGCCAGGTGAGGTCAGAACGTCCACTCCAGGGGCTTTCTCTAGAATCCGTCACTGTGGTTACCTCCAGTAGAATCTGTTTTAGGAAGAGGTTTGTCTGACTGCGCGGGACAGCGGTGGCATTCATCACTGCAGGAGTGCAGAATCCGGGGCTGGGGGCCACACGTCGAGAGGGGAGGGGCCAGGGGCGGCCCCCTTGTGACCAGCCGTGAGGACAGGTCAGGAGAGAAGGCTGGCTGAGGAGCGCCTGGACAGCAGCAGCTGCTGCTGAGGTTCTGTATCACGCGCTTGGGGCCCAAGGTAACTCAGACCTTTAAATTAACAGCGGGGCTGGGGGCGTTGCGGAGGCGGGAAGAGGTAGGGACTTAGGGGGCCACTCAGTGAACGCGTGGAGGGCGGGAGGAGTCCAAATGTTTGGAGGAATCGTAAGGAATGAGGGTGATGAAGCAAGTAACAAGGTGAGTGGGGACACAAGCGCCCAAGGGCTTGAGAGGGCGCAAAAACTCGGCTGGCCAAAAGACCGTGCGCTTGGAGGTAGGGACAAAGTGTGGAACACACCCAGCCCAGGAACCTTGGTAAGGTGGGAGCAGGGGGACACTTTCTTCCCCTGAGCCCGTTTTCCATAGGTGCCCCCCTTTCAGCCATTTTAAAAATAAAATGTTGACCCAAGTGTTTTTAGGATATAAGGAAACAACGTCAGAGGAAGTTGTACCAAAGCGAGGCTGCGCAAGGCGCAGGAAAAGCAGTCAGAGGGTGGCGCCTTTTTAAAAGATTTCATCTCTTTCCACCCTAAAGCTAGGGCTGTACTCCGTCCCCCTACCTTTTCTTGCCTCCGTCATCCTCCCTTCAACCCCCCTCCACTCCCCAGCCCAGAGCACGATCCGATCGCCTTTAAACCAGGTAACCGCCTAGGTCTCCACACCAGTTCCCGCAGCTTCCGAGTAGAGTAGGTGCAATCCGCAGCAGCCGCTGGCTGAGCTCAAGGGCCGGTGGGAGGGGTCTCGGTGACGCACCGCGGCCATGAAGCTGGCCAGATCATTGCAGAAATCCCTGTCTCATTCCATCTACAGTCGCAGCTCGATTCCAGATGCCTCTCTCCAATGGCCGGGCAGTGAGTTGATGGTCCAAGTTCGAGAAGCTTCCTTTCCCTCCCGCTCTTTGGTCCGCTGGAGCTCAGGAGGTGAGGGAGAAGCCTCGCTCGAGGAGGTGGCTTAGAAGGCGGGGGAAATGGAGGAGGGGGTACTGGGGGCTGCAAAGACGTATTCAGGCCAGGGAGCTGAGGAGATGAAGCTGGAGCCATCACAGAAGCATAAGCCCGCACCAGAGGAAATCTTGACGTGGAGCTGCAGCTGCAGCAACGAGAAGATGCTCCCTTCAACCGCCCCTCGCTGTCACAGCAGCTCCTCGCCTCTATGCCCTCGCCGCAAGCCCCGCCCCCAGCCCCAGTCCCGGGCCCGCTTCCGAGGCCAGTCAGGGCCCTGGGCCCCACCCCTGCCTCCATCCCATCCTCCCCCTCCACCGCCGTCCAGGTCCCTGCCCTGGCGCAGATCTTGGCATAGACCCCGGCCTGGGTCCAGGCCCCAGACTCAGTGAAGATGTTCTGCTGACCTACACCCCTCTGGGGATCGAGGTGGCTTAGGGGACTGGTAGCTGGAGGTGGAGTTTGATCAGGGTCCCGCAGGGTGCTCTCATGTGGAGGGCTTTAAAGTAGCTAAGAACTGGCAGAAAAACCTGCAGTTGATCTACCAGCGTTTCATTTGGAGGGGGACCCCGAAGACAGAGACTAGGAAACGTAAGGCAAAGTCATGCATCTGTCATGTATGTAGTACCCATATGAACAGACTCCACTCTTGTCTTTCCTGTGTCTTTTTTGGCTGCTTTACTGAGAAGCATATTCACAAACATGCAGAAACCAAACAGCACAATTTAGCTGTAGACACCTATCATGGGGTTATATATTGCTTTATGTGTAAGGATTACGTATATGACAAAGACATAGAACAGATTGCCAAAGAAACAAAAGAGAAAATTTTGAACTTCTTAGCTTCCACTTCATCAGATGTCTTTCAACAACAGTGTATGACATCAGGTATTGAAGAGAAGCAATCAACCTGTGAGTCAAAGGAACAGGAGCCAAAATTGGTGAAACCCAAGGAAAAGAGGAGAAAAAAGTCAGTCTGTACTGTAGGCCTGAGAGGGCTAATCAATCTTGGGAACACCTGTTTTATGAATTGTATTGTCCAGACACTTACCCATATTCCTCTACTGAAAGATTTCTTCCTCTCTGACAAGCACAGATGTGTAATGACACACGCCAGCTTGTGTCTTGTCTGTGAAATGTCTTCACTTGTTCATGCTATGTACTCTGGGAGCTGAACTCCTCACAATTCCTATAAGTTACTGCACCTGATATGGATTCATGCAGAACACTTAGCAGGGTACAGGCAGTAGGATGCCCATGAGTTCCTCACTGCAATATTAGATGTGCTTCATAGACACAGCAAAGATGATAGTTTTGGGCAGGAGAACAATAACCCCAACTGCTGTAACTGCATCATAGACCAAATCTTTACAGGTGGCTTGCAGTCAGATGTCACATGTCAAGTTTTCCAAACTGTCCACCACAATAGATCCATGCTGGGGCATCAGTTTAGACTTTCCTGGCTTTTGTGCCACATTCAGTTCCCAGAGTCCAGAGAGGGTTAATGGCACAGTGAGAAGGGATGACTACATACCAGGAATTCCCTCACTCACAGACTGCTTACAGTGGTTTACAAGGCCAGAGCATCTAGGAAACAGTGCCAAAATCAAATGCAGTAGTTGCCAAAGCTATCAGGAATCTACCAAACAACTCACAATGAAGAAACTACCTGTTGTGGCCTGTTTTCATCTCAAGCGGTTTGAATATGTAGGCAAACAGAGGCGAAAGATTAATACTTTTATCTCCTTTCCCTTGGAGCTGGACATGACTCCATTTTTGGCCTCTACTAAAGAGAGCAGAATTAAAGAAGGCCAGCCACCAATAGATTGTGCACCCACTGAGAATAAGTATTCCTTGTTTGTAGTGATTAATCACCATGGAACTTTGGAAAGTGGACACTATACCAGTTTTATCCGGCAGCAAAAAGACCAGTGGTTCAGCTGTGATGATGCTGTAATCACCAAGGCTAGCATTGAGGACTTACTCTGCAGTGAAGAGTATTTACTCTTCTATCACAAACAGGGTCTAGAGAAAGACTAGTCTTACCTGACCACTTACCAGAAAAAAAGTAAAAGAAATTAATAGGCAAGGATCCTGAAGGGACACACAAACCTACCTGAAATGGACAATGACAATACCCATACAACAAGGAGCACTTCTTGAAGTATCCCAAAAATCTACCTGGAATGGACAATGACAACAGCCCCTACATGACAATTAGCATCTTGATATAAAGAACCAATTTTAACATGGCTTATGGGTCTGTAAGAGGAAAGAAAAAAAGAATATTAACTAATGACCATTCAGCCTTAAATGGAAGGGAAGGAGCAGAGGTTGAAAATGGTCCCATAAAGCATAATTAAATGAAAAGAATGCTTTAGGTGAGAAGAGTAGGAATAGAGATGTTCTGGCACTACTATATGTCATTTGTTTCTATGAAAATACTGTGGGAAGTCAGGAAGTATTCCTTTATCAGCAAAAAGCCTCACAGTTGGTGTTCCAGCTGTGGTCAACCAGTAAAATAGCTAAATAAAAGAATATTTTAAAAGAAAATTTCAAAAGCTTTAAAAGAAAAGCATTTAAAAAATAATCTTAAAAAGAAAATGTTTTTAAATGTTGAAAATTTTTTAAGTTAAATATTTTTAAAAGAAATGTTTTAAAAATTTAAAAGTTTTAAAATTCTAAAATTATTAAAGCTTAAATGCAAATTTTAGAAATTCTTAGTTTAAAAAAGGTAAAATGAATAAAACAAGGAAAATGATTAAAAATGAAAGTTTACCAAAAATTTAAAGTGAAAGAAACCATTTGAAAATTACAAACTAAAAAGAAAAAAGGAAACTGTTAAAATTAAAAGTTTAAATGAAATAAAATTTAAATAGAAATAAGTATAAATATAAAAAGCTTTAAAAATTAGAGCATAAAATATGTGTTGAGAATTTATGCATAATTTAAGATCTAAGTTTTAAAAAATACAGAATGGGATGAAAATTCAAATTTAAGCTTATAGAAAAGTTTTAAAAGAGGAAAGTTTAGTACAATTCAAGACAAAAGGACAAAATTTGTTAAAAATTAAATTTGAAAGATCTTAAAAGGGAAAATTAGAGAAAAAGAATTTTAAAATTTATAATGAACTTTAGACAAGTTCAGTTTGAGAGATTTAAATAAGAACTTTACATATTTAAACAAAAAGATGTATTAAAATTAAAATTCTTAAAAAGTTTTATTGTTAAAATTTAAGCATATTAAAATATATATGGGTATGAAATAATAGAGGAGACAGGAATAACAAGAAAAAGGGGTTTGTGAATATATATATTTTTCAAGTTTTATGCTGATATATAAAGAGAATTCAAAGAAAAAAAAATAGACTCTAACCATCATTTTACCATCCAATTATGAGATCAATACAAGGCCTACACTCTAGCCCACCTTCCCTGCTCAGGTTCTACACCCCATCTGATTTCCTGAAGGAAGTAGAGCTATTTCTTAGGCAGAATGAACTGCATCTGAGAAAGCTGAAAGGAGCTCTCTGCCATTTAGAACTGCATTATTCATACAAATTCTTTGCTTCTGAAAAGGTGCTCTTGGCAATTTGGTAGCTTAGGAATATTAGATCACAACTGTGAAGCTCTGGCTTTGGTATTTGAGTCCCATGGACTGATTGAGGAAGTGGCAAGGACCTATATCTGAGGACCTCCCACCCTCCTCTTTCCCCCTTCTGTCTTCATGGAGAAACAAGACCTTTAAATTTCCACAGTAGAGCTATGGGCTTGTGCTCAACAGTCCTTCCACTCAGTCCTTACTCCCTCTTCTTTTCCTTATTCCGTCATTCATGCCTGGTTCCCTGAATCCCTCACTTACCTGATTTTACCTATATCTCTGAGCCCCAGACTGTAGGGCTCCTTCCTTGACCGTTCACTTGGTGACTTCTACTCCTCCTTCAAGATTCAACTCACAGATGACTTATTTGGAGACTTCCTTGAATGCTCTAGGCAGGTATAAATTTACAAAAATATTATTCCCTCATCCCTCTATCCCTCTCACTGTGCCTTCAAAGTACTTTGTCTGTACCTCATTGATGGTACTTATTATACTGTGATTCTACTGTAACTTTGTGATTGTCTGCCCCTCTGCACCAAGCAACTGATAACAGGGGCCAAGCCTTATTCGTTTCTGTGTTAATAAATGTTTGTTGAATGTAATGATGAGTTCAGTTATTTCATCTATTCACCCTCTCAGTACTGTGTTCTTACCCACTCCATCCATCAAGCCCTCATTAAGTGCCCAGTGCTGTAATACAGTGTGATCAGTGTTGTATCTTCTGCAAAGTGTATGAAATGCTATTCAGCTGTTCGGGACAGCTTATAAAAGGAGGTGCTCAGCAAGGAAATAGCCAGGTTGTGTGGAGGGCGTCCCAGGTACAATGTGAGGAAAAGAGCACAGGCCTGAGAGTTGGTAGTCATGAGAGACTGAGTGGTGAGGAGGAGCAGCAGCTGCAGGTGAGGCTGGGCTCTTTGGTGTTGTGTGGCAACACTGCCTCTCACCACAGTGTCCCTGATCTCTTCACAGCATCTCTCAGCTTACAACTATGTGCCACATCTCTCCATGATGTACCATATTAGTTTATCTTCCCAGGAGACAGTGCACCTCACCATTCCACAGTGTTCTATATCACACGGCACATCATGACTCTGTGCAACAGAAAAGTGATGCCTGGTGGCTGTGCTTAGTGGAGAGCTGTAGTTTATTTGTCTGCATAGCACTCTTGCCCTTCCCCTATTATTTGTGTTTCCAGTGGGGCTATAGATCACTTTGCTATGTTCCTGTTACCCCTCCCCAGAATGTGGCAAGTCACTCAGGCTAGGCCAGATTAGAGTCCTCAATTCCCCCACTCCTCTACCCACAACCCTCCCACAAGAGCAATTCTTCTGAGGATGGCCATAGGACCCATGCAGGGCCAATCAGAGCCCATTCCTAAATTGAATATATATATATAGATACTGGGAGAAATAAAAGTTTTCTTCCCTACCTCTGCTCCCCACTCCACCCCCAATGCTGGAGTCTAGGCTAATATGACATGAATCGGGGACTCTAAGAGGTCAATATCCATACCATGAGTAGAAAATAGGAAGAATCAGATATAGGGAGAAAGAGTCTAGAGAGCATCATTTGAACCTTGTGAATCCAGCTGTGCCTGAAGCCCCAAAGTTCTCAGCTATCTGAACCAGTAAAATATTTTGCTTTGTTTAAGTTGGCTTGATTTGGGATCCTGTCACAGCCAAGGGCAGTGAACATATTAGCCAAGTTATATGGTTAGTTGGGGCCATTCTGTTCCTAAGGCCACAAAGGGAGAGAAGGGAGGGAAGAGTGGTCTTAGAATGACTCCATCATATATGATTAAGAGACCAGAGTGGATATCTGCATGTCTTTAAGAAGCATGTATTAGCTCAAGGACTGACCTGTACTAAGCTTCAAATCTTATGGAAATGATATGGCTATTTTCAATTAAAGAAGGGAAAAGGCAATAATATTTCATGAGTACCAAGATAGACCAGACAGTATGGTAACTTTACTTCGATTATCTCACTGAGTCCACACAACAATCATGGGAGACAGTCATTACTGAATATACTTCCAGAATGGAAAACTGAGACTCAGAATGGAAAATGATTTGCTTAAGTTCACTTCACTATTTTAAGTGGTGGAGCAAGTATTCAAACTCAGGTACTCAAAGCCTTTGCTTATTCCAGTTACGATCTAGATAATTCAAAGATTTTGTTTGTTCTGCTTTTCCTGATGTTGCTATGGAAGACAACACAGACCAGAATGGTGCAGAAGGCAGACAAACTTTGACAAATATGGATACAGATAACCTGGAACAAGAGTCATCTATTAACTGATAACACCAAATTACACATGCTACAGGTGAATGTGTCTCTATGGCAATGGCTGATTGGGATAAGTGACATTCCTAAGGCTACCCAGGATAGATGATGCCAAAATCCTACTCCATTACTACACATGTAGATTCACGCAATGCCATATGTTTGGCTGAGCACCAAGACCTGGCTCTAAGATCTCACCATTTCATTGTCTGTGAAACCATCAGCTCTCTCTAGGTACACCAGGTTTTCCTTCTAGCTTTAATACTGTGGCCAGCTTCAATACTGTGTGTCACTTACACCACACAACTTCCTCCTGGTCTTCCCAGAGTGCCCACATACCAGTCCTTCAACCATATATACCTTCTACCTGCCTGTTGGGGAGGAGCTTGCCTATTAGAATCTGGTTTCTAGGTGGTCTAATATTGATTTGCAATGTCTAATTTCTGTTGTTTCTGCACTACTTTCAGCTCCTTTATTTTGATTCCCTTCCAAACACACAGTGGTAACTATGCTAGGCCAGGGCTGGAACTATGGGTCTTTACATCCCTCGGCCCAGTATAGAATGTGTTAGCTGCTTGAATGCGTGAATGAATAAACCAAAATAAATTCCATCCTACACTCAGCTTCAGTAGTTGACTTCATGTTCTATTTTTCTGAGGACAAAAACCTCTTAAGAATACCTGACTTACCCACACCACGCACATCAACATATATCTGTCTCCATCCACCCTCTGCACCTTCACTCTAGTTTTAGAGGAAAAGGAATCATGCTTCCTTTCTGACGCTGCACCACTGGCCTCCTTCTGACTCATTCCTGAGAGCCAAGAACACTTGCTCCCACACTCTCCCATCTATTCCTGCATCAGTCATGCCTTCTCTAGACAGACAATATTAAGTAATTAGACATCCTAGATTTTCTATGATTTCTAGGTTTGACCCATCATCCCTATAAGGCATAAGAAATGTCCCTCAAATCCCAATACTTCCTCCCAGAGTGTATATTATCCCCAGAAGAGATCAAAATTTCTGTCATAAGATACTTATTTGGGGTTCACATTTAAAACAAAAATTCATAACTTTTGCATGATGCTGCTATCTCCAGTATTATTTAGCCCCTTCATTTCAATGCCAAATTCTTCTATATATGTTTTTCTTATGTCATTTCTACACTATTCTACACTATTTTTAGTTCCCCACATGGCTTCTTCCTGTACCACTCTATTGAGACTACTCTTGCTTAAATCCAAAGTGACTTATTTTTTAGAAGTTGTTTATTTTTCTATTTTATCCCATTTTTTAAAAAAGATACATGATAATTGAAGACAGTGGGACAACAGATACAAAATATTTGATGTTAAAGCTTTCCTCATAAATCCAGGTTGTGATTTTGCCATGCTGGTTACTGTTCTGAGTACATTCCCCAGTCTGAAGAAAGGACAGGAGTGGGACAAGTGGAGGTGAGGAAGGGATTGCATGGAAAATCAAACTTTAGAAAATTGAGTTGTATCTTTTTTCAAGCAGGATCCTTTATTTTTTTAATCTTGCAAATGTATAGTTTTTTATTCTCTTTTAAAAAATTTTTGTATTGGAATATAGTTGATTTACAATGTCATGCTAGTTTCTGCTATACAGCAAAGTGAATCAGCCATATATATACATATATCCACTATTTTTTTAGTGCTTTTATTTTATATTTTTTAACATCTTTATTGGAGTATAATTGCTTTACAACGGTGTGTTAGTTTCTGCTTTATAACAAAGTGAATCAGTCATATATATACATATGTTCCCATATCGCTTCCCTCTGGCATCTCCCTCCCTCCCACCCTCCCTATCCCACCCCTCTAGGTGGTCACAAAGCACCGAGCTGATCTCCCTGTGCTATGCGGCTGCTTCCCACTAGCTATCTATTTTATGTTTGGTAGTGTATATATGTCCATGCCACTCTCTCACCTTGTCACAGCTTACCCTTCCCCCTCCCCATATCCTCAAGTCCATTCTCTAGTAGGTCTGTGTCTTTATTCCTGTCTTACCCTTAGGTTCTTCATGACATTTTTTTCTTAAATTCCATATATATATATATGTTAGCATACGGTATTTGTCTTTCTCTTTCTGACTTACTTCACTCTGTATGACAGACTCTAGGTCCATCAACCTCACTACAAATAGCTCAATTTCGTTTCTTTTTATGGCTGAGTAATATTCCATTGTATATATGTGCCACATCTTCTTTATCCATTCATCCGATGATGGACACTTAGGTTGCTTCCATCTCCGGGCTATTGTAAATAGAGCTGCAATGAACATTTTGGTAAAAGACTCTTTTTGGATTACGGTTTTCTCAGGGTATATGCCCAGTAGTGGGATTGCTGGGTCGTATGGTAGTTCTATTTGTAGTTTTTTTAAGGAACCTCCATACTGTTCTCCATAGTGGCTGTACCAATTCACATTCCCACTAGCAGTGCAAGAGTGTTCCCTTTTCTCCACCCCCTCTCCAGCATATATTGTTTCTAGATTTTTTGATGAGGGCCATTCTGACCAGTGTGAGATGATATTTCGTAGTTTTGATTTGCATTTCTCTAATGATTAATGGTGTTGAGCATTCTTTCATGTGTTTGTTGGCAATCTGTATATCTTCTTTGGGGATTCTTATCCCATATAGGTCATTACAGAGTATTAAGTAGAGTTCCCTGTGCTCTACACCAGGTCCCTATTAGTTATCCATTTCACATGTAGTAGCGTGCATATGTCAATCCCAATCTTACAATCTGCCCCTCCCCCCCTCCCCCCCTGGCAACCACAAGATGGTCCCCTACATCTGTGACTCCATTTCTGCCCTGCAAACAAGTTCATTTGTACCATCCTTTCGGATTCCACATATAAGTGATATCATTATGACATTTGTCTTTCTCTGTCTGACTTACTTCACTCATCATGACAATCTCTAGGTCCACCCATGTAGCTGCAAATGGCATTATTTCATCCTTTTTTATGACTCGTAATATTCCATTGTATATATGTACCACATCTTCTTTATCCATTCCTCTGTGGATGGACATTTAGGTTTCTTCCACGTCCTGCTATTGTAAATAGTGCTGCAGTGAACATTGGGACGCATGTATCTTTTCAAATTATGGTTTTCTCTGGGTATATGCTCAGGAGTGGGATTGCTGGATCATATGATAGCTCTATTTTTAGTTCTTTAAAGAGCATCCATACTGTTCTGCACAGTGGCTGTACCGATTTACATTCCCACCAACAGTGCAAGGGCGTTCCTTTTTCTCCACACCCTCTCCAGAATTTATTGTTT
This sequence comes from Mesoplodon bidens, assembly GCF_964165515.1. Taxonomy (NCBI): domain Eukaryota; kingdom Metazoa; phylum Chordata; class Mammalia; order Artiodactyla; family Ziphiidae; genus Mesoplodon; species Mesoplodon bidens. Next base: position 92,600,648 of record NC_138163.1, on the reverse strand, counting down.
GTAATTTTTGGATGATGGCCATTCTGACTGGTGTGAGGTGATACTTCACTGTAGTTTTGATTTGAATTTCTCTAAGAATTGGTGACGTTGATCATCTTTTCATGTGATTTTTGGCCATCTGTATGTCTTCTTTGGAGAAATGTCTATTTAGATTTTCCACCCATTTTTAAAATTAGGGTTTTTTTTGTTTGTTTGTTTGTTATTGAGCTGCATGACCTGTCTGTATATTTTGGAGATTAATCCCTTGTCGGTTGCTTCATTTGCAAATATTTCCTCCCATTCTGTGGACTGTTTTTTTATTTGTTTATGGCTTGCTTTGCTGTGCAAAAGCTTTTAAGTTTAATTAGGTCCCATTTGTTTATTTTTGTTTTTATTTACATTACTCTGGGAGATGGATCAAAAAAAATATTTCTGTGATTTATGTCAGAGAGTGTTCTGCCTGTTTTCCTCTAAGAGTTTTATAGTATTTGGACTTACATTCAGGTATTTAATCCATTTTGAGTTTGCTTTCTGTATGGTGTTAGGGGCTGTTCTAATTTCATTTTTTTAAAGGTAGCTGTCCAGTTTTCCCAGCACCACTTTATTGAAGAGACTGTCTTTTCTCCATTGTATATTCTTGCCTCCTTTGTCATAGATTAGTTGACCATAGATGTGGATTGTATTATAAATGCACCAGAGGAGTTGACATTTCTAAGGACAGGTGTAGAAAATATTTTTTTGTGTAGAAACGAGGTCTTATTGAGGCTAATCATGCCATAATTGATCTGTTTTCAGAATGGTCTGCTTAAAAAGAGACATACTTGTATTAGATTTGCAAACATCATTTAAAGGTCCTTTCTCACCCCACCTCTGATAGAGAATTAAGCTGATTGGCCTGCAATTTCCACTTTTTTGTGATGGGTGAGATGTAAGCAGGAGACTTAAACTGAAATCACATCCCAAATCTACCTCTTGCTAACAGGTAACACTGGGCCAGTAACAGAACCTTGTGCACAACTCTCCTAGGGCTGTTGGGAGGGCTAAATGCAATGATGTTTGCAAGGAATTTATTTAGTGCAGAGCAGGCACATGGTTGGAACTAAAAAAAAAAAGTCATTTCTCTTGCCCCATTTTTCAGTGTCCAAACATTCTCCTTGTCCCCCAGGTATCCTTAGGAGATGATAACTGCTGGCTCTCTGGAAGCCCATTTCCCTGCATATCACAAAGGTATCACCTAAGTAGACTTCTTTCTGTAAATTCTCCTCTGCCAGGCCTCTCCTTACCTCACTGAGTGTTTCTTGCCCTGTGCTCCAGGTACCCCAGTAGGGTCTGTCTTATTGTTGACTATACCTGACAAACAAGGAATATGATGCTCAAAGTGCTGAAATGTCTTTCCCCAAATCACACAGTAATTAAGAAGGAAGACTGGGACACAAGACCAGGGTCTGAGCCTAGACCCTCAACCACCAGGTTTTGCTGCAACCCAGGAGCTCATTTGATTCCTCTACTTATACTGGAATAACAGGCAGGTAATACTCACCTCTGAATCCACCAAATTTATGGGCTTCTAGAACCTGAGAGTTGGGAAGATCCTACAGAGCCTTTACCCTACAAGTTTATCACTACTTTAAAGGATACACTGACCTAGAGAGAGATGGAGAGACTTGCTCAAGGTCACAAAGGGGATCAGTGGCAGAGCCAAGAGCAGAATTGAGGTCCTGGGACTCTCTTATTCTATGCCAGGCCTTCTGACTGCCAACTTTCTCTGTTAATAGTCTATCTTCATTGCCTATCATATCTCAGAATATGCATCCTTCTGGACTGGGTCTGGATCCATAAAGACAACAAAGCCCAGAGAGATGAGTAGATGGCTCTTTCTAATATAACCTAAAGACAAAAGTGTAACAAGGGCACTGGAAGCTTGCTCATAATTCTTGTCCCAGGGAAGTAGCAGGGAGCAGGAAAATTATGACTGGACCTGGAAATGAGTGAGGCTATGGTTGGTATTGTGTGAATGACCTGACATAGAGGGCAACATAGAGTCCTGTATGGGGTGATGGAAAGCAGGAGAGTTTAATTCTAGATGATTGCCTTCTTTTGGACATGCAAAATCAGTTCATCTAATAGCTTTTTGTTAACATTGGGTTTTGGTTCTTCCTCCATAATGAGATGCAGCTCTTTGAGCAGATGCTTGTCTTACAGGGCTCTTCTTGTGATAGTAGTGTGGAGACCCTTCTGCCCATCCCCACACTGTGGGTATAGGTCTTGAAAGAATGTTATTTAGCCCCGAAACCTGGATGGCACTTTGCTGAAAAAACAAAAACAAAACTGAGGGCAAAAGTCTCTAAAATGGAGCTAAGGGCCTCACATGTATGTTCACCTGCTACCCATTGCCAGGGCTTCCTGGTTACAACTAGCTGAGAATCCCGGGGGAAGTGTTTTTAGGCAAGTTACACATAATCTTTGACTCTGTTTGCCCAAGTAAGAAAAAAAAGGTGATTTGTTTAGATTGCCCCCAAAGTTCTTTGCAAGATTTTAAACTCTATGAGCTATTGCCAGCCCCATCCTCCCCAGTTTCATGTTTCCAACTGTAAGCAACACTCAGTTGCACTCACTCCTCCAGATCTCTTTTATGTTATGTCCAAAAACAATAACTCATCTTAGCCAAGGAATATGTTAATTCTGGTTTAGAGTGGGAAAATTGATCAAGATGGTGGAGTAAGAAGATGTGTAACTTACCTCTCCCCACTAACACATCAAAAATACATATACATGTGGAACAATGCTCACTGAAAACTAAATGGCAACTGACAGAAGGGTTCCTGTACAACCAAGGCTGTAAGAAAGCTATACATGTGATCTGGTAGGAAGGGAAGAAAAGCAATCAGGTAATGACCCTGGGAGGGGACTCAGAGGAAAAGGGAGATTACAGGTGGAGACCCACCCTGGGGAGTGAGCAGTGAGAACCACAGATTTGGTGCCACAGTCATACAAAGGGAAGACAAGCCACCTTGGCTTGTTGGAGGACAACTAAGACTAACAGATGGCTCTGGAAAGCCTGGACCCTGCTCCTGTGGTATGCATGAGTGCCGGCTTGCCCCTGAGACAGCGGGGAGAGAGGACTACTCCACTACCACCTTGGAGAATGCCACATCCAGAGATGAGTGAACACTCCAGCCCCACTCAATCCACATCACAGTGTGGCACTGGATCTGGGGCAGCCATGACCAGGGAGAAGACTCAGCTATGGGATGCAGAGATGACCTGGTCCAGGGTTGGAGCCTGGGTGGGGCAGTGGCAGCTATAGTTGACACTTAAACAGCACATCAGAAAAAGACCAGATCTCTTATGGCTGCTTCTCCACGACAGATCACAGCTTTATATACGCCAAGAGTCCACACAGGCCCCATCTGCCATATGGTGTGGCTCCACAATAGGGTGGGGATGGGGGAGGCTGGGGGAAGCTATTGGCTGTGAGGGACAAAAGGCACTTGCACTGGAGGCTGCATCTGAGCAGAGTGAGGGAAGCAATTACAGGTGCCTGCACAGGCAGTGTATTAGAGACAACTCAGAACTCTATCTGTGGCTGACACAGCTGAGAGCCCAAACAGGCCACCCCTTGCTTCAGCACTCCTGCCTGTCCACCCCCACAGGAAAGAGTCCCAGTGTGGTGAGAGAGGAAACTACATACTAAAAGGGAACAGAGCCATCTCAGACACAACCCTCAGTGATTCTGCTACAGCAACTTGAGATCAGACTTCACTCTTGATAGGACAGTGATGGCCACTGAGAAGAGAGGAGTCCCACCTCACACCCAAATCCAGCTCTAGGCCCTCCATCTCCAGCCCCACCTCCTACCAGGGTGATAGCTGCCAGCATACCATTAGGAAAGATGTGAATTACATCCATGTCAAATCCAGCTCTCTCACCAAAGGCGTTTGGCTCATGCAGTCTTTATAGGGACTCTTCCACATAAGAACAGCCCTTCAGGACCACAATAGGAACTGTTTCACCTAAATTCATAAAGGCAAAGAAAGATAAGCAAAATAAAAATGCAGAGGAACTGCTCTCAATGGAAAGAGCAAGAGAAAACTCCTAAAAAATAATAAAACAGATATAAACAATTTACCAGATAAATAATTCAAAGCATTGGTAATAAAAATGTTAACTGAATTAGGAAAATAATAGATGAACACAGTGAAAATTTTAATAAGGAGCTAGACAATTCAAAAACCCAAATCAGAAATGAAGTCTTCAGTGGCTGAAATAAAATAAAACATAAGAAAGAAGGAATAGCAGGCTAAGTGATACAGAAGAACACGTAAGTGATCTAGAAGATTGAATAATAGAAATCAACATTCAAAATAGAAAAAAGCAAAAAGTTCAAAGACTAAAGGAAGTTTAAGAGATCTCTGAGATAACATTGTGTACTAACATTCACATTATAGGGGTCTCAGAAGGGGAAGAGAAAGGAAGGCATGAATATGTATTTGAGGGCATAATGGCAAAAAAACGTCCCAAACCTGAAACAGGAAACATGTTTCCAGGTACAGGAAGCACAGAGAGTGCCAAAAAAAGATGAAGCCAAACAGACCCACACCAAGACATAGCATAATTAAAATGGCAAAAGTTAGAGAGAATTCTAAAAGCAGCAAGAAATAAGAAAAATCTCAAATAAACAACCTAACAAAGAAGACCTAACAAAGCCCAAGTCAGCAGAAAGAAGGAAACAATAAAGATCAGAGAGGAAATAAATAAAATAGAGATTAAAAAAAAACAGTAGAAAAGAACAGTAACACCAATAGCTGGTTTTTTGAAAAGATAAACAAAATTGATACTAAGCAGGCTCACTGAGAAGAAAAAAGAGAGGAATAAATAAACAAAATAAGAAATGAAAGAGGAGAAATAACAACAGATACCACAGATATACCCCAAAAAAGAGAGAGAATACTATGAACAGTTAAATGTCAACATATTGGACAACCTACAAGAAGTGGACAAATTTCTAGAAACATGCAACCTGCCAAGAGGAAACAGACAATTTAAACAGATTAGTCACTAGTAGTGAGATTGAGATTGCAACTTAAAAAAATAAATAAAAACTCCCAGAAAACAAAGGTTCAGGACTACATGGTTTCACAGGGGAATTCTATCAAACATATTAAAAGGTCTAATCCTTATCCTTCTCAAGCTACTCCAAAAAATTGAAAAGGACAGAATACCTCCAAATTCATTCTACAAGGCCACCATTACCCTGATACCAAAACCAAAGACATTACAATAAAATAAAATTACATGCCACATCTTTGATGAATATAGATGCAAAAATCCTCAACAAAATATTAGCAGTCTGAACCCAACAACATATAAAAGGGATCATACAACATGATAAAGTTGGATTTATTCCAGAGATACAAGGCTGGTTCAATATTCTCAAATCAATCAATGTGATATGCCACATTAACAAAAGGAAGGATTAAAAAAAAAAAAACAACCACGGGATCATCCCATAAATGCAGAAAAAGCATTTGAGAAAATTCAACATCCATTCACGATAAAAACTTTCACCAAACTGGGCATAGAGGGAACATATCTCAACATAATAAAGGCCATTTATAACAAACCCAAAGCTAACATCATACTCAATGGTGAAAGATGAAAGTCTTTCCTATAAATTCAGGAACAAGACAAGGATGTCCACTCTCTCCACTACTATTTTCCTAGCCATAGCAATCAGACAAAGAAAATAAATAAAAGACATCCAAATTGGAAGGGAAGAAATAAAACTGCCATTATTTGCAGATGACTTGGTAGTTTATGTAGAAAATCCTAAAGTCTCCACCCAAAACTATTAGAACTGATAAGTGAATTCAGTAGCATTGAGGATATAAGATTAATAATATACAGAAATCTGTTGCATTTCTATACACTAATAATAAAATATCAGAAAGAGACAGTAAAATATCCCATTTAAAACCACATCAAAAAGAAAAAAATAAATAGGAATAAATTTATCCAAGGAAGTAAAAAACCTATCTCTGAAAGCTATTAAACTATGATGAAGGAAACTGAAGATGATACAATGAAATGGAACAATATCCTGTGCTCTTGGATTGGAAGGATTTTTATTATTAAAATGGCCATACTTGAGGGCTTTCCAAGATGGCAGAGTGATAGGAGGATGTGGAGTTCATCTGTCCCCACAAACACATCAGGAATACATCAACAAATGGAACAATTCTCACAGAACCCCTGCTGAACACAGGCAGAGGACCTCAGACACCTAAAAGGAGAAGAGGGATCCCCACGTAGCCAGATAGCACTAAAGAAAGAAGAAGGGAAAAGTAAGAGGTGAGGAAGCAGGATGGTACCTGCATCCCTGGCTTAGTTGAGAATGAGGAGAGGTTCCCACATCTGTGGAGGCCCCCTCACCAGCGGGGAGATCAGCTGGGACAGAGGAGGAGCTTCAGGGGCTCAGAGGAGAGCCCAGCAGCCAGTCTGTGGCAGGCAGGACAGAGTGAGACCTACACAGATGGTCTGTGCCATGGCGCTGTGCACCCCAGCCTGAGATGGGTGTCAGCCAGGGTACATTGGAGCTGGGTGCTAGGACTTGGGGTTCACGCAGTGACCCAGGGAGGGGACTACTGTTGGCTGTGAGGAGACGGCCTGAGGGCACAGAAGGAAGGAGCTCCATACCCAGAAATGCTCATGGAGGAAACCCAGACCACCACAGAGGTGAAGAACAATTGTTGGATGATGTGCAAGGGGGCAGGGCCACCATTGCAACCTCTCTCCTCATGCAACAGTCTCTGCCTCCATGGGGACTGGGGGGGGCTCCCACCAGAGCCAGTTCATGGTCCCCTGCCATCAGTTCATCTACCAACCCCCACCTTCCTCCTGGATGACCTGCTTGCCCCAATCACCGCCTTGGCTCCTTCTTGCCTGGCAGGCTCATGTACTCTGGCAACCTCTGGAGCAGACTCTGGTGAGTCTGCAAATGGAAATCAAAAGGAAGCTGCAGTAGCAAAACTCATATCAGAGAAAAGAGACTTTAAAACAAAGACTGTAACAAGAGACAAGGACGGACACTACATACTGTTCAAGGGATCAATCCAAGAATAAGATATAACAATTGTAAATATATATGCACCCAACATGGGAGCACCTCAATACATAAGACATATGTTAACAGCAGTAAAAGGGGTTTTTACTAACGCATTAATAGTGGGAGTCATTAATACCCCACTTGCACCAATTAACAGATCATCCAGACAGGAAATTAATAAGGAAACACAGCCTTACACGACACATTAGACTGGATAGAATTAATATTGATAGGACATTCCATCTGAAATCAGCAGAATACACTTTCTTCTCAAACGTACATGGGACATTCTCCACAACAGATCACATCTTGGGTCACAAATCAAGTCTCAGTAAATTTTAAAAAATTGAAATCATTTCAAGCATCTATTCTGACCACAATGCTATGAGATTAGAAATCAATTACTGGAGAAAAAAAAACACTGTAAAAAACACAAACACATGGAGTCTAAAGAATATGTTACTAAATAAGTAATTGATCAGTGAAGAAATCAAAGAGGAAATCAAAAAATACCTAGAGAAAAACAACCATGAAAACACGATGCTCCAAAACCTATAGGATGCAGCAAAAGCAGTTCTAAGAGGGAAGTTTATAGCAGTACAATCTTATCTCAGGAAGCAAGAAAAATCTCTATAAAAAACCTAACCTTACATCTAACACAACTAGAGAAAGAAGAATAAATAAAACCCAAAGTTAGTATAAGGAAAGAAATCATAAAGATCACAGCAGAAATAAATGAAACAGAGATGAAGAAAACAATATCAAACATCAATGAAACTACAAGCTGGTTCTTTGAGAAGATAAAATTGATAAACCTTTAGCAAGACTCATCAAGAAAAAAAGGGAGAGGACTCAAATCAATAAAATTAGAAATAAAAAAGAAGTTACAACAGAGACCACAGAAATACAAAGGATCATAAGAGACTGCTACAAGCAAGTATACACAAATCAAATAGACAACCTAGGAGAAATGGACACATTCTTAAAAAGGTACAACCTTCCAAGACAGAACCAAGAAGAAATAGAAAATATGAACAGACCAATCACAAGTAATGAAACTGAAACTGTGATTAAAAATCTTCCAACAAACAAAAGCCCAAGACCAGATGGGTTCACGGATGAACTGTATCAAACATTTAGAGAGGAGTTAACAAATATCCACTGAAACTATTCCAAAAAATTGCAGAGGAAGGAATACTCCCAAGCTCATCCTATCAGGCCACCATCACCCTGATAAGAAAACCAGAAAAAGATATCACACACAGAAACTTACAGGCCAATATCACTGATGAGCAGAGACACAAAAATCCTCAACAAAATACTAGGAAACTGAATCCAACAGCACTTTAGAAAGATCACACACCACGGTCAAGTGGGACTTATCCCAGGGATGCAAGGAATCCTCAATATACACAAATAAATCAATATGATACACCATATTAACACACTGAAGAATAAAGACCATATGATCATTTCAATAGATGCAGAAAAAGCTTTTAACAAAATTCAACACCTATTTATGATAAAAAAATCTCTCCAGAAAGTGAGAATATAGGGAACATACTTGAACATAATAAAGGCCATATATGACAAATGCTCAGCAAACATCATTCTCAGTGGTGAAAAACTGAAAGCATTTCCTCTAAGATCAGGAAAAAGACAAGGATGACGACTCTCACCACTATAATTCAACATAGTTTTTGAAGTCCTATCCTCGGTGATCAAAGAAGAAAAAGAAATAAAAGGAATCCAAATGGGAAAAGAAGTAAAATTGTCACTGCTTGCAGGTGACATTATACTATACAGAGAAAATCCTAAAGATGCTACCAGAGAACTACTAAAGCTTATTCAACAAATTTGGTAAAGTTGCAGAATACAAAATTAATACACAGAAATCTCTTGCATTCCTATACACTAACAACGAAAGTTCAGAAAGAGAAATTAAAGAAACAATCCCATTTACCACCACAGCAAAAAGAATAAAATACATAGGGACAAACCTAACTAAAGAGTCAGAAGAACTATATTATGAAAATGATAAGATACTCATGAAAGAAATCAAAGACACAGACCTATTAGAGCATGGACTTGAGGATATGGGGAGGGGGAAGGGTAAGCTGTGACAAAATGAGAGAGTGGCATGGACATATATATACTACCAAATGTAAAATAGATAGCTAGTGGGAAGCAGCCGCATAGCACAGGGAGATCAACTAGGTGGTTTGTGACCACCTAGAGGGGTGGGATAGGGAGGGTGGGAGGGAGGGAGACGCCAGAGGGAAGATATATGGGAAGATATGTATATGTATAACTGATTCAGTTTGTTATAAAGCAGAAACTAACACACCACTGTAAAGCAATTATACTCCAATAAAGATGTTAAAAAAAAAAGAAGAGACAAACAAATCGTGAATTATACCATGTTCTTGGATTGGAAGAATCAATATTATGAAAATGACTATACTCCCCAAACCAATCTACAGATTCAGTTCAAACCCTATTAATTTACCAATGGCATTTTTTCACACAATTAGAATAAAAGGGTTTACAATTTGTATGGAAACACAACAAAGACCCCAAATACCAAAAGCAATCTTGAGAAGGAAAACTGGAGCTGGAGGAATCAGGCTGCCTGACTTCAGACTCTACTACAAAGCTACAGTAATCAAAACACTATTGTACTGGCACAAAAACAGAAATATAGATCAATGGAACAGGATAGAAAGCCAAGAGGTAAACGTACACACCTATGGTCACCTAATCTATGACTAAGCAGACAAGAATATACAATGGAGAAAAGACAGTTTTTTAAAAAGTTGTGCTGGTGAAACTGGACAGCTACATGTAAACGAATGAAATGAGAACACTCTCTAACACCATACAAAAAAAAAATAAACTCAAAATGGATTAAAGACCTAAATGTAAGGTCCAATACTATAAAACGCTTAGAGGAAAACATAGTCAGGACAGTCTGACATAAATCACAGCAAGATCTTTTTTGATCCACCCCCCAGAGTAATGAAAATAAAAACAAAAATTAACAAATAGGATCTAAATAAACTTAAAAGCTTTGGCGCAGCAAAAGATACCATAAACAAAACAAAAACAGAACCCTCAGAATGGGAGAAAATATTTGCAAGTGAAGCAACTGACAAGTGATTAACCTCCAAAATATACAAACAGCTCATGCAGATCAATATCAAAAAAGCAAACAACACAATCAGAAAATGGGTGGAAGATCTATATAGACATTTCTGCAACGAAAATGTATAGGTGGCCTAAAAGCATGTGAAAAGATTCTCAGAATCACTAATTGTTAGAGAAATGCAAATCCAAACTACAATGAGATATCACCTCACACCAGTCAGAATGGCTATCATTAAAAAGTCTACAAACAATAAAGACTGGAGAGGGTGTGGAGAAAAGGGTACCCTCCTACAGTGTTGGTACAGCCACTACAGAGAACAGTATGGAGGTTCCTTAAATAATTAAAAATAGAGCTACCATATGATCCAGCTATCCCACACCTGGGCTATATCTGGAGAAAACCATAATTCAAAAAGATATATGCACCCCAATGTTCATTGTAGCACTATGTACAATAGCCAGGCCATGGAAGCAATCTAAATGTCCATCCACAGAGGAATGGATAAAGCAGATGAACATATATGCAATGGAATATTACTCAACCATAAAAAAGAACGAAATAATGCCATTTGCAGCAACATGGATGGACCTAGAGATTGTCATGTTGAGTGAAGTAAGTCAGACAGAGAAAGACAAATATCATATGATATCATTTATGTGTGGAATCTAAAAAAATGTTAGAAATGAACTTATTTACAAAACAGATATAAAAAACAAATATATGGAATATGTAGTTTGTTTCACAGATATAGAAAACAAACTTATGGTTACCAAGGGGGAAAGACGAGGGAAGGGATAAAGTGGGAGATTGGGATTGACACATACACAATACTATATATAAAATATTGATAGATAACTAATACAAACCTACTGCATAGCACTGGGAGCTCTACTCAATAATCTGTCATGACCTATATGAGAAAATAATCTAAACAAAGAGTGGATATATGTATATATATATGTGATTCACTTTTCTGTACAGTGGAAACTAACACAGCATTGTAAATCAACTATACTCCAATGAAAATTAATTTTAAAAAAGGGCCATAATACCCAAAGCAGTCTACAGATTTAGTGCAATCCCAATCAAAATATCCATGATATTTTTCACAGAACTAGAACAAATAATCCTAAAATATATGTGGAATGACAGAAGACTTTGAATTGCCAACGGAATCTTGAGTAGAAAGACAGTGCTGGAGGTATCACCTGCCCAGAGTTCAGAATATACTACAAAGCTAGAGGTTTCAAAACAGCATGGTACTGGCACAAAAACAGACACACTGATCAATGAAACAGAATAGATAGTGCAGATTTAAACCCACACACCTATGGTGAATTAGTCTACCTCAAAGGAGGCAAGAATATACAATGGAGAAAAAGCAGTCTCTTCAATAAGTGGTGCTAGGAATACGGGATAGCTACCCGTAGAAAAATGAGTTTATAAGACTTCTTCATATCATATACTAAAATAAACTTCAAAATGGGTTAAAAACCTAAATGTAAGCCCTGAAAACATGAAAATCCTAAAAGAGAACATAGGCAAAACCCTGCTGACATAAATTGTAGCAATATTCTTTTGGATCTGTATCCTAAAACAATGGAAATAAAAACAAAAACAAATAAATGGGACTAACTAAAATTAAAAGCTTTGCCCAGCAAAGGAAACCTTCGATGAAATGGAAAGACAACCTACCCAATGAAAGAAAATATTTACAAATTATATGATGAACAGGAAGTCAATATCCAAAATATATAACCAGCTGGTACAACTCAACATAAAAAATAAATAAATAAAGTATGGGCAGAGGACCTGAATAGACATTTTCTAAAGAAGACATATATAAGGCTAACTGGCACATAAGAAGGTGTTCAACATCGCTAACTATTAGAGCAATGCACATCAAAACAACAAGGTATCACCTCAAAACTATCAGAATTGTTATCATCAAAAAGTCTACAAATAACAAATGTTGGAGACCTCCAAGATGGCAGAGGAGTAAGTCGTGGAGACCTTTCTTCCCACAAATAAATCAGAAATACATCTACATGTGGAACAACTCCTACAGAACATCTACTGAACTCCGGCAGAAGACCTCACACTTCCCAAAAGGCAAGAAACTCACCACCTACCTGAGTAGAGCAAAACGAAAAAGAAAAAAAAAAAGAGACAAAAGAAGAGGGAAGGGACCTGCACCACTGGGAGGGAGCTGTGAAGGAGGAAAAGTTTCCACACACTAGGAAACTTCAATGGCAGAGACAGGGGGTGGTAGGGGGGAAGCTTTGGAGCCACGGAGGAGAGTGCAGCAACAGGGGTGCAGAAGGCAAAGAGGAGAGATTCCTACACAGAGGATCAGTGCTGGCGAGCACTCAACAGCCCAAGAGGATTGTCTGATCACCCACTGGCCAGGACTGGTGGAAGCTGGGTCCAGAGGCTCCAGCTTATTCGGAGGACAGATCCCAGGGAGAGGACTGGGGTTGGCTGCATGAACACAGCCTGAAGGGGGCTAGTGTGCCACAGCTACCTAGGAGGGAATCCAGAAAAAAGTCTGGAACTGCCTGAGTCAAGAGACCATTGTTTTGGGGTGCGCAAGGAGAGGGGATTCAAAGCACCACCTAAATGAGCTCCAGAGACAGGCACGAGCCATGGCTATCAGTGCGGACACCAGATACAGCATGAAATGTTAAGGCAGCTGCTGCAGTCACCAAGAAACCTGTGTGCAAGCACAGGTCACTTTCCATACATCCCCTCCCGGGAGACTGTGCAGCCTGCCACTGCCAGGGTCCCGTGATCCAGGGACAAACTCCCCTGGAAAATACACGGCCCTCCACAGACTGTTGCCACGTCATGCTGGCCTCAGCCACCACAGGCTTGCCCCGCATTCCATACCCCTACCTCCGCCCGGCCTGAGGGAGCCAGAGCCCCCTAATGAGCTGCTATTTTAACCCCGTCTTTTCTGAGCAAAGAACAGACACCCTCAGGCGACCTACATGCAGAGGTGGGTCCAAATCCAAAGCTGAACCACAGGAGCTGTGCGAACAAATAAAAGAAAGGGAAATCTCCCCCAGCAGCCTCAGAAACAGTGGATTAAATCTCTGAATCAACTTGATGTACCCTGTATATACCTGAATAGACAACGAATCATCCCAAAATTGAGGCAGTACACTTTGGGAGCAACGATATATATATATATATATATATATTTTTTTTTTTTTTCCTTTTTCTCTTTTTGTGAGTGTGCATGTGTATGCTTCTTTGTGTGATTTTGTAAGAATAGCTTCACTTTTACCATTTATCATAGGCTCCTCTCTGTCTGCCGCTTTTTAAAAATTTTTTTAGTATACTTTTTCACACTTGTTATCATTGGGGGATTTGTTTTTTGGGTTGGTTACTCTCTTCTTGCTTTCTTTTTTAAATTACTTTTTAATTTTTTTCATTTTTAATAAATATTTTTTACCTTAATAACATTATTTTATTTTACTTCTTTACTTCTTTTTTTTTCCTCCCTTTGCTTCTGAGCCGTGTAGCCTACAGGGTCTTGGTGCTCCGACTGAGTGTCAGGCCTGTGCCTCTGAGGAGGGAGAGCCAAGTTCACAACATTGGTCCACCAGAGACATCCCGGCTCCAGTAATATCAAACTGTGAAAGCTCTCCCAGAGATCTCCATCTCAGTGCTAAGACCCAGCTCCACTCAACGACAAGCAACATGCAGTGCTGGGCACCCTATGCCAAACAAATAAGAAGACAGGAACACAACCCCACCCATTAGCAGAGAAGCTGCTAAAATCATAATAAGGTCACAGACACCCAAAAACAAACCACCAAATGCAGTCCTGCCCACCTGAAAGACAAGATCCAGCCTCATACACTGGAACACAGGCACTAGTCCCCTCCAACAGGAAGCCTACTCAACCCACTGAGCCAACCTTAGCCACTGGGGGCAGACGCCAAAAACAAAGTGAATTACAAACCTGCAGCCTTTGAAAAGGAGACCCAAAACACAGTAAGATAAGCAAAATGAGAAGACAGAGAAACACAAACAAGATGAAGGAGCAAGGTAAAAACCCACCAGACCAAATAAATGAAGAGGAAAGAGGCAGTCTACCTGAAAAAGAACTCAGAGTAATGATAGTAAAGATGATCCAAAATCATGGAACTAGAATGGAGAAAATACAAGAAACGTTTACCAAGGACCCAGAACAATGAAAGAGCAAACAAACAATGATGAACAACACAAAAATGAAATTAGGAATTCTCTAGAAGGAATCAAGAGCAGAATAACTGAGGCAGAAGAATGGATAAGTGACCTGGAAGATAAAATAGTGGAAATAGTTACTGCAGAGCAGAGTAATATTCCATTGTATATACGTGCCACATCTTCTTTATCCATTCATCTGTTGATGGACACTTAGGTTGCTTCCATGTCCTGGATATTGTAAATAGAGCTGCAATGAACATTTTGGTACATGACTCGTTTTGAATTATGCTTTTCTCAGGGTATGTGCCCAGTAGTGGGATTGCTGGGTCGTATGGTAGTTCTATTTGTAGTTCTTTAAGGAAACTCCATACTGTTCTCCATAGTGGCTGTATCAATTCACATTCCCACCAGCAGTGCAAGAAGGTTCCTTTTTCTCCACACCCTCTCCAGCATTTATTGTTTCTAGATTTTTTGATGATGGCCATTCTGATCGGTGTGAGATGATATCTCATTGTAGTTTTGATTTGCATTTCTCTAATGATTAATGATGTTGAGCATTCTTTTATGTGTTTGTTGGAAATCTGTATATCTTCTTTGGATAAATGACTGTTTAAGTATTCTGCCCATTTTTGGATTTTTTTTTTGATATTGAGTTGCATGAGCTGCTTGTAAATTTTGGAAATTAATCCTTTGTCAGTGGCTTCATTTGTAAATATTTTCTCCCATTCTGAGGGTTGTTTTTGGTCTTGTTAATGGTTTCCTTTGCCCTGCAAAAGCTTTTAAGTTTCATTAGGTCCCATTTGCTTCTTTTTGTTTTTATTTCCATTTCTCTAGGAGGTGGCTCAAAAAGGATCTTGCTGTGAATTATGTCATAGAGTGTTCTGCCTATGTTTTCCTCTAAGAGTTTGATAGTGTCTGGCCTTACATTTAGGTCTTTAATCAATTTTGTGTTTATTTTTTGTTTATGGTGTTAGGGAGTGCTCTAATTTCATACTTTTTCAGGTACCTGTGCAGTTTTCCCAGCACCACTTATTGAAGAGGCTGTCTTTTCTCCACTGTATATTCTTGCCTACTTTATCAAAGATAAGGTGACCAAATGTGCATGTGTTTATCTCTTGGCTTTCTATCCTGTTCCATCGATATATATGTTTTTGTGCCAGTACCATAATGTGTTGATTACTGTAGCTTTGTAGTATAGTCTGAAGTCAGGGAGCCTGATCAGTCCAGTACCATTTTTCGTTCTCAAGATTGCTTTGGCTCTTCAGGGTCTTTTGTGTTTACATACAAACTGTGAAATTTTTTGTTCTAGTTCTGTGAAAAATGCCAGTGATAGTTTGATAGGGATTGCATTAAATTTGTAGATTGCTGTGGGTAGTAGAGTCATTTTCACAATGTTGATTCTTCCAATCCAAGAACATGGTATATCTCTCCATCTATTTATATCATCTTTAATTATTTTAATCAGTGTCTTATACTATTCTGCATACAGGTCTTTTTTCTCCTTATGTAGCTTTATTCCTAGATATTTTATTCTTTTTGTTGCAATGGTAAATGGGAGTGTTTTCTTAATTTCACTTTCAGATTTTTCATCATTAGTGTATACAAATGCAATAGATTTCTGTGCATTAATTTTGTATCCTGCTACTTTACCAAATTCATTGATTAGCCCTGGTAGATTTCTGGTAGCATCTTTAGGATTCTCTATGTATAGTATCACATCATCTGCAAACAGTGACACTGTTAATTCTTTTTTCTGATTTGGATTTCTTTTTTTAATTTTTCTTCTCTGATTGCTGTGGCTAAAACTTCCAAAAATATGTTAAATAATAGTGCTGATAGTGGGCAACTTTGTCTTGAACCTGATCTTAGTGGAAATGGTTTCAGTTTTTCACCATTGAGGACGATGTTGGCTGTGGCTTTGTAGTATATGGCCTTTATTATGTTGAGGAAAGTTCCCTCTATGCCTATTTTCTGCAGGGTTTTTATAATAAATAGGTGTTGAATTTTGTCAAATGCTTTCTCTGCATCAGTTGAGATGATCATATGGTTTTTCTCCTTCAATTTCTTAATATGGTGTATCACATTGATTGATTTGCATATATTGAAGAAGCCTTCTAGAGAATGGACATGAGGATATGGGGAGGGGGAAGGGTAAGCTGTGACAAAGTGAGAGAGGAGCATGGACATATATACACTACCAAAGGTAAAAGAGATAGCTAGTGGGAAGCAGCGGCATAGCACAGGGAGATCAGCTCGGTGCTTTGTGACCACCTAGAGGGGTGGGATAGGGAGGGTGGGAGGGAGGGAGACGCAAGAGGGAAGAGATATGGGAACATATGTATATGTATAACTGATACATTTTATTTTAAAGAAAAAACTAACACACCCTTCTAAAGCAATTATACTCCAATAAAGAAGTAAAAAAAAAAGGAATCCTTGCATTCCTGGAATCAACCCCACGTGATCATGGTGTATGATCCTTTAATGTGCTATTGGATTCTGTTTGCTAGTATTTTGTTGAGCATTTTTGCATCTATGTTCATCAGTGTTATTAGCCTGTAGTTTTCTTTCTTTGTGACATCTTTGTCTGGTTTTGGTATCAGGGTGATGGTGGCCTAGTAGAATGAGTTTGGGAGTGTTCCTCTCTCGCTATGTTTTCTAAGAGTTTGAGAAGGATAGGTGTTAGCTCTCCCCTAAATATTTGATAGAATTCTTCTGTGAAGCCATCTGGTCGTGGGCTTTTGTTTGTTGGAAGATTTTTAATCACAGTTTCAATTTCAGTGCTTGTGATTGGTCTGTTCATATTTTCTAATTTTTCCTGGTTGAGTCTCGGCAGGGTTTGCATTTCGAAGAATTTGTCCATTTCTTCCAGGTTGTCCATTTTATTGGCACAGAGTTGCTTGTAGTAATCTCTCATTATCCTTTGTATTAGTACCCATTGGAGTGTGTACTGGAAAAGCAGGATTAGTTGTGGAAAACAAAGAAGGCATTTTGTCTTTGTACGACAGAGCCTAGTGTATTAAATTTTGAGATTTTGTTAACAGATGGTCTGTGAAAATGGGCCTCCCTCTCAATTTATGGTGTTTGTATCCCTCTAGTGGTTTCAAACTTCACCTAAAAAGTGGCATCTCCCATATTATATGTAGTTTGAACCAGCTCACAGATAATGGAGGGCAGTGCTATTTAATGTTTAAGAGCAAAGTACATAGCTTGGACTTGGACAGACTTGGTTTCAAATCCTTGTTCTGCCACTTGATGGGGACATTGCATGTCCCTGCACAAGCAACCTAACCTCTCTGAATCCCAGTTATCTGATCTGGAAAATGGGGGATTCTAAACCCTATCACATAGGGTTGTCATGAGGGTGAAATTATATAATACAAATATAAATACATGCCCAGAACATAATAGGTTCTCACTTAATGTAAGCTATGGCTATGGATTACATTCCTTTCTCATTCAGGAATCTGCCCCAGGATCAGGGGGTGAATCCTGGACCACCTTCAGAGCATCCCAGCAACTTCCCTGGCTGTGCTACTGCACAATTTACCCTTAGTGTAATGTTTCATCACACGTGCCCCCTAAGCTTTGGTGGTCTTCATATTTTAAAATAATACCGTATCCTTCATTTAAAGATGAGTGAGGAAATATTCTGCTATCGGCTGATTTCCTTGTGGCAGCACCTCACTAACTTGAAAGTCTGTATCATCTCTGTCACTGACATCTATTTCACTAGATGCTCAAAAAGATCCATTCACTCACACATCTAATATTTTTGACTGTTTAATATGCACGAGGTACCGTTCTAGGAACCTGGGATACAGCAGTGAACTAAGCAAACAAACAAACAAAATCTTGATCCTATAGAGCTAGCATCCTAGTAAAATAATGATGAGAGGATTGACCCATGGATGGACCCTCTGGCCATAGACTCCCAGTTGCTTGAGTTTCCAGAGAAATCAGACAGGACAGACAAGCTTTTCTCCCCACCTTAGTGGGAATGTGACCAGCTTCATAGTACACTTTCTTATATTTAGCAATGATAAGAATCATAATATCTGCTTAGCCCCCCTTGCACTTTACAGAGCAGTTGCATACACTGAACCTCATTTACTGTACCTCATCTTGTTGAGTAGGTATTAGCTTGGTTACATCCACTTTACAGTTGATGATGTTGAGACTCAGAGAAGTGAAAGTCTTTGTCCACTGTCACACAGCCCAGTGAAAGTGAGGAAGCCAGTCCTTCTGATCCAAATCCCATATTTGTAAGTAGTAAAAACAGCCCCAACCCATAAGGATTGAGAAAGTGGAGGATCATAAACCGGAGTGTGCAGGGCAAAGTGTGTGTGTGTGTGTATGTTTTCACCAAAACAGAATGTTTATCAAGGGATGAAAGACAATTGCCTTAGTGCACTTAGTGATGTTTCTGCAGCCCTGTGGGCTTCTACCCACAGCCAAGCACGTAGTACCAAACCCGGCGGCCTGCTGGTTGACTCGCATGTCCTCCCTTCCCAAGCACCACAGTGTCTGACTCACCTGAGTCTTACTCTCACTGTACAGAGATCTCAGTGGCAGCAAGGTGCCCACTCTTGATCACGTGGGACAGGAAAAGATAGTCATTTCCTAATCATGTACTTATTAAGAGATAAGCACCCTCTATAGTCTTCCAGAGCTGGGGTGGGGTTAGGGGTAGATATGGAGAAGGAGCTCAGCTGGCACAGCTAGTCCAGGCTTGACTTCTCTGCCTTAGGAGGGAGACATGACAGGCTAGAAGCTGGGCTTGCTACCACCATTGGGGTCCAAAAGCCACAAACATGACTTCTGGCTAGTGATTCCTCCTTCCAATAAAGCAGTACACAGTGGGGTGCAGTGAAAGCGGATAGCTACCTGGGGTGGTAAAAATGATGCATCCCACCACTTCCCCCATGGCTTTTCCATCTCCATATTGGTGCCAACTGCACTTATGGAACTGTGTTCCGCCTACATGTGGAAACACGGATGCTGATATGGATAGACTGTGGGCTACGTTGAGGAAAACTCTAGCATAGAGGTCTAACTGGGTCCCTGCTACAGGTACAGCTTCTTCCATTCTCCTGGCATGTCCAGTTCTGACAATTTTCTTAAAACTGGTAATTCAGAGGCATTTTTTTCAAAATCTACTTCCTGATTTTATTCTCATACAGTCTCTTCACTGATCCACACACTTCTTGCCAGAACTAGAGAGCCACATGGGTCCTGATTAGAAGCGTGGCTGAAGAATATTGGGCTGATGGTTTTCCTGGTGCTTGGGACTTAGGGTCTAGCCTAGACGGCTTCACTCCCAGTTGCTTGAGTTCTGAACCCTACCCTATGGGAGTCTTCCGAGAGAGGGCAGAGGGCTTTGGGGGCAGCAGCTACACGGTGAGGGGAAGGAGGAGCCATTTCTCCTCCGCAGGCAGTGTGTGCTAGTTGACCAGGGCCCTGTGTTGATGCCCTCTGCTGCTGATGAACTTCAGAAGTTTTCACTCGATGGGTTTCTTAGTTATAGGTCCCAAGCCTCATATCAAAGACCAGCATGCCATGGACTGAGGTTTTCTCGGGGACTCAGTCTGATTTTACGGAGCTGGAGGGAGGAAGGGGCTGCCCGGAGACCCCTTGGGGGTTCTGAGGAAATATTCACTGTGTTGGCAGCTCCGGGTCACAGGGTAGGATTCCCCGGCCTTCCCTCGTCACATTTCTTCTTCCTTCCAGATAACTGTCTGCTACTTTGCATGATGATCTCCCATTCCCTGTCCTGACATGTAAGTTGCTTGTACTCCTTCAGCACTCCCTGCACACGTGCACTCTGTCTTCTTTCAGGGGGCGGGATTCTTGAGACTAGTGTTTGGAGGGAACAGCAGATATACCTGTTTTCTTTTCACAGCTACATTCCTAGAGGGTCATGCCAGAGGGGAGGGAGGCCTCACAGCAGGGAGAGGAAGAAAGCAGCAAACAATGAACAGAAGGAGCTGAGAAACAAGCTGCCATGTCTCTGGCCTTTGGAGCTATCCAGGCTGGATACCAGGAACCGGGTTCTTCTGTGACCCAGGGCTCCAGAGAGGCTGTAAGTGCCACCTCCTCACAGTAACGGCTGCTCAGGTCCTGGAACCATGTTGCCCACCATCAACTTTCCCACCTTAATATTTTTGTGGATGATGATGATGATGATGTGTGTGTGTGCGTGTGTGTGTGTGTGTGTGTGTGTGTGTGAAAGAGAAAGAGAGAGAGAGAAAGCCTGTCAGATCACTAGCTTCACATCTATGTACTCTAGGCCTGGGGAGACTGAAGAACAAGAGGCTTAGAAATGCATCATTAACCTGCCTTCTTTCTCAAAATTTGGGTAGTTTTGGTAGACATACCTTGCTTCTCCTTCTCGTGTGTGTGTGTTTGTGTGTATGCATGTGCCCACATGTGTGTGTGTTTGTCTTAGTGAGTATACCTTTTTGATAATGTGTGTTATTTGCTAGGTATCTGTGCATGTGTACATTTCTGGGTGCCGCATCCCCCCCAAAGATTTTCTCTCTCTTTTTGTGGATATATATATGGGGGGTGGTGTTGGGGGTGAAGTGTGACTACAAGGTGCCTACGTATTTTTAGATATACTTGCGGGTGTCTAAGTGTATGTGGTGTGTTTCTGGGCTGTACATATGGTGAGTGGGCCAAGTGGACTAGTGTGTACACCTGGGTGTGTGCTTGCCTGCCTGGGAATGTAAGCCTGTAAGCACACTCTCAGAAGTGAAGATTGAGCTGACGTCCCATCTGGGAGAGTCTTGACATGTGTGAGGTGGCTGGCTGTGGGTATAAGGGGATGCATGTACCCTTTTGGGGAGCAGCGGATGTCCTTATCTATGACTTGAGAGGCAAGGAAGAATTGTCACCTGCTGGGGAGAAGAGACACTTACTTGATCACTATTGGGGCCCAAAACATGCCTGTCAGAACTTGGTCAATGAGCAGAGAATGAGAGCTGGGGCTGCTGAAACAGGAAGAGATATCAGAGAGGTCAGGAGGGCCAGATGAGCATGTAAAAATAGGAGTAGTCAGACAGGCTTCCAGTACTGGGAGCACAGAGCAACCGTGTCAGGAGCAGACTTGAGGTTACTAGAACAACCCATGGTATGCCGGCTTCTGTAGAGCTGCCTTGGGGACTGGGATGAGAGGGGAAGCCCATATGAAAGACCAGACATGGGCCGTGGACAACAGGAAGATATGCTGAAGCCAAGGTGCAGAGGAATATGGTGGGAGGGTGGGCCCTAACAGAGAGCAGGAAAGAAAAGAGTCTCTGAGGAAAAGGAGACCCCCTGGTAGGCTCTGCTGTGCTGCTACCTTCCACTTACCTCAGCCTGAGGGTCAAACTTTCACGGACTAGCCCAAGCCAAGCCCTGGGGTCTGTGCCACTAAGAGGTTCACCAGCCTATGGTGATATGCGCATCGACTCTGATGATCAGCCTTGAGACAAAGAGCAGTTCTGTCTATCTGACGTTTGTAGGGTCTTATTTTACTTGTTGTTTCGTCTTTCCTTTTGCCCCTTAGTACCCTTGAGGCAAATAATAATTTTGTCACATATGACCTGAGGAGCAAGGTGATTCCTCCACAACAAGGGTGAGGAGACCAGAGTTCAGGAACAGCCAGATCCTCTGAACTGCCCCGGGTGCACACAGTGAGGGGCAGCTGTGATAAATGTTCTCTCCCCAGCTAGGTAGTTCCTCTTCAGCACTGCATTAATATGTGTATGCATGAGAGTACAAGTGTGTGTGTGTGTGTGTGTGTGTGTGCTTTAAACTGCCCAGATGAGGGTTTTAGAGCTTCCAGCTGCCTGGTGCATTGTCTTGGAGATGGGGGACGTGTTTGCAGATAACCTTGATTGGAGGGAAGGAAGTGAGGGGGACTAGTATCCTGAGAGGGGCAGTGTGGGTTTGGCAGAACTGGTTCAGAGTCCACGTTCAAGTACAGGGTTGGGGATCAGGCCATGCCATGCGCCTCTGCACAGAATGCAGCTCGGCCCTGGCACTTGGGTCCTGGCAACTGTGTGAACTGCTGAGGACAATATCAACATCACGAGGATCATCATCTTACTTGGAGGCTGCACTGAAGTTCTCTCAGTGGACTTCAAGATTGCTCATTGGAGACTATAGTGAACAGATAGGTCTTGATAGCATTTTGTGTTACCCTTTCGAGACTTCCACACAACAACTGTGGGAATCTTTGCCAAGGCAGCTGATGAGGTCACCAGTGATAATAGACGGGGATCTGAGTCACAGTACTTTTTTGTATGGATACACGGAAAACTGGTGTCAATGTTTGTGCATGTGTGTGTGTGTGTGTGTGTGTAGCATTAAGAAGGAATACCTATATATAGTTGTTATTATAATTCTTATCATATTCACTATCATCATTATCACCTTCCTGACTATGCACTGAAAGTATACACACAAATGTTAGCACAGGTAAACTCTGGATGTTGGGATTAAGGCTAAATATTTCCCATGGTCTTTATACTTTCAGGGCTTGCAGAAATCTGTGCAACGAGCATGAAGCTTTCCCACAGTCATAAAACACAAAAAGCTACAAAGTAAGTTTGATCTTTCCTTGACTCTCAAGGCCCAGGGGAAGTCTAGAACACTGTGATTCTTCATTTTAAACTCCTGTATTGTTTTTTGTGCACACAGCGCTCTTGACACTTCCATGAGCAATCTAATCATTTGGTATTTTTATCTTCTTTTTACTTGCAATTTCTTGTTATTTAATTTCCCTCATGATAAGAACAGTATTCTGTAATAATTCCCTTGCAATAGAAACCGCTGATTGAATGTCTCTGATGGGCCAGGCACTGTGCCAGAGCAGGAAGCATGAAACTGCAGTCCATGGACACTTGCTGCTTCACCAAAGTGTGTTACTGATCTGCGGTAAGTACATAATTTGACAGTTCATGTTTAGAAAGTTCTATAGCATATGGCGAGAGTCTCTATGATGTTTAAAATAATCGGGGCTTGTGTTTTGTGTGTCTTTGCCATTTTCCTTCTTTCTATTAATTCATTTTCCTTGCATTATAGAAATGTATTGATCCGAGAATGACTGACTTAGGAAAAGACAAATACTCGTCCTTCACCTTCAAAGATAGTTTGACAAGCAGCAGTCTGGGGACTTTGTGAAGATCAGTTGATTTATTTTGCACAACACGTCTATAAAGCAGGATGCATTATGACTGTTATGGAGGTGTATGCGGAGGCTGACACAAGTTAGATGACTTGGACTATGTCCCCAAGCCATCGTGGTAGACACCTTGGGGTTGCGACCAGCATGTTCCCACTTGGCTTGCACAGTTTTCCTCAACTGCTGCTGCTCCATTGGTGCCCAGCACTTGTTTATCTTATCAGAACTTCAGAAGTACTGATTACACAATCCTGGCGGCTGCTCTCCACCTCACAGCATCTTATGGGCAATGCTGCCTGAGGACAAGCTCAATGTCAGCCTTTAGTATGGTCGCTGCAGCAGGACTGGGAGCATCTTGGAGGAGCTAGCCTGTGAAAAGAGAGACATAGTTTCAAGCATGTAAACTAGAGCGCTGTTTGAAGGGAAAACAGAGTCAAACGATACTAAATGTCCATTTGTCCTTGATTGCCGTTTCTGGGTCAGGGCTACTGGAGAGGGTAGGAAGTAGGTATGTGCCTTAGAGGAGTGCATCTATAAAATAGGCCTCCGTCCATATCTGTGTCCCCTATGGCCCCAGTGCCCTCTCTTCTTCCTCTGTTCCTTTCTTCTCATTGAGTCTGAACTCATTCTCATTGGCTCAGATCAGCCATAGGATCATTATTTTCCTGGGATAGGCCTGGACCCTGTGGCCTGAGACCCAATCCTGTGATAGCTTTATCTAGCCTCAGGCTTACCCTGCAGATGGGGCCCAATCCCAGGGAGAAGCTCATTCCTTGGGGTCATATCAGATGGGATCTTTTGCCAGACAGGTTTTGTAGGGAGTGGAAAGACGCCAGAATGGATCTGACTGGAGGAAGCCCCACAGAGAGCAAAGAGACCGTGAGCCTGCACGTGCGTGTGTGCGTGTGTGCGTGTGCTTGTCTATATATGTATGTCTATAGATTTGGGACAGTATACTTTAGTATAGTGTCCCAAATGGCACAGTGGCTTTTTAGTTTGATCAGAGTTGTTAATGTCCCCAGGGAGTTACTGTCCTGGCTTGGTCAGACAACAGCCTTCAGGTAGTAAGGCTATTCTAAGAGTCAAGGAGAGGGAAGTTCTGTGGTCCTGGGATGTCTGTTCCACTTGGAGCTGGACCAGCCTTCAGAATAGGGGTCTGTTTTAAGCAAGTCAAGATCACAGGGGTTCTGCCAATCAGCCTCAGACTCAGAACAGAGCTCCATCACTGAAGTAGCAGCGTCATACAGGAAACTGAGGCTGATGCTCTGACATACAGACGGTGGCTATTGTGTGGTCCTTTGAAGCAGCGGTGGTTCAGTGGGGAGGCTTGTTACCAGTGTAGGGGTCAGCAAGAGTAATTCCACACTGAGACTTGCCAGCAGGTCTGAGCCTATGGTTATCAGACACTCTTGAGAATCAGACTGTTTGGGCTCAAAATTTTACTCCTCCAACTGTTTGCTAAGTGCCCTTGGCCAGTCCACCTGACCAACTTGTGTAGCACATCTCTAACTTGTAAAATGGGGATCACGATATAAGCTCCATCACAGAGTTGTTTGGAGTATTAAAAGTTACTAAGGTGCTCTGAAGTGCAACTGGCACATAATAGATGCTCAACACACAGGGAGGTTCAACAAATAAGGCAGGTGCCTGACCTCAGCTAGAAGAGCTCAGGGGGCCAGAAAGCCTTGCTGACCTCTACCCCATCCAGTAACGAGATGATTTGCAACTCCTTGTGCATGCTCTAGCCCTCCTCTTTATGCAAGGGCCACGTAACCTCCTGCCTTATCAAAGTTACTGCTCCAAAAAATCTCTCTGCCTTCGCTGTGCTGTTGATTTCACGCCTCTCCCCTGTGTACTCCCCCATCAGCACAATGCTATTTCTGCCATCTGAAGTAAATCTTCTCACGACTCCCTCTTCCTCCACCAGATGCTGACCAACTTCTTTGCTCCCCTTTGCAACAAAACTCCTTTCAAGGCTTGTCTGTACTCACTGACTCCCCCAGCTTCCATTCTCTTAAGCCTGTCCAAAGCAGGCTTTATCATCCACTTCTCCAATGAAGCTGCCCTCATCAAGGTCACCAGGGACCTCTGAATTGCTAATTCCAGTGCTCAGTTCTCACTCCTCCTCTTATTTCACCTGGCATCAGCACTTTGAGCGTAGTTGACCACTGGCTCTCCCTTGGTACACTTTTGCCTCACATGGCTCCCAGGACACTACACTCTCGGTCTATAGCGCTGCTGGCCACTTCTCACTCAGTCTCCTCAACTGGTGCCTCCTCACCTCCTCTTCTCCCTGATCCCTTTATGCCGCAGGTCTCTGTCCATGATCTTCTTCTCTTCTCTACGTACACTCACTCCTTAGCCAACCTCAAATAGTCTCATGGCCTTCTAATGCCATCTCTACATCTTAGGCACAACCTTTCAGACACATTCCTGACTTCTGTGAAACTGAATTCTGAACAACTGCTTACTCAACTCATATGAGTGTCAAAGAGACATCTTAATTCAATATGTCCAGAACTGAATACATGATACCCTCCCTCACCTATAAAACCTGTTGCAACTAGAGTATTCCCCGTATCCGTTGGCAGCTATCCCACTCTACTAGTCGCTTGGGCAAAAAAAATGTGGAGTCAGGCTTGACTCCTCTCTGACACTCCATATCGAAACCATCAGGAATTCTGTTAGGTCAGCCACAAAGTGTATCCAGAAACTGAGCAGTTCTCATCATATCTGCTGTGACCAGGATGCTCCAAACCACCATCACCATCTCTAGCCTGACTTACGGCAATAGCTTCCTACCTGGTCTTCCTGCTCCCACCCTTGCCTGTTTTCTCTGTATTCTCAACATAGTAAGTAATCAGTGATCCTTTCAGAAGGTAATTCACATTGTGCTACTCCTCTGCTCAATCCCTTACTGCCTCCCTCCCCCCACCCCCCTCACATTCACTGCAAACAAGAGCCTAGTTCCTTACAATGACCTACTAGGCCTTACATAATGTGGGATTCTGTTCATCTCTCTGACCTTATCTCCAGTTCTTGTCCTTTTTGCTCACTCCACGCCAGCTGCACTGGCCTCTCCACCCTTCTCCAGATGTGCTAGACGCTCCCAGGCCTTTGAGCCTTTGCACTGACCGGTCCTTCTGCCTGAACAACGCTTCCTTGATATATCAGCAAGGCGAACCCCCTCACCTTCTTCATTTCTTTGTTCAACTGTCACCTCCCCAGTGAGGACCACCCTGCTCCACCCATTAGTATTGAATTTAGTACTCCCTTTATTTCTTGGCATTTCCCATCTGCCTTACCCTGTTCTGGTCAGCTTACCACTGCTCCTTCCCCCACCAACCAGAGCACTTATCACCTTCTAGGTCCAGTATACTTTGTTATTTCAAAGTCTTTGTACAAGAGAGCTCGTGATTTGTTCATATATGTTTCCCAGGTGACTGGCACAAGTAGACCTTTGTAAACACGTGTAGAGTGAGTGAATGGATGAATTATTAGAAAATCACAGCATCCAAAATAACGTAGGCCCAGCTATTTTTGTGACTTCACAGGCCGAAAATGAATCAACGGGCTCCTTGATCAGAGTTACAGGAGAAAGTTCAGGCACTTCTCATGTGTTGCCCATTTTGAGATAACATTTGCAAGGGTGTTGTTTGTCACAGGAACTGAGGCAGAAGTTGACCAGTCAGGAAGTGGGCCTGATTTCAGCAGCTGTTGGTGGGTTCTCCCTTCCCCTCCAAGTCACCCTGTGTGAGCTTTATGCCTGTTAGGTGAAGCGTACAAGCCAAGAGTCCACTTTTCCTCCCAAAACCTGTTCTCCAAGCTCTGGATTGCTCTGGAGTTGTTCTTCTTATATAGCTTTGGCTGAGCTGAGACTCTCCTTTGTGGAAGGATCCTCACACAGATTTTCAAAGAAATTCCATTAGCTCTTTGAGGTTTAACTGTTTCATGACCCACAAGCCCTGGAGTAGCCTGTAAACCAGTCTCAGTACATCTTCATACCAATCACCTTTCTCCACCGCCACCACGACTTCAACATCATTTCCTTCCGAAAGCTGGAATTCTATGCTTCTGCCAAAGGAAGGAGACAGAGGGATCCTGACTGCTTCGCATCTCACAGGGGTGAATGTGAGCCCAGGCAGAATCCACATCTGTCTTTCACCATGACCGTGGTCTGCTGTGCACCTGGCCAATGAGGCCAGTGCCACGACACTGGGCCCAAGGAGGACACCCTTCAGCCTGTCTTTTTGCATGGGCAGATACCCACTGCTTGCTGCCTGTGTCCTACCCCAGGAACTCTATTCTGCTCAAGTTAAGAAGTCCTCCTGGGCCATTTTGCCTTCCGGGTTGGAAACATCATCAATGAGCAATGTTGCAGGCCCAGAAAGGTTGCTCTTTGGTTGGTCCACCGTGCGACAGCCAGGACCTAGGATTTGAGGATTCATGGAGTGCTCAGGGTGGCGAAGTTTATGAGCAACGTGTTGTGATGGGGAAGACACCCTTGTTTTGGAAGAAAATCGTCATTCTACAGAGAGCAATGCCTCAAGGATGCCTGGCAATTGGGGCCGCAACAAATGAGCATAAACGGACGCCCACAGCTGCTTAATGGCTTCTTAATCCTACTTTCCCACACCTCCTCACCCCTCCCGCATGCTCCTTCTCACTTTTACCCTGGGTTGTGGTCAAGTTTGAAGACAAAATACTTCCCCAAGTCTGGGTGGAGCCCCAGGTGTCCTGGTGATGATGCAGTCTGCCTGTCATTTTCATGTAACAGTGTGGGCTTTAGACTTGGCCCACCCTGGGTCATTTCCAGGGCAGTCACTGACCAACCGGTAACCAACCAGGTAACCCCAGCAACTTGCTTCTGGTATCTGACCCTGAGTTTCTTCCTCTGTAAACTTGCCCTAGTGGCTCCTACCTTGCCAGACTGCTGTGAAAGTTAGAGACAATGTATGCAAGCAGCAGTCAAAGTGCCTGGCACAATTTACGCACTCAGGAAATGTCAGCTGCCCCTCTTGCTATGCATTGAGGA
Source organism: Mesoplodon bidens (assembly GCF_964165515.1). Classification (NCBI taxonomy): domain Eukaryota; kingdom Metazoa; phylum Chordata; class Mammalia; order Artiodactyla; family Ziphiidae; genus Mesoplodon; species Mesoplodon bidens. The sequence goes on along the minus strand of NC_138163.1, from coordinate 92,572,015 downwards.
CTTCTGGGCTCTCTACCCCTGAGTTCCCTAAACAGCTGGAGTTTTCTAGAACCCAGAAACTCAATCCACTTCTGTGGCATCTTGGCAACTAAAAGTGTAGCTTTTCCACTCACTTTGTGGAGACTCTGCTGGGGTGGGGCCAGCTTAGGTTGCTGATTTAAGAAGCAAGAGGCTCTTAGCTTGTGTCCTATCTGGATACTGCTCAAAGCTGAAAGAATTCATGTAACTGAAACAATGAGTAGTATCTTTTGCCCACCACCTTCTAGAAGCCCCTTTCCCTGCCTGTCCCTCAGCCCTGTCATTCATTTCACAGCCACCGGAAATCCCGCCCTTGTTCAGTGTTCACCTGAGCAAATGAAGATTAACTCTTTGCAGTACCAAGGTAGTGTGTTGGCGTGGGGAGGGGTGGGAGACACACTGAACTTCCAGGCCAAGGGGGGAATGAGCCTGGGCCATTGGTTGCTCTCTTGCTGGGCTGGGGAAAGTCACCCAGTCCTTGGCGCATCCCTGGGGAGCCTCTTGCCTGAGACCTTCAGGATTCCAGCAGTCGTCTGTTTTAGTGCAGCTTGCGGTGTACTCCCACTCTTCTCACCCTTTGTCCTGGGCACTGCTGATTCCCTGACTGAATTCAGCTTCTTGGACCATACTTGCAAATAGCCATTTTAGACGACTTGATGATTATTCCCCACCAGAGCCAAAGGAAACCTGGATTCAGACAGGGTTTGGAAGGACATTATTTCTTTCCCTGAGCTAGCTGGCACTTCCTGCAAAACGGGGAAGAGGGGATGGTGGTGGCGGTGGTGGTGGTGGTGGTGGTGGTGGTAATCTTACTGACCTGACAGAAAAAATGTGTGGCAAGCCCCCAGTACAGAGATGCTCAACAAATCTTTGCTCTGCAGGTTCTCCCACTTACTAGTTGACTAACCTGGAGGTGACTGACTTCTATGAGCCCCTTCCCGTAAAAGGGGGAGAGGTTAAAGTCAGCCTTGTTTCCAAAAGGATTTGAGGCTAGTTGGGGTTACTGAGAACTGTCCCACTGACTTCACATGTTTCCTTTGAAGATAGAGACCTTGTGAGTACATTGGCAGGCAGAGAAGGACAGCAGGGTGATCTACAGGGAAACACTCTGGATTTACTGGGAATGGACATGGGGTGTTGTCTAGGATCTGTCACTTGCCACCCCGGTGGCTCTAGACCAGAAAGTCACTCAGTAATCTGAACCTCAGATTCATACCTTGTCTACCTCTGGAGCGGGTATGGACAAATTTGGCTCCTCCAGGGCCAGAAACATGCCTTCTGATCTTCCACAGCCTCAGTGTCTGTCACACTGCCTGAATCAGAGAGGCTCCCACCATTCTCTTGTTTGCCGAATGAATTTGGAGCCGCTGAGGGGTCATGCTTCCTACTTTCGTTCGAAGCCTCCTTTGCCCGCAGGCTGATATCTATGGGTCCCTGGGCCTTTGCCAGAAAGTCATTTGCTAACTTACCCTGGGCCCAGTGACTTTGCCTGGCACACAGGTGGAAGCAGGTAAGACTGCCTGGGGGCAAAGAAAGAAGAAGGTGCCCTGGCCACTCTTTTGTGTGTGACAGCTGCTCCCTCTGAGACCCAGGGGGTAGATGGGGCACCCTCCCTTGGTGATCCCTATTAGGGGACTTAGTTCTTACAGTGTTTAGCTCTCGGGATAAGTGGGGTCGGCTTTGGAGGTGGCCAACCTTCTAATGCGTGCTCTCTGTCTGTAGCTGATTTGAATATGAGGGATGACTCCTACCTCTCCAGATGTGCCACAGGGCAAGGTAGAGGATTCAGAAGCCCCTGGTGATAGAACGGATGGGAAGAGCATTGAGCTCCTTGGTACAATGAGGAAAGAAAGTGTAAAAGTTCCTGGAGGTGGGAAGAAACCTGATACCACAAGACTTCATACACCATGGGCCACCATGCCAGGTAGCCCTCTGGATTTAAATACACTGGCTGAAGGAGAGAGTCAAAGTGCTAATTCTGCCCTACCTGCCCACCACCCCCTACCCCGATACACCCACACTTTAAAGCAATTTGTGCACCCTAACAAGACAGTTCCTGAGAGAGGTGCCAGTTTACCTTTCAGAGATACCATAGGTCGACTCCTCTCTCTGGTTCATCCAGGAGGCTCTGCTTTTATGGAGCCTTTTTCTTTTCATTATTCCGGGATTATCATTATTATTAACCACTTTTGTTCTCATTAAAATTAGTCGTAACTCCTGCCCTTTGAGACTCTAGCCCCTGTTCCCCTCTTCCCCACCTCATTCTTTTTTCTCCACTTTCCGCTTGACATGACCCTAATACTTCAGTAAAAAATTTGTTTCTTCCCTAATGTCCATGCTGCCTTTAGTGCCTCAAGTTACTCCCTTCCCCATCTCCAAGATTACTTTCAGACCTCAGGTTGTCACTAACCAAGAATTTTCTGACAGTCCCATCTTTTTCATTTCTCTAGTACCCTACAATGTCCTTTTGCCTGCAACCACCCCCCTCCCCCTGTCCTCCTCTCAAGCTGATTTAAGTGCATTTTCTATTTCCACAGCACCCTGTGATGCTCCCTTCCCTTTGTCAATGCCCCATCCTCCAAGCTGGGTCACGTTTCCAAAAAATACCTAATACACGTTATTTTCATAGTATGCGCTGATGTCCCTTTCAAATCCCCCCAACCTTATTTAAGCATCTCTTGGATTTTCATAGCACCCTATCATGCCCTCTTTCCTGTCCCACTCTCCAAGACAGGTCACATAAGCTTTTCTACATTTTCATGGCACCCCATGCTCACTCCCTATTACAGCATTTACCACACTGCCAGTTGACATATTTGTCTCTCTCACATAATCTAGAATATTCTTTAGAGCTGAGCACTGTGTCTGAGGAGTATCCCCAGAACCTACATTGGTGCCTCACACATAAGTGGTGGTCAATAAATGGACAAGGTGTCCTCGTCATTAAGCTTTTATTTTTTTCTATATTCTGCAGTAACTAAGCAAAACCATGGAAAATGTCAATCCTTATACAATGAGCTTTGTTAATGTAGGAGGACTATATATATAGTATTTTGTCTCATTTTTTCCACTTATGAGCATATATTTTATTGTGATTTCCACTTTCAAACATTTATAGAGCAGTGTCTTCCAATCCTATATATGATTTGTTTCATATCATTGAATACAGTGAAAATATTCTTCTTCTTTCAAAGCTAGTAAACACTTATAGAGAATTTCAAAGCAAAAGGAAATGTAATCTCCAAAATTTATTTAAAGACATAGACTGTGAACTTTACCAAAATCTTACTAATGAATATAGACTGTGAACCTCCAGCAATTAATTGGTAAAAAAGATGCAATATTCCATCAAGGCCTATATCCTAATGTTATAAACACAGCCCCAAACATCACTACCGAATACCTTGTTCTCTCTTTCTCTCTTTTCCCCTTTGAAATCAGTGATACCCATCACCCTCTGGCTCCTCTGGCTCGCCCTCGTCACTAAGTGAATAATATGACACTATCTGCAGGATGTTTCACTAGTTCTTGCAAAACATTCTAATTTTGGAAGTAAAATTAGAACTTGATCAGGCATTTTCAGGGAATGGAACCCTGCCAGGGGCTGAGGTTGGCATATCAGTCACTGCTTTTGCTTTGGTTCTGGCTGTTGCCTCCATCTGTTTCACATCTTCACTGTATTGTAATGGCTAGTCCTAGGGATCTCTGCTATAGACTTTGACCATTAACTGTAAAATTTCCATTTGCTCATTTGTTGATTGACTCTGGGTCCCCAGAATGAAGGCATACTCCAGTGAATTGCCATGGTTCACTGGTTTATTCTCTAGGTAACCCTGCTATACAAACTTTTCAGTGATTACTGCCTCCAGATTCCCAAATACACTGTACTTCTTCTTCAGCTACACCCCTAACTTCTGCAGAACATCCTTGATGAGTCTCGCTTTAGCACAGGTGTCCGCCATGATAATAATGCTTAGCTCATAATTAGAAGAACTTTTTGAAACTCTTTTGGTTTTTGACATTGTTTGGGAACCTTGCGATTATCTGGGATTTCCAGGTACTCTGAGACGTTGAAATTCTTTGTTGCTGAGAGATGCTTTGGCCCTCTGAGGTGCTAAGGATCTCTGAAGTACTGAGTTCCTCTTTGATTCCAGGAGCCTCTGAGGTACTGAGAGCATCAGAAGTGATCAGAGACTTCAAGTTTTTGGGATTTGGAAGTGTTTGGAAACTTCTTGGTACTTCAGGCCTTCAACATGCTTGTGGCTTCTGAGGTGTTAAGGGTCCTTAAGGTGGTGGAGACCTCAGAGGTGTTTGGGGCTTTTAATGTGTCAGGGGCTTTTAAGATAGTGGGGGCCTTTGAGGTACTTGGAACCTCTGTGATACTTAGGGCCTTTGAGGTGCTTGGAACATTTGAGGTACTATCTCTGAACTGTATGGAACATCCAATGCATTAAGGGCTTTCAAGGGATTTAAGACTTCAGAGATGCTGGGACCTTCAATGTACTTGAAACTTCAGAGATTCTGGGGACCTTTGAGGTGCTGAGGGCCTCAAAGATGCTGAGAGACTTTAAGGTTCTTGGGGCCTCAGAGATGCTCAGGGATTTCAAGGTGTTGCAGGCTTCAGAAGCCCTTAGGACCTTAGAAACTCTTGGGGTCCTCAAAGTGCTGGGATACTTATAGGTGACCTCATTTTTCAAGGTACTTGAGATCTCAGAGGTGCTGGTAGCCTCTAAAGTACTGGGCTGGGCTCACTTGATATACTTAAAAATATTTTAGTATGCTTGGGTCCCTCGAGGCTGGAGCCTGTGGATATGTTTGGACAACTGGAAGTATTTGGGCGCCCCCAGTTGCTCAGGGCTTGTGAAGTGCTTGGGGCCTCAAAAATGCTCAGGTCCCCGGAAGTGCTTGAAATCTCTGAGGTACTAAGCCTTGTGAAATATTAGGAATCTCAGAGTTACTTAGACTCCCAGGAGTGCTCTGGCTCTGAAAGCTGCACCAGTTTTGAAAATTACTCCAGCCATGAGAGCTGCTGCAGTCTTGGGAGTTGCTACAACCCTTCAAGGACATGGGCCTCAGAAGTTTCTTGGGACCCAAGATGGGCTTGGGAACCACATGGTGCTAGAAGTCTCAGATATGCTCAGGCCCTGTGGATTAGCACAAACTCTGGGGGTGTAAGGGCCTTAGCACGTGCTTGTACCCCATCAGGTATTTGTGTCCCACAAGTTGTTGGGGGACTGTCAGGGACTGGGAACATGCCAGGAGCTCCAGATCTTTGAGGGATTAGGGCACCACCAGGTATTCAGGCCTTACCCAGTACTCTGGCCCAATAAGGCATTTGGACCCTGCCAAGTGGCTTGGTCCAACCAGGTGGCTGGGGTCCCCAAGTAGTTGGACTCAGTCAAACTGTGGGACTGCTCCAGATGATTGGGCTCTGCCAGGAGGTGCCCAATCTTTGTGAAGAACTCAACCTCCACAAGGTGTTAGGACCCCAGCCCATGTTCCTAGAAGTGCTGGGGCAAAGTGAATAGGGATCCAGGGTGTCCAGGTTGTTTGACATGCCTAAGGTGCTTGGGCCAAGGGAAGCTATAGAGGTCCTGGAAGCCCCTGGGTCTTGTGAAGACATCAGGTCTTGTATACTGCTGCTGGCACCTCAGTTATCTCCTACACCCCATGAGTTTTGATGAAGCTCGCTATTCTGTTCTTGTAGCTTGTGTCTAGCCTGGTAGGGGGATGGGGGATGGGATTGCACAGGCAAATCAGAGATGGCTGCACACAGATTACAGCAGCCCGGAGAGCAAGAGGGAGTAGTGTACTACAGAGAAGTCTCAGAAACTTGTCTCATAGGCTGAAACTGCTCTCACTGATGTCACTGCCTCCTTTATCACACTGTCACTACTTTCCCTACCAAGGCCTATGTCTGTTTGCTCATAGGTCCTCTACCTTCTCTACCTCTGCGGACACTTCTGCCACTGCTGTCATCTCTATGGACACTGAAAATTCTGACCTGCCATGGAAAACAAAAATCCACCTTTGGCTGCTTTGTGGCTAGCTCCCATGCAGGGAGGCTAGCTCCCTCTTGGCTAACCAACCCCTGCTTCCTGCCCTCCTGAATTCTTTCCCAGCAACCTTGATTACGAGAGCTCATCTCCAATGGCTATGCCCCCACCACACATCCAGAGCATCTCCTCTGACGTCCGCAGAGGAAATAGGGCCTCCATTTTTGCCAGCTTCCTAGGGCATAGAGAATGGGAGGCAGCCATGCAAAAGGGGAGGATGGGGGAAAGACAGACGGAAAGGGGTGGTGCTCCAAGGGGAAATAGGTGGCTACCAGTCCTCCTTGCATTCTGTAATTATCAACTCGCTTGTCTTTAGAAGGATTCTGTCTCTACACCATTCTCAGGCTTGATGTGTGTGTGAGATGTGGGGGGTGGGGGGAGCAGGACTGTATTCTTGGAAGGAATCAGCGGGTCCCAGCTCTCCTTTCCTGTCTTGGTTTACACAGCATATTCATTCACTCGCCTTGTTTTCAGGAGGTGGCTATGTGTATACTGATTAATTCCTGGGCCCGCATAAGACACAGATAAGATGGCTGTGGCCGAAGTGCTGGGTGAGGAGAGGAGATGGGACTGCAAAAACGAACAGTGTGCAAGAGGTGCAGAGCCTTTAAAATGTTATATATTCACGAGATTATTAAGCAGGGCACTGACTGGATCAGACTTGCATTTGTACAGCCTCACAGAGGAGCAGACTATTGTCTGGCAGGTCATTTAGGAAGCACTTAGAATAAGAAGCAAGAGGGAATGAAAGTGAGCCTTAAGGTGGTTGCCATGGGGATGGAGAGGCAGAAAGACATTTTAAGGGTGATAACTGACAGACTTTAGAGACTGATTGGATGGAAGTGGTGAATAGGGAGTGGGTGGTAGAGTGCAGGTTGGCTCCAAGGTTTCCTGGTTCCAGTCTACCTCAATACCAGATTTATTTTGCTTCTTTCTTTCATTCTGTAATCCGAATATAATTCATAGCATACTCTAAACTTTATCCACTCCAGGTCTTGGCTCACTGTTTCCTCTGTGTGAAATGCCTTTCCTCTCATCTCCAATTACCTAAATTCCAACTGCTTGCTCAGAGGCCTCTTCCTCCCTGAAGCTCTTCTTGGTCGGCACAAAAGGGTAATGAGCCCATTTTTATTCCCCATTTTTTGCTCTCTATAACAAGCACTCTGTGTCTTTCTTATGTCATTCCAAAGCTACTATTTTGCACAAGTCACTTCACCTCTCTGAGCCTCCATTTCCTCATCTATAGAGTGGAGTTAATTAAAGTACCAGTGGTCTCATAGGGTGGTGAGAATTAGATGAGAAAATAAATAAAAAGCATGCATCACACAGAAAGCACAGCCTCTGTCTCTCGCAAGGTGCTTCAAGCAGTGTGTGAGAGCGGCATTTAATAAATAAATGCACATTGAAGGAATACATGAAACGGAAGATTTTGTGCATGTTTTTACCTGAACTTTTTTTTTTTTTATTTCTATTTGGCGGTACGGGGGCCTCTCACTGTTGTGGCCTCTCCCGCTGCGGAGCACAGGCTCCGGAAGCGCAGGCTCATCGGCCATGGCTCACGGGCCCAGCCGCTCCGCGGCACGTGGGATCCTCCCGGACCCGGGCACGAACCCGTGTCCCCTGCATCGGCAGGTGGACTTTCAACCACAGTGCCACCATGGAAGCCCTACCTGAACTTTTTAAAAGCAAGTGGATGCTTTATACTCGCTTGGCTGGAAGAGGTGAAATGTTTGTTTGACAGGATTTCAGATTGTAATCCCAATGAGGAAGTGGTCCTGTCTCTCCCCTTGATGTCTCCTAGCCCTTGGTAGAGTTGGTAGGATAGGATATGTCTACACCCAGTGAATAAGTTCCGGGGTGGGAAAGTGTGTCCCGTTTAGAAAGCAGAATTGCCAGCTGAATCACCCAACAAGGCCCAGTCCTCTGTACATGTGTAGAAAGGGAATGCCTGGTACTGAGGAACTCAATATGAGCATTGAACTCAGATATGGGAACATGAGTTCTGGCCCCGCCCCTGCCATTTACAAGCTCTTGACCTTGATGAGTTTAACCTAACATCTGTGTCCTGTGATTCATCCTCTGAACAAGCAGAAAAGGCTAATCCCTCTTGCCCTGTATGCCAGGCTTCTTGTGAGGCTCTCTGAAAATCCAACAGCACATACCGGCAACCCTGAGTTAGAGCAGGTTCCTCTGAGTTCAGTTGTTTCTTGTTTATATGTTTTGTGTTTGCTGTTTGGGAATCTGTGTGACAAGAGGATTGCAGAATCACCCATATTGTTTCCAAAAGCTTCTCCTTTCTGATGGGGTTTTATGGGAATGCAATCCAGCAAACTAATTTTCTTCCCAGGGGTTACTTTCTAACTCAAGTTTTCTTTATACCCAGAGCCTACCAAGACCTCCCGTTGGCGAAGCCTCACCATTAACGAACTTGGGGTAGTGTATGCTTGTTGCTGCATTACCTTCTGTCCACCAACCAGCTGACTGAGGAGGGATGCCATTTCCCTGTCACTCTATTCATTTTAGTGAACCTTTGTTCCAACCCACAACAAGGACGAGGCAGCTCTGCATAACACCCAGAAAGATCAGAGCCTATCCTTAAGCAGTGTACAACCTAGGGCTGTGGCTCTCAACAGATTTCCTCAAAGGAGTAATCAGGAACAGGCTTTAGGTTGTGAGCTACTCTCAGTGTTCCCAAAAGCTTAACAGAAATCACATTTATGTAAGACAGGCCACAGAGGTTATTAGTCAAGAAACACAGTGTTTTTAATAGCAAGAATGTTGCCAGGCATGATAGTAACAGGAGGAACTCGTAAAACCATGCCTTGGGACATTGTGGACCACAGGTCTGTCTAGAGTAAGTAGGACATGACAAAGGAAGGGCGGCTGACTTGTGAGGGCCTGAGAAGTACAAAGAGAGGAGGGAAGCTAACATTGCTGTGGCAGGCTATGTGCCTAAACTACCTCCAAACTGGAATCTTTACAACAACCTTCAATCACCAGTGAAGCTAGAGAGAGATTAACTCTCTTGCCCAAGATCACAGTACTGCTGTTGAATGTCAGTATTGGGGCTCACATCTTCAGATTTCTAAGCTCCACCTTCTGCCATCGCACACCTCACAGCTGCTCCACCTGAGTGCACATGTGGTGGTGCCAGGAGGCTTAACATGGAAGGGAGTGTTCTTGCTCCCTTGGAATAGGAGCAGAAGGGAAGGAGATGAGAAAAGGGACACAGATGTGTAGAAGGGCAAGACAAGGCTCCTCACTCACCTTACTAGGTTTTCCATACTTGGCTCTGCCCCTTCCAAGCTGTGTCAAGTCCAGCATGTTATTTAACCTTTCTAAGGCTCAGTGTCTCCATCTGCGAATAAGCATACCATAGTGGTGTTGTGAAGATTAAAGGGAAATATCTCATGCAAGATGAGGTAGGTTGAAAATGGCCCCCCGGTTCTCAAAGATATCCACGCCCCTAAACCCAGAATCTGTGAATATGCTACCTTATATGGCAAAGGGGAATTTTGCAGGTGTGATTAAGTTCAGGATCTTTAGAGGAGGATTATCCTGGACTATCTGGGTGGGCCCAAGGGAAACAGAGAGTCCCTATAGAAGGGGGACAGTAGAGTTAGATTCAGTGAAAGATGTAAGGATGGAAGCAGAGATCAAAGAGGAGAGAAGATGCTACATTGCTGGCCTTGTAGATGGAGGAAGAGGGTATGAGCCCAGGAAAGTAGGCCGCCTCTAGAAGCTGAAGAAGACAAGGAAATGGATTCTCCCCTTGAGCCTCCAGGAGGAACACAGACCTGCAGGCACATTTTAGACTTCTGACCCCCAGAACTGTAAAATATTAAATTTGATTGCCTTAAGCCACTAAATTCGTGGTAATTTGTTACATCGGCAGAAGGAAACTAATACACAAGTCATATGTGTGCCTCACTCATGCGGAGTGCCTAATGAATAAGAACTGTGACTACTCATTGAGGTGAATTTATATTATTGTCATATTTTCAGTGAAAGTACTGGGAGGAACTCGGGAGGGATACGAGACTGGGCTGGATACCTTGGCAGCAATTCTTGTGGGTGTTGATGCACCTTGTTCTTCTCTGGGGCTGTCTACTAACCCCCCTATCCCAGGCACTGTCCTGGTTATATGACCAAGTTTCCTTAGGCATTGCTCTTACCTGGGCAGACATTGCCAAAGCCACCACCTGGTTGTAAGTGCTGCGGGTGGGATAGAGAGGGAAAAGCAGGGTTCAATCCACACTACTCCCACCGCTGTAACTGATCATCTTTCAGTTGTCTGTAGGCCCTGTTCTGATTCCAGCAAGCACCTCCCCAAGGGCACAGAGCACCCTTGGGCCAGTCTCTCCATTAGCAACAATGCTTGCACAGACTGTGGGCCACCGCTACTTGAACAAGTGAGTCTTACCCTATCTGATGTCCCTCATTCAGGGGCTGGGCTCCTCACTATTTCTGGTCTGTTGAAGAATCACTTCTCTGAATCATTTCACACTGCAGGCATGGAATTATTTTACAGTTTTCAAGGATTAGGGTCTTGCAAGGAAGTCTACAGCATGTGCACTCCTACAGTCATGAAACAAAAGCCATGTGATTACTTATGAGGATCGTTTGCTGGGTTTGAGAATAGAATATTTTTACTGTAAATTAATCACAAACATAGGGACAAGAATAAAATTAATATTACAAACACCTGCATAACCAGTGCCCTGCTGTGTCAAATTTAAAAATTAGGCCCTACCTTGGCCTAACCTTTACATTATAGATATGGTAAAACCCTCTGTTTACCTCTTCCCAGACCCACACCACTCTCTCCTTCTTCAGTGGCATCTGCTATCATGAATTAAGTAACTATTATACCCAGGACAATTTGTACATATTTGCTACCTATTTCTGTGTTCATACACTTTATACAGGATTTTTAAAAGAATTTCTATGCAAGTTGATAAATGTAGCTCTAGGTCCTTTTCATGTTTGTACACTATTTCTTTCAGTATTTGCAATTTATCTTTCTCCTGATGACCCAGACTTTTGCAGTTTCTATTTTTCCAGAAAAACAACAACAGCAACAACAACACCAAAAAAACATCAATGCTCTTATCAGTCTTTGTGTACCTATCCACTGAGAACATGTGAACATCTCTAGGGTCACCATCTAGGAGTGGACTTACTGGGTGTGTCTGCATGGATGTGTTTACATAGGCCTCATGGATTTCTGCTTTGCTTCATTTATAAAAATTAGATCCCTCTATATACAATTTTCACTTCATTCTTTTTGCTAATCTACAATAAAATTTGCTCAACTCATACCTGTAAGTCTTTCATTATAATGGCTGAATGATGTTCCTTGCAGTGGTTTTACCATAATCTTTTCAGGCCTCCATCTGTTGGCCTGGTACTCTGTGCCTCCGAAGTATTTGCCCCCTCTACAAACAATGCAGCAATAACAGTTCAATCATTTGTTTACTAGATTTTTTTTTCTTAAATAAGCAGTATATCCAATTGAGTATGAGAGCCAAGTTTATGTTCAGGATTTTTGATGAATGACTAAAATCTTCCTTCTACTTCAGTCGAAATCAAGGTGATTTATGACTTTTCCTGAATCTTAAATAATTCTATGATGCGCAAGCGTGGTTGAATATTATCCCGAAGCCACCCAATAGGACATCACTGAATGGTTTCCAGCAAGTGACTGATAAGGTGAGATCAGTGATTTAGCAAAGCCTCTTTGGCTGCAGTGTGGAGACTGGGCTCTGAGGGAGGTGGGAGGGGTGGATAGAAGACCTCATTAGAGGCTATTGCCTTCATCTAGGCTAATGATAGTGGTGCCTGAAATAGAGTGATGACAGTGAAGATGGAGAGAAGGGAATGGATACCAGAGCTGATTAGAAGACCAAATCAATAAGCCTTGGGGATTGCTTGGGTCTGGGTAGTGAGGGGAAGAAACAGGTTAACTGGGCCTCCCAGGGTTCTGGCTTGGGTAAGTTATGAGATTAGGGATGCTGGAGAAGCAGTGGGTTGGCTGCCTTGCTCTTCTCTTAGGTGCTTGGCCTTTAGGGGGAGAGGGGATGGCCTTTGTTAGGTTTACTCTCTGTAGGATCGTTGCAATTCAGATGCCTGCAGAAGCCTTGCTAATGCTCAGCCTCTCCCAGCACACTGGGCACAGAATAGAGCAGGGTGCAGCCAGTCCTCAGAATTGTGGGAAGACTAGATATCATCCATGGCATTTGTACCTTGGAGGAAATTCTCTCCTTAAACAAGGGTAACTCCATACTGGGTTTCCTACACTTTTCTCAGAATCACAAGTCCCCCCACCACAAACCCCAAAGTGAGTCCATTAGTTGACTCCACATCATCACAGGAGTGATGGCGCTTCCTAAAATTCACCCTGAGGTTCTGTGGGGTCTTCAGGGTGTCGAATCGCCTCTAGTGACATCAGTGATAATCTGAACAGAAGGTGCAAAGTATCACGCCCATGAAATCTGCCTCTGTGCTCTTGTGAGCCCAAGGTGCATGCCACTCGTAGACTTTAGGGTCCCTCCTTGGCTACTCCTGGACATGCCCAAACATTTTTCTATGGGGACTCCCCATCCTTTGTGCTTTCTGCTTAAGGGTGGGGATGACTCTGAGGGCAAGGTGGAATATCGCCCTGCAGAAAATAACCTAAGTATGTAGTCACATTAAAGTCCCCCAGCTGTTAACTGAAATGTTGCTTATTCTTAGCCAATTAACAATTGTTGCATTTCTTTCCTCAACATATATCTTAGCTCTGGCATATTATTGTTCAGAATGTCAATAATAAGCAATTTCCTTCTGCTATTTTTATTGTGCATTGTCTCACAGTAAAAAATAATTAGCCACTCTCATTAGGATGCCCAATGTAGATGCATCTGAGGCATCTGAGGCCTGATATCAAATCCCTGACAGGTGATGGAGTCAGGATTTTTGACCCACTTCCCTGATTCCACTGATATTTTAATTTTCTCCTCTGAATCATAAATGAGGCCATTCCTATTTCCACACACCTTCCCTTTCAGGGTTTCTTATCGAGATTTATGCAGCATTCTCCTTCCTGGCTTTATGCCACCTCCACTCTCCTTATCCAACCATATCTTGCATGTAGTCATAGGAAGTTCCTCCTGAGAGGAGTCACCACTCACTGTTCACCACCAGACTAAACACTTCAGATGTTGCATCTGGCTCCTTGCTAGCTCACTGGGGCCTGGTGGTCCATAGAACGTCCTCAAAAAGTGAGACCTGATGGATTGAATGAATGAATGAATGTAGAAATGAAGCAACTTACCTTCCTACCTCAGAATCTCTAGCCGGAGACACAGTGTGTTTGACATTCAGACCCAGGATTACCTAGGTCCTGAGCGTGTCCTGACCATGGAGGGGGAGACCTTGTGGACTCAGCCCCCCGGTGTGCTTGCACACCTGTGTGAACATAGGCATGTAGGTGTCCATCCATTCACAGGGGCACACTCACCTCTCTGTTTCCGTCTCTGTGTAGAGATTCCAACATGAGTCCCTCTGGTTTAAATCATTAACTTAGTACCTGTCAGGTCAGGATCTGGCATACATTATCTCATTTAATTCTCACAACTTTCTTGAAAGGTGAGCACTCTCATTTACGTCTTGTAGATGTGCATGCCTGACTAGTAGGCTCCTTACATAAGTAAGAAGCATGGATACAGAAGAGGAATGGGAGCAGGGTATCTCTAATAATTAGGACCATTTCTTGAACAGCTTCTCTGTGTCAGCCATTTTGCATACATCATTGCACTTCATCCCCACTACCCTATTAGGTAGATACTATTATGCCCATAATTTTGCAGATGAGTCATGCTAGACATAACACGAATATACAACTTGCTCAACGTTAGAGTTAATTTGTTTGGCCTGGGTTTGAGCCTAGGTTTGTTTGATATTACAACCCAAACCCTTAACACAATACTAGGACTGAGGTGTGGAGCAGCCTGAAGGATCAAGGATTGCTTGTGTAAAGGATTGGAAGTAACAGGCAACTGAGGGAATCCCAGGTGAGCATAACCCCACTCCTCACCTCAGAGTGATCAGAATTCTGGACGGATCTTAGGCTGAGTCTTACCTGCAGGCTAACTATACCTACTCCACTGTTGCTAGGAGTTAAAGTTTCATGACTCATAGGAGCCTTATTAACCTGGAAGCTACAACGGGGGTCAACTCCCTCATCACAACATACCTTCTCTCTGACAGTGACCCAACACTAAGTGAATTAGAGTCCTCTCTGGGAATGGATTTTTTGGTTCAGGAAAGTTTTAGTATTAGTATTTGCAATTCTGCCAGCTCATAGCAAATGTTGATTTAATGCCAGGTTACGATTTTCTTTGATGATTTCCTTAGACTAGTACCTAGATATTTGTACCTAGTGACCACAATCAGAAATTCATGGTAAACTGCAAGTATTTTACTTATTATCCTCTTATACTTGGGTCCCTATGGTGGCAGTAGAGATGGTGAGTAATGGACAGTGTTAGAGACATACATGTGTCAAAATAGATTAGAGTTCGTATCCTATTGACTATGAAAAGCAAGAGAAAGGAGAGGTCCAGCAGGACCAAAATGGGTGTTTATTTGTTCAATTTTTGGGGGGATAATTTACGGAGTGCTAGTACCATTTCTTAAAACAGGTACTAAAAAAGGGAGGAACAGGTTAGCAAGGAGAAATGACTTTGGTTCAGTTTTGAACATTATGCATTTGAGGTTCCCTAGGATACGTTAGTGAGTTCATCATATGGGCAGCTAGATAAAGGAGTCTGGAGTTTGTAAAGACATCTAGGCTACAGTGAGAGATCCAGGAATCATCGACACATAGATGATAAATTTAAGAAAGATGAGCTCACCCTGGGCGAGTGCATGGAGTGAAATAACATAGGGATGAGCAAGTCTAACATTCGTAGCTTAGGCAGAAAATGAGAACTCACAATGTTTAGGAAGGATTGTAAGACATTAAAAAATAATTAAGTAAAGAGTAAAATAGATTTAAAAGTCATTTTATATTTAAAGAGCCTCAATTTTCTTTTAGTACTTAAGTAGTAATCTCTCAGTAAGATGCTGTGCAGAAAATCATTTTAGGACTTGCTTTGAAAACTTTGGAAAAAGTCAAGTGAGTTTTCCTTTTTAGTAAGGCAATATTATACTGTTACTCTGCACTCAAGTGCATAAAGTTTCTTTAATTATTTCCAATAGTAGAACAATTCATTTGTTCAGTCTACAAATATGAAACATTTCTAAATCATAATTCCTTTTCTCATAAACCACTTCCCAACCCACATTGTCTTAGTCTTCTGTGGCTGCCATAACAAAATATCACAGACTGAGAGGCTTAAATAAGAGAAATTTATTTTCTCACAGTTTGGAGACTAGAAGTTCCAGATCAAGGTCCAATAGGGTCATTATCTGGTGAAGGCTCTCCGCAGGTGTCTGCATTCTCTCTGTGTGTTCACATGACTTCTTTGTGTACAGAGAGAGAGAGAGTGAGTGTGAGCAAGCTCTCTGTTTAAAGATAACAATCCTATGGGATCAGGGCACCACCCTTATGACCTCATTTCATTTTAATTACTTCCTTAGAGGTCCCATCTCCAAATACAGTCACATTGAAGGTAGGACTTCAATATATTGATTTTGGGGAAACACACTTTCAGCCCATAACAGCCATACACAACCCCTTCAGACATCCTGCCTCCCAGAAACAAACACACAAAGAATCATACCAGTAAGAGAAGAGTTAACTGGAAAGTCGTCAGGAAAAGCAGAGGATGCACCAGGTTCCAAAGTGTTCTGTGCCTCTCCCACTTTAACCAGGTTGCAATTACACGGTAACCTCTATCCATTACATCCAGTATTCCTTCTCAGAGATGCCTCTGTTTACATTCCAGTTTCCATCCAAGCCTGGTTTTCATCTCCCCTTGTAAACAGAACTCTTTGTGGTCACGTAAGTGCACAATCATGAGCCAAAGGTGGGTTTTGACATTCAGGATTTCTGAGAGGCTACATTTTGTCATGAACTTTGAGCATCTGTGCTCCCTAAACAAATGGACTTCACATGGTTTCACCAACCTGCCCAGAGATAACTAATGTTAATAATTTTCTTTAGTTTTTTTCTCATACCTTTTTATTTATATGTACACACAAAGGTTTTTGTGCATCCACAAAGGCTCACTCTCTTTAGGTCATGTGATCTCCATGTCACATGACAGATGTTAAACTCAAGCAACTCTGATTAGCTGAGGACACTGCTGATAGTGGATGAGAATTCTATAGCCAAGATGTAAGATATCAAAACAAATGAAGCTGGTAACTCTAGTGAGGAAGAAGATTTGAAGGTGAGTGTGAGCTTGGAGTCAAAAGTTAGGTCCTGAAACTGTCCTAGAGGAACTAAGCACTGAGAGTTCCTTTCTTCCCTTCCTCCCACAGGTTTTGTGACAATTTTGGAGTTTTATATTTTATTTTTTTCTTCTGCTGGGTAGTATGTATTAAGTGATCGCAATCAACGATGCTGACAAATAAAAAAGAAAAACAAAACCACTCATATTTCTGAAGCCCATTTCAATCTTTCACAATTTTTCCAGAAAATATTCCCATGGTAAAATCCATTTATAAAATCATTTTGCAGGCTACACAGAATTCTATTTCAAACTTTGACAGACATCCTATTCTGTGAGAAAAACCTCATACTCATTCCACATGAAAGCACATGCTTTCTGTACAATTCTTTTACTTTTTAGTTTAGCTGTGAATAATTGTCTGCATGCTGTTGTGCCAAGAGAGAAACATCAGAGGAAACAGGCAAAGTTCTGGCCCCATGGAGGAGAAAATTGGAATGTTGGGCACGATATCTAGACCTTTTACTTACTACATCAACTTCCATAGGTCTCTTTTTCTCCCTGCCTCATCTATAAAACTATGTAATACAACCCAACTGTCCTTAGCCATAATAAAAAGGATTTCCAGTGACTCTCTCCTGGTCATCTAGGAGGAGGCAATAGTGCACAGTAGTTAAAGGTATGGGCTCTGAAGGGTGACTACGTGGGATCAA
This sequence comes from Mesoplodon bidens, assembly GCF_964165515.1. Lineage (NCBI taxonomy): Eukaryota > Metazoa > Chordata > Mammalia > Artiodactyla > Ziphiidae > Mesoplodon > Mesoplodon bidens. The sequence continues at coordinate 92,554,849 of NC_138163.1, read as the reverse complement.
TTCTGAATTCCATCATACATGAGACCGTGAACCTTAGAAAGATTTGAACTTCTCTGTGCCTCGGTGTCCTCATTTGTAAAATCATGTAATGATATAACTTTCTGGTAGAGCTCTTATTTTAAGCATTGAATGAGTTAATAAATGTAAAGCACTTAGTATAAAGTGTGTCTTGTGGGGCATGTACAATTAGTGATAGTTGTCTCTGGACTGCTGAGTATGCGTTCCCCTAAAGTATCCCCAGTGATATCTAAAAATTCATCACCATCCTCAGGATTAGCCCCCCCATCTAAATTTCTCTGCTGTTCAGCAACCTGTGATATTTGATATTCTCATTGGCATCCTATCTCCTCTCCTCCCAAAGCATCTAGTCCAGAATAAAATAGTAGTAGCAATAGCAATGGTTACCATTCACTGATTGCCCACTATGTGCCGGGCACCTTATTCACTTAGGAATCATATTTACTGAACATCTATTACATGCCAGGCACTGGTCTACTCATTGAGATTTTAAGGGTGAGGTCACAGTCTAATTGAAAAAGCTGAGTGTGACAAGTTCCATCTTTGGTTAGCAGAATCCTGGATGAGACATACAGGCCCGAAGCAGGGAAAATCAGTCTACCTTAGTGTAGTCAAGGAAGGTATCTCTAAGTAAACAGTGACATTTAGACTGAGACCTGAAAGTTCAGTAGGAGTTAAGCAGGGTGAAGAGTCAGGGAAAGTGTTATACAAATGGAACAGTGTATTTGAAGACATAGATGCCAAAATGTACACAGGCACAGGGATTTTTGGTTATTGTAAACCATTATTTCTAGGGGCCAAGTTTTATTGCCTTTATATGCATCACCTGAGGATCTTGAAGCAAACATGAAGTTTTTAGTTCATAATATTATCCTGTATAGCTGCATCATAATTCATTCCACCATAACCCTACTGCTGAATACGTAGAGTATTTGCTCACATTTAGAAGCAATGCTATTATCATCATCCTGTCACATTTGTAAACATGTCCCCTTAGTTAGAATGTATTTCTAGTCGCACAATTGTTGGTTCAGGTGGTTTTGAACATTTAAACTTTGATGCTTCTATCTAGCTTGACTTCCTTGAATGGTTGTGTCATTTCATGGTGAGTATCACCGATATTGTGTGGAGAGTAACTGTTTCTCTCCCTCTAACACCAGCCCTAAACATTATCAAGTATATTATTAATTAACAATCTGATAGGTGAGATACCATATCTCCTTGCTGTTTTTATTACAGTTTTTGAGATGTAATTGGTGTACAATAAACTACACAGCTAAAGCGTATAACTCAATGTTTTGACATATGTATATACCTGTGAAACCTCATAATCAAGATAATGATCATATCCTTCACCACCAAAATTTCCTCATGCCCCTTTGTAATCTCCTCCTACAGCCCCTTCCCGTCCCTCCTTTATCCTCAGGTAAACAGTAGATTATATCACATTTCCCGCAGTTTATATAAATGGAAATACACAATACTCATTTCTTTCTTTCTTTCTTTCTTTCTTTCTTTCTTTCTTTCTTTCTTTCTTTCTTTCTTTCTTCCTTCCTTCCTTCCTTCCTTCCTTTCTTTCTTTCTTCCTTTGGTCTGACTTCTTTCACTTGGCATAATTATCGTGAGATTCATCCATGCCACCATGTGTATCAAGAGTTCTTTTTTCTTTCTTTCTTTTCTTCTTTCTTTTTGGCATCGTTGTTGTTGAATACTATCTCATTGTATTGACATACCAAAATACCACAAGTTGTTTATCTGCTTACCTGTTTATGGACATTTGGGCTGTTTGCAGCATTTGGCTATTACAAATAAAGCTACTATAACCATTTGTCTGCAAGCTGTTGAGTGGATATATGCTTTCATTTCTCTTGAGTAAATAACTATGAATGGAATGCCTGGATCATATGGCAAGTGCATGTTTAACTTTTAAATAAATTGCCAAAATGTTTTCCAAAGTTGTAAAATTTTACATTCCCACAGGCAGCATATGAAATTCCCATTTCCTCCAAATCCTTTACAATACTTGCTACTTTCTTTTTTTTCTGTTATTTATAGCCATTCTAGTAGGTGAAACGTGGTATCTCATTGTAGTTTTGATTTGCATTTCCTAATGGAACAGTGTATTTGAGCACACACCTAATTGAGCACACTTTCATGTGTTTATTTGCCATCCATATATCTTCTTTGGTGAAGTATGTATTCAAATCTTTGGCCCATTTTAGGCTATTGGGTAGCTCATTTTCTAAATTATTGAGTTTTAGGTGTTTTGTATGTATTCTGGATGCAAGGGCCTTATAACATATATGATTTGCGAATATTTTATCCTACTCTATAGCTTGCCTTTTCGTTCACTTAATGTCCTTTAAAAATAAAAAGGTTTTCATTTTGATGCAGTTTAACTTACCATTTTTTTTCCTTTTATGGATAATGTCTTTGGTTGTATATCCGAGAAATTATTATCTAACCTAGCATTAGAATGAGTTGGGAAGTAGTCCATCTTAAATATTCTGGAAGAATTTAAACAAATTACATTTAATATTTGTTGGAATTCAATGGTGAAGTCAATTAAGACTATAGTTTTCATTTTGAGATGGTTTTAAACTGTAAATTCAATTTCTTCATTAGCTATATGTTTATATATGTTATTTATTTGTTCTTGAGATTTGCCAGTTTGTACCTTCCAAGGATTTTGTCCATTTAATCTAAGTTGTGTAGTTCATTGGCATGAAGTTCATAATATTTGCTTATCTTTTAAATATCTCTAGACTATATAGTAATTCCCTCTCTCTCATTCCAGACATTGATTTTGTGTGTCTTACGTGCTTATTTGCCTGATCATCTGAGTAGAAGTTTATCAATGTTATTGAGTTCTCCAAGAACTTTTTGTTTTGAATTTTCTCTATTGTTTTCTGCTTTCTAATTCATTGAGTTTTGTGGTGATCATTATTATTTTCTTTCTTGTGCCAACTGTGGCTTTACTTTGCTTTGCTTTTTTCTAGTTTCTTAAGGTATAAGCTGAGATCATTATATTGACACTATTGTTTATTTCTAATAAATATGTTTACTGCTATAATTGTTCCGTTATATTGCTTTAGTGGCATTTCACAGATTTTTTCCGCTTTTAAATTTTTATATGCTAAAATAGATTTATCTTAGAGCAAAATTTACGAATTTTAATATATGTATAGATTTATGTTGCTACCACCACAGTCAGCATATGAAACAGCTACATCATGGTGCAAACATTATCTTATGCTATCACGTCACAGTCATAATATCTACCCACCCTAACCTATGGCAACTTCCAAACTCTTCTTCCTCACCAAAGTATTGTGTTCTGGTGAAAGTCATATACATGGAATTATAGAGTATGTAAATTTTCAGACTCCCTTGTTTTACTTAAAAATATACATTTAAGATTCATTTTTCTCATTGCACACATTATTTCATTATTTTTGTTGTTGTTGAGTAATATTTGATTGTGTGGTTTTTTGTATGTTCTGGAAAAAAATACTCATAGAAATAAAACTGCATGATGAAATTTAGCAAAGATCATATAAACCACTCCAAGAATACTTGCAATTATTTTTATTTAAAAGAGGCCCTCCATACACCTAAAGCAATTAGAGAAAGAAGAAGAAGAACAACAACAAAAAAGTTAGGAGAAGGAAAGAACTCATAAAGATCATTGCAGAGGAGATTGGTTCAAGATGGCAGAGTAGAAGGACATGCTCTCACTCCCTCTTTCAAGAACACTGGAATCACAACTAACTGCTGAACAATCATGGACAGGAAGACACTGGAACTCACCATAAAAGATACCCCACATACAGACAAAGGAGAAGCTGCAATGAGATGGTAGGAGGGGTGCTATCACAATAAAATCAAATCCCATAACTGTTGGGTGGGTGACCCACACAATGGAGAACACTTATACCACAGAAGTCCACTCACTGGAGTGAAGATTCTGAGCGACACATCAGGTTTCCCAACCTGGGGGTCTGGCAACCGGAAGAGGAATTCCTACAGAATCAGACTTTGAAGGCTAATGGGGTTTGACTGCAGGACTTCAAAAGGACTGGGGGAAACAGAGACTCCACTCTTGGAAGGCACACACAAAGTAGTGTGTGCATCAGGACCCAGGGGAAGGAGCAGTGACCCCATAGGAGCCTGAACCAGACCTACCTGCTAGTGATGGAGAGTCTCCTGTAGTGATGGGGGGACAGCTGTGGCTCACCAACGGACAAGGACACTGGCAGCAGAAGTTCTGGGAAGTACTCCTTGGCATGAGCCCTCTCAGGGCCTGCCATTAGCCCCAGCAAAGAGCTTGGGTAGGCTCCAGTGTTGGGTCGCCTCAAGCCAAAAAACCAACATGGAGGGAACCCAGCCCCACTCATCAGCAGAAAAGAGGATTAAAGTTTTACGGAGTTCTGCCCACCAGAGCAACAGCCAGCTCTACCCACCACCAGCCCTTCCCATCAGGAAGCTGCCACAAGCCTCTTAGACAGCCTCAACAACCAGAGGGCAGACAGCAGAAGCAATTAGAAATACAATCCAGCAGCCTGTGGAACAAAACCACATTCACAGAAATATAGACAAGATGAAAAGGCAGAGGGCTATGTACCAGATGAAGGAACAAGATAAAACACCAGGAAAAAATACTAAGTGAAATGGAGATAGGCAACCTTCCAGAAAAAGAATTAAGAATAATGATAGTGAAGATGATCCAGGACCTTGGAAAAAGAAAGGAGGCAAATATTGAGAAGATGCAATAAATGTTTAACAAAGATCTAGGAGAATTAAAGAACAAACAAACAGAGATGAACAATACAATAACTGAAATGAAAAACAAACTAGAAGGCATCAATAGCATAATAACTGAGGCAGAAAAGTGACCTGGAAGAGATAATGGTGGAATTCACTGCCATGGAACAGAATAAAGAAAAAGAAATGAAAAGAAATGAAGACAGCCTAAGAGACCTCTGGGACAACATTTAATGAAACAACATTCACATTATAGGGATCCCAGAAGGAGAAGAAAGAGAAAAGAACCCGAGAAAATATTTGAAGGAATTATAGTCGAAAACTTTCCTAACATGGGAAAGGAAATAGGCACCCAAGTCCAGGAAGCACAGAGAGTCCCATACAGGATAAAAACAAGGAGAAACACACCAAGACACATAGTATTCAAATTGGCAAACATTAAAGGCAAACAAAAATTATTTAAAGCATCAAGGGAAATAAAAAACAAATAACATACAAGGGAATTCCCATAAGGTTAAGAGCTGATTTCTCAGCAGAAACTCTACAGGCTAGAAAAGAGAGGCATGATATACTTAAAGTGATGAAAGGGAAGAACTTACAACCAAGATAACCCTACCCAGAAAGTATCAAATTCTGATTTGATGGAGAAATCAAAAGCTTTACAGACAAGCAAAAGCTAAGACAATTCAGCACCACCAAATCAGCTCTACAACAAATGCTAAAAGGACTTCTCTAAGTGGTAAACGCAAGAGAAGAAAACGACCTACATAAACAAACCCAAAACAATTAAGAAAATCGTCATAGGTACATACATATCGATAATTACCTTAAACGTGAATGGATTAAATGCTCCACCCAAAAGACACAGGCTTGCTGAATGGATACAAAAATGAGACCCATATATATGCTGTCTACAAGAGACGCACTTCAGACCTAGGGACACATACAGACTGAAAGTGAGGGGGTGGAAAAATATATTCCATGCAAATGGAAATCAAAAGAAAGCTGGAGTAGCAATACTCATATCAGATAAAATAGACTTTAAAATAAAGAATTTTACAAGAGACAAGGAAGGAAACTACATAATGATCAAGGGATCAATCTAAGAAAAAGATATAACAATTATAAATATATATGCACCCAACATTAGGAGCACCTCAATGCACAAGGCAACTGCTAACAGCTATAAAAGAGGAAACTGACAGTAACAAAATAATAGTGGGGGAGTTTAACACCTCACTTACACCAATGGACAGATCATCCAGAAAGAAAACTAATAAGGAAACACAAGCTTTAAATGACACAACAGACCACAAAGATTTAATTGATATTTATAGGACATTCCATTCAAAAACAGCAGATTAAAAGTTCTTCCCAAGTGCACACAGAACATTCTCAAGGATAGATCACATCTTGGGTGGCAAATCAAGCCTCAGTAAATTTAAGAAAATTGAAATCATATCAAGCATCTTTTCTGACCGCAACACTATGAGATTAGAAATTAATTACAGGGGAAAAAATGGTATAAAACACAAACACATGGAGGTTAACCAATGTGATACTAAATAACCAAGAGATCACTGAAGAAATCAAAGAGGAAATAAAAATACCTAGAGACAAATGACAATGAAAACACGACGAACCAAAACGTATGGGAAGCAGCAAAAACAGTTCTAAGAGGAAATTTATAGCTATACAAGCTTACCTCAAGAAACAAGAAAAATCTCAAATAAACAATCTAATATTACACCTAAAGGAACCAGAGAAAGAAGAGCAAACAAAACCCAAAGTTAGCAGAAGGTAAGAAATCAAAAAGATCAGAGCAGAAATAAATGAAATAGAAACAAAGAAAACAATAGCAAAGATCAATAAAACTAAAAGCTGGTTCATTGAGAATATAAACAGAATTGATAAACCGTTAGCCAGGTTCATCAAGGAAAAGACAGAGAGGGCTGAAATCAATAAAATTAGAAATGAAAAAGGAAAAGTTACAACAGGCGCGGCAGAAATACAAATCATCCTAAGAGACAACTACAATCAACTCTATGCCAATAAAATAGAAAACCTGGAAGAAGTGGACAAATTCTTAGAAAGTTATAACCTTCCAAGACTGAACCAGGAAGAAATAGAATATGTGAACAGACCAAACACAAATAATGAAATTGAAACTATGATTAAAAATCTTCCAACAAACAGAAGTCCAGGACCAGATGGCTTCACAGGTGAATTCTATCAAACATTTAGAGAAGCACTAACACCTGTCTTTCTCAAACATTTCCAAAAATTTGCAGGGTAAGGAACACTCCAAACTCATTCTATGAGGCCACCATCACCCTGATACCAAAGCCAGACAACGGTACTACAGAAAAAGAAAATTACAGATGAATATCACTGATGAATATAGATGCAAACATCCTCAACAAAATACTAGCAAACAGAATCCAGCAACACATTAAAAGGATAATACACCATGATCAAGTGTGATTTATCACAGGAAGGCAAGGATTCTTCAGTATATGCAAATCAATCAATATGATACACCGTATTAACAAATTGAAGAAGAAAATCTATATGATCATCTCAATAGATGCAGAAAAAACTTTTGACAAAATTCAACACCCATTTATGTTAAAAACTCTCCAGAAAGTGGGCATAGAGGGAAACTACTTCAACATAATAAAGGCCATATATGACAAACACACAGCAAACATCATTCTCAATGGTGAAAAACTGAACGTATTTCCTTTAAGATCAGGAACAGGACAAGTATGTCCATTCTCACCACTATTATTCAACATAGTTTTAAACATCCTAGCCATGGCAATCACAGAAATAAAACGAATAAAAAGAATACAAATTGGAAAACAAGAAATAATACTGTCACTGTTTGCAGATGACATGATACTATACATAGAGAATCCTAACGATGCCACCAGAAAACTACTAGAACTAATCAATGAATTTGGTGAAGTTGCAGCATACAAAATTAATACAAAGAAATCTCTTGCATTCCTATACACTAATGATGAAGAATCTGAAAAAGAAATTAATGAAACACTCCCATTTACCATTGCAACAAAAAGAATAAAATGACTAGGAATAAACCTACCTAGGGAGACAAAAGACCTGTATGCAGAAAACTATAAGATACTGTTGAAAGAAATTAAAGATGATACCAACAGATGGAGAGATATACCATGTTCTTGGATTGGAAGAATCAATATAGTGAAAATGACTATACTACAAAGCAATCTACAGATTCGACACACTCACTATCAAAGTACCAATGGCATTTTTTATAGAAGTAGAATAAAAAATCTTAAAATTTGTATGGAGATAAAAAAAGACCCCGAATAGCCAAAGCAGTCCTGAGGGCAAAAATGGAGCTGGAGGAATCAGACTCCCTGACTTCAGACTATACTACAAAGCCACAGTAATCAAGACAAAATGGTACTGGCAGAAAAACAGAAATATAGATCAATGGAACAGGATAGAAAGCCCAGATATAAACTCACGCACCTACAGTCAACTAATCTATTACAAAGGAGGCAAGGAAACACAATGGAGAAAGGACAGTCTCCTCAATAAGTGGTTATGGGAAAACTTGACAGCTACCTGTAAAACAATGAAATTAGAGCTAATCAATGAATTTGATAATGTATAGGATACAAAATTAATGCACAGAAATCTCTTGCATCCTATACACTAATGATGAAGAAACTGAAAAATAAATTAAGGAAACACTCCCATTTACCACTGCAACAACAAAAAAAGAATAAAATACCTAGGAATAAACCTACTGAAGGAGACAAAAGGCCTGTATGCAGAAAACTATAAGACACTGATGAAAGAAACTAAAGACGGTACAAACAGATGGAGAGATATACCATGTTCTTGGATTGGAAGAATCAACACTGTGAAAATGACTATACTACAGAAAGCAATCAGTGCAATCCCTATCAAACTACCAGTGGCATTTTTTGCAGAACTAGAACAAAAAAATTCAAAATGTGTATGGAAACACAAAAGACCCCAAATAGCTAAAGCAATATTGAGAAAGAAAAATGGAGCTGAAGGAATCAGGCTCTCAGATTTCAGACTATACTACAAAGGTACAGTAATCAAGAAAGTATGGTACTGGAACAAAAACAGAAATATAGATCAATGGAACAGGATAGAAAGCTGAGAGATAAACCCACACATATATGATCACCTTATTTTTATATTTTATTTATTTATTTATTTATTTATTTATTTTGCGGTATGCGGGCCTGTCACTGTTGTGGCCTCTCCCGTTGCAGAACACAGGCTCCGGACATGCAGGCTTAGCAGCCATGGCTCACAGTCCCAGCTGTTCCGCGGCATGTGGGATCTTTCCGGACCGGGGCACGAACCCGCATCTCCTGCATCGGCAGGCAGTTTCTGAACCACTGCACCACCAGGGAAGACCAATCACCTTATTTTTGATAAAGGAGGCAAGAATACACAGTGGAGAAAAGATAGCCTTTTCAATAAATGGTGCTGGGAAAACTGGGCAGCTAGTTGTAAAAGAATGAAATTAGAACACTCCCTAACATCATACACAAAAGTAAACTCAAAATGCATTAAAGACCTAAATGTAAGCCCAGAGACTATAAAACCCTTAGAGGAAAGCATAGGAAGAACACTCTAAGTCACAGCAAGATCCTTTTTGACCCACCTCCTAGAGAAATAGAAATAAAAACGAAAATAAACAAATGGGACATAATGAAACTTCAAAGCTTTTGCACCACAAAGGAAATTGTGAACAAGACGAAAAGACAACCCTCAGAATGGGAGAAAATATTTGCAAATGAAGCAACTGACAAAGGATTAATCTTGAAAATATACAAGCAGCTCATATAGCTCAATATCAAAAAACAAACAACCCAATCCAAATATGGGCAGGAGACCTAAATAGACATATCTCCAAAGAAGATATACAGATTGCCAACAAACACCTGAAAAGCTGCTCAACATCACTAATCATTAGGGAAATTCAAATCAAAACTACAATGAGGTATCACCTCACACCAGTCAGAATGGCCATCCTCAAAAATCTCCAAACAATAAATGCTGGAGAGGGTATGGAGAAATGGGAACCCTCTTTCACTGTTGGTGGGAATGTAATTTGATACAGCCACTATGGAGAACAGTATGGAGGTTCCTTAAAAAACTAAAATTAGAACTACCATACAACCCAGTAATCCCACTACTGGGTATATACCCTGAGAAATCCCTAATTCAAAAAGACACATGTACCTCAATTTTCATGCAGCACTATTTACAATATCCAGGTCATGGAAACAAACTAAATGTCCATCAACAGGCAAATGGATAAAGAAGATGTGGCACAAATATACAATGGAATATTACTCAACCATAAAAAGGAACAAAACTGGGTAATTTGTAGAAACGTGAATGGATGTAGAGACCGTCATACAGAGTGAAGAAAGTCAGAAAGAGGAAAACAAATATCGTATATTAACACATATATGTGGAATCTAGAGAAATGGTACAGATGAACCAGTTTGCAAGGCAGAAATAGAGACACAGATGTAAAGAACAAACATATGGACACCAAGGTGTTAAAGTGGGGGCTAAGGGTGGGATGAATTGGGAGACTGGGATTAACATATATACACTAATATGTATAAAATAGATAACTAATAGGAACCTGCTCTATAGCACAGGGAACTCCACTTCCTGTACAGTAGAAACTAACACAACATTGTAAAACAACTATAGCCCAATAAAAAATATATATATAATAAAAAGTAAAGAAAAGAGCAACACCAAAAACAAAAAAGAGCAACAACAACAACAAAAGTTTACTTCTCATACAAAGACCCATGGGGATATTTCTTGTCAAGAGGCTTTCCTGTATGTCTCTGTTTCAAGCTGAAAACTCAGGTATTTGACTTCCTTCCATCCTGTGACTCCACTAGCTCAGGAATTTAACCTTGCTGAGAACTGTATACTTGGGAGATGGATAGAGAAAATGATTATGTGGAATGGTTCATGGCCAGACTAGAAACAGTGTACATCACTTGTACTCACATTCTATTGGACAGAATATGGCTACAATGTCTCCCGTAGAAACAAAGTAGGCTTGGAAATGGTGTTTGGCTGTGTGACAAAGAAGCAGAATAGTCAGTAAATATTAGCAGTCTCATCCTCAAAGAAGCTTCTGTGTTTCATCAACTCCATTGGCCTTGAGCCTTCTAATATGAGTGCATGAATGAGTTAGCACTCTCTACTCCCCAGTCTGGACTGTGGCCTCACAGTGGAACTGCACTTGAGTACAGCACTGAATGATTCCCAGAAATACAGCGATGGAGACAGAATCAAAAATATGATCACAATCATCAGTGAAATGGCAATACAGGTGAGCTCTCTCCTGTTTTCTTCTACTGTTGGAGGGCTAGAACTCTGACTCATTTCTAATCCACATAGAGGTTGGTGGACTACTCAGTTCACATGCTGATTTAAGGAAAATCTTCCAAGACTTCAGTGATTTCTGTATTACTGTCAAAGTTTTTGTTATACCCATACAGCAATTATACTGCTTTATGCTTAACACTTTGTACTTAAATTAAGAAAGGACTTGCTATAAATGAAAGTGAAAAAAATAAATGCAGTTAAATCAAATAGTTAATGAACAGTTAAAATTTATCTTAAAAATACAGGTAAAAATAAATCTCACTGATTTCCACCATACTATGCACTTGATACATATTATTTCAATTGATCTTCAGAGCATGGCTTCATATAACATATGTTTATCTTTGTGTAGATATAATTAGTCAGGTTTCCGACCTGGATTTATTTGACACTAAAGTCTAAAATGCCTGTAGTATTACAAACTTTTGCCCCAACAATTTCCACTTGGTCTCTTTCCTTTTCTCTCTTTCAGACCTTCACATATTTAATCTCATCTCCTAACACTTTTGGAAGGTCTCGTCCCAGAAAGCTCTCCTCAGGTCCTGTGGCCACCGGCTCAGGATAACTAATGCTACTTGTTTTTTAACCTTGAAATGGCATTTGATTTTCTGGTTCTTTGTATCAAAATGATTTGTTTTAATACTTTCTGAAGAGAGAAAATTGTCATTTACCATTCTATTTTTTCCTTCTAAGGAAAAAGGACCTTTGGGGGAAGAACCTGTTTGTCTGCTAGTACAAATGGAGAGCCAAAAGGGACTGACAATGTCATGCTTGTAAAAAGGGGGAGAGCATGGTGACTGGAGGCTAGAAGTTGGAGGAGCACCTGGAGGCAGTGCAGGTAATGGAAATCTGTGCCAAGAAATGTAGTAGAGTACAGAGAGCTATGGAATTTTATGGAAAATACCAAGATGTTTATATGGAGTATTTTCTAAATAAACCCATATATAGGACTTATAATAATTCAGATACTGTTCTAAGGTCTTTACCTGTATTAACTTATTTAATCCTCATTACAGTCCTATCAGATAGATTCTATTACTATTCTGATACAGCTGAGGTCACTAAGACATAGAGATGATAAGTAAAGAAAGGATGGTCACACATTTGGTAAATGTTGTGTATTTGAGGAAAGAGCAAAAACATGAGTCTAGTAAGTCTAAGTACTGCCTAAAGAGAAATTTTGAAGCAAGAAGAATCTCATATCGAGGAATTTTATGGAGTCCCCCCAACCTTGGGGTGTGCTCTAGAAATGCTCTTTCTCATCTCCCCATAAATGCCTTAATGTAGATTGATTAAATGTTATGCTTTTGAAAATATTTTCCAATAAAACAAATATGTTCACATTATTGCATTTTAAAATGTTTCTTCACTAAATTCATCTTAGGCATTGAGTTTGGGGGAAAAGTAAAGGCAGAATTTAGACAGATATAGGCTAAAAACCTTACTCTGCCACTTACTGTTAAAAGGGAGTAAAAGTAGAAGGCGTTGGGAACCTATGAGTTCCTGCAGTGGGAGTTAAGCAGCATTTTTTTTTTAAAAAGAGTAATTATGTAGACATCACTGAAGTGACATCTGAACAAAGAGTTAAAGAAAATGAGGAATTTCAACATGAGGATCTGTGGGAAAGAGTATTCCAGGTAGAGTGAACAGTTTACATTAAGATCCAGAGGTGGGAATGAGCCTGACATGCTTGAGGAATAGCCAAGAGGCCAGTGTGGCTGGAGCAGAGGAAACAAGGAAGAAGAGCATAGGAGATGAGATAAAAGTGGAAATGCTGTGCATGGAGCTTGTACGCAGTTTTAAGGATTTTTGCTTTTAAACTGAGTAAGGTGGAGAGCCATTGTTGGGATAAAAGCAGAGGAGCAGTAATAACTGACTCAGTATTTAACAGAATTACTGGCTATTGTTAGATGCAGAAACTATGTATATGGTGTAAGATATAATAGTGGCTTGCATCAGAGTATAACAGTAGTAGATGGAAGAGAAGTTTGGAATCTTGAGTTATGCCCATATAAGTGTGTGTGTTACTGATATTAAAGATATATTGTATTTTTTAAGATAACATTTTAATAATCTGTGCAAAAAATAAGATTAAAATATTACAGAAGTGTTAAAACACAAAAGTTGAGAGAATAAATAACACACTGAGTAATCATTATTCAGACTGAAGAGTTACCACCAAATGGCCAATTTCAGTGCATCCACTACACCCTCCATTGATAAATATTGAAGCATGATGGTTTATTTACATTATTTTCTGTTCTTTTTAAAATGTTTGAAAATGTCTACAATGAAAAGAGATAAGGGAAATATTTCCAAGCAAATTGAAATTTACCTAAACTGTCATTTTATGTTATATATCTTTTTTGCACGGTACAACAACTTATATCCTTTGAATTTTTAGCTAGTGAAAAGACTACCTATTTTTTGTTAACATCTTTTTTTTTTTTTTTTTTTTTTTTTGCGATACTCGGGCCTCTCACCGCTGTGGCCTCTCCCATTGTGGAGCACAGGCTCCGGACGCGCAGACTCAGCGGCCATGGCTCACGGTCCCAGCCGCTCCGTGGCATGTGGGATCCTCCCGGACCGGGGCACGAACCCGCGTCCCCTGCATCGGCAGGCGGACTCGCAACCACTGCGCCACCAGGGAAGCCCTTGTTAACATCTTTAATGGAGTATATATTTCAAAAACTGCTTAACTGTTCTCTCTGCTTCTAATCTTTTCCTCTAGTCTATTCTCCACACAACGGCAAGACTGATCTTTTTAAAACATAATTCATAGCACACCATTTTTTTAGTATTTATAACTATGATCACAATTTATATTTTATTTTTTGTTATTTTCAAATTCAGTGAAATAAACATTTATTTAGTATTATTTATATAATCAATTAATATTAATATTATTTAATTTTGTCAATTACCCAAATATATCTTTTTTTACATCTTAATTGGAGTATAATTGCTTTACAATGGTGTGTTACTTTCTGCTATATAACAAAGTGAGTCAGCTATACCTATACATATATCCCCATATCCCCTCGCTCTTGCGTCTCCCTCCCATCCTCCATATCCCACCCCTCTAGGTGGTCACAAAGCACAAAGCTGATCTCTCTGTGCTATGTGGCTGCTTCCCACTAGCTATCTGTTTTACATTTGGTAGTGTATACATGTCAATGCTACTCTCTCACTTGGTCCCAGCTTACCCTTCCCACTCCCCGTGTCCTCAAATCCATTCCCTACATCTGCGTCCTTATTCCTCTCCTGCCCCTAGGTTCTTCAGAACCAATTTTTTTCTTTAGATACCATATATACGTGTTAGCATAGGGTATTTGTATTTCTCTTTCTGACTTACTTCACTTTGTATGACGGTCTCTAGGTTAACCCACCGCAATACAAAAAGCTCAATTTTGTTTCTTTTTATGGCTGAGTAATATTCCATTGTATATATGTGCCACATCTTTATCCATTCATCTGTTTTTTGGACACTTAGGTTGCTGCCATGTCCTGGCTATTGTAAATAGAGCACCAAAGAACATTGTTGTACATGACTCTTTTTGAACTGCAGTTTTCTCAGGGTTAACGCCCAGTAGTATTATTGCTGGGTAATATGGTAGTTCTATTTTTAGTTTTTTAAGGAACCTCCATACTGTTCTCCACAGTGGCTGTATCTATTTACATTCCCACCAAAAGTTCAAGAAGGTTCCTTTTCCCCAACACCCTTTCCAGCATTTATTACTGTAGATTTTTTGATGATGGCCATTCTGACTGGTGTGAGGTGATACCACCTTGTAGGTTTGATTTGAATTTCTCTAATGATTAGTGATGTTGAGCATCCTTTCATGTGTTTGTTGGCAATCTGTTTATCTTCTTTGGAGAAAAGTATATTTAGGTCTTCTGCCAATTTTTCGATTGGGTTGTTTGTTTTTTTGATGTTGAGCTGCATGTGCTGCTTGTAAATTTTGGAGATTAATCCTTTGTCAGTTGCTTCATTTGCAAGTATTTTCTCCATTCTGACAGTTGTCTTTTCATCTTGTTTATGGTTTCCTTTGCTGTACCAAAGCTTTTCAGTTTCATTAGGTCACATTTGTTTATTTTTCTTTTCATTTCCATTTGTCTAGAAGGCGGGTCAAAAAGGACCTTGTTGTGATTTATGTCATAGAGTGTTCTGCCTATGTTTTCCTCAAGAGTTTTAAACTGTCTGGCCTTACATTTAGGTCATTAATCTATGTTGAGTTCATATTTGTGTATGGTGTTAGGGAGTGTTCTAATTTTATTCTTTTACATGTAGCTGTCCAGTATTCCCAGAACCACTTATTGAAGCGGCTGCCTTTTCTCTATTGTATATTCTTGCCTTCTTTATCAAAAATAAGGTGGCCATATGTGTGTGGGTTTATCTCTGGGCTTTCTATCCTGTTCCATTGATGTATATTTCTGTCTTTGTGCCATTACCATACTGTCTTGATTACTGTAGCTTTGTAGTATAATCTGAAGTCTGTGAGCCTGATTACTCCAGCTCCATTTTTATTTCTCAAGATTGTTTTGGTTATTCATGGTCTTTTGTGTTTCCATACAAATTGTGAACTTTTTTGTTCTAGTTCTGTGAAAAATGCCACTGGTAATTTGATAAGGATTGCATTGAATCTGTAGATTGCTTTGGGTAGTACACTCATTTACACAATGTTGATTCTCCCAATCCAAAAACATGGTATATCTCTCCATCTGTTTGTACCATCTTTAATTTCTTTCATCAGTGTCTTATAGTTTTCTGTTTACAGGTCTTTTGTCTCCTTAGGTAGGTTTATTCCTAGATATTTTATTCTATTTTTGTAATGGTAAATGGGGATGATTCCTTAATTTCTCTTTCAGATTTTTCATCATTAGTATATAAGAATGCAAGAGATTTCTGTGCATTAATTTTTTATCCTGCTACTTTACCAAATTCATTGATTAGCTCTAGTAGTTTTCTGGTAACATCTTTAGGATTCTCTATGTATAGTATCATGTCATCTGTAAAGAATGACAGCTTTACTTCTTTTCTGATTTGGATTCCTTTTATTTCTTTTTATTCTCTGATTGCTGGGACTACAACTTCCAAAGCTATGTTGAAGAGTAGTGGTGAGAGTTGAAACCGTATCTTCTTCCTGATCTTAGAGGAAATGGTTTCAGTTTTTCACCACTGAGAATGATGTTGGCTGTGGGTTTGTCTTATATGGCCTTAATTATGTTGAGATAAGTTCCCTCTATGCCTACTTTCTGGAGGGTTTGTATCATAAATGGGTGTTGAATTTTGTCCACACCTTTTTCTGCATGTATTGCGATGATCATTCTTCAATTTGTTAATGTGGTGTATCACATTGATTGAGTTGCATATATTGAATAATCCTTGCATTCCTGGGATAAACCCCACTTGATCATGTTTTATGCTCCTTGTAATGTGCTGTTGGATTCTGTTTGCAAGTATTTTGTTGAGGATTTTTGCATCTATGTTCATCAATTATACTTACCTGTAGTTTTCTTTCTTTGTGATATCTTTGTCTGGTGTTGGTATTAGGGTGATGGTGGCCTCGTAGAATGAATTTGTGAGTGTTCCTCCCTTTGCTATATTTGGAAGAGTTTGAGAAGGATAGGTGTTAGCTCTCCTCTAAATGTTTGATAGAATTTGCCTGTGAAGCCATCTGGTCCTGGGCTTTTGTTTGTTGGAAGATTTTAAATCACAGTCTGAGTTTCAGTGCTTGTGATTGGTATATTTATATTTTCTATTTCTTCCTGGTTCAGTCTCGGAAGGTTGTGCTTTTCTAAGCATTTGTGCATGTATTCCAGGTTGTCCAATTTATTGGCATACACTTCCTTGTGGTTACCTCTCATGATCTTTTGTATTTCTGCTGTGTCATTTTTTACTTCTTTTTCATTTCTAATTCTCTTGATTTGAGTCTTCTCTCTTTTTTTCTTGATGAGTCTGGCTAATGGTTTACCAATTTTTTTTATCTTCTCAAAGAACCAGCTTTTAGTTTTGTTGATCTTTCCTATAGTTTCCTTCATTTCTTTTTCATTTATTTCTGATCTGATCTTTATGATTTCTTTCCTTCTGCTAACTTTGAGGTTATTTTGTTCTTCTTTCTCTAATTGATTTAAGTGTAAATTTAGGTTGTTTATTTGAGATGTTTCCTGTTCCTTGAGGTAGCATTGTACTGCTATAGACTTCCCTCTTAGAACTGCTTTACTGCATCCTATAGATTTTGAGTTGTCATGTTTTCATTGTCATTTGTTTCCAGATATTTTTTGATTTCCTCTTTCATTTCTTCAGTGATCTCTTGGTTATTAAGTAGTGTATTGTTTAGCCTCCGTGTGTTTGTATTTTTTACAGATTTTTCCTGTAATTGATATCTAGTCTCATAGCGTTGTGGTCAGAAAAGATATTTGATACGATTTCAATTTTGTTAAATTTACCAGGGCTTGATTTGTGACTCAGGATATGATCTATCCTGGAGAATGTTCCATGAGCACTTGAGAAGAAAGTGTATTCTGTTGTTTTTGGATGGAATGTCCTATAAATATCAATTAAGTCCATCTTGCTTAATGTGTAATATAAAGCTTGTGAGTCCTTTTTTATTTTAATTTTGGGTGATCTGTCCATTTGTGAAAGTGGGGTGTTGAAGTCCCTTACTATGATTGTTTTACTGTTGATTTCCCCTTTTATGGCTGTTAGCATTTGCCTTATGTATTGAGGTGCTCCTATGTTGGGTGTATAAATATTTACAATTGTTATATCTTCGACTTGTATGATCCCTTGATCATTATGTAGTGTCCTTCTTTGTCTCTTGTAATAGTCTTTGTTTTAAAGTCTATTTTGTCCGATATGAGAATTGTTACTCCAGCTTTCTTTTGATTTCCATTTTCACGGAATATCTTTTTCCATCCTCTCACTTTCAGTGTGTATGTGTCCCCATGTCTGAAGTGGTTCTTTTGCAGACATCCTATATACGGGTCTTGTTTTTGTATCCATTCATCCAGTCTATGTCTTTTGTTTGGAGCATTTAATCCATTTACATTTAAGCTAATTATTGATATGTGTGTTCCTATTACCATTTTCTTAATTGTTTTGGGTTTGTTATTTTAGGTCTTTTCCTTCTCTTGTGTTTCCTGCCTAGAGAAGTTCCTTTAACATTTGTTGCAAAGCTGGTTTGATGGTGCTGAATTCTCTTAGGTTTTGCTTGTCTGTAAATGTTTTAATTTCTCTGTTGAATCTGAATGAAATCCTTGCTGGGTAGACTTACCTTGGTTGTAGTTTCTTCCCTTTCATCACTTTAAATATTTCCTGCCACTTCCTTCTAGCTTGCAGTGTTTCTGCTGAAAGATCAGCTCTTAACCTTATGGGGATTCCCTTGTATATTGTTATTATTTTTTTTCCCTTGCTGCTTTTAATGTTTTTGTTTGTATTTAATTTTTGATAGTTTGACTAGTATGTTTCTTTGCATGATTCTTCTTGATTTTACCTTGTATTGGACTCTCTGCACTTTCTGGACTTGATTGACTATTTCCTTTCCCATATTAGGGAAAGTTTTAACTATAATCTCTTCAAATATCTTCTAGGTCCATGTTTAACGTTTCTTGTATTTTCTCCATTCTGTTTCTGAGATTTTGCATCATCTTTACTCTCATTACTCTGAATTCTTTTTCAGGTAGACTGCCTACCTCCACTTCATTCGTTTGGTCTGGTGGGTTTTTACCTTGATCTTTCATCTGCTGTGTATTTCTGTGTCTTCTCCCTTTGCTTCACCTACAGTGCTTGTAGTCTCCTGTTCGCAGGCTGCAGGTTCATATTTCCCATTGTTTTTGGTGTCTGCCCACATTGGGTATGTTTGGTTCAGTGAGTTGTGTAGGCTTCCTGATGGAGGAAACTGGTGACTGTTTTCTGGTGGATGAGACTGGATCTTTTCTTTCTGGTGTGCAGGACCACATCCAGTGGTGTGTGTTGGGATGTCTGCGACCTTATTATGATTTAAGCAGCCTCTCTGCTAATGGGTGGGGTTTTGTTCCTGTCCTGCTAGTTGCTTGGCATAGGGTGTCCAGCATTTTAGCTTGCTGGTCATTGTGTGTAGCTGAGTCGTAACATTGAGATGGAGATCTCTGGGAGAGCTAGCACCATTTGATATTATGTGGAGCCAGGAGATGTCTGGTGGATGAATGTCCTTAACTCGGCTCTCCCACCTCAGAGGCTCAGGCCTGACACCCAACCAGAACACCAGGATCCTGCCAGCCACATGGTGTCTAGAAAAACGAGTGGGAAAAACTGAAGCAAGGCCAGCTTCTTAGCAGTTTCAGCCATAACAGGAAGCTTATTCCTCCCTATGGATGGGGCAAGAAGTTGTCCTGCATGTGCGAGGGCTCCTCCTCGGTCTTAAGGAAACTAACTTCTTCTTATTGCCCTCTCTGTGGACTAGGCAACAACAATGTGGTAGAACCACGCATTTTAATGTTTTGTTTTTTTCTTTGTATTTATTTAATTCATTTTTTAACATCTTTAGTGGACTATAATTGCTTTACAATGGTGTGTTAGTTTCTGCTTTATAAAAAGTGAATCAGCTGTATATATCTCCATATATATATGTATCTCCATATCTCCTCCCTCTTGCATCTCCCCCCCACCCTCCCCATCCCACCCTTCTAAGTGGTCACAAAGCACCGAGCTGATCTCCCTGTGCTATGTGGCTACTTCCCACTATCTATTTTACATTTAGTAGTGTATATATGTCCATGCCACTCTCTCACTTCATCCCAGTTTACCCTTCCCCCTCCCCATGTCCTCAAGTCCTTTAATGGGTTTTAAGACAAGAAGTGGCTCTCTGATTGTTCTTTACATATTAATTAATTTTAAAGTTATATTTGAAAATGGCTGCATAGGTTGACACTCTTGTCTTCTAGAGCCCTTTGGCATTACGTAACTTGCAGGTACATCTATTAGCACATTTAATCCTCAAAATACCTTGCCTAGAGTACTGACAATCATTTGACAATTCAAGATCTCCAAAAATGAATCAATGGTACCCATTGGATTTCAGGATGGTCCCCCAATATTTCCTTACTGATAAGGCAGTTTACTCTGCCTAAGTTTTTTGTACAATAATGTATACAGTGTGATTTATGCTGAATACCTACTTTCTTTCCATAAAATCTGGAATCTTGGTGTATGACAGGCAGAGGGTGCCTAATGACCAGCCTCCAATAAAGAACTTCAGCACTGAGTCTAAAATTGGCCTCCCCGGTAGACAACACTTAATACATGTTTTCACAATTCATTGCTGGTGGAATGAATTACATGACATCACTAGGCAAAGACTCTGGGAAGCTTGTGCTGGTTTCCTCTATACTGCACAGCATGTCCCTTTTCCCCTTCTTGATTTTGCTTTTTATCATTTGGCTGTAATAAATCTTAAGTGTAAGTACTATATGCTGAAACTGTGAGTCTCCATTTTTGAAGTCTCTTTTATGGATAAAGATATTTCCTGAATTTCACAATCGTAGTCCAGGACTCACATATTTGAAAATCTTTGGTAGAAACTTCACTCCAGGGAAGTCCTCCTTTATAATTACTTTTTATTATGAGCAAAAATTAAGATCATGATGGG
The DNA here is from genome assembly GCF_964165515.1 of Mesoplodon bidens. Classification (NCBI taxonomy): domain Eukaryota; kingdom Metazoa; phylum Chordata; class Mammalia; order Artiodactyla; family Ziphiidae; genus Mesoplodon; species Mesoplodon bidens. Next base: position 92,533,976 of record NC_138163.1, on the reverse strand, counting down.
TATAGTGAGCTAATGAAGCTCTGTTTATCTGTTGACATCTTAATTTCTCCTGATTTTTTTATTGAAGTTTATTTAACATTGGCTTATAACATTATATGTTTCATGTGTAAAACATTATATTTTGACTTCTGTATACATTACAGAATGATCACCACCAACAATTTAGTTTCTATCCTTCACCATATAGTTTTGTTCCCTTTATTCATTTTGTCCTCCCTCTGATTCCCCTCTGGTAACCACTACTCTGTTCTCTGTAACTACATGTTTGGTTTGGTTTTTTATTTTGTTTTGTTTTGTTTGTTTCTATTCCACATATGAGTGAAATCATATGGCATTTGTCTTTCTCAATCCGATTTATTACACTTAGTATAATATCCTCAAGGTCCATCCATGTAATACCCTCAAGATCCATCCATGTTGTTGCAAATGGCAAGATTTTATCTTTTTTATGGCTGTGTAGTACTCCTGAATTGTAGTACTCCAAAGCACTAGGTAGTGCTTTGCAAGACATAAAATTTTGTTTGACAGAATTTTTGGTTTTGCTTTTAGCACTTGAACATGGCATTCCCCTGCTTTCTGACCTCCATCTTTTCTGATGAGAAATTGGCTATTAATGTTATTCAGAATCCATCATACAATATAAAGCCTTCTCTCTTAATATTTAGAGATTCTATATTTGGCTTTGACTTTTGACAGGTTGATTTCATTGTTTCTCAGGATGGAGTTTTTTTAGTTTATCTACTTGGAGCTTTTTGGGTTTCTTGGATGTTTAGATTCACAACTTATGTCAAAATTGAGAAGGTTTTGGCCATTATTTCTTTACATATTCTCTTTGCTCTTTTTTCTCTCTCCTCTCCTCTGGGACTCTCATTATGCATATGTTTATATGTTTGATGGTCTCCAACAATCCTCTTAGGTCCTGTTTATTTTTCTTTGTTCTTTTTTCTTTCTGCTCCTCAGACTGGGTGTTTCAGTTGACCTACCCTCAAATTCATTGATCATCTGGGCTTCTTTCAGTTTCCCTTTTTTCTGTGAATGGATCATATTTTCTTGTCTCTTTGCATGTCTTTACTTTTTTAAAGTCTACTTTTTTTGGCATGTGTGGTCACTGAATTTTCTGTTTCATTTAACTTTGTGGTCAATGGCTTGACAGGGACATCCATAAATGCCTTGAGAAAAAAATGCTTTCCTGTTCTTTGCTTATTGGCTCTGTGTAGTAGTCCTCCTTCAAGTTTAACCAGGCCATTCATAACTCTACATTACTCTTCACTTTCTGCTTGTGTAGAGACTAAAGGTCATCCAGAGATGAAAGCTTAGGGTCCTCTCAGGTCTTTTCTGAGCATATGTTAGTCCAGGCATGTACATGGATTTATAGATTTCCTGGTATGTGTGTGAGCTTTTCTAATCACTTATTCCCCCATATATCTTCTTTCCCAGCCTCTTTTTTTACCAGGCTTTTCAGTCTGTTTGCCACTTACCCCCTCTGTTATTTTTTAACCCAGACAGCTGTAGCTAGAATATCTGCAATTAAATATTTTCAACGAATGCTGCCTTGGAGGCAGCTTCAGCCTTGAGAACATTCTGGAACCAATTTATCAGGGAGCTACCAAATAGGTCAAAACACACAATCACAATTCTTTGATAACTACGCCCATGTTGCCCCCTCTGATATCAGCAAGCTTCACCAGGAACACAGGCCACCATCCCAAAGCTGCTACTGTGCCAGGAAGTGGGGGATGATAGGCAGATAAGTTTAAAATGCCACAATGCTCTCTACTGAAATTTAATCACTCCTTTGTAAGTTTTCAAAATAGATTTCAAAGTTCTGAAAACATTGGTTCTGACAGTTTTTTTGCCAGATTAATCTTTGCTTTAGTGTAGGGATAGTGTTTAAAGTTCCCTACTTCATCATTAGCAGTAAAGTCAAGCAATGATATTTTAAAATTATATATTTCATGTATATCTTATCCAACTTTTAGTAAAGAAACTTTGTATCAAACCTTAATATGATTTTCCATATCATATACGTCTGCTATCAGAACTGAAGAATGTATGCCATATTCTGTTTGGTCTATAAATGGTGGAAGTTTTAGAGGTAAAGATTAAGGTATGGGCTACACTGATGACTGTGGAGCTGTGGTAAGGATACTAGGGTGGGAAAGGAATCTTTAATGTCCTATATGACTGCCTTTCTCCAGCAGAAATTCCTCAGCCCATGAAACTGAGGCCTTATTTTTAGTTGAGGACTTTTCCATTCACAGACTGACTTCCTAACCACATTTTTTCAGAGACCCCACCTAAGTGAAGAGATATTGGGGGTCATCATGAAATCTCTTCCAGTATTTATCCTCATCCTAGTCTACTGCTTAGTGAGCCCATATTTAAGTCATATCTGTACCCTGACAGTAGACCTATCCAAAGAGTAGCTATGTGCTGCACAACAGGATCAAGAGGCCACAGAAGGTAAAAGGTTATACCTAACAAGCATCGTGAATAATGAGTGTCTTCCAGGAGAGAGATTAGGTATGGTTTTTCTCCCTCACATTAGGATTACCAGATACTTTTTTAAAGTGGGGATTAGGCTGCTGCATGTATTCAGGTCAAAAAAATGGGACCCTTAATTGTGATGGAGCTGAACTGTGATGATTGCATTGAGTAAGGAAGCAGTGTTGCACATCTGTGTGTGGACTTCAAGAGTAGAGCAGGCCTAGGTAAGACAGTGAAGGTGAGGACTTGCACCATATTGGACACAATCCAGGGTTGTGGAAATGACTTGTAGGACATGGTACAGTGGGGCTCCCTCAAATTTCAGTAGAGTGGTGAAAGTTTTGGTGTATGTGCTATAGCCAGCTGATGGGCAAAATGGTTAGTGTTGCTATGACCTCCTCTCAGATCAGGACCTATTCTGGTATGTAAAGAGTACGTGGGTCCTAACGCTTAAGCTGAAGACCTATGCAACACAGGGACTAGTTCTAAGGGAATTAATTGTACAGTTGCCCCTTTGGCATAGTAGGGCTACCATGAAGATGTAGGGCATGTTAGTGAGAACCTCTATGCAGAGCTTATTCTAGGTGTGTGAATTTATGATACAGGCTGGGTAAGCTTTGAGACTCTAAGATGCTGTGTGAAATAGCTATAAGAACTCTTGTCTGCATAAGGTATATCAGAGATGTGGCAGGAACTTGAGGAGCCTTTTCCAGGAAAGGGATGAAATATAGTTGGTCAGTTTGCCAGAAGCTTCGTTTTTACCTTCAGGAATACTAATCCAAGGATGTGGCCATATTTTGTGGGACACCTCATTACTTATTGGATTGATTCCTGACTACACCCTTTCAGACCCCAGGCTCTCCCTTCCATTCAACATGGATTGATTCTGGAGGGTGCTTCTTTAGGCAGTTCCACTACAAACTTTGTGTCCATTGCTCAGGAATCCCCACCCAGTAGTCATGTGGAGGAAGAATGTAGCAAATGTGTTGCAAGGAGAGTCTTCCCACAGAGCCAATGGAACCTGCTTTTCCATTGTAAAATATGCTTACAATCACTCGCAATTTCCATCATCCCCTTTCATAATGCACCCATATCTCAGCTACAATATTGTCCATCCTTGTTCAATTTATTCCCCACCCTTAATCCTCCTCTCTTTCTTGACTCCCTCCTTTGGTCTTTCCTTGGTGGAACTAGGTGCTGAAGTACAAGTTGTACAGATGACCTCTTACAACAAGAGGAAAAGGAAATTACCATTTCTGACAAGTTTCCTACAGCAAGGGATAAACAACTAGGTTTGGGAAGATTTTGAATTATCATTTCATAACACCTGGGGCACTTTGTTCTGCCACGAGGTCAGTAGCTGACTCTTGACAGTATACTAGTGGATCAAATGGATCTAAGAAGCGGTTGCAAGGACCCTAGTGTGGGATGCTGCTGTGTCTTGGTGTGATGGACAGTGATGTGTGCTTTAGTGTGAGCAGGGTTTACTAGAGGTGAGTGTAGAAGCTCTGAGGGCCCTGCCATGGGAAGAACATACTTTATACATGAAAGTGATGAGGGATTTCCTTAGTTTTAATTGTTTCTTCCTGTTTGTCCTACATTTGCTGAGAAAAAATTATTTTTACAAACTGGTTGAAAAAGATTAGGATATATTTTTGTAACTTATGTACTGTTTGTTAAGTTTACATTTATGGTAGGCATTTTGTAAGTCATTTTTAATCCTTTTATTTTAACCTCTTTCAATCTAGTAATTTTTATTTAACATATTTAGCCTATTTTTGAAATTATTCTTTTTTATATTTAAGAGGGTTTTTACTCAGAATAATTATCATTTCATGAGACAAAATTTCTGTCTTTTGCTCTCAGAACTAAAGTTTTATCCCCTGATCTGGGCTGGGTCTAGTTCCTTGTATCAGGGCCAAGGGTAAGGACTCTGACTTCGACAGAATTGAACTGCCTGCTTAATCTGGGAATATGAGATATTTTTATGAGAACATGTTATTTCAGTCATATATGAGTGATTTTACTGGACTACATATAAGTCACATGGGCCATCTCCCAAGTGTCAGTGGGTTTATCACAGAATTTCACAGCAGAACCCCCCTTAGACAAACCTCTTCTTTTAAGTATTTTCAGTTTTCAGCCACAAGGTCTTTCTTCTCTCTCTACTTTTTCACTGAACTTATCCTGAGCTCAATGAATTTTATCTCCCCCTCAGGGACCTTTCCAGGATCCATTCAGTATTTCTCACCTTTTGGTGTACATGGTTATTTAGATTCAATCTCATTTCTTGCCTATTCCACCCAGTAATTAATACAAAAGCCACGGATTGAGTAGTTACATCTTGGTATTGTTGAGGTAAAGCAGACAGCATTGCGGAGGTGAGGTCTGGTCTTAGTCTGATATTTTGTGAGAGTCAAAAATGAGAGTCCCAATCTAGACAAAGATGACTTGAAGTGTGTGTGGCAGTGATGAGGGTCCTGCTATGGCAAAGGTCTATCTCCTGTATTGTATTAAGGGATTGCTTTGTTTTCAGTTGCTTCTGCCTGTTTGTCTTTAGAGAAGAGGTGTCAGGCCTGTCTTCCTCAAACTGAGAAGAACATGGATTAAGATGCTAAATTGACCATGGTCAAAATAGACAATTTCATGAAAATAACAAACAGGTCATATACAAATTTTTTGTCCTGTAATTTTAAGTGCATAATAGTTTTGCATCTTGTGTCATTTCCCCCAGATCTTTCCATTAAGCCGCTTTCTGTTTGTTTATTTTTTCCCAAAATTTTCAATCATAAAAATTATTTACTAGACTTTTACTTCTGGGACAATGGTGTAGACATACGTTTCCCCATTATTCCTGCTAAGTACAAATAAACCCTGGATATTATGTACAAAACAGATATAAGAAGACTCTGAAAGGTAAAGAAAAGAACGGAGACCAATTATGGACCTCGGTCCTAAGGAACAACATGGTGATGAGTTCCGTGGGTTTTTCTGTTTGCATGAAATATCCCAGACTGGGTACTGGAAAAGGTGGTAGCCTAGAAAATCCAAACTCTGCACACAGAAAGTCCCAAGAAAAGCCTGCTCACTGTAGCCAAGGGATCTGGAAATGGGAATGCTAACACAACATAAATTTTTGGAAAATAATTGCTCTTCAGTTAAGCATCACAGAAAGAATTCTTGCGCCACCTTCATTCCCACCAACAAGGTGGGACTTCCACCCTCAGCAGCCTGTAACACAAGCTCAAACTCCATCCCCCAAACCAGGTGGTGTAGACAAGTCAGAGTAAGAATCCAGGACTTTTATTCTCACAGGGTGATAACAACTCTCCTCCACACTCATGGTGTCAGTGGAGAACACATGGGGAACTTGGACCACTACCCCCATTCAATGGTAACAAGTTACCTCTCGCCCTCCCTACTTCCATGATATCACAGGGGATCATGTGGAGAATCAGGACTGTCACAATCACCAAGCAGTAATGAGGTCAACACACCTTGGTGGTATAGTGGAGGCCACTGGATAAGTAGTAATGAGGTGCTCCTACCATTCTCAGTCAGTGAGATATAAGTTGAGGTTTAGTGGAGACTAGACTCCTCAGCAGTAATGAGGAAGCCCTTCTCCAAGTGCTAATGGAGGCCAAGTGGGAAAACTGGATTTCTACCCTGACCTCACAGTAGCAAGGTAGCCCCCCATTATTCCGTGCTAAAGCAGTGTAAAAGAAAGTCACCTAAAACAGAAGGTTTAAATAAGGTCCAGGATCGCATAACATAAAATCCCAAATGTCCAGTTTTAACCAAAAAACATTTTTAGATTTAGAACAAGAAAGATCTCAACCTAAATTTTTTAAAAAAGATAATCACTAGATATCGACATCAACATGGCAGAGATGTTAGAATTATCTTGCAAAGATTTTTAAGCAGCCATCAAAAAATGCTTTAATGAACAATTATGAACACACCCAAACCAAATGAAAAAAATAGGACGTGTAGCAATAAAGTAGAAAGTTTTATCAAATAAATAGGTAATTTAAACAAGAGCTGAAAATATAATAACCAAAATTAAAAACTCAGTGGGTGGGTTGAACAGCAGAATGGAAGGACAGAAGAAAGAATGACTGAAATTGAAGATAGAATGATATAAATTACCCATTCTGAACAACAGAGAGAAACTAGACTGGAAAAAGATGGAAAAAAATCTCAAAGACCTGTAAGACTCTAATAGAAAATGTAACATTTATGCTACTGGAATCCCATGGGAGAAGAGAAGAAGGGTAGCACATAAAACATAATGCCTGAAATTTCCCGAGCTTGACAAAGGACATAAACCTACATATATAAGAAGCTGAGATAATGAAATATGAGATAAACCTAAAGATATCCACACCAAGACACATCATAGTAAAATATCTGAAAACAAGACAAAGAAAAGATCTTGAAAATAGTGAGAAAGAAGGAATACCTTACCTATAAGAGAAAACCAATTTAATGACAGTGGATTTTTCATCAGAAACCATGGAGAACAGAAGGAAATGGCATACCTTTTTTTTAAGTGCTGAAAGAAAGGAAATGTGAAGCCAGAATCTTGTGCCCTGAAGAAAAATTTTTCAGGAATGAAGGGAAATGAAGGCATTCTCTGTTGAAGGAAAACTAATAAAATTGTTCACCAGCATACCTTTTATAAAAGAATGGTCAAAGTTAGCTCCTTACACAGAAAGGAAATAATAAAAGAAGAAAACATGAAACAAAGGAGGAAAAAATGATGCAGTAAGCAAAAATATGGGTAAATACAATAGACTTTCCTTCTCTTCTTGAGTTTTCTAAATTATGTTTGATAGTTGAAGCAAAAATGATAATGCTGTCTGATGTGGTTCTACATATATGTAGAGGAAATATTTAAGACGTTTAGTTTATAAACAGGAGAGAGTAAAGGGATGTAAAGGATGGTAAGATTTCTACACTGCACTTGAACTGGTAAAATGACACCAGTAGACTTTGATAACTTACATATATATGTAATATAATATACCTAGAGTAACCACTAACAAAATTATAAAAAGAGATACACACAAAAACATTGGATGAATCACAATGTATTTCTAAAAAATATACAAGAAACCCACAGAAAGTCAGGAAAAGAAAACAGGGAAATAAAAACCAGAGAGTGCAAATAGAAAGCAAAAAATATTAAAAACCATAATCCATCAATAAGTTCATTAAATATTAACAGAATAAATGTGTCAAAAGACTGACATTGGCAAACAAATTGCAAACATGATCCAACAATTTTCTGTCTAGAAAACAAAAACACTTGAAATATAAGAACATAGGTAGATCAGTACCAAAAATATAGAAGTATATATATCATGCAACATTAATAAAAAAAAAGCAGGAGTAGATATGTTAATATCATATAGAATAGACTTTGAAACTAAGAAAATGAACAAAGACAGAAAGGAACATTAATAATAAAAGGATTAATTCATCAAGAGAATATAGCAATCCTAAATGTGTGTGCAAAGATCTACAGAGCTGCAAAATATGTAAAATAAAACCTGCAAGAGCTGAAATGAAAAACAGAAAAAAATGCAGTTATAGTTGGGGACTTCATCACATTACTCTCAGTAATTGATAGAACTACTAGATATAAAATTAGCAATGGTATAGAAAAATTGAACACAATTTACCAACAAATCTAACTGACATATATAGAACACATAGTAAGTAGTACATTACCCTTTTTTCAAGTACCCATGGGACATTCAAAAAGACAGACCAGATGTATCGACTTCTGGGTAAGATGGCGGAAGAGTAAGACGCGGAGATCACCTTCCTCCCCACGGATACACCAGAAATACAGCTACACGTGGAACAACTCCTACAGAACACCTACTGAACACTGGCAGAAGACCCCAGACCTCCCAAAAGGCAAGAAGCTCCCCACATACCTGGGTAGGGCAAAGCGGAGAGATTCCCGCACAGAGGATCGGTGCCGAGCGGCACTCACCAGCCCGAGAGAGGCTTGTCTGCTCGCCCGCCGGGGCGGGCGGCGCTGGAAGTTGAGGCTCGGGCTTCGGTCAGAGCGCAGGGAGAGGACGGGGGCTGGCGGCGAGAACTCAGCCTGAAGGGGGCTAACGTGTCACAGCTAGCTGGGAGGGAGTCCGGGAAAACTCTGGAGCTGCCAAAGAGGCAAGAGACTTTTTCTTCCCTCTTGGTTTCCTGGTGCGCGAGGAGAGGGGATTAAGAGCGCTGCTTAAAGGAGCCCCACAGACGGGCGTGAGTCGTGGCTGAAAGCGCGGAGCCCAGGGACGGGCGTGGGACGCTGGGGCTGCTGCTGCCGCCGCCAAGAAGCCAGTGAGCGAGCGCAGGTCACTGTCCACACTGCCCTTCCGGGAGCCTGTGCAGCCCGCCACTGCCGGGGTCCCGGGATCCAGGGGCGGCTTCCCTGGGAGAACGCACGGCGCACCTCGGGCTGGTGCAACGTCACGCCGGCCTCTGCCGCTGCAGGCTCGCCCCGCACTCCGTGCCCCTCCCTCCCGCCCGGCCTGAGTGAGCCAGAGTCCCCGAAGAGGCTGCTCCTTTAACCCTGTCCTGTCTGAGCGAAGAACAGACGCCCTCCGGCGACCTACACGCAGAGGCGGGGCCAAATCCAAAGCTGAGACCCGGGAGCTGTGAGAACAAAGAAGAGAAAGGGAAACCTCTCCCAGCAGTCTCAGAAGCAGCCGACTAAAGCTCCACAATCAACTTGATGTACCCTGCATCTGTGGAATACATGAATAGACAACAAATCATCCCAAATTGAGGACCCAGGAGTCAGAGCTGTGCCTCTGAAGTGGGAGAGCCAACTTCAGGACACTGGTCCACAACAGACCTCCCAGCTCCACATAATATCAAACAGCGAAAATCTTCCAGAGATCTCCATCTCAACACCAGCACCCAGCTTCACTCAACGACCAGCAAGCTACAGTGCTGGACACCCTATGCCAAACAGCTAGCAAGACAGGAACACAATGCCACCCATTAGCAGAGAGGTGGCCTAAAATCATAAAAAGTCCGCAGACACCCCAAAACACACCACCAGATGTGGACCTGCCCACCAGAAAGAGAGAAAGAAAGGGACTGAGAAAATATTTGAAGAGATTATACTTGAAAACTTCCCTGATATGGGAAAGGAAATAGATAATCAGGTCCAGGAGGCACAGAGAGTCCCATACAGAATAAAACCATGGAGAAATACGCCAAGACATATTAATCAAACTGTCAAAAATTAAACACAAAGAAATCATATTAAAAGCAGCAAGGCAAAAACAACAAATAACACACAAGGGAATCCCCATCAGGATAACAGCTGATCTCTCAGCAGAAACTCTACAAGCCAGAAGGGAGCGGCAGGGCATAATTAAAGTGATGAAGGAGAAAAACCTGCAACCAAGATTACTCTACCCAGCAAGGATCTCATTCAGATTTGATGAAGAAATTAAAACGTTTACAGACAAGCAAAAGCTGAGAGAGTTCAGCACCACCAAACCAGCTTTACAACAAATGCTAAAGGAACTTCTCTAGGCAAGAAACACAACAGAAGGAAAAGACCTACAATAACGAACCCAAAACAGTTAAGAAAATGGGAATAGGAACATACATATCAATAATTACCTTAAATGTAAATGGACTAAATGCTCCCACCAAAAGACACAGTTTGGCTGAATGGATACAAAAACAAGACCCATATATATGCTGTCTACAAGAGACCCACTTCAGACCTAGAGACACATACAGACTGAAAGTAAGGGGATGGAAAAAGATATTCCATGCAAATGGAAACCAAAAGAAAGCTGGAGTAGCAATTCTCATATCAGAAAAAATAGACTTTAAAATAAAGACTACTAGAAGAGACAAAGAAGGACACTACATGATGATCAAGGGTTCGAACCAAGAAGAAGATATAACAATTGTAAATATTTATGCACCAAACAAAGGAGCACCTCAATACATAAGGCAAATACTAACAGCCATAAAAGGAGAAATCGACAGTAACACAAGCATAGTAGGGGACTTTAACACCCCACTTTCACCAATGGACCGATCATGCAAAATGAAAATAAATAAGGAAACACAAGCTTTAAATGATACATTAAACAAGATGGACTTAATTGATATTTATAGGACATTCCATCCAAAAACAACAGAATACACATTTCTCTCAAGTGCTCATGGAACATTCTCCAGGATAGATCATATCTTGGGTCACAAATCAAGCCTTGGTAAATTTAAGAAAATTGAAATTGTATCAAGTATCTTTTCCGACCACAGTGCTATGAGACTAGACATCAATTACAGGAAAAGAGCTGTAAAAAATACAAACACATGGAGGCTAAACGATACACTACTTAATAACGAAGTGATCACTGAAGAAATCAAAGAGGAAATGAAAAAATACCTAGAAACAAATGACAATGGAGACACGATGACCCAAAACCTATGGGATGCAGCAAAAGCAGTTCAAAGAGGGAAGCTTATAGCAATACAATCCCACCTTAAGAAACAGGAAACATCTCGAATAAACAACCTAACCTTGCACCTAAAGCAATTAGAGAAAGAAGAACAAAAACATCCCAAAGTTAGCAGAAGGAAAGAAATCATAAAAATCAGATCAGAAATAAATGAAAAAGAAATGAAGGAAACGATAGCAAAGATCAATAAAACTAAAAGCTGGTTCTTTGAGAAGATAAACAAAATTGATAAACCATTAGCCAGACTCATCAAGAAAAAAAGAGAGAAGACTCAAATCAATAGAATTAGAAATGAAAAAGGAGAAGTAACAACTGACACTGCAGAAATACAAAAGATAATGAGAGACTACTACAAGCAACTCTATGCCAATAAAATAGACAACCCGGAGGAAATGGACAAATTCTTAGAAATGCACAACCTGCCAAGACTGAATCAGGAAGAAATAGAAAATATGAACAGACCAATCACAAGCACTGAAATTGAAACTGTGATAAAAAATCTTCCAACAAACAAAAGCCCAGGACCAGATGGCTTCACAGGCGAATTCTATCAAACATTTAGCTAACACCTATCCTTCTCAAACTCTTCCAAAATATAGCAGAGGGAGGAACACTCCCAAACTCATTCTACGAGGCCACCATCACCTTGATACCAAAACCAGACAAGGATGTCACAAAGAAAGAAAACTACAGGCCAATATCACTGATGAACATAGATGCAAAAATCCTCAACAAAATACTAGCAAACAGAATCCAACAGCACATTTAAAGGATCATACACCCTGATCAAGTGGGGTTTATTCCAGGAATGCAAGGATTCTTCAATATACGCAAATCAATCAACGTGATACACCATATTAACAATTGAAGGAGAAAAACCATATGATCATCTCAATAGATGCAGAGAAAGCTTTCGACAAAATTCAACACCCATTTATGATAAAAACCCTGCAGAAAGTAGGCATAGAGGGAACTTTCCTCAACATAATAAAGGCCATATATGACAAACCCACAGCCAGCATCGTCCTCAATGGTGAAAAACTGAAACCATTTCCACTAAGATCAGGAACAAGACAAGGTTGCCCACTCTCACCACTCTTATTCAACCTAGTTTTGGAAGTTTTAGCCACAGCAATCAGAGAAGAAAAGGAAATAAAAGGAATCCAAATTGGAAAAGAAGAAGTAAAGCTGTCACTGTTTGCAGATGACATGATACTATACGTAGAGAATACTAAAGATGCTACCAGAAAACTACTAGAGCTAATCAATGAATTTGGTAAAGTTGCAAGATACAAAATTAATGCACAGAAATCTCTGGCATTCCTATATACTAATGATGAAAAATCTGAAAGTGAAATCAAGGAAACACTCCCATTTACCATTGCAACAAAAAGAATAAAATATCTAGGAATAAACCTACCTAAGGAGACAAAAGACCTGTATGCAGAAAATTATAAGACACTGATGAAAGAAATTAAAGATGATACAAATAGATGGAGAGATGTACCATGTTCTTGGATTGGAAGAATCAACATTGTGAAAATGACTCTACTACCCAAAGCAATCTACAGATTCAATGCAATCCCTATCAAACTACCACTGGCATTTTTCACAGAACTAGAACCAAAAATTTCACAATTTGTATGGAAACACAAAAGACCCCGAATAGCCAAAGTAATCTTGAGAACCAAAAATGGAGCTGGAGGAATTAGGCTCCCTGACTACAGGCTATACTACAAAGCTACAGTAATCAAGACAGTATGGTACTGGCACAAAAACAGAAAGATAGATCAATGGAACAGGATAGAAAGCCCAGAGATAAACCCACGGACATATGGTCACCTTATCTTTGATAAAGGAGGCAGGAATGTACAGTGGAGAAAGGACAGCCTCTTCAATAAGTGGTGCTGGGAAAACTGGATAGGGACATGTAAAAGTATGAGATTAGATCACTCCCTAACACCATACACAAAAATAAGCTCAAAATGGATTAAAGTCCTAAATATAAGGCCAGACACTATCAAACTCTTAGAGGAAAACATAGGCGTAACACTCTATGATATAAATGACAGCCAGATCCTTTTTGACCCACCTCCTAGAGAAATGGAAATAAAGACAAAAATAAACACATGGGACCTAATGAAACTTCAAAGCTTTTGCACAGCAAAGGAAACCATAAACAAGACCAAAAGACAACCCTCAGAATGGGAGAAAATATTTGCAAATGAAGCAACTGACAAAGGATTAATCTCCAAAATTTATAAGCAGCTCATGCAGCTCAATAACAAAAAAACAAACAACCCAATCCAAAAATGGGCAGAAGACCTAAATAGACATTTCTCCACAGAAGATATACAGACTGCCAACAAACACATGAAAGGATGCTCAACATCTTTACTCATTAGAGAAATGCAAATCAAAACTACAATGAGATATCATCTCACACCAGTCAGAATGGCCATCATCCAAAAATCTAGAAACAGTAAATGCTGGAGAGTGTGTGGAAAAAAGGGAACACTCTTGCACTGCTGGTGGGAATGTGAATTGGTACAGCCACTATGGAGAACGGTATGGAATTTCCTTAAAAAACTACAAATAGAACTACCATATGATCCAGCAATCCCACTACTGTGTATATACCCTGAGAAAACCATATTCAAAAAGAGACATGTACCAAAATGTTCATAGCAGCCCTATTTACAATAGCCCGGAGATGGAAACAACCTAAGTGTCCATCATCGGATGAATGGGTAAAGAAGATGTGGCACATATATACAATGGAATATTACTCAGCCATAAAAAGGAATGAAATTGAGCTATTTGTAATGAGGTGGATGGACCTTACGTCTGTCATACAGAGTGAAGTAAGTCAGAAAGAGAAAGACAAATACTGTATGCTGACACATATATATGGAATTTAAGAAAAAAATGTCATGAAGAACATAGGGGTAAGACAGGAATAAAGACACAAACCTACTAGAGAATGGACTTGAGGATATGGGGAGGGGGAAGGGTAAGCTGTGACAAAGTGAAAGAGCGGCATGGACATATATACACTACCAAACGTAAGATAGATAGCTAGTGGGAAGCAGCCACGTAGCACAGGGAGATCAGCTCGGTGCTTTGTGACTGTCTGGAGGGGTGGGATAGGGAGGGTGGGAGGGAGACACAAAAGGGTGGGGATATGGGAACATATGTATATATATAACTGATTAAATTTGTTATAAAGCAAAAAAAGAAAAAAATAAAAATAAAATAAAAGTATAAGCTGCAAAAGAGAACAAAATGGAAACAATCCCAGTAAATAATAGGGAGAGGACTCATACAGATATTTCTCCTAAGAAGATATACAAATAACCAATAAATACATGAAAAAAATGTGCAACATTGTTATTCATTAAGGAAAATGCAATCAAAACCACAATGAAATACCACTTCACATCCACTAAGATGGTTATTATTTTAAAAATCAGAAAATAAGTGTAAGTGAGGATTTGGAGAAATTGGAACCTTCCTATATTGCTGATGGGAATGTAAAATGGTGCAACCACTGTGCAAACAGCGCTTCCTCAGTAAATTAAACTTGGAATTTCCTTATACTCAGTAATTTTGTTCCTATGTTTTTACCCAAAATAATTTAACACATGTTTGAACAAAAACTGGTACACAAATATTCATAGCAGCATTATTCACAATGGCCAAAAGGTGGAAACATCCTAAATGTCCATTATTGGAAGAATGGAAAAACACAATATGGTATATCCATTTAATGCAACATTATTCAGCCATATAAAGCAACAAGGTATATGCTAAAACATGGATGAACCTTGAAAACATGCTAAGTGAAAGAACCAGACACTGGAAAGATGACATATTGAATAAGTTCATTTATATGAAATATCCAGAATTGGCAAACCCATAAAGACAGAAAGTAGATTAGTGGTTGCCATAGGCTGAGGAGAAAGGAGAATGGGCAATGACTACTTAATGGTTACAGGGCTTCCATTTGGGTTGATGAAATGTTCTGAAACTAGGTGATGGTGATAGTTGCACAACCTTGTGAATGCTGTTAATGACACTGAAATGTATATTTTAAAATGAATAAAATGGTAAATTTGATGTTATTTGTATTTTACCACAATAAAATGCAATGAAGTACTCATACATGCTAAAACATGTATGAACCTTAAAACTTTATGTTAAATGAAAGAAACAGACACACAAGACCACCTTTCATATGCTTCCATTTATAAGAAATGTTCAGAATTCTCCAAATCCATGGAGACAGAAAGAAAGCACTTAGAACTGGAGTGAGGGTGAGTGGGGGAAATGGGGGTGGTGGTGACTGCTAATGTGTATGAAATTTCTTTTTGTGTTGTTGAATATATTCCAAAATTGATTGTGGTAATAGTTGCAAAACTTTGTGAATATACCAAAAACCACTGAATCATACACTTTAAATGGGTGAATTGTATAGTATGTGAATTATGTCTCAATATATGTGTTATTTAAAAAGCTGATAATGAGGGGTTACTATATACCTATCAGATAGTTATAAAGAAAATAATGCCAACACTAAATCGTGATAATGATACAGAGAAGCAGTATGACTCAAATATTATTGATGAAAATTAAAATGTTGGAATTATGCTGGAAAACATTCTGGAAGTTTCTTATTAAGTTGACCAAGAAACTACCATAGGACCCACTATTTAATGCCTAGGCATTTATTCCAGAGAAATGAAAACTGATTTTCACACAAATATGTATAGCAGCTTTATTTGTAATAGCCAAAACTTGGAAACAAGGTGAATGGCTAAACAAATGCTGGTATATTCAAACTGTTGAATACTACTTAGAATACACAGAAATAAGTTAGTAATTGATAAAAAAAACTTGGATAAAACTCAAGGGAATTTTGCTGAATGAAAAAAGCCAATATCAAAATGCTACATACTGTTTGAAGACATTTCTATAACATTGTTGAAATGACAAAATTATAAAAATGTTGGACAGTTTGTGGTAGCCAGGGGTTAAGGATGGGGTGGGGGGTAAGAGAAAAGTATGCTTGGATATAAGAGAAAAACATGAGGGATCCGGGTGATGGCAGTATTCTGGTTGTGATAATGTATTATAGTTTTATAAGATGTTACCTTTTGGGGAATCTTAGCAAAGTATACAGAGGGTCTTTATGATTTCCTACAGCTGCATGGGGATCTACATTTGACTACACATAAAATGATTTTTTAGAAATAATTATGGACAGTGATGTCAGAAGAGAGCAGAGTAGGAAGCTCCAAGCTCTTGTTTTCCCATGGAGACAAACAAATAGACATAATTTATAGGAGCTCTGGAAAATAGTCAAGGGACAACAAGCAAGGGACTAGTCCATCAAGGAAAAGCTATATTCAAAATTACAGTATTTTTGTTCACACTTGCCCCGCCCCTCCCTGGTATGTGGTGGAGAAGGCTGCAGAACAATTCCCAATTCATTCCCTCAAACCAGATTGGTGAGCAGAGCAGACTTCATTTGCTATGTTCTAACCTGTCTTGGGGTTGCCTGAAGGACTGGTCTCTGTTTTGTCTAATTTGGATATCAGGTGGGGAGATGCAGTAAATGCTTGGGAAAGCTACATGGAGACTAAGATCTGAAAACACCTGGGGCAAGAGATTATATGTAGCGACATACAATAGATCATCTAAGCCTCCAAGGAGAAGCCAAGGTGGGGAAAACCCTTTGGGGAATCAAGACATTTAAAAGCAACTATGCATATGGCGAGAGTCAAAAAAGCCACATAAAGGCTCAAGAAAGACACATGCTCAGAAAAGGCCTGAGAAGACTGTAAGCTTTCCCCTCAGACTGATGCAAAGACTCAGAATACATCCAGCTATAATTAGTGAAGGATTACCCTGGCACAGAGCCAGTCTGCAGAGACTGAGAGAGGTGGCTGTTTTTTAAATGCCCAACTTTTAAAAATCACAAAGCATACAAACAGTAAAACATTGTCCATTCAAATAAAAAAATAATAATGTGGCAACAAACTGTTCCTGAAGAAACATAAGCATAAGATTTAATGTCTTTGACTTTAAAACCACTATCTTAAATATGCTCGAAGACCTAAAGAAAAACACAGACAAGGAACTAAACGGATATAGGAAAACTATATATATATATATATATATATATATATATATATATATATATATATATACAATGAGAATATCAACAAAGAGAAAGAAATCATAAAAGACACAAAACAGAAATTCTGGAGCTGGAAAATACAATAACTGCATTGAAATATTCACTAAGTCATTCATCACAGCCTTGAACAGGCAAAAGAAGAATCAGCCAACTTGAAAATAGGGCATTTGAAATTATTGAGTCTGAGGAATGGAAAGAAAAAGAAATAAGAAAGGAAACAGAGCTTAAGGAACTTATGGAACATCATCAAGTGGATCAATATATGCACTATGAGTATCCCAGAAGGAGAAGAGAGAAAGGTGCAGAGAGGCTATTTGAAGATTTAATGGCAGGGAATATCCTAAATTTGAGGAAAGATGTGAAGCTAGGAATCCAAGTCTCAAGAAACTCCAAGTAGAAAAAACCCAAAGAGATCCACTTTGAGACATATTATCAAATTGTTGAGAGATAAATACAAAGAGAGAGTCTTGAAGACATCAAGAGAAAGAGGACTTGACAAGGGATCATAAATAAGATTATAAGCTGATTTCTCAGCAGAAACCTTGGAGGCCAGAAGTCAGTGGGATGATATATTTAAAGTGCTGAAAGAAAAACTATCAACCAAGAACTCTCTATCTCTCAAAACACCTCTTTGAGAATAAGACAGCAACTCAGAGCCCTGTGAAAATATAAATATCTCTGTTAAATGTAAATACACTATCAAATATAAAAACAAGGGCTGTTATAATTTTGATTTGTACTTTTTGTTTTCTACTAGACTTAAAAGACAAATTCAAACACAGAAAAATTCATTAAAAATAAATATAAATCTATGTTAATAGGTACACAATAATAAAGATGTTATTAGGGATAACATAAATTTGGATGGTATACTTGTAAAGGAGTGGAGTTTTTGTATGTGATTGAAATTAAGTTGGTATCAAATTCAAAATTGATTTTTGTAACTGCAAGATATTATATGTAATTCCCATGTCAATCACAATTAAAATATCTATAAATTATGCAGAAAAGGAAATGAGAAGATAATCAAAATGTCACTACAAAAAAAATCAACCAAGCACAAAGGAAGGCCATAATGGAGGAAATGAGGGACAAAAATGCTATAGGACATACAGAAAACTCATTTAATCATCACAACAATTCTAAAAGGTAGGCATTAGCATAATTCTCTTTTTTTACTAAGGGTAAAATACAGATAACATAAACTTTACCATCTTAATCATTTTTAAGTGTATGGTTCAGTGGTATTAAGTACATTTACATTGTTGTTTACTATCATGACCAAAACTCCTTTCATCTTGCAAAACTGGGGGAAAATTATAATATATACAGAAAATAATTAACAAATTTGACAATAGTATGTCCTTCCCTATAAGTAATTTCTTTAAATGTGAATGGATTAAACTGTCCAATCAAAAGGTAGAATAGATTACTAAAAACATGATCTAGTTATATGCATTTTACAAGAGACTCACTTTAGCTATAAGGACACATACAGTTTGAAAATGAAAGGATGCATATTCAATGCAACAAAAAGAGATCTGGAGTGGCTATAGTAATTAAAGACAAAATAGACTTTAAGTATAAAACTGTTAAAAGAGACAAAGAAAGACCCTATATATTGAGAAAAAATCAGTTTACCATGAACATAAAACAATTATAAACATATATGCACTAAACATCAGAGCTCCAAAACATATGAAACAAACATTGACAAAATTGAAAGGACAAATAGACAATTCAAAATAATAGTGGGAGACTTCAATACTTCACTTTCAAAATGAATAAACAACTGTATAGAATATCAATAAGGAAATTGAGGATTTGAGCAACACTATATACCAACTGAAGCTAACAGACATGTACAGAACAATACACCCCAAAACAGCAGAATACACATTTTTCTCAAGAGCATATAGAACATTCTATGAATTGGTCAGGATAGACCATTTGTTAGGCCACAAACTAGCTCAATAAATTTAAAACGATTGAAATCATGTTCTGATGACAACAGAATGAAACTAGAAATCAATAGCTGAAGGAAAACTGGAAAGTCCATAAATATGTGGACATTAAATAACAGTCTTAAAGAACAAATGGATCAGAGAAGATATCACAAAAAGAATTAGGAAATATCTTAACACAAATGAAAATGGAAACACAACATACAGCAACTTATAAAATGGAGCCAAAGCAGTAGTTAGAGGAAGATTTATAGCTGTAAATACTTACAAAAGAAAGAAAAAGATCTCAAATCAACAGTCTAAATTTACACCTCAAGAAAAGAAAAAAAAGAAAAACAAACTAAATCCAAGGCTAGCAGAAGGATAAAAATGATAAAGATTAGAACAGAGGTATATAATATAGACAAAATCAAAAACATTGGAGAAAATCAATAAAAATAAAATTTGGGTTTTTCTAAAAGATCAATAAAATTGAAGACCAATAGCTACATTGACTTAAAAAACAGACAACACTCATAGAAGTAAAATCAGAAATGTAAGTAAGAACATTACTACTAAGTTTACAGAAATAAAGGACCATAAGTAGGTACTATGAACAATTTTATGTAAAAAGTTGAAAAATCTAGGTTAAGTAGACAAATATATAGAAACACACAAACTACCAAAACTGAATCAAGAAGAAATAGAAAATCTCACTATACCTATAATGAGTAAGGAGATTGAAACAGTAATCTAAAACCCTCCCCAAAAAGAAAAGCTCTGGACCAGATATGGCCTCACTGGAGAATTATATCAAACATTAAACAAAAACTAACACCAATCCTTCTCAAACTCTTCCAAAAAATTGAAGAGGGCACACTTCCTAACTCATTCTATGAGGCCAGCATTACTCTGATACTAAAGTCAGATAGTGCAAGAAAGAAAACTACAGATCAATATTTCTTATGAATATTGAGCAAATACCCTCAAAGAATACAAACAAACTGAATTCAGCCACATATCAAAAAGATTATATATCATAACCAAGTGATATTTATCCATGGAATGCAAGGGTGGTTTAACATATGAAAATCAAGCAATGTAATGCATCTGTCTTAGTCAGTGTTCTCCAGAGAAACAGAACCTTGGTGAAGTTCATGGATTGAAAGATTTAATATTGTTATCAAGTCCATACTAACCAAAGCAGTCTTCAGATTTAATGCAATCCTTATCAGAATACCAATGACTTTTTTTGAAGAAATATAAAAAAAATCCATCCTAAAATTCATATGGAAGAGCAAGGAAATCTAAATTTCCAAAACAATCTTGAAAAGAAAAATGTTGGAGGACTCACACTGCCTGGTTTCAAAATTTACTACAAAGCTATACTAATCAAAGGAGTGTGGTACTGACATAAAGACAGACACATCAACTTGGAATACAACAGAGAGCCAGAAATAAACCCTTATATATATGGTCAAATGCTTTTCAACAAGGGTGCCAAGAACATTAAATGAGAAAATAGACTTTTCAAATAATGCTTTGAAAATGAGTATCCACATGTAAACATAGAGTTGGACTCTTACCTAACACCATATACAAAAATTAACTCAAAATGGATGAAAGGTTTACACATAAGAGATAAAATTATAAAAATCTTAGAGGAAAGCAGTGGAAAAGCCTCATGACATTGGATTTAGCGACAATTTCTTGGATATGACAATGAAGTATAGGCCACACCAAAAAAATAAATAGTACTTCAACAAACTGGAAAACTTTGTACACCAAAGGACACTATCAACAAAGTAAAAAGGCAAACCACAGAATTGGAGAAAATGTTTACAAATCCTATATCTGATAATAGATTAATATCCAGCATATATAAAGGACTCCTACAATTTAAGAACAAAAAGCAAATTGCCCAATTTTTAAAGTGGGCAAAGGACATGAATAAACATTTCTTCAATTTAGTTGTACAGATGGCCAATAAGTAAATGAAAAGATGCTTAACATCACTAATCAGTAGGGATATGCAAATCAAAATCTCAATGTGGCACCTCTTCATACCCAGTAGGGTGGTTATTATTTTTCTAAAAAGAGTAGAACATAAAAATTGTTGGTGAAGTTGTGGAGAAAGTAGACTCTTTGTGCTTTGCTGGTGGGAAAGTAAAATGGTGCAGCCACTGTGGAAAATTCCATGGTGGTTGCTCAGAAAATTAAACATAGACTTACCTTATAATCTAGCAATGACACTTCTGGGTACATACACAGAAAATTATTTTTAAAAAAGGATTCAAACAGTTATTTGTACATGCATGTTCATAGCAGCATTATTCATAGTGCCCAAAAGATGGAAACAACTCAAATGTCCTTCAGTGGATAAATAGATAAACTAAATGTGGTACATAGTTTGTAATGAGTTTTGAAATCCAGAAGTGTGTCTTCTAACTTTGTTTTTCTTTCTCAAGATTATTTTTGCTATTCAGGGTCCCTTGAGATTCTCTATGAATATTAGGATGGATTTTTTCTATTTTTGCAAAAACATTGCTGGGGTTTTGACAAAGATTGCATTGAATCTGTAGGTCACTTTGGGTAATGTGATGGTTAATTTTATGTGTCAACTTGACTAGGCCACAATACCCAGATATCTGATTAAGGATTATTCT
This sequence comes from Mesoplodon bidens, assembly GCF_964165515.1. Lineage (NCBI taxonomy): Eukaryota > Metazoa > Chordata > Mammalia > Artiodactyla > Ziphiidae > Mesoplodon > Mesoplodon bidens. The sequence goes on along the minus strand of NC_138163.1, from coordinate 92,512,168 downwards.
AAATGTCTCTGTGAAGGTATGCTTTAGATGAGATTTACACTTAAATTGTTAGATTTTGAGTTAAACAGATTACCCTTCATAATTTGGACAGGACTCATCTAATCAGTTGAAGGCCTTAAAGAGAAAGACTGACCTACCCTAAGCAAGAAAGAATTATACAGAAGACTCCTTTTGGACTGGAACTGAAACTCTTCTCTTGGTCTACAGCCTGCTGGTCTACCTTGCAGATTTGGGACTTGCAAAACCTCCAAAATTGTGTAAGCCAATTACTTAAGCTAAATCTTTCCCCCCTCTTTCTCTCAATAGAGAGATAGATGATAGATAGATAGATAGATAGATAGATAGATAGATAGATAGACAGTATATGTACACTGTTGGTTCTGTTCCTCTAGAGCACCCTAATGCAGATATTATTCACATCTTCTGATGCATGAACAAGGGATGTCTTTCAATTATTTGATGTCCTCTTTAATTTCTTTCAGTAATATTTTTTTGTTTTCTGTGCACATGTCTTTCACTTCCTTGGTTAGGTTTATTCTTAAGTTTTTATCTTTTTAATGTGATTGTAGATGGAATTACTTTCTTACTTTCTTTTTCAGATTGCTCACTGTTAGTACATAGTAACACAGCTAATTTTTGCGTGCAGATTTTGTATCCTATAACTTTGCTGAATTCATTTATTAGGTCTACATTTTTGTGGAATCTTTAGGATTTTCTACACATAAAATCATGTCATCTGCAAACAAAGATAATTTAACTTCTTCCTTTACAATTTGGATGTCTTCTAATTCTTTTTCTTGTCTAATTACTCTGGCTGGAATATCCAGTACTACATTGAATAGAAGTGGTGAAATAGGGCATTCTTGTCTTGTTCCTGATCTTAGAGGAAATGCTTCCTGTCCAATTGTGTATTGATTTTCTAGCCTGAAACTTTGTTCAGTGATTCTTGTTTTACAGTGGCAGAGAGCTTAGCTGAATCATGCCCTGTAGTTATGTGGAAATCAAAATTTGTAAGCAATAAACTTGGACATTTAGTTGAGGATATTTCCAAAGAAATTAGTCAAGGTGTGGCTTGGTTTCTTCTTGCTGCTTATAGTGAAATGAGAGAGGAAAGGGTAAATTGAGGGGCGGCCATTTCAGCCTCAAGGAACCAGGGCTTGATGATTTGGAAATTCTCAGCCTATCCAGATTACAAAGGATGATAAAAATAGGAGACACAATTAGGATAAAGTGCCCACTGGTGAGAAATCCAAGAGTGTAGCTGTAAAACCTTTTTCTATGCCTTAAGAATATCAAAAAGTCAGAGTATTCAATCACACAGAGAGCTCTTTGAAGAAATTTTTCATTAGACTCATGAATACCCTCAGCTATCACAGCAGAAATCAGGAATAGAGACGGAGTTATCCAGGAAAAAATCTGTGAAAGAGCATCTTGTCTAAGGCAGTGGCTCTCCATGACATACATAGGTAACTCACAAAATTCTTGAGATTAATAATGTTATACCAGCAGACACATTGCCATCTGGAGCTGAAGAAGATACAGGATAAAATTTGGGAGTCTTGGACTCCCAAAATTAGATAGGCAGAAAACAGGCTGAAAAAACTACTCAGCTAAAAACATATGTGACCCTTTATGTAAAAGGAAATGTGACAATGAGGGCAGAGCCACAGGCCTAGAGGGTGGAGCCATAGACACAGAAGTTAGATCCATGAGGCCACAGAAAATGATTCCCATCTTGAATCATCCTTGAAACCTAAAGTAGATTGCCCATTTGGATTTCAAAATTGCTCAAAATTGGTGACTTCTTTTATCCTTCCATTTTCTTCAGTTTTAAATGGGAATGTCTATAATTATTGTCCTATGTCCCTTTGTATTTTAGAATCAGATAAAAATTATTTTCCAGTTTCATAGGTCCACAGATGGAGATAAATTCTGCCCTAGAATGGATAATATTCAGAGCCTCAATCAAACCAAATTTAGGTGCTGTTGAGACTTGGATGATATTTTAGACTTGAGTTGATGCTTTGGGGAAACTTGGGGTGTGATTAATGTATTTTGCCCTTGAGATAGACATGAATCTTTGGAGGCCAGAAGGCCAACTCTGTTAGGCTTGAATATTGTCCCCCAGAGATGTCCACATTGTAATTCCAGGAACCTGTGTATATCTTACCTTACATGTCAAAAGAGACTTTGAAGATGTGAATAAATTAAGGATTTTTGGATGAGGAGATTATTCTGGATTATCAAGCTGGGCCTTTTGTTACCAGAAGGGTCTTTATAAGAAGGAAACAGGAGGCTTGGAGTCAGAGAAGGTGACGTGCCAACCGAAACAGAGGGAGAGAAGAAGATGATGGAAACAGAGGTTGGAGTGGCACAGCTCTGAGCTAAAGAGGTTGGAGTGGCATGGCTATGAGTCACTCTAAGGAGTGACTGCTTAATGGGTATAGGGTTTCCACTTATGATGATTAAAATATTTAGGAACTAGATAGAGATGATTGCTGTACACATTGTGAATGTATTAGATGCCACTAACTTGTACATTTTAAACTTGTTCATTTTATGTTATGTGAATTTCATCTCAATTTTTAAAATAAAGGGAGAGAATTATAACACAAAATTCAGGATAAACATACCTTGGATTGGAGGAGGCAAGGGACGTAGTGTATGAGGGGGAGGGTCATCGTAGGCAGATAATAGTTTCTGTTAATGTTCTAATTATCAGGCTGGTTAGTAGGTTTATGGTGGCAATTATAAATTAATAAGTAAGTAAACAAATTAATAGGCAAATAAAAATATATCAAAATATAACTGAAGTATCAAAAGAGAAATTAAACTTCTAAAATATAATGCAAATAAAAATGTACCAAAAAGACCAAAGACAAAAAATCTGCTACTTCTGAAAATAGAAAAGATATATAAGCAAAAAATTGAAACTCTTTTCCACATTTTATAAAATACCTCATAAAAACCACAAAACAATATTTAAAGACAGTTTCCTAGCAGTTTTCTACTTAACTAAATGGCATATTCCTCTTAAAAGACTTCTATCTTAGCACTTAAAATCTATGCATAGAAGGCCTCTCAAACCATGCCAGACCAGACCTTCATACCTACAAAAAGACACAGCCCTAGTACATGCAAGGGCCATATCCTCACTACTTAATGTGCAGTGTCAGATGCTCTGGGTTCAGTGAGTCCCACTTGTTCCCTGACATAGTTGATATCTCCTGCTGTTTGATGCTAGTGAGCTTTGGTATTTGATTTTCTATGGCTGTTGACTGCTACCAATTGTCTGTTTACCATAAAACTCCTTCATGTACATATCTAAAGGGATGAGGGAACTGATAGGCTGACTCTTGGGAGGGAATCAGCTGTAACAAGGCTGGGAACTATCCTTCAAGATCTGGGTCAATTCTGAAAAGGGAGAATGATGTTATTAGGAAATGCCTATATGAAACATGACAAATTTAGTATAACATTGCCAAAAAAGGGAAAAAATTGTTTACTAATCAACATCAAGTGCATAAGCGTTAAAAAGTAATGATTTGGTGGTTGGTAAAATTCACTGTCAACCATTTTTAAAATTAAGAAATTAATGTATATATCATAAGAGATAAGAATGAGAATATATGGTTTATAATAGAATAGAAATAAAATTGCCCCTTAAAATCACAAAATCAAACTGTCTCCAAATTGTAAAAACAGAATACAAACTACATATATAATTTTTTTAATGTTTCCTTTACTAATTCTAAGTTATATCAAATTCATAAAAAATTATGTAAATCATTCAGTTTCTACCAATTTGACCTTTGAGTATTTTCATCAAAATACTTAAAGACTATCCAGTTAATACAAAACAAACTGAGGCATTTTCTGCCCGATCAAGGTTATCACCTCACAAACCAGTTTATATATTTTTCTCAGAATAAGCCCAGAAGCTGGTTCCTGTTTTTTTGCCAATATCAAGTACACTAAATGTGTTGGAAGGAAAGTCTTGCCCACCCTACTCACCTCCACCCCTGCTCCCTCAGCTGGATGGAATGCCCTGTTGTGGGATGATTTTCAGCCCTGGCCTTTTATCTTTATTTGACCATATGAAGGTGACCTCCAGATTCTGCTGTTCAATTATTTCTTTGCATACAGGACCAAGGATGGTCGGGGGTCAGGTCGTGGGGGACTGGGATTAGTTAGAGTATGACCAGAACTCTCTTTGCTGGAGTGTAATTACATCCCCACTGTAAAGGGAGGATGATGTAAGCACTGATTGAGTGTAAACAACATTCACAGAAGGAATGTAGGTGGCTCCACTCCCAGAGGGAGGGTAATTCCTTCAGGATGTAAGCAACACCCTCTTTTGGGGAACCAGTCATCTGAGGTTAATGGATGGCTGAGATATGTCTCTGTTCCAAAAGAGTCTTGATGAGGAGCCTCAGAGTCAAATAAAATCTGGGAACTCTATAACTAAAAATTATATTAAGGGGATCAATTCTGTAAGGGATAAATCTTCATTCAGAAACATGTTGTGGCCTTGGGCTGAAGAGAGCCCTGCAGGGAGATTTCATGGTTAGTATGTTAACCAAGAATAATAGTATCCTGCCCAAAATAGGATGCTTACTCCCTAAGCCAGTCTCCACCTACACAAACTTGGCCTTGAAATGCTCCCTACGTAATCTGGACAACCCCCACTTATATAAGATTTTTCCCCTCGTCCTCTCATTATGCTTATTATTACAGGAAGTAGACATCTTATTGTTAATTTGTTGATGTTAAATAACACTTACATGTTTTCGTTGTAACTTTAACAGAAATTATCCTCATGTGGAATTTTAGCTTATTGTTATTTGAACTGTTTATTTAACTCAGGAGTATTTTCTCTTAAACTCTAGTCATTCTTCTATAAGGAGCCCCACTTCTGCTCTGCACATCTCTATGCCTATCCCAGTCACACATAGAGATTTACTCTCCTTGACTACGTCTCTCACCCAATGGGTCCTCTTCCCACCTTCCTAGTATACCTGAAGACAACTCCCCAACCAGACCTTGGGGTTACCCACTCTAGAGCTGCTCTTTCCATAGAACCAGATCCAGACTGCCACTCCATTATTATTTAACACCCAGTCCCCAGAGAAAAGTATAACTCTCCATCTGTAAGCTTCTTGCCATGACCATCTTTGATTCTCTTTATTATGAGTCAGGCTTCTCTTTTATTCCACCACACAAGGGTTTTCCTCATTTTTTTTTCAAACAGACCCCTACTACGTCAGGCAATTTAGAATCCTCGTTATCAATATAGTCATACACCTCCACCAGCTTCAAACACAGCAGTGTCCTTCTCATCATTACAGGTAAGTCTTTGGACAGCCCCATCTACATCAAGTCCTTCTTAATACCATAGGCAATTTCTTGTTAGCCCCACCCATACTAAAGTTCCTTCTATTCTTTATTGCAAGGCTGCTAGTCATACCCTGGCAAACCAGGGTCCTTCTTTTCTGTGTAAGCAGGCGTCTGGGCAGTTACAATTGTACAAAAGTTCTTCTCTTCTCAATTGGCTTACCTCTGACTATGACAGGATCCTTCTCTACAAACAGTTCTCTTTTATCTCAATACATGCCAGGTCCTTTCATATCATGCTGGCAATCCTATGCTCAGCTTTGTCAACACCAGGGTCTTATTTTTCTATCAGGAGGCTTCTCGTTACGCCTGCCCACAGTAAGTGTTTTTCTCCTCTTTAAAGGCAGTCTATGGATAGCCTTCCCCACGTAAGGGTCTTCTTCATCATACAAGCAGGCTTATGGGTAGCTCGCTAACTCTAGGGTCTGTCTCTGTTGGCAGGCTTCCAGTTAGTTCACCTATATCTGTTTTCCACGGGACAGTTTGCTCACGTGAAACTCTTCATCGTACAGAAAGACGCGGGGAGAGCTCCGCCTTCCTTACACGCGTGTTTGTTTTTTGCATTGGCTGATTTTCGAGCTAGTGCCGCTATAATAGTAGGTATTTCTCTTCTCTATAGGCAGTCTTCTGATCAGTTCTGCCACATCAGGGTCCTTCTCATCACTACAGGTAGGCATTTGGTCATCACTCTCTACACCTGGGTCCTCTCCTCACTACAGGCAGCCCTCTGGTTAACCGTAGCTTACCATAACCTTCTACAACTTGATTGTTTTCATCAAACAATTCTGGATTGAATTCAGTCTCCTTACAGATAATTTATTCTTCATAAAAGCTGCATAGTATTCCTTTGAGCGGCTTTTATGGTATTTAATTCACCTATTTCTGTATTAATGAACATTTAGTATTTTTCAGCATTCCAAGCAATATTATGTGGAGCACTCTCTTACATGAATTTCCTTAAGCACACAAGTATTTTCTAGGGTACACACATAAAAGTAAAAATCGCTGAATCTTAAGGTAGTCAGATTGTAACTTTTAATAAGCACTGACAAATTACCCTTTAAAACGGCTGCACGAATTTACATTCCCACATGTAGTGGATGAGAATGTTTCCCACCCTTCTTGTCAAAGTTTGATATTATTTTTTTTAATTTTGCTGAAATGATGGGTGTAAATTGGTGTCTCATAATGGATTTATTTTTCACACATTACAGACACGGTTGAAACTCCCTGTATACTCCTCCTTAATGCTATTTTATTTTCCCTGTTTGCATAGTTTTAAACTTTCTCTACATGTTTTTGAATCTAGATGCTTAAAGTAGTGTTGTGTTGCAGTTTTAAAATTTTCATTTAAATGATGGCATACAGTATATATTTATTTGCAACTTTTTCAGTCAAAATTATACTTTTGAAATTAATCGACATTGATATGTGTAACTTTGGTTCATTATTCTAATATTAGAGTAATCCATTATAATGATTATACCCAAATTTATATATTATTTTTCAAACTGTTAGGTATATTTAGGTTGTTACCTATTTTTTGTTTGTTTTATCATTTCATACAGTGCTGTTCACTTATGTTTCTTAGTATGCACATGTCTAAGACTTTCTATAATATATACCTAAAAGTAGATTTCTCAGGTAGTAAATATTAAGCATCTTCAAATTTACTAGATACTATTAATCTGACAGTGTGTAACATCTTATTTTTGTTTTAATTTACATTTCTCTGATTATAAGTGAGGTTGAACATCTCTTGTGTGTTTATTGACCATTCAGATTATTTTTTTCTCTGAATGGGCCTTTTCATATCCTTTGCCTATTATACTGGGTTGTTTCTCCTTTTCTTATTGATATGTCAGAGTTCCTTATGTGTTCTTGTTTGTGTGTCTTATAAATCTTCCTCCATCCTGTTTTGGCTTGTTTTTAACTATTGTATATAATGGTGTGTGTGTGTATGTGTGTACCAGTTTTAATTTTTTTTCCATCTGTCATTCATTTATTAGATGAGTATTTAATAAACAACGACATTGTGCAAAGTCGGTCATATATAGTGTTCAATGTACACAGACGAGTTATCTTAATCAGGTAGGTTACATAGGAAATGTGACCACAATGAGGGATTTTACTAGGTCTCTTGGTTTGGACAGAAATCAGGGAAACCAGGGGCAATTGATGAAGTTGCAGGGTACAATAAAGGTGTTTTATTCTAGTGGGCAAGTAAGAGACAAAGATTCAAGACAATGGCAGCTTAGAACTGGAAAAAATATTTTTCCATGTGGTAATTAACATTAAAATATTTCAGAATAATAAGTGTGCTGTGTATGTTTAGATGCCAACTCCAATTTAGACCCATAGGGTGATTAATAGAATGTGAATTGACCAAATCTAGAATAAAACATCTTAAGATAAGGTGATTTTTGTACAGGACATCTTCTTTCTGAATTAACAAAAAGAGTTTGCTAGCTGGCAGAAGAGTCAATAATAATAATGAAGTCAGTGTGGCTTAAAATAGAGAATTGAACAGGTCCCAACCCCTTGTATGAAGAGCACATAAGGTAGGGCAAGGCCAGTGGATCCTGCCAGTTGTGCATGTTCCAAGGTTTGTTCCTGTTGCTCTGCTTCTCCCTACTTCAGAGGGGACCCAGGCTCTGATAGAACTTCAAGCCCAGAGGACCTGTCACATCTGCTCACGGCATCCACCATGGACTGGGCCTTTGCTTCACAGAGAAGGACTTCCTCAGGCTGCAGACTGGTTGTTTAAATGTTCTTGCCTGTGTTACATTCAATGTACACACAACCAGCCTAATTTAACCTAAGCCTGAGGAGACCAAAGGAGACCACCTGACACTGTCTTGTCAGTCTTGCTTCTTTTAGAAGCTATTTCCTGTATACTTTTTTAAAAAATAGATCTTTATTGGAGTATAATAGCTTCACAATACTGTGTTAGTTTCTGTTGTACAGCAAAGTGAATCAGCCATGTGCATACATATGTCCCCATATCCCCTCCCTCTGAGCCTCCCTCCCATCCTCCCTATCCCAGCCCTCTAGGTCATCGCGAAGCACCGAGTTGATCTCCCTGTGCTATGCAGCTGCTTCCCACTAGCTACCTATTTTACATTCGGTAGTGTATATATGTTGATGCTACTCTCACTTCCCCCAAGCTTCCCCTTCCCACCCCGTGTCCTCAAGTCCATTCTCTATGTCTACGTCTTTATTCCTGCCCTGCAACTAGGTTCATCAGTACCATTTTTTTTAGATTCCATATATATGCATTAGCATACTGTATTTGTTTTTCCCTTTCTGATTTACTACACTCTGTATGACAGACTCTAGGTCCATCCACCTCACTACAAATAACTCAATTTCATTTCTTTTTATGGCTTAGTAATATTCCATTGTATATATGTGCCACATCTTCTTTATCCATTCATCCATCGATGGACATTTAGGTTGGTTCCATGTCCTGGCTACTGTAAACAGTGCTACAGTGAACATTGCAGTACATGACTCTTTTTGAATTATGGTTTTCTCAGGGTATATGCCCAGTAGTGGGATTGCTGGGTCATATGGTAGCTCTATTTTTAGTTTTTTAAGGAACCTCCATACTGTTTTCCATAGTGGTTGTATCAATTCACGTTCCCAAAAACAGTGCATGAGGGTTCCCTTTTCACCACACCCTTTCCAGCATTTATTGTTTCTAGGTTTTTTGATGATGGCCATTCTGACCAGTGTGAGGTGATACCTCATTGCAGTTTTGATTTGCATTTCTCTAATAAGTAGTGATGTGGAGCATCCTTTCATGTGTTTGTTGGCAATCTATATATCTTCTTTAGAGAAATATCTATTTAGATCTTCTGCCTATCTTTGTATTGTGTTGTTTGTTTTTTTGATATTGAGCTGCATGTGCTGCTTGCATATTTTGGAGATTAATCCTTTGTCAGTTGCTTTGTTTGCAAACATTTTCTCCCATTCTGAGGGCTGTCTTTTGGTCTTGTTTATGGTTTCCTTTGCTGTGCAAAAGCATTTAAGTTTCATTAGGTCCCATTTGTTTATTTTTGTTTTTATTTCCATTTCTCTTGGATGTGGGTCAAAGAGGATCTTGCTGTGATTTATGTCAAAGAGTGATAAAAATTTTTAAACTAATTTTTATTGACCATCTAAACATTGATTGCCAATTTGATTAATTAAATTTCCTATAAGTTTTAAACTGCAATTACAAATTTAACATGGCTTTTTAAAAACACTTCAGTTTAAATAGCATTTTAAACTTACATGAATACAATGGTTACAAATATATTCATGGTCTTCATTTAAGCCTATTCTAAAATACAAACATCATGGGTTTAATTTGTTTCCTCTTTATTGCTGCCCTTACATTTTTCCTTTTTTAGGTTATTATGCTCATTTTGATATTTCCCTAAAATTTCACTCTTTTTACATTTTCCTAGGATTTCGATAATCTTACACAACTGAGAGGAGAAGAGAAATACCATCTCAGACAAGCTGAGGTAACAGAATATGGGTTATCAACTAATTGATTCTTTGGGGGAATTTTAGGACATGGTTGTGTAGTTAAAGGCAATTTTTACCATGGGGCCTTGGCTAAGATCCTTTTAATAATAATGTTTTGTTTTTGATATTTCATGCTACTTCTGATTCTCTGTCATGTAGAGTTATTTGGGGGGTGACTGTCTTTAACAAAATGAAGCATTCTTTAATGTTTGCATGTTGTAAGTACACATTATTCTGTCTTTTTGCTATATTTATCTGGTCTGTTAGTACTATTAAGGTTTATATATTTTTATTTGAATTTATTATAATTAGTAGGGCTTTTTAGAGGATCCATCTCCTAGGAGATGATGGGTTAAATCTTCCTAGGTAGCTATCTTCTTAACATTATATTGTTAATCATCTTTCAATACCCTATTGGACCCATTATTATGTTTGACCATCAGGGCTAGATTAATCTGTCCTACCAGTTCTTGGTATACATGACTGCTTGTCTATGTGTGAATTATAAAAATGATGCTGTCTCTGACAGGATATAATTTGTGGGCATATGGTGACTGGATGGCTCCTCTGTATGAATTAGAAAGAGGTACTTGCTATGGATTTACACAGCCCCAGGACCAGGGTGCATGGTTTGGCAAACAGCTCAGGCAGCATACAAACAAACACACTACCCATTGGTATGGTACCTGTTTTTCTAGAACAACATATGGCTTACTCATTTTTTCTTATGTATTGTTTCCTGTCTACCCTCCAATAGAAACAAGTACATATCTATACTTTATAAATAGACATATACTTAAAATGAAAAAAAAATCATGCATGCATTTTAAGAGTTTCTTATGTAAAAGCAAGAAAACTTAAATATTTGCTCTTTTTTATTACAATTACCTCTTTTAAAAATTTGGGTATCATTATGTACGCCTAGCCCTTTAAAGACTAAACCAGTTTTAATTAATCATAATATATGCATCAAAAAGTCACAGTTTGATAGCAGGAGCCCCTTTAATTTGACTGTGCATCCTTTTTTTTTTTTTTGGTACGCAGGCCTCTCACTGTTGTGGTCTCTCCCGTTGTGGAGCACAGGCTCCGGAAGCGCAGGCCCAGCCGCCATGGCTCACGGGCCCAGCCGCCCTGAGGCATGTGGGATCCTCCCGGACCAGGGCACGAACCCGCGTCACCTGCATTGGCAGGCGGACTCCCAACCACTGTGCCACCAGAGAAACCCTGACTGTGCATTCTTTTAACATTGCCTCTGATGTGCTTGAAAGCATTCTTCTTTGTAACAAGAGGATTTATTGATTAGACATATCTGATTTTTTCCTGCCCCCAAACATGTATCAACTACCTCCTTTACCAGTTCTTTTAGTGGAGACGAAAGTCTGGGCACAGGAATGCTTTTAAAAATTGATGGCAGGCAAAAGTGCTACTTCCACTGCTGGTGTTGTTGGACCATTAATATGTGTGTGTGTGTGTGTGTGTGTGTGTACCCTACTTTGCATATGATGCAGTTTCATCAATCACTAACATTTTTGCCTGTATCAACATTTGAGGTGGGTAGGAGCCTAGAAAACAGGATACCCACAAATATGAGTTTATTTTTTCCACAGGGTATGCAAAATGTTCTGACTTCTTTTTATGGAGCACACTTAAGAGACAAGGTACCAAGTCCTTGGTTGGCATGTGCTAGCCTATTCCCCATGTCTCTGTCCCTGTGTAACATACGTTTTAAGCCTTAGCTCAAGCAACTCCTCCTATGGGGAGCCCTTCTAATTCCTATCATTTGGGTTAGGTTTTCTCTCTCTATGCTCTCCTAGCATAGTGTCTAGCACTCATCACACTGTGTTTTTTTCTCTTTACTTGTCTATCTTCCTCTATTTAGCTGTGGTATCCTGTTGAGTTGTGTCTTATTCATCTGCCAGACATATTACATACTGCTTGCAACATGGTAGATGCTCAATTCCTACATATTAAATGTTTTAATGAGGCTTAAAGAAATAAAATACACAGTGATGACCTAGTTTTACTAGTCTTAAGATTGGAGTGTGTTCCCTGGTGAAGATGGAAGAAAAATTGTACAACACTAGAGGCCTTACTTATGGGATAAAGAACTACTAGAGCTAAAATGCTGCCAAGCTCTCTGGGGTTGTCATAATAAGCTGAATATTTCAGGATTAGTCCCCTGCTCAGTTCCCAACTGGGAAGGGGATCCATTAATTCCCTATGGAGAGGTGGAAGCAGCATTTTTATTAGAGAAAGCATCCCTGAGTCTTAAAAGATGAGTAGGGATCAGCCAAGCCAACGCAATTGGGAGTAGACAATTCCAAGTAGAGGTGGCAACTTGAGCAAAGGGACATAGACAAAAGATGGGGGTAGGTGTGGTGAAAATCCCAGAAGTTCAGTGTTTCTGGGAGGTGATTATGAAGGAAGGAAGCTGAGGTGATTAATTAGCCTGGAAAGGTAAACAGAAGTGCGATTCTGGAGGGCCTTTTATGCTGCATTAAGTCATAGGATTTTATACTGGAGTAGAGAAACAGAAGATATTATAGTATAGTGAGTAAAAGCACTGTCAGGCTACCTGAATTTGAAACTCAGCTCTGACTTTTACTATCTGTGTGACTTAAGGTTTTTTATCTTATATTGTTTCCTTTATAAAGGGAGAATAACAAGAGTACCTATTTCATAGGGTTGTTTTGAGGATTAATGAGTTAAATCACATATAGTGCTTAGAGAATTCAATAAGTATTAGCAGGGCTTCCCTGGTGGCGCAGTGGTTGAGAGTCTGCCTGCCTATGCAGGGGATACGGGTTCGTGCCCCCGTCCAGGAAGATCCCACATGCCACAGAGCGGCTGGGCCCATGAGCCATGGCCGCTGAGCCTGTGTGTCCACAGCCTGTGCTCCGCAATGGGAGAGGCCACAACAGTGAGAGGCCTGCGTACCACAAAAAAAAAAAAAAAAAAAAAGTATTAGCAGTTGATGTTATTATTAATTTTTATATTTATACAGTAGAAAGATCAATCTGGCTGTCTGTATGGAGGATGATTTGGGGTAGAATAGGACAAGAGTGGGGAGGAAACAATAGGGGGATTAGTGTGTCCCCCAAGAGCTCCTGTTGATATTTGCTGGATATTATTGAGGTATAGGTCTATGTGATGGTTTTAACAAAATCATATACTTTATAGATGGATTTTGTGCAGACTCAGTTAAATTAAACTGTCCCATTTTGTTTTTCCTAAGAATACCCTTGGGATGAACTTACTGGAAAGTCAAACTCTGGAGCTTTTAGGAACTGGCATGTCATAGCTAAACTTTGAGCCTACTGTCTTCAGAGTACAGTTCAGAACTCAGTTCCTGAGAAAGTGACCTGAGAGAGGTAAGTCAGCCGTTTCCCAAAATAAGATTGAAAATGGCACAGTTTATCTCTAGCATGGATTTGAGACTAACAGAGATTATCTTCTGATAGATACCATCTTACTCTAAAACTCAGGTTACACATATTGCTGCTTCCTTTATTTAGTAATTTGAATGTGATTAAGTGGGTATAATGAAAGGGTCAGAAGATATAGGCTGTGGATCTAGCTCTGCGACTTACTTAGATATGTAGTCTTAATTATTATGTAGGTATCAGTTCCCTTATCTGTAACATGGGGTTAATAATACCCACTATGTTATCTTACAGGACTGTCATGAGAATCAGTGGAGATCATCTATGTGAAAGCACTTGACAAAAGGCACTTTAAAAATGAAATGATTTTTTAAAACATTTAAGAACGACACAAAATATAATTTGATCTGTGCACATGTTTGTTCCTTCATTAAATGAACTCAGCAAGAGTTGAAAGATATGCCAGACAAGCACCTGTTATACAATTCACCTTAGTTTGCACATAGTTCAAAATTTGTAGGTCCTCATATGGGGACTCCCTGCTTCCAGTGAAAGCTCAGGAATTCCACCTTGAACTGTTTTCCTTCCAAAAAGCTCCTTTTTAGTTACTTCTTTGTTTTAAGTTCTGTTCCAGAACACTGGGGTTTCTCCAAGTCTAACCATTAATCAATGAGACATTGGTGCGCCCTTTTCCAGTACTTCTATCCGGCCTTCTGATAAACTCTCTAGATGAGATATACTGCATCAAAACCGGTGGCTTGGGGCTTCCCTGGTGGTGCAGTGGTTGAGAGTATGCCTGCTGATGCAGAGGACATGGGTTCGAGCCCTGGTCTGGGAGGATCCCACATGCTGTGGAGCAACTAGGCCCATGAGCCACAACTACTGAGCCTGCCTGTCTGGAGCCTGTGCTCCGCAACAAGGGAGGCCATGATAGTGAGAGGCCCGCGCACCGTGATGCAGAGTGGCCCCCGCTTGCTGCAACTGGAGAAAGCCCTTGCACAGAAACGAAGACCCAACGCAGCCAAAAATAATTAATTAATTAATTAATTAATGAAAAATGAATATCTGCTTATAAAAAAAAAACAGTGGCTCAAAAAGGGCTTTGAGAAGTGTCTCAGAGACCTCTGTCCTTTCGGAAGTCTCTCTCCACCTATCTCTCCACTGAAGATGGATCTAAAAATAAAAAATCCTGAGTTCTGGTACAGTCTCCATGGCCAGGTCCCAGGGCTGCTGGACTGGGACATAGGAAATGAGTTCTTCCTGCCTTGCACCACAGACCAGTGCCCCTTAGCTGAGCAGGACCCTGACAAATACAGACTCAGAGTAATGGAGACCGTAAAATTACCTCAAGATAGGAGACCCAGTCCTGAAAAAGATAGTCCTAACTCTGAACCCAACCTGTGGATGTGGGTGAATCCCAACATTTTGTGCCCCCTTGGCAGCCAGGAGGCCCCAAAGCCCAGTAAGAAAAAGGATCTGGCAAGCATACATCCTTCCCCTCAGCTACTCCCAAAGGATGAAGTGTCTAACTGCTCAGAGACCACAGTGATGGAGTCCCTGCCATCTTCCTGCAGCAAGCAGTCTCCCCCACAGAAGAAGTTCACCTCTTCCCCCAGTGACTGGGAGCTCACAGAAGAGGAGACTGAGGAACAAGGTAACAACACCTCTGTGGCCCTCCAATCCCCAAACAAAGGGGAGTGCTTCCAGAGCCAGAAGCTATGGCAAGGCGACATCCAGGAGAGGAAGTCCTGGCCCCAGCCGCCCCTCAGTTGCAGTCAACTAATTGCTCTGGCACTAAGAAACGGCCCCCCATGTGGCCTCCATGTGCAAGAGATCTACAGTTTCATCCAACAGCATTTCCCCTTTTTCTGGACAGCTCCAGGTAGCTGGAAGAACAACATCCGCCGCAACCTCTGCTTCCTGGGCAGATTTGAGAAGGCGCCAGTGCATGGGACAAAGGCAAGGACAAGGTCTGTACTCTGGAGGCTTACTGAGGAGGGACACTGCCACTTTCAGAAGAAGACTCGTGCCTTAGCCTCCTTTAGGAGGGAGAGCATTCAACAGTGCATGAGCCAGCCAGATATGATGACCTCCCTCTTTGACCTTTGAACAACCACTGCCCCATTTCTGGAACACTGCCATCCTTACTGTGCCTACCTTTGCCTTGATTGGCCCTCATTAATCCCTAAGCTTACCCCACCTGCTAGGTGCCAAGCCTGTATTTAACTACTGCTAGAAGGATGGTATTAAATAAAGTGAGAGGTGGATACAGAGGAGGCAAAAGCATGGAAATTTGCATAAGGGCAGTGGCAGTTGTTCTGCATTTTGAGCACAGGTAGGAAATCCTAGGAACAACGGCATGGAAGTTAAGGAGGGAAGGACATATTTAATGAAAAAAAGAATTCTGTTTACTGGAGAGTATGCTGACCCATGAAAGCAAATGGTGAAGTATAAAGCCTCAAATGCAGGATGGATCTAGGCCTTCGAGAGTCTCAAATGCCATGCGATGATGTATATGCTTAAAGAGAACTGGGTATGATGTTCAAAGCCTAAAGAGTCAAATGTCCCCCTTCTACCATTCATCAGCTATATCACCTTTTTGGTGACCCATTTTACCCTTCAGGGCCTTACTTTGCTCTTTCTGATCCTGGACTTCTCAGGCTTGTTCTGTTGCCATCCAACTCCAGTACTGACAAATAATTCCAAGCAGCTACTTTTAGTTTGGATATTGAAAGCCTTTGAATTGAGCCTGTATTTACCCCAAGCCTTTTGATGACAAAACTTTGCTTTCCATTCTTTCAGTTATCAAACCTTTATTGAAGAAATATCAGGGTGTCAAGGTCCATCTTAGGTGCTGAGTTTAGTGGGAGACAGACATATAAACAGATATTTGTAATATAAATGTAATGAAATAGTTGTACAAGGTTGCCATGAAAATGGGGAGATATTTTTTTCCTAGGAAAGGCATTGTAAAGGAAATACCTTTTGAGCTAGTTTTGAAGAATAAATAAGGATTTGGTGGGCATATAAACTAGAGAAAAGACATTACAGAAGCAACAGTGTGAACAAAGAAAATGCAGTGTTTGGGGGAATGGTAGAAAGTTCAATGCGGCTTAGTTATGTTAGAGACAAGAGTCACGAGAAAGGTAAGCAAGAGGTCTTTCCTGTACTACTTAGATGTTTGACTTTGTCTTGTGGGTTATTAGGAACTAGGAGGTATAAGTGGTGTTTACTAAAAATAAAAACAAGCAATAATAAGCATTTCAGCATTTGGCTTTCTAACTTCAAAATTCTTTTTAACATCTTTTCCATACAAGTAGTTTACTTTATCAGATTTAAGCATTGCTTTCTGCCTTTTATGTTATTATATCGTTAAAGAAATATCCAGGAGAAAATATATTAGATTTTTAAGTATGCATTTAGTTGCAAAACCTTCAATAATGGAGGTACAAAAATGCCTGTAAAATACAAAAGCAATAAATTCAATAGAGTTGTAAATCAGTTGAAAAGCTTACATTTTTTGTAATGGTATATTATAGCTCATACAAAACTGTATATTAAGGTTGAGTTGCAAAATCAACGTTTAAACAGTATTCTTTGAAAAAATAATTGTAGATGCTGTTTTTGTAACATTAGGCAAACAAAGTTAACAGAATATCTTGGAATTAATAAAATATTCTGGCTATAAGTATTCAACATTTGCTTCTCTTTTTTATTCAAAATTAACACATAAGTTAAAGAGCCCATTGTGAAATTAACAAAACAAATTTTATCACAAACTACATTTCTAATAATGTAATATGTCTGTTCTTTAATTTTTCCAACACAGACTTGTATTTTCAGAACTGAACCTGAATTTTCTCCTGCAACTTTGCACCTTTAAGCTTTGAAACCCTCTATTCCATTTTTCCTGAACCTTCTTTCTGCTCTAGTAGGAAAACGCAGTGGCTGGGCATGACACTTCACTTCTTCAGTTATCTCAGATGATTCAGATGAAGGCAGATCTTTCTTTGGAAGAATTTCTTGCTCTTGCTTTTCCTCTTCACCACTATCATGGTACTTAAAGTGACTTCTTCATAGTTACTGCTCTCCAGAGGTCATCCTTGTTCACTGATGCCAGCAGCAGTGCTTGCACTGTTGTAACTATTCTTTCCCTTGGGAGTCTTCAAAATCAGTTTTGGGGAAGTGGGGCGATGTTCACCACTCACCACATAAATGAAAGCTTTGTAAATGTCAGTAGGTGCTTTGGTATTTGTCAGACCTGGTATATAGTTAATACAGATGTTTTTTTCCCTTATGCTTGCTTGCCACTGCCTTCTCATTGAATTTGTAAGTGATATTTTTTCCTGTATTTATTTGGACCCAAACTTTCAGGTTGAGCAGAATGAGAAAAATACATGGATGGCACATCTAAGCTAGTGTCATCATCCATTGATCCTGCAGCCTACATTTGTAGCCTCAATTGAAGAACTGTCTGAATAAGAAAGTCGGTTATTTTACATAACGTCTACATGCCTCTTTTCTCTGCCTTTCTCCTTTGAAGAGATTTCATCCTCTTCTTCATCTTTAAACACAGTATGAGAATTTCTATCAAACTTAGCTATCAAATCTTCCTTTCTCTAATTCTTCAAGAACCCACGGTTCTTCTGTATCAGTAGGCAAACTGCCTTTTAACTGTTATCCCTTCTGCTAAATATGCTTCAAAATTATGTACTTGATTTGGGGGGGTCAGTTTGAAGGACACTAGTAATCACTTTTCTCCAACTTCTGTGTCACTTTTAGAATCCTTTTTGGGAAAAGGCTTCAACTGCTTGTGGCCAATTTCAGGAAACTCTTCTGTCCTTACATCTTTGAAACAGAAATTCATATTTTCTTGAAATAATATAATACTTGCCTAACATGTTCTTTTTCTTTCCTGATACTAAATCAAGCAAATAGCTTGCTTTGTAGAGCACTTATAAGTTATCTAAAAGTGCAAGTTACTTCACTAGCACAGACACATCTTCCTGCCATGAAGGCAGGAGGGCCAAATGGTACCATAGCATTGTAAAAACAGTCTAAATATGGGATCTTTTTTGAAAGGCATCAAAATTACCTAATAGGACATTCTGCCAAAGCTGGATGCTTTCTGCGGATATGAGGCGTTCGCTTCCCAAATCTTTGAATACTGACTCCACTGGTAAAGTGACAGAGGCGGCAGAGACAGCTACAGGGACCAAAAGGCTGATGGCAGCAGGTTCCAGAGACGGGGTCAGGAATGACAACATGGTGGGATTCAGGTTCAGCAACAACATGACGGGGTCAGGGTAGGGGAAGCCATGCAGGGTTCAAGAGGGGTGGTAGGGACAGAGAGGGGTTCAGTGTGGGCAAGGCCAAATTCGGGCTCGAAGGTTCCAGCTTCCTAGTCCTTGGCAGCGATGGGGGTAGTTTTGCTGGTCTTGAGCTGGGTTTCTTTAGCAAGGACTGAAGGAAGAGGGTGAGGAGGGGCTGCTCAGCCACGCATGCGGTGGAGCCTGGGGCAGTGGCAGCAGCCAACTAAAGCTTTCTGGAAGAAGGCTTGGATGACCCCCCTCGTCCCAGAACCAATGGCAGCAGTCGGCACCTGGAAGGAGGCTGAGGCGACTTCTGCGCGTTTCTAGTTGTTGAATTTAATACTGGCAATAACCGTAGCGCCACTGTCACTGTTGACAGTACTGCTAAGGTCACACTGTACACTCACAGAGGAGCTTTTGAAAATAGGGGATAACAAATGTGCATTTAAAACTTGGAACTCAGTTCATCAGCCTCCCTGCCCCCATGTTGTCACAGCTCCCAGCTTCACTAGGCTCTGTGATTATAAAAACAAAAAGCAAATGGACACACCCACTTTAGGATGAGGAGCTCTCAAATGACCAAATAAATCATGGGATCAGTTGTTCCCACACCCAAGTCGAGGGGAAATCATTCACAGAAACACTGAGAAACGGAACAGGGTTAATGCCCTTAAAGAGATTAGTCTGGTAGGGACACAGCTGGGTGCATGATGGAGAGGAGCACATAAAGGGCCTAGACTTGGTCAACTTCGCACATTATTTTACTACCACAAACAACTTATTTCATACCTTCTTTCTCCTCAACTGTAAAATAGAAATAATATTGGCTTTAAGGATGGTTATAAAATTCAAGGGAGAATCTATGTGGAAAGCGCCTGCTGTATATAATAGGTACTATGTATTTATTCTCTCACCATTTACAACTATTTTTAACATCTTTATTGGAGTATAATTGCTTTACAATGGTGTGCTAGTTTCTACTGTGTAACGAAGTGAATCAGTTATACATATACATATGTTCCCATATCTCTTCCCTCTTGCATCTCCCTCCCTCTCACCCTCCCTATCCCACCCCTCTAGGTGGTCACAAAGCACCAAGCTGATCTCCCTGTGCTATGTGGCTGCTTCTCACTAGCAATTTATTTTACGTATAGTAGTGTATATATGTCCCTGCCACTCACTCACTTTGTCACAGCTTACCGTACCCCCTCCCCATATCCTCAAGTCCATTCTCTAGTAGGTCTGTGTCTTTATTCCCATCTTGCCGCTAGGTTCTTCATGACTTTTTTTTTCTTAGATTCCATATATATATGTGTCAGCATACGATATTTCCGTTTCTCTTTCTGACTTACTTCACTCTGTATGAGAGACTCTAGGTCCATCCACCTCACTACAAATAACTCAATTTCGTTTCAACTTATGTCTGAGTAATATTCCATTGTATATATGTGCCACATCTTCTTTATCCGTTCATCCATAAATGGACACTTAGGTTGCTTCCATGTCCTGGCTATTGTAAATAGAGCTGTTATGAACATTTTGGTACAGGACTCTTTGGGAATTATCGTTTTCTCAGGGTATATGCCCAGCAGTGGGATTGCTGGGTCGTATGGTAGTTCTATTTGTAGTTTTTTTAAGGAACCTCCATACTGTTTTCCATAGTAGCTGTATCAATTTACGTTCCCACCAACAATGCAAGAGTGTACCCTTTTCTCCGCACCCTCTCCAGCATTTATTTTTTCTAGATTTCTTGACGATGGCCATTCTGACTGGTGTGAGGTGATATCTTATTGGGCTTTTGATTTACATTTCTCTAATGATTAGTGATGTTGAGCATTCTTTCATGTGTTTGTGGGCAATCTTTATATCTTCTTTGGAGAAATGTCTATTTAGGTATTCCACCCATTTTTGGATTGTGTTATTTATTTATTTTTATGATATTGAGCTGCATGAGCTGCTTATAAATTTTGGAGATTAATCCTTTGTCAGTTTCTTCATTGGCAAATATTTTCTCCCACACTGAGGGTTGTTTTTTGGTCTTGTTTATGGTTTCCTTTGCTGTGCAAAAGTTTTAAGTTTCATTAGGTACCATTTGTTTATTTTTGCTTTTATTTCCATTTCTCTAGGAGGTGGGTCAAAAAGGATCTTGCTGTGATTTATGTCATAGAGTGTTCTGCCTATGTTTTCCTCTAAGAGTTTGATAGTTTCTGGCCTTACATTTAGGTCTTTAATCCATTTTGAGCTTATTTTTGTGTATGGTGTTAGGGAGTGTTCTAATTTCGTACTTTTACATGTACCTATCCAGTTTTCCCAGCACCACTTATTGAAGAGGATGCCTTTTCTCCATTGTATATTCTTGGCTCCTTTATCAAAGATAAGGTGACAATATGTGTGTGAGTATATCTCTGGGCTTTCCATCCTGTTCCATTGATCTATATTTCTGTTTTTGTTCCACTACCATACTGTCTTGAGTAATGTATCTTTGTAGTATACTCTGAAGTCAGGGAGCCTGATTCCTCTGGCTCCGTTTTTCGTTCTCAAGATTGCTTTGGCTCTTCGGAGTCTTCTGTGTTTCCGTACAAATTGTGAATTTTTTTGTTCTAGTTCTGTGAAAAATGCCAGTGGTAGTTTGATAGGGATTGCATTGAATCTGTAGATTGCTTTGGGTAGTAGAGTCATCTTCGCAATGTTAATTCTTCCAAGCCAAGAATATGGTATATCTCTCCATCTATTTGTATCATCTTTAATTCCTTTCATCAGTGTCTTATAATTTTCTGCATACGGGTCTTTTGTCTCCTTAGGTAGGTTTATTCCTACATATTTTATTATTTTTGTTGCAGTGGTAAATGGGAGAGTTTCCTTAATTTCGGTTTCAGATTTTTCATCATTAGTGTATACGAATGCCAGAGATTTCTGTGCATTAATTTTGTATCCTGCTACTTTACCAGAATCATTGATTAGCTCCAGTGGTTTTCTGGTAGCATCTTTACTATTCTCTATATAAAGTATCATGTCATCTGCAGACAGTGACAGCTTTACTTCTTGTCTTCCAATTTGGATTCCTTTTATTTCTTTTTCTTCTCTGATTGCTGTGGCTAAAACTTCCAAAGCTATGTTGAATAATAGTGGTGACAGTGGGCAACCTTTTCTTCTTCCTGACCTTAGTGGAAATGGTTTCAGTTTTTCACCACTGAGAATGATGTTTGCTGTTGGGTTGTCATATATGGCCTTTATTATGTTGAGGAAAGTTCCCTCTATGTGTATTTTCTGCAGGGTTTTTATCATAAATGGGTATTGAATTTTGTTGAAAGCTTTCTCTGCATCAGCTGAGATGATCATATTGTTTTTCTCCTTCAGTTGTTAATATGGTGTATCACACTGATTGATTCATGTATACTGAAGAATCTTTGCATTCTTGTGAAAAACCCCACTTGATCATGGTGTATGATCCTTTAAATGTGCTGTTGGATTCTGTTTGCTAGTATTTTATAGAGGAATTTTGCATCTATATTCATCAGTGATATTGGCCTGTAGTTTTCTTTCTTTGTGACGTCTTTGTCTGGTCTTGGTATCAGGGTGATGGTGGCCTCAAACAATGAGTTTGGGAGTGTTCCTCCCTCTGCTATATTTTGGAAGAGTTTGAGAAGGATAGGTGTTAGCTCTTCTCTAAATGTGTGATAGAATTCACTTGTGAAGCCACTAATCCTGGGCTTTGGTTTTTTGCAAGAATTTTAATTACAGTTCAATTTCTGTTCTTGCGACTGGTCTGTTCATATTTTCCATTTCTTCCTGGTTCAGTCACAGCCAGTGGTGCATTTCTAAGAATTTGTCCATTTCTTCCAGGTTTTCCATTTTATTGGCATAGAGTTGCTTGTAGTAATCTCTCATAATCATTTGTATTTCTGCAGTGTCAGTTGTTACTTCTCGTTTTTCATTTCTAATTCTATTGATTTGAGTCTTCTCCCTTTTTTTCTTGATGAGTCTGGCTGATGGTTTATCAATTTATTTTATCTTCTCAAACAACCAGCTTTTAGTTTTATTGATCTTTGCTCTCATTTCTTTTTCATTTATTTCTGAGCTGATCTTTATGATTTCTTTCCTTCTGCTAACTTTGGGGTTTTGTTGTTCTTCTTTCTTTAATTGCTATAGGTGCAATGTTAGGTTGTTTATTTGAGTTGTTTTCTGTTCCTTAAAGTAAGATTGTATTGCTATAAACTTCCCTCTTAGAACTACTTTTGCTGCATCCCATAGATTTTGGATCGTCGTGTCTCCATTGTCATTTGTTTCTAGGTAGTTTTTGATTTCCTCTTTGATTTCTTCAATTTCCTCTTTGATTTCTTTCTCTTGGTTATTTAGTAATGTATTGTTTAACCTTCATGTATTTGTAGTTTTTACAGATTTTTTCTTGTTATTGATATCTAGTCTTATAGAGTTTTGGTCGGAAAAGACAGTTGATACGATTTCAATTTTCTGAAATTTACCAAGGCTTGTTTTGTGACCCAAGATATGACCTATCCTGGAGAATGTTCCATGAGCACTTGAAAAGAATGTGTGTTCCGTTGTTTTTGGATGGAATGTCCTATAAATATCAATTAAGTCCATCTTGTTTAATGTATCATTTAAAGCTTGTGTTTTCTTATTTATTTTCATTTTGAATGATCTCTCCATTGATGAAAGTGGGGTGTTAAAATCCCCTACTATGAATGTGTTATGGTTGATTTCCCCTTTTATGGCTGTTAGAATTTGCCTTATGTATTGAGGTGCTTCTATGTTGGGTGCATAAATATTTACAATTTTATATCTTCTTCTTGGATGGATCCCTTGATCATTATGCAGTGTATGTCTTTGTCTCTTGGAATAGCATTTATTTTAGAGTCTGTTTTGTCTGATATGAGAATTGCTACTCCTGCTTTCTTTTGATTTCCATTTGGATGGAATATCATTTTCCAACCCCTCACTTTCAGTCTGTATGTGTCCCTAGGTCTGAATTGTGGTCTCTTGTAGACAGCATATATAAGGGTCTTATTTTTGTTTCCATTCGGTGAGTCTGTGTCTTTTGGTGGGAGCGTTTAGTCCATTTACATTTAAGGTAATTATCGATATGTATGTTCCTGTTCCCATATTCTTAATTGTTTTCTGTTTGTTATTGTATGTCTTTTCCTTTTCTTGTGTTTCCTGACTAGAGAAGTTCCTTTAGCATTTGTTGTAAAGCTGGTTTTGAGGTGCTGAACTCTCTCAGCTTTTGCTTGTCTGTAAAGCTTTTAATTTCTCCATCGAATCTGAATGAGATCCTTGGTGGGTAGAGTAATCTTGGTTGTAGCTTTTACTCCATCATCACTTTAAATGTGTCCTGCCACTCCCTTCTGGCTTGCAGAGTTTCTGCTCAAAGATGAGCTGTTAACCTTTTCAGGATTCCCTTGTGTGCTATTTGTTTTATTTCCCTTGCTGCCCTTAATATGTTTTCTTTGTATTTAATTTTTGATAGTTTGTTTAATATGTGTCTTGGCACGTTTCTCCTTGGATTTATCCTGTATGGGGCTCTCTGTGCTTCCTGGACTTTATTAACTATTTCCTTTCACATATTAGGGAACTTTTCAACTATAATCTTTCCAAATATTTTCTCAGTCCCTTTCTTTTTCTCTTCTCCTTCTGGAACCCCTATAATTCGAATGTTCGTGCATTTAATGTTGTCCCAGATGACTGCAAGACTATCCTACATTCTTTTTATTCTTTTTTCTTTATTCTTCTCTGCAGGAGTTGTTTCCACTATTTTATCTTCCAGGTCACTTATCTGTTCCTCTGCTTCAGTTATTCTGCTGTTCATCCCTTCTAGAGAAGATTTAACTTCATTTATTGTGTTGTTCATCATTGTTTGTTTGCTCTTTATTTCTTCTAGGTCCTTGTTAAACGTTTCTTGTATTTTCTCTATTCTATTTCCGAAATTTTGGAGCATCTTTGGTATCATTATTATTAATTCTTTTTCAGGTAGACTGCTTATTTCCTCTTCTTTTTTTAGGTCTGGTTGGTTTTTACCTTGCTCCTTCATCTACTGTGTGTTTTCTGTCTTCTCATTTTGCTTAACTTACTGTGTTTGGTGTCTCCTTTTCTCAGTCTGCAGGTTTGTAGTTCCCGTTATTTTTTGTGTCTGTCCCCAGTGGCTAAGGTTGTTTCATTGGGCTGTGTAGGCTTCCCGGTGGAGGGGACTAGTGCCTGTGTTCTGCTGGATGAGTCTGTATCTTGTCTTTCTGTTGGGCAGGTCCATGTCTGGTGGTGTGTTTTGGGATGTCTGTGGCCTTATTATGATTTTAGGCAGCCTCTCTTCTAATGGGTGGGGTTGTGTTCCTGTCTTGTTAGTTGTTTGGCATAGGGTGTCCAGCACTGTAGCTTGCTTGTCATTGAGTGAAGCTGTGTCTTGGCGTTAAGATGGAGATCTCTGGGAGATTTTTGCCATTTGATATCACATGGAGCCAGCAGGTCTCTTGTGGACCAGTGTCCTGAAGTTAGCTCTCCCATCTCAGAGGCACAGCACTGACTCCTGGCTGCAGCACCAAGACCTTTCACCCACACGGCCCAGAAGAAAGGTGAGAAAAAATAGAACGAAGGAAAGAAAGATGATAAATAAAATAAAATAAGGTAAAATAAAATAAAATTAAGTTATTAAAATAAAAATAATTATTAAGAAAAAGTTATCAAAAATTAAAAAAAAACGGACGAACAGACCTCTAGGACAAATGGTGAAAGCAAAGCTATACAGACAAAATCTCACACAGAAGCATACACATACACACTCACAAAAAGAGAAAAAGAGGAAAAAATAATATATCTTTGCTCCCAAAGTCCACCTCCTCAATTTGGGATGATTCATTGTGTATTCAGGTATTCCACAGATGCTGGGTATATCTAGTTGACTATGGAGAGTTAATCCACTGCTCCTGAGGCTGATGGGAGAGATTTCTCTTTCTCTTCTTTGTTCGAACAGCTCCCGGGGTTCGGCTTTTGATTTGGCCCCACCTCTGCATGTAGGTCGCCTGAGGGCGTCTGTTCTTTGCTCAGACAGGATGGGGTTAAAGGATCAGCTGATTCGTGGGCTCTGGCTCACTCAGGCCGGGGGGAGGGAAGGGTATGGATGCGGCATGAGCCTGCATTGGCAGAGGCTGGCATGACGTTGCACCAGCCTGAGGAGCGCCATGTGTTCTCCCGGGGAAGTTGTCCGTGTATCACGGGACCCTGACAGTGGCGGGCTGCACAAGCTCCTGGGAGGGGAGTTGTGGGTAGTGACCTCTGCTCACACACAGGTTTCTTGGTGGCTGCAGCAGCAGTCCCAGCATCCCATGCCCGTCTCCGGTGTCCGCGCCTTTAGCCGCAGCTCGTGCCCCTCTCTGGAGCTCCTTTAAGCAGCACCCTTAATCCCCTCTCCTTGTGCACCAGGAAACAAAGAGGCAAGAAAAATACTCTTGCCTCTTTGGCAGGCCAGACTTTTTCTCGGACTCCCTCCTGGCTAGCTGTTGCACACTAGCCCCCTTCACGCCGCCAACACCTGTCCTCTCCCTGTGATCTGACCAAAGCCCGAGCCTCAGCTCCCAGCCCCCACCCACCCCGGCGGGTGAGCAGACAAGCCTCTTGGGCTGGTGAGTTCTGGTTGGCACCGATCATCTGTGTGGGAATCTCTCCGCTTTGCCCTCTGCACCCCTGTTGCTGCTCTCTTGTCCGTGGCTCCAAAGCTTCCCCCCTCCACCACCTGCAGCCTCTGCTGGCAAAGGGACTTTCTAGTGTGTGGAAACATTTCCTCCTTCACAGCTTCCTCCCACTGGTGCAGGTCCCGTCCCTATTCTTTGTCTCTGTTTTTTTTTTCCTTTTCTCTTTTGTCCTACCCAGGTACGTGGGGAGTTTCTTGCCTTTTGGGAGGTCTGAGGTCTTCTGCCAGCTTTCAGTAGGTGTTCCGTAGGAGCAGTTCCACCTCTAGATGTATTTCTGATGTATCTGTGGGAAGGAAGGTGATCTACGCGTCTTACTCTTCCACCATCTTGAAGCTGCCCCTCTCGCCATTTAGAATTAATTGCATTACAGAAGACTAATTACTCTGGGCTAGAGGTCAAACACTGCCACCAGTTGGCTTTTCTCTCTTTGGGTTTTTGGGAATGAAAAAGTAAAAATTAACAAACAGAAACCTTATTTGAAAGAGAGTTGAGAAGCCAGAAGGGGGAGCTCTCATACCCTAGGACCAAAACAGAGCCCAACAGGAAGAAGAAACACTTCCTCTTCTTCCCTGGCAAGAGCTCAGCCAATGAGAGACTCACGAGTTGGCCAATGAAAAGCCACTATATGTTGAACTCTTAATTCCTCCATTGAACTCTGTGTTTACTATAGCCCTCCTAACTTCCGTTTTCCCTCTTTAAAAGAGTTGTCCTCCCCTTGTTGAGGGAAGTTGCATGTGGCTCACGATGGTTGCAGACCCTGAACTTCAATTCTTTGCTGATCCCAAATAAAACAAATTTTGCTGTAGAAATACATGTTAGCCTAATTGTTTTAGGTCAACATTTTGGTGGTCCATACGGGGATTCGGAAAAGACTCCCAATGACTCCAATACTGGTGAGCAAACAGGTACAATACCAACATTGAGCCCATTGCTGCTCACTGCTTCTCTCCTTGACCCTGGGGTTTAAGGATAAGTCTTTCTCCTAGATCCAAGTTTCTGCCTTTTTTGAATTTTGAAGCTCTCACGGTTTTATTTAGGATCTATTTAAAAGTTTCATCCTTTCTGGTTAAGGACTTGTTCTGTATGTGAGTACTCATTTGGCACTTCAGCCTGATTTTTCTTTTCTTTCTTTTTTTTTTTTTGAAATCAGGCTATTCCACTGGTGGTTCCCAAGGGGGAGGGGGTTGGGAGAGGGGTGGAGTGGGAGGTTGGGGTTAGCAGATATAAGCTTTATATATAGAATGGATAAACAACAAGGTCCTACTGTATAGCACAGAGAACTGTATTCAATATCCTATGATTGATCATAATGGGAAAAAATATATAAAATAATATATATATATATAACTGAATTAGTTTGCTGTACAGCAGAAATTAACTCAACATTGTAAATCAACTATACTTCAATAAAAAAATATTGATTAAAGAAAAGGTTATTCCAACTGGAACTATGCTAGCCATTGACCTGATTTGTTTTGGAACAGGGGATGGTCCTCCTGGAAATGACTAGCCTTTACCTCATTCCTTTTGGAATAGAGACTTTTCTACTGTAACTGCACTGTTAAGCCTTCAGTCTGACTCTTCCAAAATTGGGCTGTTCCATTTCAGCTCTGCTGTGTAACCTTTGGCCTGACTCCTTGGGGACTAGACTGTTCCCTTAGAACTAGCTGGTATTAGGCCTGCGTGCTGTTTCAGCTGTTTAAGCTGTTTGAGATACTTTAGCTGTTTGAGTTCCAACCTGTTCAAGCTGCTTGATCTGTTTAGACTGCTGAAAATTATGCTTTTACTCGACAACAAAGAAAAACTTGTGAGAAATGAGATCCCAGTTATCTAAATATTTTGAGGGTGCTCCCCCTTTACAGGGACGCTGGCTGATTTTACGTTTAAAACCATAGTCCTTTCTCATGCACATTTATAATTAAATGGACAGACCTAACCAAAAGAAATTTAGAACATCAAAAGCCATTATGGGGGGGCTTCCCTGGTGGCGCAGTGGTTGAGAGTCCGCCTGCTGACGCAGGGGACACGGGTTCATGCCCCAGTCCGGGAGGATCCCACATACCACGGAGCGGCTGGGCCCGTGAGCCATGGCCGCCAAGCCTGCGCGTCCGGAGCCTGTGCTCCGCAGCGGGAGAGGCCACAGCAGGGAGAGGCCCGTGTACCGCAAAAAAAAAAAACAAAAACAAAAACAAAAAACGCCATTATGGGGAGCTTTTGAAATCCCCAAACTTACTTTCCTTAAAATTGAATTGGACAACCATAGCTCTAAAATTTCCAAAATTGAATAGTATGCATATTTCATTGGTATTTTGAGGCTTCCAAACATTATCAGGAGCCAAAACGTGCCTCTGAAAAATGAGGTTTTAAGATTAACTGAGGCAAATAAATGGTTAAAGAAAGATAAGGTGACTTCCAAAGCTTCGTGCTCCTCCTCCCCAGCTCCTTTGTCTCATGCTCCAACTCTGGCTCCATCTTCATCCTCTCCCCCAGCTGCTCATGCTCAGGCCCTGCCTCCTTTCTTTCTATATCACCAGTACTTCCTCTATGCTCTTAGTTCCCTCATGCTAGTTCTCTCACCAAATTTTCCTCTTTCCCTGAAACTCTCCCCCCACCTACACTTTTTCTCTGAAAAAATCATAACTTGTCTCTTTAAAATTAAGCATTCTGAGGACACTGGAGCTAAATCCTTAATTTCTTTCTTTTTTTTTTTGCGGTACACAGGGCCCCCACTGCTGTGGCCTCTCCCATCGCGGAGCATAGGCTCTGGACGCGCAGGCTCAGCGGCCACGGCCCATGGGCCCAGCCGCTCCATGACATGTGGGATCCTCCCGGACTGGGGCACGAACCCGTGTCCTCTTCATTGGCAGGCAGACTCCCAACCAATGCACCACCAGGGAAGCCCCTAAATCCTTAATTTCTTATATTCCATGGACTAAAGCTGAACTGAAAAGATGCTCTCAAGTAACCAAAGATCCTCACAGATTTGCTGAGGAATTTAATATAGTCACTCAAACTTATCAACCTGGTTTCTCTGACTTACATCAGCTAGTTCATATGCTTGTTAGGGAAGGCCAGGCCCAGCATTGGATGAAAACCCCTAATTGCAAATTTCCTGAAAGGCCTCTAGGATTACAACTGGAGACAGGACTTGGGCAATCACTAGGAGACTTCATTGGGCCATACCTAGGGCTTCTCCAAGGCCTATTGATTGGAACAAAATTCCAGGTTTCCACACAAAAATCTGTTTGTGACTATTACAATTGACTTCAGATTGTTTTTAAAGGAAAGTCTGGTCTTCCTTCAGATGTTGATTCAATCTTTTAACTCTATGTTTATTAATGTGCTAAAATGGATCTTTCCCATCTAGTGTAAAAGGACCAGGATGGAATAGGAAACTATGTCCACTCCAGATTTAGTTAATCTTGCAAACCAGCTCTATTGTACTCTAGATGTGTCATGTAAAGGAAGACAGCCAAAATTCTTACTCCTCAGATCCATCAAATGAAGGCTCCCAAACAAACCAAAATCCATCCAAGTTTCTGTATTATTGCAAAGAGCCAAGGCATTGGAAAACAGATTGCTAAAAATGTAAGTACTTTAGGCACATTCAGCCTCTAACCAGCTTTCCAACATCCTCCTAATTCTCAATGATGGGACACTGAGGCACTACAGGACCTCTTCCCAATCTTCCCTCCTCAACAACTTGGAGAAATATTTCTCCAGTTTGTGGATAAATCTCTTCCAGTCCTAACTGACACTGAAGCCACACTTTCAGTGTTCAGCCCACTAACATAAAGCAGCCCCTGCTTCACCTCCATCCATTTATTAGGCCAAGATTTCCTAGAGAAGTAACATGGCAGAATTTCCTTCTCCTGAAAGGGAGAAATAATTCTAGAATTTGACAGTAGTCATCAAAGCAGCCAACCAGGTGAATCAAAATGTTCTTTGAGGGAGAGGGGGAAGATGGCGGAAGAGTAAGACACAGAAATCACCTTCCTCAGCACAGATATATCAGAAAAAACATCTACACGTGGAACAACTCCTACAGAACACATACTGAACACTGGCAGAAGACCTCAGACCTCCCAAAAGGCAAGAAACTCCCCACGTACCTGGGTAGGGCAAAAGAAAAAAGAATAAACAGAGACAAAAAAAAATAGGGATGGGACCTTCACTAGAGGGAGGGAGCTGTGAAGGAGGAAAGGTTTCCACACACTAGGAAGCCCCTTTGGGGGAGGAGACTGTGGGTGGGGGAGGGGGAAGCTTCGGAGGCGCGGAGGAGAGCATAGCAACAGGGGAGCGGAGGGCAAAGCGGAGACATTCCTGCACAGAGGATCGGTGCCGACCAGCACTCACCATCCTCAGAAGCTTCTCTGCTCACCTGCCGGGGTGGGTGGGGCTGGGAGCTGAGGCTCGGGCTTCGGTCGGGTCGCAGGGAGAGGACTGGGGTTGGTGGCGTGAACACAGCCTGCAGGGGGTTAGTGCACGACGGCTGCTCGGGAAGGAGTCTGGGAAAAAGTCTGGACCTGCCAAAGAGGCAAGAGTCTTTTTCTTCCCTCTTTGTTTCCTGGTACGCAAGGAGAGGGGATTAAGAGCGCTGCTTAAGGGAGCTCCAGAGATGGGCGCAAACCGTGGCTGAAAGTGCGGATGCTTGGGGTGCTGCTGCCGCCACCAAGAAACCTGTGTGCAAGCACAGGTCACCACCCACACCTCCCCTACTGGAAGCCTGTGCAGCCCGCCACTGCCAGGGTCCCGGGAACCAGGGACGGCTTCCCCAGGATAGCGCATAGCACGCCTCGGGCTGGTGCAATGTCACGCCGTCCTCTGCCGCTGCAGGCTCGCCCCCGCACTCCAAACCCCTCCCTCCCCCAGGCCTCAGTGAGCGAGAGTCCCTGAAGCAGCCGCTTCTTTAACCCCGTCCTGTCTGAGCGAGGAACAGACGCCCTCCGGCGACCTTCACGCAGAGGCGGGGCCAAAATCCAAAGCTGAGACCCGGGAGCTGTGAGAATAAAGAAGAGTAAGGGAAATCTCTCCCAGTAGTCTCAGAAGCAGCAGGTTAAAGCTCCACAATCAACTTGATGTACCCTGCATCTGTGGAATACATGAATACACAATGAATCATCCCAAATTGAGGAGGTGGACTTTGAGAACAAGATTTATGATTTTTTCCCCTTTTCCTCTTTTTACAACGAAATATGCCAAATTGAGGAAGTGGACTTTGAGAGCAAGATTTATGATTTTTTCCTTTTCCTCTTTTTGTAAATGTGTATGTGTATGCTTCTGTGTGAGATTTTGTCTGTATAGCTTTGCTTCCACCATGTGTCGCAGGGTTCTATCTGTCCGTTTTTTTATTATTTTTGTTTCATTTTAATAACTCTATAATATTTTGTCATACTTTATTCTATTTTACTTCATCTTCTCTTTTTCTTTATTGCTTACCTTCCCTCCTTCCTCCCTCCCTCCCTCCATCCCTCCATTCTTTCTTTCTTTCCCTCTTTCTTTCTTTCCTTCTTTCTTCTTCTACTAATACTTTCTTTCTACATTTTCTCACTTTTATTCTCAGCCGGGTGGAAGAAAGGCTCTTGGTGCTGCAGCCAGGAGTTAGTGCTCTGCCTCTGAGGTGGGAGAGCCAACTTCAGGACACTGGTCCACAAGAGACCTTCCAGCTGCACATAATATCAAATGGTGAAAGTCTCCCAGAGATCTCCATCCCAACACCAGCACCCAGCTTCACTCAACGACCAGCAAGCTACAGTGCTGGACACCCTATGCCAAACAACTAGCAAGACAGGAACACAACACCACCCATTAGCAGAGAGGCTGAGTAAAATCATAATAAGGCCACAGACACTTCAAAACACACCACCAGACGTGGATCTGTCCACCAGAAAGACAAGATGGAGACTCATCCACCAGAACACAGGCACCAGTTCCCTCCAACAGGAAGACTACACAACCCACAGAAACAACCTTAGACACTGGGGACAGACACCAAAAACTACGGGAACAACGAACCTGTAGCCTGCAAAAAGGAGACCCCAAACACAGTAAGATAAGCAAATTCAGAAGACAGAAAAACACACAGCAGGTGAAGGAGCAAGATAAAAACCCACCAGACCTAACAAATGAAGAGGAAATAGGCAGTCTACCAGAAAAAGAATATAGAATAATGATAGTAAGGATGATCCAAAATTTGGAAATAGAATAGACAAAATGCAAGAAACAGTTAACAATGACATAGAAGAACTAAAGATGAATCAAGCAACGATGAGCAACACAATAAATGAAATAAAAAATACTCTAGATGGGATCAATAGCAAAATAACTGAGGCAGAAGAAAGGATAAGTGACGTGGAAGATAAAATAGTGGAAATAACTGCTGCAGAGCAGAATAAAGAAAAAAGAATTAAAAGAACTGAAGACAGTCTTAGAGAACTCTGGGAAAACATTAAGCACACCAACATTCGAATTATAGGGGTTCCAGAAGAAGAAGAGAAAAAGAAAGGGACCGAGAAAATAGTTGAAGAGATTATAGTTGAAAACATCCCTAATATGGGAAAGGAAATAGTGAATCAAGTCCAGGAGGAACAGAGAGTCCCATACAGAAAAAATCCAAGAAGAAATACGCCAAGACACATATTAATCAAACTGTCAAAACTTAAAAACAAAGAAAACATATTAAAAGCAGCAAGGGAAAAACAACAAATAACACACAAGGGAATCCCAGTCAGGTTAACAGCTGATCTTTCAGCAGAAACACTACAAGCCAGAAGGGAGTGGCAGGACATGTTTAAAGTGATGAAGGAGAAAAACCTGCAACCAAGATTACTCTACCCAGCAAGGATCTCATTCAGATTTGATGCAGAAATTAAAACCTTTACAGACAAGCAAACCAGTTTTACAACAAATGCTAAAGGAACTTCTCTAGGCAAGAAACACAACAGAAGGAAAATACCTACAATAAAGAACCCAAAACAATTACAAAATGGGAATAGGAACATACATATCAATAATTACCTTGATGTAAATGGAATAAATGCTCCCACTAAAAGACACAGACTGGCTGAATGGATACAAAAACAAGACCCATATATATGCTGTCTACAAGAGACCCACTTCAGACCTAGAGACATATACAGACTGAAAGTAAGGGAATGGAAAAAGATATTCCATGCAAATGGAAAACAAAAGAAAGCTGGAGTAGCAATTCTCATATCAGACAAAATAGACTTTAAAATAAAGACTATTAGAAGAGACAAAGAAGGACATGACATAATGATCAAGGGATTGATCCAAGAAGAAGATATAACAATTGTAAATATTTATGTACCCAACATAAGAGCACCTCAATACATAAGACAAATACTAATGGCCATAACAGGGGAAATCGACAGTAACACACTCAGAGTAGGGGACTTCAACACCCCTCTTTCACCAATGGACAGATCATCCAAAATGAAAATAAATAAGGAAACACAAGCTTTAAATGATACATTAAACAAGATGGACTTAATTGATATTTATAGGACATTCCATCCAAAAACAACAGAATACGCATTCTTCTCAAGTGCTACTGGAACATTCTTCAGGATAGATCATATCTAGGGTCACAAATCAAGCCTTCGTAATTTAAGAAAATTGGAATTGTATCAAGTATCTTTTCCGACCACAATGCTATGAGACTAGATATCAATTACATGAAAAGATCTGTAAAAAATACAAAAACATGGAGGCTAAACAATACACTACTTAATAACAAAGTGATCACTGAAGAAATCAAAGAGGAAATAAAAAAAATACCTAGAAACAAATGAAAATGGAGACACGACGACCCAAAACCTATGGGATGCAGCAAAACAGTTCTAAGAGGGAAGTTTATAGCAATACAATCCCACCTTAAGAAACAGAAAACATCTCGAGTAAACAGCCTGACTTTGCACCTAAAGCAATGGGAGAAAGAAGAACCAAAACCCCCAAAATTTAGCAGAAGGAAAGAAATCATAAAGATCAGATCAGAAATAAGTGAAAAAGAAATGAAGGAAACAATAGCAAAGATCAATAAAACTAAAACCTGGTTCTTTGAGAAGATAAACAAAATTCATAAACCATTAGCCAGACTCATCAAGAAAAAAAGGGAGAAGACTCAAATCAATAGAATTGAAAACGAAAAAGGAGAAGTAACAACTGACACTGCAGAAATACAAAAGATCATGAGAGATTACTACAGGCAACTCTGCCAATAAAATGGAAAACCTGGAAGAAATAGACAAGTTCTTAGAAATGAACAACCTGTCAAAACTGAATCAGGAAGAAATAGAAAATTGAAACAGACCAATCACAAGCACTGAAATTGAAACTGTGATTAAAAGTCTTCCAACAAACAAACAACCAGGACCAGATGGCTTCACAGGTGAATTCTATCAAACATTTAGAGAAGAGCTAACACCTATTCTTCTCAAACTCTTCGAAAATATAGTGGAGGGAGGAACACTCCCAAACTCATTCTATGAGGCCACCATCACCTTGATACCAAAACCAGGCAAGGATGTCACAAAGAAAGAAAACTACAGGCCAATATCCCTGATGAACATAGATGCAAAAATCCTCAACAAAATACTAGCAAACAGAATCCAACAGCACATTAAAAGGATCATACAACATGCTCAAGTGGGTTTTATTCCAGGAATGCAAGGATTCTTCAATATACAAAAATCAATCAACGTGATACACCATATTAACAAACTGAAGGAGAAAAACCATTTGATCATCTCAGTAGACGCAGAGAAAGCTTTTGACAAAATTCAACACCCATTTATGATAAAAACCTTGCAGAAAGTAGGCATAGATGGAACTTTCCTCAACATATTAAAGGTCATATATGACAAACCCACATCCAACATCGTCCTCAATGGTGAAAAACTGAAACCATTTCCACTAAGATCAGGAACAAGACAAAGCTGCCCACTCTCACCATTCTTATTCAACTTAGTTTTGGAAGTTTAAGTCACAGCAATACGAGAAGAAAAGGAAATAAAAGGAATTCAAATCAGAAAAGAAGAATTAAAGCTGTCACTGTTCGCAGATGACATGATACAATACATAGAGTATCCTAAAGATGCTAGCAGAAAACTACTAGACCTAATCAATGAATTTGGTAAAGTTGCAGGATACAAAATTAATGCACAGAAATCTCTGGCATTCCTGTACACTAATGATGAAAAATCTGAAAGTGAAATCAATAAAACACTCCCATTTACGATTGCAACAAAAAGAATAAAAGATCTACGAATAAACCCACCTAAGGAGACAAAAGACCTGTTTACAGAAAATTATAAGACACTGATGAAAGAAATTAAAGATGATACAAATAGATGGAGAGATATACCATGTTCCTGGATTGGAAGAATCAATATTGTGAAAATGACTCTACTACCCAAAGCAATCTACAGATTCAATGCAATCCCTATCAAACTACCTCTGGCATTTTTCACAGAAGTAGAACAAAAATTTCAAAATTTGTTTGGAAAAACAAAAGACCCTGAATAGCCAAACAATCTTGAGTACGAAAAATGGAGCTGGAGGAATCAGGCTCCCTGACTTCTGACTATACTACAAAGCTACAGTAATCAAGACAGTATGGTTCTGGCACAAAAATAGAAAGATAGATCAGTGGAACAGGATAGAAAGCCCAGAGATAAACCCACGCACATATGGTCACCTTATCTTTGATAAAGTAGGCAGGAATGTACAGTGGAGAAAGGACAGCCTCTTCAATAAGTGGTGCTGGGAAAACTGGACAGGTACATGTAAAAGTATGAGATTAGATCACTCCGTAACACCATACACAAAAATAAGCTCAAAATGGATTAAAGACCTCAATGTTAGGCCAGAAACTATCAAACTCTTAGAGGAAAACATAGGCAGAACACTCTATGACATAAATCACAGCAAGATCCTCTTTGACCCACATCCTAGATAAATGGAAATAAAAACAAAAATAAACAAATGGGACCTAATGAAACTTAAAAGCTTTTGCACAGCAAAGGAAACCATAAACAAGACCAAAAGACAACCCTCAGAATGGGAGAAAATATTTGCAAATGAAACAACTGACAAAGGATTAATCTCCAAAATTTATAACAGCTCATGCAGCTTAATAGCATAAAAACAAACAATCCAATCCAAAAATTGGCAGAAGGCCTAAATAGACATTTCTCCAAAGAAGATATACAGACTGCCAACAAACACATGAAAGAATGCTCAACATCATTAATCATTAGAGAAATGCAAATCAAAACTTCAGTGAGATATCATCTCACACCAGTCAGAATGGCCATCATGAAAAAATCTAGAAACAATAAATGCTGGAGAGGGTGTGGAGAAAAGGGAACACTCTTGCACTGCTAGTGGGAATGTGAATTGGTACAGCCACTATGGAGAACAGTATGGAGGTTCCTTAGAAAACTACAAATAGAACTACCATATGACCCAGCAATCCCACTACTGGGCATATACCCTGAGAAAACCATAATTCAAAAAGAGACATGTACCAAAATGTTCATTGCAGCTCTATTTACAATTGCCCTGCGATGGAAACAACCTAAGTGTCCATCAACAGATGAATGGATAAAGAAGACGTGACCGATATAGACAATGGAGTATTACTCAGCCATAAAAAGAAACGAAATTGAACTATTTGTAATGAGGTGGATGGACCTAGAGTCTGTCATACAGAGTGAAGTAAGTCAGAAAGGGAAAGACAAATACCATATGCTAACACATATATATGGAATTTAAGAAAAAAATGTCATGAAGAATCTAGGAGTAAAACAGGAATAAAGACACAGACCTACTTGAGAATGGACTTGAGGATATGAGGAGGGGGAACGGTAAGCTGTGACAAAGCGAGATAGAGGCATGGACCAAATACACTACCAAACATAAGGTAGACAACTAGTTGGAAGCAGCCGCATAGCATAGAGTTATCAGCTCGGTGCTTTGTGACCACCTGGAGGGGTGGTATAGGGAGGGTGGGAGGGAGCGAGATACAAGAGTGAAGGGATGGGGGAACAGATGTATATGTATAACTGATTCACTTTGTTATAAAGCAGAAACCAATAGAAAAAAGATGAACTAGAAAATATAAAAAAGAACCAGCCAGAAGTGAAGAATACAACAGCTGAAATTAAAAAAAAAAAACACTAGGAGAATTAACAGCAGACTCTTTGGTGCAGAAGAACACATAAATAACCTGAAAGAAAGATTGATAGAAATCACCTAATCCGAATAGCAAAAAGAAAAATAAATTTTAAAAAATGAGAAAAGTTAATGGGACATCTGAGACAACATCAAGCATAACAACATCTGTGTAATAGGGGGTCCCAGAAGGAGAAGAGATAGAGAAAATGGTTGAAAATGTATTAGATAAATTTATGGCTGAAGGTTCCCAAACCTGAAGAAGAAATGAATATCAAGGTACAGGAGTTACAAAGAGTCCCAAACAAGATGGACACCAAGGCATATCATAATTAAAATAGCAAAAGTTAAACAGAGAATTGTAAAGGCAACTAGAGAAAAACAAATAAGTATATACAAGGGAACCCCCATAAGCTTATAAGTTGATTTTTCTGCAGAAACTTTGCAGACCGAAAGATAGTGGCATGACATATTTAAGTACTGAAAGGGAAAACCGTACAACCTAGTTTATTGTACCCAGCAAGATTCTCATTTAGGATAGAAGGAGACACAAATCACTTCTCAGACAAGCACAAACTAAAAGAGTTAATCAATACTAAACCTACCAAAAAAAATATTAAAGGGACTTCTCTAAATGGAAAAGAAAAGGCTACAACAAGAAGTAAGACTCCATAGAAAAGTTAAAATCCCAGTAGTAAAGGAAAAACATATAGTAAAAGCTGTGGATCAACCACTTAAATAAGAAAGTTAAAAGATTATGAGCCAAAAACTATACAATCAACTATAACTACAATAAACTGTGAAGGTATAAACATGGAGTTGTAAAATATGATATTTAAAACACACAACTGGGGAAAGGGAGTAAAAAATGTAGATGTTTTAGAATGTGTTTGAACTTGAATGACTACCCAGTTTAAAATACATGAACCCCATGATAACCAGAAATATAAAACCTAAAGTAGATACACAAAAACTACAGAGAAAGAAGGAAAAGAATACCAATCAAAAAATCATTAAAACACAAGGGAAGAAACTAAAAGAAGAAGAAAAACACAGAAAGATCTACAAAATCAACCAAAACACAAGTAACAAAATGAACCCCAATGTTCATTGCAACACTGTTTACAATAGCCAGGACATGGAAGCAACCTAAATATCCATCGACGGATGAATGTATAAAGAAGACATGGTACATATGTACAATGGAATATTACTCAGCCATAAAACAGAAAAAAAAATAATGCCACTTGCAGCGACATGGATGGACCTAGAGACTGTCATACTGAGTGAAGTAAGTCAGACACAGAAAGACAAAACCATATAATATCACTTATATATGGAATCTAAAAACAGGGTACAAATGAACTTATTTAGAAAACAGAAATAGAGTCACAGATGTCGAAAACAAACTATGGCTACCAAGGAGGAAGGGGAGAGATATAAATTGGGAGATTGGGATTCACATATACACACTACTATATATAAAATAGATAACTGATAAGAACCTGTGGTATAGCACAGGGAACTCTACTCAATACTCTGTAATGACCTATATGGGAGAAGAATCTAAAAAAGAGTGGACATATGTATATGTATAACTGTTTCAGTTTCTGTACAGCAGAAACTAACACAACATTGTATATCCAATAAAAGTTAATTATACTCCAATAAAAATTAATATTTAAAAAATGGCAATAAGTACATACCTATAAATAATCACTTTAAATGGCAATAATTACATACCTATAAATAATCACTTTAGATGTCAATGGACTAATTGTTCCATTCAAAACACATAGGGTAGCAGATTAGATAAAAAATAAGATCCATCTACATATTGCTTACAAGAGACTCACTTCAGAGCTAAAGACACACACAGACTGAAAGTGAGGGGTTGGAAAATGATATTTATGCAATTGGAAATAAAAAAAGCTGGGGTAGCAATACTTATATCAGACAAAATAGACTATAACGAAAGACAAAAAAGGCATTATATAATGATGCAGTGATCAGTACAAGAAGAGGAAACAAAACTTGTTAATATATATATATATATATATATATATATATACTGAATATAGGAGCACATACATTTATAAAGTAAATATTAACAGACATAAAGGGAGAAATTGACAATAATACAATAATAGTAGGAAAAGTTAGCATCCCACTTATATAAATAGATCATAACAGACCGAAAATCAATTAGGAAACAGTCATCTTAAATGAAACATTAGACCAGTTGAATTTAATAGATACTACTGGACATTCCATCCAAAAAACAGCAGAATATACATTCTTTTCAAGTGTCCATAGAACTTTCTCCAGGATAAATCACATGCAAGGCCACTAAGAAAGTCTCAACAAATTTAAGAGAATAGAAATTAAATCAAGCTTGTTTTCCGCCCCCCTTCCCCTGTGTATGAAAGTAGAAATCAATTACAGGAAGAAAACTGGGAAAAACACATACATGTGGAGACAAAGCAACATGTAACTAAAAAGCAGTAAGTCACCGAAGGAACCAAAGAGAAATTCAGAAAATACCTGGGGACAAGTGAAAATGGAAACAAAACACACCAAAATCTATGGGAAGCAGCAAAAGCAGTTCTAAGAGGGAAGATTAGAGCAATACCGGCCTTCCTCAAGAAATAAGAAAAATCTCAAATAAACAACCTAATCTACCACCAAGAGTTAGAAAAAGAACAAACAAAGCCTAAAGTCAGCAGGAGAGAAACAATAAAGATCAGAGAGGAAGTAAATAAAATAGAGATTTAAAAAACAATAGAAAATATCAATGAAACTAAAAAATGTTTTTTTGAAAAAATAAAAAATTGATAGGCCTTTAGCCAGGCTGATCAAGAAAAAGAGAGAGGAGACCCCAATAAACAAAAAAGAATTGAAAGAGGGAAAATACCAATACCACAGAGATACAAAAAATATCATAAGAGAACACTACCAAGTTATATGCCGATAAATTGTACAATCTAGAAGGAATGGATAAATTTTTAGGAAAATACAAACTTTCAAGACTGAATCAGGAAGAAATAGACAATTTGAACAGACCTATCACTAGTAGAAAAATTGAATTTATAACCAAAAAAAAGCTCCCATCAAACAAAATCCATGACTGGACAGCTTCACAGGGGAATTCTACCAAAAATATAAAGAAGAGACAATACTGCTCCTTTGCAAACTAATCCAAAAAATTGAAGAGGAGGGAACACTCCCAAATTTATTCTATGAAGCCACCATCACCCTGATACCAGTACCATGCAAAGACACTACAAAAAAATAGAAAATTACAGACCAATATCTCTCATGAATATAGATAAAATAGCCTCAGTAAAATATTACTAAACCGAATTCAAAAATATGTTAAAAAAATCATAAACCATAATCAAGTGTGCTTATTCCAGGGATACAAGGATTGGCAAATATCCACAAATCAATCTGTCTGATAAACCACATTAACAAAAGGAAGGATAAAAATCACATGATCATCTCGGTAGATGTAAAAACAAAATTGACAAAATTCAACATCCATTCATGATAAAAATACTAATCAAAGATGATATAGTGTCCAGTCTCACATTTAGATATTTGAAACTGGACAGTATACAACTCTTTGAAGAAAACATAGGTAGAACACTCTCTGACATAAATTGCAGCAATATCTTTTTTGATTCATCTCCCAGTGTAATGTAGATAAAAAAATAATAAACAAATTGGAGTTAATTAAACTAAGAATTTTGCACAACAAAGGAAACCATAAACCATACGAAAAGATAACCCAGGAATTTACTGAGGAAATTACACAGCAACCTCCAGAGGACAAGCTGAGTTAAATTGAGATCTGAAATAATTAGGAATAAAACTTGCCCACCTCTAGGTTCAGTCAATTCATTTCAGTTAAGTAAACATTTACAAATCAAGCATGACAAAAATTGTGTTAATTTCCAAAGGAGATTAATAATACCTGAAAGCTATTGAATGTTTACATATATTAATTCATTTAATCATTACTAGAGCCCTATGAGAAAAGTTATATTCTCTTTTTTTCTTTCTTCTTTGTCAAAATTTTAATAGTGGTAAAATACATATACATAAAATTTACCATCTTAACAATTTTAAAGTGTACAGTTCAGTAGAATTAAGTACATTTACATTGTGGTGCAACCATCACCACTGTCCATCTCTAGAACCATTTTTGTCTTGCAAAATTGAAACACTTTATCCATTAAATACTAACTCTCCAATAGCCCCACCCCTCAATCTGGCAACCACCATTTTACTTTCTGTATGAATATGGCTACTCTGGGTGCCTCATGTAAATGAAATAATAAGATAGTTGTTTTTTGTGACTGGCTTGATTCACTTAGCATACGTCCTCAAGTTTCACACATATTGTAGTGTGTGTCAGAATTTCTTTCCTTTTTTAAAGGCTGAATAGTATTCCATTCTATGTATATACAATATTTCATTTATCCATTCATTCATCAATGGACAATTGAGATGCTTCTATTTCTATATCTCTTCAAAACTGCTTTTAATTTTGGGGTGTAAGTACCCAGAAATCGAATTGCTAAATCATAAGACATTTCTATTTTTAATTTTTTAAAGAACCATAATACTGTTTTCCATAGTGGCTGCACCATTTTACATTCCTAACAAAAGTGCACAAGGGTTCCAATTTTCTACATCCTCACCAATACCTGTTATTTCTCTCTCATTTTTTTTTTGATAGTAGCTTTCCTTATGAGTGTGAGGTAGTGTCTCAACTTGATTTTTATTTACATTTTCCTAATGATTAGTGAAGCTGAGCATCTTTTAATGTGCTTATTGTCCATTTGTATATCATCTTTGGGGAAATGTTTGTTCAAGTTCTTTCCCCTTTTTGTATTGGGGTGTTTTTGTTGAGTTATGTATTTTTGATATTAACTCTTTATCAGATATATGATTTGCACATATTTTCTCCCATTCCATGGGTTGCCTTTTTACTATGTTGATTGTCCCTTTTGATGCACAGAAGTTTTAAATCTTGAGGTAATTCAACTTGCCTGTTTTTTTTTTCTTTTGTTGCCTGTGCTTTTGGTGTCATATCCAGTAAACAACTGTGAAATCCAATTTCATGAAGATTTCTCCTATGTTTTCTTCTAAAGGTTTTATAATTTTAGCTCTTACATATAGATGCTTGATCCATTTTTAGTTACTTTTTGCATATGGTGTAAGGTAAGGGTCCGTTGTCATCATTTTGAATGTGGATACCCAGTTTTCCCAGCATCATTTGTTAAAAGGCCGTCTTTTCCCCATTTAATACTCTTTGCATATGCTATGGGCTGAATTGTGTCCCCTCAAAATTCATATAAGTCCTAACACCTAGTACCTCAGAAAGTGACTCTATTTGGTGATAGGGTCTTTAAAGAGGTAATTAAGTAAAATGAAGTCATTAAGGTGGTCCATAATCTAACAATGACAGGTACCCTAATAAGAAGAGGAAATTAGGACACAGACACACACAGAGGGAAGATATGTGGAGACACCAAAGGAAGACAGCCATCTACAAGTCAAGGAGAAAGACCTTACAAGAAAATAATCTTACTGGCATATTGATCTCAGACTTCTAGCCTCCAGAATTGCACAAAAATAAATTTCTATTGCCTAAGCAGCCTAGTCTGTGGTACTTTGTAATGGCAGCTCTAGCAAACTAATACAACACCCTTGTTGAGAATCATTTCATCATATACCCAAGAGTTTATTTTCTGGGATACCTATTGTATTCCTTTGATCTATATGTTTGTTTTTCTGCCAATACAACACTATTTGAATAAATTTTGAAATCAGGAAGTGTGAAACCTCCAACTTTGTTCTTCTTTTTCAAGATTATTTGGACTCTTCAAGGTTCCTTGAGATTCCATATAAATTTTAGGATAAATTTTTCTATTTCTGCAAAATGCTTTTGGAATATTGTTAAGTATTTCATTGAACCAGTAGATCATTTGGGTAGGATTGATATCTTAAAAATATTAAGTTTTCCAATCTGTAAATATGAGATGTCTTTCTATTTATTAGTTTTGTCTTTATTTTCTTTCAGGAAC
Organism: Mesoplodon bidens; assembly: GCF_964165515.1. Taxonomy (NCBI): domain Eukaryota; kingdom Metazoa; phylum Chordata; class Mammalia; order Artiodactyla; family Ziphiidae; genus Mesoplodon; species Mesoplodon bidens. The sequence continues at coordinate 92,468,573 of NC_138163.1, read as the reverse complement.
ATTTTGTAGTTTTTAGTGCACAAGTCTTTTACTTCCTTGCTTAAGTTTATTCCTAATAATTTTATTATTTTAATGCTATTATAAATGGAATTATTTTAACTTTTTAGATTGTTCACTATTATATACAAATGCAAATTTTTCTGAGTTAATTTTATATACTCCAACTTTGCTGAATTTGCTTATTAGTTCTAACAGTTTTTTATGAAACTTTTCATGTTTTCTGCATATAAGATTATGTCATCTGTGAACGGAGATAACTTTACTTCATTCTTTCCAATTTGGAAAACTCAATTTATTTCTTTTCCTTGCCTAATTGCTCTGGATAGAACTTCCAGTAATATGTTGGATAAGAGTGGTGAAAACAGATATTCTTTCCTTGTTCCTGATCTTAGAGGAAAAGCTTTTACTCTGTATTCTGTTATCTGTTGGATTTTTATATATGGTTTTTATTATGATGACATAGTTTCCTTCTATTCATAGTTTTAGTAGACTGGTTTTATTATGAAAGGGTGTTAAATTTTGTCAAATAGTTTTACATCTATTAAGATGAATTTTTCCCTGCATTCTATTAATGTGGTATATTATATTGATTGACCTTCACGTGTTGAAACATTATTGCATTCCAGGAATAAATTGCACTTTGTTATGAAGTATAATCCTTTAATGTGCTGTTGAATTGTCTTTGCTAATGTTTGTTAAGGATTTTTGCATCAATATTCACCATAGATATTGGTTGGTAGTTTTCTTTTCTTGCAGTGTCTTTGTCTGGCTTAGGATCAGGGTAATTCTGGCCCCAAAGAATGAGTTTGGATTTTCAAAAATTTGAAAAAAAATAACAATTTTTTTGGAAGAGGTTAGGAGAATTGGTGTTAATTCTTCTTTAACTATTTGGTAGAATTTACCAGTAAAGCCATGTGGTCCTTGGCTTTTCTTTTGCTGGGAGGATTTTGATTATGGATTCAATGTCTTTACTAGTAATTGGTCTGTTCATATTTTTCTATTTCTTCATGATTAAGTCTTGGTACGTTGTTGTTTCTAAAAATTTGTCTATTTCATCTACACTATCTAACTTGTTTGCACACAATTATTCATAGCACTCTCTTATAATCTTTTTTTGTTTTATAAAATTCGTTGTAATGTTTACTCTTTCCTTGATGGTTTTAGTTATTTGCGTCTCGCCCCTTTGTTAGTCAATGTTGCTAAAGATTTGTCAATTTTATTGATCTTTTTGAAGAATCAACTAGATTTATTGATTTTCTTTATTGTTTTGTATTACCTACTTATTTATCACTGCTCTAATCTTTATTAGTTCCTTCCTTCTAAGTTTGGGAGCAGTTCGTTCTTTTTCTAGTTCCATAAGGTGTAAAATTAGATTATTAATTTGAGATCTTTCTTTTATTTTTTTATAAATTTATTTATTTATTATTGATTTTTGGCTGTGTTGGGTCTTCATTGCTACACACAGTCTTTTTCTAGCTGTGGCAAGTGAGGGCTACTCTTCATTGCAGTGTATGGGCTTCTCATTGCAGTGGCTTCTCTTGTTGTGGAGCATGGGCTCTAGGTGTGCAGGCTTCAGTAGTTGTGGCACACGGGCTCAGCAGTTGAGGTTCATGGGCTCTAGAGCGCAGGCTCAGTAGTTGTGGTGCACAGGCTTAGTTGCTCCACGGCATGTGGAATCTTCCTTGACCGAGACTCGAACTCGTGTCCCCTGCATTGGCAGGCAGATTCTTAACCACTGTACCACCAGGGAAGCCCGAGATCTTTATTTTCTTAATGTAAACATTTGCAGCTATAAATTTCCCTCTTACCACACTTTAGCTGCATTCCACATCTTTTGTTATATCTTGGTTTTGTTTTCATTTGTCTTAGAATATTTTCTAATTTCCTTGTGATTTCTTCTTTGGCCCATTGGTTGCTTAAGGGTATGTTAACATATTTGTGTATTTTCTAGTGTTCTTTTGCTATTGATTTCTAGTTTCATTCTATTATTAATGGAAAATATTATTTTATGATTTTAATCTTTTAAAATTTATTAAACGTTTTTGTGGATGACCATATGGTCTATCCTGGATAATGTTTCATATGTACTTGATTAAAATGTGCATTCTGTTCTTTTGGAGTGGAATGCTTTATATTTGTCTACTATGTCCAAATGTCCTATTATAATGTTGTTTCAGGCTGTAATGTTTTTCATTGATTTTATTTCTGGTTCTTTTTTTTTTTTTTTTTTTTTTTTTTTGCGGTATGCAGGCCTCTCACCGCTGTGGCCTCTCCCGCCGCGGAGCACAGGCTCCGGACACGCAGGCCCAGCGGCCACGGCTCACGGGCCCAGCCGCTCCGCGGCACATGGGATCCCCCCAGACCGGGGCACGAACCCGCATCCCCTGCATCGGCAGGCGGACTCTCAACCACTGCGCCACCAGGGAGGCCCTCTGGTTCTTTTATACAATTTTGAAGGTGGAGTATGAAATCTCCTAGTATCATTTGAGCTGTCTTTTTTTTCCCCTTCAATCTATCAATCTTTGCCTTATATAATAGGGCCTCTGAAGCTGGTGCATATATATTTATAATTGTTATATATTTGCTATTATCTAAATGTTTTCCCTACCACAAATTCATATGTTGAAATACTGACTCCCAAACATGATGGTATTGGTAGTTAGGACCTTTAGGAGGTGCTTAAGTCATGAAGGTGAACCCATAATAAAAGGAATTATGTTTTTGCAAAAGAGACCCCACAGAACTCCCTAGCCAATTCCATCATGTAAGGGCACAGCTGGAGGAATCCATTTCTATCCAGCAGCACGGATTTGTGAGGAGAGATATCTGTGACTGGGGGAGAGAGAGGGAAGGGAAAGAGGCAGACAAGAATAACAAAGGTCATTGAAGGGACATGTTCCCTGCTGTCTGCTTTGGAATTTTAGCAGGAGGTTGGCCCATGGACCTCTGGGAGTACCCTCACTTGAGGATCCCCCTACTAGACTGTGGGAACCCACAAATCCCCAAATGCTAAGCCTACACCTTCCCCCACTCTGTCACCAGCATTTTCTATGACAACTTTTTAATGTGCTTTCCTGAGTGTAGCCCCAGAGCAGGCACAGGAAAAGAGAAACAAAAACCTTGATCTATAGCTCCACCTTCTGGAAAAAGATGTTTCTAATTGCCATTTTGTTGAACTATAAAATCAAAGTAAAAACTAAGAAAGGTGTGTGCTACGACAAATGTGATGTCAGAGGCACATCATATCAAACACTATGAAAAATCATGTTAATATGGTGTCACAAAAAGAAAATAATAAATAATTCTACAGCAAACAAATCCAAAGATATGGAATATTTCAATCTAACTGGTAAAGAATTCATAATACCTATTGTGAAGTGATTCAACAATCTAAACAAAAACCCAGAAAGGCACTTAAAAAAAACCTTAGAAACAAAAGAAGGAGTTATTTACCAAAAAGATTGAAATTTTTCAAATGAACCAGAGAAATTCTGGAACTGTAGAATTCAATGAATGAGATGAAAAATGAATGAGAGAGCTTAGGAAATAGGGCAGATCAGATTGAAGAAAGAATTAGCAACTTGGAGGATAGGAATTTAAAAATTACTTAGATGAGGAGAGAGAACTAAGATTTTTTTTAAATGAAGAAGCCCTACAAGACCTATCAGATATGATGAGAAAAACAAATATAAGAGTAATTGGTCTACCAGAGGAAGAGAAGGAGAAAGGAGCAGAGAGTGTATTTAGAGAAATAATAGCTGAAAACTTCCCAAACCTGGAGAAGGAATTGGACATACAAAGTTCAAGAAGCTAATAAAATGCCTATTACCTCAATGCAAAAAGACCTTCCCTAGATTGGTGATGTCAGCATGATGGAGGCGTGACTTGCTCCTTTTCCCTCCCCTTTTATTTGCACCTAATTGGACATTTATAACTGAACAAAGGTGTTTCTGCACTGCATACTAGGACACAAGAGAGATCCATCCCTCCTTGCATCCAAATGTGACTAGATTGGACCTTCAGGAGTCTGTGAAGCCAGTGGAGTTGCAGCAGCAACACTGGTGTGACAGTGATCACTCTAGCAGAAGAGGTAGAAAGTGAAAATGGTCAGTGAAAGTATGTCCAGGCATAGGGGTTTCAACTGAAGGGTCCCACTGCTCTTCAGTAAAACCTGGATTTTTTGGGAGAGACCTCCATGACTCAGGAGAGTGGAAAAGAAAAGGGAAAAAAGCAAATAAAACTAAATTAACATATTTCCTGCTGTCTACCCATAATTCCAGTAAGACCTCTGGAACTCACCCACATGAGGATCCCCCCGATGAGCTGTGGGCACACCCAAAACCTCAAGATCAAAGCACACATCTCATCCACTCTGTTGCCAATCCTTTTCTTCCCCTGCATGCATATATGTGCACACTCCCTAATTTAGCAGCAAGTCAACTCCAGTAAGAGAAACAAAAAACTTGAGCTCTTCTGCCAACTAATTGAATTGTTGGAAACTAAGCTTTTTAAAAAGGCTTTAGACACCCCATATAAGTGATATCATATGATATTTGCCTTTATCTGTCTGACTTACTTCACTTTGTATGATAATGTCCAGGTCCATCCATGTTGCCGCAAATGGCATTACTTCATTCTTTTTAATGGCTGAGTAATATCCACTGTGTATATGTACCACATCTTCTGTATCCATTCACCTGTCAATGGACATTTAGGTTGCTCTCATGTCCTGGCTATTGTAAACAGAGCTGCAATGAACCTTGGGGTGCATGTATCCTTTAGAACCATGTTTTTCTCTGGATATATGCCCAGGATAAGGATTGCTGGATCATGCGGTAGCACCATTTTTAGTTTCTAAAGGAACCTCCATACTGTTCTTCATAGTGGCTCTACCAATTTACATTCCCACCAACAGTTTAGTATGGTTCCTTTTTTCTCCACACCCTCTCCAGCATTTATTGTTTGTAGACTTTTTGAAGATGGTCATTCTGACTGGTGAGAGGTGATATCTCATTTTAGTTTTGATTTGAATTTCTCTAATAATTAGTGATGTTGAGCATATTTTCATGTGCCTCCTACCACCTGTATGTCTTCTTTGGAGAAATGTCTGTTTAGGTTTTGTACACATTCTTTGATTGAGTTGTTTGTTCTTCTGATATTGAGCCACATGAGCTGTTTGTAAATTTTGGAGACTAATTCCTTGTCTGCTACATCATTTGCAAAATTTTCTGTGATTCTGTGAGTTGTATTTTCGTTTTGTTTATGATTTCCTTTGCTGTGTAAAAGCTTTTGAGTCCCATTTCTTTAAAATTTCCATTTATCTAAGAGATGGCTCAGGAAAGATATTGCTGCAGACGTAGAGAATGGACTTGAGGGCACAGGGAGGGGGAAGGGTAAGCTGGGACGAAGTGAGAGAGTGGCATGGACATACATACACTACCAAATGTAAAATAGATAATTAGTGGGAAGCAGCCACATAGCACAGGGAGATCAGTTAAGTGCTTTGTGACCACCTAGAGGGGTGGGATAGGGAGGGTGAGAGCAAGATGCAAGAGGGAGGAGATATGGGGATATATGTATATATATAGCTGATTCACTTTGTTAGACAGCAGAAACTGACACACCATTGTAAAGCAATTATACTCCAATACAGATGTTAAAAAAATAGATATTGCTGCTATTTATGTCAAAGAGTGTTCTGCCTATGTTTTCCTCTAGGAGTCTTAGAGTATCCGGTCTTACATTTAGGTCTTTAATACATTTTGAGTTTATTTTTGTGTATGGTGTTAAAGAATGTTCTAATTTCATTTTCTTACATGTAGCTGTCCAGTCTTCCCAGCACCATTAATTGAAGAGACATCTTTCCTCTATTTTATAGTTTTGCCTCCTTTGTTATAGAATAATTGACCATGGATATGTGCGTTTACTTTTGGGCTTTCTATCCTATTCCATTCATCTATATTTTGTTTTTTGTGCAAGTACCATACTGTTTTGATGACTGTACCTTTGTAGTATAGCCTGAAGTCAGGGAGTCTGATTCCTCCAGCTCCGTATTTTCTTTTTTTTTTTTTTTAATCTCAAGATTACTTTGGCTATTCGGGGTCTTTTGTGTCTCCAGACAAATTTTAAGAATTTTTGTTCTAGTTCTGTGAAAAATGCCATTGGTAATTTGATAGGGTTCACAACTGAATCTATAGATTGCCTTGGGCATTATGGTCATTTTAACAATATTGATTTTTCCTGCCCAAGAAAATGCTATATCTTTCCATCAGTTTGTGTCATCTTCAATCTCTTTCATAAGTGTCTTATAGTTTTTGGAATACAGGTCTTTTGTCTCCTTAGGTAGGTTTATTCCTAGGTATTTTGTTCTTTTCTGGCTGCAGCACATGGCTTGTGGGATCTTACTTCCCAGACCTGGGATTGAACCCAGGCCCTCATAATTGAAATTGTGGAGTCTTAGTCACTGGACCGCCAGGGAATTCCTGATTCTTTTTTTTTTTTTTTTTTTGTGGTATGCAGGCCTCTCACTGTTGTGGCCTCTCCCGCTGCAAAGCACAGGCGCCGGATGCGCTGGCTCAGTGGCCATGGCTCACGGGCCCAGCCACTCCACGGCATGTGGGATCTTTCCGGACTGGGGCATGAACCTGTGTCCCCTGCATCAGCAGGCAGACTCTCAACCAATGCACCACCAGGGAAGCCCTCCCTATTCTCTTTGATGCAATGGTAAATGGGATTGTTTCTTTAATTTCTCTTTCTGATTTTTTCATTGTTTGAGTACATAAATGCAACAGATTTCTGTGTATTAACTTTGTATCCTGCAACTTTACCCAATTCAATGATGAATTCTAGTAGTTTTCTGGTAGCATCTTTAGGATTTTCTATGTATAGTATCATGTCATATGCAAACCGAGACTGTTTTACTTCTTCTTTAGCAATTTGGATTCTTTTATTTCTTTTTCTTCTCTGATTGCCATGGCTAGGACTTCCAAAACTATTTTGAACAAAAGTGGTGAGATTGGACATCCTTGTCTTGTTCCTGATCTTAGAGGAAATGCTTTCCACTTTTTACCATTGAGTATGATGTTAGCTGTAGGTTTGTTATATATGGCCTTTATTATGTTGAAGTAAGTTCCCTCTATGCCCACTTTCTGGAGAGTTTTTATCATAAATGTGTGTTGAATTTTGTCCAAAGCTTTTTTTCTGCATCTATTGAGATGACCATATGGTTTTTATTATTCAATTTGTTGATGTGGTGTATCACACTGATTGATTTGGGGATATTGAAAAATCCTTACATCCCTGGGATAAATCTCACTTGATCATGCCATATGATCCTTTTAATGTATTGTTGGATTCAGATTGCTAGTATTTTGTTGAGGATTTTTGTGTCTGTGTTTATCAGTGATATTGACCTGTAATTTTCTCTTTTTTGTGGTATCTTTGTCTGGTTTTGGTATCAGGGTGATGGTGGCCTCATAGAATTAATTTGGGAGTATTTCTTCCTCTGCAATTTTTTGGAATAATTTCAGAAGGATAGGTGTTAACTCTTCTCTAAATGTTTGATTGAAGTTATTTACAAAACAGAAACAGACTCACAGACTTAGAGAACTTATGGTTACAGGGGGGGTGGCGGGGGGAAGGACGGATAGATTGGGAGTTTGCAGTTGAAATGTACACACTACTATATCTAAAATAGATAACCAACAAGGTCCTAATATAGCACAGGGAATGCTGCTCAATATTCTGTAATAACCTAAATGGGAAATGAAAAATAATAGATACATGTACATGTATAATTGAATCACTTTGCTGTACACCTGAAACTAACACAACACTGTTAATTAATTATGCTCTGATAGAAAATAAAAATTAAAAACTAATAAAATAAAACTATTTGTAAAGGCTTACCTAAATAAGAATGGCCTTTTTTTACTTCAAATGCAGTGGGAGTGGCACAATGCATCAAACAGTATAAAAATCATCATAATACAGGATACAAAAAGAAAATGACAATTCTCTGGCAACCAAATATACAGAATATTTCATATAACTAATAAAGAATTCAAATTACCTATCATGAAAAAATCCAGTGAGCTACAAGAAACATCAGAAAGGCAATTCAATAAACTCAGGAATAAAATTTATGAAGCAAAGGAGTATCTTACCAAAGAGATTGAAATTCTAAATGAGAACCAAACAGAAATTCTGGAGCTTAAGTGTTCAACAAATAATAAGAAGAATGCATTAGAAAATATTACAAATAGAGCAGATCAAATGAAAGATAAAATAAGTGAGCTCAAAAATAGGAACTTAGACATTACTCAGGTGGAAGAGGAGAGAGAGCTAAGATTTTTAAAAAGTGAAAAAAACTCTACAAGAGCTCTAAGACTCCATTTTAAAAAGACCAAAATAAGATTAATGGGTAGACAAAGAGAAGAGAAGGAGAAGGTGTCAGAGAGTTTATTAAGAAATGATTGCTGAGAACTTCCCAAAACTGGGGAAGAAACTGGGTATAAACTTCATGAAACTAATAGAACTCCTTATTTTAGCAATGAAATAGACCTTCTGCAAGACAAAATATAATGAAACTGTCAAAATCAATGATAAAGAAAGATTTTTAAAGGTGACCAAGGTGCGGCGGGGGGAACCAGTAACCTACAAAGGAGCCCCATTAGGCTATGAACAGATTTCTCAGCAGGAACTATACTAGCCAGGAGACAGCAGAATGACACATTTAAAGTATTGAAAGATAAAAATTGCCAACCAAGAGCACTCTATCCAGCAAAGTTATTCTTCAGATATGAAGGAGAAATTAACGTTTTCCCAAACAAAGGAAGCCAAGGGAACTCACCACTACTAGAAATAACTTACAAGAAATACGGAACGGAGCTCCTTAAGCTGAAAAGTCAAAGGTATGCAAAACTCTGATTAAGGTGATAGACAGAATTAGAAAACTACCTCTAGTTTAGAATAGTATATTAAACAATTAATGCATAAAGGTTAAAGAGAAAGAGCATACACATAACTATAACTGCTGCAATTTGGTAACAAATCCACAGCTTAAAAAGATATAATTTGTGACATCAAAATCAAACAGGGGAGTAGCAAAAGGGTGGAACATTTACAGGCGATTGAAGATAAATTGCTATCAGCATAAAAATAACTATTTTATCTATAAGATGTTTTATGTAAATCTCATGGTAACCACAAAGCAAAAATCTAGGATAGAGACACAAAATGTAAAAAAGAGGAGATTGAGCAATCCCTCATGGAAAACTACCAACTTACAAAAATAGACAGAAATAGAAGAAAAAAGTAATAATGGAGAGATAAAATAGCCAATCAAAAGGCACAGAGTGGGGTTTCCCTGGTGGTACAGTGGTTGAGAGTCCACCCGCCGATGCAGGGGACACGGGTTCGTGCCCCGGTCCAGGAAGATCCCACATGCCGCAGAGCGGCTGGGCCCGTGAGCCATGGCCACTAAGCCTGCACGTCCGGGGCCTGTGCTTTGCAACGGGAGAGGCCACAACAGTGAGAGGCCCACGTACCACAAAAAATAAAAATAAAAAAATAAAAGGCACAGAGTGGCTGGATTGATACCAAAATAAGACTCAACTACATTCTGCCTACAAGAAGTGAGCTTCACTTCTAAAGATACATATAGGTTCAAATTGAAGGGATGAAAGATGATATTTCAAGCAAGTGGAAAGAAAAAGAGAGTGGGCATTGCCATACTTGTATAAGACAAAATAGACTTCAAGCCAAAAATGCTAATGAGTCAAAGAAGGACATTATATAATAATAAAGGCGTCAATCGTCAAGAAAATATAAATTCATAAATATATATGCCCCCAATATCTGAGCACCAAAATATACTAAGCCGATACAAACAAAACTAAAGGGAAATATAGACAACAACATAATAATAGTAAGGGACTTTAATACTGCACTATTAGAAATGGATAGATCATCCTGAGAGAAAATCGACAAGAAAACATTGGAATTGTATCATACTTTAGAACAAATATACTTAGCATATATGTGCAGAACATTTCATTCAAATGAAGCAGAATTCACATTCTTCAAAAGTGCACACGGAACATACTCCAGGGTAGATTATATAATAGTGCGTGCACACACACACACATACACACACACACAATTAGCAAACTTAAGAAGATGAAAATCATACCAACTATCTTTTCTGACCACAGTGGTATGAAACTAGAAGTCAACATCAAGAGGAAAGTGACAAGATCTATAAATATGTGGATACTAAACAACACACTTCAGAACCACTAATGGGTCAAAGAAAAAATCAAAAGGGAACTTAAAAGCTATTTTGAAATAAATTAAAATGTCAATATTACATATCAGATTATATGGGATGCAGAAAAACAGTTCTGGGAGGAGAATTTATAGAGATCAATGCTTATATTAAAATATTAGAGGGCTTCCCTGGTGGCGCAGTGGTTGAGAGTCCGCCTGCTGATGCAGGGGACGTGGGTTCGTGCCCCGGTCCGGGAAGATCCCACATGCCGTGGAGTGGCTAGGCCCGTGAGCCATGGCTGCTGAGCCTGTGCGTCCGGAGCCTGTGCTCCACAACAGGAGAGGCCACAACAGTGAGAGGCCCACATACCAAAAAAAAAAAAAAGAAAAAGAAAAAAAAACATTAGAAAGATATTAAGCAACCTAATTTTATACCTCAAGTAACTAGAAAATAGAAGAACAAATTTGGCCCAAAGTTAGCAAAAGGAGGCAAATAATAAAGATCAGAACAGAAATAAATGAAATAAAGACCAGAAAAAAATAGAAAGGATCAAAAAACTAAGAAGTGTTTCTGTAAAAAAAAATAATAATAAAATTGACAAATCTTTAGCTAGAATAACTAAGAAAAAAATAAAGTTATAAATGAGGCAGAAGGCCTTATAACTGATACAACAGAAATACATAAGATGATAAGAGGCCACTATGAACAATTATATGCCAAAAAATACAAAACCTAGAAGAAATGGATAGATTTGTAAAAACACATAACCTATCAAGACTGAATCAGGAAGAAATAGAAAACCTGAACAGACCAATAACAAGTAAATAGATTGGCTCAATAATCAAAAACCCCCCAACACAGAAAACTCCAGGACTGGATGACTTCACTGGTGAATTCAACCAAACATTTAAAGAAAGATTAATACCAATCCTCCTTAAACTCTTCCAAAGTATCAAGGAGAAGGTAATATTTCCAACCTCACACTACAAAGCCAGCATTACATTGATACCAACAACAGATGAGGAAAGCACAAGAAAAGAAAACTGTAGACCAATATACTTGATGAATATAGAGGCAAAAATTCACAACAGAATATTAGTCACCTGAATTCAAGAACTCTTTAAAAGGATTATACACCATGACCAAGTGGAATTTATTCTTCAGATGCAAGGATAGTTCAACATATACAAATCAAAATGTAATATATCACATCAATAAATGTAAAGATTAAAATCACATGATAACTTCAATAGATGCATAAAAAGCATTTGACAAAATACAACATACTTTCATGACAAAACCTTTAACAGATTGGGATAGAAGAAACATATCTCAACATAATAAAGACCATATATGACAAACCCACAGCTAACCTGATACTCAATGGAGAAAAATTGAAAGCTTTACAACTAAGATCAGAAATAAGACAAGGATGCCCACTCTCACCACTCCTATTCAATATAGTGCCAAAATTATTAGCAAGAGCAATTAGGCAAGACAAAAGTATAAAGGCATCTAAACTGGAAAGGAAGCAGGAAAAGTATCATGATTTGCTGATGATATGATCTTATATATATAAAAAAGCAAGGAGTTAATTTAAAAACTGTTGGAACTAATCAACAATTTCAGTAAATTGGCAGGATACAAAATCAATATAGAGAAATCAGTTGCATTATTTTATGCTAATGATAAACTAACTGAAAAGACCACCTACTGAATGGAGAAGATATTTGCAAATGATATATCCGATAAGGTGTTAATATCCAAAATACACAAAGAATCCGTACAACTCTACACACAAAAAAACCAAACAACCTGATTGAAAAATGGGCAGAGAAGATGAATAGGCATTTTTCCAAGGAAGACATACAGATGGCCAACAGGTTTACTAAGATATACTGAACATCACAAATCATCAGGGAAATTCTAATCAAAACCACAATCAAATGTCACCTCACCTGTCAGTATGGCTATTATCAAAAAGACAACAAATAATGAGTGTTGGCAAGGATGTGGGGAAAAGGGAACCCTCATGCACTATGGTGGGAATGTAAATTGGTGTAGCCACCATGGAAAATTGTATAGAAATTCCTCAAAAATTAAAAATAGAACTACCATATGATACAGCAATACCACTCCTGGGTATTTACCTGAAGAAAACAAAACAATAATTAGAAAATATATGTGCACCCCAATGTTCATTATAGCATTATTTAAAATAACCAAACTATAGAAGCAACCTAAGTGCCCATCAATAGCTGAATGGATAAAGAAAATTATATGTGTGTGTGTGTGTGTGTGTGTGTGTATAATGGAATATTACTCAGCCATAAAAATATATAAAATAGTGCCATTTGCAACAACTTGAATGGGCCTAAAGGGTATTTACACTAAGTGAAATAAATCAAGCAAAGAAAGACAAATGCTGTATAATTTCACTTATATTTGGAATCTAAAAATAACAAAACAAATGAACAAATATAACAAAGCCATAAGCAAGAGTCATAGATATAGAAAAGAAACAGGTGCTTGCCAGAGGGAATGAGGGTAGGGGGAGGAAAGGAATAGGTGAGAGAGATTAAGAACTACAAACTTCCAGTTGGAAATAAATGAATCAAGGGCATGAAATGTACAGCGTGGGAAGATAGTCAATAACTATGTAATATCTTTGCATAGTGACATATCATAACTAGACTTATCATGGTGATCAGTTTGAAATGTATAGAAATATCAAATCACTATTTTGTGTAACAGGAACTAACATGGTGCTGTAGGTCAATTGTATTTCACAAACAAACTCATATAAAAAGAGATCAGAATTGTGGTTACCAGAGGCGAGAGAGGGAAGGGGGAATTGGATGAAGTCAGTCAAAAGGTACAAACTTCCATTTATAAGATAAATAAGTACTAATGATATAATGTACAACATGATAAATATAATTAACACTATGTTATATGGGAAAGCTGTTAAGGGAGTAAATCCTAAGAGTTCTAATCACAAGAAAAATATTCTTTTCTATTTCTTTAAATTTGTACCTATATGAGATGATAGATGTTCACTAAACTTATTGTGGTAATCATTTCATGATGTATGTAAGTCAAATCATTATGCTGTACACCTTAAACTTATACGGTGCTTTATGTCAATTATATCTCAATAAAACTGTAAGTAAAAAAAGTAAACCCTCCCCCCCAAAAAAACTTCATAGTGGTTGAAGACCCCATTTCTTCTTTAAGTCTGTGTTCTTTGGCCAGTTTTACAACACTTTCAGTCTGCTTACCACCCTCAAACCTCTGGTTTAGTCAAACACACAGCATTATTAAGACTCAAGTGGCAAAATTTGTAGAGGTTCTCCAAATACATTAGCCAAAAGCATTGCCATTGGTCCTGCTAAATCATAGATCCATGCATTTTGGAGCTCATAAACTCTCACCCTTTGGGAGAGTCACATGATGCCCAATGCGCAAGTCTCCTTCTTGTTTTTTTTTGTTTGTTTGTTTTTTTGTTTTTTTGTTTTTTTTTTTTTTGCCGTACGTGGGCCTCTCACTATTGTGTTCTCTCTCGTTGTGGAGCACAGGCTCCGGATGCGCAGGCTCAGTGGCCATGGCTCATGGGCCCAGCCGCTCCGCGGCATGTGGGATCTTCCCGGACTGGGGCACGAACCCGTGTCCCCTGCATCGGCAGGCGGACTCTCAACCACTGCGCCACCAGGGAAGCCCTCCTTCTTGTTTTGACCCACAACTGATAAAAGGAAAGCTACTCCAGTATTGCAAGGGCCTAATTGCTTCTATTAAAATTAACCATATTTTGGTAGAGCAATCTTTTCACAGCGTGCCGTTGGGAGATGAAGACCTTAAGCATCACATCTTGCAACTTGGAGATTTATCTACTGAAAAAGACACCTCCAGAACTTTCTTCTACCTCACTGGAGAGGCCCCTATCAGGTACTGCTAATCAACCCTTGTGCTGCCAATTCCAAGGAATGGACTTCTAGATTCATGTAACACATCTAAAGAAAGTACCAAACCCTGAATGGACATGCACATCATCTGGTTACCTGAAAGTAAAGATTTCCTGGAATTGAAGCAGAGGACATCTGATGAGACAGCTTTCCTAAGACATCTGGACCAGGCCTGTTGGAACTTAGTCTGTCAAATATTTGGTGATGACATATAACTACAGGTGCTCTCCAATGTCTATGATCTTGCAAACATATGGACTGTTGGAAGCCATCCTGGAGCCATTGCACCATGACAAAGTCATGAGCAACGGAAGGCAAAACTGCAAGGCAGTGCCGTGCCAGGAAGGTGGACTACAGCTCCGTTGTTATGTTTTATGATAATAAATTTACATACAGGGGCAATTTTGGGGGGATGTTGCTCCACGTGAAAGAAAAATTCCTCTAGGACTCCCCCTCCTGAAACTACCATGGAATGGGAAGTACCCACTAAAGCCCCGGGGAAATGGGTAAAGAATTAAGAGCCTGGAACTAAAGGGATGTTTTTATGAAAAACACCCTCTAGTATGGAGTTATGGCCATGGGCTGGAGTTCCTGATGACATAGGAAATTTATGGTTCTATTATAAAGGAAGATTAATCATAGAAAAGCAAATGACCAGAGCAGAATTGGTTGCCAGGATAGGGAGAAAACACTGTCTCAGTTGAAGGAAACAACGAGAAAGAGCATGCAGGTACATTGTAAATATTTTCATGGAACCATTGTAAAAGGTTACCCATGCAAGAAGAGAAATAGGAACGAGTAGCTCCAACATTTACAATTGAAATAATCATATAACTGCTTGGCTTGGTTATTAAGAAACAACCTGTGATTAATGGGAACTTGGGGAAATATTTTAATAGGACATCTAGAAACTAGGGGATTTTTTTTTAAATCTTTATAAAACATTTTGAGGTTTGATTGTGCTAAGATTGTTTGGCCACGTACCTGGTAATGTAATCAACTACAATATATAAACCTGTGATTGTAAACAATAGAAGAAGAATGAAGAATAAAGACATGAGAAGGAGAAACATGCAATGCTGATACTTTAAGAAGTGTAATAGAATTATTTCCCTCGCCGACGCTATCCATCCCTCAGGTATCCCTGGACTCGCTGGAGCTGGACTCCGGCAAGTGGCGCCCGAACAGGGACCTGAAGGGTAAGTGTAAATAGAGTGAGTTCGGGATAGCTAGGCTTCCACCTAGGGTGCTGCAGACTCCCTTGCAGATTATAGGCAAGGTAAGTGAAGGGTGGATAATCTAATAAGTTCTATAAAAGGTAAGTTAACTATGGGTCATAAGGAATCTAAAGAGAGAAAATTATTTATTGATATTATTAAACATATGTTATCTGGAAGAGGTATTAAGGTAACTACTAGTCAATTAGCTAACTTTTTAAGCTTTATTCAAGAACAATGTCCATGGTTCCCAGAGGAAGGTACAGTTAATTTGGATACATGGGCTAAGTCAGGGGATCAATTAAAAACATATTATTCACTTCATGGTCCTGAAAAAGTTCCTGTAGATACTTTTGCTCTATGGAATCTCATTAGAGATACTTTAGATCCAGTACAAGAAAGACAGAGAATACCTTATATGTGAACTCCAGATGAAAGTACTCCCTTAATACCTCCAAAACCACCTCTTAAGAATGTATTGGCAGCTACATTTGAAAAATGTGAAATAGATGATGATGATGATGATGATGAGTTGTCCCCTCAGGATCAAAAAGACCTGGAGGAGGCTGCTGCTGCTTATCATAGAGAGCCAGATCCTTGGGATTTTCCTGTTATTAATTCTGAGAGAAAAACACCTTTGCCAAAAGTTAGTTATCCTGCATTACCAGATTATAAACAAGACATGCCTTTGAGACCACCTCCACCTCCTCCAACTAACAAAATGATTAAAAATACATTTAATATTAAGCTAAAGATGCATTCCAGAAGAATTCGGGTCTTTGATGATCCAGAATTTGCTGCTTGTTTCCCTGTAGGTTTTGAAGGAGCCTTTGGTGATGGGGTGACATGGGAACCTCTGCCTTATAAGATTCTCAAAGAATTAAAGGCTGCATATGCTGATTATGGACCATTAGCTCCCTATACACTCACTTTGCTAGATACTTTTGCTAACAGATGGATGACATCATATGATTGGGTCCAAGTGGCTCGAGTCTGTCTCTCAGGTGGGCAATTAATAATACTATGGAAGATATGGGAGCTTTACAGCCTGGATTGCCCTCTCCTGTTGCTGTTCCAATAAATTATAAAATAATTATTATAGATTTACAAGATTGCTTTTTTACTATTCCTTTGGACCCTCAAGATAGAAAAAGATTTGCTTTTAGTGTACCCTCTACTAACTTTAAACAATCTTATCAAAGATATCAATGGAAGGTATTACCTCAGGGAATGAAAAATAGTCCAACCTTATGTCAAAAATTTGTGGATAAGGCTATAACAGAAATAAGAATTAATAATCCGGAAGTATATATGATACACTATATGGATGATATATTGTTGGCCCATTCAGATAGAGGATATTTACAAGAAGTCTTATAGCATTTAACAGAGGTATTACAAAAAAATGGACTCCAAATAGCTCCAGAAAAGATTCAAACTGAACCACCTATGACTTATTTAGGGAGAATAATACATACACAAACTGTGACACATCAACCATTACAACTTCGGAAAGATAATTTATGAACATTAAATGACTATCAAAAACTATTGGGAGATATTAATTGGATTAGACCTTATTTAAAAATAACTACAGCAGAATTGAAGCCTTTATTTAACGTATTACAAGGAAATTCAGATCCAACCTCATCTAGAAATATGACTCCTGAAGCAGAAAAGGCTTTACAGTCTATTGAATCTGCTTTAAACAACTGCTTCTTACAAAGAATAGATTACACAAAAAAATGGTGTTTGATAATCTTGCCCACTCCAGTCACACCTACGGGTATACTTTGGCAGGAAGGACCTTTGGAATGGATCCATTTACCAGCTACTTCAAAGAAAATAGTTAGTTCCTATCCTATGTTAACAGCAACTTTAATAGCTAAAGGAAGAAAAAGAAGTAAGGAATTGTTTGGAAAAGATGTAACTAATATAATTATCCCTTATAATAAAGATCAACTACAAATTTTATTACAGAATGATGAAGACTGGCAAATAGCTCTTAGTTCTTATACTGGACAAATTCTGTTTCATTTGCCAAAACATCCACTATTACAATTTTTTGCTACACATCCAGTTATATTTCTTAAATGCTATGTTGATCAGCCAATAGAAGATGCAGCTTTAGTTTTTACAGATGGATCATCTAATGGAAAAGCTGCTTTACTTATTAATAATGTTCCAAAGGTAATTCAAACTCAGGAAACTTCTGCTCAAAAAGCAGAATTAATTGCAATAATACATGCTTTTGCTGAGCTGCAAAACCAGACTTTCAATTTATATTCAGACTCACAGTATGTGGTTAAGCTATTTCCTCATATAGAAACCGCAGTCTTGCCAGAGCATAAAACTACAATTTTTGATCTTTTAAATTGTTTACAAAAACAAGTTTGGGCACGTTCTTTACCTTATTATGTCGGTCATGTAAGGTCACATTCTAACTTGCCTGGAAGCATATGTGAAGGTAATAGCCAAGCTGACCTTTTGACACGAATTGTAGCTTTCCCTTGTAATGAGGAGGCACGAGCTTCACATAATTTGCATCATCAAAATTCCGCAGCTCTGCGATATCAGTTTCAACTGCCTCAGGAGATAGCCAGATCTATAATTAAAAATTGTCCACATTGTCCAACTTATTCATCCAGTTTGCCCATGGGGGTCAACCCTAGAGGATTATTACCTAATATGTTATGGCAAATGGATGTAACTCATGTGCCAACTTTTGGAAAGCTATCTTATGTACATGTTTCAGTGGATACCTATTCTCATGTAATTCTTGCCTCAGCAAGAACCGGAGAAGCTTTTAAGGATGTTATGCAACACTTATTTTTCTGTTTTGCCTTTCTAGGCATTCCAAAAGCTCTAAAAACTGATAATGCTCCTGCCTATGTTTCAAAGGCTTTTAAAGACTTTTGTGAAAAATTTAATATTTCCCATTCTACGGGAATCCCCTATAATCCTCAGGGTCAAGCAATAGTGGAAAGAGCCCATCATACTTTAAAAGTTCAAATTACAAAATTACAGCAAGGGGAATTCAAGTACAGTTCTCCACATCACATTCTTCAACACGCACTATTTGTATTAAATAATTTGAATACTGATTCACAAGGTAATACGGCCATGATGAGGTATTGGAAACCCGATATTAATAAACCTAAACCTAGGGTGAAATGGAAGGATCTGCTCACTGGTCAATGGAAAGGACCTGATATTTTACTAACCAGTGGCAGAGGGTATGCTTGTGTATTTCCACAGGACGCTGACTCGCCGTTGTGGGTGCCTGACCATCTTATCAGACATGTAGGGCCCTCCGCCCCCGCCTTACCACTTTCCAGTCAGGCACAAGCCACCACAGCCGGAGACGTCAGCTGATGAATCACCGTTTTGTATTTCCATCAATTAATAATTCTGTAGCCTCTCATAAGCATGGATGTATACCGGTTTTTCTTAAAGGACAGCTTACTGCTTCTCCTTCGAGTCAATCTAATAAGAGACTTCTTTGGTCTTTGATTTATCTAGCACCCGGAGAAGATCCATCATATAATCAACCTTCCTCTCATTCTTTAAAATTTCCTCCTTTTAACCCTCCTTATGGTATTCGTACAGGAGTACAATCATCTATATTACAATCTCCGGAAGACCAATTGGATAGTAACTGGGATGCTGTAGATACCAATACAGGATTTCCTACATGGAATTATTGTATATATTCTTCAAGAATAGATATTCCCATACAGGATACCACAAAAAATGTGCATGACTGGAGTAATTCTGATCCATCTAAGGATTATAGATCTTATTTACAACATCATGCACGTTATGATTGGAATAATTCATTCATTCCTGCTTCTGTGCGTGTTAATAGATGGCACACTGGAGGATGGGTGCCTCCTATCCTAACTATGGCTCAAGATAATATGTATTATGCACAGACCCAGCTTTGGAAAGCTATTGCTGCATCATTGCCAGTTATTCTTCATAGACCTAAAAATATGGGCATTTATTTTATGCAGGGTTGTGTGTCAGTGCCTTATGTATTCTTGGTAGGCCCAAAATATGTGGATAGAAATATTTATCATAATACTTCTGATTCTACTTTTTGGACACATTGCTATGACTGTATTTTGACAAGTTGTATAAATCCCTCTATGAATGTACGAGTTTTAATGATTCTTAAATGACCACCATACATTATGTTGCCTGTAAAATTATCCTCTGCCTGGTATGATGATTATGGCTTACAAGCTTTGCATGAAACTGAAGTTTTATTACGTTTAAAGAGATTTGTTGCAGCTTTGATTCTAGGAATATTTACATTTATAGCTGTAATAGCATCATTTTCTCTTTCAATAAGTTCCTTAGCTCAACAAGTACATACAGCTCAACATGTAAATGAGCTTTCAAAAAATGTATCTTTAGCTCTGGCTACTCAGGAAGTTATAGACAGAAAGTTAGAAGCAAAGGTGGATGCCTTAGAAGAAGCAATTTTACACATAGAGCAGGAATTAACAGCGCTCAAAGTAAGATTAGCTTTGAGGTGTCATAAAAAATATAGATGGATTTGTGTTACTCCTCTAAAAGTGAATGAATCATTATATTCTTGGGAACAAATTCAGACTCAGATTATGGGAGTTTGGAACCAAACAGATGTTAGTTTAGACCTTACTAAATTACATCAAGAGATTCATGACATAGGAAATACAAACTTAGATTTATCTCTGGCACAGTCTGCTCAGAATTTTTTTGAAAGTATTAAGTCATTTGTGTCACATAAAACCTTATTCTCAATGCTCATTAATGGAGGAATCATTGCAGTGGTTGTACTAATTCTGATATTTTTACTTCCAGTCATCATCAGAATAACTATTAAAAGCATCAAACAACTTTCCGTGGAGCTACATACTGCACTTTTAAAAAATAAAAAAGGGGGAGATGTCGGAAGCCATCCTGGAGCCATTGCACCATGACAAAGTCATGAGCAACGGAAGGCGAAACTGCAAGGCAGCGCCGTGCCAGGAAGGTGGACTACAGCTCCGTTGTTATGTTTTATGATAATAAATTTACATACAGGGGCAATTTTGGGGGGATGTTGCTCCACGTGAAAGAAAAATTCCTCTAGGACTCCCCCTCCTGAAACTACCATGGAATGGGAAGTACCCACTAAAGTCCCGGGGAAATGGGTAAAGAATTAAGAGCCTGGAACTAAAGGGATGTTTTTATGAAAAACACCCTCTAGTATGGAGTTATGGCCATGGGCTGGAGTTCCTGATGACATAGGAAATTTATGGTTCTATTATAAAGGAAGATTAATCATAGAAAAGCAAATGACCAGAGCAGAATTGGTTGCCAGGATAGGGAGAAAACACTGTCTCAGTTGAAGGAAACAACGAGAAAGAGCATGCAGGTACATTGTAAATATTTTCATGGAACCATTGTAAAAGGTTACCCATGCAAGAAGAGAAATAGGACCGAGTAGCTCCAACATTTACAATTGAAATAATCATATAACTGCTTGGCTTGGTTATTAAGAAACAACCTGTGATTAATGGGAACTTGGGGAAATATTTTAATAGGACATCTAGAAACTAGGGGATTTTTTTAAAAAAAAATCTTTATAGAACATTTTGAGGTTTGATTGTGCTAAGATTGTTTGGCTACATACCTGGTAATGTAATCAACTACAATATATAAACCTGTGATTGTAAACAATAGAAGAAGAATGAAGAATAAAGACATGAGAAAGAGAAACATGCAATGCTGATACTTTAAGAAGTGTAATAGAATTATTTCCCTCGCCGACGCTATCCATCCCTCAGGTATCCCTGGACTCGCTGGAGCTGGACTCCGGCAATGGACTTTAGATTAAAAGCACCTGAAATTTCTCCCTCTTACCCCTCCTTGTTATTCAAATGTGATGTCTATAGATTTTCAATCTGTACTCATTCCTTTTGATGTGAGACACTGCACCCAGGAAAGGTCCTTTGCAGCACTGAGGGACAAAAAGCCATTGAAACTAGAAAACCTGACTCTTGATCAGCAATGCTTTCAGAGAAAAATCTTGATCAAAAGGGGAAAATGTAATAAACAGAAACCTCAATTGAATAGAGTCAGGAGACCAGAAGGGGGAGCTCTCTTGCCCTGCAACAATAGCAGAAGGCACAACAGAAAGAAGGAAAAACTCTTTTTTCCTGGCAAGGACTAAGCCAATGAAAAGCCAAGGACTTTTTGTTTACTAAAGCCCTCCCAACTTCCTTTCCTCCTCTATAAAAGAGTTCTCCTTCCCTTTCCATGGGGGGACCTGTACATGGCTCCTTATGTTGCAGACCCTGAATTGCAATTCTCAGCTGATCCCAAATAAACCTATCTTTGTTGGAGAAATATCTGGCAGTCAACACTGCTAGTCTATTTCTTTTGATTGGGGAGTTTAATGCACTTACAGGTAAAGTAATTACTGATAGGGAAGGACTTACTATTGCCATTTTGTTGTTTCTTGAATTTCTTATAGCCTTTGTGGCCTTCATTTCCTCCCTTACTGACTTCCTTTGCATTTAGTTGATTTTTGTAGTGACACATTTTGATTTTCTTTTCATTTCCTTTTCTGTATATTCTATAGATATTTTCTTTGTAGTTACCATGGAGATTACCGGAAATATCTTAAAATTACAATAATCCATTTTAAAGTGATAACAAGTTAATTTAAATCACATGAAAAATTCTACTTTTTATAGCTCTGCCCCCAACTTTATTTCACTGATGTATCAAGTTACATATTTATTTATTATGTATCCTTTAACATAGATTTACAATTTTTATGTTTTTGTCTGTTAATCCTATGAAAAATTAAAGGTGAAGTTACAAACCAAAATAATAATAATACAGGTTTCTATATTTTACATATATTTACCTTTACCAGAGAACTTTATAGGTTCACATGGTTTCAATTTACTTTCTAATGTTCTTTTCTCTCACCTTGAAGGACTCTAGTTGTAGTGATCTCCCTCAACTTTGGTTTACCCAAGAATGTTTTCATTTCTCCCTCACTTTTTTTCCTCTTTTAAATAGATTTTTAGAACAGTTTTAGGTTCACAGCAAAATTGAGTGGAAGGTATAGAGAGTTCCTATATACTCCCTCTCCCTACACAGGTACAGCAACCCCCACTATCAACACCTCTCACCAGTGTGGTACATTTGTTAAAATTGATGAGACAACATTGACACATCATTACCACCCAAAGTCCACAGTTTACATTAGGGTTCACTCTTGCTGTGGTGCATTCTATGAGTTTGGAAAAACCTGTTTAATGACATGTTTCCACCACTATAGTATTACACAGAATAGTTTCACTGCCCTAAAAATCTTTTGTGCTCTGACTATTCATCTCTCTGGCCCCACAACTCCAGACAACCACTGATCTTCTTACTGTTTTCATAGTTTTTACTCTTTCAGAGTGTCATATAGCTAGAATCATAAAATATGTAGCCTTTTAATAGACTTCTGTCATTTAGTGATATGTATTTAAGATTCCTGTATGTTTTTTCATGGCTTGATAGCTCATTTCTTTTTGGTGTGGAATAACATTCCGTTATTTGGATGCACCACAGTTTATCTACTCACTACTGAAAGACATCCTAGTTGCTAAGTTTTGTCAGTCATGAAAAAACTGCTATAAAAGTCTTTCTGCAGGTTTTTTGTGGACATAAGTTTTCAGGTCCATTGAGTGAATATCAACAAGTGCAATTGCTGGATCATATGGTAAGAGTATGTTTAGTGTTGTAAGAAAACACCAAATTGTCTTCCAGTGTGGCTGTACCATTCTGCATTCCCACCAGCAATGAATGAGAGTTCCTGTCATTCCAAACCTTTGTCAGCATTTACTGCTGTACGTGACCTGGATATTGGTCTTTCTAATAGGTATGTAATGGTATCTCATTGTTTTAATTTGCATTTCTTTGATGACATATGGTGTGGAGAATCTGTTCACATCCTTATTTGCCATCTTTGTCTCTTTTTTCTTGGAGAAGTGTTTCTTAAGGTCTTTGTCCCATTTTTTAACGAGGTTGTTTGCTATTGTTAAGTTTTAAGAGTTCTTTGTATATTTTGGATAACGGTCCTTTATCAGATGTGTCTTTTGCAAATATTTGCTCCCAATCTGTGGCTTGTCTTCTAATTGCATTGACAATATCGTTTGCAGAAGGGAAGTTTTAAAATTTTAATGAAGTCCAGTTATCCATTATTTCTTTCATGGATCATGTCATGTCACTGATACGTGTCTAAATACATATCACCACACCCCAGGTCATCTAGGTTTTCTCTTATATTTTCTTCTAAGACCTTTATAGTTTTCCATTTTATATTAGGTTTATGATCAAACCATTCTGAGTTAATTTTTGTGAAGGGTTTAAGTTTTGTGTCTGCATTTATATTTCTGCTTGTGGATGTACAGTTTTCCAGCAACTTTTGTTGAAAAGACTGTCTTTGCCCCATGGTACAGCCTTTGCTCCTTTGTCAAAGATCAATTAACTATATATATATGTGGGTCTTTTTCTGAGCTGTCTATTCTGTCCCAGTGGTCAATTTGTCTCTTCTTTTTCTAATACCACACTCTCTTGATTACTGTGACTTTATAATCAGTCTTGAAGTTGGGTAGTGTCAGTGTTTCAACTTTGTTCTTCTCCAATATTGTGCTTGCTATTCTGGGTCTTTTATCTCTCCATGTTAACTTTAGAATCAGTTTGTTAATATCTGCAAAATAATTTGTTGGGATTTTGATTTGGATTGCATGGAATCTACAGATCAAGTTGGGAAGAACTGACATCTTGACAATATTGAGTCTTTTTATCTATGAACATGAAATATCTATACATGAATTTGGTTCTTTATCAGAATCTGAGGTTTTCCTCACATAGATATTGTACATTTTTAAAGATTTATACCTAAGTGTACAAATTTTTTGGTGGTAATGTAAATAGTATTGTGTTTTTAATTTTTAAAAAAGCATTTGTTTGTTGCTGGTATGTTGGGAATCTATGGACTTTCTATATTACCCTTGTATCCTGCAACTTTGCTATAATTGCTTTTTAGTTCCAGTTGTTTTTCATTGATTCTTTCATATTTTCTACATACATGATCAAGTCAACTGCAAACAAAGATAGTTTTATTTATTCCTTCCAAATCTGTATGCATTGTATTTCCTTTTCTTGTCTTACTGTATTAGCTAAGACTTCAATTATGATGGTAAAAAAGAGTAGTGAGAGGTGACATCCTTGCCTTGTTCCTGATCTTAGTAGGAAAGCTTTAAGTCTATCAGCATTAAACTATTCTTAGTTTGCTTAGTTTTTATCATGAATCGGTGTTGAATTTTGTCAAATATTTTTGTGCATTTATTGATGCTATCATGTGACTTTTCTTGTTTAGTCTGTTGATGTAATGGATTACATTAATTAATTTCCAAATGTTGAACCAGACTTGCATACTGAGATATATCACACTTGGTCATGATGTATAATTCTTTTTATACATTATTGGATTTGATTTGGTAAATATTTTGGGGGGGATTTTTGCTCTATGTTCATAAGAGCTATTGAAATAACAAAGAATAAGGTGGTATGGTATGATGGCTAAGAGCTCATCACTGGTGTTAGGCCACCTGAGACAGAAACCTAACTTCTTCACCCACAAAAGATGGGGGTAATCTATCTCATACTACAGATACCTAGATACAGCTTGTGTTACTGTTGCTTAAACATGTCACATGTTTAAGAGGGCATTTAACAATGACATAAAAGTCAGAGATCTTTATTCAATCAAGTGTCAATTCTGAAGTAATTTCTATCTAATTTATCTATTACAAAAAATAGTTACTCTAGTGTATTCTCTATGCTGATTATACTAGATGCCATGATTACTGCGATTTGTCTCACAAAAAATTAAGCAGATGGTACTTACCCACCACAGTCCCACAGGTCCAATAACAATGCATTGGTCTATAGTTTTCTTATCTTGTAATTTTTTTTTTTTTTTTTTTTTTTTTGCGGTACGTGGGCTTCTCACTGTTGTGGCCTCTCCCGTTGTGGAGCACAGGCTCTGGACACGCAGGTTCAGCGGCAATGGCTCATGGGTCCAGCCGCTCGGTGGCATGTGGGATCTTCCCGGACCGGGGCACGAACCTGTGTCCCCTGCATCATCAGGCGGACTCTCAACCACTGTGCCACCAGGGAAGCCCTCTTGTAAATTTTATATGGTTTTGGTATTAAGGCAATGCTGGCCTCATAGAATAACGTAGGAAGAAGTCTCTCTTCTTCTATCTTCTGAGATTGTAGATAAGCAATACAATTTCTTTCTTAAGTAATTGGTAGAATTCACCAGTGAATCCAACTGGGTCAGGTGCTTTCTCTTTTAGAAGTTAATTAAAAGTCAATGTTTTATAGATATAGGCTATTTCAGGTTGTCTATTTCTTCTTGTGTGAGTTTTGGAAAATTTTGTCTTTCAAGGAATCGTCCCTTTCATCTAGGTTATCAAATATGTGGACATAGAGTTGTTCACAGTATTCCTATATAATGTTTTTATTTCCATGTAATCTGTAGTGATGTGCCTTCATTCATTTCTGATATTAGTAAATTGTTGTCATCTCTTCTTTCTTAGTTACCTTGGCAAGAAACAAAATTTTATTGATCTTACAATTTTAAGATCAATAATTTTATTGAGAAAACCATCAAGTAATCCAGCACACAGGCAGAGGAATTACAGAAATTCTGATAAATCCCTACCTGGAAAGAAGAGAAAGGGAAACCTCTCCCAGCAGCCTCAGAAGCAGCAGATTAAAGCTCCACAATCAACTTGATGTACCCTGCATCTGTGGAACACATGAATAGACAACAAATCATCCCAAATTGAGGAGCCAGGAGTCAGTGCTGTGCCTCTGAGGTGGGAGAGCCAACTTCAGGACACTGGTCCACAACAGACCTCCCAGCTCCACATAATATCAAATGGCGAAAATCTTCCAGAGATCTCCATCTCAACACCAGCACCCAGCTTCACTCAACGACCAGCAAGCTACAGTGCTGGACACCCTATGCCAAACAACTAGCAAGACAGGAACACAACCCCACCCATTAGCAGAGAGGTGGCCTAAAATCATAAAAAGTCCGCAGACACCCCAAAACACACCACCAGACGTGGATCTGCCCACCAGAAAGACAAGATCCAGCCTCATCCACCAGAACACAGGCACTAGTCCCCTCCACCAGGAAGCCTACACAACCCACTAAACCAACCTTAGCCACTGGGGACAGACACCAAAAACAACGGGAACTACGAACCTGCAGCCTGCAAAAAGGAGAACCCAAACACAGTAACATAAGCAAAATGAGAAGACAGAAAAACAAACACCAGGTGAAGGAGCAAGATAAAAAACCACCAGACCTAAAAAATGAAGCAGTAATAGGGAATCTACCTGAAAAAGAATTCAGAATAATGACTGTAAAGATGATCCAAGATTCTATTTCCCAGATCCAAAATCTTGGAAATAGAATAGACAAAATGCAAGAAACAGTTAACAAAGACCAGGAAGAACTAAAGATGAATCAAGCATCGATTAAAAACACAATAAATGAAATAAAAAATACTCTAGATGGGATCAATAACAGAATAACTGAGGTAGAAGAACGGATAAGTGACCTGGAAGATAAAATAGTGGAAATAATTGCTGCAGAGCAAAATAAAGAAAAAAGAATGAAAAGAACAGAGGACACTCTCAGAGACCTCTGGGACAACATTAAATGCACCAACATTCGAATTATAGGGGTTCCAGAAGAAGAAGAGAAAAAGAAAGGGACTGAGAAAATATTTGAAGAGATTATAGATGAAAACTTCCCTAATATGGGAAAGGAAATAGTTAATCAAGTCCAGGAGGCACAGAGAGTCCCATACAGAATAAATCCAAGGAGAAATATGGCAAGACACATATTAATCAAACTGTCAAAAATTAAACACAAAGAAATCATATTAAAAGCAGCAAGGCAAAAACAACAAATAACACACAAGGGAATCCCCATCAGGATAACAGCTGATCTCTCAGCAGAAACTCTACAAGCCAGAAGGGAGTGGCAGGACATAATTAAAGTGATGAAGGAGAGAAACCAGCAACCAAGATTACTCTACCCAGCAAGGACCTCATTCAGATTTGATGGAGAAATTAAAACGTTTACAGACAAGCAAAAGCTGAGAGAGTTCAGCACCACCAAACCAGCTTTACAACAAATGCTAAAGGAACTTCTCTAGGCAAGAAACAGAACAGAAGGAAAAGACCTACAATAACGAACCCAAAACAATTAAGAAAATGGGAATAGGAACATAGATATTGATAATAACCTTAAATGTAAATGGACTAAATACTCCCATCAAAAGACACAGATTGGCTGAATGGATACAAACACAAGACCCATATATATGTTGTCTACAAGAGACCCACTTCAGACCTAGAGACACATACAGACTGAAAGTAAGGGGATGGAAAAAGATATTCCATGCAAATGGAAACCAAAAGAAAGCTGGAGTAGCAATTCTCATATAAGACAAAATAGACTTTAAAATAAAGACTACTAGAAGAGACAAAGAAGGACACTACATGATGATCAAGGGATCGATCCAAGAAGAAGATATAACAATTGTAAATATTTATGCACCCAACATAGGAGCACCTCAATACATAAGGCAAACACTAACAGCCATAAAAGGAGAAATCGACAGTAACACACTCATAGTAGGGGACTTTAACACCCCACTTTCACCAATGGACAGATCATCCAAAATGAAAATAAATAAGGAAACACAAGCTTTAAATGATACATTAAACAAGGTGGACTTAATTGATATTTATAGGACATTCCATCCAAAAACAACAGAATACACATTT
Source organism: Mesoplodon bidens (assembly GCF_964165515.1). Classification (NCBI taxonomy): domain Eukaryota; kingdom Metazoa; phylum Chordata; class Mammalia; order Artiodactyla; family Ziphiidae; genus Mesoplodon; species Mesoplodon bidens. The sequence goes on along the minus strand of NC_138163.1, from coordinate 92,440,206 downwards.
TTCTCAAGTGCTCATGGAACATGCTCCAGGATAGATCATATCTTGGGTCACATATCAAGCCTTGGTAAATTTAAGAAAATTGAAATTGTATCAAGTACCTTTTCCGACCACAATGCTATGAGACTAGACATCAATTACAGGAAAAGAGCTGTAAAAAATACAAAAACATGGAGGCTAAACAATACACTACTCAATAACGAAGTGATCACTGAAGAAATCAAAGAGGAAATTAAAAAATACCTAGAAACAAATGACAATGGAGACACGATGAACCAAAACCTATGGGACCAGCAAAAGCAGTTCTAAGGGGGAAGTTTATAGCAATACAATCCCACCTTAAGAAACAGGAAACATCTCGAGCAAACAACCTGACCCTGCACCTAAAGCAATTAGAGAAAGAAGAACAAAAAAACCCCAAAGCTAGCAGAAGGAAAGAAATCATAAAAATCAGATCAGAAATAAATGAAAAAGAAATGAAGGAAATGATAGCAAAGATCAACCAAACTAAAAGCTGGTTCTTTGAGAAGATAAACAAAATTGACAAACCATTGGCCAGACTCATCAAGAAAAGAAGGGAGAAGACTCAAATCAATAGAATTAGAAATGAAAAAGGAGAAGTAACAACTGACACTGCAGAAATACAAAAGATCATGAGAGATTACTATAAGCAACTCTATGCCAATAAAATGGACAACCTGGAAGAAATGGACAAATTCTTAGAAATGCACAACCTGCCAAGACTGAATCAGGAAGAAATAGAAAATATGAATAGACCAATCACAAGCACTGAAATTGAAACTGTGATAAAAAATCTTCCAACAAACAAAAGCCCAGGACCAGATGGCTTCACAGGCGAATTCTATCAAACATTTACAGAAGAGCTAACACCCATCCTTCTCAAACTCTTCCAAACAATTTCAGAGGAAGGAACACTCCCAAACTCATTCTACGAGGCCACCATCACCTTGATACCAAAACCAGACAAGGATGTCACAAAGAAAGAAAACTACAGGCCAATATCACTGACGAACATAGATGCAAAAATCCTCAACAAAATACTAGCAAACAGAATCCAACAGCACATTAAAAGGATCATACACCCTGATCAAGTGGGGTTTATTCCAGGAATGCAAGGATTCTTCAATATACGCAAATCAATCTATGTGATACACAATATTAACAAATTGAAGAAGAATAACCATATGATCATCTCAGTAGATACAGAGAAAGCTTTCGACAAAATTCAACACCCATTTATGATAAAAACCCTGCAGAAAGTAGGCATACAGGGAAATTTCCTCAACATAATAAAGGCCATATATGACAAACCCACAGCCAGCATCGTCCTCAATGGTGAAAAACTGAAACCATTTCCACTAAGATCAGGAACAAGACAAGGTTGCCCACTCTCACCACTCTTATTCAACCTAGTTTTGGAAGTTTTAGCCACAGCAATCAGAGAAGAAAAGGAAATAAAAGGAATCCAAATCGGAAAAGAAGAAGTAAAGCTGTCACTGTTTGCAGATGACATGATAATATACATAGAGAATCCTAAAGATGCTACCAGAAAATTACTAGAGCTAATCAATGAATTTGGTAAAGTTGCAGGATACAAAATTAATGCACAGAAATCTCTGGCATTCCTATATACTAATGATGAAAAATCTGAAAGTGAAATCAAGGAAACACTCCCATTTACCATTGCAACAAAAAGAATAAAATATCTAGGAATAAACCTACCCAAGGGGACAAAAGACCTGTATGCAGAAAATTATAAGACACTGATGAAAGAAATTAAAGATGATACAAATAGATGGAGAGATGTATTATGTTCTTGGATTGGAAGAATCAACATTGTGAAAATGACTCTACTACCCAAAGCAATCTACAGATTCAATGCAATCCCTATCAAACTACCACTGGCATTTTTCACAGAACTAGAACAAAAAATTTCAAAATTTGTTTGGAAAAACAAAAGACCCCGAATAGCCAAAGCAATCTTGAGAACGAAAAATGGAGCTGGAGGAATCAGTCTCCCTGACTTCAGACTATACTACAAAGCTACAGTAATCAAGACATATGGCACTGGCACAAAAACAGAAAGATAGATCAATGGAACAGGATAGAAAGCCCAGAGATAAACCCACGGACATATGGTCACCTTATCTTTGATAAAGGAGGCAGGAATGTACAGTGGAGAAAGGACAGCCTCTTCAATAAGTGGTGCTGGGAAAACTGGACAGGGACATGTAAAGTATGAGATTAGATCACTCCCTAACACCATACACAAAAATAAGCTCAAAATGGATTAAAGACCTAAATGTAAGGCCAGACACTATCAAACTCTTAGAGGAAAACATAGGCAGAACACTCTATGACATAAATCACAGCAAGATCCTTTTTGACCCACCTCCTAGAGAAATGGAAATAAAGACAAAAATAAACACATGGGACCTAATGAAACTTAAAAGCTTTTGCACAGCAAAGGAAACCATAAACAAGACCAAAAGACAACCCTCAGAATGGGAGAAAATAATTGCAAATGAAGCAACTGACAAAGGATTAATCTCCAAAATTTATAAGCAGCTCATGCAGCTCAATAACAAAAAAACAAACAACCCAATCCAAAAATGGGCAGAAGACCTAAATAGACATTTCTCCAAAGAAGATATACAGATTGCCAACAAACACATGAAAGGATGCTCAACATCTTTACTCATTAGAGAAATGCAAATCAAAACTACAATGAGATATCATCTCACACCAGTCAGAATGGCCATCATCAAAAAATCTAGAAACAATAAATGCTGGAGAGGGTGTGGAAAAAAGGGAACACTCTTGCACTGCTGGTGGGAATGTGAAATGTACAGCCACTATGGAGAACAGTATGGAGGTTCCTTAAAAAACTACAAATAAAACTACCACATGACCCAGCAATCCCCCTTCTGGGCATATACCCTGAGAAAACCATAATTCAAAAACAGACATGTACCAAAATGTTCATAGCAGCCCTATTTACAATAGCCCGTAGATGGAAACAACCTACGTGTCCATCATCAGATGAATGGGTAAAGAAGATGTTGCACATATATACAATGGAATATTACTCAGCCATAAAAAGAAACGAAACTGAGCTATTTGTAATGAGGTGGATGGACCTAGAGCCTGTCATACAGAGTGAAGTAAGTCAGAAAGAGAAAGACAAATACTGTATGCTGACACATATATATGGAATTTAAGAAAAAAAATGTCGTGAAGAACATAGGGGTAAGACAGGAATAAAGACACAGACCTACTAGAGAATGGACTTGCGGATATGCGGAGGAGGAAGGGTAAGCTGTGACAAAGTGAAAGAGCGGCATGGACATATATACACTACCAAACGTAAGGTAGATAGCTAGTGGGAAGCAGCCGCATAGCACAGGGAGATCAGCTCGGAGCTTTGTGACCGCCTGGAGGGGTGGGATAGGGAGGGTGGGAGGGAGACGCAAAAGGGAGGGGATATGGGAACATATGTATATGTATAACTGATTAAATTTGTTATAAAAAATTATAAGTAAAATTCCAATAGGTAAAAAAATAATAATAATTATTTTATTGAGCAATTTTATTGTTTTTTTAAGAACCAGCTTTTGGTTTCATTGATTTTCTCTATTAATTTTCCATTTTATATTTTATTGATTTCTGCTCTAATTTTTATTATTTCTTTTTTTGGCCTACTTAGGATTTAATTTACCATTTGTTTTTTTAGTTTCCTAAGATGGAAGCTTATTAATTTTAGATCTTTCTTCTTTTGCAATATATGCATTTAACATTACTATTTCCGTATAAGCAATGTTTTCACTGCATTCATAAATTTTTAGTAAATTATATTTTCATTTAGTTAAAAATATTTTAAAATTTCTCTTAAAATTTATTTGACCCATATATTATTTAGAAGTACATTGTTTAACCCCCAAGTATTTGGATATTTTTCAACTATCTTTCTGCTATTGATTTCTATTTTGATTCCATTGTGGTCTCAGAGCATTCATTGTATGTTTTCAATTCCTTTAAATTTGTTAATGTGTGTTTTATGGAGCCCAAAGTTCTCTCTCTTAGCTTATGATCTATGTGAACTTGAGAAGAATGTGTACTCTGCTGGTGTTGGATGTAGTCTATAGATGTTATGTCCAGTTGATTGACACTGCTGTTGAGTTCAGCTATGTTCTCACTAACTTTCTGCCTGCTAGACCAATCCATTTCTGATAGAGCAGAGTTGAAGTTTCAAACTATAATAGTGGAATGGTGTTTCTATTTGCAGTTTTATCATTTTTTTTTTGCCTCACAGATTTTGATGCTCTGTAGTTAGGTGTATACATATTTAGAACTGTTATGTATTCTTGGTGTATTAACGCTTTCATCATTATGTAATGCCTCACTTTATCTCTGATGACTGTCCTTCCTCTGGAATCTGTCCTGTCTAAAATTAATATAGGTACTTTAGCTTTCTTTTTATTAATATTACTATCTTATAACTTTCTCCATTCCTTTATGATTAGTCTATATGTGTCTTTATATTTAAAGTGGGTGTCTTGTAAATAAGGTTCAGGACATGCTACCCCAAAATGAGGAACCTTGGAATATTGCATATTTTGACCTAAAGAAATTTGAGCAAACAAGAGAAACAAGAATGTTACTCTATTATCAGAAAGACAACAAACAATAGGTGTTGGCAGAGACGTGGAAAGCAGGGAACCCTACTGCATGGTGGGAATGCAAATTGATTAGCCACTATGAAAACAGTATGTCTGTTCCTCAGATTAAAAATACAGCTACCATATGATTCACCAATGCCACTTCTGGGTATTTTCCCAATGAAAACAGAAACACTAATTCAAAAAGAGATATACAGCCATATGTTCATTGCAGCATTATTTATAATAGCCAAGATATGGACACAACATAAGTTTCCATCAAGAGATGAATGGATAAAGAACACGTGGCATATATGTACAATGGAATATTACTCAGCCATAGAAAAGAATGAACTCTTGCATTTGCAACAAACTGGATGGATGTAGAGGGTATTATGCTAAGTGAAATAACTCAGGCAAAGTCAAATACCATATGATTTCACCTATATGTAGAATCTTAAAAAACAAAATAAATGAACAAACATAACAAAACAGAAATAGACTCATAGATACAGAGAAAAAACTGGTGGTTGCCAGAAAGGATGGGGTGGGGTATGAGTGAAATAGATGAAAGAGATTAAGAGGTACAAGCTTCTAGTTATAAAACAAATAAGTCGTGGTAATGTACAGCATAGGAAATATAGTCAATAATATTGCAATAACTTTGTATAGTAACAGATATTCACTAGACTTATTGTGGTGATCATTCTGTAATGTAAAAAAGTATCAAATCGCTATGTTGTACTCATGAAACTAATACAATATTGTAAGTCAATTAAGTTTCAATAAAAAATTTAAAAATAAAGAAGTAAATAAAAAATAAACAATTAATTAATTAAAATACTGAGGTCAAGACGGCAGAGGAGTAAGATGTGGGAATCACCTTCCTCCCCACAAATACATCAGAAATACATCTACATGTAGAACAACTCCTACAGAACACCTACTGAATGCTGGCAGAAGACCTCAGACTTCCCAAAAGTCAAGAAACTCTCCACATACCTGGGTAGGGCAAAAGAAAAAAGGAAAAACAGAGACAAAAGAATAGGGACAGGACCTGCACCTCTGAGAGGGAGCTGTGAAGGAGGAAAAGTTTCCACACACTAGAAAGCCCCTTCACTGGCAGAGACGGCAGGGTGGGGGGGAGATCGGGGGGTAGCAGGGGGGAAGCTTTGCAGCATTGGAAGACAGCACAGCAACAGTGGTGCAGTGGGCAAAGCAGAGAGATTCCCGCACAAAGGATCAGTGCCAACCAGCAGTCACCACCCTGAGCGGCTTGTCTGCTCACCCACCGGGGCTGGTGGAGGATGGAAGCTGAGGCTCTGGCTTCGAAGGTCAGATCCCAGGGAAAGGCCTGGGGCTGGCTGTGTGAACACAGCCTAAAGAGGGTTAGTGCACCACAACTAGCTGGGAGGGAGTCTGGGAAAATGTCTGGAACTGCCTAAGAGGCAAGAGACAATTGTTTTGGGGTGCTCGAGGAGAGGGGATTTGGAGCACCTTCTAAACGAGCTGCAGAGATGGGCGTGAGCCGCAGATATCAGGACGGAACCAGAGACGGGCATGAAACTCTAACGTGGCTGCTGCAACCACCAAGAAGCCTGTGTACAAGCACAGGTCACTATCCACACCACCCCTCCTGGGAGCCTGTGCAGCCTGCCACTGCCAGGGTCCCATGAACCAGGGACAACTTTCCCAGGAGAACACACAGCTTGCCACAGGCTGGTGCAATGTCACACCAGTTTCTGCAGGCTCACCACGCATTCCATACACCTCCCCTCCCCACCTCCCCTGAACTGAGTGAGCCAGAGCCCACTAATCAGGTGCTACTTTAACCCCATCCTGTCTGAGTGAAGAACAGATGCCCTCAGGTGACCAACACACAGAGGCAGGGCCAAATCAAAAGCTGAACCCCAGGAGCTGTGCCAACAAAGAAGAAACAGCGATATTACTCCCAGCAGCCTCAGGAGCAGTGGAATAAATCTCCACAATCAACTTGATGTACCCTGCATCTCTGGAATAAGAGAATAGACAAAGAATCATACCAAATTGAGGAGGTGGACTTTCTGTGATTTTGTCTGTACAGCGTTGCTTTTACCACTTCTCCTACGGTTCTGTCTGTACTTTTTTTTTTAAAATAGTATTTAGAGTTTGTTATCATTGGTGGATTTGTTTTTGGTTTGGTTGCTAGCTTCTTTCTTTTTCTTTTTTTATTACTTTTTAATTTTTAGTAATTTTTACATTTTTAAATAACTTTCTTTCTTTCTTCCTTTCTTTCTTTCTTGCTTGCTTGCTTTCCTTTCTTTCTTTTATTCTCCCTTTTCTTCTCAACTGTGTGGCTAACAGGGTCTTCCTGCTCCATCCGAGTGTCAAGCCCATGCCTCTTAGGTGGGAGAGCCGAGTTCAGGACATTGGTCCACCAGAGACCTCTTGGCTCACTGTAATATCAGATGGTGAAAGCTCTCACACAGATCTACATCTCAATGCTAAGACCCAGCTCCACTCAATGACTAGCAAGCTACAGTGCTGGACACCCTATGCCAAACAACTAGCAAGACAGGAAAACAAACACACCCATTAGCAGAGAGGCTGCCTAAAATAATAATAAGGTCACAGACACCCCAAAACACACCACCAGATGCAATCCTGCCCACCAGAAACACAAGATTCAGCCTCATCCACTAGAAAACAGACACCAGTCCCCTCCATCAGGAAGCCTACACAAAACACTGAACAAACCTTGGCCAATGGGGGCAGAAACCAATAAAAACGTGGACAATGAACCAGCAGCATGTAAAAAGAAGACCCCCAGAAAAGTAAGTGAAGCAAAATGAGAAGACAGAGAAATACACAGCAGATGAAGGAGCAAGGTAAAAACCCACCAGACCAAACAAATGAGGAGGAAATAGGCAGTCTACCTGAAAAATAATTCAGAGTAATGATAGTAAAGCTCATCCAAAATCTTGGAAATAGAATGGAGAAAATACAAGAAACATGAAACAAGGATATAGAAGAACTAAAGAGCAAACAAACAATGATGAACAACATGATAAATGAAATTTAAAATTCTCTAGAAGGAATCAATAGCAGAATAACTGAGCGAGAAGCAGGGATAAGTGAAATGGAAGATAAAATAGTGGAAATAACTACCACAGAGCAGAATAAAGCAAAAAGAATGCAAAGAATTGAGAACAGTCTCAGAGCCCTCTGGGACAACATTAACCGCACCAACATTAGAATTATAGAGGTCCCAGGAGAAGAGAAAATAAAGGGACTGAGAAAATATTTGAAGAGATTATAGTTGAAAACTTCCCTAATATAGGAAAGGAAATGGTCAGTCAAGCCTCAGAAGTGCAGAGAGTCCCATATAGGATAAATCATAGGAGAAACAGACCAAGACACATATTAATCAAACTATTAAAAATTAGACACAAAGGAAAAATATTAAAAGCAACCAGGGAAAAGCAACAAATAACATACAAGGGAATCCCCATAACGTTAACAGCTGAACTTTCAGCAGAAACTCAACAAGCCAGAAGGGACTGACAGGACATATTTAAAGTGATGAAAGGGAAAAACTGACAACCAAGATTACTCTACCCAGCAAGGAGCTCATTCAGATTCGATGGAGAAATTAAAACCTTTACTGACAAGCAAAAGCTAAGAGAACTCAGCACGACCAAACCAGTTTTACAACAAATGCTAAAGGAACTTCTCTAGGCAGGAAACACAAGATAAGGAAAAGACCTACAATAACAAACCCAAAACAATTAAGAAAATGGGAATAGGAACATACATACCGATAACTACCTTAAATGTAAATGGATTAAATGCTCCAACCAAAAGACATAGACTGGCTGAATGGATACAAAAAGAAGACCCATATATATGGTGTGTACAAGAGACCCACTTCAAACCTAGAGACACATACAGAGCGAAATGAGATGATGAAATGTTATTCCATGCAAATGGAAATCAAAAGAAAGCTGGAGAAGCAATTCTCATATCAGATGAAATAGATTTTAAAATAAAGATTATTACAAGAGACAAAGAAAGATACCACATAATGATGAAGGGAACAATCAAAGAAGAAGATGTAGCAATTGTAAATATGGATGCACCAAATATAGGAGAACCTCAGTACATAAGGCAAATGCTAACAGCCATAAATGGGGAAATCGACAGTACCACAATCATAGTAGGGGACATTAACACACCACTTTCAACAATGGACAGATCATCCAAAATGAAAATAAATAAGGAAACACAAGCTTTAAATGATATATTAAAAAGATGGGCTTCATTAGCAGAGAGGCGGCCTAAAATCATAAAAAGTCTGCAGACACCCCAAAACACATCACCAGACGTGGACCTGCCCACCAGAAAGACAAGATCCAGCCTCATCCACCAGAACACAGGCACTAGTCCCCTCCACCAGGAAGCTTACACAACCCACTAAACCAACCTTAGCCACTGGGGACAGACACCAAAAACAACGGGAACTACGAACCTGCAGCCTGCAAAAAGGAGACCCCAAACACAGTAACATAAGCAAAATGAGAAGACAGAAAAACACACAGCAGGAGAAGGAGCAAGATAAAAACCTACCAGATCTAACAAATGAAGAGGTAATAGGCAGTCTACCTGAAAAACAATTCAGAATAATGATGGTAAAGATGATCCAAGATTCTATTTCCCAGATCCAAAATCTTGGAAATAGAATAGACAAAATGCAAGAAACAGTTAACAAGGACCTAGAAGAACTAAAGATGAATCAAGCATCGATTAAAAACACAATACATGAAATAAAAAATACTCTAGATGGGATCAATAGCAGAATAACTGAGGCAGAAGAACGGATAAGTGAGGTGGAAGATAAAATAGTGGAAATAACTGCTGCAGAGCAAAATAAAGAAAAAAGAATGAAAAGAACAGAGGACAGTCTCAGAGACCTCTGGGACAACATTAAACGCACCAACATTCGAATTATAGGGGTTCCAGAAGAAGAAGAGAAAAAGAAAGGGACTGAGAAAATATTTGAAGAGATTATAGTTGAAAACTTCCCTAATATGGGAAAGGAAATAGTGAATCAAGTCCAGGAGGCACAGAGAGTCCCATAAAGAATAAATCCAAGGAGAAATACGCCAAGACACATATTAATAAAACTGTCAAAAATTAAACACAAAGAAATCATATTAAAAGCAGCAAGGCAAAAACAACAAATAACACACAAGGGAATCCCCATCAGGATAACAGCTGATCTCTCAGCAGAAACTCTACAAGCCAGAAGGGAGTGGCAGGACATAATTAAAGTGATGAAGGAGAAAAACCTTCCAGCAAGATTACACTACCCAGCAAGGATCTCATTCAGATTTGATGGAGAAATTAAAACGTTTACAGACAAGCAAAAGCTGAGAGAGTTCAGCACCACCAAACCAGCTTTACAACAAATGCTAAAGGAACTTCTCTAGGCAAGAAACACAACAGAAGTAAAAAAGACCTACAATAACAAACCCAAAACAATTAAGAAAATGGGAACAGGAACATGCATATCGATAATTACCTTAAATGTAAATGGACTAAATGCTCCCACCAAAAGATACAGATTGGCTGAATGGATACAAAAACAAGACCCATATATATGCTGTCTACAAGAGACCCACTTCAGACCTAGAGACACATACAGACTGAAAGTAAGGGGATGGAAAAAGATATTCCATGCAAATGGAAACCAAAAGAAAGCTGGAGTAGCAATTCTCATATAAGACAAAATAGACTTTAAAATAAAGACTACTAGAAGAGACAAAGAAGGACACTACCTAATGATCAATGAATCGATCCAAGAAGAAGATATAACAATTATAAATATTTATGCACCAAACATAGGAGCACCTCAATACATAAGGCAAATACTAACAGCCATAAAAGGAGAAATCGACAGTAACACAATCATAGTAGGGGACTTTAACACCCGACTTTCACCAATGGACAGATCATCCAAAATGAAAATAAATAAGGAAACACAAGCTTTAAATGATACATTAAACAAGATGGACTTAATTGATGTTTATAGGACATTCCATCCAAAAACAACAGAATACACATTTTTCTCAAGTGCTCATGGAACATTCTCCAGGATAGATCATATCTTGGGTCACAAATCAAGCCTTGGTAAATTTAAGAAAATTGAAATTGTATCAAGTATCTTTTCCGACCACAATGCTATGAGACTAGATATCAATTACAGGAAAAGAGCTGTAAAAAATACAAACACATGGAGGCTAAACAATACACTACTTAATAACGAAGTGCTCACTGAAGAAATCAAAGAGGAAATTAAAAAATACCTAGAAACAAATGACAATGGAGACACGACGACCCAAAACCTATGGGATGCAGCAAAAGCAGTTCTAAGAGGGAAGTTTATAGCAATACAATCCCACCTTAAGAAACAGGAAACATCTCGAATAAACAACCTAACCTTGCACCTAAAGCAATTAGAGAAAGAAGAACAAAAACATCCCAAAGTTAGCAGAAGGAAAGAAATCATAAAAATCAGATCAGAAATAAATGAAAAAGAAATGAAGGAAACGATAGCAAAGATCAATAAAACTAAAAGCTGGTTCTTTGAGAAGATAAACAAAATTGATAAACCATTAGCCAGACTCATCAAGAAAAAAAGGGAGAAGACGCAAATCAATAGAATTAGAAATGAAAAAGGAGAAGTAACAACTGACACTGCAGAAATACAAAAGATCATGAGAGATTACTATAAGCAACTCTATGCCAATAAAATGGACAACCTGGAAGAAATGGACAAATTCTTAGAAATGCACAACCTGCCAAGACTGAATCAGGAAGAAATAGAAAATATGAACAGACCAATCACAAGCACTGAAATTGAAACTGTGATAAAAAACCTTCCAACAAACAAAAGCCCAGGACCAGATGGCTTCACAGGCGAATTCTATCAAGCATTTAGAGAAGAGCTAACACCTATCCTTCTGAAACTCTTCCAAAATATAGCAGAGGGAGGAACACTCCCAAACTCATTCTACGAGGCCACCATCACCTTGATACCAAAACCAGACAAAGATGTCACAAAGAAAGAAAACTACAGGCCAATATCACTGATGAACATAGATGCAAAACTCCTCAACAAAATACTAGCAAACAGAATCCAACAGCACATTAAAAGGATCATACACCATGATCAAGTGGGGTTTATTCCAGGAATGCAAGGATTCTTCAATATACGCAAATCAATCAACGTGATACACCATATTAACAAATTGAAGGAGAAAAACCATATGATCATCTCAATAGATGCAGAGAAAGCTTTCGACAAAATTCAACACCCATTTATGATAAAAACCCTGCAGAAAGTAGGCATAGAGGGAACTTTCCTCAACATAATAAAGGCCATATATGACAAACCCACAGCCAGCATCGTCCTCAATGGTGAAAAACTGAAACCATTTCCACTAAGATCAGGAACAAGACAAGGTTGCCCACTCTCACCACTCTTATTCAACCTAGTTTTGGAAGATTTAGCCACAGCAATCAGAGAAGAAAAGGAAATAAAAGGAATCCAAATTGGAAAAGAAGAAGTAAAGCTGTCACTGTTTGCAGATGACATGATACTATACATAGAGAATCCTAAAGATGCTACCAGAAAACTACTAGAGCTAATCAATGAATTTGGTAAAGTTGCAGGATACAAAATTAATGCACAGAAATCTCTGGCATTCCTATATACTAATGATGAAAAATCTGAAAGTGAAATCAAGGAAACACTCCCATTTACCATTGCAACAAAAAGAATAAAATATCTAGGAATAAACCTCCCTAAGGAGACAAAAGACCTGTATGCAGAAAATTATAAGACCCTGATGAAAGAAGTTAAAGATGATACAAAGAGATGGAGAGATGTACCATGTTCTTGGATTGGAAGAATCAACATTGTGAAAATGACTCTACTACCCAAAGCAATCTACAGATTCAATGCAATCCCTATCAAACTACCACTGGCATTTTTCACAGAACTAGAACAAAAAATTTCACAATTTGTATGGAAACACAAAAGACCCCGAATAGCCAAAGCAATCTTGAGAACGAAAAACGGAGCTGGAGGAATCAGTCTTCCTGACTTTAGACTATACTAGAAAGCTACAGTAATCAAGAGAGTATGGTACTGGCACAAAAACAGAAAGATAGATCAATGGAACAGGATAGAAAACCCAGAGTTAAACCCACGGACATATGGTCACCTTATCTTTGATAAAGGAGGCAGGAATGTACAGTGGAGAAAGGACAGTCTCTTCAATAAGTGGTGCTGGGAAAACTGGATAGGGACATGTAAAAGTATGAGATTAGATCACTTCCTAACACCATACACAAAAATAAGCTCAAAATGGATTAAAGACCTAAATATAAGGACAGACACTATCAAACTCTTAGAGGAAAACATAGGCAGAACACTCTATGACATAAATCACAGCAAGATCCTTTTTGACCCACCTCCTAGAGAAATGGAAATAAAGACAAAAATAAACACATGGGACCTAATGAGACTTAAAAGCTTTTGCACAGCAAAGGAAACCATAAACAAGACCAAAAGACAACCCTCAGAATGGGAGAAAATATTTGCAAATGAAGCAACTGACAAAGGATTAATCTCCAAAATTTACAAGCAGCTCATGCAGCTCAATAACAAAAAAACAAACAACCCAATCCAAAAATGGGCAGAAGACCTAAATAGACATTTCTCCACAGAAGATATACAGACTGCCAACAAACACATGAAAGGATGCTCAACATCTTTACTCATTAGAGAAATGCAAATCAAAACTACAATGAGATATCATCTCATACCAGTCAGAATGGCCATCATCAAAAAATCTAGAAACAATAAATGCTGGAGAGGGTGTGGAAAAAAGGGAACCCTCTCAGGGCTTCCCTGGTGGCGCAGTGGTTGAGAGTCCGCCTGCCGATGCAGGGGACACGGGTTCGTGCCCCGGTCTGGGAAGATCCCACATGCCGCGGAGCGGCTAGGCCCGTGAGCCATGGCTGCTGAGCCTGCGCGTCCGGAGCCTGTGCTCCGCAACGGGAGAGGCCACAACAGTGAGAGGCCTGCGTACCGCAAAAAAAAAAAAAAAAAAAAAAGGGAACCCTCTTGCACTGCTGGTGGGAATGTGAATTGGTACAGCCGCTATGGAGAACGGTATGGAGGTTCCTTAAAAAACTACAAATAGAACTACCATATGACCCAGCAATCCCACTACTGGGCATATACCCTGAGAAAACCATAATTCAAAAAGAGACATGTACCAAAATGTTCATAGCAGCCCCATTTACAATAGCCCGGAAATGGAAACCACCTAAGTGTCCATCATCGGATGAATGGATAAAGAAGATGTGGCACATATATACAATGGAATATTACTCAGCCATAAAAAGAAATGAAATTGAGCTATTTGTAATGAGGTGGATAGACCTAGAGTCTGTCATACAGAGTGAAGTAAGTCAGAAAGAGAAAGACAAATACTGTATGCTAACACATATATATGGAATTTAAGAAAAAAAAATGTCATGAAGTACATAGGGGTAAGACAGGAATAAATACACAGACCTACTTGAGAATGGACTTGAGGATATGGGGAGGGGGAAGGGTAAGCTGTGACAAAGTGAAAGAGCGGCATGGACATATATACACTACCAAACGTAAGGTAGATAGCTAGTGGGAAGCAGCCGCATAGCACAGGGAGATCAGCTCGGTGCTTTGTGACCGCCTGGCGGGGTGGGATAGGGAGTGTGGGAGGGAGACGCAAAAGGGAGGGGATATGGAAACATATGTATATGTATAACTGATTAAATTTGTTATAAAGTAAAAAATTTTTTAAAAAATAAATAAATAAATAAAAACTTTAATCAAAAAAAAAAGAATGCATAAGCAGTTTCAATATATTTGCATATAAAAATTTTTCTATACTAAATGTGCATTTACTTTGAAAATTCACAATAAACTATACTATTACTGCCAAAAAAAAAAAAAAAAGATGGGCTTAATTGATATTTATAGGACATTCCATCCAAAAATAACAGAATACACTTCCTTCTCAAGTGCTCATTGAACATTCTTCAGGATAGATTATATCTTGGGTCACAAATCAACCTTTGGTAAATTTAACAAAATTGAAATCATATCAAGTATCTTTTCTGACCACAAGTCTATGAGACTAGATATCAATTACATGAACAAAAAAAATCTAAAAAATACAAACACATGGAAACTAAAGAATACACTACTAAATAAACAAAAGATCACTGAAGACAACAAAGAGGAAATTAAAGAATACCTAAAAAAAAAAGACAAGAAAAACATGATGACCCAAAACCTATGGGATGCAGCAAAAGCAGTTCTAAGAGGGAAGTTTATAGCAATAAAATCCTACCTCAAGAAACAAGAAACATTTCAAATAAACAACCTAACCTTACACCTAAAGCAATTAGAGAAAGAAGAACAAAAAATCCCCAAAGTTAGCAGAAGGGAAGAAATCATGCATGTCAGATTAGAAATAAATGAAAAAGAAATGAAGGAAACAATAGCAAAGATCAATAAAACTAAAAGCTGTTTCTTTGAGAAGATAAACAAAATTGATAAACCATTAGCCAGACTCATCTTGAAAAAAAGGAAGAAGACTCAAATCAATAGAATTATAAATGAAAACTGAGAATTAACAACTGACACTGCAGAAATACAAAGGATCATTAGAGATTACTACAAGCAACTGTATGGCAATAAGATGGACAACCTGGAAGAAATGGAAAAATTCTTAAAAAAGCACAACCTTCCGAGACTGAACCATGAAGAAACAGAAAATATAATCAGACCAATCACAAGCACTGAAATTGAGACTGTGATTAAAAATCTTCCAACAAACAAAGACCCAGGGCCAGATGGCTTCCCCGGCAAATTGTATCAAACATTCAGAGAAGAGCTAACACCTATCCTTCTCAAACTCTTCCAAAATATAGCAGATGGAGGAACACTCCCCAACTCATTCTACGAAGACACCATCACGCTGATACCAAAACCAGACAAAGATGTCACAAAGAAAGAAAACGACAGGCCAATAACACTGATGAACATAGATGCAAAATCCTCAACAAAATACTAGCAAACTGAATCCAGCAGAACATTAAAAGGATCATACACCATGATCAAGTGGGGTTTATCTCAGGAATCCTCGGATTCTTTAATATACGCAAATCAATCAATGTGGTAAACATATTGACATCTTGAAGGAGAAAAATGATATGATCATCTCAATCAATGCAGAAAAAGCTTTTGACAAAATTCCACACCCATTTATGATAAAAACCCTCCAGAAAGTAGGAAAAGAGAGAACTTACCTCAACATAATAAAGGCCACATATGACAAACCCACAGCCAACATCATTCTCCATGGTGAAAAACAGAAACCATTTCATCTAAGATCAGGAACAAGACAAGGGTGCCCACTCTAACCACTATTATTCAACACAGTTTTGGAAGTTCTAGCCATAGCAATCAGAGAAGAAAAAGAAATAAAAGGAATCCAAATTGGAAAAGGAGAAGTATAACTGTCACTGTTTGCAGATGACATGATACTATACATAGAGAATCCTAAAGATGCTACCAGAAAGCTGCTGGAGCTAATCAATGAAGTTGGTAAAGTAGCAGGATACCAAATTAATGAACAGAAATCTCTTGCATTCCTATACACTAATGATGAAAAAATCTGAAAGAGAAATTAAAGTTACACTCCCATTTACCATTGCAGCTAAAAGAGTAAAATACCTAGGAATAAATCTACATAAGGAGACAAATGACCTGTATGCAGAAAACTATGACAATGATGAAAGAAATTAAAGTTGATACAAATAATTGGAGTAATATAGCATGTTATTAGATTGGAAGAATCAACATTGGGAAAATGACTATACTACCCAAAGCAGTCTACAGATTCAATAGAGTCAATATCAAATTACCAAGGGCGTTTTTCCCAGAACTAGAACAAAAAATTACACAATTTCTATGGAAACACAAAAGACCCCAAATAGCCAAAGCAATCTTGAGAAAGAAAAGGAGAGCTGGAGGAATTAGCCTCCCAGACTTCAGACTATACTACTACGGTATAGTAATCAAGATAGTATGGTTCTAGCACAAAAACAAAAATGTAGATCAATGCAACAGGACAGGAAGCCCAGAGATAAACCCACGCACATATGGTCACCTTATTTTTTGATAATGGATGTAAGAATATACAATGGAGAAAAGACAGCCTCTTCAATAAGTGGTGCTGGGAAAACTGGACAGCTACATGTAAAAGAATAAAATTAGAACACTCCCTAACACCATACACAAAAATAAACTCAAAATGGATTAAAGACCTAAATGTAAGGCCAGACACTCTAAAACTCATAGAGGAAAACATAGGCAGAACACTCTATGACATAAATCACAGCAAGATCCTTTTTGACTCACCCCCTAGAGAAATGGAAATAAAAACAAAAATAAACAAATGGGACCTAATGAAACTTAAAAGCTTTTGCACAGCAAAGGAAAACGTAAACAAGCTGAAAAGAAAACCCTCAGAATGGGAGAAAATATTTGCAAATGAAACAAGTGACAAAGGATTAATCTCCAAAATATATAACAGCTCATGTAGTTCAATATCAAAAAAACAAAGAATCCAATCCGAGAGTGGGCAGAAGACTTAAATAGACATTCCTCCAAAGAAGATATACAGATTGCCAACAAACACATGAAAGGATGTTCAACATCGCTAATCATTAGAGAAATGTAAATCAAAACTACAATGAAGTATCATGTCACAACAGTCAGAATGGCCATCATCAAAAAATCTACCACCAATAAATGCTGGAGAGGGTTTGGAGAAAAGGTAACCCTCTTGCACTGTTGTTTGGAATGTAAATTGATGCAGCCACTATGGAGAACAGTATGAAAGTCCCTTAAAAACTAAAAATAGAACTACCATATGACCCAGCAATCCCAGTACTGGGCATATCGCCTGAGAAAACCATAATTCAGAAAGAGTCATGTACCACAATGTTCATTGCAGCTCTATTTACAATAGGCAGGACTTAGAAGCAAGTTAAGTGTCCTTCGACAGATGAATGGATAATGAAGATGTGGCACATATATACAATGGCATATTACTCAGCCATAAGAAGAAACGAAATTGAGTTATTTGTAGTGAGGTGGATCGACCTAGTGTCTGTCGTACAGAGTGAAGTAAGTCAGTAAGAGAAAAGCAAATAACCTATGCTCACACATATGTATGGAATCTAAAAAAAAAAAAGAAATAAAAGGTTCTGAAGAACCTAGGGGCAGGACAGGAATAAAGACACAGAGATAGAGAATGGACTTGAGGACAAGGGAAGGGGAATGGTAAGCTGGGACAAAGTGAGAGAGTGACATGGACATATATATTGGAAAGCAGCCATATTGCACAGGGAGATCAGCTCAGTGCTTTGTGACTACTTAGAGGGGTGGGATACGGAGGGTGGGAGGGAGATGCAAGAGGGTGGAGATATTGGGATATATGTATATGTATAGCTTATTCACTTTTTTATAAAGCAGAAACTAACACACCATTGTAAAGCTATATACTCCAATAAAGATGTTAAGAAAAATAATTCTGAGGTCTAAGTGTTTCTTCAGGTGTTTATTTCCTTATGAAATCTCCCATGTCACATAAAACATATTAAATTTCATGCTTTTCCTTTGCTAGTCTGTAATTGTTAATTTAATATTCAGATCCAGCCATGGTCCCTGAGAGGGTTAAGAAAAACCTTTTCCTCTCTATAACAACATGTACTTGGATCTTGTTTTTTGATCCATTCTGAAAACCTGTGCCTTCTTGCTTGATTTATACCATCAACTTTTTTTTTCAAAGGCACAGAATGTATGAGATGTAACGTATTTATTATAAAATGTGCAATATTCTCTTTTTAAAATTTATTAATTTTATTTATTTTTAGCTGTATTGGGTCTTCGTTGCTCTACGTGGGCTTTCTCTAGTTGCAGTGAGTGGGGTTACTCTTTGTTGTGGTGCTCGGGCTTCTCATTGTGGTGGCTTCTCTTGTTGTGGAGCAGGGGCCCTAGGCATGCGGGCTTCAGTAGCTGTGGTGTGTGGGCTCACTAGTTGTGGCTCAAGGGCTCTAGAGCACAGGATCAGTAGTTGTAGTGCACAGGCTTAGTTGCTCCGTGGCATGTGGGATCTTCCCGGACCAGGGATCAAACCCGTGTCCCCTGCGTTGGCACGTGGATTCTTAACCACTGTGCCACCAGGGAAGCCCTATACCATCAACTTGAAAAGTGATTATTGATATACTGGATTAAGATCTACCATACGTTTTACTGTTTTCTACTTATTGCCCTTGTTCTTCTTTCCTATTTTTGTTTTCCACTCTTTTTCTGCCATTTGTGGTTTTAATTCATTCCATGTTCTCTCCTTTCTTTGCATATTAAGTTTATTTCTTTTAAAATTTATTTTAGTGGTGACCTAGATTTTGCAATATACTTTTACTACTAATCCAATTTCACTTTTAAATAACACTATACTACTTCACGGTATAGTAGTACAAGTACCTTATAATAACAAAATTCTCCTAATTCTTTTCTTCCATTCTTTGTCTCATTGCTGTTATTCATTTCTTTTATATATGTTATAATCATCAAATATATTACTGCTATTATTATTTTGAAAGAATGCTATCTAGCAAATCAGTTAGAGTAAGAAAAATAAATTCTCACTTATTCTTTCTTTAATGTTCTTCCCTTCTTTATCTATATCTCAGTTCCTGAACTATATCATTTTTCTTCTCTTTGAAGATCTTCTTTTAACAATTCTTGCAATGCAGATCTACTGGTCACAAATTTCCTCTGATTTTTGTTTGTCTCAAAAGTCTTTATTTCTCCTTCATTTTGAAGAATAATTTTGTAGGGTACAGAGTTCTAGGTTGGTGGGTTTTCTTCTCTCAACATTTGAACTATTTCACTCCACTCTCTTCTTGCTTGCAGGTTTCTGAGGAGATGTGAATTGTAATTCTTAACAGTTCTCTTCTATAGATAAGTTGTGTGGGGGTGTTTGGCTTCTTTCGAAATTTTTTTCTTTATCCTTGATTTTTATGTAATTTAAAAATGATATACTTAGCAGTAGACTTTTTTTTTCTTTTCTTGGCCTTTATCCTGCTTGGTGCTCTTTGATCTTCCTGAATTTGTGAGTTGGTGTCTGACATGAAGTTAGGAAAAATTCTCGGTCGTTATTGCTTCGAATATTGCTTCCTCTTCTTTCTCTTTTTCTTCTCCTTCTGATATTCCCATTATCATATATTACCCCTTTTGTAGTTATCGCACAGTCCTTGGATATTATTGTTATTCTTTTAGTCTTTTTTTCGCTTTGCTTTTCAGCTTTGGAAGTTTCTTTTTACATATCCTCCAGGTAAGAGATTCTTTCCTCAGCCATGTCTACTCTACTAATGAGTGCAAACAAGGCGTTCTTCATTTCTGTTACAGTGCCTTTGATCTCAAGCCTTTTTTTAGTCTTCATTAAAAATTTCCATCTCTTTGCTTAGATCACGTATCTGTTATTGCATATTATCTATTTTTCCATTAGAGCTCTTAGTATATTAATCATAGTTATTTTAAATTCACAGTTGAGTAGTTCAAAAATTTCCCTCATGTAGGCAAGGCGCTGATGAAACTCCAGTAGGTTATGCTCTAGTAAAATAGATTCTCCTGATGAGAGGCCTTGTTAAGAAGGACAGAAAGTTCTAGTTTATTTCAAAATGGTTACTTTTCCTCTCCCACTGCCAGTAGAAGGAGATATTCACTGTGAGGACCTGGTAGAACTCCTGGGGATAAAACTCACAAAAGTGTGGAGCCTCCCACTATGACTAGGCTGTTTTGGAGTTTTTAACTTTCAGATTTGTCCACACTGAGCCTCCAGCAAATTGTCAATTAAAATTCAGGTTTACCTACCCTGGTGGCAATTCCCACAGAGGTCTCTGTGTGGGTTTCTGCTCTGGAGAGTTATCATTCTCTGTATCCATCCATCTCTCTCTACAATTTTAATGGAAGCAGTTTGCCCTGTGACTTCATTGTCTCTGATGAATCCAAGAAGTCTTGTTGGTTTTTCAGTTTGCTCAACCTTTTACTTGTTGTTAGCATTGTGTAGCAACTCATAAGCTCCTTACGTGCTGGGCAGGAAACCAGAAGTCCCTCCATTAGACTTTCATTCATCAAATATTTAAGTCTAGTTAACTGAAAGATTATTTCCTGATATTTCAAGCAAAGGAGTGGGAATGCAGAAGAAAGAGCTGCCCACAGGATGTAGGAATAAGCTCATGGGACTCTGGGCAGTAACAGCGAGCTATGGGAACAGAGGAAGAAGGGAAGTTTGGAGGAGAAGAAAGGCAGGGAAGTTATGAGGGACACTTTGGAATTGGAGACCCATGGGTGTGGTTGAGGATAAGGTGACTAGAATGAACTTAGGGAATAAAAGGAAACACATCTTATTGGATCTAGGGGCACTATATTACTTTTTCTTGCTGAGATGGATGGTTAAAAACATATGGGGTGGTGTCTGGACAGATGGAATGCTGATATGTTTGTATGTGTATATAAGTGTGTATGAGTATAGTGAAGCTGAGGTGTTAGATATAAGCATCTGACAGGAAGTGGTACCTGAAATAAAGGAATGTTTGTACCTCTAGCGTCTAACACAGTTCCTGGCACTGTTCAATAAATATTTGTTTCACGAACACATGAATAACTCCACAGAGCTTAATCAACACCTTTGGAAAAGAACCTATAATAAAAAGTCTAAAACTTAACTTGACATAAATAAAAAGTAACCTTCATCTCCTATCTATGTAAGACTCTTTAATGAAAATGTAAAAGTAAGTACCAATGATACTTGGGTGAAAACCAGAATCTTAACTTCTAGACCGTATAGGAATGCATTGTATCAACAGTCTTATTTATTCTCTGGAATCAACTCTTAATTTGGTTTAGTTCCTCAATCTTTTTCAAATCCCTTTCTTCCACTCCCATCTTCCTACCTCTATTCCTCTTCTTTTCTCTTCTCCCTTCTTCTCTCTTCCTTCCCTTTTCCCATCTCCCAACTTCTTCCCCTTTTCTTCTTCATCCCTTCTCCATTTCTTCACCTTTTACACATGGAACTTGAGTGAGGTAGTGAGAATGGGCAAAAGTGTGATGGTTTGGAGAAGGAAATGGAGACTAGCAACAGGGAGACAGTGACTTTCTATAAAAGAGTGGTTTAAGGGAGCAATGTGGCTGGTGAACCCTGGTGTTAGTAGGGGTTGAAGGATATATTGAAAGCTGCCTTTACATAACAAGCACATATTATTACACTGAATGCTTTTTGAAGGGTGAGATGATTGATGAAGATTATTCCACCCACTCCAAACTCCTTTGAAACTGCCACTGTAGGAAAATCACTTATGAGGCTATTGCAATTATCCAGGGCAGATATTATAACAGCTGGGACAAAAGCAGCAGCAGTAAGTATAGGGAGGAGCATAGAGATTGTAGAAAATGGACTAATGAGAACTGCAGAAGTCTCAGCACATAACTCTGTCCAAACCCCTGCATCAAGAGACTTGCCAAGCCCCTAGGATGACCCCCAATTCCCAATTAACCCCACCCCTACCCTCATTAAAAAGCCTGCTTGAGAAATCTCAACACTGCAAGGAGAATTTACGGTTTGGTCCAGCCTGATGACAGGACACTGACCTACTTTTTTCAGAGCATTTAATCAAAAGAGCTTACAACTGTGAATATGTATCCGCTACAACTCAGAATTGTCTTTCTCAAGGATCTGAGAGCCATTCCTTTGAAATATAATCATCAGGAAGGATAGGTGAGGGAGATTAAGAGGTACAAACTTCCAGTTGCCAACAAATGAGTCATGGGTATGAAATGTACAGTGTGGGGAATATAGCCAATAACTATGTAAAATCTTTGTATGGTGACATACAAAGATTTGTATGGACTTCCCATGGAGATCATTTTAAAATACACAGAAATAGCGAATTGCTATGTTGTGTAACAGAAACTAACATAGTCTTGTAGGTCAATTATACTTAAAAAACAGCAACCTAAATGTCCATTAATAGATGGATGGATAAAGAAGATGTGGTACCTATATACAATGGAATATTACTCAGCCATTAAAAGGAATGAAATTGGGTCATTTGTAGAGACGTGGATGGACCTGGAGACTGTCTTACAGAGTGAAGTCAGTCAGAAAGAGAAAAACAAATATCGTATATTAACACATATATGTGGAATCTGGAAAAATGGCACAGATGAACTTATTTGCAAAGCAGAAGTAGAGACACAGACGTAGAGAACAAACATATGGACACCAAGGGGGGAAAGGCAGGGTGGGATGAATTGGGAGATCAGGATTGACATATATACACTGCTATGTATAAAATAGATAACTAATGAGAACCTGCTGTATAACACAGGGAACTCTACTCAGTGTTCTGTGGTGACCTAAATGGGAAGGAAATCCAAAAAAGAGGGGATATATGTATACGTATAGCTGATTCACTTAGCTGTACAGCAGAAACTAACACAACATTGTAAAGCAACTATACCCCAACAAATAAATAAATAAAGTAAGTAAGTCAACTGATTAGGAATGATAATTACATCTGCAAAACTCCCTTCAGAGCAACAACTGAAGATTCGTTTGACTGGGAGAAGCTGTGTGGGTGTGCGTGCGTGTGCCCACGGCTACTTTCATTCTTTAAACCATTGCAAAAGAATATTTTTTGAACTGTCCTTTATTCCCCATTCAGGCACATACTAGAAAGAATTCTTGGGAGCATAGTTTAGCCTAGAGAAATTGACACACTGCAAAGTTATTATCGACCCTCAATTTGGGATGTGTCTCTCCTATCTATCCTGCATCTATCAATCTCCCTTCAGCTTCTGTTCTGAAGAGGATATACAGGCTCTTACTACCAAGTATATTTTGCTTCTTCCAGAGTATGAGCGATAGCAGGAATGTCATGAATTTGAAGGATAACAAGTGGTCAGATATGGCAAGGAGCATATTGTGCATAGTTCTCAGTAATAAACAAAACAGAAAATGTTTAACATTTCATTTTGAGTGGAATCTTATATCTTACCTCTCTAAATTTATCCCCTGGCATGCTTGTTGCTTACTGTCTTGCTGCCAAACTGAAAGCACTTGTCTGTTTTCCACCTGTGGGGAGGCCTTTGCCCATTCTATTCCCCTGGCCTGGCATGCTAGCTACAGAATTTCACGGGACTTTCTCCATTGGTTCATTCAGGTCTGATCTATGATCACATCCTTGTTGGTCACTCTTTATGTCTTCATACTACTTCACTGTTATTTATTTGTAGAACTAATTACTACTTTAAATTTCATTATATGTTGGCTTACTTCATTATTTTCTGCTCTCCCTACTTCATTATTTTCTGCTCTCCCTCTACAATTAAAGCTTCTTGAAAGTGGGAGATGTCTCTCTTTAGTTCAACATTGTATGTCTAGCAATCAGAACTTTACTTAGCACTGTCAGTAGAATGTGCTTCATTCTGAGGTTTAGCTTAAATGAATGAGTGATTGAAAGTTCTCAAACATTAATGGAAGAATTCCTAGGCATTTATGTATCTTAATATGGAATAGATAACTTAAAATTTTTCAATGAATAATATTTCACTAATGTTAATAAGACAATCAAAGGCAGTTTTTTAATATTAAAAAGACAAGTTTCACAGCTAATTATATTTTGAAAAGTTTTTTGAATATAGAATGATTATTTACTTATTATTGGGAATTTTTAGTATCCTAAATAGTAACTCTGAGTTGGAAAATTTCAGAGAGACCCAAGTTGGATCATAGTTCCATCACTTCTCAACTATGGCACTGTGAGCGAAATTAGCCTCAGGTTTTATTGTCTTTCAAGTGGAGATAATATTGGACACATATTTTAATGAGGAATACATGAGGTCCATATACAGTAAATCCTCAATGAATGCTATCTATTCATTTCTTATCAATTGTAATATAGATAGATTTTCACAAAGAAGTTACATATAATCTTATTTAATAATTAGTATTTAGAACAGGCTATAAAATATGGATAACAGCATCCTTTCATTGCATTGAATATTTAATTTTAAATGATATGCCTAATTTTATTTTTTATTAAAACACTTTGCATGGCACAACCATGAGAATGGCTAAATTAAAAGAAATGTCAGATAAAAAATAAGTGTCACTGCCAAATATCAAGAATATGAAGCTAACTAGATATTCATCCAGAGGCCATATGTCCCATCTTGCTGTGATACTCTAGGGTGACACCTGTTGTTATGGTATAAGTAATAGCATCTCCTTTCATTCTCTAAAGTATATTCGTCCGGCTTGTGAAGTTTATTGTTGACTTAATTGAAATAAACAACATGAAGGTTGGGAAGAGAGACCTAACTATAGATATTTCAGAGATTAAAAAAAAGATTAAAAGGATATTATGGACAATTGCATACCTGTGTATTAGAGAACTTAGATGAAATAGATATATTCATTTTAAAGCAATATGTTAAAATTGACAACTATATATATAAAACTTTATAAATGTAAAACCTATAACTATATATATAATGTATATTATATATACACATATGTAATATATATAGTATATATATAAAATTTGAATAGTCTTAAAAATCATTAGAGAAGTTGAATGTGTTAAACATCTTCTGACAAAGAAAATACCTGAAATGGTAATATCCGAGAATAAATAATCCAATTTTAATATAATCCTCACAGAGAGAGAAAAAGAAATAATCTCTCAATCTTCATGAGACAAACATAACTCTAATAATAACATTAGATAAGGATAATCTAAAACAACAAAAAAAGAGAAACTTAAAAAGCACCCTTACTTGAGAACATAGGTACACAGTCCTAAGCAAAATATTGGCAAAGCAAATATAAATATTTTTCTTCATAAAAAATCAAAAGGGGTGATCAAATGGACATATATAACACATAACTCCCCCCAAATAGAAGAATACACATTTTTGTCAATAACAAATTGCTTATCTCCAGTCTGAGTCTTTCCTCTTAGATAAAATCCACAAATTAAACTCTTCATTAGAGTGATCTGATTGGATAAAACTGTAAGCCCATCAAATTCAAAATTTCCATAACTGCATTTATCAGACGATAATTAATAAATCTTTCCCACATCCTCTTTTTTCCTACATCAACCACTTCACCAAGCAAGAACTCTTGAAGTCATCATAAAATACTTGTATCCCTAGGCCAGAGACTTCCAGTTGGTTACTGAGTCCTGCCAGTTCTATTGTTGACATGGCTCCATCTGCAGTGGTAATACCTCAATAGGACCCTCGTTATTACCATGTAGACCAGCGTTCCCCAACCTTTTTGGCACTGGGGGTTGGGGACCCCTGATGTAGACCACTGCAGCCACCTTTGATGTCATCATCCTCTTACCCATTTTACCCAGTCTTGAAACTCCTGCAGATTTATCTCTTTAAATTGTGAATCTGATCATTGCTGTCTACTTAAAACCTTTTTGTGTTTTTCTATCCTCTTCAGTATTAAAATCTAATGTCAACAATATTTAGTGGGTTTCTGGCCCCTGACTTCTAGATATGTTACCATATTCCTATACACTATGCTCTACTCATACTAAATTACTTGCAACACATAAAAATAGCATATTAATTTGTTTCTTTGCTTTTGCAAATACTTCTTCTTTTGCTTGTAAAATTCTTTTTTCTTTCTTAAATGGTTGATCCATATTTTCTTCAAAGAAGCCAATCACAGGAATCATCTACTTCGAGATTCTTCCCAACTATTTTTACGTTTCTCTTGAAACCTCCTTTCCCCCTTTTCCATTCGTACTGTACTTAGCACACTATAGTTTAATTTTCTTTTTATTTATTTTTTCCTATCTAGACTGAAAGCTTCTTGAAAGAAGGGATCATGGCTTGATCTCTGTGTTCACAGTGCCTAGCATATGCACTCAATGAAGATTTGTTGAATAAGTGACAAATGAATATAAAGAAGTAGAATATGAAAGCATATGTACTAGTATACATATGTACACTCAAAATTTTGAAAGTGATTCTTTCTGTTTTGACTAAATATGAGATAATTTTTCCTTTTAGTACCCTCCTTAGTTTGTATTTTGAGAAATAATGTGTACATATGCAGTTCTTAAGGTGGAAAAATCATTAATATAAATTCACTGTTGAATGAGTTAAACAAACAAACTCAGCAAAAAAGATCAGATTTGTGGTTACAGAGGCCAGGCGAGGCAGGAAGTGGGGGGAGGAGGAATTGGATGAAGGCTGTCAAAACGTACAAACGTCCAGTTATAAGACAAGTAAATACTAAGGATGTAATGTACAACATGATAAATATAATTAACACTGCTGTCATACTTGAAAGTTGTTAAGAGAGTAAATTTTAAGAGTTCTCATCAAAAGAAAAAAATTTTTTTCTATTTCTTTAATTTGGTATCTATATGAGATGAAGGATGTTCACTAAACTTATTGTGATAATCATTTCATGATGTATGTAAGTCAAATCATTATGCTGTACACCTTAAAGTTATACAGTGCTGTGTGCCAATTACATCTCAATAAAACGGGAAGAAAAAAAATAATAAAATGACTTCCTGGTTTGGGACTCAGGGTCTTTCACCACACAGGGAAAATTAGAACAGGAGCTGGTTTGTGGTCGGGTGGTAGAGAGGAGGAAGAAGATTTAGCAAGTGATAGGGCCAAGGAATCATGGTCAGAATACAATGAATTTTTCTTGAGGCATATCAGTTGTGGTAAGAAAGGATCATATAGGAGGGTAAATGGGGACGTCTGGGGGCAAGACAGCACCCCATTTTTGTCCAGTTTCCCTTTCTTTCCTTCCGTCCTTCCTCCTCTCCCTCCAGTCCTTCTTTCCTTTCTTTTCAAGGAATATGTACATGTGGTTTAAATACATAAATATATAAGTATATATATATCACATATATATGTGGTTTAAATATATATATATATCACAAAAGAGAATAAGATGAAAAGCAACAGTCCCCTCACTTCCTATCTCCTGCCCCTCTCCAGAAGCAACCCCTTTAAACTACTTCAGCCGTTTTATCTTGTAGTCTCTGTATCTAAATACAGTATGTATATGCCTACCAGTAGTCCTTCAATCATCAACTCTAGATTTTGTCTATTGACTTTTACTATGGTGTATGATAATTCATTTCCCTTTCAGTTTTAAAGTGGGGAGATAAGTCCTAAATTTCCTGATGAATCCCTGATTCCAGCAATAATTACTTTTATTGAGCACTACGTGAAAGACACAGTTGTAATCACTTTGGATGTATTAACTCATTTAATTACAAGCTCAGTTACAAGGACGGGGCTAATAACAAAAACAGGAAAACAAAGACTTAAGAAAACAGGGAGAAAAAAAGACAATGCTAGGCCTTCCCCACTGAAAAACGTTAAGGGTGAATGAAATAGCAGTTAGAAAAAAAAAAAAAAAAAAGGCCAGCTTTGAGGCACTAAAATTGCAACCGGCTCCTTTAATTCCCCGCGGCAGGCGGGGCGTGGCACCAGGTGGCCTACAATGAACGCCCCTTCAAGCTGGCAGCGCCCTACCAAGCCTGTGGCTTTGTAAGAGCCCGGGCCACGTGACGGCGACAGGCGGCGCTCTTTCTCCGCGCAATCTCTATGGTATTCTTCTCAGCCCACCCGCCCCTAGGGAAGCGGCAGTCACGTGACAAGCTCCGGGTTTACGGCAGGTGTCCACGTGATCCTGGCCTGCAGTAGGGTGGCTGCGGTGAGGTACCTGCGCTCCTGAAGGGTGGGCGGTTAGGTCGTAGCCACCGCAACCTCCGGCGGACTCTCCCGAGCGGCCAGGCTCGGGAAAAACGAGCCGACTGAGGCATTCATCGCTTAGTGCCTACGGCACGGGTCTGTTCTTTATGCCACCTCCGCCTTCCTCGTCCCCACCTCTTTGCGGGTGAAGTCCCCTTTGGGTTTCGAGACCTTGGGGCCTGAGGCCCAAACGCGAAACGAACCCCCCCCCCATCCCTCTTTCCTTCTCATCCTCCATCTCTTCCTTTGCATCACCGAATCACTTAGCCGTTGAGCTGGTCAGCTCGGCGGTGCCTTGAGGCCAAGTTCGAGGCGGTAAAGGTAACGGTGGGGAAAGCAGCCCCCCAGTGGACAAAGGTGGAGGCAAGACTAGAGCAGGCCTAAGGGCCGCAGGCAAGGAGAATAGGCGGCTGAGGGGGTGAACAGGAAAAAAAAAAGAGTACTGCGGATTTAGAAGGGACTGGAAAGGACTTGTTGCACGATGGAAGAATCTGACTCTGAGAAAAAGATGGAGAAAGAGAATCTGGGGACGAGAATGGATCCTCCCATAGGGGAACCGGAAGGATCGCTTGGGTGGGTGAAGGGTATTAAGTCAAAGCTGGAAGGGAGGGGGCAGGGGGGACGTTCTAACTGAAGAGAGTATTGTGAATTAGAATACCCCGCCTATGATAAATTCTTTCGATTTATCAGTAAGGTTGCTTTTGGTGATTGGATAAACTAGCAAGAGGTCTGGTTGCTAACTGGGGAGAAACAATCCTTAGGACAGGCCTGATATCACTCCGGGGAGGGGGGAGTGTTCTAATTGAGGAGGCAGTTCTGAATTGCTTTGAATTGTCAATAAAGGAGATTTTACGTCATCATGTTGACGATAAGAAGACTAGGAAGAGGGTTGGCTTTTCCTGGGCAGAGATCAGTGGCTCGAGAGTGCTTTCTGTGCCGGTTTATACCTGAATTTGAGAATTTATATACTTTGTGCCTGTGATGAGTGAAATATGACTTGGAAGGACACCTGAAGGACTTAAGATTTTTAGAAATATGCTGACTTTGAAAAACAGGATATTCAAATATGACAATATTGTTTGATTTATTAAAGCATTTGTAAATATTGCTTTGATAAATTTTTTAAGGTGATAAAATATTGAATCTTGAATTTTAATGGCTCATTTATATTCCTAAATAAATCTTCCAGGAGCTATTTCCTGAGCACATAATTAGGGTAGAGGGAGCATAAACCCACTTTTATAATTTAGGAAAATGAGGGCCTCTACCTAACTGAGGTCCCCCACACAGCTGTACTCAGCTGTTGTACTAAATGTGCTCTTTTGCACCTCTACGTTAATTCCAATTTCTAAGGCAACTGGATCATGGAAACTCTGTCTTTTGGTTTATATCTGCAGGTGGGTGCTACCAAATACAGCCATGAAGAAAAAGGTAAGATGTGTTAGGTACATCAAAAACATGAAGGTAAAGGTAAGAAGTTACTGTTCAGGAAGCATATTTGTGGTCATATCTCTGGTCATCTGTGGTCATATCTGTGGTCATCTTTCCTTGACTGTTGTAGGAACCTTCTACATGCTCTCCCTGACTCTTGTCCCCTTCTTTGCTATCAGATTTAATTTTTCTAATATAGAAATCTAAGTAAGTCATTCACATACTTAAGAACTTTTTGTAACTTCCTGAAGCCCATAGAATACAATCCAAAAGCTTTCATCTCATAGAATGCCCTTTAAAAATCTATTCCTGACTAAACCATCAGCCACACCTTTGCACCCTATCATAGCCACGCAGAATCTGTTTTTCTCCAAGTTTACAAATTAATTTGCATTTTGTGCAAGCCATACACACACACTGCACAGGCCTCTGCCTGCACATTTATGTTGAACCCAACTCAAATGTTATCACTATTAGGTTTCATGTGAGTTCTCCAAATGGAATTGGACACTCCTTCCCTTGTTCTCTTATGGTACTGTGCCTCACCTTTGGGTTTAAGAAGAATCGATAAGGGCACAGTTCTAGAGTAAGTTTCTGAATCTTTTGGGCTTTCAGTTTCTCCATTTATAAAATGGTGATAATAAGGTTACCTGTCTCATAGAATTATTATGAAGTTTTTAAACAAGCAAATGCAGGTAGAGCACTTAGATTAGTACTTAATACAGTTAGCCTTGGTAAGTCTTTCATAAGCTATTAAAGTAAGATTTCTTAAACAACAAAAGCTCATAAAAAATAATGAAATATTGCCATTTGCAGCAATATGGATGGACCTAGAGAATATTATGCTTAGTCAAATAAGTCAGAGAAAGACAAATGCTATATGATATCTCTTATATATGGAATCTAAAAAATAATACTAATGAATCTATATACACAATAGAAACAGACCCACAGACATAGAAAACAAACTAGTGGTTACAAAGGGGAGAGAGACAAATTAGAGGTATGAGAGTAACAGGCACAAACTACTATACACAAAATACATAAGCAACAAAGATTTACTGTATAGCACAGGGAATTATACCCAATATCTTGTAATAACCTATAATGGAATATAATCTGCCAAAAAAATGAATCACTGTGCTGTACACCTGAAACTAACACAATATTGTAAATCAACTATACTTCAATTAACAAAAAAAAAAGAAACACACTGTATTTAGCCTTAACTTTATCTAATAAGTCAGTTATATAACTTCAGTTTGCTAAGGAAATGTTCTTGATGAGCTGGTCTAAAGTTGCTATCAACAAGGATGCCTAAAAATACCAGAAATTTGTAAATGATAAAGAATAAAAGCAAAACGTTTTTCTAACAACTTTAGACTATCTCCTCAGTAACGTTTCCTTAGTGAGATAAAGTTATATAGCTAAATAGATTAAGCCTGAGTGCAGTACCCTTTTATTAATACTCCCTATATTTGTAATGAGAAATTTTTATAAAATACCTTGGAATTGAAGATAGAACATGTATCCTCTCATTTGAAAATCAAGGTAATTGGAATTATATTTCATAAATTTTGAGTTAGAAAAGACTCTTAGAAGTTACCTCACCCAATTTCCCCTCTACTGCAAGAATCTACAGCATCTTTGATAGGTGTTTTTCTGTCTTTATTAAATGCTGTCATTGACAAGAAGGTGTTTACCTTCACCCTTTCCATTGTTAAAAAATTGCTTGTTTTATACCTTTGTTTTGATAGCTTGCTCATTCTTTTGATGAACATATTTTGAGCATCTGTTATATGTTAGGCACTGAGGACTCAAAGGGGATTTTCCCTGCCATTCAGGCGCTCAGAGTCTTGTGAGAGACCAAAAAAAAAAAAATGGATAACTGCAATGCATTATGGTTTTAGCAGTGTCATAAGAATGTCATGGGAGGACAGAGATGAAATACATCTAAGCCAGCCTAGGGCATTGGGATCAGAGAAGTTCTTGAGATGATTACTGAACCAAGACTTGAAGGGTAAATGGAGCTTAGCTGAAGGAAGAAAAGGGAGTGGAAAGTTACTGGTAGAGAGTTCAGCATGAAAAAAAGACCAGGAGCAATCAAAGGGACTAAAAGCAGTTCAGTTCAGTATGGCTGGACTCGACAAGTTCCAGGCTAGGAGCATCAGAAGATGAGGGCAGAGGAGTAGATAAGCCAGATCAAGGAGGGTCTTATATGTAGTTTAAAGACTTGATCCTGTAGGCGATGGGACACTCTTGAAAAGAAAAGAGTAATTAATGGAACAAAATCATGAGGGTAAGTAAAAGGGATGAAATTAAGGGCAGAGGTGGTCAGGTTGATCCTGAGGAGGAGAAAGAACTTTCAGTTATACTGAAATACCCTGCCAGATAGTTCAGTGCATAAAACATTACATTATGAGAGTTCCTCTCAAGTTGATATTTTGCTAACATAGTACTGAATGCATGATAGTATATATTAATAGCATAATAAATTCACTGTGGTTCTATCACGAAGAGAATGTGTGACTCCTGACAGGTAAGTGGCTGGCCTCTGGAATTCTCGGTACCTCTGCATTCACCACTGGTCAGAGAACTAGTCAGTTACAAGTATCCACTCTAGGTTATTAGTACTGTCACTTCAGTGAAACGTCAAGTGCAAGAGAGAAATAGATCCCTTTAGACTTGATTTGCTCTTGATTGCTGACTTCTTTCCTTTCTTTTTCCCCATTTTGTCCTTAGGTGCTGTTGATGGGTAAAAGTGGGTCTGGTAAGACCAGCATGAGGTCTATTATCTTTGCAAATTATATTGCAAGAGACACACGTCGCCTTGGTGCAACAAGTAAGATGTTTTATCTTATTGTAAAGTCAGGTGATCTTAATAATTCGCATAACACACTTGGTTGCAGTAACTTGGGGATGCAGAGATTGACAGATTTGTTTTTGAGCATGTTTCCTTTTTCTTCATTCCTTTTCAGAAGGATGTGACCTAATTCTGGTTATTACTGCTTGCTCTCTTGGGGAGGTTCTTTCCTTTCTAGGTTGCTTACCAAATAGGATAACCTTGTCCAACTTCGTTTTTAATCCTGCTCTTTCTCAACAAGCATAGGGGTCGTTTTGTTTGTTCATTTTTTAGGAGGGGGAGGGTGTTTGTTTTTAACAGTTATTATATAAACAGAAATTAATTTATAGGCATTAACAAGCATAACATTAAGATTTTGTAAAGCAGTAGTCCTAGTCTTCATTAAAAGGTGAATTGTTGGGTTTGGGAGGCTGTCAGAGGGAGGTTACCCAGATCTGTACTCTGCTACTTCTCTTCCTGGATACATATAGATGTTTTCTTTGGAGTTATAGCTTTGACTTGAGAAATGTTTCCTTGCCCTTTATGGTTTGAATGTTAAATCTTGTTTCTTGGTATAGGCTAGCTGGGCTGCCATGGCTGCCAGTTCAGTGGATCTATGCTCCTGGGAGACCCTTTCTGTCTTTAGGCTCTAACATCTTTTCATTTTGTAGCACCTAAGGATTTCTGGATTCTTCCTTGGTCCTTGGCCTCTAGGTGCCGAAACCATTGCTTTACCTGGCTTTCAAATTTTCCTGATCTGGGTTGCTAGCATCTTGGACACTTTTAGGGACAAGACACCCACTACTTCATAAGGTATCTCTGGTTTCAAGAACAACAAACATTTTTAAAACACCCTATGTTCCAGAACCTAGGATACAAAAGAGAAGGGAACCTCATTTCTGTTCTTAATGTGCTTGGAGTGTAGAATAGACTCTCATAATTAGGGAAGCTTTAATGATTAGAAAGTTATTTCTTAGAGCCCTCAATCTATT
The DNA here is from genome assembly GCF_964165515.1 of Mesoplodon bidens. Taxonomy (NCBI): domain Eukaryota; kingdom Metazoa; phylum Chordata; class Mammalia; order Artiodactyla; family Ziphiidae; genus Mesoplodon; species Mesoplodon bidens. The sequence continues at coordinate 92,406,282 of NC_138163.1, read as the reverse complement.
TCCATTTATTTCTGTTAGCTGGTACACTTTCTGTTCTCTTGAGCCTCAGTAAATATTTTAGTATGATTAATGTCTCAATCTATCCTAGCCATTCCTTGCCTCCCAAATATTATCTTCCTTAAGTTAAATATCTCCAGTTCCTTCATCTATTCCTCGTTTGACATCATTTTGAAGCATTTTTAAGTACTTGTTAGAATATGTCTATATTTTTTTAGTGATGAGATTTAAATGAAGATGTGGTCTAATCAGAGCAGAGTAGGACTGTTACGTCTCTTGTTCTATAGGCATCACACTACTGTTAGCACAGTCTATCCCCTACTCTCCTGTGGAGCAGCCTTCATCATACTGAGTCATACTAAAAAAAAGAAAATTCCTTTTCACATATATTTTTATTAAAACAACATATCCTCCTTCTGATTCTTGTGAAGTTAATATTTTGAACCTAAGAATAAATGCTTATCTCTGTTAAATTATTCAGTTTTGATTGTTTTATCCCATGAAAGGTTAACTTAAATACAGAACAAGTTACTATCTCACTGGGCCTCAGTTTCCTTATCCATAGAAAAGGGGTTGGATCCTATTTTCATTTTAGCTACTTATTCTCTCATTTGATATGTTAGCTATCCTTCCTAGCTTTGTGCAGTTTGTATACTTGATAAGCATCTCATGTAGTTTTCATCTAAGTTATTTATCAAAAATTTTGGCCAGGATGGGGTCCTATGGCCTGTTGTGTCTCAAGAGACTTCCTTCTAGAAAGTACCTGTCCAAACTTCTCCCTGTTTTGATTTGCTGTATTTTATTTTTTTCTATTTTTCCAAGTTTAATATCTAGACCTAATAATCACATGGTTTCAGTAGATCAGAGGAAGCTAATGTTTATTGTATGGTGTTTTATTTACTTTAGTTCTCATATTAACTTCATTTTAATAGGTGAAGAAAGTATGACTTAGAAGTTAAGGTCACGCAACTCATAAGTGTTAGAGCTAGAATGTCAATCTGTGCTCCTACTGTATTCATTGTTCTACAGCCACAATTCCTGGCAGACTTCTTTCTGTTTATGTTTTAAATTCTGCACATTTCATTGATGTACTTTTTTTCTAGTCCAATTAATATTTTTGTTTTTAGCTAATCAGCAAAGTTGATTTACTACCTAAGTCTGGTGAATAGTCTTAAAACCCAAATTTCAGAGCTAGTCATGCTATTTAATAGTTTTGAAATAATCCAGCAGATTTGTTAAAAAGTTATGAAGAGAATGTTGCAAATTATATGAACCCTGTACATGAAGCAGGCCATTTATTTTAACAATGTTTTTCTGGAGCTTCCTGTGGATGGGACGGGGCTCTTGACCTTAAGAATATCTCAAGTGGGACCTTTATCAATAATACTTTGTTAGTAAGTGCTGTATTTCTTAAAGGTGATAAGAGTATACTTCAAAATATTATGTTGGCCTGATGCTTTAGTGTATCACTAGCTAGTTTGTCATTGCTGAAGAAAGGTCTTGGTTCTACTTGCTAAACTTATAGACTAATTAAAAATACATATAGTGTGTTGATTCTTACTTACTATTCCTTTTTGTGAAGTTACTGATTTTCTTTAAAAGTAGTGAAAGAGTACTTATTCTAAAATATTATATCACCTTGAATGTTTTAGTGTTTCTTTAGTTTGTCATTGCTGAAAAAAGTCCAGGTTAATTTTGTTAAACTTAGAGTGTACTGTGTTTTGAAATTTGAAGTAAGGATACAAAATGGTGGTATTCATTTATCAGGGGGCTGTTAAAATGTGTTTGTTGGAATAGTAAACTTGTCAATAAAAATGTGATTATGAAGTATTTTAGCCTCAAACACTGTTGACGGCTCCAAGATTTCCTGCCTTCTCAAAATTCTCTGATCCCTTGGCTTTTATTTAATGCTTTATTACCCTAGTTTTATTCCTTTATCTTTAACCATCCCTTCCTTTTAAAAAAATGAGTATTTTCTTCTTTCTGCCCCATAAGTGTATGTGATTTCCCAAAGCTCTGTTCTTGGTTCTTTTCAGTTGCTGTTATGATAGCAGGACAGGAAGATTAGGAGAGCCAGAGGGCCCTATAGGAGACCTGAGACTCAAGAGGGAGGCAGAAATTGGGGGTTAGATCATAAAATGCTCTATAAGCCAAGTCAGGTAGTTTAAACTGAGGGTAGAGGGCAACCCTTAGAGAGTTTCAAACAAAAGTAATATCACATTTCAATATTTTTAATTTTCAGTTTTAATTAGAAAAGTAATACTTGTGAAAGATTCAAACATTGCAGAAGTGTAGAGAGTCTACTCTGTCCCTCATTCTCAGGCCTACTTCCTAGGGACAGCCACCATTAGTAATTTGAGGTTATCCTTTTGGCCTTATGTTTTCTGGGTATATAGAGTCATATATAGACAGAGACATGTTATTTTTTTTTCTTTTTAAAGAAGAATGAAATAAAATCTGCACTGTGGAGAGATCATTATACCTGTAATATAGAGGATAGATTGGAGGGAGGCAAGGGAAGAAACAGATTGACAGATTAGGGAAATGTTTTTAGTAGACCAGGTAAGAGATGATAGGGTCTTAACTTGGGTTAGGGTGGTAATAGTGGGTATGGTGAGAAGTAAATGGATTTGGGATATTTAAAAGGTAGAGTCAATGTGACTTGCTGGTAGGTTTGGGGGGAATGATGGGGGAAAGAGTGGACTCAAGGATGAAACTTAGTGTTTGGCTTAGGCATCTGGTTAAATTCACTGAGTTAAGGAGGACTGAAAGAGGATAGATTTTGTGGGAAGAATGGGCAGATGATGAGTTATATTTGGATACATTGAGTTTGGGATACTTGTGGTTTATGCAAGTAAAGATGTCCAGTATATGATTCAGAAAGGGAAGAGAGAAATCTGTATTATAGATACATGTTTATGGATTATCAGTATCCAAGTGGTAAATAAGATGATATGAATTGATTAGCTTGCCTGGGGGGAAGAATACATAGAAGAGTAGGTGGCCAAAGATGGAATCCTGAAGAACTCCAGCATTTAAGGGACAGAAAGAAGAATAGGAGCCTGTGAAAGAGGACCTGCCAGAGAGGTTATAGGTGATGCTCTCAGAGGCCAGGAGAAGAGAATTTTTTGAGAAGAGAGTAGTCAACAGTGTCATGCTGCAGAAAGTAAGACAAGGACTAAAAAGTCCATTGGATTTGGTAATGGGGCCATTGGTCACTTGATGAGAACAATTTCTATGATATGGGAGTAGAAACCAGATTTCTATCCCATGTGCTCCATATCTAAACAGTCGCTGAATCCTGTCACTTCTTTTATTATTGTCTTTCCCTTTCTCAGTAGCACTTCTTTCCATTTTTTTTTTAGTACTAGACCGTTTACATAGTCTTCAAATTAATAGCAGTTTGAGCACCTACTCTCTCGTAGACTCTGTTGGAAATACAAAGACATGTAAGATATGATTCCTTTTCCAAGGAGGGGGAAGTAAAGGGGAGAAGGGAAGTAGTTTGAGCACCTACTACGTGCCAGGCACTTAATGTATGATAACTCCTGTAATCCTCACAGTAATGTGAGGTCAATACTATGCCTCCAACCTTTTTTTTAACAGAAGAGGAAACTAATACTCAAAGGTTAAGTGATTTACCCAAGGTCACACAGAGAGGTAGAGCTGGTATTTGAACTAAGAACTGTTTGACTCCAATGCCCATGTTTTTTTTAAGTAATGCTTTGCTGCTTATGATCTAGGTTATGAGAAGATAAAATTGCACAAAAGTTAGATAGCAGTCAATTTAAGCAACAGCTTCAAGGTAGTCATAGAAGAAACACCACTGTGTGATGTTTAACTGTTACATAAACTGTAAAGATGATAATTGCTAGACTTTGAGAAATTTCCAGGATAAGAATTTTCATTATTGTTCCTTGTGATTTTTAGTGCCTGGCAGAGAGTAGATGCTTAATAAATGTTTAAATGAATTCAGAGGGAGTGATGATGGTAAGTGGGGGTGGCCAGGTAGGGCTTTTAGAGGAGGTGGGATTTAAGCTGGGTCGTAGAAGATGAATCTAACTTTGGAAGAAAGGTGGGGAGGACTTTCTAGGCAGATGGACAGAGTAGGCAAAGTAAAGGGTGGGGAGGGAAGTGTAAGGCAGAGGTCGCAAACAGGCAGCCTGTATGCTGGATAAGGCCTGTAGATGTGTTTTGTTTGGCCTGTGTAATGTTTTAGAAAAATTGGAATTAGTTATCAATATGTAAAAGTTTCCATTAAAAATCTGGATTTCCCACTACTATTGAAAAATTTAAAGATCTGGTAATCCTGAGCCCACGTTCCTGCATGGCAAATGAGCTAGAGCTGTGTAACTGCTACCCACTCCATCGTCCCCTTGGGTGGATATTTACTCTCCATACATGATCAGCTTCACTCTTGTACGTTTACCGGCCTGGCTTCTATTAGCAAGTTTGCGACCCCTGATGTAAGGTATGTTGGAGGTTGGGGTGGTAGAGGGTTTTGGGAGGACTATGAATAAACCAAATTGGACTGGAGCAAAAGGCTTCGTTAATGTGAATCATTGGGGAACATAAAGGTAGATTGGAAGCCAAATTCTGAAGGACCTTGAATGCCCCCCGTGTAGGTCTGGAGGAGCCATTGAAAGTTTTTTGAATGGGGAGTGACATGTTCAAAGTAGTGTTAAGAAGATGAATCTGGTAGTAGCCTATAGGATGAAGTAAAGTGAGTAAGGCTTCCTGGTGGGAGGTAATTATGGAGCTACTGTAGTTGTATAGGCTTGAGAAGGTAAGGGCCTTCCTTAATGTTAGTAGCAGGTTGTAAAACAAAGAGTGGAATTGAGAGAGATTACAAAGGAATAACAATTAATTGAATGTGGACAGAGGAGTCAAAAATGACCCCCTCAAAGTGGGAAAATGGTAGGGTCATTAACCAAAATAAGGAAATCAATAGAGGGAGCGAGTTTGGTTATGTTTTATGTTTGTTTTGTATTTGGTTTTTGTTGTCTTTTTTTTAATTTTTAAATTTTTAAAATTTTTGTGGAGGTGTTTGTGGGTCAGAAAAGAGCTATTAAATGGTATATGTTTCTGTCTTACATGTTGAAATTTTAACAGTATTATAATTGGAGATTGTTTCTGCTCTAAGCACTAAAACAACTAAAAAGTAAAACGACTTACGTAAGAGCCAGTTCTGTAGCTCAGGGTAGTTTAGGTGCCCACCTTGCCACTAAACCACACTACTAAGCTGAAAATCACCTTCTTGTTGTAGCTTTGAGCATTTCACTCCACTTTGGTCCTTCTAAATTCCATGGGTTAGCACGTTGCTTATTTTGAGTTTCATCTCGCATGCTACAATTACTAGATTTGTCATGTTTATCTTCCAGTTGATGTAGAACATTCTCATGTTCGATTTCTGGGAAACCTGGTATTGAACCTGTGGGACTGTGGTGGGTAAGTACCATCTGCTTAATTCTTCATGAGGCCAATGTCAATAATCATGGCATGTAGTATAATCAGTACAGAGAATACATTAAAATAACTATCATTTGTAATAGCTACATTAGATAGAAATTACTTCAGAATTGGCACTTGATTAAATAAAGATCTCTGACTTTCATGTCATTGTGAAAACGCCCTCTGTATGTGACATGTTTAAGCAGCACTCACACAAGCTGTATCTAGGTATCTGTAGTATGGGATCGAACATTCTTCTCTTTTTCTGGTGAAGAAATTAGGTTTCTATCTCAGGTGGCCTCACACCAGTCCTGAGCTCTTAGCCATCGCGCCATACCGCCTCATTCTTGGTTATTTCAATAATTATCTCCAGGCAGTCTAAGCACTGTTGATTGGACCTCAGTTCTCCAGCTGAGTTTCCCACTGTTGGAGGAATAGGAGACAGTTTTTCCTCTCATGTCCAAGACACTTCCAGAATATCCTATCATAAATACACATTCACTGTGCATATGGTGCTGCCTTGCATCTCTGTACTGAAGCAGCAACATGTAGTGCACAGTGGTTAGGAGCCTAAGCTATGGAGTTAGATTGGGGTTTGTATCTCAGCTCTGTTAGCTGTGTTATCTTGGATAGATCATTTAAACTCTCTGAGCTACAGTTTCTTCATCCGTACAATAGGAATAATGGTAGTACCAACTCGTGTGGTTGTTTTGATGATTAAGATTATATATATGTATATATATATGGTGTATATATATTATATATACCATATATATATATATATATATATATATATATCAAGAGTACCTACAAAATAAATACATGTTATAATTAGCTCAGTGTCTCTCAGCTCCTAGTATAGAGCCAGCCATGGAATAGGTGCTCAATGAATATTTGTTGAAAGAATAACAGATAAGAAAATGACTTCCTTATTGCTAGCAGACGGATAACACCCTAGTAGCTTTCTCCATGTAAATCCTTCCTCAGTATCATTTCTTCCAATTCTGTAATCTGTGTCAAGAGATTAGTTCAAGTCCTTTGCTTTTAGGCACTAACGTTATTGTCATTTTTACAGATAAGGCACAGCTACTTAATAGCAAAGTATAGGACTAGAAGCTAGGTTCATGATTTTTTTTTAAAGGAACTGCTGTTTATTGAGAGCATGCTATATGCCAGGTTTCATGCTAGATTCTTTCCTGTAGGAAAGAAAATCTATAGATTTTCAGGATAGCCTCCAGAAATGTAGAAAACTAAATTCACGAGAAACCCCCACCCCAGTACGCTGATTATTCTGGTTTTCTAGAAATCTATTCAACATTCATTCAGCAAACCTCTGTTGATCACCTACCATGTACCACACAGTGAGCAAAGCATTGAAAGTTACACCATAGTAGATTAACATACACAGTATTTGGTGGCTATGACAAAAACCTTTAAATATAATCTTTTTTCTTTCCTTTATTTATTTAATTGTTTTATTTTTGTCTAGTTTTTAAGATTTAATTTTTGTTGAGGTAACATTGGTTTATAACATAAGTTTCATGTGTACAACATTATATTTCTACTTCTGTATACCCTACAGCATGCTCACAACCAAAAATTTACTTTCTATCCATCCATCAGCATACAGTTGACCACCTTTACCCTTTCTGCCCTCCCCGCTGCCCCTTTCCCTCTGGTAACCACTACTCTGTTCTCTGTGTCTATGGGTTTGTTTTTGTTTTATTTACTTTGTTTATTTTATTTATTGTTTGTTTTTTATATCATGGGTGAGATCATATGATATTTGTCTTTGTCCATCTGACTTATTTCACTTAGCATAATACCCTCAAGATCCATCCAGGTTGTTGCAAATGGCAAGTTTTCATCTTTTTTATGGCTGAGTAATAGTACATTGTATATAGATACCACATCTTTTCTTTTTTTCTTTCCTAGTACTTTACTTCTTTAGAGCAGTTTTGGATTCACAGCAAAATTGAACAAAAAGTATAGACATTTCCCATTACCCCCGGTCTCCACATGTGCATAGCCTCCCCCATTATTAACATTCCCCATCAGAGTGATACATTTGTTACAAGTGATGAACCTACATTGACACAACATTATTACCCAAAGTCTATAGTTTACATTAGGGTTCATTCTTGGTATTGCACTTTCTATGTGTTTGGACAAATATATAATGACATGAATCCACCATCATAGTATCATACACAGTAGTTTCAGTGGCCTAAAAATCATATGTGCTCTGCCTATGCATCCCTCCATCCACCTTAGCTCCTGGCAACCATTAATCTTCTTACAATCTCCACAGTTTTAACTTTTTCAGAATGTCATAAACTTGGAATCACACAGTGTGTAGCCTTTTCATATTGGCGTCTTTTTTTTTTTCCTTTTTTTCTTTTTGGCTGCACCACGCAGCATGTGGGATCTTAGTTCTCTGACCAGGGATCGAACCCGTGTCCCCTGCATTGGAAGCATGGAGTCTTAACCACTGGACCACCAGGGAAATCCCCATATTGGCTTCTTTCACTTACTAATGTACATTTTTTTAATATCTTTATTGGAGTATAATTACTTTACAATGGTGTGTCACTTTCTGATTTATAACACAGTGAATCAGTTATACATATACATATGTCCCCATATCTCTACCCTCTTGCGTCCCTCCCACCCACCCTCCCTATCCCACCCCTCTAGGTGGTCACAAACACTAACCTGATCTCCCTGTGCTATGCGGCTGCTTCCCACGCTATCGGTTTTACATTTGGTAGTGTATATATGGACATGCCACTCTTTCACTTTGTCCCAGCTTACCCCTTCCCCTCCCCATATCCTCAACTCCATTCTCTGGTAGGTCTGCATCTCTATTCCCGTCTTGCCCCTAGGTTCTTCATGACCATTTTTTTCCCCTTAGATTCCATATATATGTGTTAGCATACAGTATTTGTTTTTCTCTTTCTGACTTACTTCACTCTGTATGACAGATTCTAGGTCCATCCAACTCACTACAAATAACTCAATTTCGTTCCTTTTTATGGCTGAGTAATATTCCATTGTATATATGTGCCACATCTTCTTTATCCATTCATCTGTCGATGGACACTTAGGTGGTTTCCATATCCTGGCTATTGTAAATAGAGCTGCAGTGAACATTTTGGTACATGACTCTTTTGGAATTATGATTTTCTCAGGGTATATGCTCAGTAGTGAGATTGCTGGGTCATATGGTAGTTCTATTTTTAGTTTTTTAATTAATATCAATATTGTTCTCCATACTGGCTGTATCAATTTACATTCCCACCAACAGTGCAAGACGGTTCCCTTTTTTCCACACCCTCTCCAGCATTTATTGTTGGTAGATTTTTTGATGATAGCCATTCTGACTGGTGTGAGATGATATCTCATTGTAGCTTTGATTTTCATTTCTCTAATGATTACTGATGTTGAGCATTCTTTCATGTGTTTGTTGGCAGTCTGTATATCTTCTTTGGAGAATTGTCTATTTAGGTCTTCTGTCCATTTTTGGATTGGGTTGTTTGATTTTTGATATTGAGGTGTATGAGCTGCTTGCAAATTTTGGAGATTAATCCTTTGTCAGTTGCTTCATTTGGAAAAACTTTCTCTCATTCTGAGGGTTGTCTTTTCGTCTTGTTTATGGTTTCCCTTGCTGTGCAAAAGCTTTTAAGTTTCATTAGGTCCCATTTGTTTATTTTTGTTTTTATTTCCATTTCGCTAGGAGATGGGTCAAAAGCATCTTGATGTGATTTATATCATAGATTGTTTTGCCTATGTTTTCCTCTAAGAGTTTGATAGTGTCTGGTCTTACATTTAGGTCTTTAATCCATTCTGAGTTTATTTTTGTGTATAGTGTTAGGGAGTGTTCTAATTTCATTCTTTTACATGTAGCTGTCCAGTTTTCCCAGCACCAATTATTGAAGAGACTGTCTTTTCTCCACTGTCTATTCTTGCCTCCTTTATCAAAGATAAGGTGACCATATGTGTGTGCGTTTATCTCTGGGCTTCCTCTCCTGTTTCATTGATCTATATTTCTGTTTTTGTGCCCAAACCATACTGTTTTGATTACGGTAGCTTTGTAGTATAGTCTGAAGTCCAGGAGCCTGATTCCTCCAGCTCCGTTGTTCTTTCCCAAGATTGCTTTGGCTATTCGGGGTCTTTTGTGTTTACATATAAACTGTGAAATTCTTTGTTGTAGTTCTGTGAAAAATGCCACTAGTAGTTTGATAAGGATTGCATGGAATCTGTAGATTGCTTTGGGTAGTAAAGTCATTTTCACAATGTTGATTCTTCCAATCCAAGAACATGGTATATCTCTCCATCTATGTGTATCATCTTTAATTTCTTTCATCAGTGTGTTATAATTTTCTGCATACAGGTCTTTTGTCTACTTAGGTAAGTTTATTCCTAGATATTTTATTCTTTTCGTTGCAGTGGTAAATGGGAGTGTTTCCTTAATTTCATTTTCAGATTTTTCATCATTAGTGTATAGGAATGCCAGAGATTTCTGTGCATTAATTTTGTATCCTGCTACTTTACCAAATTCATTGATTAGCTCCAGTAATTTTCTGGTAGCACCTTTAGGATTTTCTATATATAGTATCATATCATCTGCAAACAGTGACAGTTTTACTTCTTCTTTTCCGATCTGGATTCCTTTTATTTCTTTTTCTCCTCTGACTGCTGTGGCTAAAACTTCCAAAACTAGGTTGAATAAGAGTGGTGAGAGTGGGCAACCTTGTCTTGTTCCTGATCTTAGTGGAAATGGTTTCCGTTTTTCACCATTGAGGACGATGTTGGCTGTGGGTTTGTCATAGATGGCCTTTATTATGTTGAGGAAAGTTCCCTCTATGCCTACTTTTTACAGGGTTTTTATCATAAATTGGTGTTGAATTTTGTCAAAAGCTTTTTCTGCCTCTGTTGGATGATCATATGGTTTTTCTCCTTCAATTTGTTAATATGGTGTATCACGTTTATTGCTTTGCATATATTGAAGGATCCTTGCATTCCTGGGATAAACACCACTTGATCATGGTGTCTGATCCTCTTAATGTGCTGTTGGATTCTATTTGCCAGTATTTTTTGAGGAGTTTTGCATCTATGTTGATCAGTGATATTGACCTGTAGTTTTTCTTTTTTGTGACATCTTTGGTTTTGGTATCAGGGTGATGGTGGCCTCGTAGAATGAATTTGGGAGTATTCCTCCCTCTGGTGTATTTTGGAAGAGTTTGAGAAGGATAGGTTTTAGCTCTTCTCTAAATGTTTGATAGAATTCGCCTGTGAAGCCATCTGGTCCTGGGCTTTTGTTTGTTGGAAGATTTTTAATTACAGTTTCAATTTCAGTGCTTCTGATTGGTCTGTTCATATTTTCTATTTCTTCCTGGTTCAGTCTCGGAAGGTTGTGCATTTCTAAGAATTTGTCCTTTTCTTCCAGGTAGTCCATTTTTTTGGCATATAGTTGCTTGCAGTAATGTCTCATGATCCTTTGTATTTCTGCATTGTCAGTTGTTACTTCTCCTTTTTCATTTCTAATTCTATTGATTTGAGTCTTCTCCCATTTTTTCCTTGATAAGTCTGGCTAATGGTTTATCAATTTTGTTTATCTTCTCAAAGAACCAGCTTTTAGTTTTATTGATCTTTGCTATCGTTTCCTTCATTTCTTTTTCATTTGTTTCTGAGCTGATCTTTATGATTTCTTTCCTTCAGCTAAGTTTGGGTTTTTTTGTTCTTCTGTCTCTAATCGCTTTATGTGTAAGGTTAGGTTGTTTATTTGAGATGTGTCTTGTTTCTTAAAGCAGGATTATATTGCTATAAACTTCCCTCTTAGAACTGCTTCTGCTGCATCCCGTAGGTTTTGGGTCATCCTGTTTTCATTGTCACTTTTTTCCATGTATTTTTTGACTTCCTCTTTGATTTCTTCAGTGACCTCTTGGTTATTTAATAGTGTACTGTTTTGTCTCCATGTGTTTGTATTTTTTACAGATTTTTTTCCTGTAATTGATATGTACTCTCATAGTGTTGCGGTTGGAGAAGATACTTGATACAGTTTCAGTTTTCTTAAATTTACCAAGGCTTGATTTGTGACACAAGATATGATCTATCCTGGGGAATGTTCCATGAGCACTTGAGAACAATGTGAATTCTGTTGTTTTTGGATGGAATGTCCTATAAATATCAATTAAGTTCATCTTGCTTAATGTATCATATAAAGCTTGTGTTTCCTTATGTATTTTCATTTTGGATGATCTGTCCATTGGTGAAAATGGAGTGTTAAAGTCCCCTACTATGATTGTGTTAATGTCGATTTCCCCTTTTATAGCTTTTCATAGTTGCCTTATGTATTGAGGTGCTCCTATGTTGGGTGCATAAATATTTACAATTATTATATCTTCTTGGATTGATCCCTTGATCATTATGTAGTGTCCTTCTTTGTCTCTTGTAATAGTCTTTGTTTTAAAGTCTTTTTTGTCTGATATGGGAATTGCTACTCCAGCTTTCTGTTGATGTCCATTTGCATGGAATATCATTTTCCATCCCCCCACTTTCAGTCTGTATGTGTTCCAACGTCTGACCTGGGTTTTTGTATCCATTCAGCCAGTCTGTATCTTTTGGTTGGATTATTTAATCCATTTACATTTAAGGTAATTATCGATATGTATGTTCCTATTCCCATTTTCTTAATTGTTTTCGGTTTGTTATTGTAGGTCTTTTCCTTCTCTTTTGTTTCCTGCCTAGAGAAGTTGCTTTAGCATTTGTTGTAAAGCTGGTTTGGTGGTGCAGAATTCTCTTAGCTTTTGCTTGTTTGTAAAGATTTTAATTTCTCAGTCAAATTTGAATGAGATTCTTGCTGTGTAGAGTAATCTTGGTTGTAGGTTTTTCTCCTTCATCACTTTAAATTTGTCCTGCCACTCCCTTCTGGCTTGTAGAGTTTCTGCTGAAACATCAGCTGTTAACCTTATGGGGATTCCTTTGTGTGCTACTTATTGTTTTTCCCTTGCTGCTTTTATGGTGTTAGGGTCTAATTTCATTCTTTTACATGTAACTGTCCAGTTTTCCTAGCACCGCTTATTGAAGAGTCTGTCTTTCTCCATTGTGTATCCTTGCCTCCTTTGTCATAGATTAGTTGATCATAGGTGCATGGGTTTATCTATGGGCATTCTATCTTGTTCCATTTATCTATGTTTCTGTTTTTGTGCCAGTATCATATTATCTTGATTACTTTAGGTTTTTAGTATAGTCTGAAGTCAGGGACTCTGATTCTTCCAGCTCTGTTTTTTTCACGCAATACTGCTTTGGCTATTTGGGGTCTTTTCTGTCTCCATACAAATTTTAAGACTTTTTGTTCTAGTTCCGAGAAAAATGCTGTTGGTAATTTGATAGGGATTGCATTGAACCTGTAGATAGCTTTGGGTAATATAGTCACTTTCACAGTATTGATTCTTCCAATCCAAGTACATGGTATATCTCTCTATCTGTTTGTTTCATCTTTAATTTTTTTCCTCAGTGTCTTATACTTTTCTGCATACAGGTCTTTTTCCTTCCTAGGTAGGTTTATTCCTAGGTATTTTATTCTTTTTGTTGCAGTGGTAAATGGGAGTATTTTCTTAATTTCACTTTCAGACTTTTCATTATTAGTATATATGAATGCAAGAGATTTCTGTGCATTCATTTTGTATCCTACAACTTTACCAAATTCATTGATTAGCTCTAGTAGTTTTCTGGTGGCATCTTTAGGATTCTCTATGTATAGTATCATGTCATCTGCAAAGAGTGACAGTTTTACTTCTTCTTTTCCAATTTGTATTCCTTTTATTTCTTTTTCTTCTCTAATTGCTGTGTCTAGGACTTCAAAAACTATGTTGAATAATAGTGGTGACAGTGGACATGCTTTTCCTGTTCCTGATATTAGAGGATATGCTTTCAGTTTTTCTCCATTGAGGACAATGTTGGCTGTGGGTTTGTCGTATATGACCTTTATTATGTTGAGGCAGTTTCCCTCTGTGTCCAGTTTCTGGAGAGTTTTTATCATTAATGGGTGTTGAATTTTGTCAAAAGCTTTTTCTGCATCTATTGAGATGACTATATGGTTTTTCTTCTTCAATTTGTTAAAATGGTGTATCACATTGATTGATTTGCAAATATTGAAGGATCCTTGCTCCCTGGGATAAATCCCGGTTGATCATGGTTTATGATCCTTTTAATTTGTTGTTGGATTCTGTTTGCTAGTATTTTGTTGAGGATTTTTGCATCTATATTCATCAGTGATATTGATCTGTAATTTTCTTTTTTTTAGTATCTTTGTCTGGTTTTGGTATCACGGTGATGGTGGCTTCATAGAATGAGTTTGGGAGTGTTCCTTCCTCCATAATTTTTTGGAAGTGTTTGAGAAGGATGTGTGTTATCTCTTCTCTAAATATTTGATAGAATTCACCTGTGAAGCCATCTGGTCCTGGAGTTTTGTTTTTTGGAATATTTTTAATCACAGCTTCAATTTCATTACTTGTGTTTGGTCTGTTCATATTTTCTATTTGTTCCTGGTTCAATCTTGGAAGGTTATACCTTTCTAAGAATTTGTCCATTTCTTCCAGGTTGTCCATTTTATTTGCATAGGGTTGCTTTTAGTAGTCTCAGGGTGCTTTATATTTCTGTGGTGTCTGTTGTAACTTGTCCTTTTTCATTTCCAATTTTATTGATTTGTGTCCTCTCCCTCTTTTTCTTGATACGTCTGGCTAATGGTTTATCAATTTTGTTTATCTTCTCAAGGAACCAGCTTTTAGTTTTATTGATTGTTGCTATTGTTTTCTTTGTTTCTATTTCCTTTCTTTCTGCTCTGATCTTTATGATTTCTTTCCTTCTGCTAACTTTGGGTTTTGTTTGTTCTTCTTTCTCTAGTTCCTTTAGGTGTAAATTTAGATTGTTTGTTTGAGATTTTTCCTGTTTTTTGAGGTAAGCTTGTATAGATATAAACTTCCCTCTTAGAACTGCTTTTGCTACATCCCATAGGTTTTGGATCGTCGTGTTTTCATTGTCGTATGTCTCTAGGTATTTTTTGTTTGCTCCTTTGATGTCTTTAGTGATCTCTTGGTTATTTAGTAGCGTATTGTTTAGCCTCCATGTGTTTGTGATTTTTACGTTTTTTTACCCTGTAATTCACTTCTAATCTCATAGCATTGTGGTCAGAAAAGATGCTTGCTATGATTTCAGTTTTATTAAATTTACTGTGTCTTGATTTGTAACCCAATTTGTGATCTGTCCTGGAGAATGTTTCGTGTGCACTTGAGAAGAAACTGTAATCTGCTGCTTCTGGATGGAATGTTCTATAAATATCAATTAAATCTGTCTCATCTGTTGTGTCATTTAAAGGTTTTGTTTCCTTACTTATTTTCATTTTGGATGATCTCTCCATTGGTGTAAGTGAGGTGTTAAAGTCCCCCACTATTATTGTGTTACTGTCTATTTCCTCTTTTATAGCTGTTAGCAGTTGCCTTATGTATTTATGTGCTCCTATGTTGGGTGCATATATATTTATAATTATTATATCTTCTTGTTGGATTGATACCTTGATTATTATGTAGTGTCCTTCCTTGTCTGTTGTAACATCCTTTATTTTAAAGTCTATTTTATCTGATATGAGTATTGCTACTCCAGCTTTCTTTTGATTTCCAGTTCCATGGAATATCTATTTGCATCCCCTCACTTTCAGTCTGTATGTGTCTCTAGGTCTAAAGTGGGTCTCTTGTAGACAGCATATATATGGGTCTTGTTTTTGTATCCATTCAGCCAGTTTTTGTCTTTTGGTTGTAGCATTTAATCCATTTACATTTAAGGTACTTATCGATATGTATGTTCCTATTCCCATTTTCTTAATTGTTTTGGGTTTGTTATTGTAGGTCTTTTCCTTCTCTTGTATTTCCTGCCTAGAGAAGTTGTTTTAGCATTTGTTGTAAAGCTGGTTTGATGGTGCCAAATTCTCTTAACTTTTGCTTGTCTGTAAAGGTTTTAATTTTTCCATCAAATCTGAATGAGATCCTTGCTGGGTAGAGTAATCTTGGTTGTAGGATTTTCCCCTTCATCACTTTAAATATGTCCTGCCACTCCCTTCTGGCTTGGAGAGTTTCTGCTGAAAGATCAGCTGTTAACCTTTAGGGGATTCCATTGTATGTTATTTGTTGTTTTTCCCTTGCTGCTTTTACAATGTTTTCTTTGGATTTAATTTTTGATAGTTTGATTAATATGTGTCTTGGCATGTTTCTCCTTCGATTTATCCTGTATGGGACTCTCTGTACTTCCTGGACTTGATTAACTCTTTCCTTTCCCATATTAGGGAAGTTTTCAACTATAATCTCTTCAAATGTTTCCTCAGTCCCTTTCTTGTTCTCTTCTTCTTCTGGGACCCCTATAATTCGAATGTTGGTACATTTAGTGGTGTTCCAGAGGTCTCTGAGGTTGTCCTCAATTCTTTTCATTGTTTATTCTGCTCTGCCATAGTTATTTCCACTATTTTATCTTCCAGGTCACTTATCCGTTATTCTGCCTCAGTTATTCTGCTATTGATTCTTTCTAGAAAATTTTAAATTTCATTTATTGTGTTGTTCATCACTGTTTGTTTGCTCTTTAGTTCTTCTGGGTCCTTGTTCCACGTTTCTTTTATTTTCTTCTTTCTATTTCCAAGATTTTGGATCGTCTTTACTATCATTAGTCTGAATTCCTTTTTAGATAGACTGTCTATTTCCTTTTCATTTGTTAGGTCTGGTGGGTTTTTGCCTTGCTCTTTCATGTGTTTCTCTGCTATGTGTTTCTCTGTCTTCTCATTTTGCTTAACTTACTTTGTTTGGGGTCTCCTTTTCACAGGCTGCAGGTTTGTATTTCTCGTTGTTTTTGGTGTCTGTCCCCAGTGACTGAGGTTGGTTCAGTGGGTTGTGTAGGCTTCCTGGTGGAGAGGACTAGAGCCTGTGTTCTGGTGGATGAAGCTGGATCTTGACTTTCTGGTGGACAGGTCTACGTCTGGTGCTGTGTTTTGTGGTGTCTGTGTCATTATTATGATTTTAGGGAGCCTCTGTGCTAATGGATGGGGTTGTGTTCCTGTCTTCCTAGTTTTTTGGCATAAGGTGTCCAGCACTGTAGCTTGCTAGTCGTTGAGTGGAGCTGGATCTTGGTGTTGAGATGGAGATCTCTGGAGGTTTTCGCCATTTGATATTACGTGGAGCTGGGAGGTCTCTTGTGTACCACTGTCCTGAACTTGGCTCTCCCACCTCAGAGGCACAGTACTGACTCCTAGCTGGAGCACTAAGATCCTTTCATCCACACAGCTCAGAATAAAAGGGAGAAAAAATGGAAAGAAAGAAAGAGGATAAAATAAAATAAAGTAAAATAAAATAAAGTTATTAACATAAAAAATAAGTATTAAGAAAAAAAACTTTTAAATTAAAAAAAAATTGATGGACAGACCCCTAGGACAAAATCACATACAGAAGCATACACATACACACTCACAAAAAGAGAAAAAGGGAAAAATATATACATCGTTGATTCCAAAGTCCACCTCCTCAATTTGGGATGTTTCGTTGTCTATTCAGGTATTCCGCAGATGAAGTGTACATCACGTTGATTGTGCAGATTTAATCTACTGCTCCTGAAGCTGCTGGGAGACATTTCCCTTTCTCTTCTTTGTTTGCACAGCTCCCAGGGTTCAGCTTTGGATTTGGACCTGCCTCTGCCTATAGGTCGCCTGAGGGCCTCTGTTCTTCGCTGAGACAGGACGGGGTTAAAGGAGCAGCTGGTTCGGGGGCTCTGGCTCACTGAGGCAGTGGGGAGGGAGAGGAACGGAGTGCTGGTCGAGCCTGCACCAGCAGAGGCCAGCATGACGTTGCACCAACCTAAGGCGCCCCGTGTGTTCTCCCGGGGTAGTTGTCCCTGCATCACGGGCCCCTGGCAGTGGCGGGCTGCACAGGCTCCCAGGAGGGGACGTGTGGATAGTGACCTGTGCTTTCATGCAGGCTTCTTGGTGGCTGCAGCAGCAACCTTAGCATCCCATATCTGTCTCTGGGGTCCGTGCTGATAGCCGCAGCTTGCGCCCATCTCTGGAGCTCCTTTGAGCAGCGCTCTTAATCCCCTCTCCTCACACATCAGGAAACAAAGAGGCAAGAAAAAGTCTCTTTCCTCTTCGGCAGCTCCAGACTTTTTCCTGGACTCCCTCCTGGCTAGCTGTGGTGCACTAGCCCCTTCTGGCTCTGTTCATGCAGCCAGCCCGACTCCTCTCCCTGGGTTCTGACCTCTGAAGCCCAAGCCTCAGCTCCCAGCCCTCACCCACCCCAGCGGGTGAGCAGGCAAGCCTCTCAGTCTGGTGAGTGCTGGTCAGCACTGATCCTCTGTGCGGGATCTCTCCGCTTTGCCCTCCACACCCCTGTTGCTGCGCTCTCCTCCGTGGCTCTGAAGCTTCCTCCCTCCACTCCCCACAGTCTTCGCCCACGAAGGGGCTTCCTAGTGTGTGTAAACCTTTCCTCCTTCACGGCTCCCTCCCACTGGTGCAGGTCCCATCCCTATCCTTTTGTCTCTGTTTATTCTTTTCTCTTTTGCCCTACCCAGGTACGTGGGGAGTTTCTTGCCTTTTGGGAGGTCTGAGGTCTTCTGCCATCGTTCAGTAGGTGTTCTGTAGGAGTTGTTCCACATGTAGATGTATTTCTGATGTATTTGTGGGGAGGAAGGTGATCTCCGCATCTCACTCTTCCACCATCTTGAAGCTCCTCCTCCGATACCATATCTTTTTCATCCGTTCATCTTTTGATGGGCACTTAGGTGGTTTCCATATCTTGGCTATTATAAATAATGCCACAGTGAACATAGGGGTGCATGTATCTTTTCAAATTAGAGTTTTCATATTCTTTGGATAAATACCTGGAAGTGGGATAGCTGGATCATATGGTAGTTCTATTCTTGATGTATTTTTACATCTTATTTATTTACTTATGTATTTATTTTCGGCTTTGTTGCTGCACACGGGCTTTCTCTAGTTGCATCGAGTGGGAGCTACTCTTCTTTGTGATGTGCAGGCTTCTTGTTCCTGTAGCTTCTCTTGTTGCAGAGCATGGGCTCTAGGTGCGTGGCCGTCAGTAGTTGTGGCTCACAGGTGCTAGAGTGCAGGCTCAGTAGTTGTGGCACATGAGCTTAGTTGCTCCATGATATGTGGGATCTTCCTGTACCAGGGATCAAACCTGTGTCGCCTCCATTAGCAGGAAGACTCTTCACCACTACACCACCAGAGAAGTCCATATTTTTGGTTTTTTAGGACTCTCCATATTTCTTCCATAGTCTGTGCACCAATTTACATTCCCACAAACAGCATATGAAGGTTCCCCTTTCTACACTTGCTATTTCTACACTTGTTATTTCTTGCCTTTTTGATAATAGGCAATCTAAGGGGCGTAAGTCGGTATATTATTGTGGTTTAGATTTACATTTCCATACTAATCAGTGACATCGATCACCTTTTCATGTGCCTGTTGCCCATCTGTATATCTTTGGGAAAATGTCTATTCAGGTGCTCTTCCCATTTTTTTTTTTTTCAGTACGCGGGCCTCTCACTGTTGTGGCCTCTCCCATTGTGGGGCACAGGCTCCAGACGTGCAGGCTCAGTGGCCATGTCTCACGGGCCTAGCCACTCCGCGGCATGTGGGATCTTCCCATACCGGGGCACAATCCCATGTCCCCTGCATTGGCAGATGGACTCTCAACCACTGCGCCACCAGGGAGGCCCTGCTCTTCCCATTTTTCAATCAGGTTGCTTGTTTTGTTGTTGAGGAGTTTGTATGAATTCTTTATATATTTTGGATATTAACTGCTTATCAGATATATGATTTTCAAATATCTTTTTCCATTCAGTAGGTTGCCTTTTTGTTCTGTTGATGGTTTCTTTTGCTATGCAGAAGCTTTTTATTTTGATGTAGTCCCATTTGTTTATTTTTGCTTTTGTTTCCTTTTAGGAGACATATCTAGAAAGACATTGCTAAGACTGGTATCAAAGACCATACTGCCTATGTTTTCTTCTAGGACTTTTATGGTTTCAAATCTTGTGTTGAAATCCTTAAACCATTTTCAGTTATTTTTTCTGTATGGTTTGAGATATTGGTCTATTTTCACGTTTTTGCATGTCACTCTTCATGTTTTCCAAAACCATTTATTGAAGAGACTATTCTTGCTCCACTGTGAATTCTTGCTCCTTTGTTGTAAATTAATTGTCCATATATGCATGGGTTTATTTCTAGGCTCTCAATTCCGTTCCTTGCTCTGTGTGTGTTTTTCTGCCAATACCATTCAGTTTTGATTACTGTGGCTTTGTAGTATATTTTGAAATCAGGGAGTGATGTACCTCCAGCTTTGTTCTTTTTTTCAGGATTGCTTTGGCTATTTGGGATCTTCTATGGTTCCATACAAATTTCAAATTTTAGGATTATTTGATCTATTTCTGTGAAAAATGTTGTTAGAATTTTGATAGTGATTGCATTCAGTTTTTATGTTGCTTTGGGTAATAGAGACATTTTAATGATACTAATTCTTCTAATCCAAGAGCAGAGAATATCTTCCCATTTATTTGTTTCTTCAATTCCTTTCATCATTGATTTATAGATTTCAGTGTACAGTTCTTTTTTACTTCCTTGGTTAAATTTATTCCTAGGTATTTTATTCTTTTTGTCACAATTATAAATGGTATTGTTTACTTAATCTCTCTTTCTACTAGCTCATTATTGGTGTATAGAAACACAACAGATTTTTGTATATTGATTTCATATCCTGCAAATTTAACGTCTTTGTTTCTTATTTCTAATAGTTTTTTTTGGTGGAGACTTCAGAATTTTCTATATATAAAATCATGTCATCTACAAATAGTAACAGTTTTACTTCTTTCTTTCCAATTTGGATGTCTTTTATTTCTTTTTCTTGCCTAATTGCTCTGGCTAGGACTTCCAATACTATGTTGAATAAAAGTGGCTAGGGTGGGCATTCTTGTCTTGTTCCTGATTTTAGAGGAATAGCTTTCAGTTTTTCACCATTGAATATGATGTTAGCTCTGGGTATTTCATATATGGCCTTTATTATGTTGAGGTACATTCCTTTTATACCTACTTTATTGAGAGTTTTATCATAAATGTGTGTTGAATCTTGTCAAATGCTTTTTCTGCAGTTACTCAGATAATCATGATTTTTATACTTTATTTTGTTAATGTGGTATATCACATGGCTTGATTTGCAGGTGTTGAACCATCCTTGTATAACTGGAATAAATCCCACCTGATCATGGTGCATGATGCTTTTAATGCATTGTATTTGGTTTGCTATTATTTTATTGAGGATTTTTGCATCTGTGTGCATCAGAGATATTGGCTTGTAATTTTCTTTTTGTGTGTGTTGGCTTTGTCTGGTTTTGGCATCATGGTAATGTTGGCCCCATAAAATGAGTTAAGAAGTGTTCCCTTCTCTTCAGTTTTTTGGAGTAGCTTGGGAAGGATAGGTATTAAATCTTCCTTGAATGTTTGGTAGAATTCATCTGTGAAACCATGTGGTCCTGGACTTTGTTCTTTTGGTGGCTCTTTGATTACTGTTTCAATCTCTGTACTAATGATCAGTCTATTCAAACTATTTCTTCATGGTTCTGTTATAGAAGGTTGTATGATTCTAAGAATTTGTCCATTTCTTCTAGGTTGTCCAATTTGTTGGAATATACTGTTCATAGTATTCTCTTATAATCCTTTGTATTTCTGTGGTATCTTTTGTTACTCTTCTCTTTTATTTCTGTTTTTTTAATCAGGATTTTCTCTCTTTCTTCTTTGTGAGTCTAGCTAAAGGTTTGTCAGGTTTTTTTATCCTTCAAAAGAACCCACTGTTAATTTCATTGACCTTTTCTCTAGTCCTTTTAGTCTCTATTTTATTTATATCTGCTCTGACCTTTGTTATTTACTTTCGTCTACTGATCTTGGGCTTTGTTCTTCTTTTTCTAGTTCCTTTAGGTGTAAAGTTATTTATTTGAGATTTTTCTTGTTTCTTGAGGTAGGCCTGTATTACTATAAACTTCCCTATTTGTGCCACTTTGCTGGATCACATAGATTGTGGTATGTCATATATTCATTTGCCTTCAGGTAGTTTTCGATTTCTCCTTTGATTTCTTCATTGACCCAATATTGTTCAGTAACATGTTGTTCAGTCTCCAAATATTTGTTATTTTTCCAGCTTTATTCTTGTAGTTGATTTTAGTTTCATACCATTGTCAGAAAAGATGCTTGATATGATTTCAGTCTTCTTAAATTTATTGAGCCTTGTTTTGTGTTACAACATATGGTCTATCTCTCAGAAACTTCCATGTGCAGAAAGATTTGTATTCTGCTGCATTTCGATGGAATGTTCTGTACAAATCTATCAAATCCATCTGGTCTGATATTTCATTTAAGGTCAGTGTTTCCTTCATTTAAGGCCATCTGTCTGGATGATCTATCCATTGATGTAAGTGGGGTATTGGTGTTAAAGTTCCCTACTATTATCACATTGCTGTCAATTTGTTTTCTTACTTCTGTTAATAATTTCTTTATATATTTTGGTGCTCCCATATTAATCACTGTTATGTCATTTTTATCTCTTACTACCCTTTTTCGGCTTGAAGTCCATTTTGTGTGATATGAGTATGGCTACACCCACTTTGTTTTCACTGACATTCGCTAAGACTATCATCTTCTGTCTGTTTACAAAAAGCCTATAGATCTGAGGTGAATCTCATGGAGGCAGCACAGAGTTGAGTATTGTTTCATAGCCTCTCCAGCTACTGTGTGTCTTTTGATTGGTGAATTCAGTTCATTTACATTTTGGGTGATTATTGATGGATGAGTACTTAGTACTGCCATTTTATCTTCTGATTTCTGTTTGTTCTATACTATCATTGTTTCTTTTTTTAACATCTTTATTGGAGTATAATTGCTTTACAATGTTGTGTTAGTTTCTGCTGTACAAGATTTGTTAATGTATATATGTCAGTGCTGCTCTCTCACTTCATTCCAGCTTACCCATCACCCTCCCCATGTCCTCAAGTCCATTCTCTGTGTCTGCGTCTTTATTCCTGTCCTGCCCCTAGGTTTGTCAGAACCATTTTTTTTAAGATCCCATATATATGTGTTAGCATATGGTATTTGTTTTTCTCTTTCTGACTTCACTCTGTATGACAGACTGTAGGTCCATCCAGCTCACTAAAAATAACTCTATTTCATTTCTTTTTATGGCTGAGTAATATTCCATTGTATATATATGCCACATCTACTCTATCCGTTAATCTGTTGATGGACACTTAGGTTGCTTCCATCTCCTGGCTATTGCAAATAGAGCTGCAATGAACATTTTGGTACATGACTATTTTTGAATTATGGTTTTCTCAGGGTATATGCCCAGTAGTGGGATTGCTGGGTCGTATGGTAGTTCTATTTATATTTTTTTAAGGAACCTCCATACTGTTCTCCATAGTGGCTGTACCAATTCACATTCCCACCAGCAGTGCAAGAGTATTCCCTTTTCTCCACACCCTCTCCAGCATTTATTGTTTCTAGATTTCTTGATGATGGCCATTCTGACTGGTGTGAGATGATATCTCATTGTAGTTTTGATTTGCATTTCTCTAATGATTAATGATGTTGAGCATTCTTCCATTTGTTTGTTGGCAATCTGTATATCTTCTTTGGAGAAATGTCTATTTAGGTCTTCTGCCCATTTTTGCATTGGGTTGTTTGTTTTTTTGATATTGAGCTGCATGAGCTACTTCTGTATTTTGGAGATTAAACCTTTGTCAGCTGCTTCGTTTGCAAATATTTTCTCCCATTTGGAGGATTGTCTTTTCGTCTTCTTTATGGTTTCCTTTGATGTGCAAAAGCCTTTAAGTTTCATTAGGTCTCATTTGTTTATTTTTATTTTTATTTCCACTTCTCTAGGAGGTGGGTCAAAAAGGAACTTGCTGTGTTTTATGCCATAGAGTATTCTGCCTATGTTTTCCTCTAAGAGTTTTATAGTGTCTGGCCTTACATTTAGGTCTTTAATCCATTTTGAGTCTACTTTTGTGTTTGGTGTTAGGAAGTGTTCTAATTTCATTCTTTTACATGTACCTGTCCAGTTTTCCCAGCACCCTGTACTGAAGAGACTGTGTTTTCTCCATTGTATATTTGTGACTCCCTTATCAAAGATAAGGTGACCATATTTGTGTGGGTTTATCTCTGGGCTTTCTATCTTGTTCCATTGATCAGTATTTCTGTTTTTGTGCCAGTACCATACTGTCTTGATTACTGTAGCTTTGTAGTATATTCTGAAATTAGGGAGCCTGATTCCTCCAGCTCCAGTTTTCTTTCTCAAGAGTGCTTTGGCTATTCGGGGTCTTTTGTGTTTCCATACAAATTGTGAATTTTTTTGTTCTACCTCTGTGAAAGATGCCATTGGTAGTTTGATAGAGATTGCATTGAATTGTAGATTGCTTTGGGTAGTAAAGTCATTTGCACAGTGTTGATTGTTCCAATCCCAGAACATGGTATATCTCTCCATCTTTTTGTATCATCTTTAATTTCTTTCATCAGTGTCTTATAGTTTTTTGCATACAGGTCTTTTGTCTCCTTAGATAGGTTTATTCCTAGGTATTTAATTCTTCTTGTTGCAGTGGTAAATGGGAGTGTTTTTGTATTTTCTCTTTAAGATTTTTCATCCTTAGTGTATAGGAATGCCAGAGATTTCAGTGCATTAATTTTGCATCCTGCAACTTGGCCAAATTCATTGATGAGCTCCAGCAGTTTTCTGGTAGCATCTTTAGGATTCTCTGTGTATAGTATCATGCCATCTGCAAACTGTGGCAGTTTTATTTCTTCTTTTCTGATTTGGATTCCTTTTATTTCCTTTTCTTCTCTGATTGCCGTGGCTAAAACTTCCAAAACAATGTTGAATAATAGTGGTGCAGGTGGGCAACCTTGTCTTGTTGCTGACCTACGAGGAAATGGTTTCATTTGTTCACCATTGAGAACGATGTTGGCTGTGGGTTTGTCATATATGGCCTTTATTATGTTGAGGTAAGTTCCCTCTATGCCTACTTTCTGGAGAGATTTTATAATAAATGGGTGTTGAATTTTGTTGTAAGCTTTTTCTGCATCTATTGAGATTATCATATGTTTTTTCTCCTTCAGTTTCTTAATATGGTGTATCACGTTGATTGATTTGCATATATTGAAGAATTCTTGCATTCCTGCGATAAACCCCACTTGATTATGGTGTATGATCCTTTTAATGTGCTGTTCGATTCTGTTTGCTACTATTTTGTTGAGAAATTTTGCATCTATGTTCATCGGTGATATTGGCCTGTAGTTTTCTTTTTTTGTAAAATCTTTGTCTAGTTTTGGTATCAGGGTGATGGTAGCCTCATATAATGAGTTTGGGAGTATTACTCCCTCTGCTGTATTTTGGAAGCATTTGAGAAGGTTAGGTGTTAGCTCTTCTCTAAATGTTTGGTTGAATTCACCTGTGAAGCCATCTGGTCCTGGACTTTTGTTTGTTGGAAGATTTTTAATCACAGTTTTAATTTCAGTGCTTGTGATTGGTCTGTTTATATTTTCTATTTCTTCCTGGTTCCATCTTGAAAGGTTGTGCTTTTCTAAGAATTTGTCCATTTCTTCCAGGTTGTCCATTTTATTCGCATATAGTTGCTGGTAGTAATCTCTTATGATCCTTTGTCTTTCTGCAGTGTCAGATGTTACTTCTTCTTTTTCATTTCTAGTCTTGTTGATTTGTGTCTTCTCCCTTTTTTCCTTGATGAGTCTGGCTAACAGTTTATCAATTTTGTTTATCTTCTCAAATAACCAGCCTTTAGTTTTATTGATCTTTGCTATCGTTTCCTTCATTTCTTTTTATTTCTGAGCTGATCTTTATGATTTCTTTCCTTCTGCTCACTTTGGGGTTTTTGTGTTCTCCTTTCTCTAATTGCTTTAGGTGTAACATTAGGTTGTTTATTTGAGATGTTTCTTGTTTCTTGTGGTAGGGTTGTATTGCTATAAACTTCCCTCTTAAAACTGCTTTTGCTGCATCCCATAGGTTTTGGATCATCATGTTTTCATTGTCATTTGTTTCTAGGTATTTTTTTATTTCCTCTTTGAATTTTTTCAATGATTTCTTGGTTATGAAGTAGTGTATTGTTTAGCCTCCATGTGTTTGTATTTTTTACAGTTTTTTTTTTTACTGTAATTCATACCTAGTCTCATAGTGTTGTGGTTGGAAAAGATACTTGACATGGTTTCAATTTTTTTAATTTACCCATGCTTGATTTTACCAAAGATATGAATCTATCCTGCAGAATGTTCCATGAGCACTTGGGAACAAAACATATTCTGTTGTTTTTCAATGGAATGTACTATAAATATCAATTAAGTCCATCTTATCTAATGTGTCATTTAAGACTTGTGTTTCCTTATTTATTTTTATTTTGGATGATCTCTGTTCATTGGTGAAAGTGAGATGTTAAAGTCCCCTACTATTGTTGTTACTGTCGATTTCCCCTTTTATGCCTGTTAGTATTTGCCTTTTGTATTGAGGTGCTCTTATGTTGGGTACATAAATACTTAGTTGTTTTCACTTCTTCTTAGATTGATCCCTTGATCATCATGAGTGTCCTTCTTTGTCTCTTGTCTGTATTTTAAAGACTATTTTGTCTGATATGAGAATTCCTGCTCCAGCTTTCTTTTGATTTCCATTTTCATGGAATATCTTTTTCCACCCCTTCAGTTTCAGTCTTTATGTGTCCCTTGGTCTGAAGTGAGTCTCTTGTAGGTAGCATATATATGGGTCTTGTTTTTGAATCCGTTCAGCCAGTCTATGTGTTTTGATTGGAGCATTGAATCCATTTACATTTAAGGTAGCTACTGACATGTATGTTCCTATTACCATTTTCTTAATTGTTTTGGGTTTGTTATTGTAGGGCTTTTCCTTCTCTTCTGTTTCCTGCCTAGAGAAGTTCCTTTAGCATGTGTTGTAAAGCTGTTTTGGTGGTGCTGAATTCCCTTAGCTTTTGCTTGTCAGTAAATATTTTAATTTCTCTGTTGAATATGAATGACATCCTTACTGTGTAGAGTCATCTTGGTTGTAGGTTTTTCTCTTTCATCACTTTAAATATGTCCTGCCACTCCCTTCTGGCTTGCAGAGTTTGTGCTGAAAGATCAGCTGTTAACCTTATGGGATTCCATTCTATGTTATTTGTTGCTTTACCCTTGCTGCTTTTAGTGTCTTTTCTTTGTATTTAATTTTTGATAGTTTGATTAATATGTGTCTTGGCATGTTTCTCCTTGGATTTATCCTGTATGGGATTCTCTGCGCTCCCTGTACTTGATTGACTATTTCTTTTCCCATGTTAGAGAAGTTTTCAACTAGAATCCCTTCAAATATTTTCTTAGACCCTTACTTTTTCTCTTCTTCTTCTGGGACTCCTATAATTCGAATGTTCGTGTGTTTAATGTTGTCTCAGAGGTCTGTGAACCTGTCCTCAATTCTTTTCATTCTTTTTTCTTTATTCTGCTCTGTGGCAGTTATTTCCACTATTTTATCTTCCAGGTCACTTATCCATTCTTCTGCCTCAGTTATTCTGCTGTTGATTGCTTCTAAAGAATTTTTAATTTCATTTATTGTGTTGTTCATCATTGTTTGTTTGCTCTTTAATTCTTCTAGGTCCTTGTGAAATTTTTTTTTTTTTTTGCCTTTTCTACCTTCTGTTTCCAAGATTTTGGATCATCTTTACTCTCATTACTCTGTATTGTTTTTCAGGTCGACTGCCTGTTTCCTCTTCATTTGTTTGGTCTGGTGTGTTTTTACATTGCTCCTTCATCTCATGCATTTTTCTCTGTCTTCTCTCTTTTTTTTAACTTACTGTGTTTGGGGTCTCCTTTTTGTAGGTTGCTGGTTCGTAGTTCCCATTGTTTTGGTGTCTGCCCCCAGTGGGTGACGTTGGTTCAGTGGCTTCTGTAGGCTTCCTGGTGGAGGGGACTGGTACCTGTGTTCTCGTGGGTGGGACTGGATCTTTTCTTTCTGCTGGGCAGGGCCATGCCCGGTGGTGTGGTATGGGTTGTCTGTGAACTTTGTATGATTTTAGGCAGCCTCTCTGCTAGTGGGTGTGCTTGTGTTCCTGACTTGCTAGTTGTTTAGCATAGGTTGTCCAGCACTGTATTTTGCTGGTTGTTCAGTGGAGCTGGGTCTTTGCATTGAGATGGAGATCTCTGTGAGAGCTTTCATCGTTTGATATTAAGTCAGGCTGGGAGGTCTCTGGTTGTCCAATGTCCTGGACTTGGCTCTCCCACCTCTGAGTCTCAGGCCTGACACCCAGATGGAACACCAAGACCCTGTCAGCCACACGGTCGTTTCTGTGCTGCTTCCCTACCAGGAGCATCCCAATGTGGTGACCAACTCAGTCTCCAACTTCCCTTTCCTCAGGACGGTCTCACTGTTTCTTTTTCCTTGTGTTTTTGTCTTCCATTTTTGTTTGGTGGTTTTCTATGATATTTTTCTCAGTTTCCTCATTTTGTTTTGTGTCTCTGTTCTAGATTTATGTTTTGTAATTAACATGAAGTTTGTATCAAATGTCACATGGATAAATAGTTTTTTTCTGCTGATAGCATCTTATCTTCATTTAACTGTATGGTTTTCCTCTTCCCCTTTTGTGTTTTTGTTGTCTCAAACTTTCCCTTTTTACATTGTAAGTTTGTTACCAAATTGAAGTAGCTATAGTTATTTTTTCTGCATTTTCTCCCTTTTTTAACCTTTATACTGTAATAAAGTGTTTAAGAACCTTTTCTGGTAAATAGTTGAAATCTTCTGATTCTGTCTGTCTATCACCTTACTGCAAGTTTTGTGTACTTTTGTCTTTGTTTCTGGTGTACGACCTCTGTTCAACATCTCTTGTAAGGCAGGTCTAGTGTTGATGAACTGCCTCAGCTTTTGTTTGTCTGTGAATGTCTTTACTTCTCCTTCATATCTGAATGATAACTTTGGTGGATATAGTATTCTTGGGTGACAACTTTTATCTTTTAGTATTTTGATAATGTCATTCCATTCCCACCTGACCTGTAGAGTTTCTGCTTAGAAATCTGCTCATAGCCTAATTTGGGTTCCTTTGTAGTTCACCATTTTTTTCTCCCTGGCTGCCTACAAAATTGTTTCCTTGTCATAGACTTTTGGCAGTTTTAATATGTGTCTTGGAGAAGGTCTTTTTGCATTGAGGTAATCACGTGTTCTCTTAGCTTCATGGACTTGTATATCCAGTGCCTTGCACAGTTTAGGAAATTCTCAGCCATTATTTGTTTAAATAAACTCTCTGCTCCCTTCTCCCTCTTTTCTCCTTTGGTGATGTCCATCATCCTAATGTTGCCCTACCTAAGAGTCAGATAGCTCTTGTAGAATTTCCTCATTTTTTTGCATCTTATTTTTCTTTCCTCTTCTACTTGTATCTTTTCTAGATTTCTATCTTCACACTCACTAATTCTCTCTTCCATATGGTCTGCTTTATTTCCAGTGCTTTTTAATGCATTCTTTATCTCATTTATTGAGTTTTTCAGCTCCAGAATTTTAGTTCTTTTTTTTTTTTTTAGTTTCAACCTTTTTGGTAAAGCATTCCTGTTTATTAATTTTACTCCTGAGCTAATTGATGTGCCTTTCTGAGTTTTCATGTAGCTTGTTGAATTTCTTCATGACAGCTATTTTAAATTCTCTATCAGATCACATTATTCTGTGACTTTAACTTTGGTTTCTGGAGAATTGTCATTTTCTTTTTGTGGTGCGGTGTTACTGTGCTTCTTCATGGTACTTCCTTCTGCCAGATCGTGTGAAGTGAGACAAGTTAGAGATTAGGGGTCTTTTCTTTATCCATAGGTGGCACTATAGCACAAGTTTTTGGTTTCTCTTACCTGAGCTGCCTCTGTCAGAGGTGTGCCCCCTGTCCCAACTCTCATTATCACTTCTGGTGTTTTCATGGTCATTGGCAGCTTGCTTCTGCCTATGTCACTGGCAGAAGCTACCTGGTTCACCTGGATGGTGGGTTCTTCCCTTGCTTCCAGGATCCTCTGAGTCACAGGCTCAGCCACCACAGGGGGAAGGGGTGGAGGGAACCAGGGTCATACCAGTGCTTCTTCCCTATCTGGTTTTCTAAGGTTCTTAGGCTCTGCCACTGCTGGTGGGAGAGCAGGGGGGCTGGAGACTTGGGCACCTCAGTGGCTGGAGGGACAGGACCGCAGGCCCCATTCCCACTGCTGTACAGTTAGATGTGGCCATGGGTGCCACTGCAGCCAGGAGGCTGTTGTTGTGTGTGCTGTCTGCTCTGCTGCTACCAGGTTCTCTGGGGCTGCAGGCTTAGCTGCCATGGCCAGAGGGCCAGGATTATAGACACTACCTCTACCGTTCCTTCAGTTCTGCCTCCTCTATCTGTTCCAGTCCGTCCACCTTTAGATGTACAGGTGTGTGGAATACTCTAGCATCCTGGTGTGTTGGACAAAAGTACCTTTGTTGAGTTGTGAATGTTTTAGTGGTTGTAGATTGAAGGGGAGAGACAGAGGTAGCTTTTCATTCCACCATATTGTTGATGCCACCCCTTGATTTTTTTGTTTAGGACAGAACACTACTGTATTCTTCTAGCCAGCTGGCAATTGAGAATTTCTTGGGAAGCAACACACAGCCTAAGGAGCAAAGAGGAACATTCTGCTAAAAAGTTAACTTGGAGCCATTTTCATATAGTTTAGAGTGTTTGACTAATTATTCATTCAGTAAATATTCATTGAGCAACTACTCTGTGGCAAGCTCTATGCTAAAAGCTGGGAAACAATGTCAAACTGTAACAGACATGGTCCTTACCTTCATGGAGCTTGCTGTCTAGGGGATTGAATGCCACTAATTAAAAACTCACACAAATATGTATAATATCACACTTGCGGTGAGTGTTAAAAATAAAACCAGTGTGTTAGTATAATTGCCTATGGTGACTAGATTTGCCCAAGTCAGTGAGGTCAGGGATATTTTCTGTGAGGAAGTATGAATTGAACTGAAATCCAGTGGAACAAGTAGGAGTTAATTAGGTATAAAAGTAAGGGGAGGGCTTCCCTGGTGGCGCAGTGGTTGAGGGTCCGCCTGCCAATGCAGGGGACGCGGGTTCGTGCCCTGGTCTGGGAGGATCCTGCGTGCCATGGAGCGGCTGGGCCCGTGGACCATAGCCGCTGAGCCTGTGCATCCGGAGCCTGTGCTCCACAGTGGGAGAGGTCACAACGGTGAGAGGCCCGCATACCACACACACACACAAAAATTAAGGGGATAGATTGTGAGACAGAGTGTAAAGCACATGTAAAGGCCCCTCGGTGGATAGACCATGGGCCACTAGAACTGAGGGAAGGTCAAAGTATATTTGGAACACAAGGAGAGGAGCAAAAGGTGGCACAAGATGTGGCCTTAGAAGTAAGAAGGTGAGGCCATCCTAATTTGCTATCATTTTCCCTTTAATTTGAAGCTTTAGGATTATCTTTCACACTGATTAAGCCAACAAAAATAGATCATAAATAGGAGTGATTAAGTGATGACTTGCTTATTACCTAGATTTTTTTTCCTACTAGACAGGACACCTTCATGGAAAATTATTTCACCAGCCAACGAGACAACATCTTCCGTAATGTGGAGGTTCTGATTTATGTATTTGATGTGGAAAGCCGAGAACTGGAAAAGGACATGCACTATTACCAGTCATGCCTGGAGGCCATTCTGCAGAATTCTCCAGATGCCAAAATCTTTTGCTTGGTGCATAAAATGGATCTGGTACAGGAGGATCAACGAGACCTGGTAAGAAATAGAAAGGGTGGTGCACCAAATAATTGACATCCTTTGTAGACTTCTTCTGTAGGGATATAGGTAAATTTGTACCATTCTTTTTAGGAAAAAAAAATCTCAGCATAAGCTTTCAAAATGAAGTTGACATTTGTTTTTAAAAACACTTATAAACAGGGCTTCCCTGGTGGCGCAGTGGTTGAGAGTCCGCCTGCCGATGCAGGGGACACAGGTTCGTGCCCCGGTCCGGGAAGATCCCACATGCTACAGAGTGGCTAGGCCCGTGAGCCATGGCTGCTGAGCCTGTGCGTCCAGAGCCTGTGCTCTGCAACGGGAGAAGCCACAACAGTGAGAGGCCCATGTACCGCAGGGGAAAAAAAAAAAAAAGCTTTGGGGCTTCCCTGGTGGCACAGTGATTGGGAGTCCGCCTGCCGATGCAGGGGACGTGGGTTTGTGCCCCGGTCC
This sequence comes from Mesoplodon bidens, assembly GCF_964165515.1. Taxonomy (NCBI): domain Eukaryota; kingdom Metazoa; phylum Chordata; class Mammalia; order Artiodactyla; family Ziphiidae; genus Mesoplodon; species Mesoplodon bidens. Next base: position 92,374,518 of record NC_138163.1, on the reverse strand, counting down.
GGGAGGATCCCAAATGCTGTGGAGCGGCTGGGCCCGTGAGCCATGGCCGCTGAGCCTGCGCGTCTGGAGCCTGTGCTCCGCAATGGAGAGGCCACAGCACTGCAAGGCCCGCGTACCGAAAAAAAAAAAAAAACTTATAAACAAATGTTCCATGGTGGTAAGGGAAATATAATGTTCATTTAGCAAATAATCTTCAAATTTGGGAAAGGATCCTGACCGTGTGATATCACTAAGCAGCTTTATGTATTTTTAAAATATATTTGCTACCACTGTTTTACTGTCCTTTAGAGCAGGCAGTTATTGTCAAGGCCAGAAGACCCACCAGGGGTGAGATAAAGAAAGGTCATAGCTCACTAGGTTGACCTAGGAAACTGGTATGCACCAATTCAAATGCCAACTATACTGTGTTAGGCACAATGCCAAGGCCCTCATAATTGCACTGATATGGTATATTTTCTTTTCTAGCATGGGAGTTGGTACACATAAATTTAAACCAGAAAAGACACAGTAGAAAGGGCAAACTCCTAGCTAGCTATGAGACCCCAGAACTGGCAAGTCACAAATAGAGTCTAGCTTTAGTTTGCTCCATATAAAATAAGAGGATTGGATTTTAAAGTCTAAGCTGAAAGAGAAGATCCTCTATTTCCAAGGGTAAAGTTGAGGAAAGCAGTTTTAGAATATGCTGGTGATGTGGAAGAATACAGTTCCTCTTTGGGTTGGAACCTAGGAGTCTAAGGATCCCCTTTAACTTAAGAATTTTTTGGTAATAACTGTGGTCAGGAATACTTTTTTTTCCATAATTAGTTACAGGATTGCCTTCAGTGTTCCAGTATTTGAGTATGTTTTGGTGTTTCTAGATTAGCTTACAGGCTTTCAGAAACCACTTGACAGGGTTCCGTATTTGACTCTGAAAAGGACTTTTGAGTATTCTTTTTAGTTCCTTCTCCCTCTCACTACGTATCAATTCTGTTTTAATTCAGCAGAAAATTCTGTATGTAGCTTGATCTTGAGCTTGTGAGGGGTTTGTTATTATTACTGTTTTTTGTTTTGTTTCCCTGGCCCAATTTGCAACAGAAAAACCTAGAGCATTCCAATAAATGACCTCCTTATGGATTTTTTAATTACTTGTAATTTTTAGTGATCAACATATTGTTTTCGAAATGCTTATGTAAATATCCCCAAAGATACATTAATATTCTTTGTGGGATTTTAAGCTTAATTAAGAAAAGTATACTCTCTTTCATTAAAGTTTCAGACTTGGAGGTTTTGGAATAAAATGGCTAGGGTGCTTCCCTGAATATCAGTTTCAAGCAAGATAGGCGTTTCCCTCTATGTGTGTGTATTAGTCAGGGTTCCTCAGAGAAACAAAACCAATAAGAAGTGCGTGTGTGTGTGTGTGTGTGTGTGTGTAGAGAGAGGGAGAGAGAGTGAGAATAAGAGAGAGACTGATTACTTTTAAGGAATTGACTCATGTGATTGTGGAGGCTGGCAAGTCTGAAATCTGCAGGGCCGACTGATAGGGAGAGACCCTTGTTGCAGCTTGAGTCAGAAGGCAGTCTGGATGGCAGAATTCCCTCTTCCTGGGGAATGGCAGTCTTTTTCTCTTAAGGCCTTCAACTGGTTATATAAAGCTTACCCATATTATGGAGGGGGATCTGCTTTACTAAAAGTCCACTGATTTAAATATTAATCTCATCTAAAAAATACCTTCATAGCAACATCTAAATTGGTGTTTAACCAAATGTCTGGGTATTGTGGCCTAACCTAGTTGTTGCATAAAATTATCCATCACAGTGTGAACAGTGCACTCACTATAAGCCCACCCAGTCCTGGAAAATATCTGTGTATGTGTTTATATTTGTATAAATAGATATTTTTCCATGTATATATGGGCATATATATAGATAGATACATAGCCAAGAATAGATATTTGTGTGTAAGGCGTTGTTATATCTATGTAGCCAAATAAATACAGTCCATACAGAAATAATATATGTGTATGCATGTGTGTATGAGAGTAAGATATCTACAAAAGTTGAAGTATTTTGATTTATAAAATCTTGATATTGGTATAGATATCTTAAAAATGACCCCGATTGGATTATTTGGAATGTTAGATATATTTTATTAAGATTCCTCTGTATGGTAAATTTTATTTTCCAGCATAGTGTTCTCAGTGAGTACTCAGAACAAGCAGCACAGTCCTGAAGAATTCTAGTAGCCGTTGCACTTTGTAGACCTGACTTGAAATCATTTCTGCCATCCTAGTCTGTAAAGTAACGTACACATTTAAAAATTCCTCTGAGGAAAAACGAAATGCCCTTGTTTAAAATATGCTAAAATATTACACCTCAGATTTTGCAGTGAGAGAGGAGAGCTGTTAGTTATATGCTGACCAGTATGTTGGTCTATTTACTTCAGATTTTTAAAGAGCGAGAAGAAGATCTGAGGCGTTTGTCTCGCCCATTGGAATGTTCTTGCTTCCGAACATCTATCTGGGATGAAACTCTCTATAAGGTGTGTATGTTTCCCTGAGTTCTCTCATTTAAAGAGCATGAAAAAAAAAGCTAGAAGGGTATTATCAAAACTAAAAGATTTTAAACTCTTTCATAGCCATCTAGATTTGTTGAGCCAAAAGAAGAAATAATCTACAATAAATTGTTTGAAAAATACCCAATTTAACCTTAAGAAATTTTGGTTTTGATCTTAGATTGGGTCGACATACCTATCAGATCACACTGAATTAACCCAGTTTGGTCCTGATTAATTTGATACAGATCTTCATGACAGTAGAGGTTTCACTGGCCATCATCCATTTTGACCTGTTGTGGTCTCAGTGCTGACTGGAATTGTATCTAATATTCAGGTACCTCTACAGGATATAAGCTAGTCTGCCTAAGTTTGGATGGCAATAGAAGAACAGTATTTAGGGGAGAGATTGGAGAAGGGAGTCTTAGAATGGGATATGTTATTTCTAGAGTATGATAGCTTCAACTTTCATGCCAAATTAGAGACTAGCATTCTTTCAACCAGAGAGATTGTTCCCATTGGTGGAATGGATGCTACACTACTTGTAGTAGTTGTAGAGGTTACAAACAATAGCTGTGTTATGGTTGAAGCTGAAATTACCTTATTGGCACATGGGCTCCTTATCCTGCTTCCTCCCTTTCTCCCACTGATTTAGTGATTTGAAAGACTGGCTCCTTTTGGGTCCTCCTGTGGTCAGACTGCTTCTGGTATCCATTGACAAGTCTGGGTAGGAAAGCATCCTTCTCTGTGACTTGTAGCTACAGCCTCAGTATCAACTCCATCTGACAAGTATCTACAACCAAAAGCACAGAAACCTGATTTGCCAAGGAGAAAAACAATTGGACTTTAAACATAGCCACTGATTTATTTTTTTAACTAATTCATTTTCCCCCCAATATGTTGACCCAGCCTCGCTCTAATAACAGATCATTTTGAGATACCTATCTAGGAAATACTGTTCTAGATTAATTTGGGCCGAATTTCTCTCAAAGCCTTATTCCCATAGAACAGGTAACCGTGAATAAGGATGGACATGACGCACTGATAAGAACCAACTGCGGTGTGAAGGATGGCAATACATAACACGACCAAAGACAATTGGCTAATCACAACACTGCTGTGAGTGACAATGTCTCTGCTGTGGTTAGCTTTGGTGCCTTCTCCAAGGTAAATTCAGCAGTGACATTAACACCGACCTGGGAACTTGGAACCTGAACCCCCATGCCTAAGTAATAAAACTAATTGGAACAGAGACATGGCTCTACTCTCTCTTACATCAACGTTGCATAGAGCTGACATAAATTTTTATATTAAGTTTTATTCTACAAGCACTCATTGCAATCTGCTTGATGCTGTTGGACGCACAGATGGCTAAGACCAGGTTCCTGCCCTCTAGTAGGGGAGAGAAGAACATTGTACACCTTACCAGACAAATTGGAGCGAAATTGAAAGAAATATTTTAATGAAAATTCAAATAAAAGAGCCTTAAGAGAATAGAGGGAGGGTGTGGTTAATTTCAACTCCTTATTTTAGTCATACTCCTCTGGATGAAGTCAGTTTTAGGCAAACACGCAGTGGACTGTTTTTAATTCAATTGGATCAATAATTTATAAAGCTGACAATAAGCCTTTTGGAATGATAATGCCACTAATTTCTCTTGTAATTTCTATTGTATGTTATCCCATTGAAGGGGGGGGTCATTTTTCTACATGGCTCTGATATTTTCATAAAATTGATTCTTAGATGTATGTTAAATATAGCATTATTAGGTTCTGATCTTTAGAGGAATCTACACTATTGGACTTACATATCTGTTTGAATGGCTGGATTAGAAGTTCTTTAGCCCAGTATATCAGAGTTTTCAACTTCCCTAAGGCAATATGATGGAATTAAATATTTGTTTATTTTTAATTATCAATGGAAAGAAGTATTTTACAAAAGTGTTTGAAACTTTAAAAAATCCAACTGAGGGATAAAAATCAAATATTATCTTCATTTTCTCACTTCGTTTGTGTTATACTTGTTGCCAGAATTTGTTTGGGACTCAATTGTCACCATATTTTGCTGTCTGTATGTTATAGTATACTTACTCATTTGCAAAGATCTGGGACTGGCTACCTGTTAGTAATATTACACTGTGCTTCTGTTCTGTTAGGCTTGGTCCAGCATTGTTTATCAGCTGATTCCCAATGTTCAGCAGCTGGAAATGAACCTAAGGAATTTTGCTGAAATTATTGAGGCTGATGAAGTGCTTCTATTTGAGAGAGCCACTTTTCTGGTGAGAACTTTCTGCTCTGCAGATGTACTTCATACTCACCTTCTTCTATTCAGCAACGGAGAATATGTTGCCACTTTCAGGAAGAACCTTTTTCCCTCTTGTCATTACTTCACCATGCATAGCCTTATTTACAAAGTAGTATTGTCAGCAAGTAACTTGAAAGAAGTTATTTGGTGTGTGGATCTTTAGTAATTAGTAAAACTTAGATGTTTGCAGGTAAGCCTTACTATAGAGTTTAGATTATTTTTGTGAATAATTGTTCATTTGTGTTAAAGAATTCCTATTTCCTATTGACTTTTATTATGAAATGATGGGTATTTTTCTTTGAGTTTAAAGCTTTTAACATGGAAGAGATGTAATGGTCAACTCAGTGATGTAGCTAAGAGTTCAGATGGGGAGGTGAAAGGGCAAAGAGGTATGTCGGTATTTTTATTTTTCTTATAAATTCGGCTTAACAATGATATTAGCACCTGTATTTGGCCATGAGGGGGTATGCAAAACCCAATATTATATTTATAAGTAAAATTTTTAAATAACTAATAAAAATTGACTTGAGCTGTCACAAAGCACTGCTTAAGTAATTGCTGATCAGCTTAACAAATATAACTCTAAGAGCAGCTCACAGTAAGTAATTGGTTTCTGAGCTCTACCAGTGCTTCATGATTTTAGACACATTTCTTGCTTTTTTTGTTTTTTACATACACACTTATCCTTTTTCAAATTCTTTTTTCATTTAAGTTATTACAGAATATTGAGCAGAGTTCCCCATGCTATACAGTAGGTCCCTGTTGGCCATCTATCCTAAATATAGAAGTCTGTACGTCTCAATCCCAAATTCCCAATCTATCCCTACCCCCACCCTTCGCCCCTGGCAACCACAAGTTCCTTCTCTAAGTCTGTGAGTCTGTTTCTGTCTTGTAAACAAGTTAATTTGTATCATTTATCTTGGATTCCACATATAAACAGCATCATATGATATTTGTCTTTCTTTGTCTGACTTACTTCACTTAGTATGATAATCTCCAGGTCCATCCATGTTGCTGCAAATGACATTATTTCATTCTTTTTAATGGCTGAGTAATATTCCATTGTATATATGTACCACATCTTCTTTATCCATTCATCTGTCAGTGGACATTTAGGTTGCTTCCACTGTCTTGGCTATTGTAAATGGGGCTGAAATGAACATTGGGGTGCATGTATCCTTTCAAACCATGTTTTTCTCCGGATATATGCCCAGGAGTGGGATTCCTGGATCATATGGTAGCTCTAATTTTAGTTTTTAAAGTAATCTCCACACTGTTCTCCACGGTGGCTGTACCAATTTATATTCCCACCAACAGTGCAAGAGGGTTCCCTTTTCTCCACACCCTCTCCAGCATTTATTGTTTGTAGACTTTTTGATGATGGCCGTTCTGACTGGTGTGAGGTGGTACCTCATTGTAGTTTTGATTTGCATTTCTGTAATAATTACTGATGTTGAGCATCTTTTCATATGCCTCCTGGCCATCTGTATGTCTTCTTTGGAGAAATGTCTATTTAGGTCTTCTGCCCATTTTTTTATTGGGTTGTTTGTTTTTTTTCATACTGAGCCACATGTGTTGTTTGTAAATTTTGGAGATTAATTCCTTGTCTGCTACCTCGTTTGCAAATATTTTCTCCAATTTTATGGGTTGTCTTTGTGCTTTCTTTATGGTTTCCTTTGCTGTGCAAGAGCTTTTGAGTTCAGTTAAGTCCCATTTGTTTTTTGCTTTTTGTTTTTTAATTTCCATTACTCTAGTATTCCATTACTCTTGCTGCAATTTATGTCAGTGTTCTGCCTATGTTTTCCTCTAAGAGTTTTAGAGTATCCAGTCTTACATTTAGGGCTTTAATCCATTTTGAGTTTATTTTTGTGTATGGTATTAAAGAATGTTCATTTTTTTTACATGTAGCTGTCCAGTTTTCCCAGCACTATTTATTGAAGAGACTGTCTTTTCTCCATTATATAGTCTTGCCTTCATTGTCATAGGTTAATTGACCATGGTGTGTGAGTTTATTTCTGGGCTTTCTACCCTATTTCATTAATCTATATTTGTTTTTGTGCCAGTTCCATACTGTTTTGATGACTTTAGCTTTGTAGTATAGTCTGAAGTCAGGGATCCTGATTCCTCCAGCTCCATTTTCTTTTCTCAAGATTGCTTTTGCTATTCGGGGTCTTTTGTGTCTCCATACAAATTTTAAGATTTTTTGTTCTAGTTCTGTGAAAAATGCCCTTGGTAATTTGATAGGGATTGCATTGAATATATAGATTGTCTTGGGTAGTATAATCATTTTGACAATATTGATTCTTCTAATCCAAGAGCATGGTATTTCTTTCCATCTGTTTCTATCATCTTTGATTTCTTTCATCAGCATCTTATAGTTTTTTGAAGTACAGGTCTTTTGCCTCCTTAGGTAAGTTTATTTCTAGGTATTTTATTCTTTTTGCTGCACTGGTAAATGGGATTGTTTCTTTAATTTCTTTTTCTGATCTTTCATTGTTAGTGTATAGAAATGCAAGAGATTTCTGTGTATTAATTTTGTATCCTACAACTACCAAATTCATTGATGAGCTCTAGTAGTTTTCTGGTAGCATCTTTAGGATTTTCTATGTATAGTAGTATCATGTCATCTACAGACAGAGACTGTTTTACTTCTTTTCCAATTTGGATTCCTTTTATTTCTTTTTCTTTTCTGATTGCCATGGCTAGGACTTCCAAAACTATGTTCAGTAAAAGTGGTGACAGTGGATATCCTTGTCTTGTTCCTGATCTTAGAGGAAATGCTTTCAGCTTTTCACCATTGAGTATGATGTTAGGTGTAGGTTTGTCATATATGGCCTTTATTGTGTTGAGGTAAGTTTTCTCTGTGCCCACTTTCTGGAGAGCTTTTTTCATATATGGGTGTTGAATTTTGTTAAGAGCTTTTTCTGCATCTATTGAGATGATCATATGGTTTTTATTCTTCAGTTTGTTGCTGTGGTGTATCACACCGATTGATTTGGGGATATTGAAAAGTCCTTTCATTCCTGGGATAAATCCCACTTGATCATTGGGTCTGATCCTTTTTAATGTATTGTTGGATTCGGTTTGCTAGTATTTTGTTGAGGACTATTTTTGCATCTATGTTCACCAGTGACGTTGGCCTGTAATTTTCTTTTTTGGTGGTATCTTTGTCTGTTTTTGGTTATCAGGGTGATGGTGACCTCATAGAATGAGTTTGCAAGTGTTCCTTCCTCTGCAATTTTTTGGAATAGTTTCAGAAGGATAGGTGTTATCTCTTCTCTAAATGTTTGATAGAATTCACGTGTGAAGCCATCAGGTCCTGGACTTTGGTTTGTTGGGAGTTTTTTAATCCCAGTTTCAACTTCATTCTTGTAATTGATCTGTTCATATTTTTTGTTTCTTCCTGGTTCAGTCTTGGGAGATTGTACCTTTTGAAGAATTTCTCCTTTTCTTCTAGGTTGTCCATTTTATTGGCATATAGTTGCTTGTAGTAATCTCTCATGATCCTTTGTATTTCTGTGGTGTCTGTTGTAGCTTCTCCTTTTTCATTCCTAATTGTATTGATTTGAGTCCTCTCCCTTTTTTCCTTGATGAGTCTGTCTAAAGGTTTATCCATTTTGTTCATCTTTTCAAAGGACCAGCTTTTAGTTTCATTCATCATTTCTGTTGTTTTCTTTCTCTCTATTTCATTTATTTCTGCTCTGATCTTTATGGTTTCTTTCCTTCTATTAACTTTGTGTTCTTCTTTCTGCAGTTGCTTTAGGTGTAAGGTTAGGTTGCTTATTTGAGACTTTTCTTGTTTCCTGAGGCAAGATTGTGTTGCTATAAATTTCCCTCCTAGAGGGATGTCTAGGGGTGTCACATAGGTTTTGGATCCTCATGCTTTCATTTTCATTTTCTCTATATACTTTTTGATTCCTTTGATTTCTTCAGTGATCCATTGGTTTTTAAGTAGCGTATTGTTTAGCCTCCATATGTTTGTGTATTTTACAGCTTTTTCCGTGTAGTTGATTTCTAATCTCATAGTGTTGTGTTTGGGAAAGATGCTTGATATGATTTCAGTTTTCTTAAATTTACCAAGGCTTGCTATGTGGCCCAGCATGTGATCAATTCTGGAGAATGTTCCATGTGTACTTGAGAAGAATGTATTCTGCTGTTTTGGGATGAAATGCTCTAAATATCAATTAAGTCCATCTATTCTAATGTGTCATTTAAGGCCTGTGTTTCCTTATTGATTTTCTGTCTGGATGATCTTTACATTGATGAACATGGGGTGTTAAAGTCCCCCAATATGATTGTGTTACTGTCGACTTTTCTTTCTATAGCTGTTAGTATTTGCCTTATATATTGTGGTGCTCCTATGTTGGGTTCATATATATTTACAATTGTTATGTCTTCTTCTTGGACTGATCCCTTGATTATTATGTAGTATCCTTCTTTGTCTCTTGTAACATTCTTTATTTGAAACTCTATTTTGTCTAATATGAGTATTGTTACTCTAGCTTTCTTTTGATTTCTGTTTGCATGGAATGCATTTTTCCATCCTCTTACTTTCAGTCTGTATGTGTCCCTAGATCTGAAGTGGGTCTCTTGTAGACAGCATATATATGGTAGACACATATCTTAATCTCTCTGAGTTTGGTTCCCCTTTTATAAAATGGAGATAATAATATCTATATCATAGGTTTATTGTGTGGATTAAAATGGGACAAGGTAACATTAAGCCCTAGCACAAAGTTTATCATACAGTTGGCAAACTGTTAAACGTTGATTTCTTTTGATATTGCAGCCAACAGAGGGCAGAGAATGCAAAGTACAATTTTTCTCCTTCCTTTGTAGAAACATTATTTTTAATGGTAGCATATTTGGGAGTCATCCTTCCTGCTAACTGGTACAGCTGAGACAAGGAGTCCTAACTAGAGTGTCTTTCTGCCTCAGCCCATAGGCAGGGATCACTTGCTTGGAAGTTCACTACCCTGAGCCCTGTCTTTCCTGCTAGTGGTAATAGCAACAAGCAAGTGAGCTCTTCTGTCTATCTTGAGACACGTGGCATGGTAGAATCCTGCCTCAGCAGTATTCTCCTGCCACATCTACCACACATGATCATAGAGGTTAACCTAATATAAACTCTGTTTTTCACTGGCAGTAACAAGTAGCTTTTGCTTTCTCTTGAGGGCTAAGTTTAGTTGTGATTGACCATTTTCACTATAGCTCTTGAAGTCAAGCAACAGGAACCTATTCCACCATTGGTCTAGGGATTATGTTTTGAAAATTTCACATGGTTTCAGGGAATTGCCCTGTGAATTTTCTTCTGGCAAATGACTCAGTTTTGCTTCCTACTAGAGACTTTACATCAGCCTATGGGAAATACTCGTGTGGTTTCATTAATCTGAAAGTGTTAGGGGAAGTATTTTCAGCTGGCATTGGTGTCCATCATGAATAGGTTCATTTATAAATAGTAAATCCTCAGAGGTCAGAATCTTTCAGTTAAGATTTTTAAATATGATACGAAAAACCACTTGGTTATAGCCTTCATTAAAATCAAATACATTAAGTACACCTCAACAACAGCTAAGAGGGACTTCCCTGGTGGTCCAGTGGTAAAGAATCCACCTTCCAGTGCAGGGGATGCAGGTTCAGTCCCTGGTTGGGGAACTAAGATCCCACATGCCACGGGACAACTAAGCCTGTGCACCACAACTACTGAGCTTGCACACCTCAACTAGAGAGCCCGCATGCTGAAAACTACAGAGCCCACACACCCTGGAGCCCACGTGCCACAAATAGAAGCCTGAGTGCCGCAACGAAGAGCCTGCATGCCACAGCGAAAAGATCCCACATGCCTTGACGAAGATCCTGTGTGCCTGCAATTAAGACTTGACACAACCAAAATAAATAAACAAATAAATAGATAAATAAAATATTAAAAAAAGAACAGCTAAGAATTTTTATTTTTCCTTTTTGATTTGTACTTTTTTTGAATCAAAGACCATCGTATTGAAATAAGATGAATATTTAATGATTAAAGTAAGTGAGAAGGGACAGCAATGAACCAAAATAGATAATACAGTACTTAAATGATCTAATAAAATTATAACCAAACAGTACTGGATGGGTCATCCGTAGGGATGTTGAAATTATGCAGATGTTGACAGGATATGGGACAGAGGAATAGAGGCAGTAAAGCCAGGTGCCAAGTCTACCCTGAAAATCAGGGTGACCAAGAGACTGACAAATGTATTGCCTTGAAGAGTGGTAGAGTGTGATATGACAACACTGCATGGATTTAAAGGGCATTGCTCTTTTTCATAGGTGATTTCTCACTATCAATGTAAAGAACAGCGTGATGTCCACAGATTTGAGAAAATCAGCAACATTATTAAGCAATTTAAGCTGAGCTGCAGGTAAGAGATCTTATGTGATGTATTTATCTATGGAACACATTGTCATTTTTTGAGAGGTTCAAATAACTATAGTAGACTGCACTTCTATATTCAGCATACTTCTTTGTATTAAAAATAGAGCTAAACTCTAAGGGAGCCTACAGTTGACTGAAGTGAAAGACATCTTTAATGCCAAGTCAACTGATGCAGAAGAAGCATATGAAAAATATCTAAGCAGAGTACCCCTTCAAGATGTTTGATACTATTTGGGAAAAGATAAACAGAAAATGTCCAAGAGAGTTTTGAAAAACAAGAAAGGAGAATTTACCCTACCAAATACCAAGATTTACTATAAAACTACAGTAATTAAAATAGTGAGGGACTGATTCAAGAATGGCACAAAGCAGAGAGTCGAGAAATATCTGATCATATTGTCTCAGCTTTGTTTAAATACAATTTGAATCTTAGCATTGTGAATATAGGAAGAAGGAATGGCTGAACATCATAATCTAGTAAAGATTTAATAATCAAAATTCTTATCCTGGTAAAACTTTGATGCCCAGACAATAGAATAAGTGTAAGTTTTTCCCTTTTATGCCATAGCACACTTTGAGACTTTCTGCCATGTTTATTCTAACATTTTAAAGAAGAAATAGCAAATGGCATATAAATATCATTACCCTTTTTGTTTTCAAAGAAATGGGATCATTTCTAGAATTTCAGCATAACTAACATTCAGAAGATACAGTTATTAATCTCAATGATAGGGAAATTTCAACTGAATAAACTTCTTAAATATTAGAGAAATCTTTGGTAACATGATTTTTAATATGAATCTAGGTCTAAGCCCACTTTTCATTTCACAGTCAGTATCAAGTCCTAGTCCACTTTCTAAGTCACTTTCCAGCACGTGTTAAATTTGTCATTAGAGTTTCCTTGGAAAGCAAAGTGGGATTAGTGATTAACTGTCTTAATGAGGTGGTGGATTGAGATATAATGCTATGAAAATGTTTAACATGAAAGATAAGAATGTCTTATGTTGCTATTATTTTATGTTCTTTACTCGCTTTTCTCCTTTCTCCTATAGCAAGCTGGCTGCCTCTTTCCAGAGCATGGAAGTCAGGAACTCTAACTTTGCTGCTTTCATTGACATCTTTACATCCAACACTTATGTGATGGTCGTGATGTCTGATCCATCCATTCGTAAGTTTAAACTTAGCTGACATAGGTTCAAAGCCACATATTCTTTAAACTAATTTCCCTAGAGGTAGTACATTATTAAAGATACTGAAAAGCTATTTGTAGTGAACAACACTGTGAATGTACTTAATGCCACTGACCTATACATTTAAAAATGGTTAAAATGGTAAATTTCATTTTATGTGCATTTTACCACAATGAAAAAAAAAATTAGTACTAGTGGTAAATACTTTTTATTTAATAGACATATTTTGAAACTTAAAGATAATTTAGACTCTAGGGTATTATGTCTTCTTCATGGGAACTTTAAAAATTACTTATGTGGGCTTCCCTGGTGGCGCAGTGGTTGAGGATCTGCCTGCTAATGCAGGGGACACGGGTTCGAGCCCTGTTCTGGGAGGATCCCACATGCCACGGACCGGCTGGGCCCGTGGGCCACAACTGCTGAGCCTGCGTGTCTGGAGCCTGTGCTCCGCAACGGGAGAGGCCGCGATGGTGAGAGGCCCGCGCACCGCAATGAGGAGTGGCCCCTGCTTGCCACAGCTACAGAAAGCCCTTGCACAGAAACGAAAACCCAGCACAGCAAAAATAAATTAATTAATTAATAAACTCCTACCCCCAACATCTTAAAAAAAAAAAATTACTTATGTATAGTTACTACATCTAAGGATTTTAAAGAAAAAGAACCCAAATGTATGACTTATGCTCCATGTGGGGTAGATTTTTAAAAGACTAGTCAATCTAAGCTCTGAACTATTAAATGTTGAACCATTTTATATGTCATTGTATATTCCTATATATATATATAACAGAAATATACATATTTCTGTTATGGGCATAAAGAGAGATATTTGGTGCTTCCATGCCATAATATCCATATCCATCACAACCATTGAAATAAAGGTTCTAGCAGTATTTCCAGGATGCTCCCAGAAGTTTAAATTATCTCTTAAGTTATCTATCTTAGGTTAATATTAGAATACAGCATAAGATAATGTTCTTTTTTACTATTAGCTCCAAACCAAAAGAGTTTGAAAATTTATTTTGAAAATACTATGCTTAGAATATAAACAAATCTTTTATTTATTCAGAAAAATTAAACTCTGGTTAACTTGGGACTTATGTTCTCTGTGACATACATTGAGGGATTTGGCTCTCTTTTGTTGATTTGTTTTTACTAATCAATTATTCCTTTGGCTGCTTGTACTTAGTCTGTTGGTTATCTTCCCTACCCCACCCTCAGCTTCTGCAGCTACTCTGATCAATATCCGCAATGCCAGGAAACACTTTGAAAAGCTGGAAAGAGTGGATGGACCAAAGCAGTGTCTTCTCATGCGCTAAAACATTGCCAAATGCTGTTTCAGAAAAAAATTGGAATACTGTTTCTTAATCTTAATGTTGTATTAGTATATATAGGCTCTGAAATGTTGTGATGCTTATGACTTCTGTATTTCTTCCCTACTCCCCAGTCTTAATGTTTAACCTTGAATGCTATTTACTCAAATAGCCAGTGATGAGTTAGAAGATGAGCTGTTTATGAAGTTGGTGTGACATATAAAGTAGGTGATATATAAGTGTTCTGATAACAACGTTCTAATAGTGCAGGTGTTCTGTTAACCTGATTCCAGTTGTTGTGTATGCCAAAGCCTTTCCCAACGTCATCTTGTACTCCTTACCAGAGAGTAACCTATACGTTTGGAATATTACTGTTTTCTCGGCATGCATTAAAAATATTCCTTAACTACAATTGTAAATAAACTTTTGCTGTTAGGGATTTCAGTGTCTGTTTTTCTTTTCCTTGTTTCTTCAACTTTTCCCTAAGAAAGCGCAAGTGAATTTCAGTTATCCTAGGGGAAGGGGACCTGCTGTTTGGGAAATAGTACAAAATAAAGTTTGGTAGGAAGGATGAGCCAAATGATAGCCTTAAAGCTAGGCAGAAGAGTTTTGGTACAATGTGATAGGAAACAACAAAGGAATTTTGAAAGAAAGTTAACCTATAGGCTGACTGATGGCAGTCGGAGAATCTGTGGTAGTAATCCAGGCCTGAGGTGTGTTGAAAGTCTATTTCAGGATGCAACTGGAGAAGGAATGAATAAAAAGTTGAGGGAAAATAGTATTTATGAGATGTAAGTCTTCTTTCTATGAGGTCCAGGAATGGTTAATTTTATATATTCCGTAACACCTGGTGGGATGTGCCTTCATTATACTAGTTAAGTAGTATTAAAACCTCTCTCAGGCTGGGAGTTTATTTGACTTCATCCCTTAAGGAAAAGATGAGGCATTGTGAACTGGGAGAAATGGAGCTTGACAACACTGACTAGAACTACTCAGAGCCCTTTTTCAGTTTCCATAGAACTGAAACAGAACACAGAAACATTTAGGGAATCTACAGCAGAGTAGACTCATCTCAATTTTCTTGTCTCTATGTCATGAAGAAACTTCTTCCAGACTGCCAGAACCTCACCTTTCCCCATCTTATTGTCCCCAATTGAGATAGGGTTTTTACTGAGCAGCAAAGAACATGTTGTTTTTTAGGCAGTTTAACATTATGTAGATTAAAAATATCAATTCTTAAAAGAATCTCATTGGACTAATTTTATCAACAGTTGTATTAATCTTCTATAGAAGGAGAGTTTTTTAAGTAGGTGTTCCAGATTATCCTTGTAACATCTAGGAAAATGAAAAGAGCAAATGAACTGGGCGGGGTGGCGGGGGGCGGTCTGTTCTGTGACTAATGATTTGGCATGTTCTCCTTATCCCTATCTGGGGTGAGGTTTGAAGGAAAATACCCAAAAGTGGGTTTTTTTTGTATTTTGGAAGGTGGATAGATATAGATAATCAATTAGATAAGCACACAAAAAAATAAAACAGTTATATAATTACTCTGTTCACTCTCGGTTCAGCCCTTTCTCAGATTCTAGTTATAACTTGGACTTAGAGGATGTATAAAAGTATGAAAGGTTAGAAAAATAAGGTTATGATTTGACTTAATCCTTATGGTAATGAGCATCCGGTCGTCTTTGTCACTGAAGACAAAAAAATAATGTTTTGAGATAGATATTTGTCCAAAGACGGAGCCGCTTAGAAACGGAAGTAAACACAAGTGGACAGTGAAGGCATGTACATGGAAAGAGTTGGAGAGAAGAAATCAAAACCAGAGGTGTAGGAATTACAAGATCAGTGATACAATGAACTGATTCTTTTTACAGGTCATGTTAGCTATGTCAGTAGAATAGGGCAATGGTTCTCAAACTTGAGCATGCATGATAACCACTTGGAGGGTTATTGTTAAAACACACACTGTTGGGCTTCCCTGGTGGCGCAGTGGTTGAGAGTCTGCCTGCTGAAGCAGGGGACACGGGTTCGTGCCCTGGTCCGGGAAGATCCCACGTGCCACGGAGCGGGCTGGGCCCGTGAGCCATGGCCGCTGAGCCTGCACGTCTGGAGCCTGCGCTCCACAACGGGAGAGGCCACAACAGTGAGAGGCCCACGTACCGCAAAAAAAAAAAAAAAAAAAAAAAAAAAAGCCACACACTGCTGTCCCACCCGCTACCACTGAGAGTTTCAGATTCAGTAGGTCTCGGGTGGGGTCCATGAATCTACATTTCTAACAAGTTCCCAGGTGTTGCTGATACTGATCCTGCTGGTCCACAGACTATATTTTGGGAACCACTGCTTTAAGGAAAAGAAGAGGAAATGTAGACCTGGAAGCAGGAGTGGGAAAACATGTGCTCACCAGATTTGTAAGGATAAGTTGAAGGCATTATACCAAATAAGATATATGTAGTTTATACCAAATGTAAAATAGATAGCTAGTGGGAAGCAGCCGCATAGCACAGGGAGATCAGTTCATGCTTTGTGACCACCTAGAGGGGTGGGATAGGGAGGGTAGGAGGGAGACACAAGAGGGAGGAGATATGGGGATATGTGTATATGTATAGCTGATTCACTTTGTTATAAAGCAGAAACTAAGATCATTCTAAAGCAATTATACTCCAATAAAGATGTTAAAAAATAAACATGTTAAGAGGTTAAAAAAAGATATATTAAAAACAGAGATAAAGATATATAAAAATCAGACCACTGATTCTCAAAGTAATCTAAAAGTTTGTAAAACACTGTCTTAGATAAAAGCAATGACTAGGAAGCTCCTATTTCATAAGTAATGTGTTGCAAATGGAAACCATTGCTAGCATAGAGTATGGGTAGTGATTTGTGAAGGGACCTAACTTTTTCCAGTTTCAACCAGCTTTATTTGCTAACTTAATAGTATATCATGAAAATGTAGGTGGGTTGCAAATGAAAACAGTGCTACCTTTTGTTCAGTATTTACTAAGTGTAATGTTGTAAATGCTTTATAAGGATTGTCTCATTAGTCTTTACAAGAACCCCATGAGGTAAGTACTATCACTATCCCACTTTTTAGATGGGGGAATTGGGCCCAGAGAAGTAAGAAACTTGCCCACATTTAAACAGTAGTGGTAGAGCTGGGATTTGAATTCAGGTATTCTAACTCCAGAGCTTGTGCACTTAAACTTAACCTTGAAATTGTATGGCCTTCCTGAATTTAAGGGCCTTCTCAGGATGGAGAGTTTGAGGTGCATACAGGTATGGTACCTAGCTGTGAGACTACCACTGTGGTGGCTACTATGGAAATAGTAAGCCAAATGCTTGTGAACCTGTATTACTCTTGTTTTCATTGGGGCTTTGCCACATGGAATAAGAAGCTTTACCACAGTTGGCAGTGAAAAGCAGAGTCGAATAGGAGGGGGAAAAATCTCTAGCTTGAAGGATTTAGGTCAAATCTAAGTAGTTTTTCAGTATTTGTGGGTTTTCCCCAAGAATTGGACTACTGTGAGAAGTTAGTTATAGCCTCTACTTCTCTGGGGCCTTTTAAAAATAGGAGGGAAAAAGTTTGTAACTCTTTTGGATCTCCCACAGCAATATTTTGCAAAGGCCAGCTTATGATTTCCCAGTTAAATTCCTGACTTCCTTATAAAGCAGGAAAGCAGTCAGGGTCTTCCTGCAGTCTTCACTAACAAAATTTCTAGCCTCATTGCATGTAAATGTCCTCACTGCATGTGATTTAGTGGAACAAAATCAGCATTTTTTTCCAGCTTTATTGAGGTATGATTTACAAATAAAAATTGTATATGTGTAGGTTGTACAACGTGATTTTTTAAGGTGTACAACATTATGATTTAATATACAAATACATTGTGAAACAATTACCACAATCAAGTTAATTAACGCATACATCACCCTACGCAGTTACCTTTTATTTTTCTGGTAAAGAACACTTAAGATCTACTCTCTTAGCAAGTTTTACGTATACAATACAGTATTCTTAACTATAGTCACCATGCTGTAATTAGATCTTGATAACTTATTCATCTTATCACTGGAAATTTGTTCTATCTGACTAAAATCTCCCCATTTCCCACACCCCTCAGCCCCTGGCAACCATCATGCTATTCTGCTTCTATGAGTTTGACATGTTTAGATTCCACATATAAGTGAGATGATACAGAATTTGTCTTTCTCTAACATCTTGCATAGCATTATGTCCTCAAGGTCAGTCTGTGTTGTCACAAATGGCTACATTGGAGTGAAGGAGGCAGAGACCATACTCACTGGGCCTGAAGAGTATGTGGACGGTGATGAAGTAAAGCAGTGACAACTGCTTCAAGAAGTATAGTTATGTAGGGAAGAAAAGAGGATGGCAGCAATGTCCAGGGAAGTATTTTTTCATAACTCCTGAAGAATTGCTTCCTTAGGCTGGTCTCATCCCAAAAGAAATTTCTCAAAGTCTGACCAGCAGCTTCTGAGTGAAAGATTGCCTCATTTATAATCTATTTTCAACACCACATATATGCTCCTCTTTAACACTTCTTGAAACTGGAAAGACAGCAATCAGTGTAGAAGAGAAAGTAGCCAAATTCTCACCCCATAAAAAACAGGAAACTGAATTTCTTTGGAGTAGCTCAATTGAAAACAACTAACTTTTGTTAGCTCCCTTCATTGTAGCTCCAGAACAACAATTATGATTTCCAACATTTATTGATTGCTTACCATATGTTATGCACTCTTCTAAATATTTATATTAATTATTTAATCAATTATTTAATTATTAATTATATTGTTAATATATATTAATTCATTTTGTCCTTAAAATTCCATTAATTAGGTACTGTTATATATGTTTAAAATGAGACATAGAGAGGTTAGGTTACTGGCCCACAACTCACATGGTTTGTGAGTGACAGAGCCGGGACTTGAATCTAGGCATCTAGTGTGTGCCACTAACCTCTCCTGCTGTACTGCCTGAGTAGCAGAAAATATTTTAGAGAAGGAGATGTCTGCACCTTGTAATACTCAGGAACTTCAGAATAAGGTAGGTAGAACTGGACAGACACACTATCTCTAGATGAGATTTAATCTGAATTAGCCCCATAGGGTATCAATTCCAATTTCCCTTCATATGCTAGTAAGCATTGACTGAGAAACCTTGAATATTCAGCTGTTTTAGGCACTGTGGTTAAGAAGACAAAAAGACAGTCTGCTCGCAAAAAAAGCTTTTCCCACAATACTGGAACCTCCTTGAGGGCATAAATATGTCTATTTTCCCTCCTCACTGACTCCACATTATAGGATAATTCCTGACATGTCATAAGCATTCGATAAATAGTTGATGAATGAATGAATAAAGCTTCCATTCTAGACAGTCCCTAGAGAGGGAGCAAGCAATGTTGGCTGGATTAATTGAGGTCAAGAATAAATCTAGCTCTAGTTACTAGCTTTTAGATTGTTGTATAGTCAGACTTTTTTTTTTAGGTTTTCCTTTGGAGACAGGGTTCAAATTCCTGAGCAAGCTGCTTGGTGTTTTTCCAAGCCAGACTGCTAAAATACATCCTGAAACTTTGGGCAACATAAAGGCATTCTGCTGCTGTGGACCTTTGAGAATAAGATCAGTTCTTTTCACACTTTGTGACATAATCTGAGGTAAGGAGACATCGTCTTACTTTGAGGCTATTCTCATTGGTATCTATGAGGAAAAGGATGGCTAAGATCATGCATACGTTATACTTTTCCACTCCAGACACTTTCTCTGCCTCCAGCCATGCTTTCTTAGGTAGAACTCTCAGGGACTGGGGTCTGAAAACCCCAAAAGCAGATGTCTTGTCTTCCTTCTTCTACCTACTCAAGGGGATAGGTGGGGTGCAACTTTCACTGGCTCAGGTCGCCAAGAACTACCTAGATGTCTGAATATGAAAGACAGTGACTTTTCTCTAAGGTATCCTGGTGTAGAAGTAAACGATTGGGAATTAAATTCAGGCCAGGTGTTTACTTTCTAGGTGGATTATTTTGGATAGTCTCTTAACCTCTCCCAGCCTCAATTTCCTCATCAATAAAATGGTAGTAACAACATCAGCTTCACAAGGCTGCATGTAGAATGAGAGGAGATGAGATAATGTACCTAAAGCTCCCTAACAATGCCTGGTGTATATTTGGTACTCAACAATGATAAATAATAATAATAACAGCAATAATAAAAGTTCATTCAGTTGGTAGATCCATAGTGAGATGAAGCTGGAATACCTGACTCAGGAAGATGTTAAGGGGGAGATGACTTGATTAACTCCCCAGAAACTGGAGTTCTGTACCACTGAAATGTCATGAGGCATTGGAGTCTTTACAAATCTCTGGCAATATTGAGCCTGGGCAGGGCCACTAGCCTCCTTAAGGCTTCATGTGAGCAGAGATACTACTTATGGTAGTGAGAGAGCTTAGCTCAGAGGTGTGCCTGACTCTCTGTGGCTCTCTACAGACCTGGTTCTGATTTGATAGCCATGCTGGCAATAGCTCCTTTACCTCATCCATATCCATCCTTATTAAGTCTACCATACCTTGTTCCTGGCTGGCTTTCCCCCCAATCTGATCCTCAGTTCTGTCTCCATTCTTCCTGGTCATTCTGGTCTCAATCTCATTCAACATTGCAACTTCATCAGCATCCTGCCAGAGTAATAGTGATAATAACTGCTATTTGGAGAGCACCTACTATGCAATAGGCTCTTTACTTATATGATTTTGTTTCATCCCCAAAGTAATCTTCCTTACTTAACACTCCCCTGTATAAAACTCTCAGATGGTCCTTACCTTTCAGACATAAATGCCAAATGATTAAAGGATAGGAAGTGTGAAATTTGCTTCAAAATTATCTGAAGTTGTGTGGGGAGTAGGTAGGTATATAGATAAAACAAGAGAAGCCATGACTTCATGACTTGATAATTATTAAAGCTGGGTAATGAGTATAAGGGGTTTATTATCTCTACTTTTGTATATATTTGAAACTTTCCAAAATAAATATATTTTAATTAAGGAGAAAAGTAAAACAGACACATATGCAAAACAAAAATAAACAAAAATTCTCTCAGATGGCCTGTCATCACACAGTACAAATACTGCTTAATAAGACTTACAGGGTGGGATTGCTAGATCATATGGTAGTTCTATTTGTAGGTTTTTTAAGGAACCTCCATACTGTTCTCCATAGTGGCTGTACCAATTCACATTCCCACCAGCAGTGCAAGAGTGTTCCCTTTTCTCCACACCCTCTCCAGCATTTGAGAAAACCATAATTCAAAAAGAGACATGTACCAAAATGTTCATTGCAGCTCTATTTACAATAGCCCGGAGATGGAAACAACCTAAGTGTCCATCATCGGATGAATGGATAAAGAAGATGTGGCACATATATACAATGGAATGTTACTCAGCCATAAAAAGAAACGAAATTGAGCTATTTGTAATGAGGTGGATAGACCTAGAATCTGTCATACAGAGTGAAGTAACTCAGAAAGAGAAAGACAAATACCGTATGCTAACACATATATATGGAATTTAAGAAAAAAAATGTCATGAAGAACATAGGGGTAAGACAGGAATAAAGACACAGACCTACTAGAGAATGGACTTGAGGATATGGGGAGGGGGAAGGGTAAGCTGTGACAAAGCGTGAGAGAGGCATGGACATATATACACTACCAAACGTAAGGTAGATAGCTAGTGGGAAGCAGCTGCATAGCACAGGGAGATCAGCTCGGTGCTTTGTGACCACCTGGAGGGGTGGGATAGGGAGGGTGGGAGGGAGGGAGATGCAAGAAGGAAGGGATATGGGAACAGATGTATATGTATAACTGATTCACTTGGTTATAAAGCAGAAACTAATACACCAGTGTGAAGCAATTATACTCCAATAAAGTTGTAAAAAAAAAAAAAGGACTTACAGGGACTTACGTGACGTGTTTTGATCTCATTTCGTACCACTCTCCCCTTGGCCTGCTGAATTCCATCCATACTGTTCTCCTTGCTGTTCTTTGAATATGCTAAGCCTGCCTATGTATCAGGGCTTTGCACTTGTTCCCTCTGCCTGGACCACTCCTTTTTCAAATATTCTCTTACCTTCCTCCTTCTTTTCATTCAGGTCTCTGCTCACATGTCACTTCCTCAGAGAAATATTTTCTGACTTTGAAAGATAGCTCCATTCCCACTTGTTACTCTCTAGCCTTTTACCCTGTTTTTCAGCTTTTAAAAAGTACGTATCACTATCTGAAATGATAATAAACATTTTTTGTTTACTTGTTTATGTTTTGTCTATCCCACTAAATTGTGACTTTTCTGAGGACAGGGACTTTGTCTTGTTCCCTGTTATATCCTAAAACACCTAAAGCAGTCCATGGGAAATGATAGTTCTCAAATGTTCATTAAGAGAACTTAATTGAAGTATGAGTAATTGTCATGGCTCTTAAATGAAGTCCAAGGAAATGTTACTACCATACTAAAGTCAGACATGTGTGTAACACAGGCAAGGTAATTACTTAGTTCCCCACCAGAGCCAATAGTCTTCAAACACTAATTCAGCATTTTTGAAATTATAATCAGTTTTTCTACTAATATACTTTTATATCTCTCTATTTCAAAATAGAGGATTTGGTATGTATTCATTACATATAAGGTTCTAAAATCAGACAACTTCTTGGAAGACATTTTAAGGAGACATAATATTCAGCTAATAAAACAACTCTCTTTTTTCCAGTGAACAATATACATCAAGTACTATTTGGTTTCAGAATTCCATCTGACTTAGACTACCAACTTTAGACAACTCTCAGTTGATTGGTCTCAGGTTGGTGATCCAAACTTATAACTTCACAATGCAGTTTGCAATTGTGTGTTGCAAAATTATTCATCTGGGGATTAATTAATTGGTGCTATGAGTGAGATTTTTTTTAAATTTCAATTTCCATTTGAATGTGCTTTCTACTTCAGCAGTAGGCAGTAGAGAGACAAATTCACATTTCCATAGTTAAATTAAAAGTATTATGCTGAGACCTAAGTTATCTAAAGTGCTTATAAAGATCTGGATAATATACAACATGCAGTTAATGAGGCCTAAAACTCTGGTAGAGCCCTAAAAAGAACTGTTGATAAAAGATGAGATAAGGAAGGGCTTACATTGTTTAAAACTGAGGAACTTCCCTAAGCCTCAACTTTTCCCCTCCACTCTCATTCTGAGTTAATATGATCAACAGCTATTTCTAAAGAGAAAAATATATAAAGACTTTATTATTACACTGATACCACACTTACCTGTTTTACCACCTGGACACTAATTTCCTGCCAATAGCAACTTTTCTATAGACACAGGGGAAAAAAATTGACTATATTTGTAGTAAAAAGACCTGAGTCCTAGTGCACTGCTCAGTCATGCCACTGAGAGGTAAAGGGCAAGTCACTTAACCTCTTCAAGCCTCAATTTCCTCATATGATGGGCTAATACCATCTATCTCATTAACTCATTGCACCTATCCTTTTATGGGAATTCCCAGAGCACCCTCTACATATTTCTAGCATTGTGCTTCCCAAGTTATATTGAAATGAGGTATTTATATCTTTCCCACCAGAACTTCAACTGCTCATTGGCAGAAATTGTGACTTACTCATTTATGTAACCCCAAATACTTATGATTAGGGTCTTAAAGAAATGATGTGCAACTAAACAAAACACTTGTAAAGCAAAAAAGACATTAAAAGTAGTTGAGAACAAGTTTTCAATCAATATTGCTAGCACCTGACTAATATAACATAAATTACAGGGACATTAAAGATGGCGGAGGAGTAAGACGTGGAGATCACCTTCCTTCCCACAAATACATCAAAAGTATATCTACATGTGGATAGATAGTGGGAAGCAGCCACATAGCACAGGGAGATCAGCTCGGTGCTTTGTGACCGCCTGGAGGGGTGGGATAGGGAGGGTGGGAGGGAAGGAGAAGCAAGAGGGAAGGGATGTGGGAACAGATGTATATGTATGACTGATTTACTTTGTTATAAAGCAGAAACTAATAAAAAAAAAGTATATCTACATGTGGAACAACTCCTACAGAACACCTACTGAATGCTGGCAGAAGACCTCAGACTTCCCAAAAGGCAAGAAACTCCCCACATACCTGGGTAGGGCAAAAGAAAAAAGGAAAAACAGAGACAAAAGAATAGTGATGAAACCTGCACCTCTGGGAGGGAGCTGTGAAAGAGGAAAAGTTTCCACACACTAGGAAGCCACCTCACTGGGGGAGACGGGGGTGGTGGGGGGAAAGCTTCAGAGCCACGGAGGAGAGCACAACAGCAAAGGTGCGGAGGGCAAAGCAGAGAGATTCCCACACAGAGGATCATTGCTGATCAGCACTCACCAGCCTGAGAGGCTTGTCTGTTCACCCACCGGGGTGGGTGAGGGCTGGAAGCTGAGGCTGGGGTTTCAGAGGTCTTTCCCAGGGAAAGAACTGGGGCTGGCTGCGTGAAGACAGCCTGAAGGGGGCTAGTGTGCCACAGCTAGCTAGAGGGAGTCCGGGAAAAGTCTGGACCTGCCTAAGAGGCAAGAGACCATTGTTTTGGGGTGAGAGAGGAGAGGGGATTCAGAACACTGCCTAAACGAGCTCCAGAGATGGGCGTGAGCCACAGCTATCTGCATGAAAACCAAAGACGGACATGAAATGCTAAGGCTGCTGCTGCAGCCACCAAGAAGCCTGTGTGCAAGCAAAGGTCACTATCCACACACCCCCAGCAGCTTGTGCAGCATGCCACTGCCAGGGTCCTGTGATCCACGGACAACTTCCCTGGGAGAATACATGGCATGCCTCAGGCTATTGCAACGTCACGCCAGCCTCTGCTGCCACAGGCTCACCCCACATTATGAACCCCTCCCTCCCCACGGCCTGAGTAAGCCAGAGCTCCCTTATCAGCTGCTACTTTAACCCTATCCTGTCTGAGAAAGAAAAGTTGCCCTTAGGTGACCTACATGCAGAGGCGGGGCCAAATCCAAACCTGAACACCAGGAGCTGTACAAACAAAGAAGAGAAAGGGAAATTCCTCCAAGCAGCCTCAGGAGCAGCAGATTAAATCTCCACAATCAACTTGATGTACCCTGAATTTCTGGAATACCTGAATAGAATAGAATCATCCCAAAATTGAGGTGGTGGATTTTGGAAGCAACTGTAGACTTGGGGTTTGCTTTCTGCATCTAATTTGTTTCTGCTTTTATGTTTATATTAGTTTAGTATTTAGAGCTTATTATCATTGGTAGATTTGTTTACTGATTTGGTTGCTTTATTCCTTTATTTTTTAAATATACATTTTTTCCTTTTTATTTCTGCAAGTGTGTATGTGTATGCTTCTTTGTGTGATTTTTGCCTGTATAGCTTTGCTTTTACCATTTGTCCTAGGGCTCTGTCTGTCCGTTTATTTTTTGTTTGTTTTTTTTTGTATAGTTTCTAGAGCTTGTTATCATTGGTGGATTTGTTTTTTGGTTTGGTTGTTCTCTTATTTCTTTTTTCTAATTATTACTTTTTTTAAATAATGTTTTTATTTTAATAACTTTATTTTATTATTATTTTCTTTCTTTCTTTCTTTCTTTTTTTCTTTCTTTCTTTCTTTCTTTTCTCCCTTTTATTCTGAGCCGAGTGGCTGACAGTCTCTTGGTACTCTGGCCAAGTGTCAGGTCTGAGCCTCTGAGGTGGAAGAGCCAAGTTCAGGATATTAGTCCACCAGAGACCTCCCAGTCCCTTATAATATCAAATGGTGAAAGCTCTCCCAGAGATCTCCATCTCAAAGCTAAGACCCAGATCCACTCAATGACCAGAAAGCTACAGTGCTGGACACCATATGCAAAACAACTAGCAGGGCAGGAACACAACCCCACCCATTAGCAGAGAGGCTGCCTAAAATCATAATAAATTCAGAGACACCCCAAAACACACCACCAGACGTGGTACTGCCCACCAGGAAGACAAGATCCACTCTCATCCATCAGAACACAGGCACCAGTCCCCTCCACCCGGAGGCCTACACAACCCACTGAACCAACCTTACCCACTGGGGTCAGCCACCAAAAACAACAGGAAATATGAACCTGCAGCCAGCAAAAAGGAGACCCCAAGCCCAGTAAGTTAAGCAAAATGAGAAAACAGAGAAATGCATAGCAGATGAAGGAGCAAGGTAAAAACCCACCACAATAAACAAATGAAGAGGAAATAGGAAGCCTACCTGAAGAAGAATTCAGAGTAATGATAGTAAAGATGATCCAAAATCTTGGAGGTAGAATGGGGAAAATACAAGAAACTTTTAACAAGGACCTAGAAGAACTAAAGAGCAGACAAACAATGATGAAGAACAAAACAAATGAAACTTAAAATTCTTTAGAAGTAATCAGCACCAGTATAACTGAGGCAGAAGAATGGATAAGTGACCTGGAAGATAAAATACTGGAAATAATTACTGCAGAGCAGAATAAAGAAAAAAGAATGAAAAGAATTGAGGACAGTCTCAGAGACTTCTGGGACAACATTAAATGCACCAACATTCGAATTATAGTGGTCCCAGAAGAAGAGCAAAAAAAAAAAAAAAGGGGGGGACTAAGAAAATATTTGAAGAGAAGATAGTTGAAAACTTCCCTAATATGGGAAAGAAAATAGTCAGTCAAGTCAAGGAAGCACAAAAAGTCCCATACAGGATAAATCCAAGGAGAAACACGCCAAGACATATACTATTCAAACTATCAAAAATTAAATACAAAGGAAAGATATTAAAACAGCAAGGGAAAAGCAACAAATAACATACAATGGAATCCCAATAAGGTTAACAGCTGATCTTTCAGCAGAAACTCTGCAAGCCATAAGGGAGTGGCAGGACAAATTTAAAGTGATGAAAGGGGAAAACCTACAACCAAGATTACTCTACCCAGCAAGCATCTCATTCAGATTTGACGGATAAATTAAAACATTTACAGACAAGCAAAAGCTAAGAGAATTCAGCACCACCAAACCTGCTATACAAAAAATGCTAAAGGAACTTCTCTAGGCAGGAAACACAAGAGAAGGAAAAGACCTACAATAACAAACCCAAAACAATTAAGAAAATGGTAATAGGAACATACATATCGAATAGTACCTTAAATGTAAATGGATTAATTGCTCCAACCAAAATACATAGACTGGCTGAATGGATACAAAAACAAGACCTGTATATATGCTGTCTACAAGAGACCGTCTTCAGACCTGGGGACACATGCAGACTGAAAGTGAGGGGATGGAAAACGATATTACATGCAAATGGAAATCAAAAGAAAGCTGGTGTAGCAATTACTATATCAGACAAAATAGACTTTAAAACAAAGACTATTACAAGAGAAAAAGTAAGACACTACATAATGATCAAGGGATCAATCCAAGAAGAAGATATAACATTTGTAAATATTTATGCACCCAACATAGGACACCTCAATAATTAAGACAAATGCTAACAACCATGAAAGGGGAAATCGACAGTAACATAATCATGGTAGGGGACTTTAACACCTCACTTTCACCAATGGACAGATCATCCAAAATGAAAATAAACAAGGAAACACAAGCTTTAAATGATACATTAAACAAGATGGACTTTATTGATATTTATAGGACATTCCATCCAAAAACAAGAGAATACACTTTCTTCTCAAGTGCCCATGGAACATTCTCCAGGATAGATCATATCTTGGGTCACAAATCAAGCCTTGGTAAATTTAAGAAAATTGAAATTGTATTAAGTATTTTTTCGACCATAATGCTATGAGACTAGATATCAATTACAGGAAAAAATCCATATAAAATACAGACACATGGAGGCTAAACAATACACTACTAAATAACCAAGAGATCACTGAAGAAATCAAAGAGGAAATCAAAAAATACCTAGAAACAAATGACAATGAAAACACGATGACCAAAAACCCATGGGATGCAGCAAGCAGTTTTAAGAGGGAAGTTTATAGCAATACAATCCTACCTCAAGAAACAAGGAACATCTCAAATAAACAACCTAAACTTACACCTAAAGCAATTAGAGAAAGAAGAACAACAAAAAACCCAACGTTAGCAGAAGGAAAGAAATCATAAAGATCAGATCATGTATAAATGAAGAAGATGTGACACACATATACAGTGAAATATTACTCAACCATGATAAGAAATGAAACTGGGTTATTTGTAGTGAGTCTGATGGACCTAGAGTCTGTCATACAGAGTGAAGTAAGTCAGAAAGAGAAAAACAAATACCGTATGCTAACACATATATACGGAATCTAAAAAAAAAATAGTTCTGGTGAATCTAGGGGCAAGACAGGAATAAAGACGCAGACGTAGAGAATGCACTTGAGGACACGGAGATGTGGATGGGTAAGCTGGGACGAAGTGAGAGAGTGGCATGGACATACATACCCTATGAAATGAAACATAGATAGCTAGTGGGAAACAGCCGAATAGCACAGGTAGATCAGCTAGGTGCTTTATAACCACCTAGAAGGGTGGGTTAGGGGGGGTGAGAGGGAGATGCAAGAGGGAGGGGATATGGGTGTATATGTATATGTATAGCTGATTCACTTTGTTGTACAGCAACAACTAACTCAACAATGTAAAACAATTATACTCCAATAAAGATGTTAAAAGAAAAAAATATTTCCTCCAAAATGTGGAATCCTTTCTTCCAAACTCCAGTCTATTACTGCTGTTGTACCTCACCACCTTGCCCTTTCCCTAGATGTGCGATCATTAATATTTTGGATTCATGACTCCCTTAGATGATCTGATGAAATTCATGGACTCTCTACCTAGTAAAATGTACACAAATACCAAGTATTTTTTCAGTTTCATGGGATCTGTAATTTCCTAAAACCCAATCTTGGATTCCAGGTTAAGAGTCCCAACACAAGAAGAAATATGAACTAACTCTTAGCCTTGCATCTCACACTGCTGTGGGCCTCAGGTCTAGGTCTGAAAGCAGCTCATGTTCAGAGGAGGACTATCCCTTCCAAGAAGGGCATGCAGTCTTGAGGAGCAAGTGCCAGGAAAGGCTCAGTGCTGTTTATGCTACTGCTTTGGCCTTAAGAAGAGGATTGGCCTATGTGCCCCCAGAGGAGCAGGAGAGGCATAAAGCCCTTGTAAAGGGTTCTCAAAAGTTGGCAGAGGAACCTAGTAGGTTCAGCACCCATGATTTGCTCAGACGATTGTGATATGAGGAAAGGTTTTTTCTCCTTCTCCAGCCTGAGCCTGAATCTGAGTGAGTTGAGCTCATAAAACATACATGCCTCTCTGAGCACTCTGTTTCATTGACCCAAGTTTTGATAAGGAAGTAGTAGCAGCCATAACAAGCTGTTAACCAACAAGAAAAAGACAAAAATAGACCAAGAAATTCCCAGCAACAAGACAGAGGTGCAGACACATGCACTCACACAACACACACACATCTCAAAAAAGGAAAAGTGTAACCTCAATAACTTCACCCATGATTCAGAGCAATTAACCCCATCCTCTCTCCCTCCCCAAGATTAATTTAAGTTTAAATGAAGGTAAATCCCAATCATCCACTATATATATACCCAGCATCAGGCCAAACCTTTCACTAACTAGAGTAAACTCTTTAAAAATCATTAAGAAGTTAAATTGAATTGACTTCTGATAAGGTATGAGCATCCTCTTCAATTTAGTAGAAAGGGAATATCAAAGCAACAAAAACAAAAGTGAGTTCTCTGACTGGGAGGGTTTTTGCTAACATGAAGAAGTAAAATCCTTTAACCTATCTTGAAGAATTACTAATCCTGGGAGCACCAATCTCCAGAAAATATTGTTTTATTTTTTTGAAATTCTCTATAATAACTTCACCTTTAATGTATCTAAATCCTCTCTCTTGGCATCAGTATGTACTCAATGAATTCTGTCCAGGTCTAGAAATATTTTTTTTCTGGAAAGTAGGAAGTATGGCAATACATGCCAGACAAGAGTACCTTTTCTTCATGTTCCATACATTTATCACTCACTAATTTAGGATAACAACCAGTCTGGGTCAATGGTGATTCTGATGTGTTTTGACTCCTGAATCAGCACATGTAAGGAAAATGATCCTACCATAGTGGAGAAAGAGAGTTTCTCATTCACCTGAGCCCTTAAGAAAAAGCATGTTTTATTCATTCAATCAATTGAGCAATTAATAAGCACTCTTGGAGAGTCTATTCTGTGTGATGCCCTGTGCTGGACACTAAGGGTAACCATTTATTTGCAGAAAAAACACTATTGAGTGCCTGCTCTATGCCATATACTCTTCTAGGTTCCATGGATACAGTGGTGATTAAGACTAGGCTCTGGCTTCAAGTAGCTCACTGTGAGTTACTGGAGGAGGCATACATTTTAACAGATAACATGAAAAAAATGCAAAAAAGTAACAGTTTTAGTCTTATCTTACAAGATATCTTCATAATATGTAACAGAATTTATAAGTCCATATGTTTTGATTATATATGTCTAACAAGAAAGAAAAATATAGAAAATAAGGTAACAGATATCCACGGACCCATCCCCTAGCTTTACCACATGCATCTGGAAATTATCTTGTCTCAGTTTCCATTATAAAATATCTTCTTGTTTATTTTAGAACTCTTTCATCATTTTTCTGTTTATTTCATTCATTCATTAATTTATTCATTCATTCACAAAATATTTATTTACTCATTTATTCCACTTCCACTACCAATTGCCTTAAATATCCGCTTTTTTCAAGGTTTCATCCTCAGCTCATTGGTCTTCTTGAAATGCAAATTATCCTTGGAAGAATTCTTCCACTTGCACAGCTTTAATGACCAATAAGTTCAGGGCTGCCACTAATGTTTATAGCACCTTCGTGAGAATATGAAAAAAAGGTCCCCCCTCTTGTGGACCCATTGCTGTGGGCACAATGCTTGGACAGTGAATAACAATATTGTGCCAATTAAAAAAAATCACATCTTCTTCTAGGCAGTTAGTTTTTTGTTGGAGTGCACAGGTTAGTATGCAGCATGTGGACTGAACTTCAGCCTCAGGTGAGCCCCTCAACCAAGCACCATGCATAGTACACAACCTGCACAACTATATGTGCTTATGTATTTGATGATGATTCACAAATTTATATGTCCAGCCCTCATTTCTCCTATGAGATCCAGACTAAGATACCAAACTTCCTATTGGACATTTCTGCCTGAACATACCACAGCTTAAATTCAACATGTCCAGAACTGAAATTTCCAACTCCTACTCCTGCTTTCCCTCACTCACTTAGCAGGTTAACCATCGATTTAGGAATGCAAAACAAACAAAAACATGAAGGCATTTCTATTTTGTTTCTCCTACTCCCACATGCAGTCACCAAACCATCCCATTTGGATTTCCTAATATTTCTCTCTTCCTACTATTGCTATCTTGCTTTAGACATTCATAATCCTTCACCTGCCCTACTACATTAGACTCCTAACTTGTAACCCAGCTTCCAGGCTTGTTTTTCCTCTCCAAGTATAGCCCTCTGAAATAGTTTTTTTTTTTCATTCTGCTACTTCTTTTTTAAAAATTCTGCTATGTCTTCCCATTACCTGGTAGATAAAGTTCAAGCTTTTTCTCATGGCATACTATGCCCCTTCATACTTCTCTTGCTTTATTTATTTCCATTTATTGCTTCCCAGTTTATACTCCAGCAATACTGGATAGCTTGCACTTCCATAAACAGAGCATGATCTTCCATGCCTTATAACTCACCTTTTCCTGAAACTCCCTTTCCCTCAGTCTTCATCTGGCTTTACCTCCTGCTTTTCCTTCATGAATCAGCTCAGGTGTCACCGTGCTCTATGAAGGTTTCCCTGATCACACCTTCAAAGTAAGCAGATGTGCTTACTTTTGTGTATTTAAATCATCTATTGTATTTGCCCTATTTTTTTCTTGACTCTAAATCTTTCAAAGGGAAGGGGCTGGGAGTAAAAAAATTGTTAGAACACTTCCAAGAGGAGGTGACACTTGAACTAAGCCTGAAAGGATGATGAGTTACTGGATGGATGGATTAGCTGGGGAGGGTGTTATGGTCAGTAGGGCAGAAGATTTAAGGCAGAGAGAATAGTATAAACAAAGGAAGGCAGCAGAGCTTATGAATGGATTTCCCTTGGACAGAATTCAGACTGCAAATGTGTTTTACTTGGCCTTCACCACTTTAAAAAATGAATTAGTTGCCAACATAAAATAAAGCAGGAGACCTAACATAAAAATTGGATTTCTGACTTCTCTTCAATAACTAGAAGATCTGGAGACACTAGATAAGTAATTCCACATGACAACAACTGGTTGGAGGGAAATAGTGGTTACCATCTTTAGAGTAGAATTTCAGTACTTTGGTCTATCATTGTCTCCATCTTTTCCACTTGCTTATACTTGGCCTGCTTTCCTCATATATGTTGCTCACTTTATCACTGTAGGATTTTGAGTTTGTGAACCTTTACACAGAGGCATAAAGGAGTATGACAGGTTTGGGAATCTGTAATTAAGTCAGCATGGCATATAAAAGAGAAAAAAAACATTGTTCTCTGCCTTTCATGAGCTTAATTGGAATATAAGAAAACCAGATAAAGGACTAATTGTATTAAAATTATTGGTATACTGTAGTGTTCTAAACGAGTAGTTTTCAAAATATTTAAAAGCAATGGAATTTTTCAAGTGAAAGCTACAGAAATTCTAGTTCTAGTTACCATCAACTCTCCACCATAGCTTTTGCCCTTGCCCTTCTACAAATAGAGCCACAAGGCAAAAAAAAAAAGTGGTCAAGCCACACCTTTGCTCAAAATTCTTTATTATCTTCCTATTTTTCTCATAGTAAATCCCAAAGTTTTACAATAGCCTTCAAAACTCTTCAAGGTCTGGTCCCTGAATACCTCTATAACTTCATCTCCTACAATTCTATCCCCCACTCACTTCATGCCAGCCCCGTGAGTCTGCTTGTTGTTCCCTGAACATGTCAGGAAACTTTGAGTTTGCCATTCCTCTGCTTGGACTGTTTTTCCCACAAATAACTGTATGGCTCACTCCCTCATTCAGGCCATCTTGTCATACATCTCGTTGTCAGAGAGGCCTTCCCTGACCACCCTATGTAAAGTAGTACCACTTTCACTCTTTATCATTTTATTCTGGTCTATTTGGTTTTCATAGCACTTATCACTAAACAACTTTATCATCATATACTTATTTACTTGGTGTGTATGTATGTATGCATTATATGTATTGTATATATGCATACCTTATTGGGATATAACTTCCATGTGGCAGGATTCATATTTTTTTTCATTTATGTGTCTCTAGCATTGCTAGAATAGTTGGCACACTGTAAACAGTGCATATTTGCTCAAGAAAGGAACTAAGGAAAAGAAAAAGGAAGAGGAAAATAAGGAAGATGGAAGATAATTTCTGAAAGATGCTGAAAATCAGGCCCAAGAGTTTGTTTTATAGGTAATGATGAGCCATTGAAAGTTTATGAAAGGAGATTTGTATCTTCAAAGCAACATTTTAGGAAGATTGAAGTGACATCAGGTTGTCAGAGCAGATAATGCCTCCTTGTAGAACCCCATACATATTATCTTTCCAACTAAAAAATCTCCCTTTCTCCTTTAACAGTCCTAGGAATCTCCAAATAAGGTTATTTGAATCCTCCTGAAATGGACATCTATGTGCTATGGGTCAAGATTTGAGCCTTTGTCCAAGAGCTGATTTGCATCTCTCATTTTCCAGTTCTATATCCAATTTATCAATGGAAATCAACATTAAAATGAGAAAGGACATTAATTGTTACCCCTACCCCAAAATTATCATATTTATTTGATTTAGAATTTAAGATAGAACTCTTAGGAGGCTTAAATTTCTCAAGTAAAATGTGAGTCACAGAAAAGAAGTCTGCCATTTTTTTCCTGTGGGCATGTATATATACACACACTCATACACACATATATATGTGTGTGTGGGGGTGGGTTTATATACAGTTAGAGAAAGATATGAAAGGATACACACTGAATTTTTTTGAAAATTAAACTGATAGTATGTAGTAAGTAAGCAAAATGTGAGCTGGTTAGGAAAACAAGATTTTCTAATTTCCTGGATGAGTCTTTTCTGAAGGACAGATGAAGCCAGGAATTGACTAGACAGGGGAATTGCTTACCTAAGGCAGGGTTTTCACAAGTTACCAGTTTGATTCTCAGAAGAAAGATTATATAAAGTACTTAGAATAGTGGCTGGCATACTATGTACTTAACAAATATTAGTAATTATGATAAGGATAATGATACTAACGATGATGATGATTTTCTGCATCAATGAGGTTAGTCTTGTCCCGGCTTTGAGCTTTATCATTGCTATTTATGCTGTAATGCTTTATTTCCTTATCAGTGTCTACTTTTCAGTGTATAGTTTGGAGATATTGGATGCTTAGTTTTTGGTATTTTATAATCCAAATCTCTTAGTTTTTATATTAGTATTTCAGGGATCCAAGTCTGAATTAAAATTGTGTGAACACAGGATGTATCCATGACTGGAAGAGGTGGCTCCTCCAGGAACTATATATATATAAGAAGCTGTATCCAGTGAAGAACTCGCTCCTCTATGTGAGATGATAGATGTTCACTAAACTTACTGAGATGATAATTTCATGATGTATGTAAGTCAAATCATTATGCTGTACACCTTAAACTTATACAGTGTTGTATGTCAATTATATCTCAATAAAAATGGAAGAATAAAAAGCAGGGGAAAAAAGAACTCACTCCAAGGGAGAGAGAATCTACATGAACATATTTAGTTCAAGTATCAGCCTTAAAGAGGAAAGATACATAAAATGACTTTACCAATATTTTCTTTTGACCCAGCACCAAGAGACCTGTGTCCGATCCCTAAACTGATGGGGCTAAAACAAAAGAATGAAAAGAATAATTACAAGAAAGAGTTCAGTGAAAGTGTTGAAAGGGGGTGTTGAAAGCACGTGTTTCAACTTTTGATGTCTTCAGTCCAAAAATTCATTACTCTAGGTGGTGGATCAAAAAAGATCTTGCTGCAATTTATGTCAAAGAGTGTTCTGCCTATGTTTTCCTCTAAGATTTTTATACTATCCAGCCTTACATTTAGTTATTTAATCCATTTTGAATTTATTTTTGTGTATGGTATTAGGGAGTGTTCTAATTTCATTCTTTCACATGTAGCTGTCCAGTATTCCCATCACGGTTTATTGAAGAGACTGTCTTTTCTGCATTGTATATTCTTGTCTCCTTTATCATATTAGATGGCCATAGGTGCGTGGGTTTATCTCTGGACTTTCTATCCTGTTCCATTGATCTATATTTCTGTTTTTGTGCCAGTACCGTAGGGTTTTGATTACTGTAGCTTTGTAGTATAGTCTGAAGTCAGGGAGTCTGATTCCTCCAGCTCCGTTTTTCTTTCTCAAGATTGCTTTGACTATTTGGGGTCTTTTGTGTCTCCATATGAACTGTAAAACTTTTTGCTCTAATTCTGTGAAAAATGCCATTGGTACTTTGATAGGGATTGCATTGAATCTATACATTGCTTTGGGTAGTATAGTCATTTTCACAATATTGATTCTTCCAATGCAAGAACATGGTATACCTCTCCATCTGTTTATGTCATCTTTGATTTCTTTCATCAGTGTTTTATAGATTTCTGCATACAGGTCTTGTCTCCTTAGGTAGGTTTATTCCTAGGTATTTTATTCTTTTTTTTCATGATAGTAAATGAGATTGTTTCCTTAATTTCTGATCTTTCATTGTAAGTGTATAGGAATGCAATAGATTTTTGTGTATTAATTTTTTATCCTGATAAATTCATCAAATTCATTGATTACCTCTAGTAGTTTTCTGGTGACATCTTTAGGATTTTCTATGTACAGTACCATGTCATCTACAAACAGTGACAATTTTACTTCTTCTTGTCCAATTTGGATTCCTTTTATTCCATTTTATTCTCTGATAGCCATGGCTAGGACTTCCAAAACTATGTTAAATAAAAGTGGCGAGAGGGGACATCCTTTTCTTGTTCCTGATCTTAGAAGAAATGCTTTCAGCTTTTAACCACTGAGAATGATGTTAGCTGTAGGTTTGTCATACATGGCCTTTATTATGTTGAGGTATGTTCCCTCTATGCCCACTTTCTGGAGAGTTTTTATCTTAAATGGGTGTTGAATTTTGTCAAAAGTTTTTTCTGCATCTATTGAGACGATCATATGGTTTTCATTCTTCAATTTGTTAATGTGGTGTATCACAATGATCGATTTGCATATATTGAAGAATCCTTGAATACCTGGGATAAATCCTACTTGATCATGGTGTATGATCATTTTAATGTGTTGTTGGATTTAGTTTGTTAGTATTTTGTTGAGGATTTTTGCATCTTTTTGCATTAGTGATGTTGGCCTGTAATTTTCTTTCATTGTGATATCTTTGTCTGGTTTTGGTATCAGGGTGATGGTGTCCTCATAGGATGAATTTGGGAATGTTCCTTCCTCTGCAATCTTTTGGAAGAGTTTCAGAAGGATAGGTGTTAACTCTTCTCTAAATGTTTGACGGAAGTCACCTGTGAAGCCATCAGGTCCTGGACTTTGGTTTGTTGGGAGTTTTTTAATCACAGTTTCAATTTCAGTACTTGTGGTTGGTCTGTTCATATTTGCTATTTCTTCCTGGTTCAGTCTTGGAAGGTTGTACCTTTCTAGAAATGTGTCCATTTCTTCTAGGTTGTCCACTTTTTTGGTATACAGTTGCTTGTAGTAGTCTCTTATGATACTTTGTGTTTCTTTGGTGTCCATTGTAACTTCTTCTTTTCCATTTCTAATTTTATTGATTTGAGTCCTCTTCCTTTTTTTTTCTTGATGATTCTGGCTAAAGGTTTATAAATTTTGTTTATTTTCTCAAAGAACTAGCTTTTAGTGTCATTGATCTTTTTTATTGTTTTATTTGTCTCTATTTCATCTATTTCTGCTCTGATTTTATGATTTCTTTCCTTCTTCTAAGTTGTTTTGTTTGTTCTTCTTTCTCTAGTTGCTTTATGTGTAGGGTTAGGTTGTTTATTTGCAGTTTTTCTTGTTTCTTCAGGTAAGGTTGTATTGCTATAAACTTCCCTCTTAGAACTGCTGCATCCCATAAGTTTTGGATCAATGTGTTTTCATTGTCATTTGTCTCTAGGTATTTTTTTATTGCTTTTTTGATTTTTTTCAGTGGCCCATTTGTTGTTTAGTAGCATATTGTTTAGCCTTCATGTGTTTGTGTATTTTACAGATTTTTTCTCCTGAAATTGATTTCTAATCTCATAGCATTGTGGTCAAAGAAGATGCTTGATATGATATAAGTTTTCTTAAATTTATCGAGGATTGATTTGTGACCAAAGATGTGATCTATCATGGAGAATGTTCCATGTGCACTTGAGAAGAAAGTGTATTCTGCTTCTTTCTGATGGAATGCCCTATAAATTTTCAGTTAAGTCTATTTGGTCTAATGTACAAATGGGACCTAATTAAACTTAAAAGCATTTTCACAGCAAAGGAAACCATAAACAAAACAAAAAGACAACCGTCAGAATGGGAGAAAATATTTGCAAATGAAGCAACTGACAAGGGGTTAATCTCCAAAATATACAAACAACTCATGTAGCTCAGTATCAAAAAAGCAAACAACCCAATTTAAAAAATGGGTGGAAATATTTAAATAGACATTTATCCAAAGAAGGAATACAAATGGCCAAAATAGACATGGAAATATGCTCAACATCACTGATTATTAGAGAAATGCAAATCAAAACTACAGTGAGGTATCACCTCACACCGTCAGAATGATCATCATTAAAAAATGTACATACAGTAAATGCTGCAGAGGGTGTGGAGGAAAGGGAACCCTTCTACACTGTTGATGGGAATGTAAATTGGTACAGCCACTATGGATAACAGTATGGAGGTTCCTTGAAAAACTAAAAATAGAATTGTCATATGACCCAGCAATCCCACTCCTGAGCATATATCCAGCGAAAACCATAATTCAAAAATATACATGCACCCTGATGTTCATTGCAGCACTATTTAGGACATGGAAGGAACCTAAATGTCCATCGACAGAGTAACACATAAAGAAGATGCGGTACATTCATACAATGGAATATTACTCAGCCACAAAAAGGAACGAAATAAAGCCATTTGCAGTGACATGGATGGGCCTAGATATTGTCATACATGGTGAACTAAGTCAGAAAGAGAAAGACAAATATTGTATAATATCACTTATAGGTGGAATCTAGAAAAATGATACAGATGAACTTATTTGCAAAGCAGAAATAGAGACACAGATGTAGAGAACAAATTATGGTTACCAAGGAGGGAAGGGGAGTTGGGATGAACTGGGAGATTGGGATTGACATATATACACTACTATATATAAAATGGATAACTAATGAGAACCTACTCTATAGCACAGGGAACAGTACTCAATGCTCTGTGGTGAGACCTAAATGGGAAAGGAATCTAAAAAAGATTGGATATATATATATATATATATATATATATATATACATATATATATATATATATATGTATATATATATATATGTATATATATATGACTGATTTACTTTGCTGTACAACTGAAACTAACACAACATTGTAAAGCAATTATACTCCAATAAAAATTAATTTTAAAAGTCATTTGGAAAGTTTGAGTACTATGCACTTGTTCCACTTCTTGCCTGGCACCAGGGAGTCATGAGAGAACCCAAGATCATGGTGTGGCTTATATTGGATCCTCACAAACACCCGGGATGTGATGGCTTAGGAAGGGTATAATCTCAAAAATACAGTCCTGTAAACTACACCTTACCCATGTAAAGTCACTAACTTGGTTACGATCTACTCCACTACTCCATAGAGTTGACTCTGAATTGGCTAAGGAGAGAAAGGAGAAGAGTATGTTAAAAATTCAAAGTGAACTTGGAAATGGTCTGGTTCTTTAAAAACCCCTAGAATGAGTCACCACTGTGTAGCAAAGCCAATAAAAACTTACTAAAGTATTAGAGAAAGCACTTATTTATGAAAAGTATTATCTCTTTTGAACATCTAATAGGTGGTATGTACTGGGGATCAAAGAGCAGTAAGACAGAGAAGGGGAGAAAGGAAGAAACTAAACTGTGAGTTCCACAGAACTCCTTCAGAGTATTTCCCACAACAGTCCTAGGATTGGCTGTCATTGCCTGGATTGGGTCACATAGCCATTTCTATGTAAATCACTGTGGCCACTGGAACAAATTGGCTTTGCCTGAGTCATGCATATACCCCTTTAGCTGGGAGTCAGATATTTGGGTCAAAAAGGAAACTGGAAGGAGGGTTAATTACCAAGAATAAAATCAAGATGTTATTAACCAACTAAAGTCGGGATGGGTGCTGGGCCAGAAAAAACACTGGATATCCACTATAGAAACTAAATTCAGGGAACATAATGGGAGATAACAGAGCAGGAATGAGAATGTTTGGGGAAGTATGGCAAAATTTTAGGCCCTGGGTGTGGGCCAAAAACTGCAAACTGAGCCTGGAGAAAGTACAGTGAGCTCATCCACATCCTGGCTTGGGTTCAACTGTGCAAAGGAAAATTGAAAAAATCCCTTTTAAGGGATTGCGGTGAGGATAGTTGCAGAAGCGTGGAAACAGAAAGAGATCAGTTACAAGCCAGCTCAGACAAACAAGAAGGAGGCAGTACCCAGCCCTCTGGGAATAACTCTTCATAGTAAGAATCTGTCTCATAGCCCTGATAGCCTGGAAGGAGGTAGAGAAACGTAACAAATTTTATAAAACCTTGCAGTGTAACTCAAAGTTAAGAAGGAGGCAGAAGCCTTTTTTCTCCATAATGAGGTTTTAAAGTAATGCCAGTAGGGGCAATAAAAATCTTGTATGTAGTTTGGTGAGATTTTCTGGTCCCACATTCATGGATGGAGCTTTATTAGGAGATAATAAGGTAAAGAGTTAGTTCACTGGGTGGCTGAGATGTAATAAATCTAGTAATTAAGTGCTCAGGTTTTGGAGTCAGAGTGCCTGAGTTGGAATCCCAGCATCTCCACACATCATTAGCTGTATGACTTCAGGCAAGCTAGTTGACCTTTCTGTCCCTCTGTTTCCTAACATCTAAAACAGGGATAATTAAGAGCATATACCTCATAGGGCTAATCTGAGCATTAAGTGAATTAATAGATGTAAAGCTTACAGTAGTGCAATGCTTCACTTTTCACCCCATCTCCACCTCACCTCTTTATGATTTGGGTTCTTTCACTAGGAGCATGAAGTCAAACTGATGGAAATTGACTTGGGCTTTTGTCTTTGTGTATTCACTCAGCAGAGGATGGAAAGTAGGTCTCTCACCTTTACCAGAGTCAAAAACAGACCCTTGACACCTTCAGTGAAGACTATGGGGACAAAGAAGCTATCAAGGTGATCACCAAGCCAAACAAAACAGCAAGTCCTTGAGTTATTTGTAGTGAGGTGGATGGACCTAGAGTCTGTCGTACAGAGTGAAGTAAGTCAGAAAGAGAAAAACAAATACCATGTGCTAACACACACACACACACACACACATATACATATATATATATATATATATATATATATATATATATATGGAATCTAAAAAAAAAAAAAAGGTTCTGAAGAACCTAGGGGCAAGACAGGAATAAAGACACAGACGTAGAGAATGGACTTAAGGACACGGGGACGGGGAAGGGTAAGCTGGGATGAAGTGAGAGAATTCATACATTCTTAATGAGGTAATGTCACCTCTAAGGGGTTAACTGGTTCCTGGAAAGTGAAAAATTCATAGATTTTACAATGGTTTGGTACCCTCCAAAGTTCAACCCTATCTGACAAAGTCTTATTCCTTAGTATTTAATTTCTCTTTAAGTAGGTGACAATTAAAAAAAAGATTGAGAAACACTAGCTTAAAGTATGGGTAACGTGGTTGTGCAGCACTGTAGCCTCAGGGAATGATATTATGATATGACTGGGGCCTACTGCAAGCTTCTTGCATTTTACTTGTTAGTGTGTGGGAAGCACTTCACACAGAACCTGGTAGATAGTAAACAGTGAAATGTTAGTTTTTCTCTTGGCAGGTAGCTAAACAGATTAAAGAAGAGCAAATAGTAATGAGGGGCCACAGCAATACCTCTATGGTTCATGAGCTTAATAGGTAAGGTCATTAGACTCAGTCCTTGATACAAGTGTGTGTGTGTGTGTGTGTGTGTGTGTGTTACATACACATGTACTTGGTTTTCAATCTATCTTTCATTTATTTTCAAATATTATTTGTTTAAATTCCTATTTGAAACATTTTTCTTCTACTTCACACAAAAGAACCAAAATTTAACATGAAATTCAATTGCTTTCTACATAAAAATTTACACCTAAGTTATTATTTTAATTGAAATTGTGTTCCCTTCACTGCTCAGCCCAGTGTTAAGATGCTGTAGATCAGAAGTTCTCATACAACAGTCTTAATCTTAACACAGTTGGCACTAAGCTACTCATTCTCACAATAATTAGCCAGAAAATTTGCTACTAAGTTTGCTTCTAGTGTTTTCTCAATAGTTAAGGAAAAACTATTTGAAGGAATAAGGGCTTTGGGAGAGGATGTTAATACAGTGTAAAGAAAATGTTTTCTTCTTTTAAAATTAAACAGTTTTTGTGTTTTACTTTTTGATTTCTCAAAGCCTTTCATGTACTAACTTATATTGAGCAGCTTCAAGAGGCAAGCTTATTTGAGGACAGAACTCTTTGTTCTTTGAGCACCAATTAACATCTGAACGCTACAATACTATTATGCAAATGCTGTTAAAATTATTTTCTTATTATTAGCACCTAGCATAACCATAACACATAGTAAGTATTCACTGAATTTTTGTTCAGTGAATGAATTATAAATGAAAACTATATCAAATTATTGAAATGTATTTAAAAGAAGGGGATCAAGACAGTTAAATTTCTCAACTTTTTGTGTTGAGTAGAGGTATTGTGCAGTCAGCTTATGAAATTTCACTCCAAGGTGGCTGAGTAAAAAAGTTATTTCAAGAGTGATATATGTTGCAAACAGTATTATGTTATCAACTTTTCTTTATGAGATAAAAATAATAATGATTTATAGAAATGTTAAATAATCATCATATTCTACTTGTTATAGTAGAATTGTAACATTAGAATTTCCATAACCTAGCTGTAGGCCTGCTGGAAGTCCCTGGGAGACATGCTGGGAGAGGGAGTGAACTGAAGCCTACTGCTGAGAGGGCTGGGGAGAGACAGAGACTAGAAGAGTAAGGCTGGCCACCAATAGGAAGAGGCCAGAACTCCAAATCACCAAGTCCAATGGGAATACAATGACTCCAGCAATCATCAATGTCCGAAGGTCTGAATGGATGGGAAATGGCTTCTAAACAGTTCTTGGAGTTAGATGAGTGTCAAAATTATAGTTTAGGTTTACTGGAAGTGGGGCACAGTCAGGCCCCCAGCTAATTGGGTTGTTATTCATGGTCCAGGCTCTAGCTTTAGTAGGATTCTAGAGTGGGGACCAGGAATCAACAATCTGAGAGAAAGTCATCAAAGTAACCTGGCTATCCCCTGCAGGAGGGAGGGAGGAAGAGATATTACAGGTCCCAAGTGACCTATCTTTCCCCAGACACACTCCTGGTAGAGGGATGGAAAGCTAATTCCATGTCTCATCCACGCACTGGCCAGGGGATTGCAGAAATAACTAGGTCTAAAATATTTTGTCCCATATATTTGGTTGAGAAACACATTGATAATTGTAGTTAAGATTTATTCAGGGTTTATGGTGTGCCAGGTTCTAAGTCTAATCCTCACAACAACCCTGTGAGACATAATTATTCTCATTTTATAGATGAGAATGCCAAAGAATGGAAAGGTTAGGTGACTAAAGTGACACAGCTTGTAAGTAATAGAGCTGAGATTTGACTAGGTCCTTTCAGCTCCAGAGCCCATGGAGCTCTTTTATACTCCCAGAATTTAAAATGTTGGCACTTTGGCTGAATCTAGTCCACAAGACCCATTATGCTATGCTGGAATAATGTTTTAAACTGTTTAAAAGTTTAAATGTCTTTAGGCGAGGTAGGGCTTTCCACTTTGACACAGAACCCACTATTCCCTATTATTTTACTCATGACCACTTCACATATTTATATTACTAGTTTATCCTTGGAAAGCATTGAAGTTTTTAAGTTCTGTATACTGCCTCCCACATTTCTCACAGTCCTAGACACTTCTGCTTATTAAGGAGGCAACACATTGGCTCCATGGCTAAAGTAATATATGTTATTCCCACTCGGCTTATCCCATAAACTGTATTTTAGCATGATTATATTGTCGTCATAAATGACTTCGATGAGGATATTACTCCTATGCCTCTATCCTGTAGAAAAGTCCCTTGGAAAAGCAATTGTCCCAGTCATGTTTTTCTATAGATGAAACCACTGCCAATTTTGGTATTCACCTGCCAAACAATGTACGGTTAGATAATATAAAGTTCTGAAGACTGTTTAATTTGATCTGAATATCTGGGGGAATCATTGTACACATTAGTAAGAAGGAAGTAATATATTCCAGGAGAACAAGATAATTTTATAGAGATGGAAGCTGCCTCTATAATGCTAA
The DNA here is from genome assembly GCF_964165515.1 of Mesoplodon bidens. Classification (NCBI taxonomy): domain Eukaryota; kingdom Metazoa; phylum Chordata; class Mammalia; order Artiodactyla; family Ziphiidae; genus Mesoplodon; species Mesoplodon bidens. The sequence continues at coordinate 92,331,004 of NC_138163.1, read as the reverse complement.
TAAGATTTGTGAGGCTATCCCTACATTCTAAGTATAAGAACCATTATGAGAAGGCTGGGAGAGAAAAAACTTGTAATTTTGAACCATTTAATAATTACCTACTATAAGGGAAATCACTGACAAAACAAAAGAAAACCTACTGAGTGGGAGGAAATATTTGAAAATGATGTGACCTATAAGGGGTTAATATCCAAAATATATAAACAGATCATACAACCCAACATCAAAAAACCAAACAACCCAATTTAAAAAATGGGCAAAAAAACTGAATAGACATCTTTCCAAAGAGGAAATGCGGTTGGCCAACAAGCTCATGAAAAGATGCTCAATATCACTAATCATCAGGGAAATGCAAATAAAGCCACAAGTCTATCATAAAAAGGAACACAAATAATAAATGTTGGTGAGGATGTGGAGAAAAGGGAACCCTCGCACACTGTTGCTGGGAATATACATTGGTGCATCCACTGTGGAAAACAGTATAGAGGTTTCTCAAAAAAATAAAAATAGAACTACCATATGACCTAGGAATTCCCCTCCTGGGTATATATCTGAAAAGAAAACAAAACAAAAACACTAATTCAAAAAGATACATGCACCCCAGTGCTCATAGCAGCATTACTTACAATAGCCAAGATATGAAAGCAACTTGTGTCCATCAACAGATGAATGAGTTAAGAAGATATAGTATATATATGCAAAGGAGTATTACTCCACCATAAAAAAGAATGAAATTTTGCCATTTACAGCAATATGGATGGACTTGGAGGATATTATGCTAAGTGAAATAAGTCAGACAGAGAAAGACAAATACTGTATGATATTACTTATATGTGGAATATAAAAAATGCAACAAACTAGTGAATATAACAAAAAAGAAGCAGACTCACAGATACAGAGAACAAACTAGTGGTTATCGGTAGGGAGAGGGGAGGGGGAGGGGCAATATGGGGAAGAAAATTAAGAGGTACAAACTGTTAGGTATCAAATAAACTACAAGGACATATTATACAACACGGGGAATATAGCCAATATTTTAAATAACTATAAATAGAGTATAACCTTTAAAATTGTGAATCACTATATTGTACACCTCTAACTTATATAATATTGTACATCAACTATACTTCAATTAAAAATATAAAAAAATAATTACCTACTATCTGTCAGGTCCTATCTCTCTCTATCTATCATCTATCTATCCATCTACACATATATAGTCTTATTTTATCCCCACAACAATTCTATGACATAAATATTATTTTCTAAAATTTATAGGTAAAGAAACTAAACCTTAGAGAGTTTATTTGCCCAAAGAAATCAAGCTAGGAAGTGGTACAGCCAGAGCGGTTTTTTTTTTTTTCTCCAAAGAAAACATCACAACTTCCACATTTTTATTTTCTATTATTTACAAAAATTCATCATAACTCCCACCATCCCCAACTCTTGGAAATGACAGCGAGACAGGGGAGGGAGACCTTAAGCTTTAAAACTTTTAATAAGTGCTATATCAGACACCTGCTGGTTTAAGTAATCTCTTTGGGAGAATTCAGTCTCTATTGAGAAAGGCTCAGTCTTTCAAATTTCTGTCATTTTCCTCACTCCTTGATGCTTCATAAGTATAGTGGGGTGGGGGAAGGGCTTACTGCCATGAGAAACTTGCTGCCTTGAAGGAGCTGTTGAGAAGGGTTTGGCATGTTGTAAAGAGCAAGGATTTGAATCTAGACGTGTCTGACTCCTAAGCTTGTACAAGTTCTTACCTCTGTTCAATACTGCCTCTCTGCCAAAATCTGGATTTCTTAAGGAGATGCAAGGAAAACCCAGAATAATGTTTGCAGGTTAATGTTGGGGCCCTGTCCTATAGAACCTAGACTGCAAAGCAGAGCACCAATTGCACAGTCAAGTGAATCGATGTCTTCCATACCACTAGCAGCCCTTCTATATGTCTCTATCCTGCTCCTTCTCCTATTTTACTCAGAAGCTATTTCCAGTCATTCATCAGAGAACATTACTCAAACTGTTTTTCTAAAAAATATAGGTTGTCAGATCGGAAGAGTCTAAGTTTCCTCCTCTTCCCCCTTGGCAACAACCAAACCTATCTGTATCTTTACTCATCCTGTCCACCTTCCCTCTGACAGTATGGATGACCTTGCCTTCCTCTGGGGTAAAGCACACCCTACACCACTCCCAACCTGCTCTTTGAATTTACTTCTTCCTGCCTCCTCAGGGATCTTCTTTATTAATTTACTACTCTCGTGCACTTTCAATCTCTTCCTTATTTTGTACTCATGCCCCCTTTTCTTTCTTCATCTTTTCTCCTTGTGTGAGCTTCTTGAGAAAATCATTGTTAACTACTGATTAATAGCATGGGCTTGAAATCCAGCCTGATTGGGTTTAAGCCAGCTCTGCCACTTCCCAACTTTGTTATCTTAAGCATGCTTCCTATCTTTTCTGTGCCTCCACTGTCTCATTGCTAAAATGAGGCTAATAATAGTACTTAACTCTCTAGGTTATTGAGAGAATTCAGTGAGTAAATATACTTTGAAGCAATTAGAATTGTGCCTGACACGCATAAAGCACTATATGAAATGTTAGTGACTATTATTGCCTATAGAATGAGGATAGTAAAAATATCTACTTCACAGAGTTGTGATATGGGTTAAGTGAGTTAGTATATGTAAAGTGTTTAGAAGTTCAAAGTAGCTGCTTAATAAACATTAGGAGTATTTTATACTTCTTTTTTTCTACTGTCTTACCTCTCATTTCTTATTCATACCCCTGGAATTCAGCTTTGATTCCCACCACTTCACTCGTCTCTACAATGTGACCAATGACCTCATAGGTGGTGAATGCAATCAATATTTTTTTCTGTTCCTATTGTATCTCTGCAGAATTTTATATATTTTATAATTCCATACTTCTTGAAATTCTCCTTTGACCTCTTGAACACATTTTTACTGTTACTTCTTGGTCTCTTTGGTAGGTTCTTTCTCCTGGCCCTTAATTTAATTGTTCTCTAGAACTCTGTCCTAGGCCTCTTCTCTTCTCCAAGCTCCACTTGGATGACCACATCTATCCCTACCATTGCAAATACTACTTATATACATTACATCCAAAATATATGCATCTCAACTATATCTCTCTCCAGTCTCTACCTTTCATCTGACATCTGGACCTGACTATCCAAGGGGAAATATCCACCTGAGTGTTCTACATGTACCTCATAAGCACTATGCCTAAGTCTGGATTCAGTGCCCTCCTCTACATACATCAGTTACTCCTCTTACTAGAAACTTCATCTCTTTGAATGGACCTACCATCTATCCATCCACCCAATACGGTACCACAGTGTAGGCTGGAAAACTATCTCTCTGAGCAAACATACTAATAAACAAACAAACCCTGATTTGTAGTATTTCCTCATTTCCATGATGTAAATATGTCTACCATGACTATCTCAAGCTGCCAATGGTTAACAAACAGCTCTCAAAATTCCTGAAAAGTTGACAATAAATTCTCATGAGAAGCACAAAGATATCCCTATCTCACTCTGCACATAAAATCAACTACTATGCCTCACCTAAGTATATTTCCACTTGCCCCCCTACTCTCTAGCCTGCTTGCCAACACTTTAGCCTAAGCCTTTATTATCTCTCACTTATATTTTTACGTATCTCCAGCCCATTCTTCAAAAAACAGCCAAAGTAATTTCTAATACACACATATGAGCATGTCACTTCCCTGAGTAAAACCTTTCAATTATTCATTATTGCTTTCAGGATTAAGTCCATATTCCTCTGCTAGGCATTAATAAAAAACATTTACTTTTGTAATACACCATGGCCCCACTTATTTCTTATTCAAATGACACTTCCTCTAGAAAGCTTTTTCTGATTATCCCAATACTCAAATGTTATTTACTACAGTCTGTATTGTAACACAGCTTTTATAAAACTAAACTTATTGAGATATAGTTTACATATACAAGTTTTGTTTGTATTTTTCAGGGACATCATATAGATTAAAGTCACTGAAAGCAGGGGCCAAGTTTTTTCAGTACCTAGAAGAGTAAATAGAATGTGCTCAAAAAGTGTTTGAGTAAATGAATCAATGAGCATAAATGTCATGGTCAGTTGTAGCTTGGAAATTAATTATGTATGATCTGTGGGCCAGTAAAGTCAGATAGTGAGAAGCAACACTAGCCATTTCACTATCCTCAGTACTGATAGCAACATACTTTGGAGTGCTTGAAACTAGATTTTGTAAGAAAAGAATAATAATTGAACACATCTAGAGGAAGATGACTATAAATGGTAACAGGAGGAGAAACTATGTCACACACAGAGAGACAAATGGAATTGGCTCGGGGGTAATGTTTGTCCTGTACACTAAGGAAGTATGTAAGCACTGCTTTCAAACATGGCAGAACGTTGTGAGAACAAGATTTATCCTACTTGGGATAATCTTGCTCTATATGATCTGAAAGGGCAATATGAGGGTCAAAGAAAAGAGGGTACAAAGAGGCACAGTCCTATATCCTAACAGTCATAGCTCTACAAATAAATGCTTTTAGAAAAGGTAATAATATATGTGTATCATACTCTATAGAACATGCACAAAAATGGGGGTTTAAGAGCTAAAAATTAGAATTATAATAACTTCCCACATCTCCATAGATCACCTTAGGCACCAAGGGGGTAAACATTCCCACTTTGGAGATCACTGACTGAGACCAGGGTTTTCTGATTGATATTAGGACCTTCCTCCTAGGTAAGCAGACAACTCTGAATTAGGGTTGAGTGTTAAAAGGATAAGAAGCACAAAGAAGAGTTCTGGATCAGATGGCTTCACTGGTGAATTCTACGAAACATTTAAAGAAGAATTAATACAAATCCATCTCAAACTTTCCCCCAAAATTGAAGAGGGTAAAACAATTCCTAACTCATTCTATGAGGCCAGCTTTACCCTGATACCAAAGCAAGAAAAATATACCACAAGGAAAGAAAACTGCAGACAAATATCTCATGAACATTGATGCAAAAACACTACCAAACTGAATTCAGCAGCATATTAAAAGGATTATACACCTTAAAAGGATTATACACCATGGCCAAGTGGGATTTATTTCTGGAAGGCAAAGATGTTTTAACATATCAAAATCAATCAATCTAATACATCCCAATAACAGAATGAAGGGGAAAAACCCACATGATCATCTCAATTGATGCAGAAAGCATGTGACAAAATTCAACAGCCACTCATGAAAAAACACTCAACAAACTAGGAATAGGAGGACATTTCTCAACATGATAAAGGCCATATATAAAAAATGTACAGCTACCATCATACTCAAAGGTAAAAGACTGAAAGCTTTTCCTCTAAGATCAGGAAGAAGACAAGGATACTGCTTTCATTACTTCTATTCAGCACAGAGTTACAAGTTTTAGCCAAAGCTATTAGGCAAGAAAAGAATAAAAGGTATCCAAACTGGAAAGGAAGAAGTAAAATCTCTGTTTGCAGATGACATGATCTTATATGTAGAAAACCCTAAAGATTCTACACACACACACACACACACCTGGCAGAGCTAATGAATGAACTAAGCAAAGTTAGAGAATATAAAATCATTATGCAAAAAAAAAGGAAGTTTCATTTCTATACACTAATGGTAAACAATCCCAAAAGGAAATTAGGGTGCCAATTCTATTTAGGATAGTACCCCAAAAGAATAAAATACTTAAGAATAAAGTTAACGAAATAAGCAAAACCCTTGTATAATGAATACTATAAAACGTTGCTGAAAAAAATTAAAGACATAAATAAAAGGGAAGACGCCCTATGTTTACAGATTGGAAGACTTAATATTGTTAAGATGACAATACTACCCTAAGTGATCTACATATTCAATGCAATCCCTATCTAAATCCCAACAATTTTTTTTGTAGAAATAAAAGAAAAATCCTAAATTTCATATACAATTTCATGGGACCCAAATAGTCAAAACAATCTTTTTTTTTATTGAAGTATTGGTTGATTTACAATACTATATTAGCTTCAGGTGTACAGCATAGTTATTCAGTATTTTTACAGATTATACTTCATTAAAATTTATTACAAGACAATGGCTATAATTCCCTGTGCTATACTTGTTGCTTCTCTATTTTATACATCATAGTTTGTATCTCTTAATCTCATACCCCTAATTTTACCCTCTCCCTTTCCTTCTCCTTCTCCCCTTTGGTAACCACTAGTTTGTTTTGTATATCAATATAAATAGACTCACAGAAATAGAAAACAAAACAATCAACAAAGGAGAACAAAGTTGGAAGATTCACACTTCCTAATTTCAAAGCTTACCACAGGTTACATTAATCAAAAGAGTGTAGTACTTACATGAAGGCAGACATGTAGACCAATATAATAGAAAGCCCAGAAATTATATATGTATATATATATATATATATATATATATATATATATATTCAAATGATTTTTGACAAGGATGCCAAGACTAGTCAATGGGGAAAAGACAGTTAATTCAATAATTGATTCTGAGAAAACTGGATATCCACATGGAAAAGAATATGTGTGGGCCCTTACCTTACATCATATACAAAAATTAACTCAAAATAGATCAAAGACGTAAACATATGAGGTAAAGCTATCAAACTCTTCAAAGAAAACATAGGGGGAAATCTCCATGACATTGGATTTTGACAATGATTCCTTGGACATAACACCGAAAGCATAGGCAATAAAAAAAATAGATAAATAGTACTTCATCAAAATTAAAAACTTTTGTGCATCAAAAGGCATTATCTAGAGAGTGAAAAGGCAATCCATGGAATAGGAGAAAATATTTGCAAATCATATATCTCATAAGGGATTAATATCCAGAACATATAAAGAACTCCTACAAGTCAGTGACAACCAATCCAAAAACAGCTCAATTTAAATAAACAACCCAATTAAAAAATGGACAAAAGACTTGAATAGACATTTCTCCAAAGAAGATAAATAAATGACCAATAGCACTTGAAAAGTTGCTCAACATCACTACTCATTAGGGAAGTGCAAATCAAACCCACAATAAGATACCACCTCACACCCATTAGGATGACTATTATTTCCCCCTCTGCCCCTCCAAAACAACCCAGAAAATAGTAAGTGTTGGTGAGTATGTAGGGAAATTGGAACCTTGTGCATTGCTAGTAGAAATGTAAAATGGTACAGCCGCTGTGGAAAACAGCATGGTGCATCCTCAAAAAATTAAGCATAGAATTACCATATAATCCAGTAATTTCAAATCTAGGTATATACCGAAAATAACTGAAAGCAGGGACTTGGAGAGATATCTGTACACCGATGTTCATATCATCATTAGTCACCATAACCAAAAGGTAAAAACAACCCATATGTCCATCGATAGATGGATGGATAAACAAAATGTGTTTTGTGTGTATATATATGTATATATACATTTTTGTGGTGTGTGTGTGTGTGTGTATATATATATATATATATATATATATATATATACACATACATATAATGGGGACATTAATCAACCTTAAAAATGGATGAAATTCTGATACATGCTACAACATGGATGCACCTTGAAAATATTATGTAAAGTGTGTCTGTATTATGCAAAGTAATATAAGCCAGAGGCACAAGGGCAAATATTGTCCTTATATAAGGTACCTAAAAGATTCACAGTCGTAGAGACAGAAAGTAGAATGGTGATTACCGGGGACTAAGGGGAGATAATAATAGAGAGTTATTGTTTAATGGGTAATGGGTACATAGTTTCAGTTTGGACTGATGAACAAGTTTGGAGGTGGATAGTGTTTAATGTCACTGAATTATACACAAAATTGTTAAAATGGTAAATTTTATGTTATGTATATTTTACAATAAAAGTATTTTTAAAGGATGGGATACTGTATTCTCTGCCCTTGGAAAGATTCTACTTCATTGCAGTGGTTCTAAAGTAGGCCTGTGTCTCAGTAACATTTGAGGAATTTTCTAAAAATACAAATGGTCTCATACTTTATCTATTGTTCTAAAGCTTTTTCCAAAAAATTCGGTATGTCTTCAAGATCTTTCCTTGTCTATACATACAAAGATGCATTATTCTTTTAGGTTGTTTTAATATTTCTGCTATTAAAAACAATGCTCCAATGTATATGTGTCCTTATGTACTTAGGCAAGATTTTTCTCAAATGTATATACTGTGGGGTAAAGGGTCATAAGTGTCATAAGTTATGCACATTTAAAATTTTAAGAGATACTTCCAAATTGCTGTCCAAAGTGGCTATATTCCACCATAAGGGTATAAGAGCATCTATTTCCACATACTCTTGTCACTCCTGGATGTTATCAAACTTTCAGTGTTAAAAAAGTCATCTCATTGTTTTAATGTGAATTTCCTTAAATTCTAGTTAAGATGAAAATCTTTTCATGTGTTTATTAGCCTTTTGTATCTCCTCTTCTGCTCATACCTTTTGGCCATTTTTCTTTTCTTTTTTTCTTTTAACATCTTTATTGCAGTATAATTGCTTTACAATGGTGTGTTAATTTCTGCTTTATAACAAAGTGAATCAGTTATACATATACATATGTTCCCATATCTCTTCCCTCTTGCGTCTCCCTCCCTCCCACCCTCCCTCTCCCACCCCTCTAGGTTGTCACAAAGCACGGAGCTGATCTCCCTGTGCTATGCGGCTGCTTCCCACTAGCTATCTATTTTACGTTTGATAGTGTATATATGTCCATGCCACTCTCTCACTTTGTCAAAACTTACCCTTCCCCCTCCCCATTAAGTTGTTTTTGTTTTACATATTGCTTTATGGAAGTGAGTATGTGTGTGTGTGTGTCTGTATATATATATTTTTTTCAAGACACTTTATTGGTGATAGATGTTGCAGCTATTTCTCTAGTCTTTTACTAGTCTATTAACTTTGTTTATGCTGTCTTTGTTGTAATTAGCAAAGTCAGATTTATCAATCTTTTCTGTATTTTGTAGCTCGTGTCTTAAGAAAGCTTTCCTTAAAACCACATTCATAAATATTATTCTGTATTTCTTTTATACTTCCCTCTTTTACAAATTTAGACCTTTAATGTGCCTAGTATTTGCTTTTACCAATGGAATGAAATGGAGATCTAAACATATTCTTAAATGAATAACAAATTGTCCAAGAATAGTTTGCCCTTCACCCCAGTGATTGAAATGTAAAATAATTTGCATATTAAATCCACTATAATTATGTTCAGATTCACAGTATAAATCATTTGAGGTACTTTTGATGTTTAGACAGGGCTAAGAACCACTTGCCGGACCTCAGTTGCCATATCTGGAAAGTGGAGATAATAATAACTTACCTGCCTAAAGGCAGAAGATAGGACCAGATTGTGTCTTGTGTGGCCGTTGCAACTTTAATGATTTAATGCTCTGTTTTCTCTAATATTTTCTACTCTACCCTGTGGAGGATCAGTTAAGAAAGGTTACTAATGGTAAGTAAACATCTACTCTACATAAATTTGGTAAGCTCCTTCATGCACACAAAGCATCTGAATGTTCAGTTTCATGTGCACAGTATTTCTCACTTTTCTTTACTCAAAGCAGATGTAGGGACTGAGAAGGAATAAAATAATAAATTGGCTTATTTCACATTATTGAGGGGCCTTCTCTTGCTGTTGCTACTATCTGCAAATTGAGAAGTGAAATACCTAAGCCTCTTTTTTTTTTTTTTTTTTGCGGTACGCGGGCCTCTCACTGTTGTGGCCTCTCCCATTGCGGAGCACAGGCTCCGGACGTGCAGGCTCAGTGGCCATGGCTCACGGGCCCAGCCACTCCGCGGCATGTGGGATCTTCCTGGACCGGGGCACGAACCCGTGTCCCCTGCATCGGCAGGCGGACTCTCAACAACTGCGCCACCAGGGAAGCCCAAGCCTCCTTTTTTATAAAATTTAGTAAATAGCAGATTTTCAAGTCACATCATGAATGAGTGAGAGATGGTGTCAGAAGTACAGGAGCAACAGCCATGGTCAGTTAAAAACCTTTTTCTCTAAATGGAAGGAAGAAATCGGTTACTTTGCTCATTGACATTAAATACTAAGAAAATAAACCATAGCTGCTGAACCTCAAATCATCTCCAAGACCAGTGCTCCCTAGTTGATGAAGTTAAATACATTGCATTACACATACATAATACAAAATACATTAGATTTACCCTTGGCATTTTCAGATTTAACATGTCTACTGAAGCCTCCAACACATGTGACTTCAAATTTTGTCCTAGTAAAATGGCAGTTATTATCAGTGTACCATGACAAGTACTCAGCATGAGTGAGCCTAAGTAAATGTTAAATATCTACAACTCTATGTGTCTTTATTGTCTTTATTTTGTTTATCATCATATTTCATCTTAGCAACTTCCCTCTGAAATAGAAATTATCCACAGTTTATAGATGAAGGAATCATAAAATTTGGGATATGGGCAAATGTGAGTATTTGGAAAGAGCTCAAAGTGTATCCCTCCTAAACATGGACTCAACTGCAGAAACAATGATAATAGCAATAAAAGCTAATATTTGTTGATCTCTGATAGGCCATCTGCTCTATATGATTTATATGTATTAATGCATTTATTCCTTGCAGCTACTCTATGAGGTAGATATCATTATTACATATCTTTACACATACATTTTTCACTGATAAACAGTACTCATTTTTTTAAAGTCTCACCTTAAGTGTAACCATTATCTCACATTGGAGGGGGTGCGGTACTTGTTGGGGTTGGGAGAAGAAAGGCCAGACACCAGAAACGAAGAAAACAAAGGCACACAGGCATGAAACAAATAACTCCTTTGTGGCACTTTCTAGGAACAAACAATTTCATATTCCTATAGTTAAGACAAAAGAGGATAGCTGGCAGTAGATAGAGCTGAGGTTTTGGCACCTATTGTAGTAATAGAATGATGATGGTGGCCTGTATCATGATCACAGCAGTACAGATCAAAAAAGAGGAACTAGATACTATAAGTATTAAGGAGGCTAAATAAACAAGACTCTGTCATTGATTGAATGTAAGGGGTAAGAGAGAGGGAAGAGATGAGATGATGCTCATATTTATGGCTTAGGCAACTTGGTGAAAGGCAGATGCATATAGAAATTTGGAGCTTAGGAAAAAATCTGTCCAGAAGATATAGATTTGGTAATAAAGATAATATAGAGATGGGTAATTGAAGCCTGATATCAAGTGGGATCATCAAGGGTAGGAGTGTAAAAGCACCACCACTCCAAAAAGACATGTGAAGCAGTTATCATCTGAACCCAGCACACACAAGCCATATTTTCCTGTGTGATTTGGGGAAGCTCTTAACTTTTCTGAGCCTCAGTTTCCTCTTGTTTAAAGTGGAGATAATGCATTATTTTATACAAAAGATGCATTGCTAAAGATGCTACACAATTCAAGATTAGTTTTCTCATAGGGATAAACGTAATTTAGAGAAAATGCATCCTTGGGCCTCATAAATCTATAACCATTTTTTCATTAATGTTACTTTTAGTTTTCTAGATATTGTTTTTTATACCTCACAGGATACTGATTGGTCAACCAAACATTGCACAGCCTATTATGATGGTAGTTTGGTCCTCTTCATAGCTTTTCTTTTGTCTTATTACTTCTGACTTCTACTATAAAGTTAATGATTTTAAGATGTATTTTTCCTTACTACTAGTACCCGATGAACCTAAGCTGATGTTGTAAAATATATTTAAAATATTTAAATAATAATAGTAACATTAAAAAGTAGCACCAAGAGTATTCCCAGAAGTTACAATGCATACACGAGTCACAGAATACTGACAAATTAATGTTTACCAACCAAAGTGAACCATGTGGAATAATTTATTATTCCTTTAGCTCCCAGCTTTAGAATTAATCCCTTCTTTTTGCTTTATTTATCTTTTAATTTGGGGAGATTATATTATTTTAAATTTAATACATACCAACATTCCCATATGCAACTACTTCAAATTTACATAAAATAAATTTGCATGCAATACAACTTCACTCATATTGTGACAGCTTCATCTCAAAAAATTGTTGATGATGAAGATTCATGAAAGAATGTAGGAAAGTGCTTGACTCTATAGACAGCATTTAGTAAATGTTCAGCACATGTTATTTAATTTCGCTTTTCCCCCAAGCATTGCATTAACTTGTAGTTGTCTAGGTGGAAGAGAGAAAATGGCAGTATGTATATAATATTCTTTTTTATTCTCACATCTTTATTGGAGTATAAATGCTTTACAATGTTGTGTTAGTTTCTGCTGTACAACAAAGTGAATCAGCTATATGTATACATATATCCTCATATTCCCTCCCTCTTGAGGCTCCCTCCCACCCTCACTATCCCATCCCTCTAGGTTGTCAAAAAGCATCAAGTTGATCTCCTTGTGCTATGCAGCAGCTTCCCACTAGCCATCCATTTTACATTCGGAAGACCAAATAGACATTTCTCTAAAGTAGACATGCAGATGGCCAACAAATACATGAGAAGATGTTTATAATATTCTAAAATAAGTTTTAGAGGTGCTGGTGTGTAAAAAAACAAAACAAAACAAAAAATACTCTTGTACCATTCATGAATCCTATACTTTGAAATTAACTGAATTTTCATCACATTTTTCCTTTATTTTAGGGAGATGTCTCTCCATTCCATAGGCTATATTCCCACCTAGTATCCTGCAGAGGCAACTGCCTGTATCTTACTTTTCTCCTGATTATTAAAATACTTAGAAAATACAGAAAAGTATAAAGAACTGAACAAACATCAAGTATAATCTCACCACCCAGAGGCAATTATGTAGAAGCCCTTGGAGATATTTCCTTCTAGTTTTTGTCTATGTATTTTTCTTTTTACCTTAAAGAATTGAATCTATACCCATATACAATTTTGTAACCAGAGTTTATCTTTAGCTTTATTTCAAAAGAAGTTCTCTAGGACATTAAAACCTCTTCTTAAGCATCAGTTTAAAGACTGCATACTATTCTAACCTTTATTAAATTGGCTGTGTCCAAATGTTCACCACAAACACTCTCTGCATCATTGTACATCTTACCTGATCTTTGCCCATATTTTTTTTTACTAATCTTTGAATTTGAATTCTAGAATATAAATAACTGAGTCAAATTGAGTTTGTTTTCAAAATAAATAAGGTTTTTCTTGATTTAAAAATAATACACATGCATTGTAAAAATGTTGAAAAATACTGACAAATATAAAGAAGAATAATATACTTCTTTATTATATTACTATAACTTCACCACCAAGTGTAACTGTTGGCAAAATTTTGATGTGTTCCTTTTCAGTTTTTTCTTTTCCTCCATAGATTGTTTCTTACAACTTTAATTGTTTACAACAATATGATAAACTAAATGCTTTTTTTTTTTTTTGCCGTACGTGGGACTCTCACCTCTGCAGAGCACAGGCTCCAGACGCACAGGTCCAGCGACCACGGCTCATGGGCCCAGCTGCTCCCTGGCATGTGGGGAGTCCGCAGCAAGAGCAGTTGGACTCCCAACCACTGTGCCACCAGGGAAACCCCTAAATGCTTTTTAAATATTCCTCCAATCCTTACAGTCACCGAGAAATTATAAATAAAATCGAGCAAACAACTTCTACAATGCATAGCTGAGCTTACAATAAAGTGAGAGATATCCATAGTGCTCCAAAACCAAAGAAACACCAGAAAGCAAGGTGATTAGGGAGTGCTAAAGTCATAGGCTACCATGAGGGTGTCACCTGATATTAGGGACCAAGGATAGGTTTGGAAATGATGCTGTGAATAACTGGAATTCATTAAAAGTTTCTCAGTAGAATGACAAAATTTGAGCTGTAATTTAAAATGTTTTCTTTCTTTTTGATGGACAAACTAGGTATAAGGGTAAAAGACTATCATGCCTTGGCATGACAAGACTGGAAGGAGTCAAAGCTGAAGGCCTGTTGGGTAACTAATTAATGTGAGCGTTAATCAAGGGTATATATTTGTCCAATATTTGGAAAGTGGAAATGCAGATGGACAGTGGGATCATGTAAAAGAGACATTTGGGTTATCTACCAAGTCACTATAAATCTAGGGTCCAGATACAGGGGAATCTTCACAATAGCAAGACATCATAGGAGAAAACAGCAGTCCACTACTAGGATTCTTCTGAGAAATTCCATCAGTTATTTTACCTGTTTTTTCTAGTGGAATGATCCAGGTGTGTTAAGGACTTGGGCTGATTAATAACGTGGCTAATATTTGAAGCCATGGAGCTTAGGAAGAGGAGAAATCTTCAAGGAGGACAAGAATTAATAGTCAAAAATGTAGAAGATTGTCAAGAAAATTTTATTATTGTTATGAATGTTTGCGTCCCCCTCAAAATTCATATTATTGAAACTCTATATACCAATGTGATGTTATTAGGAGGTAGGGCCTTGAGAGTTAATTAGGATTAGATGAGATCATGAGAATGGAGCCCTTATGAACGGGATTAGTGTACTTATAAGAATCATGAAAGAACCTGTTTTCCCTTCAGCCTCTTCCATGTGAGGATACAAGATGTCAGCAGTCTGCAACCTGAAAAGGGGCTTTCACCAGAACTGGACCATGCTGGCAGCCTGATCTCAGACATGAGAGATCTTCAGCCTCCAGAACTGTGAGAAGTAATTTCCTTTGTTTATAAGACACACAGTCTATGGTATTTTGTTATAGTAGCATGAAATGACTAAGAAAATTGTCATAGAGGCTAAAGGAAGAAAGAGTTATAAGAAGAAGGAAACAATCAACTGTATGAAATATCAAAGAAGCCCAGGAGGAACTCTATGGCTGTTTGCTCTCTAAATTTGTAATATTAAAGTGAAGATGAACATCAGGAAGTTTGAGGAAAGGACTGGGCTAGAAATATGAATTTGAGAGTCATAAGGATAGAAATGAGTGTCAAAACTATGAGAGTAAATGTGATCATCCAAAGAGAGTATATAGAGGGAAAAGAGTAGTGACCTGAGGATGGAGTTCTTGAGAACACCAACATTTAATGGTAAGATAGACCCAAAAAATGGCATATGAAGACAGAGGACAGAGAAGAAGTGGTCAGGGAAATGTGAAGAGAACCTAGATGGTGATGTGTTATGAAACCCAAAGGTGAAGGTGTTTACAATGAAAATGTTCAGCAGTTACAAATGCAGTGGTTAAATAAGTGGTTAATAAGACAAGGACTAGAAAATATTAATTGGGATTTGACAATTAGAAGGTTATTATTGTATACTTTAACCAGTTCTGGTTTAGTGGAACACTGAGATAAAGATATTATATTGCTATGAATTGAGAATTTTAGAAGTAAAGTAGACATACAACAAACACATGAAAAGATGCCAAACATCACTAATTATTAGAGAAATGCAAATCAAAACTACAGTGAGTGGGCTTCCCTGGTGGTGCAGTGGTTGAGAGTCCGCCTGCTGATGCAGGGGACACGGGTTCATGCCCCGATCTGGGAGGATCCCACATGCCATGGAGCGGTTAGGCCCATGGGCCATGGCTGCTAAGCCTGCACGTCCGGAGCCTGTGCTCTGCAATGGGAGAGGCCACAACAGTGAGAGGCCCACATACCACAAAAACAAACAAACAAACAAAAAACAAAACCAAAAAATGACAATGAGGTATCACCTCACACCAGTCAGAATAGCCATCATCAAAAAACCTACAAACAATAAATTCTGGAGAGGGTGTGGAGAACAGGGAATCCTCTTACACTGTTGGTGGGAATGTAAATTGGTACAGCCATTATGGAGAACATTATGGAGGTTCCTTAAAGAGCTAAAAATAGAGCTACCATAGGACCCAGCAATCCCACTCCTAGGCATATATCTGGTGAGAACCATAATTCAAAAGGATACATGTGTCCCAATGTTCATTACAGCACTATTTATAATAGCCAGGACATGGAACCAACCTAATTGTCCATTGATGGATGAATGGATAAAGAAGATGTGGTACATATATACAATGGAATATTACTCAGCCATAAAAAGGAACAAAGTATTGTCATTTGCAAAGATGTGGGTGGACCTAGAGATTGTCATACAGAGTAAAGTAAGTCAGAAAGAGAAAAACAAATATAATATCACTTATATGTGGAATCTAGAGAAATGGTAGAGATGAACTTATTTGCAAAGTAGAAATAGAGTCACAAATATAGAGAACAAATTTATGGTTACCAAGGGGGAAAGGGGGTGGGATGAATTGAGAGATTGGGACTGATATATATATATATATATATATATATATACTATGTATAAAATGCATAACTAATATATAACTAATGAGAACCTACTGTATAGCACAGGGAAGTCTTCTCAATTCTCTATGGTGGCCTAAATGGGAAGGAAATCTAAAAAAGAGTGTATATATGTATGTATAACTGATTCACTTTGCTCTACAGCAAGAAACTAACACAACATTGTAATGCAACTATACTCCAATAAAAACTAATTTAAAAAATGGCCGATTAAATTAAAAAAGGACAAATTCAATTATATTTATAGCCAATTTTTAAAGTATATTTTTTAGATATCACTGACAGCTTATAGGAAAAATAAATACAGTTTATTCATTAAAACAAAAGATGTATAAAGCCTATAAGCTATTACAAAAAGACTTACCAGGATGTGGAAACCAGGGTGGTGGAAAGATCTAAGGGCAGTGTAACAGTCAAGGTCTTGACAGGAAACAGATGATACACTCAAACTGGGTTATTTAAGAGAGTTTAAATACTTATGGTGTAGAGAAACCACAATGCATAGTATAGTACTATAAGCTAGTAACATAGACGTTTGTTATTATCATCCCTAGGTTTGATTTAGTCAATGGGAAGGAGCAGTTACCAGAACCTGGATTCAGAGGAGCTATGTGGAGAGGGTTGCTTGACAGAGACGTGTATTTTGGTTGAGAAGAGTATCCAGCCAGTTGTGGCCCTTCAGGGAAGGAACCAGGGAAATAAATATTTCAACTTCAGTTTCTGCTGTCCCTCTGACTTCCTGTCAGTGGTTCACATTGGCTGACACAACAAGAATTCAGAAGGTAAGAGGATACATATAGATCTGCCTCTGGATGCACAGAGCAGGGTGGAAAGAGGTCAAAAATGGATTTGGAGGGACAAACAAACGAAGATACCTAGCAGTCTTTACCTCAAATATTTGCCTAATTTTACCCTGCCTTTCCTATCATCACAAAGGCCAAGTACAACTACCAGGATGAGGCACAATAGACAGAAAAATGGTAGAGAGCCTCTTCTAACCAGGCTGAGTAAAGCAGGCCTGGATTATTGCAGGCTTCAATGGAATAATTATTGAATAAGGTTGGCCCTTGAGACCAGTGAGTTAGAGCATGGGGTTGGCAAGATTTAGATCATAAAGGGAAGAACCTATGAAATCCAAATCAAGAATAGGTGAAGTGGATGAGGCAGAAACTCAAGGAAAGGATTTGGGACTTATGACCAGAGTAGATGGGCTGCACAGTGAAAGATTATAAGTAGGAAGCAAAATAGGTAGAAAGAGGATGGCATATAAGCCATCAATGAGATCTTTTCAGGCTTTACCTGTTGGCACTAAGTAGGCTGCTTATAGACCTAACTGGAAAAATGGTCTATATATTCTGCTTTTTTAGTCTAGACTCCATCCTTTGTCCAGTAAGTATCCTAGATCTTAATCCCACTCCGCTTCTACCTGGATCCTTATGCCTAAATTCAATTCATGTGATTCCCTCTGCCCGTGATCCCCTGCTCCTGCCTAACTCTAGTCTCTCCCCATTAACTCATATCTGTGACATGGATGCCACCATTAGTCCAAATAACTAACTATAATCAGAGAGTCTCACACTAATAACATCTCTATGTACTCAGAATCTCATTATAATATCATTTTTTCTAATTCATTACTCTAGAACTTGGTTTTAGGCTATATATTTAGATTCAGCTTCTGTTCAGGCTCTGCTGCCAGGTCCAGATCTTTGGACTTCTTTTGAATACTCAGAGTCCACTTTTGTGGTACAAATTTGGACTGTCTATGTAAGGAAACAGCATATGGTAAAGGTTAAGATTATGGGCTCTTTGGTCATAGTGCTTGTGTTTGAAACTTGTGTCTATCCCTTACTAGTCTTGTTACCTTTTGAAATGTTATCCTTTCTGAGCCTCAACTTCTTTATTTACAAAATTGGAATAGTAACAGTATTTGTTTCATAGAGTTGTTATGATGATTAAATGAGATAAAGCATGTGAAGTCAGTACTGTGCCCAGCATATAATAAAATTTCAATACAGACGGTCTCTAACTTACAACAGTTTGACTTATGATTTTTTGATTTTACGATGGTGTAAAAGCAGTATACATTTAGGAGAAACTGTACATTGAATCTTGAATTTTTACCTTTTCCATTGCTAGTGATATGCAGTATGATACTCTCCCATGACACTGGGCAAGCGGCAGTGAGCCATAGCTCCCAGTCAGACATGCGATCACAAGAGTAAACAAATGATACACTTGCAAACGTTTTGTACCCATACAACCATTCTATTTTTCACAATCAGTACAGTGTTCAATAAATTGCATGAAGTATTCAAAACTATTATAAAATAGGCTTTGTGTTAAATGATGCCCAACTGTAGACTAATATAAGTGTTCTGAGCACATTTAAGGTAGGGTAGGCTGTGGGTCTCGGTCAGGGAGTAACACATTTTCCCAGAGAGGCTGCTGATTTATCATCATTTCAGAATAATCCTACTGGAATCGTTTTTCTATTTCATGAAGCTCACCGACTACATTCTATGGAAAGATTTTCCAGTATGATACACTTTTTGATCGAAAATTGGCATCAAGTTATTAGTTATTTTCAAATGTGTTTGACTTTCACTAAGACTAATAAATTCTCTCTTCCAGGCTTAGAGGTAAGTAAGGTTGGAGACGAGAAGAAAGAGAAGATAGAGAAGGGAGGTAGAGATAACTGGAATGTATGTGAGTGTTTGAGGGGAGAGGTTGGATCTAGCAGGACAGTATTTAACTCTCCTTATAAAACTCTCAAAATCATTCTCAGCAGAGTCTAAAAACAATCACAAAATACTTGAAGTGGATTTCTTGTGGAAATTGGTGAAAGGGCTGAATTCAACATTAGGGTGCTTGTGGGGGCAGAGAAGAGAAAACACATATTACATAAGATAACTGATAGAGAGAAAGTCAAGGAAAAGTAAGCGATCAGGACCATCTGCAAGGAGGAGTGTAATTGGGATACAGGGAAACTTTAATAAGCTTTTTCTATTTATTTTTTGAAGGGGGATTGTTTATTTTTTAATAAACTTTCATTGGAGTATAATTGCTTCATAATCCTCTGTCAGTTTCTGTTGTACAACAAAGTGAATAAACCATAAGCATACATATATCCCCATATCCCCACCCTCTTGAGTCTCCCTCCAATTTCCTTATCGCACCGCTCTAGGTCCTCGCAAAGCACCAAGTTGATCACCCTGTGCTACGTGGCTGCTTCCCACTAACTAACTATTTTACATTTGGCAGGGTATATATGTCAGTGCTAATCTCTCACTTCGCCCCAGTGTCCCTCTCCACGCCCCGTGTCCTCAAGCCCATTCTCTATATCTACGTCTTTAATCCTGCCCTGCCACTAGGTTCATCAGTACTTTTTTTTTTTACATTCCATATATATGCGTTAGCATACGGTATTTGATTTTCCCTTTCTGACTTACTTCACTCTATATGACAGACTCTAGGTCCATCCACGTCACTACAGAAAATTCAATTTCATTTCTTTTTATGGCTGAATAATATTCCTTTGTATATGTGTGCCACATCTTCTTTATCTATTCATCTGCCGATGGACACTTAGGTTGCTTCAATGTCCTGGCTATTGTAATGGTGCTGCAATGAATAGCATGGTACATGAATTTTTTTTAACATCTTTATTGGAATATAATTGTTTTACAAGTGTGTGTCAGTTTCTGCTTTATAACAAAGTGAATCAGCTATACATATATATATATATATATATATATATATATATATATATATATATATATATATATATATATATCCCCATACCTCGTCCCTCTTGCATCTCCCTCCCATCCTCCTTAACCCACCCCTCTAGGTGGACACAAAGCACTGAGCTGATTTCCCTGTGCTATGCGGCTGCTTCCCACTAGCTATCTATTTTACATTTGGCAGTGTATATATGTCCCTACCACTCTCTCACTTTGTCCCACCTTACCCTTCCCCCTGCATGTGTCCTCAAGTCCATTCTCTACATCTGCGTGTTTATTCCTGTCCTGCCCCTAGGTTCTTCAGAACCATTTCTCTTTTTCAGATTCCATATATATGTGTCGGCATATGCATTTGTTTTTCTCTTTCAAACTTACTTCACTATGGTAGACAGACTCTAGGCCTATCAACCACACTACAAATAACTAAATTTCATTTCTTTTTATGGCTGAGTAATATTCCATTGTATATATATATGTAAAATCCTCTTTATCCATTCATCTGTCGATGGACACTTAGGTTGCTTTCATGTTCTGACTATTGTAAATAAAGCAGCAATGAATGTTGTGGTACAGGACTCTTTATGAATTACGGTTGTCTCAGGGTATATGCCCAGTAGTCGGATTGCCAGATGGTATGGTAGTTCTATTTTTAGATTTTTAAGGAACCTCCATAATGTTCTCCATAGTGGCTGTATCAATTTACATTCCTGCCAACAGTGCAAGAGGGTTCCCTTTTCTCCACACCCTCTGCAGCATTTATGTTTGTAGAATTTTTGATGATGGCCATTTTGACTGGTGTTAAGTGATACCTCATTGCAGTTTTGACTTGAATTTCTCTAATGATTAGTGATGTTGAGCAGCTTTTCATGTGCCTCTTGGCCATCTGTATGTCTTCTTAGGAGAAATATCTATTTAGGTCTTCTGACCATTTTTGGATTGGTTGTTTGCTTTTTTGATATTCGGCTGCATGAGCAGTTTATATATTTTGGAGATTAATCATTTGTCAGTTTCTTCATTTGCAAATATTTTCTCCTATTCTGAAGGTTGTCTTTTCGTCTTGTTTATGGTTTCCTTTGCTGTGCAAAAGCTTTTAAGTTTCATTACGTCTCATTTATTGATTTTTGTTTTTATTTCCATTTTATTGGAGGTGGGTCAAAAAGGATCTTGCTGTGATTTATCTCATAGAGTGGTCTGGCTATGTTTTCCTCTAAGAGTTTTATACTGCCTGGCCTTACAGTTAGGTCTTTAATCCATTTTGAGTTTATTTTTATGTGTGGTGTTAAGGAGTGTCCTAATTTCATTCTTTTACATGTCCAGTTTTACCAGCACCACTTATTGAAGAGGCTGTCTTTTCTCCATTGTATATTCTTGCCTCGTTTATCAAAAATAAAGTGACCATATGTGTGTGGGTTTATCTCTGGGCTTTCTATCCTGTTCCATTGATCTATATTTCTGTTTTTCTGCCAGTACCGTACTGTCTTGATTACTGTGGCTTTGAAGTATTATCTGAAGACCAGGAGCCTGATTCCTCCAGTTCCGTTTCTCCTTCTCAACATTGCTTTGGTTATTCGGGATATTTTGTGTTTCCATACAAACTGTGAATATTTTTTTTTGTTCTAGTTCAGTGAAAAATGTAATGGGTAGTTTGATAGGGATTGCACTGAATATGTAGATTGTATTGGGTAGTATAGTCATTTTCACAATGTTAATTTTTCCAATCCAAGAACATGATATATCTTCCCATCTATTTGTATCCTCTTTAATTTCTTTCATCAATGTCTTATAGTTTTCTGCATACAGGTCTTTTGTCTCCTTATGTAGGTTTATTCCTAGGTATTTTATTTTTTTGTTGCAATGGTAAATGGGAGTGTTTCCTTAATTTATCTTTCAGATTTTTCATCATTAGTGTATAGGAATGCAACAGAATTCTGTGCATTATTTTTGTATCCTGCTACAGTACCAAATTCATTGATTAGCTGTAGTAGTTTTCTGGTCGCATTTTTAGGATTCTCTCTGTATAGTATCATTTCACGTGCAAACAGTGACAGCTTTACTTCTTCTTTTCCAATTTGGATTCCATTTATTTCCTTTTCTTCTCTGATTGCTATGGCTATAACTTCCAAAACTATGTTGAATAAGACTGGTGAGAGTGGGCAACCATGTCTTGTTCCTTATCTTATTGGAAAAGGTTTCAGTTTTTCACAATTGAGGATGATGTTGGCTGTGGGTTTGTCTTATATGTCCTTTATTATGTTGAGGAAATTTCCCTCTATGCCTACTTTCTGGAGGGTTTTTATCATAAATGGGTGTTGAATTTTGTCAAAAGTTTTCTCCACATCTATTGTGATGACCATATGGTTCTTCTCCTTCAATTTGTTAATATGGTGTATCACACTGATTGATTTGAGTGTAGTGAAGAATCCTTGCATTCCTGGAATAAACCCCACTTGATCATGGTGTATGATCCTTTTAATATGCTGTTGGATTCTGTTTGCTAGTATTTTGTTGAGGAGTTTTGCATCTATGTTCATCAGTGATATTGGCCTGTAGTTTTCTCTCTTTGTGACATCCTTGTCTGGTTTTGGTATCAGGGTGATGGTGGCCTCGTAGAATGAGTTTGGGAGTGTCCCTCCCTCTGCTCTATTTTGAAAGACTTTGAGAAGGATAGGTATTAGCTCTTCTCTAAACGTTTGATAGAATTCTCCTGTGAAGCCATCTGGTCCTGGGCTTTGGTTTGTTGGAAGATTTTTAATCACAGTTTCAATTTCTGTGCTTGTGATTGGTCTGTTCATATTTTCTAATTCTTCCTGATTCAGTCTTTGCAGTTTGTGCATTTCTAAGAATTTGTCCGTTTCTTCCATGCTGTCCATTTTATTGGCATAGAGTTTCTTGTAGTAATCTCTCATGATCTTTTGTATTTCTGCAGTGTCAGTTGTTACTTCTCCTTTTTCATTTCTAATTCTATTGATTTGAGTCTTCTCCCTTTTTTTCTTATGAATCAGGCTAATGGTTTATCAATTTTGTTTATCTTCTCAAAGATCCAGCTTTTAGTTTTATTGATCTTTGCTATCATTTCCTTCATTTTTTTTTACAAACTTAATCAGTTATACATATACATATGTTTCCATATCCCCTCCCTTTTGTGTCTCCCTCCCACCCTCCCTATCCCACCCCTCCAGGCAGTCACAAAGCACCGAGCTGATCTCCCTGTGCTATGCGGCTGCTTCCCACTAGCTATCTACCTTACGTTTGGTAGTGTATATATGTTCATGCCGCTCTTTCACTTTGTCACAGCTTACCCTTCCCCCTCCCCATATCCTCAAGTCCATTCTCTAGTAGGTCTGTGTCTTTATTCCTGTCTTACCCTTAGGTTCTTCATGACATTATTTTCTTAAATTCCATATATATATGTTAGCATACGGTATTTGTCTTTCTCTTTCTGACTTACTTCACTCTGTATGACAGACTCTAGGTCCATCAACCTCACTACAAATAACTCAATTTCGTTTCTTTTTATGGCTGAGTAATATTCCACTGTATATATGTGCCACATCTTCTTTATCCATTCATCCGATGATGGACACTTAGGTTGTTTCCATCTCCGGGCTATTGTAAATAGGGCTGCTATGAACATTTTGGTACATGTCTTTTTTTGAATTATGGTTTTCTCAGGGTACATGCCCAGTAGTGGGATTGCTGGGTCATATGGTAGTTCTATTTGTAGTTTTTTAAGGAACCTCCATACCGTTCTCCATAGCGGCTGTACCAATTCACATTCCCACCAGCAGTGCAAGAGTGTTCCCTTTTTCCCACACCCTCTCCAGCATTTATTGTTTCTAGATTTTCTGATGATGGCCATTCTGACTGGTGTGAGATGATATCTCATTGTAGTTTTGATTTGCATTTCTCTAATGAGTAAAGATGTTGAGCATCCTTTCATGTGTTTGTTGGCAGTCTGTATATCTTCTGTGGAGAAATGTCTATTTAGGTCTTCTGCCCATTTTTGGATTGGGTTGTTTGTTTTTTTGTTATTGAGCTGCATGAGCTGCTTATAAATTTTGGAGATTAATCCTTTCTCAGTTGCTTCATTTGCAAATATTTTCTCCCATTCTGAGGGTTGTCTTTTGGTCTTGTTTATGGTTTCCTTTGCTGTGCAAAAGCTTTGAAGTTTCATTAGGTCCCATGTGTTTATTTTTGTCTTTATTTCCATTTCTCTAGGAGGTGGGTCAAAAGGGATCTTGCTGTGATTTATGTCATAGAGTGTTCTGCCTATGTTTTCCTCTAAGAGTTTGATATTGTCTGGCCTTACATTTAGGTCTTTAATCCATTTTGAGCTTATTTTTGTGTATGGTGTTAGGGAGTGATCTAATCTCATACTTTTACATGTCCCTATCCAGTTTTCCCAGCACCACTTATTGAAGAGACTGTCCTTTCTCCACTGTACATTCCTGCCTCCTTTATCAAAGATAAGGTGACCATATGTCCGTGGGTTTAACTCTGGGTTTTCTATCCTGTTCCATTGATCTATCTTTCTGTTTTTGTGGCAGTGCCATACTGTCTTGATTACTGTAGCTTTGTAGTATAGTCTGAAGTCAGGGAGCCTGATTCATCCAGCTCCATTTTTCGTTCTCAAGATTGCTTTGGCTATTCGGGGTCTTTTGTGTTTCCATACAAATTTTGAAATTTTTTGTTCTAGTTCTGTGAAAAATGCCAGTGGTAGTTTGATAGGGATTGCATTGAATCTGTAGATTGCTTTGGGTAGTAGAGTCATTTTCACAATGTTGATTCTTCCAATCCAAGAACATGGTACATCTCTGCATCTATTTGTATCATCTCTAATTTCTTTCATCAGTGTCTTATAATTTTCTGCATACAGGTCTTTTGTCTCCTTAGGTAGGTTTATTCCTAGATATTTTATTCTTTTTGTTGCAATGGTAAATGGGAGTGTTTCCTTGATTTCACTTTCAGATTTTTCATCATTAGTATATAGGAATGCCAGAGATTTCTGTGCATTAATTTTATATCCTGCAACTTTACCAAATTCATTGATTAGCTCTAGTAGTTTTCTGGTAGCATCTTTAGGATTCTCTCTGTATAGTATCATGTCATCTGCAAACAGTGACAGCTTTACTTCTTCTTTTTCAATTTGGATTCATTTTATTTCCTTTTCTTCTCTGATTGCTGTGGCTAAAACTTCCAAAACTAGGTTGAATAAGAGTGGTGAGAGTGGGCAACCTTGTCTTGTTCCTGATCTTAGTGGAAATGGTTTCAGTTTTTCACCACTGAGGACGATGCTGGCTGTGGGTTTGTCATATATGGCCTTTATTATGTTGAGGAAAATTCCCTCTATGCCTACTTTCTGCAGGGTTTTTATCATAAATGGGTGTTGAATTTTGTCGAAAGCTTTCTCTGCATCTATTGAGATGATCATATGGTTTTTCTCCTTCAATTTGTTAATATGGTGTATCACGTTGATTGATTTGCGTATATTGAAGAATCCTTGCATTCCTGGAATAAACCCCACTTGATCATGGTGTATGATCCTTTTAATGTGATGTTGGATTCTGTTTGCTAGGATTTTGTTGAGGATTTTTGCATCTATGTTCATCAGTGATATTGGCCTGTACTTTTCTTTCTTTGTGACATCCTTGTCTGGTTTTGGTATCAAGGTGATGGTGGCCTCTTAGAATGAGTTTGGGAGCGTTCCTCCCTCTGCTATATTTTGGAAGAGTTTCAGAAGGATAGGTGTTAGCTCTTCTCTAAATGCTTGATAGAATTTGCCTGTGAAGCCATCTGGTCCTGGGCTTTTGTTTGTTGGAAGATTTTTTATCACAGTTTCAATTTCAGTGCTTGTGATTGGTCTGTTCATATTTTCTATTTCTTCCTGGTTCAGTCTCGGCAGGTTGTGCATTTCTAAGAATTTGTCCATTTCTTCCAGGTTGTCCATTTCATTGGCATAGACTTGCTTGGAGTAATCTCTCATGATCTTTTGTATTTCTGCAGTGTCAGTTGTTACTTCTCCTTTTTCAGTTCTAATTCTATTGATTTGACTCTTCTCCCTTTTTTTCTTGATGAGTCTGGCTAATGGTTTATCAATTTTGTTTATCCTCTCAAAGAACCAGCTTTTAGTTTTATTGATCTTTGCTATCGTTTTCTTCACTTCTTTTTCATTTATTTCTGATCTGATTTTTATGATTTCTTTCCTTCTGCTAACTTTGGGATGTTTTTGTTCTTCTTTCTCTAATTGCTTTAGGTGCAAGGTTAGGTTGTTTATTCGAGATGTTTCCTGTTTCTTAAGGTGGGATTGTATTGCTATAAACTTCCCTCTTAGAACTGCTTTTGCTGCATCCCATAGGTTTTGGGTCGTCGTGTCTCCATTGTCATTTGTTTCTAGGTATTTTTTAATTTCCTCTTTGATTTCTTCAGTGAGCACTTCGTTATTAAGTAGTGTATTGTTTAGCCTCCATGTGTTTGTATTTTTTACAGCTCTTTTCCTGTAATTGATATCTAGTCTCATAGCATTGTGGTCGGAAAAGATACTTGATACAATTTCAATTTTCTTAAATTTACCAAGGCTTGATTTGTGACCCAAGATATGATCTATCCTGGAGAATGTTCCATGAGCACTTGAGAAAAATGTGTATTCTGTTGTTTTTGGATGGAATGTCCTATAAATATCAATTAAGTCCATCTTGTTTAATGTATCATTTAAAGCTTGTGTTTCCTTATTTATTTTCATTTTGGATGATCTGTCCATTGGTGAAAGTGGGGTGTTAAAGTCCCCTATTATGAGTGTGTTACTGTCGATTTCTCCTTTTATGGCTGTTAGTATTTGCCTTATGTATTGAGGTGCTCCTATGTTGGGTGCATAAATATTTACAATTGTTATATCTTCTTCTTTGATCGATCCCTTGATCATCATGTAGTGTCCTTCTTTGTCTCTTCTAGTAGTCTTTATTTTAAAGTCTATTTTGTCTGATACGTGAATTGCTACTCCAGCTTTCTTTTGATTTCCATTTGCATGGAATATCTTTTTCCATCCCCTTACTTTCAGTCTGTATGTGTCTCTAGGTCTGAAGTGGGTCTCTTGTAGACAGCATATGTATGGGTCTTGTTTTTGTATCCATTCAGCCAATCTGTATCTTTTGGTGGGAGCATTTAGTCCATTTACATGTAAGGTAATTATTGATATGTATGTTCCTATTCCCATTTTCTTAATTGTTTTGGGTTCGTTATTGTAGGTCTTTTCCTTCTGTTGTGTTTCTTGCCTAGAGAAGTTCCTTTAGCATTTGTTGTAAAGCTGGTTTGGTGGTGCTGAACTCTCTCAGCTTTTGCTTGTCTGTAAACGTTTTAATTTCTCCATCAAATCTGAATGAGATCCTTGCTGGGTAGAGTAATCTTGGTTGCAGGATTTTCTCTTTCATCACTTTAAGTATGTCCTGCCACTCCCTTCTGGCTTGTAGAGTTTCTGCTGAGAGATCAGCTGTTAACCTGATGGGGATTCCATTGTGTGTTATTTGTTGTTTTTGCCTTGCTGCTTTTAATATGATTTCTTTGTGTTTAATTTTTGACAGTTTGATTAATATGTGTCTTGGCATATTTCTCCTTGGATTTATTCTGTATGGGACTCTCTGTGCCTCCTGGACTTGATTAACTATTTCCTCTCCCATATTAGGGAAGTTTTCAACTATAATCTCTTCAAATATTTTCTCAGTCCCTTTCTTTTTCTCTTCTTCTTCTGGAACCCCTATAATTCGAATGTTGGTGCGTTTAATGTTGTCCCAGAGGTCTCTGAGACTGTCCTCTGTTCTTTTCATTCTTTTTTCTTTATTTTGCTCTGCAGCAGTTATTTCCACTATTTTATCTTCCACCTCACTTATCCGTTCTTCTGCCTCAGTTATTCCGCTATTGATCCTATCTAGAGTATTTTTTATTTAATTTATTGTGTTTTTAATCGATGCTTGATTCATCTTTAGTTCTTCTAGGTCCTTGTTAACTGTTTCTTGCATTTTGTCTATTCTATTTCCAAGATTTTGGATCTGGGAAATAGAATCTTGGATCATCTTTACCATCATTATTCTGAATTGTTTTTCAGGTAGACTGCCTATTACTTCTTCATTTGTTAGATCTGGTGGGTTTTTATCTTGCTCCTTCTCCTGCTGTGTGTTTTTCTGTCTTCTCATTTTGCTTATGTTACTGTGTTTGGGGTCTCCTTTTTGCAGGCTGCAGGTTCGTAGTTCCCGTTGTTTTTGGTGTCTGTCCCCAGTGGCTAAGGTTGGTTTAGTGGGTTGTGTAGGCTTCCTGGTGGAGGGGACTAGTGCCTGTGTTCTGGTGGATGAGGCTGGATGTTGTCTTTCTGGTGGGCAGGTCCACGTCTGGTGGTGTGTTTTGGGGTGTCTTCGGACTTTTTATGATTTTAGGCCACCTCTCTGCTAATGGGTGGCGTTGTGTTCCTGTCTTGCTAGTTGTTTGGCATAGGGTGTCCAGCACTGTAGCTTGCTGGTCGTTGAGTGAAGCTGGGTGCTGGTGTTGAGATGGAGATCTCTGGAAGATTTTTGCCGTTTGATATTATGTGGAGCTGGGAGGTCTCTTGTGGACCAGTGTCCTGAAGTTGGCTCTCCCACCTCAGAGGCACAGCACTGACTCCGGGCTCCTCAATTTTGGATGATGTGTTGTCTATTCATGTATTCCACAGATGCAGGGTACATCAGGTTGATTGTGGAGCTTTAATCCGCTGCTTCTGAGGCTGCTGGGAGAGGTTTCCCTTTCTCTTCTTTGTTCTCACAGCTCCTGGGTCTCAGCTTTGGATTTGGCCCCGCCTCTGCGTGTAGGTCGCTGGAGGGCGTCTGTTCTTTGCTCAGACAGGACAGGGTTAAAGGAGCAGCCGCTTCGGGGACTCTTGCTCACTCAGGCCAGGCGGGAGGGAGGGGCACGGAGTGCGGGGCGAGCCTGCAGCGGCAGAGGTCGGCGTGACGTTGCACCAGCCCGAGGCGCGCCGTGCGTTCTCCCAGGGAAGCCGCCCCTGGATCCCGGGACCCCGGCAGTGGCGGGCTGCACAGGCTCCCGGAAGGGCGGTGTGGGCAGTGACCTGCGCTCGCACACAGGCTTCTTGGTGGTGGCAGCAGCAGCCCCAGCGTCCCACGCCCGTCACTGGGCTCCGCGCTTTCAGTCGCGACTCGCGCCCGTCTGTGGAGCCCCTTTAAGCAGCGCTCTTAATCCCCTCTCCTCGCGCACCAGGAAACCAAGAGGGAAGAAAAAGTCTCTTGCCTCTTCGGCAGCTCCAGAGTTTTCCCGGAGTCCCTGCCGGCTAGCTGTGGCACATTAGCCCCCTTCACGCTGAGTTCTCGCTGCCAGCCCCAGTCCTCTCTCTGCGCTCTGACCGAAGCCCGAGCCTCTGCTTCCAGCGCTGCGTGCCCCAGCGGGCGAGCAGACAAGCCTCTCGGCCTGGTGAGTGCCACTCGGCACCGATCCTCTGTGTGGGGATCTCTCCGCTTTGCCCTACCCAGGTATGTGGGGAGTTTCTTGCCTTTTGGGAGGTCTGGGGTCTTCTGCCAGCGTTCAGTAGGTGTTCTGTAGGAGTTGTTCCACGTGTAGCTGTATTTCTGGTGTATCCATGGGGAGGAAGGTGATCTCCGCGTCTTACTCTTCCGCCATCTTACCCGGAAGTCCCCCTTCATTTCTTTTTCATTTATTTCCGATCTGATCTTTATGATTTCTTTCTTTCTGCTAACTTTGGGGGCTTTTTGTTCTTCGTTCTCTAATTGCTTTAGGTTGTTTATTCGAGATGTTTCCTGTTTCTTAAGGTAGGATTGTATTGCTATAAACTTCTCTCTTAGAACTGCTTTTGCTGCAACCCACAGATTTTGGGTCATCGTGTCTCCATTGTCATTTGTTTCTAGGTTCGTAGTTCCCATTGTTTTTGGTGTCTGTCCCCAGTGGCTAAAGTCAGTTCAGTGTGCTTTGTACTTTCCTTGTGGAGGGGACTAGTGCCTGTGTTCTGGTGGATGAGGCTGGATGTTGTCTTTCTGGTGGGCATGTCTACATCTGGTGGTGTGTTTTGGGGTGTCTATGAACTTATTATGATTTTAGGAAGCCTCTCTGCTAATGTGTGGGCTTGTGTTCCTGTCTTGCTAGTTGTTTGGCATAGGGTGTCCAGCACTGTAGCTTGCTGGTCGTTGAGTGAAGCTGGGTGCTGGTGTTGAGTTGGAGATCTCTGGGAGATTTTCGCCATTTGATATTACATAGAGCTGGGAGGTCTCTTCTGGACCAGTGTCCTGAAGTTGGCTCTCCCACCTCAGAGGCCCAGCACTGACTCCTGGCTGCAGCACCAAGAGCCTTTCATCCACATGTCTCCAAATAAAAGGGAGAAAAATTGGAAAGAAATAATTAGTAGGAATAGAAAGAAAGAAAGAAAGAAAGAGGATAAAGAAAATAAAATAAAGTAAGCTAAAATAAAATAAAGTTATTAAAATAAATAAAAATAGTAATTAAGAAAAAAACATTTTTTAAAAAAGTAAAAAAAATACAAAAAAATACACGGCTAGAACCCTAGGACAAATGTTGAAAGCAAAGCTATACAGACAAAATCTCACACAGAAGCATACACATACACACTCACAAAAAGATGAAAAGTGGAAAAAATAATGAATCTTGCTCTCAAAGTCCACCTCCTCAATTTGGGATAATTTGTTGTCTATTCATGTATTCCACAGAGGCAGGGTACATCAAGTTGACTGTGGAGATTTAGTCCTCTGCTCCTGTTGCTGCTGGGAGAGTTTTCCCTTTCTCTTCTTTGTTTGCACAGCTCCCGGGTTTCAGCTTTGGACTTGGCCCCACCTCTGCGTGTAGGCTGCCGGAGGGCGTCTGTTGTTTGCTCAGACAGGACACGGTTAAAGGAGCTGCTGATTCGGGGGCTCTGGCTGACTCAGGACGGGTGGAGAGAGGGGTATGGTGTGCGCGGCGAGCCTGCAGTGGCACAGGCTGGCGTGACGTTGCACCAGACTGAGGTGCGCTGTGCGTTCTCCCAGGGAAGTTGTCCCTGGATCACGGGACCCTGGCAGTGGCGGGCTGCATAGGCTCCCCAGAATGGAGGTGTGTAGAGTGACCTGTGCTCGCATACAGGCTTCCTGGTGGCGGCAGCAGCAGCCTTAGCTTCTCATGCCCGTCTCTGGGGGCTGCGCTGTTAGCTGCAGCTCTCGCCCATCTCTGGAGCCCCTTTAAGCAGCGCTCTTAATCCCCTCTCCTCACGCACCAGGAAACAAAGAGGGAAGAAGAAGTCTCTTGCCTCTTCGGCAGGTCCAGACTTTTTCCCGGACTCCCTCCCGGCTGGGCGTGGTGCACTAACCCCTTCAGGCTGTGTTCACACTACCAGTTCTTTCCCTGTGCTCTGACTGAAGCCAGAGCCTCAGCTCCCAGCCCCGCCTGCCCTGGCGGGTGAGCAGACAAGCCTGTAGGGCTGGTGAGTGCTGGTCGGCACCGATACTCTGTGCGGAAATCTCTCCGCCTTGCCCTCTGCACCCCTGTTGCTGCAATCTCTTCCGCGGCCCCGAAGCTCACCACCCCCCCGCCACCCACAGTCTCTGCCCGCAAAGGGGCTTCTAGTGTGTGGAAACCTTTCCTCTTTCACCGCTCCCTTCCACTGGTGCAAGTCCCATCTCTATTCTTTTCTCTCTGTTTATTCTTTTTTCTTTTGTCTTACCCAGGTATGTGGGGAGTTTCTTTCATTTGGGGAGGTCTGAGTTCTTCTGCCAGCGTTCAGTAGGTGTGCTGTAGGAGTTGTTCCACGTGTAGATGTATTTCTGACATATCTGTGGGGAGGAAGGTGATCTCCGTGTCTTACTCTTCCACCATCTTCCCCCTCTCTCCCCGTGACATATATTTTTGCTATCTCTTTTTTTTCTTGATGAGTGGGATTGTATTCCTGTCTTACTGTTTGTTTGCCCTGAGGCTTGCAACACTGGTTTTGTAGTCTGTTGTGTAGAGCTGCGTCTTAGTGCTTCAATGAGGAACTCTGGGAAACCTCACTCCAATAAATATTACCTAGGGTCTGAGGTTCTCTGTTAGTCCAATGTTTCGGACTCAGAGCTCACAACTTAGGAGCTTCAGGTCAACCCCTAGCTCGTGAACCCAGACCCTGCAAGCCACATGGAGCAGCAAAAAAGAAAAGAAAAGGAGAACAATAACAAAGTAAAAAATAAAATTAGACTAGGAAACTTACAGATACGTTAGAAAGAATATAATAGTAAATATATAGATGAAACAACTATTGGAAGGTAAAGCAGAACCACAATATCAAAAGAAAGGAGGAGAAAAAAAGAAAGCTGGAAAAGGCCTTAGCCCCGCAGGGCTGGAAAAGACCCTGGTGGGTGTAGGGGGTGGGGCTTAGGCGAAAAGGAACAGAAGTTGCCCAGGCGTGCCTCTCACCTCTGGTCTCAGAAGCTAGGGGACCGGCCTGGGAGCTCAGCAGGTTTCCTGGGCTTGAGTGGGTGGGGCAAACGCCCTCCCTTACTTCTCTTCCTCCCGTCCTGGATGGCCCCTCCCATCTGCCTCTCCTGTTCTCTCCCTGACCTCCCTCCTTCGCCCCCGGGACCAACATGGCCTGGAGGAGGCCTCCAAGGGCATAGGACATGGCCTGAGAGCTGGACAGACATTTTCAACTGATTGGGCAGGGGAATTGCTGGGCACACTTCCCCCTGGTCCGAGCACCCAAGGGTCCTTCCAGGCGTGGGAATACCTCCCCCCTCTCAGCCACCCCTCAGCGGTGCCAGTCCTTTCTGGTCTCCACTTCTCCTCCCCCCTCAGTCCCCCCACATCCTACCAGTTCCCTTGGGGGTTCCTCCCACTCCTTGGGTGGCAAGGCCTCCCACCAGTGTCTGGCAGGTGCCTTAGTTGTGGGGAGGTGCAAACTCTGCATCTTCTCACACCACCATCTTGGCTCTACCCCACTTTCTATTTCTATATTCCAGTATTCTCTCTCTGGAAGTACTTCTTTGCCCAAACTGGAGCTATGGACTCAGTCCCTTCATCATTCTTATGGCCTTTACTATTTCAGTGCTGTCTTTTGTCAGTGCTTTTAAGTGTAAACCACTCCCTGTATTATGTCTCAACCTACACCCTCCTGCTTGGTCTATATCATTGGTACCCTGACTCCTGGTTTTTGCTCTTGCCAGTGTCTTCACATTCAGTATGTTTACTTGGATCCTGACTCATAAAGTGGTAAGGTAATACAATTTGCATGCAAAATGCAAAAGCATGTAAAGCACAATTACCTTTATAACTACCTTAACCATAAAGCACAGTATATATGGTTTTGTGAATACAGCTCTTTAGAATAACACACAGGTACCTGAAGGTTTGAGAACCACTCAACTAGACTAAAGCAAAGAACCTCTATATCCAGATGTCTTGTCCTTCAAATCATATACCTGTAAGATGGTCATCAAATTCCCAATGTTGAAATGAGATATTTGAAGAGAATTCAAAAGTGCCTCCATGTGTACAAAAATTTGTTTGTTGTTGTAAGAATTAAATGAGATAATAGAGTCATACTTTATGGCATAGGGGCTTGTGGGTGATTAGATTTTAAGGTAAATTAAAAGTGGTGGTGTGACTATTTTTAATAATGAAATTTCAGTTCAGCCTGTGCCTTCTTTCCTGATCCAGGTCTCTGCATGCTGACTTCTACTGTTCTGCTCTAAGCATGGGGAAAATCTCCATGCCTTCCTGTATGGAATTCCTCTCTGGTATATGATCCTTTACTTAGGAACTTGGTTATTACAACCTTGCCCTTTTTCTCAGGTCCAATCCTTGGACTCCAATCTCCTGCCAGCATTCACTTGCCTGGATCTGACGCACCATGTAGTCTGATACTACTCTTGCTCCTTTCTGTTTGCTTTAAGACCCTATGACCTATACCTCACCATTACTCCAAATGCTTTATTCTGAGCACTGGCCAACAGCATGTTCTATTCCTGGGTATGTCCTCCTGACATTTTAAAATTGCACACCTTGCCTCTACCTAATTTTAGTTAGATATCAGGAGAGATGGCGTGGAGAAATGGAACGGAAAGGGGTTTTGGAGTCAGATGTTCCTAGTTTCCAATTCTGCTTTAATCATTTACTAGCTCTGTAACCTTAAGTGAGCTGCTTCTCATCTCTGGATTTCAGTTCCTTCACTTGTGAAAAAGGAATACCTGCCTTGAGAGTTGTAGAAGTGCTGGTTCATAGTGTTTACTCCCATAGTGTTCAAAATCATTATAATTTACGTGTGTATAATGCTTTTCAGCTCTGTTGGTATCTCCAATCTCCAACTTGACTTTTTAACCTACTCATTTATTCACCATTTATTAAGTATCTATTATGGACTTGGCACTGTACTGGCTGCCAAGAATACAAAAGATGGATAAGATAATGTTCCCTGTCCTTCAGAAGCTCACAGTTAGGAATTCTATTAAAGATACAAAGATGGTATAAAGGAGGAAGTATCAATCAAACTAGTTTTCTCATCTGATTAGTGGGGAGAAAAGTGCCTTATCTCAGAGGATTGTGTGAGGTTCAAATAAGTATTGTATGAACTGCTCTGAACAGTATAGCTCCATAGATTTGATTTCAATATGATTGTAACAGACATTTAATAAGAATCACAACAGTCGAGGAAACGCAACACTCCAAGAAAGGCTGAAAGCTCGTAAGGGAAAAGCTGTGGCGCTGGGGCCCGGACCCAAGAGGAGCTAACCCACCACGACCAGAGGCAGCAGGGAAGCAGCCGGGAAGCCGGGAGTTCAAGGAGCCCAGAGGTGCCCTGTATTCTTGGTGAAACATTTTCCTGGTTTCTGCAACAACGAGAGCTGTTTTCCACACCAGGGTGTCTGGGCTCCTCTGAAAGCATGTCACATCATCATTCACCATCAACTTGGCATAAATAGGATGATAAAATAAAAGAATTGAAATAGTGTGGGGCTGACCCCGGAGGACGATGGCGGAAGAGTAAGACGCGGAGATCACCTTCCTCCCCACAGATACATCAGAAATTCATCTACACGTGGAACAACTCCTACAGAACACCTACTGAACGCTGACAGAAGACCTCAGACCCCCCAAAAGGCAAGAAACTCCCCACATACCTGGGTAGGGCAAAAGAAAAAAAGAATAAACAGAGACAATAGGATAGGGACGGGACCTGCACCAGTGGGAGGGAGCCGTGAAGGAGGGAAGGTTTCTACACACTACAAGCCCCTTCGCGGGTGGAGACTGCAGGTGGCGGAGGGGGAAAGCTTCGGAGTAGCGGAGGAGAGCACAGCAACAGGGGTGCGGAGGGCAAAGCGGAGAGATTCTGGCACAGAGGATCGGTGCCCTCAGGCACACACCAGCCCGAGAGGCTTGTCTGCTCGGTCGCCGGGGCGGGCGGGGCTGGGAGCTGAGGCTCGGATACCGGCTTTCAGTCGGAGCGCAGGGAGAGGACTGGGGCTGGTGGCAGGAAGAGAGCCTGAAGGGGTTAGTGCACCACGGCTAGCCCGGAGGGAGTCCGGGGAGAGGGTCTGGAGCTGCCGAAGAGTCAAGAGACTTTTTTCCCTTTTGTTTCCTGGTGCGCGAGGAGAGGGCATTAAGAGGGCTGCTTGGGGAAGCGCCGGAGACAGGCGCGAGCCGCGGGTAAGGCGCGGACCTCGGAGACCGGCGTGGGACGCTGGGGCTGCTGCCGCCGACGCCGCCGCCGCCGCTGCCACCGCGGGGCCTGTGTGCGAGCGCGGGTCACTGTCCGCCCCGCCTTCCGGGGGGCCTGTGCACCCCGCCACTGCCGGGGTCCCGGGACCCGGGGACGGCTTTTCCAGGAAAGCGCACGGAGCGCCACGGGCTGCTGCAACGTCACGCCGGCCTCTGCCGCCGCAGGCCCGCCCCACACTGCGCGCCCCTCCCTCCCCTCTGCCTGAGTGAGCCAGAGCCCCCGAATCAGCGGCTCCTTTAAACCCGGCCTGTCTGAGCGAAGAACGGACACCCTCCGGCGACCTATGCGCAGAGGCGGGAGCAGGTCCAAGGCTGAGACCCGGGAGCTGTGAGAGCAGAGACAGGGAAATCTCTCTGTGCAGCCTCGGAGGCAGCGGATTAAAGCTCCACGGTCCATTTGATGTGCCCTGCGTCTGTGGAGTGCATGAATGGACAGCGAATCATCCCAAATTGAGGAAGTGGATTTTGAGGACAAGATTTAAGACTTTCCCCCCTTTTCCTCTTTTTACAACGAATTATCCCAAATTAAGGAGGTGGACCTAGAGAGCAAGATTTCAGACTTTTCGCCCTTTTCCTCTTTTTACAACTAATTATCCCAAATTGAGGAGGTGGACTTGGAGAGCAAGATTTTTGATTTTCCCCCCTGCTCTCTTTTTGTGAATGTGTGGATGAAAGGCTCTTGGTGCTGCAGCCAGGAGTCAGTGCTGTGCCTCTGAAGTGGGAGAGCCAACTTCAGAACACGGGTCCACAAGAGACCTCCCAGATCCACACAATATCAAGCAGCGAAAATCTCCCAGAGATCTCCATCTCAACACCAGCACCCAGCTTCAGTCAACGACCAGCAAGCTACAGTGCTGGTCACCCTATGCCAAGCAACTAGCAAGGCAGGAACACAACCCCACCCATTAGCAGAGAGGCTACCTAAAAACACAATAAGGCCATAGGCACCCCAAAACACACCACCAGACGTGGACCTGTCCACCAGAAAGACAAGATCGAGCCTCAACCAACAGAACACAGGCATTAGTCCCCCCCACCAGGAAGCATACACAACCTACTGAAACAACCTTAGCCACTGGGGACAGACACCAAAAACAACGGGAACTACGAATCTGCAGCCTGCAAAAAGGAGACCCCAAACACAGTAACATAAGCAAAATGAGAAGACAGAAAAACACACAGCAGGTGAAGGAGCAAGATAAAAACCTACCAGACCTAACAAATGAAGAGGTAATAGGCAGTCTACCTGAAAAACAATTCAGAATAATGATAGTAAAGCTGATCCAGATTCTATTTCCAAGATCAATTATCTTGGAAATAGAATACACAAAATGCAAGAAACAGTTAACAAGGACCTAGAAGAACTAAAGATGAATCAAGCATCGATTAAAAACACAATAAATTAAATAAAAAATACTCTAGATGGGATCAATAGCAGAATAACTGAGGCAGAAGACAGGATAAGTGAGGTGGAAGATAAAATAGTGGAAATAACTGATGCAGAGCAAAATAAAGAAAAAAGAATGAAAAGAACAGAGGACAGTCTCAGAGACCTCTGGGACAACATTAAATGCACCAACATTCGAATTATAGGGGTTCCAGAAGAAGAAGAGAAAAAGAAAGGGACTGAGAAAATATTTGAAGAGATTATAGTTGAAAACTTCCCTAATATGGGAAAGGAAATAGTTAATCAAGTTCAGGAGGCACAGAGAGTCCCATACAGAATAAATCCAAGGAGAAATACACCAAGACACATATTAATCAAACTGTCAAAAAATAAACACAAAGAAATCATATTAAAAGCAGCAAGGCAAAAACAACAAATAACACACAATGGAATCCCCATCAGCTTAACAGCAGATCTCTCAGCAGAAACTCTACAAGCCAGAAGGGAGTGGCAGGACATAATTAAAGTGATGAAGGAGAGAAACCTGCAACCAAGATTACTCTACCCAGCAAGGATCTCATTCAGATTTGATGGAGAAATTAAAACGTTTACAGTCAGCAAAAGCTGAGAGAGTTCAGCACCACCAAACCAGCTTTACAACAAATGCTAAAGGAACTTCTCTAGGCAAGAAACACAACAGAAGGAATATACCTACAATAACGAACCCAAAGCAATTAAGGAAATGGGAATAGGAACATACATATCAATAATTACCTTAAATGTAAATGGACTAAATGCTCCCACCAAAAGACACAGATTGGCTGAATGGATACAAAAACAAGACCCATACATATGCTGTCTACAAGAGACCCACTTCAGACCTAGAGACACATACAGATTGAAAGTAAGGGGATGGAAAAAGATATTCCATGCAAACGGAAATCAAAAGAAAGATGGAGTACCAATTCTTATATCAGACAAAATAGACTTTAAAATAAAGACTATTAGAAGAGACAAAGAAGGACACTACATAACGATAAAGGGATCGATCCAAGAAGAAGATGTAACAATTGTAAATATTTATGCACCCAACATAGGAGCACCTCAGTACATAAGGCAAATACTAACAGCCATAAAAGGAGAAATCGACAGTAACACAATCATAGTAGGGGACTTTAACACCCCACTTTCACCAATGGACAGATCATCCAAAATGAAAATAAATAAGGAAACACAAGCTTTAAATGATACATTAAACAAGATGGACTTAATTGATATTTATAGGACATTCCATCCAAAAACAACAGAATACACATTTTTCTCAAGTGCTCATGGAACATTCTCCAGGATAGATCATATCTTGGGTCACAAATCAAGCCTTGGTAAATTTAAGAAAATTGAAATTGTATCAAGTATCTTTTCCGACCACAATGCTATGAGACTAGATATCAATTACAGGAAAAGAGCTGTAAAAAATACAAACACATGGAGGCTAAACAATACACTACTTAATAACGAAGTGCTCACTGAAGAAATCAAAGAGGAAATTAAAAAATACCTAGAAACAAATGACAATGGAGACACGACGACCCAAAACCTATGGGATGCAGCAAAAGCAGTTCTAAGAGGGAAGTTTATAGCAATACAATCCCACCTTAAGAAACAGGAAACATCTCGAATAAACAACCTAACCTTGCACCTAAAGCAATTAGAGAAAGAAGAACAAAAACATCCCAAAGTTAGCAGAAGGAAAGAAATCATAAAAATCAGATCAGAAATAAATGAAAAAGAAGTGAAGAAAACGATAGCAAAGATCAATAAAACTAAAAGCTGGTTCTTTGAGAGGATAAACAAAATTGATAAACCATTAGCCAGACTCATCAAGAAAAAAAGGGAGAAGACTCAAATCAATAGAATTAGAACTGAAAAAGGAGAAGTAACAACTGACACTGCAGAAATACAAAAGATCATGAGAGATTACTATCAGCAACTCTATGCCAATAAAATGGACAACCTGGAAGAAATGGACAAATTCTTAGAAATGCACAACCTGCCGAGACTGAACCAGGAAGAAATAGAAAATATGAACAGACCAATCACAAGCACTGAAATTGAAACTGTGATAAAAAATCTTCCAACAAACAAAAGCCCAGGACCAGATGGCTTCACAGGCAAATTCTATCAAGCATTTAGAGAAGAGCTAACACCTATCCTTCTGAAACTCTTCCAAAATATAGCAGAGGGAGGAACGCTCCCAAACTCATTCTACGAGGCCACCATCACCTTGATACCAAAACCAGACAAGGATGTCACAAAGAAAACTACAGGCCAATATCACTGATGAACATAGATGCAAAAATCCTCAACAAAATCCTAGCAAACAGAATCCAACATCACATTAAAAGGATCATACACCATGATCAAGTGGGGTTTATTCCAGGAATGCAAGGATTCTTCAATATACGCAAATCAATCAACGTGATACACCATATTAACAAATTGAAGGAGAAAAACCATATGATCATCTCAATAGATGCAGGGAAAGCTTTCGACAAAATTCAACACCCATTTATGATAAAAACCCTGCAGAAAGTAGGCATAGAGGGAATTTTCCTCAACATAATAAAGGCCATATATGACAAACCCACAGCCAGCATCGTCCTCAATGGTGAAAAACTGAAACCATTTCCACTAAGATCAGGAACAAGACAAGGCTGCCCACTCTCACCACTCTTATTCAACATAGTTTTGGAAGATTTAGCCACAGCAATCAGAGAAGAAAAGGAAATAAAAGGAATCCAAATTGGAAAAGAAGAAGTAAAGCTGTCACTCTTTGCAGATGACATGATACTATACATAGAGAATCCTAAAGATGCTACCGAAAAACTACTAGAGCTAATCAATGAATTTGGTAAAGTAGCAGGATACAAAATTAATGTACAGAAATCTCTGGCATTCCTGTACACTAATGATGAAAAATCTGAAAATGAAATCAAGGAAACACTCCCATTTACCATTGCAACAAAAAGAATAAAATATCTAGGAATAAACCTACCTAAGGAGACAAAAGACCTGTATGCAGAAAATTATAAGACACTGATGAAAGAAATTAAAGATGATACAAATAGATGGAGAGATATACCATGCTCCTGGGTTGGAAGAATCCATATTGTGAAAATGACTCTACTACCCAAAGCAATCTACAGATTCAATGCAATCCCTATCAAACTACCACTGGCATTTTTCACAGAACTAGAACAAAAAATTTCAAAATTTGTTTGGAAAAACAAAAGACCCCGAATAGCCCAAGCAATCTTGAGAACGAAAAACGGAGCTGGAGGAATGAGGCTCCCTGACTTCAGACTATACTACAAAGCTACAGTAATTAAGACAGTGTGGTACTGGCATAAAAACCGAAAGATAGGTCAGTGGATCAGGATAGAAAGCCCAGAGGTAAACCCATTCACATATGGCCAACTTATCTTTGATAAAGGAGGCAGGAATGTACAGTGGAGAAAGGACAGCCTCTTCAATAAGTGGTGCTGGGAAAACTGGACAGGGACATGTAAAAGTTTGAGATTAGATCTTTCCTTAACACCATACACAAAAATAAGCTCAAAATGGATTAAAGACTTAAATGTAAGGCCAGAAACTATCAAACTCTTAGAGGAAAACATAGGTAGAACACTCTATGACATAAATCACAGCAAGATCCTTTTGGACCCACCTCCTAGAGAAATGGAAATAAAAACAAAGATAAACAAATGGGACCTAATGAAACTTCAAAGCTTTTGCAGAGCAAAGGAAACCATAAACAAGACCAAAAGACAACCGTCAGAATGGCAGAAAATATTTGCAAATTAAGCAACTGACAAAGGATCAATCTCCAACATTTATAAACAGCTCATGCAGCTCAATAGCAAAAAAACAAACAACCCAATCCAAAAATGGGCAGAAGACTTAAATAGGCGTTTCTCCAAAGAAGATATACAGACTGCCAACAAACACATGAAAGAATGCTCAACATCATTAATCATTAGAGAAATGCAAATCCAAACTACAATGAGATATCATCTCACACCAGTCAGAATGGCCAGCATCAAGAAATCTAGAAACAATAAATGCTGGAGAGGGTGTGGAGAAAAGGGAACACTCTTGCACTGCTGGTGGGAATGTGAATTGGTACAGGCACTATGGAGAACAGTATGGAGGTTCCTTAAAAAACTAAAAATAGAACTACCATATAACCCAGCAATCCCACTACTAGGCATATACCCTGAGAAAACCATAATTCAAAAAGAGACATGTACCAAAATGTTCATTGCAGCTCTATTCACAATAGCCCGGAGCTGGAAACAACCTAAGTGTCCATCATTGGATGAATGGATAAAGAAGATGTGGCACATATATACAATGGAATATTACTCAGCCATAAAAAGAAACGAAACTGAGCTATTTGTAATGAGGTGGATAGACCTAGAGTCTGTCATACAGAGTGAAGTAAGTCAGAAAGAGAAAGACAAATACCGTATGCTAACACATATGTACGGAATTAAAAAAAAAATGTCATGAGGAACCCAGGGGTAAAACGGGAATAAAGACACAGACCTACTTGAGAATGGACTTGAGGATATGTGGAGGGGGAATGGTAAGCTGTGACAAAGCAAAAGAGAGGCATGGACATATGTACACTACCAAACGTAAGGTAGATAGATAGTGGGAAGCAGCCGCAGAGCACAGGGAGATCAGCTCGATGCTTTGTGACCGCCTGGAGGGGTGGGATGGGGTGGGTGGGAGGGAGGGAGATGCATGAGGGAAGGGATGTGGGAACAGATGTATATGTATGACTGATTCACTTTGTTATAAAGCAGAAACTAATAAAAAAATTAACAAAAAAAAATAAAAAATAAAAAAGAATCACAACAGTCACATTTCTATAGTGAGGAGGTATCATACAACTCTTATGCAGTTGGAAGAGAGTTTTTTTTCACAGACCACAAGGCTGTCATTTGGCCTGTTTGGTAGAGTGCATATAAACAAGGGCAGCAAGATTGCCTAGATAATAGTATTCCACAAGAATGAGCAAGAAAATTTGTCCCTTGGTGACTGATTCTGTTATAAATCAGAAGATGAAGAACAAGTTGGTCAAACTATCATCATATATACACTACCATGTGTAAACTAGATAGCTAGTGGGAACTTGCTGTATAGCACAGGGAGCTCATCTTGGTGCTCTGTGATGACCTAGATGGGTGGCATGGGTGGTGGGAGGGAGGGCCAAGAGGGAGGAAATATATGTATACATATAGCTGATTCACTTTGTTGTACAGCAGAAACTAACACAACTTTGTAAAGCAATTATACTCCAATAAAAAATAATATCATCAGGGAGGCCTTCCCTGACTACCCCATACAAAATGACATACACATACAGTTCATTCTCTCTTTTACTTCCCTTTACATTTCTTTCGTTGCCTTTTTCAACCCATACCATATTTACTAGCTCAGTTATTTATTATCTGTCTCCCTACACCACACTATTATATCCATGAGAGAAGGAACTCTGTAGGGTTTTTGTTATAGTGAATCTCAAGTATGAACTCAACAAATAATTGTGGAAGGAGTGAATCAGGTGTAACATTGGTAAGAACTAGCAAAAGGCATTGAAGAGGAATTTACTAGGGGTAATTTGAGAAGTGAGTAAAACTGTTCTCTATGTACTTGGACTTTCAAGTGAGTGGTCCTTGGTCTGAGACATAGCCATTTGTAATCATGCCTTTAATATATCACCTTCTCAATGATGTGTGACTTCACCTAACTAAATTATCTCTTAAGCATTATCATCTCCCTATCTAAGCCATTTGGATCTCAGAAGATGCTTTGTTAAATGTTTTGTTTGAAATCCAGATATGCCATATCTAGACAAAACCTTGGGACCAAGGTCTTGCTTCTGCTGACCCCCACCCTAAATCATATCAAACATACCCAAATGTAAGCACATTTTCTAATTACATAGTAAATTTTTGCTATAAATAAAATATTTTTGTAATTTTGCTTTTTAAATTATTTGGCTGGGAATATCTGATTAAATATATACTTGGTTATGTCATCACATAATATTTGGAAAACTTTTATACTAAAAGATTGT
Organism: Mesoplodon bidens; assembly: GCF_964165515.1. NCBI lineage: Eukaryota > Metazoa > Chordata > Mammalia > Artiodactyla > Ziphiidae > Mesoplodon > Mesoplodon bidens. The sequence goes on along the minus strand of NC_138163.1, from coordinate 92,287,648 downwards.
TGTTTTTCTGAAATTCAAATTTAAATGGGTATCTCATATTCTACCCAGCAACCTTAGGTGTAGTCAACAAATGTAGGTTGTACTTTCTCCCTTAGAGTCCTTTAGAAATCTCTACCACATTTACAATTTCAGGAGACTCTTTTAAGTTATAGGAGGTTTGATTACTTTTATAAATGTGTTGTTTTTCAAGAGAGGTAGTCCAAAATAGCAGTGTAGAAAGATTCTGAACTTACCTCCTCCAACAGAAATACTGAATCTACAGCTGTATGTAGAATAACAGCCTTTTGATAGCTGAAAACTAGTTGATCAGCTCTTTCACATTTTGAAAACAAGAAAAAAGTCACATCAAAGCAGATAAGAGAGGCTAAGACAAGGTATTGCCATAAAACTTACCTGTGGCATGGTTACCCACAATCAGGAGGGAACTCAAAAATTTGGAGCATCACTCTCAGTGAGGAGGGAAGGGGTTGTACCCCACATTAAGCACCCCAACTTTTAAGACCTGTACCTGGAAGACAAGCCCCAGAAATATCTGGCTATTGAAACCAATGGGACCCATGTCCATGAGATGCAAAGGGCTGTAGTGAGCTGAGAAAACGTCTCTTAAAGAGCTCATGCACGGACTCACTTGCTTCAGGGCTAAGTGCAGAAGTAGTTGTTTAAAAAGTACCCAGACTTTGTGTGAGAGAGATTCATTAGCTAATTTTAAAGCATCAGCCTGAAGGGGCTGGGAACTGTTGGGATACTCTCTGGGGATGGATGTACTGGTAGGTGCCATTTGCATACTCTTCATGTGCCTTGCTGAAGTTGGTGGGTACCATCTTTTTTTAAATTTTAGAACATTTTTTCCTCTGTGTGGTGACATCTTCACACTCCCTCTGCCATGCTCTATAGACCAATAGTATAAACTCGAAGGGAGTTTTATACACATCTGCTGTCCTGGGTTATATATCGTGTCCCAGTTTTTGCAGCTGCAGCCCAGGAGTAGCTCCATGATCACCTATTTCTAGAAGTCAAGGGGTCTTGTGGCCTTGGATTCCATGGGAAAGTAACAATTGGAGAGACAGTTCTTGGCAGTTTGCCACCTCCAAGGCACAGCACAGATGACAGACTAAAACGCACCCCCAGTCTTTCTGTGAAAGAGGCCTGTTTATTGTCCTGGAGCTTTGGTCTAAGAGGCAGTCTTCAGGTTTGGCATGCATCTAGACAGCTACTGAGGTGCTCTCAGGGAATGTAGGCCAGAGGATGCCATCTCTGTGCTCTCCCTCAGACTCACTACATCTCACCATTATCTCCCAGAAAAAAAGCTTGTACACTCATCTGGAGCCCTGGATTTTGTGACTGTCACCCAGGAGACACCTTCAGATCTCCTGTTCTGGTGACCAGAAGGACATACACTTGCAATTCCATTGGACTGCATATATTTGCATACTTTAAAAGCTGCTGCCTGAGGATCTGGCTTCCAATCACCTTGATTCTAAATGCTGACTGACTCCCCTCTTTTGGGACACTGACAGGTCTTAGCACACCCTCAACAACTGGAAGCTAATAAAAATAAAATAGGCTCTTGGATAATAACAAAGATTCAAGAGACAGCTAAGAACTATTGCAAGGTTGAACAATAAGGTTTATGCCCTACATAAGGCCACTCCTTCAAGAGTAGGAGAGGTGGGTGTTTCATCCAATACAGAGAAACAAACACAGAGTTAAGCAAAATGAGGAAACAGAGGAATATACTCCAAATTTTTAAAAAGCCTATATTTTATTTTATTTTATTATTTTTTTTAGATTCCATATATGTGTATTAGCATATGCTATTTGTTTTTCTCTTTCTGACTTACTTCACTCTGTATGACAGACTCTAGGTCCATCCACCTCACCACAAATAACTCAATTTCGTTTCTTTTTATGGTTGAGTTATATTCCATTGTATATATGTGCCACATCTTCTTTACCCATTCACCTTTTGATGGACACTTAGGTTGCTTCCATGTCCGGGCTATTGTAAAAAAAAAAATGGTTCTGAAGAACCTAGGGGTAGGAAAGGAATAAAGACACAGATGTAGAGAATGGACTGAGGACACTGGAAGGGGGAAGGGTAAGCTGGGATGAAGTGAGGGTGTCATGGACATATATACACTACCAAATGTAAAATAGATAGCTAGTGGGAAGAAGCTGCATAGCACAGGTAGATCAGCTCAATGCTTTCTGACCACCTGGATGGGTGGGATAGGGAGGATGGGAGGGAGACACAAGAGGGAGGAAATATAGGGATATATGTATATGTATAGCTGATTCACTTTGTTATAAAGCAGAAACTAACACACCATTGTAAAGCAATTATATTCCAATTATAAAAAGCCAATATTTTATATGTTATAATAACTATAAATGGAGTATAACCTTTAAAAATTGTGACTCACTATACTGTACATCTGTAACTTACATAATATTGTACATCAACTATACTTTTTTTTTTTTTTTTTTTTTTTTTTTTTTTTTTTTTTTTTGCTGTACGCGGGCCTCTCACTGCTGTGGCCTCTCCCGTTGCGGAGCACAGGCTCCGGACACACAGGCTCCGTGGCCATGGCTCGCGGGCCCAGCCGCTCCGCGGCATGTGGGATCTTCCGGGATAGGGGCACGAACCCGTGTCCCCTGCATCGGCAGGCGGACTCTCAACCACTGCGCCACCAGGGAAGCCCATCATCAACTATACTTTAATAAAATATATAAAACTTCAGAAAAAAATAATTAAAGGAGATAAGTACTTTACCTTATAAAGAGTTCAAAGTAATGGGCATGGAGGGAGGAGTCAAGATGGTGGAGTAGGAGGGCGTGGAGTATGCATCTCTTCACAACTAGGGCACCTACCAGGCGCTGGTGGGGGACCTTGGACACCTAAGGGGACGGAAGGAACCCCAGAAAAAACAGGGAATATTAATCTGAATGAGGTCTCCCAGAGGTCCTCATCTTGACACCAAGACCCAGCTCAAACCAACTGCCTGCAAACTCCAGTGCTGGAAGCCTCAGGCCAAACAACCAGTAAGACATGAACACAGTCTTACCCATGAAAAACAATAACAACAAAAAATATGTTACAGACGAAAGAGTCAGGTAAAAACCTACAAGAGCAAATAAATGAAGAGGAAATAGGTAACCTACCTGAAAAAGAATTCAGAGTAATGATAGTAAAGATGATTCAAAATCTCAAAAAATAGAATGGAGGAACAGATCAAGAAAATACAAGAAATGTTTAACAAAGACCTAGAGAACTAAAGAACAAATAAACAGAGATGAACAACACAATAACTGAAATGAAAAATATACCAGAAGAAATCAATAGCAGAATAACTGAGGCAGAAGAATGAATAAGTGAGCAGGAAGATAGAATGGTGGAAATAACTGCCAAGGAACAGAATAAAGAAAAAAAGAATGAAAACAATTGAAGACAGTTTCAGAGACCTCTGGGACAACACTAATTGTACCAACATTTCATTATAGGGGTCCCAGAAGAAGAAGAGAAAAAGAGAGAGTCTGAGAAAATATTTGAAGAGATTATAGTCAAAAACTTCCCTAAAATGAGAAAAGAAATAGCCACCCAAGTCCAGGAAGCACAGAGAGTCCCATACAGGCTAAACCCTAGGAGAAACACACCAAGACACATGTTAATCAAACTAACAAAAAAAAATCAAAGAAAAAATATTAAAACCAGCAAGGGAAAAACAACAAATAAGAGACAAGGGAATCCCCATAAGGTTATCATCTGATTTTTCAGCAGAAACTCTGCAGGCCAGAAGGGAGTCGCAGCATATATTTAAAGTGATGAAAGGTAAAAACCTACAACCAAAATTATTCTACCCAGCAAGGATCTCATTCAGATTCGAGAGAGAAATCAAAAACCTTACAGACAAGCAAAAGCTAAGAGAATTCAACACCACCAAACCAGCTTTACAACAAGTGCTAAAGGAACTTCTCTAGGTAGGAAACATGAGAGAAGAAAAAGACCAAGAAAAACAAACACAAAACAATTAAGAAAGTGGTAATAGGAACATATATATCAATAATTACCTTAAAGGTAAAGGGATTGAATGTTCTAACCAAAAGACACAGAGTGGCTGAATGGATGCAAAAACAAGACCTGTATATATGCTGTCTACAAGAGACCCACTTCAGATCTAGGAACACATACAGATTGAAAGTGAGGGAATGGAAAAGGTATTCCATGCAAATGGAAATAAAAAGAAGGCTGGAGTAGCAATCCTCATATCGGACAAAATAGGCTTTAAAACAAAGACTGTTACAAGAGACAAAGAAAAACACTTCCTACTGGTCAATGGATCAATCCAAGAAGATATACCAATTGTAAATATATATAGGAGGACCCCAGTATATAAGGCAAATACTAACAGCCATAAAAGGAGAAATCCACAGTAACACAATAATAGTGAGTGACGTTAACACCCCACTTTTATCAATGGACAGATTAACCAGACTGAAAATCAATAGGAAAACACAGGCCTTAATCACATACTAGAACAGGTGGACTTAATTGATATTTATAGAGCATTCCATCCAAAATCAGAAGAATACACATTCTTCTCAAGTATACAGGGAACATTCTCCAGGATGTATCACAAGCTGGGCTGCAATGTGAGCCTCAGTAAATTTAAGAAAATTGAAGTCATACCAAGCATCTTTTCCAACCAGAATGCTATGAGATTAGAAAACAACTACAAGAAAAAAACTGTAAAAAGCACAAACATATGTAGGCTAAACAGTACGCTATTAATCAACCAATGGATCACTGAAGAAATTAGGGAGTAAATCAAAAAGTACCCAGAGACAAATGAAAATGAAAGCACAATGATCTAAAACCTATGGGATGCAACAAACGCAGGTTTAAGAAGGAAGTTTATAGCAATACAATCTTACCTCAAGAAACAAGAAAAATCTCAAATAAACAACCTAACCCTAAACTTAACGTAACTAGAGAAAGAAGAACAAACAAAACCCAAAATTAGTAGAAGGAAAAAAATAATAAAAATCAGTGCAGAAATAAATGAAATAGAGAGCTTAGCTCAAGTTGACATAGTAGGACATGCATTCAAGCCTTCTTATAAGAATATCAGAATCACAACTAACTGCTGAACAACCATCAACCAGAAAAATGCTGGAACCTACCAAAAAAGATACCCTACATCCAACGACAAAGGAGAAGCCACAGCAAGATGCTTGGAGGGGTGAACTCATGATAAAATCAAACCCCATACTCGTCAGGTGGCCGACCCCAAAACTGAAAAACAATTATAACACAGAAGTTCTCCCACTGGAGTGAAAGTTCTGAGCCCCACCTCAGGCTTCCCAGCCTGGGGGTCTGGCAAGGGAAGGAGTAGTCCCCAGAGAATCTGGCTTTGAAGGCCAGCTGGATTTGATTGCAGGACTTACACAGGACTAGGGAAAACAGAAACTCCACACTGAGAGGGTGCTAACAAAGTCCTGTGTGCACCAGGACCCAGGGGGAAAAAAAGCAGTGACTTTATAAGAGACTGGGCCAGACCTACCTGCTAGTATTGGAGTGTCTCCTACAGAGATGGAGGGCAGCTGTGGCTCAATGCTAGGACAAAGACACAGGCAGCAGCAGTTCTGGGAAGTACTCATTGGTGAGGGCCCTCCTGGAAGTGGCCATCAGCCACACCAAACAGCTTGTAGGCCCCAGTGCTGGGTCACCTCAGACCAAACAATCAACAGGGAGGGAACACAGCCCCACCTATCAGCACACAAGTGGATTAAAGTTTTACTGAGTATGGCTCTGCCCAAGAAAGGGACTAGACCCAGCTCTACCCACTACCAACCTCTCCCATCAAGAAGCCTGACAAAGCTCTTAGATAGCTTCATGCACCAGAGGGCAGCCAGCAGGAGCAAGAGGAAGTACAATCCTGCAGCCTGAGGAACAAAAACTGCAATCAAAGAAGGTTAGAAAAAATGAAATGGCAGAGGTTTATGTCCTAGTTGAAGGAGCAAGATAAAAACCCCAGGAAAACAACTAAGAGAAGAGGAGATAGGCAACCTTCCAGAAAAAGAATTCAGAATAATGATAATAAAGATGATCCAGGATCTTGGATAAAGAATGGAGGCAAGAATAAAGAAGATGCAAGAAATGTTTAACAAAGACCAACAAGAACTAAAGAACAAACAAATCGAGATGAACAACACAATAACTGAAATGACAAATACACTAGAAGGAATCAATAGCAGAATAACTGAGGCAGAAGAACAGATAAGTGACCTGGAAGACAGAATGGTAGAAATCACTGCTGTGAAACAGAATAAAGAAAAAAGAATGAAAAGAAATGAAGACAGTCTAAGAGACTTCTGGAACAACATTAAACATACAAACTTTCGCATTATAAGGGTCCCAGAAGAATGTGAATTGGTACAGCCACTATGAAGAACAGTATGGAGGTTCCTTAAAAAACTAAAAACAGAACTACCATATGACCCAGCAATCCCACTACTAGGCATATACCCTGAGAAAACCATAATTCAAAAAGAGACATGTACCAAAATGTTCATTGCAGCTCTATTCACAATAGCCCGGAGCTGGAAACAACCTAAGTGTCCATCATCAGATGAATGGATAAAGAAGATGTGGCACATATATACAATGGAATATTACTCAGCCATAAAAAGAAACGAAACTGAGCTATTTGTAATGAGGTGGATAGACCTAGAGTCTGTCATACAGAGTGAAGTAAGTCAGAAAGAGAAAGACAAATACCGTATGCTAACACATATATATGGAATTTAAAAAAAAATGTCATGAAGAACCTAGGGGTAAAACGGGAATAAAGACACAGACCTACTTGAGAATGGACTTGAGGATATGGGGAGGGGGAAGGGTAAGCTGTGACAAAGCAAAAGAGAGGCATGGACATATATACACTACCAAACGTAAGGTAGATAGATAGTGGGAAGCAGCCGCAGAGCACAGGGAGATCAGCTCGGTGCTTTGTGACCGCCTGGAGGGGTGGGATGAGGAGGGTGGGAGGGAGGGAGATGCATGAGGGAAGGGATGTGGGAACAGATGTATATGTATGACTGATTCACTCTGTTATAAAGCAGAAACTAATAAAAAAATAAAAGAAAAGAAAAGAAAAGGAAAAAAAAGAAAAGAAAAGAAAAAGAAAAGGTGACATGCTTAATTAAAATGAACAAAAGAACTTTTTTGGCCGTGCCTCGTGGCTTGTGGGATTTTAGTTCCCCGACCAGGGATTGAACCTGGTGCACCAGCAGTGAGAGCGCTGAGTCCTAACCATTGGACTGCCAGGGAATTCCCCCCAAAACAACTCTTCTTAAGAAAAGAGCAGTGAAAACTTTGTCATAGTTCAGCAGCAGCCACCAGTCCTTGAATGGACATTTGTAAGGCTGCTTCAAGACTTCTTTCAAGAATCTTCTAAAATCTGACCGTTTATAATGTATACTATATCTAAGTACTTATTAATATTTTACTGTTAAATAATTCTTCAGTCACTTCATATGAAAGTCTATCTCTCTAGGAAGATAGTATATCTTAGAACAAGATTAGTAATGTCACCTTTGTACACCTCAAAATGTTAACTATGGGGCTTCCCTGGTGGCGCAGTGGTTGAGAGTCCGCCTGCCAATGCAGGGGACGTGGGTTCATGCCCTGGTCTGGGAAGATTCCACATGCCACGGAGCGGCTGGGCCCGTGAGCCATGGCCCCTGAGCCTGCGCGTCCGGAGCCTGTGCTTCGCAACGGGAGAGGCCACAACAGTGAGAGGCCCGCGTACCGCAAAAAAAAAAAAAAAAAAAGGGTCCCAGAAGGAGAAGAGAGAGGGAAAGGACCTGGGAAAATATTTGAGGAGATAATAGCTGAAAAATCCCCTAACATGGGAAAGTAATCCAAGTCCAGAAAGTACAGTGAGTCCCAGGCAGGATAAAAACAACGAGAAAAATGCCAAGACACACAGTAATCAAATTGACAAAAATTAAAGACAAAGAAAAAATATTAAAAGCTACAATGGAAAAATGACAAATAGCATACAAGGGAACACCCATAAGGTTATCAGCTGATTTCTCAGCAAAAATTCTGTAGGCCAGAAGCGAGTGGCATGATATATTTAAAGTGATGAAAGGAAAGATCTTACAACCAAGAATACTCTATCAGCAAGGCTCTCATTCAGATATGATGGAAAAATCAAAAGCTTTACAGAAAAGCAAAAGTTAAGAGAATTCAGCACCACCACACCAGTTTTGCAACAGAAGCTAAAGGAACTCCTCTAGGCGAGAAAGAGACCAGCAACTTAAAACAACTTTGTACATTTGTTGACTGCTATATCAAAACCTCATGCGAACAGCAAACCCAAAAACTACAACAAATACACACACAAAAAAGAAAAAGCACCCCAAACACAACACTAAAGATGGTCATCAAACCACAAGAGAAGAGAATAAATGAGGAAAGGAAGAAAAAAGACCTACAAAAGCAACCCAAAACAATTAAGAAAATGACAATAGGAACATACATAATGATAATTACCTTAAGTGTAAACGGATTAAATGCTCAAACCAAAAGACGTAGACAGGCTGAGGGGGTACAAAAGCAAGACCCATATATATGCTGTCTACAAGAGACCCACTTCAGACCTAGGGATACATACAGATTGAAAGTGCGGGAATGGACGAATGTATTCCATGCTAATGGAAATCAAAACAAAGTGGGAGTAGCAATACTCATATCAGACAAAATAGACTTTAAAATAAAGAATGTTACAAGAGACAAGGAAGGACACTACATAATGATCAAGGGATCAATCCAAGAAGAAGATATAACAATTGTAAATATATATGCACCCAACTTATATGCACCTCAATATTACATATATTAACAGCCATAAAGGGAGAAATCACCAGTAACACGATAATATTGGGCGACTTTCACACCCCACTTTCATCAATGCCCAGATCAAGCAGATGGAAAATAATTAAGGAAACACAGGCTTTAAATGACACATTAGACCAGATGGACTTAATTGATATTTATAGAGCATTCCATCCAAAAGCAGCAGAATATACATTCTGCTCAAGTGCACATGGAATATTCTCCAGGATGCTGGGCCACAAAGCAAGCCACAGTAAATTTAACAAAATTGAAATATATGAAGCATCTTTTCTGAACACAATGCTATGAGATTAAAAATAAACTACAAAAAAAGAAAAAAAAACTTTGAAAAACATAAAAAAGTGGAGGCTTAACAGTATGCTACTAAACAACAAATGGACCACTGAAGAAATCAAAGAGGATTTAAAATGTGTAAAGACAAAAGACAATAAAAACACGAAAACCCAAAACCTGTGGGATGCACAAAAGAAGTTCTAAGAGGGAAGTTTATAGCAATACAGTCTTAACTCAGGAAACAAGAAAAATCTCAAATAAACAACCAAAACTTAACACCTAAAGCAACAAGAGACAGAGGAACAAACAAAACCTAGTTACTAGAAGGAAATAAATCATAAAATCCGAGCAAAAATAAATGAAAAAGGGACTAAGAAAATATTAGAAAAGATCAATGAACCTAAAAGCTGGTTCTTTGAAAAGATAAACAAAATTGATAACCCTTTAGCCAAACTCATCAAGAAAAAAGGAGGAGGACTCAAATTGATAAAATTAGAAATTAAAAAGGAGAAGTTACTACTGACACCACGGAAATACAAAGGATCATAAGAGACTACTACAAGAAGCTATATGACAGTAAAATGGACAACCTGGAAGAAATGGAAAAAATTCTTAGAAAGGTGAATGCTTCCAAGACTGAACAAGGAATAGAAAATATGAAAAGACCAAGCACAAGCACTGATATTGAAACTGTGATTTAAAAACTCCCAACACACAAAAGTCAAGGAACTGATGGTTTCACAGGTGAATTCTATGAAACATTTAGAGAAGAGCTAACACCTATCCTTCTCAAACTCTTCCAAAATATAGCAGAGGGAGGAACACTCCCAAACTCATTCTACGAGACCACCATCACCTTGATACCAACCAGACAATGATACCTCAATAAAAGAAAATTACAGGCAGATATCACTGATGAACATAGACACAAAGATCCTCAACAAGATACTAACAATCCAACTCCAATAATACATTAAAAGGATCACACACGATGACCAAGTGGGATTTATCCCAGGGATGAAAGGATTTTTCAATATCCCAAAGTCAATCAGTGTGATACACCACATCAACAAATTGAAGAATAAAACCACATGATCATCTATCTCAATAGATGCAGATAAGGATTTTGAAAAAAATTCAGCACTGATTTATGATAAAAACTCTCCAGAAAGTGGGCATACAAGGAATCTACCTCAATGTAATAAAGGCCATAAATGATAAACCTACAGCTAACATCATACTTAAAGATAAAAAGCTGAAAGCATTTCCTCTACAATGAGGAAAAAGATAAGGGTGTCCACTCTTGCCACTTTTATTCAATATAGTTTTGGGAGTCTTTGATATGGCAATCAGAGAAGAAAAAAAAAAATAAAATAAATAAATAAATAAATAAATAAATAAATAAATAAATAAATAAAAGGAATCCAAATTGGAAAAGAAGCAAAACTGTCATTGCAGATGACATGTTACTATACACAGAGAATCCTAAAGATGCTACCAGACAACTACTAGAGTTCATCAATGAATTTGTTAAAGTTGTAGGATACAAAATTAATGCACAGAAATCTCTGGCATTCCTATACACGAATGACAAAAAATCTGAAAGAGAAAATAAGGAAACACTCCCATTTATCACTGTGACAAAAAGAATAAAATACCTAGGAATAAAACTACCTAAGGAGGTAAAATATCTATATTCTGAAAGCTATAAGATGCTGATGAAAGAAGTCAAAGACGACACAAACAGATGGAAAGTTATACCATGTTCTTGGATTAGAAGAATCAATATTGTCAAAATGATTATACACCCCAAGGCAGTCTATAGATACAGTGCAATCCCTATCAAATTATCAAAGGCATCTTTGGAGAACTAGAACAAAAAATCATGAAGTTTGTATGGAGACACGTAAGACCCCAAATAGTCAAAGCAATCTTGAGAAAGAAACACAGAGCTGGAGGAATCAGGCTACCTGATGTAAGGTTATACTACAAAGCTATAGTCATCGAAACAGTATGGTACTGGCACAAAAATAGAAATATAGATTAATGGAATAGGAGAGAAACCCCAGAAATAAACCCACACGCTTATGGTCAGTTAAGCTATGACAAAGGGGACTTCCCTGATGGCACAGTGGTTAACAATCTGCCTGCCAATGCAGGGGACATGGGTTCAAGCCCTGGTCCAGGAAGATCCCAAATGCCACGGAGGATCTAAGTCCGTGCACTGCAACTACTGGGCCTGTGTTCTAGATCCCACGAGCCACAACTACTGACACCTGTGCACCTAGAGCCCGTGCTCTGCAACAAAGAGAAGCCACCTTGATGAGAAGCCCACACACTGCAATGAAGAGTATCCCCCACTCACTGCAACTAGAGAAAGCCTGCATGCAGCAACAAAGACCCAATGCAGCCAAAACCAGACAAATAAATAAATAAATAAATAAACTTGTTTTTAAAAAGCTATGACAAAGGAGGCAAGACTATGCATTGTAGAAAAGACAGTCTACTCAATAAATGGTGCTGGGAAGACTGGATAGCTACATGTAAAAAAAAATGAAATTAGAACATTCTTTAACATCATACACAAAAATAAACTCAAAATGGATTAAAGACATAAGTGTGAGACCAGACATTATAAAATGCTTAGAGGAAAATATAGGCAGAACACTCTAACATAAATTGCAGCAATATCTTTTCTGATCTGTCTCACAGGATAATGGAAATGAAATCAAAAGTAAACAAATCAGACCTAATCAAACTCAAAAGTTTTTGCACAGCAAAGGAAACAATAAACAAAAGGAAAAGACAACCCACAGATTGGGAGAAAATATTTGCAAATGATGTGAGCCAGAGGGATTAGTACCCAAAACTTATAAACAGCTCATGCAGCTGAATGTCATCAAAACAAAAAACCCAATCAAAAAATGGGCAAAAGAACTAGATAGACATTTCTCCAAAGAAGACCCACAGATGGCCAGGAGGCACATGAAAATATGTTCAACATCACTAATTATTAGAGAATTGCAAATATCACATCACACTAGTTAAAATATGTATCATCAAAAAAATCCACAAACAATAAATGCTGGAGCGGGTGTGGAGAGAAGGAACTCTTACACTGTTTGTAAATTTACACAGCCACTGTGAAGAACAGTATGGAGGTTCCATAAGAAACTAAATATAGAGCTAACATATGATCATTCAACCACACTCCTGGGCATATATCTGGAGAAAAACATGGTTTGAAAGGATGCATGCACCCCAATGTTCATTGCAGCACTGTTTACAATAGCCAAGACATGGAAGCAACATAAATGTCCATCAACAGAGAAATGGATAAAGAAGATGTGGTACATATATACAATGGAATATTACTCAGCTGTTAAATAGAATTAAATAATGCCATTTTCAGTAACATGGATGGACCTAGAGATTTTCATACTGAGTGACATCAGACAGAGAAGGGGAAATATCATACGATATCACTTACGTGAGGAATCTAAAAAGAAATGATACAAATGAACTTATTTATATTAAAAGAACAGACTCACTGACTTAGAGAACAAACTTATGGTTACCACGGGGGAAGGGTGGGAGGAAAAGATAGTTAGGGAGTTTGGGATTGGCATGTACACACTGCTATATTTAAAATGGGTAGCCAACAAGGACCTACTGTACAGCACAGGGAACTCTGTTCAATATTATGTAAGAACCTAAATGGGAAAAGAATTTGAAAAAGAGTAGATACATGTATATGTATAATTTAATCACTTTGTTGTACACCTGAAACCATCACAACATTGTTAATCAACTGTACTCCAATATAAAATAAAAAGTTTTTAAAAAAGAAATCAATGAAATAGACGAAGAAAACAATTGTAAAGATTTATGAAACTAAAAGCTTGTTATTTAAAAAGATAAACAAAATTGATAAATCTTTAGCCAGACTCATCAAGAAAAAAAAGGGAGAAGACCCAAATCAATAAAATGAGAAATGAAAAAGGAGTAGTTACAATGGAAACCACTGAAACACAAAGGACCATGAGAGACTACTACCAGCATCTATATGACAATAAAATTGACAACCTAGAAGAAATGGGCAAATTCTTAGAAAAGTACAATCTCCAAACACTGAACTAGGAAGAAATAGAAAATATGAACAGAACAATCACAAGTAGTGAAAGCAAAACTGTGATTAAAAACTCCCAACAAACAAAAGTGGAGGAGAAGATGGCTTCACAGACGATTTCTATTGAATATTTAGAGAAGAGGTAATATTCATCAGTCTGAAACTATTTCAAAAATTGCTTAGGAAGGAACACTCCCAAACTTATCCAATGAGGACACCATCACTTTAATACAAAAACCAGACAAAGATACCACACATAAAAGATTACAGGTCAATATCACTGATGAACACAGATGCAAAAATCCTCAACAAGATACTAGCAAACCAAATCCAACAGTACATTAAAAGGATCATACACCATGATCAAGTGGGATTTATCCCAGGGATGCAAGGATTTTACAATATCCCAAAATCAATCAGTGTGATACACCACATAAAAAAAATTAAAGAACGAAAATCATATGATCATCTCAATAGATGCAGATAAAGCTTTTGAAAAAATTCAGCACACATTTATGATAAAAAATCTCCAGAGAGTGAGCAGAGGGAGCTTACCTCAACATAATAAAGGCCATAAATGATAAACCTACAGCTAACATCATACTCAATGGTGAAAGGCTGAAAGTATTTCCTCTAAGATGAGGAACAACATAAGGGTGTCCACTGTCGCCACTTTTATTCAACATAGTTAGGAATTCTTAGCCACTGCAATCAGAGAAGAAAAAGAAATAAAAGGAATCCAAATTGGAAAAGAAGTAGAAATTCAAATCAAAACTACAATGAGATATCATCTCACACTGGTCAGAATGGCCATCATCAAAAAATCTAGAAACAATAAATGCTGGAGAGGGTGTGGAGAAAAGGGAACCCTCTTGCACTGTTGGTGGGAATGGAAATTGATACAGCCACTATGGAGAACAGTATGGAGGTTCCTTAAAAACCTAAAAATAGAACTACCATACGACTGAGCAATCCCACTACTGGGCATATACCCTGAGAAAACCATAATTCAAAAAAGGTCATGTACCAAAATGTTCACTGAAGCTCTATTTACAATAGCCAGGACATGGAAGCAACCTAAGTGTCCATCAACAGACGAATGGAAAAAGAATATGTGGCACATATATACAATGGAATATTACTCAGCCATAAAAAGGAACGAAACTGAGTTATTTGTAGTGTGGTGGATGGACCCAGAGTCTGTCATACAGAGTGAAGTAAGTCAGGAAGAGAAAAACAAATGCCGTATGCTAACACATATATATGGAATCTAAAAAGAGAAAAAAATAGAAAATGGTCAGAAGAACCTAGGGGCAAGAGGGGAATAAAGATACAGACCTACTAGAGAATGGACTTGAGGATACAGGGAGGGGGAAGGGTAAGCTGGGACAAAGTGAGAGAGTGGCATGGATATATATATATATATATATATATATATATATATATATATATATATATATATATATATATATATATATACACTACCAAGCGTAAAATAGATAGCTAGTGGGAAGCAGCTGAATAGCACAGAGAGATCAACCCGGTACTTTGTGACCACCTAGAGGGTTGGGATAGGGAGGGTGGGAGGGAGGGAGATGCAAGAGGGAAGAGATATGGGGACATATGTATATGTATAACTGATTCACTTTGTTATAAAGCAGAAACTGAAACACCATTGTAAAGCAATTATACTCTAATAAAGATGCTTAAAAAAAAAGAAGTAAAGCTGTCACTGTTTGCAGATGACATGATGTTATACATATAAGATCCTAAAGATGCTACCAGAAAACTACTAGAGCTCATCAGTCAATTTGGTAAAGTTGCAGGATACAAAATTAATACCCAGAAATATTTTGCTTTCTCTACACTAACAATGAAAGATCAGAGAGTGAAATTATGGAAACAGTCCCATTTACCATTGCATCAAAAAATAATAAAATACCTAAGAATAAACCTACCTAAGGAGGCAAAAAACCTGTACTCTGAAAACTGTAAGACGGTAATGAAAGGAATTGAAGGTGACATAGATGGAAAGATATACCGTGTTCTTGGATAGGAAGAATCAATATTGTCAGAAAGACTATACTACCCAATGCAGTCTACAGATTCAATGCAATATCTACCTAATTACCAATGGCATTTTTGACAGAACTACAACAAAAAATCTTAAAATTTGTATGGAGACGCATAAGACCCCGAATAGCCAAAACAATGTTGAGGAAGAAAACGTAGCTGGAGGAATCAGTCTCTCTGATTTAAGGCTATACTACAAAACTAAAGTCATCAAAAGAGTATGGTCCTCATACAAAAACAGAAATATAGATGAATGGAACAGGAAAGAAATCCCAGAAATATACCCATGCACTTATGGTCAATTAATCTACAACAAAGGAGGCAAGACTATACAATGGAGATGACAGTCTCTTCAGTAACTTATGCTAGGAATATTGGACAGCTACATGTTTAAAAAAATGAAATTAGAACATTCTTTAACAGCATACACAAAAATAAACTCTGATACTATAAAACTCTTAGAGGAAATCATAGGCAGAACTCTCTTTGACATAAACTGCAGCAATATGTTTTTTGATCCATCTCCTAGAGTAATGGAAATAAAAACAAAAATAAACAAATAGGACCTAATTAAAGTCAAATGGTTTTGCACAGTAAAGGAAACCACAAACAAATGAAAAAAAACCCACAGAATGGGAGAAAATATTTGCACACAATGCAATTGATAAGAGATTAATCTTCAAAATTTACAAGCAGCTCATGTGGCTCAATGTAAAAAGAAAAAAACAAACAACTCAATCAAAAATGGGCAGAAGACCTAAATAGACATTTCTCCAAAGAAGATATACAGATGGCCAAGAGGCATATGAAAAGATGTTCAACATCACTAATAATTAGAGAAATTCATATCAAAACTACAATGAGGTATCACCTCATACCAGTCAAAGTGGCCATCATCAAAAATCTACAAACAGTAAATGCTGGAGAGGGTGTGGGGAAAAGGAAACCCCCCTACACTGTAGGTGGGAATGTAAATTGGTACAGCCACTGTGGAGAACATTATGGAGGTTCCTTAAGAAACTAAAAATAGGGTTACCATATGATCCTGCAACCACACTCCTGGGCATATTTCCGGAGATAAACATGGTTTGAAAGGATCTGTGCACCCCAATGTTCATTGCAGCACAATTTACAATAGCCAAGTCATGGAAGCAACCTAAATGGCCATCGACAGAGGAATGGATAAAGATGTGGTACATATATACAATGGAATATTACTCAGCCATTAAATAGAATGAAATAATGCCATTTGCAGCAACATGGATGGACCTAGAGATTGTCATACTGAGTGAAGTAAGTCAGACAGAGAAAGAGAAATATCGTATGATATTGCTTATATGAAGAATCTAAAAATAAATGATACAAATGAACTTATATGTATCATTTGTGAGTCTGAATCACAGATTCACAGACTTAGAGAATGAACTTATGGTTACCAGGGGACAAAGGTTGGGGGAAAGGATCGTTAGGTAGTTTAGGATTGACACGTACACACTGCTATATTTAAAATGGATAAACACAAAGCAAAAACATAGGCCTTGAGAAAATAAACAAAAACTTTTTCTAAAAATCTGTTTTTTTATTTTTGATCCTATAATTTCAATTTTTTAATAGCTTCTATGTCTTTGCTGAGATTTTCTATTTTTTATTTATCTCAAGAGAATTTAATTTATAATTGAATTTTGAAGCATTTTTATAATGGCTACCTTAAAATCCTTGCCAGATAATTCCACCAATTCAAAATTTCAGCGTTGGTATAAGTTGATTACCTTTACTTATTCGAGTTGTGATTTTCTTGACTTTTGGCATGACGAGTGATTTTCTATTGTATCCTGAAAATTTTGTCTACTACCTTAATATAATTTATTTCAGAAGGCAGTTACTTTGTTTCAGTTTAGCATGCCTACTTTGGTTGCCTGTGGTTTTAATGACAGTTTAACAGTCGTTCTGGTCTTATTTTGATTGACTTGCTGCCACTAGGGCTGTCGCTGGACCCTGCTGGTGGAACCTGAAGTGGCAAAAAGGGTTTCCCCAGGCCAGGCTTCTGGGTGTCTCTAGGTTTTCTGGTCCCCATTTGGAAAAGGGACGTCTTATGACTACAAGATCAAAGATGCTTCCCTTGAAAGCCCTTGTTGTGGCAGGAAATGATGCCCTGCAGTGGGTGATGGTGAGTATTTCCTGAGCCAGATGCTTGTTGTGGTGGGATCCTCTATTTGTGCCCCTTGGCTTCTCTGGGCAAGTGAGATTCTCAGGCTTGTAGGACTGAAGGGTGATCTGCTTGCCTGGTCCAATAATCTCAGGGTAAAGGGAGCTTCATGACCAGTGGGGAAAAAGAATCTCCTCAGGCCAGGCTGCTTACTGTGGCTCAGTCTCTCTTCCTAGTTTTGTCTGTCCACCTGGGTATCTCTTAGCAGTCTCAGGATCTGCAGGGAAGGAGAGGACTTCTCCTGAACTCTTATACTTGGTGGGGCTTCCAATGGATTCCCCCTTGCTGGTGGTGTCAGAAGAATTCCCTTTTAATCTAGGGGAGAAATGTGCCTACTTGTGTTGTCTTTTTTTAAAACATCTTTATTGGAGTATAATTGCTTACTTGGGTTGTCTTTTGTTGCTAGGAAATGCTGGTTCTGGGTCACCTTCTTTTGTTGTGTGTGGGAAGGGGACATAAGATGGCCTGCTGACATGTTTCTCTAGTCCTGAGGTCACAAACAAGTTCACCTTTTTCTTACTACCTTCTTACCACAGATTTCTCCTTTGGTTGTCTCTTGAATAATTTCAAGTGTTTATAGTTGTACTTAGTGGATGGGAGCAAGGAAAAATAGGTCTATATCATCTTATATAGACGGGAAGTTCCCCAGTTATTTACTTTTAGCAGAATATACTTAGAGATTTCATGATTTAAAATGAAGTATTAGATTTCTGATAATGGAAGTTCCAGATACTCATGCCCACTCAGAAGTAGACGGTACTAGCAAAACTGTTCTCTCCCATAGAGAGAGAACCTATGGCAAAGAGAAATGCAGTACCATATTCCCTGTGAGCTCACTGGCTCTCCAGATGAAGGAGAGAGTAAAAGGCAAATTATTGATATTTATTCCCATAAATATTTTATTGATGAAATTCTAATAATAATATAATATATTATAATTATAATGATAATATTATTATAGTTGAATAGAATTTTGTAATACAGGTTTAATATTGAGAAGAATTAAATTTTTAAAAAATAGTGATATATATATATATTTTTTCTTATTTGGTTTTTAATTTTTTCCAGTTTTATTGAGATATAATTGACATACATGACTTTATAAGTTTAAAGTATACAGCATAATGGTTTGACTTACATACATATTTAAACGATTATCACTATAGATTTAGTTAGCATCCACCATCCCATATAGATACAATAAAAAGAAAATACAAAAAAAGAAAATAAATTTTTTCCTTGTAATGAGAACTCTTAGGATTTACTCTAAAAACTTTCATACATATCATACAGTAGTGTTAAATATAGTCATCATGCTGTACATGTACATGTGGTACTTATTTATCTTATACCTGGAAGTTTGTACTTTTTCACAACCTTCATCCAAGAATTAAGTTTTTAAGGTAATATTTCAAAGTTATTGTTCCTATTACCAAAATCAACTAAAATGTGTCTGTCAATGATGATTTGCTATGAGATTTTATGTATTTCACCTTTGAAAATGTCTTTTCATACAGATAGGTACTGCCACATATTGATATTAATCCATGTGCATATGATTTTTTTAGTAATAATTTTAAGAATACAAGTAAGTACATTCACAGTGTTGTGACACCATCACCATTATACATTTCTGAACTTTTTTCATTATCCCATACAGAAATTCTCTACCTATTAATCAATACTTCCCACTTCCTCCTTTCCCACCAGCCTCTGGTAATCTCTACTTTACCTTCTGTGTCCATTATTGAATAACTTGCCTTTTCTAAGTATATCATATAAGTGGAATCATACAACATTTGTCCTTTTGGGTCTGTTAAACGTTCATCCATGTTTTAGCATATATCAGAATTTCATTCTTCCAGATGTTAACTAAACTAAGGCAGAATAAATTCCATTGTATGCATATACTGTATTTTACTTATCCATTCATCTGTTAGTGGACATTTGGGTTGTTCATACCTTTTGGCTATTGTGAATAATGTTGCTATGAACATTAGTGTACAAGTATCTGTTTGGTTCCTTGCTTTCAATTCTTTTAAGTATACACCTAGGAGTGGATTGCTGGATCATACAGTAATTTCATGTTTACATTTTTAAGGAACCACCATGCTATTTTCCACAATGACTGCACAATTTTACATTCCTATCAGCAATATACAAGGTTTCCAATTTATCCGCATCCTCACGAACATCTATTTTCTTATTTTTTAAGATAATAACCATCCCAATGGACATGAAGTGTTATCTCATTGTGGTTTCGATTTGTATTTCCCTAGTGAGTAGTAATGTTGATCATATTTTCATATGCTTGCTGGCCATGTGTATATCTTCTTTGGAAAAATGTCTATTCAACTCTTTTGTCCATTTTTTGTATTGGGTTATTTTGTTGTTGTTTTTGAGTTGTAGGAGTTCTTTATATACGAATCTCTTATAAGATACATGATTTGGAATTATTTTCTCTCATTCAGTGGGTCTACATTTCACTCTCTTGATTGTGCAGAAAATTTTAAAATTTTGATGAAATCCAATGTATTTAGTTTTTTTTTCTTTTGTAGCCTAAGCTTTTGATGTCATATCCAAGTAATCAATGTGAAATCCAATTTCATGAAGCTTTCCCCCTATGTTTTCTTCTAAGAGTCTGATAGTTGTAGCTTTTACATTTAGGTCTTTAATCCATTTTGAGTTAATTTTTGTATATGATATAAGGTAAGGGTCCAACTTCATTATTTAACATGTGGACATAATTCTCCCAGAACCAATTGTTGAATTGACTGTCCTTTGCAAATTACTGATTTTTACAATTTGCTTTAAGGGAGTGATGACAGGAAGATGGCAAAAGAGGAGTTCTCTACTGTCATTTCTCCATGTAACATTGATTTTGTCCATTACCCACAGATGAGAGTACCTTTGTTGGAGTCCTTGAGTCCAGTGGAGAAGTTCGAGAGCACTGTTGGAGCAAAAATGTCTGAGAATAGATGCATTGAAGACGGTAAGAGGAACAGCTTCACTTTGCCCATATCATCCCTTTCTCAAGGTGGTATGACTCAGTGCCTAGGGAGATACCCTCAACACACAATTTTTCCCATAAGGGAAAGTGAGAGATGTGGGTGAATGGCTTTCCCAGACATGCAAGATGCTGCCCAAAAGGCCCCATTCTTTCTCACCTTACCCAGATTACTAAGGTGATCTGCAAGGCTGAGGGGTTGGGAGCATAGCAGCCAGGGATCAGAACTCATCAAAGGAACACTACTAACTTCTTCATTGTTCTTCCTATTAACTCATTCTTGGACACCATCAAGAATCCTGCCCATGAATTGCTGGGGATGCTCACTTGAAGAACACCCAAACTGGCACACAGGCACCCCAAATGCTCTGCCCATCTCCCCTTCACTCTCTTTAACCCTCCAATGTCCAGGTCCTCACATGTACTCTTGTAGACAGTGGGTGCTGGTACTTGCTAGTGTGCAAGTACAGAAAGCAGACCAAAATATGAGGGATAAGGAAAAGGCTCAGAGACTTAAGCATTTCAGGGCACCACCCTAGAAAAAACAAACAGGAGGCTCTCAGCACCCACTCTGGATTTGTAGGATGGAGAAAAGGCATACATACAACAGCAGCAGAATACACATTCTTAGAAATATTCTTCAGGATATATGTTGGGTCACAAAACAAGTCTTAACAAATTTAAGTAGACTGAAATCATATAAAGTATCTTTTTCAACCACAGTGGTATGAAACTAGATATCAATAACAGTACAAATGCTGGACAATTCACAAATATGTGGGAACTAAATAATACATCCTTAATAATAAATGTCTCAAGGAAGAAATCAAAAAATGTCCTGACACAAACAAAAATGAAAACACACCACCCCAAAATTTGCAGGATATAGCAAAAGTAGTTAGAAGAGGGAAGTTTATAGTGATAAACACCAACATTAAGAAAATATATATATATTTTATATATATCTCTCAAAAAACTCCCTCAAACTCTATACCTCAAGGAACTAGAAAAAGAAGAAAAAACTAAGTCCAAAGTTAACAGAAGGAAGGAAATAACAAAAATCAAAACAGAAATAAATATAAAAGAGAACAGAAAGAAACAGAAAAGATCAACCAGACTAAGAGCTGTTTTTTTGAAAAAACAGAAAGAAAGAGAAATCTTTAACTAGACTAAGAGAAGAGAGAAGATTAATATAAAACCAGAAATGAAAGAGGAGACATTACAATTGATACTGCAGAAATAAAAAGGATCGTAAAAGACTACTATAAACAATAATCAGCCAAAAAATTGGATAACCAAGAAGAAATAGACAAATCCTAGAAACATACAACCTACCAAGAACTGAATCATGAAGAATAGAAAATCTGAATAGACTTATAATTAGTAGGGAGATTGAATCAGTAATAAGAAATCTCCCAACAGAGAAAACCCCAGACCAGGTGGCTTAACTGATGTATTTTATCAAACAATTAAACAGGAATTAATG
Organism: Mesoplodon bidens; assembly: GCF_964165515.1. Classification (NCBI taxonomy): domain Eukaryota; kingdom Metazoa; phylum Chordata; class Mammalia; order Artiodactyla; family Ziphiidae; genus Mesoplodon; species Mesoplodon bidens. The sequence goes on along the minus strand of NC_138163.1, from coordinate 92,265,551 downwards.
CCAATCTTTCTCAAATTCTTACAAAAAGTTGAAGAGGAGGGAGACTTCCAAGCTCATTTTATCAACCAAGCTTTCTCCTGATACCAAAGCCAGGAAAGGATACTACACATAAAGAAAATTACAGGACTATATTTCTGATGAACATGGATGCAAAAATGCTCCAAAAACTACTAGCAAACTTAATTCACCAGCATATTAAAAGGATAATATATCATGTGGGGTTTATCACTGGGATGTGAGAATGGTTCAATATATACAATCAATAAATGTTATACATCACGTTAACAGAATAAAGAATAAAAATCATATGATCATCTCAATAGATGCAGGGAAAACATTCGAAAATTCAATATCCTTTCATGATAAAAACTCTCAACAAATTAATTATAGAAGGAATGTATCTCAACATAATTTATTATGTTATTATGCTATAATAACAAGCCCACAGGTAACATTATAATCAATGCTAAAAAGCTGAAAGACAAGGAGGCCCACTTTTCCCACTTTTCCCACTTTTATTCAACATACTATTTGGAAGTCCTAGACAGGGCAATTAGGCCAAAAAAAAAAAAAAGGAAAAAGAAATAAAGGTATACAAGTCAGAAAGAAGTTAAATTATCTTTGTTTGCAAATGACCTGATCTTCTATAGAGAAAACCCTAAAGACTCCCAAAAACAAAACAAAACAAAACAAACAAACAAACAAAAAACTGTTGGAATTACTAAACACATTCAGTAAAGTTGAAGGATACAAAATCAACATACAAAAATCAGTTCTGTTTCTATACACTGACAACAAACTATTTGAAAGAGAAATTAAGAAAGCAATGTCATTACAATAGCATCAAAAATAATAAAATACTTAGGAATAAATTTAACTAAGTAGGTAAAAAACCTGTACACTGAAAACTATAAGACACTGATGAGAGAAATTGATGAAGACCCAAATTAATGGAAAGATAGTCTGAGTTCTTGGGTTGGAAGAATAAATATTGTTAAAATGTCCATACTACCCAAAGTGACTTATAGGTTCAGTGCAATCTCTATCAAAATTCTGATGCCATTTTTTTTACAGAAAAATAAGCAAAAATCCTAAAATTTATATGGAACCCCAAAGGCCCTGAATACTCAAAGCAATCTTGAGCAAGAAGAACAAAGCTGGAGGTATCAAGTTTTCTGATTTCAAATTATGCTACAAAAGTATAGTAATCAAAACAGTATGGTTCTGGCATAAAAACCACCCATACATCAAGAGAACAGAATAGAGTGCACAAAAATAAACCCATGCATATATGCTCAACTAATCTTTGATGTGGGAGCAAAGAACACACAATGAGGAAAGGATAGTCTCTTCAATAAATGTTGGGGACTGGATGCTCACGTGCAGTTGAATGAAACTGGACTCCTATCTTACACCACTCACAAAAATTAACTCAAAATGGATTAAATATTTAAAGGTAAGTCTTGGAACTTTAAAACTAATTGAAGAAAACAGGGCTAAAATCTCCTTGACATTGGTTTTGGCAATAATTTCATGAATATGACAACCAAAGCCAAGAAACAAAAGCAAAAATAAACAAGTGGGGCTACAATAAACTAAATGGCTTCTGCACAGCAAAGGAAAGCATTAGCAAAATGAAAAGGCAACCTATGGAATGAAAGAAAATATTGCAAACCACATTTCTGGTAAGGGTTAATATTCAAAATATATAAAGAACTCACATAACTCAAAAGTAAAAAACAAAAACAAAACAAAACAAATGTTCAGATTAAAAAATGGACAAAGGACCTGAATATTTCCAAAGAAGACATACAAATGGCTAACAGATACTTGAACATATGCTCAACATTATCAATCAACAGGGAAATACAAATCAAAACCACAATGAGGAATCAACTCACACCTGTCATGATGGCTATTATCAAAAAGACAAGAGATAACAAATGTTGGTGAGGATGTGAAGAAAAGGGAACCTTTGTACACTGTTGGTGGAATGTTACTTGGTATAGCTATTATGGAAAACAGTATGGAGGTTTATCAAAAAATTAAATATAGAATTACCATATGATGCAGTAATCCCACTTCTGGTTATATATCCAAAGGAAACAAAATGAGTATCTTGAAGAGAGAGCTGTACTCCCATGTTCATTTCACCATTATTCACAAAGGCCAAGATATGGAAAGAACCTAAGTGTGTGCTGGAAAATGAATGCATAAAGAAAATGTGGCATATATATATATATATATATATATATATATATATATATATATAATAATGGCATATATAACATAATGTATATTATAATGTACATAAAATAGACTATTATTAAGCCATAAAAAGAAGGAAATCCTGCCATTTGCAGCAACATGGATGAACCTAGAGGGCATTATGCTAAACCAGACAGGGAAAGGCAAATACTGTATGGTATCACTTATATGTGGAATCTGAAAAAAAAAAAGTCAAATTCACAGACAAAGAGAGTGAATGATGGTTTCCAGGGGTTTGGGAGGTGGGGGAAGTGGAAAAATGTTAGTCAAAGTGTACAAATTTTTAGTTATATGATGAATAAGTCCTGAGGATCTAATGAACAACATGGTGACTATAGTTAATAATATTGTAGTTCATCCTTGAAATTTACTAAGAAAGGAGATCTTAAGCATTCTTACTACTGGATAAAAAAGGTAACTACATGAGGTGATGGATGTGTTAGATAACTTGATTTTGATAATCACTTCTCAATGATCAAATCATCATGTTGTACACTTTCAACTCATACAATTTTATGTGTCAATTATACCTCAAAGCTGAAAATAAAATAAAATTTGCTTTAAGATGACTCACTTTCTCCGTGCTGATGACTATTTTTCTTAATATTTATAAGAGCACTTTATATATTAAGGACATTAACCTTTGTTGAAAATACTTGCACCCAATTTGTCCTTTGCCTTTTGCCTTTACCTATGGTATGTGGTGGGATATTTAACTTTTGTCTGTTAACAAATCTACTTATGTTTTGCTTTGTGGTGTTTCCACTGGTGTCATGTTTTAAAGTAGCTTTCTCAATCCGAGAGAATTCCAGTATTCTTCTCTGGTCTTTTATAGTTTTAAAAACATTGTTAGTGGAGTTCAGTTATGTAGAATTAGATTAATGATAATCTTTAGTCCTTGACACATTATTCCTTGTCCATTTACATCATTTATTTTTTTAATAATATAAAAAATATCTGGGACCACCACTCAAACCAAAAGCTAGTACATTACCAATAACTTATATCTACCTATGGGTATCTATTCTATCCCATTCTCCTTCCTCAGAAGTAACCTAGAAATATCTAGAAGTATCTCTCATTCCCTTGACCTAAAAATAGTTTTATTATATATATGTATATATGAAATGAATAGGCTACATATTTCTTAGTTCTACTTATTTTCAAACTTTATCAATTGATATTAAATCATGTGCTGTCTGTCTTCTGGGGCTTACTTTTTTCATTCAACATTATGTTATTAAAATCTGGTCATTGCATTGCATTACTCTATTGTTAATTTCTATTTGAATAATTAATAGAAGCAAACCAGGTAAAGAGTGAGTAGAAGAGTACTTCAGGTGAAAGAATAGCATGTGTTAAGGTCCTGAGATGGACAAAAGCATGCCAATCCTGAGGAACTATAGAAAGGACCATGAGTGACTCTGGAGTACTGAGACTTGAGGGAAGAGTAATTGAAGATGAGTTTGGAGCAGCAGTCCAGGGAGGGACTACAAAGTGCCTTTTAAATCATAGTGAGGATCTGGTCTTTTTAAGTGCAATGGAAGTCATTAGGCAGAGGAATAACATGCTCTGGTTGGCCAATTTTAAAAGATTAATCTGGCTACTCAAAGAACAGATTGAGAAGAGGTAGCAAGAATCCAATCTTGAGGTGGGTGTTATTATTGTCCCCACTTTACAGATAAGAAAACTAAGGTTCAGAGAGAATCTATATATGGATCTAGAGTTCAGAGAGGCTTGGTTTTGAGACAGATCTAGGTATTCATCAGCTTATAGTCAGAGCTACAGAACTGAATGAGATCACCCTAGGAAGAGAGTATAGATAGAAAAGAAAAGAGGGTTAAGGAGATGGCTTGAGGTACTCTAATATATAGACTTAGTTAGAGGAGGAGAAAAGGAGACTAAAAAGGAGCAGTCAGTGAGGCAAGAGTAAAATTATGGACGTATATTTGCCAAGAGAAAAAAAATGCTTCAAGAAAGCAACAGCGGTCAACTATGCCAAAAAAAGGTAAAGCAAATTAAGAACTGAAAAGTGGCCACTTGATTTAGTAACATGGAGATGATCACTCTCTACTTCCTTAGCCATCTTAAGATATGCACAGAGGAGCTTGAAAGACGTATTGTCTCCTGTATTTTTGTGTGAAGAAGCTAGAGCTCAAAGGAATTAGGTAACTTGCCTCAAGCAAAACAGCTAGGGAATGACAAATTTAGAAATGGAAGTCTCCTCATTCCAAATCCAGTTTTCTTTCCATGGCATCACAGCTGCTTTTAATATATGGGAGGCTTTTTGGTTTGCTACATGAGTGACTGAGGTTACATGTGTAGTGCGGAACTGAATTCATTCCAATATGCCTTGAGTGTCCATTATGTACAAAACTCTGGGATAGTCATTGCAAAAGATTTGAAAATGAAAAAGACACAGACCATATTCCCAAGGAGCTTGTACAGTCTAGTAAGATAGCATCTATACAACTGTATCCTAAGACAATGGGGAAGTAATGGAAGCACAGAAAAGTGAGAATTTGGATTAGGTCTGGACCAATGACTTGGTGAGGGAGAGCTTGTTCATCTTCCCATTTACTGCTACATACTCACTCTATGTCTCGTAGAAAAATAAGCTCAATAAATACTTGTTATAGCAAGTATTGAGCTTCAAATTTTTGCCAGGCACATAGTGATTATAGCAGTAAATAAGTAGACTCTAGCTAGAATAATTAATAAAAGTTTAAAAAAATAGGGAACTAGGGAACTTATTGAAAGGATAGTGGGCTATCTCACAGGGTTAAAGGAAGAGTTGACTCAGAAACGGCAGGAACCAGGTTAGCTCTGGGTACGAAAGCAGTGTACATTTATGGATCTTCTCTCCACTTTAAAGTGACTCCCCACCTCTCCGAATTCCCAATCTCTGTTTCAACTCAAAATGTCATGTTCTTGGGAGAGAGAAACTAGTTGGGTCAGGGATATTCCCCTGGAATAAGTTACGATGGTCATTAAGGAAGGTTCACATATCACAGACACCAGACATGGCCATTACAGGACAACCCATGGTTTCAAACCAATTCCAAAGAGGTAAGTCCTTGTTAATTGGACATCAACTCCATCCCAAGTGTTATCTACTAAAATCTAACATCAAGAAGAATGAAATTAAGGGAATGTGTTCACTCTCCCAGAAGATTGATATTGCAAGCCTTTTCCCATCATAAGAACTTTCTGACATCAGTGAGCTGACCATAGGGAACTGACAGAACTTCTGAGATGGAAGGAGCCTTTGGTAACCATTAATTCACTTCCTTATTGTGCAATGAGGAATATGAAGCCCTTGCATGCAGTCTTACATGTAGTCACACAGCAAATAAGTGGTAGTACTGGGTAGACCTTTGATCCTGTGGGTCCTTTCTCTGCCTACACTCTACAGTGCTTAACACTGTGCTGAGAACATAACTATAGAATCTTTCAAATCTCCCTGGGGTATTGTGCTCAGGTATAGGCAGCAACATAGCAAGAGGTATCTATCATCCATAGTCACAAGTCTAGAGAATTGGGCCGAGCTGAAGTAGCTTCTATGAACAGACAGATAGCTGAGGTTAGACCACATGATGGATAAGCAATCAAGGATGTGTCAATGACAGCTTAAGGCAGGGCTAAAAGACAGGATTCTTTTCCTCCTGAAGCTAAACAGCCCTAGCTCCTTCCACTAGAAAAGGGAAATGGCTGCCTCATATGACCTTGCATAAAAGTCACAGCTTACAGAATTGCTCAAATCATCCTTCTTCCTTTATGTAACCAATGAGTCTATTTTCAGCTGCTCCCCTTCCTCTTTAACCAATTAACATCCAGAAAACTGGGTTGTCTGCTCTTCCCAATATCATGATTGATTATAAGTTTAGTTTAAGAAATAGGTATAGTGTAGTGGGAAAGTGTGTATATCTGGAGCTGTACTACCTGGGTTCAAATCCTAGGTTTCCATTTCCTAGGGGTGTGATTTTTGGCAAGTCACTCTATTTCCCTGGGCTTTTGTTTTCTCACCTGTAAAATGAGGACAATAATAATAATGTCTACTTCATAGGGAGGTTGTGGGAATCCAATGATTTAATAATACATCCTTGGGGGTACAAGAGAGCATATACAGATAATCTGACTCCAAAAAAGGAACACACCTAGAGACAAAGATTCTATTAATTCAGATGAACCAGCCCCTCAAGAACTATGCTCCCTAGCACTGACTTGACAAAACTAAGAACACTTAACCCCCAGCAATCAGCTGCAAACCCTAAAAGCCAACCTAAAAGCACACTACTACTGCTCCAACTACCATTGCTAACAGCCCAGAGACAAGGTGTCCAGATGTTCTAAGAGAATACATGGGGCCAGTGGTTCATAACAGGTGCAATTCTCTGCTGCCTTTTTTGTTTGTTTGTTTGCTTTTATACATTTATTTATTTATTTTTGGCTGCATTGGGTCTTCATTGCTGCGTATGGGCTTTCTCTAGTTGTGACAAGCAGGTCTTCATTGCGGTGCATGGGCTTCTCATTGCAGTGGCTTCTCTTGTTGCAGAGTACAGGCTCTAGGCGCATGGTCTTCAGTAGTTGTGGCATGCGGGCTCAGTACTTGTGGACTGTGGACTCTAGAGTGCAGGCTCCGTTGTTGTGGCACACGGGCTTAGTTGCTCCACGGCCTGTGGGATCTTCCCAGACCAGGGCTCCAACCCATGACCCCTGCATTGGCAGGCAGATTCTTAACCACTGTGCCACCAGGGAAGTCCTGTTTGTTGTTTAAAAACAGATAACATCCAGATAGATACAAGAAGAAATTGCCTTCAATTGTTCTTTCAACAAATATTAACTGAGCTCCTGCTATATGGCAGCCACTGTTCAGTGTGCTGAGGACAGAGCAGAGAACAAAATAGATGAAGTCCCTGCTCTTACTGAGCTTATATTCTAGTGGGAAATACATTTTACCACAGAAGCAAACACATATCTAAGATTGTTTTAGATTGTGATCAGTGCTGTGATAAAATAAAAAGCGATTAGGTCACAGAGAGTGCCTGGGCCATCTGAGCTACTTTAATCTCCCTTTCCTGCGATCTGAAGGATATAGGGGCCCACCATGGGTACAACCGGATAGAAAGAAAAGGAAGTGCAAAGTCCCTGAGGTCGGACAGATCTTAGCATATTGTAATAAAAAGGAGATCAGTGTTGCTAGAGGAGAGTGAACAAGGTTTTTATAAATCAAGTCAAAGAGGCTGGATCTATTGATGGTGGTGTTTGGGACCAGGAAATTGTGAGAGATTCTGGACAAATTTTAAAGACAGGGCCACTAGGATTTTTTGAAGAACTGTATGTGAAACACGAGAGAAAAGGAGGATTCAAGGGTGGCTCCAAGATTTTTGGCCTGAACAACCAGGTGTTCCCATTAACTGGAATGGAGAATGGAAGTAACTATGATTTCTGATGGGTCATTCTGGAATTCCACTAATAGCTGTGGATGGGACCTCAGGGCCCTTCTCCAACTTTGAGCAGCCTAGTTATGGAGTGGGGCACTGGCATAGGACTGTTGTTTTGGGTGAGAGGAATGAAGCACATTTCTGGGAATCCCCGCCCGCTCTCCCCCGATTCTATTCATAAACCTGGAGATTTACACAGATGAGAGATAGAGAAGACTGAGCACATCGGGCCAGGCAAAACGGAGAGGCCCCAGGGACAGGAAATCTGCTGTAGCCACTTCAGTACAGAAACTATACGAGAGTGGGCAGCGCCAATGAGGGCGCTGCAGGAACTTTCTTGGCGATCTAGGGAACCACTTTTTACCATAAACGAAGTAAAGAAAAGAGATGGGGTGGGGTTTGGTGGCCTAACCGGCCGGAAGGAATTTGGGTGGAGCCGACTGTGCAAGTTTCGGGGCAGAGGGGTAGAGGAGGCCGCCACTAGCAACTAACCTCAGCTTCCTAAACTCAACAGAAATGTCGGAGGGGTTGTTGGAAGTGCCAGGAGCCCCGTGATTGTGTCTGCCCGCCAAAGAGAGATGGAAACCCAAGTTGTGCGGTGCAGCTTTAAAGGGGCTGGTGATTGACAGAATGTGTAGCAGTGGATGGGGTGGAGCCGCTGGGTGGGGTCTGGGACAGGCAGCTGGGAGAAACCAAAAGGAAGAAAAAAGAAAACCATAGCCCCTGATATCGCTAATGCCAGGCGGGGGAAGCTAGCCAGAAAGGGAGGACAAGAGTGTTTTAGAGCTCACCTCCATTCCTACCCCGATCGACTCTCTCAAACCCCTTCTGTCTCCTTTTCAGATAATTAAAATCGAGTGTACACCGGCCCTAGTCGGTGCCCATTCACCCTAACTCTCCACTGAACTAGGTTTGTAGTACGAGGGAGTGAGGACCCCGAGTCCACCAGCTCAACCCCGGCCCCGCCCCGTCGGCCTGGCCCGGGGCTGGGAGGAGAGGATGCCTTTGGAGGCGCAGAATCCGAAAGTAAGTCCCTTTCATTTTGCCTCCTCACCCCTCCCCTTCCTTTTGCCACCCTCACTGGGGTCTCCGCTGGGGGTGGGGGCGGTGGGGAAGAGCCACCTTACAGAAAGAGACTCTTTCAAGAAGGATCCGGAGGGTGGGGCAGGGTAGGGTGGGGTAAGGAGAGGAGGGGAGCGGAGGAGGGGTGGTGCTTTAAAGCCTAGGGGAGCTGCCACCCACGGGATAGGTACCTCAGAATTTGCTGATTGTATGATTAGAGCCCTGATTTCCTCTGCTGTCCTTAGAGCCTCGACTTATCCCTTCCAGGCGTCCTTTCTTTTTCTCACCCTCCAGCATCCCTATCTGGCTGCTTAAAGCTTCTAACCGTGAGCTGGGAAGGCTCCATCTTGCCTGGCTTCTTAAAGGGACAGTGCACTAGTTCAACTGTGAGAAATAGATCCTGGAAATTAGATTTCGAGAAGGATGGCACTGACTCACCTTACTATGACAATACGTGTGTGTTGGGGGAATATGTACAGAGAGGACAGTTTTTCTTCCTCATACCAGCCTCCAAACTTGTTCTAATATCCAGCTGATTCTCAGGAGGTGCATCCTGGGCAATGTTGCCAAGTTGCACATTAGTTAACTGAAGAGTCAATAGGCTCTGCAGTTATACCTCAAGAGGAAAATTTCTGTTTCCTAAGAGGTGCCATGGCATTGCAGAAGATTTGGAAAAAAATAATTTATTCTACAAATATTGATCGAGTGCCAGATTCACTGCCTGTGGCTGATCCCACTGCTGAGTGTCTGTAATATGTCAAGACCATGTAGAGTGGTGTTTCCTTTCTTAACAGATTGACGGCCAAGGTTTCTTCCTAGAGATGAATGTTGAATTTGATTCCAACATTTACCAAGTATGTGTCACGTGAAAGTTCCCACTGTTCATCTTTATTGCCTTTTCTTTAGTACCACATCCATATACCCAAGCCCAAGTGACTGGGAGATCCAGCTGGAAGAGATAGGAGCTCAAGTTCAAATGGCATGCAAAGAAAGAAGGGCAGGATGCTTCAATAGGGAAGCCAAGGCCACCTTGGCTAATATGTCATTCACATGTCCATGTACAGTCTGGAAGATTGTATTGGGGAGGGGGGCTTCACCAGCTCCCTTCTGCCGTTAAATAAAAGAACTGGTGTGGTGGAAACTTGTTAGAAGGCCTCATACAGATCAGTGGCATCTCTTCCAAGCTTATTTTTCTCATGTTTCTGCTTCTGGAGGGTGGCAGGTCTGGATGGAGCCTAATGATATCCCACAGGTCAAAGAGATGAAAACATGTTGTTTAAGGTTTTAGGTCTAATATTTCACTCTGGATTTTCTTTTTAAGGTATGGATTGTCTATATGTATGTATGTATTTATTTCTATTTGGTCAATGGAATGCCACAGCTTCCAACGCTCTGCAATTTACCAGTTCAACTGTCTCTGGTATTACACACGCAAGGCACAGAGACCCTCCCTTCTTTAATGTGCTAGGTTTCTTTGCATCCCCAGTGTCAACTCCCATCAAGGGCCTGTGTTGATTCTAGGTTTCTCAGCAACATTTAGCTAAAGCACCTTCCTCCATCCCTTGTCTCAATTGGTTTTAAAAACCTCAAAATGACATTCGGAATGGCCATATCATTGAATCCACTGGATTCAGATAAAGAAGAAAGCCTCACTTAGTGTTCTTTCTCTCTAAAGTCCCTGGTTTATGGGGTCCTAAAAACAAAGGAAACATGAATTCAACTGGAACTCCCCTGGTTACTTTCATCAGTGGGAGTACAGTCTTGTCCTAGAGCAAAGAGCCACTTGTACATGTCACACACACTGAACTCTGCTATCCATACCCTGGCGTGGAAGGTGGGGAAGGAACTATGTGCTGACTCCACAGCCTGCCTCTTGCATTTAGTAAGCATGGAATATGTTAGGTATTGCTGTGCTTCCATTTTAATATTTGATTGTCCCTTTGCATTCATGTTGTTTTTTCTTTGGGAGAGGATATAACAGCAGGATATAGCTGTCATAAAATATGGTTGATGAAATATGGTTATTCACTTCCTAGGACAATGAAAGTTTTGTGAACCCACTAACAATTACTATAGGCAAACAATAGAAATCCTTCTCCAAAGGCTTCAAGTGGCTTTCCCAGAGCAATTAGTTTGTTGTCATTCATTCTGCTTCCTGGGATTGCAGATAATTTCTGTCTACACAGAGGCAAAAAGGATTCATAAGGGATAACTGCAAAAAGGACACTTTGCACACTCTCTCTATTTCACAAACAGTAGTTTTGACCCCCAACTCCCGTTGTGTAATGCCAGGATCTGGTGGGCTAGGCTGTTCTTGCCTAGACTTGTACAGCTCACCCTTACATTTACTTTGGTCTGAGTTCCTTCCTAGTTTTTCCTCAGCCTTCAAGGGTAAGGACCCGTGATAGGCAAAGGAATCAATACGAAAGTACATTGTGTTATGAGATTCATTAATTCATTGATTCAACAAACGTTTACTGACGATCTACTCTGTGTCATCACTGCACAAGACTCTGGAGAGTCTACAAGTCCCCTGCATTTTTGGAGACTGTATTCTAATGAGGGTGTGTTAGTGGAGGGGAAAGACAATAAACAAAAGTTTTTGTCAGGTGGGAATAAGATGGGAGAAAGGACTGGGGAGAGCTGTTTGATATAGAGCAGTCAAGGAAGGCTTCTCTGTTATGGTGCCTTTTTTTTTTTAATTGGGGTACAGTTGCTTTACACTGTTGTGTTAGTTTCTGTACAAAGAAGTGAATCAACGATGTGTATACATATATCCCCTCCCTCTTGGACCTCCATCCCACTGCCCCTCATCCCACCCATCTAGGTCACCATAGAGCACCAAGCTGAGCTCCCTGTGCTATACAGCAGGTTCCCACTAGCTATCTATTTAACACATGGTAGTGTATATATGTCAACCTTAATCTCCCAATTCATGCCAACCCCCCTTCCCCCACTGTGTCCAATGTCTGTTTTCTATGTCTGAGTCTTTATTCCTGCCCTGAAAATTGGTTCATCTGTATCATTTTTCTAGATTTCACATATAGGCATTAACATACAATATTTGCTTATCTCTTTCTGAATGACTTCATTCCATATGACAGTCTCTAGGTCCATCCACATCTCTACAAAAAACCCAATTTCATTCCTTTTTTATGGCTGAGTAATATTCCAATGTATGTATTTACCACATCTTCTTTATCCATTCATCTATTGGTGGACATTTAGGTAGCTTCCATGTCCTGACTATTGTAAATAGTGCTGCAATGAACATTGGGGTAAATGTGTCTTTTTGAATTATGGTTTTCTCAGGGTATATACCTAGTAGTGGGATTGCTGAGTCATATGGTAGTTCTATTTTTAGTTTTGTAAGGAACCTCTATATTGTTTGCCAGAGCGGCTCTATCAATTTATATTCCCACCAACAGTGCAAGAGGGTTCTCTTTTCTCCACACCTTCTCCAGCATTTATTGTTTGTAGATATTATGATGATGGCAGTTCTAATTGTTGTGATGTGATAACTCATTGTAGTTTTGAGTTGCATTTCTCTAATGATTAGTGATGTTGAGCATCCTTTCATGTGATTTTTGGCAATCTGTATATCTTCTTTAGAGAAATGTCTATTTAGATCTTCCACCCATTTTTGGATTGGTTGTTTGCTTTATTGATATTGAGCTGCATGAGCTCTTTGTATACTTTGGAGATTAATCCCTTGTCAGTTGCTTCATTTGCAAATATTTTCTCCCATTTTGAGTGTTATCTTTTTGTTTCGTTTATGATTTTCTTTGCTGTGCAAAAGTTTTTAACTTTAATTAGGTGCCATTTATTTGGTTTTGTTTTTATTTCCATTACTCTAGGAGATGGATCAAAAAATACCTTGCTGTGATTTATGTCAAAGACTGTTTTTCCTGTGTTTTCCTCTAAGAGTTTTATAGAGTCCAGTCTTATATTTAGGTCTTTAATCCATTTTGAGTTTATTTTTGTGTATTGTCTTAGGGAGTGTTCTAATTTCATTCTTTTACATGTAGCTGGGCAGTTTTCCCAGCACCACTTATTGAAGTGTCTGTCTTTTCCCCATTGTATATCCTTGTTCCCTTTGTCATAGATTAGGTGTCCATTGGTGCATGGGTTTATCTCTGGGCTTTCTATCCTGTACCATTGATTAATATTTCTGTTTTTGTACAAGTACCATACTGTCTTGATTACTGTAGCTTTGTAGTATAGTCTGAAGTCAGGGAGCCTGCTTTCTACAGCTCCATTTTTTCTTTCTCAAGATTGCTTTGCCATTCGGAGTCTTTTGTGTTTCCATACAAATTGTGAAATTTTTTGTTCTAATTCTATGAAAAATGCCATTGGTAATTTGATAGGGATTGCACTGAATCTGTAGGTTGTTTTGGGTAGGATAGTCATTTTCACAATATTGATTCTTCCAATCCAAGTACATGGTATATCTCTCCATCTGTTTTTGTCATCTTTGATTTCTTTCATCAGTGTTTTATAGTTTTCTGAGTACAGGTTTTTGCCTCCTTAGGTAGGTTTATTCCAAGGTATTTTATGATTTTGTTGCAGTGGTAAATGGGAGTGTTTCCTTAACTTCTCTTTCAGATTTTTCGTCATTAGTGTATAGGAATGCCAGATATTTCTGTGCATTCATTTTGTATCCTGCTACTTTACCAAATTCATTGATTAGCTCTACTAGTTATCTGGTAGCATCTTTAGGATTCTCTATTTATCATGTCATCTACAAACTGTGACAGTTTTACTTCTTTTCCAATTTGGATTCCTTTTATTTATTTTTCTTCTCTGATTGCCATGGCTAGGACTTCCATAACTATGGTGAATAATAGTGGTAAGAATGGACATCCTTGTTTTGTTCCTGATCTTAGAGGCAATGCTTTCAGTTTTTCACCATTGAGAATGATGTTGGCTGTGGGTTTGTCATATATGGCCTTTATTATGTTGAGGTAGGTTCCCTCTGTGCCCACTTTCTGGAGAGTTTTTATCATAAGTTGGTGTTGAATTTTGTCAAAAGCTTTTTCTGCATCTATTGAGATTGCCATATCGTTTTTATTCTTTAGTTTGTTAATATGGTGTATCACATTCATTGATTTGCATATATTGAAAAATCCTTGCATCCCTGGAATAAATCCCACTTGATCATAGTGTATGATCCTTTTAATGTGTTGTTGGATTCTGTTTGTAAGCATTTTGTTGCGGATTTTTGCATCTATGTTCATCAGTGATACTGGCCTGTGATTTTCTTTTTTTGTGATATCTGGACTGGTTTTGGTATCAGGGTGATTGTAGCCTTGTAGAATGAGTTGAGAGTGTTCTTTCCTCTGCAGTTTTTTAGAGGAGTTGCGAAAGAAGGGTGTTAGCTCCTCATTAACGTTGGATAGAATTCGCCTGTGCAGCTATCTGGTCATGGACTTTTGTTTGTCGGAAGATTTTTAATCACAGTTTTAATCTGATTACTTGTGATTTGTCGGTTTATATTTTCTATTTCTATTAGGTTCAGTATTGGAAGTTTGTACCTTTCCAAGAATTTGTCCATTTCTTCCAGGTTGTCCATTTTATTGGCTTGTTTTAGTCTCTTATGATCCTTTGTATTCCTGCAATATCAGTTGTAATTTCACCTTTCTCATTTCTAATTTTATTGATTTGAATCCTCTCACGTTTTTTCTTGATGAGTTTGGCTAAAGGTTTATCATTTTTATATATCTTTATAAAGAACCAGCTTTTAATTTCATTGATTTTTGCTATGTTTTCTTCATTTCTATTTCATTTATTTCTGCTTTAATTTTTATGATATCTTTCCTCCTACTAACTTTGGGTTTTGTTTGTTCTTCTTTTTCCAGTTGCTTTAGGTGTAAGATTAGGTTGTTTATTTGAGATTTTTTTTTATCTTGAGGTAGGACTGTATTCTTATAAAATTCCCTTGTAGAACTGCTTTTGCTTCTTCCCATAGGTTTTGGGTCATCATGTTTTCATTGTCATTTGTTTCCATGAATTTTTTGATTTCCTCTATGACTTCTTCAGTGATCTCTTGGTTATTTAGTAGCATATTGTTTAGCCTCCATGTTTTTGTTCTTTTACGTTTTTTTTTTCTGTAATTGATTTGTAATCTCATATCATTGTTGGAAAAGATTCTTGAAATGATTTCAATTTTCTTAAATTTACTGAGGGTTGATAAGTGACCCAAGATGTGATGTATCCTGGAGAATGTTCCATGTGCATTTGAGAAGAAAGTGTATTCTGCCACTTTTGGATGGAATGTCCTACTAATATCAATTAAGTCTATTTGGTCTATTGTGTGATGTAAAACTTGTGTTTCCTTATTAATTTTCTGTCTAGATGATCTGTCCATTGGGGGTGTTAAAGTCCCCCACTATTACTGTGTTAATGTTGATTTCCCCTTTTATGGCTGTTAGCATTTGCCTTATGTATTAAGGTGCTTCTATGTTGGGTTCATAAATATGTAAAATTGTTATATCTTCTTCTTGGATTGATCCCTTGATCATTACGTAGTGTCCTTCCTTGTCTCTTGTAACAGTCTTTATTTTAAAGTCTATTTTATTTTATACGACTATTGCTACTCTGACTTTCTTTTGATTGCTATTTGAATGGAATATCTTTTTTCCATCCCTTCACTTTCAGTCTGTATGTGTCCCTAGGTCGGAAGTAAGTCTCTTGTAGACAGCATATATACAGGTCTTATTTTTGTATCCATTCAGCCAGTGTGTGTCTTTTGGTTGGAGCATTTAATTCATTTACATTCAAGGTTATTTTCAATGTGTACATTCCTATTACCATTTTCTTAATTGTTTTGGGTTTGTTTTTGTGGGTCTTTTTCGTCTCTTGTGTTTCCTGCTTAGAGAAGTTCCTTTAGCGTTTGTCATAGAGCTGGTTTTGTGGTGCTGAATTCTCTTAGCTTTTGCTTCTCTGTAAAGCTTTTGATTTCTCTGTTGAATCTGAATGAGATCCTTGTTGGGTAGAGTAATCCTGGTTGTAGGTTTTTCCCTTTCATCACTTTAAATATATCCTGCCACTCCCTTCTGGCTTGCAGAGTTTCTATTGGAAAATGAGCTGATAACATTGTGGGGATTCTGCTGCTTTTAATATTTTTTCTTTGAATTTAATTTTTGTTAGTTTGATTAGTATGATTTTTGGTGTGTTTCTCCTTGGGTTTATCCTGTATGGGACTCTCTGCCCTTTCTGGACTTGGGTGGCTATTTCCTTCCCCATGTTAGGGAAATTTTCAACTATAATCTATTCAAATATTTTCTCAGACACTTTCTCTCTCTCTTCTTCTTCTGGGACCACTATAATTCGAATATTGGTGCATTTAATCTTGTTCCAGAGGTCTCTGAGATGGTCCTCATTTCTTATCATCCTTTTTTTCTTTTGTCTTCTCCTCAGCATTTATCTCCATCATTCTATCTTCCAGCTCACTTTTTCATTCTTCTACCTCAGTTCTTCTGCTACTGATTCCTTCTAGTGTATTTTTCTTTTCAGTTATCATGCTGTTCATCACTGTTTGTTTGTTCTTTAGTTCTTCTATGTCCTTGTTAAATGTTTCTTGTATTTTCTCGATCTATGCCTCCTTTGTATTTCCAAAATTTTGGATATCATCATCTATCTTTACTCTGAATTCTTTTTTAGGTAGATTGTCTATTTCCTCTTCATTTGTTTGGTCTTGTAGGTTTTTACCTTGCTCCTTCATCTGTAACTTTTTTTTGGTCTCTTTTTGTTTTGTTTTGCTTTGATGTGTGGTGCTGTGGTCCTGTCTTGCTGGTTGTTTAGCCTGAGGTGTCCATCACTGGATCTTACAGGCAGTTGGGTGGAGCCATGTCTTGGTGCCAAGATGAGGACCTCCAGGAAAACTCACACCAATTTATATTCCCTGGGGCCTGAAGTTCATGTTAGCCCAGTGGCTCAGTGCTCCTGCCAGAAGAACGCAGGCCTGACCCTCAGCTTGGAAATGAAGAACTTGCAAGCCATGTGGCATGCCCCCCCCAAAAAAAGAAAAAATGGCAACAAACAAAAAGGAGCAGAACAATAACAAAGAATAAAAATTATAAAAATGAAACAACAAAGCAAAACAGAACCACAATAGCAAAAAAAAAAAAAAAAAAAGCTGGAAGAGGCCTGAGTGGGGGGCTTAGGCTCAGGACCTGTGTGGCTGGAGGGGGCCCTGGAGGCAGAGGTTCAGGGCTGGGACCACAGCACACTCACTGGGGCCTGAGCAGTTGGGGGATATGCTGGCTGCATTCTCCTCCCATTCCCTGAATGTCTTTCCCCATCCCCACTGATCCCCTCACCATGAGTGGACCCCTCCAAGCATGAGAACCCCTCCCCTCCCCAAGCCACCCTTCAGGGGCACCAGTCCCATCCTGCATCCCCTTTTCCTCCTCTACTCCTTCCCCCCACCACCCCACATCCTACCCAGTCACACAAGGATTCCTTCTGTCCCCTTGGGTGTCCAAGGTCCCCCACCAGCACTGAGTAAGTGCCCTAGTTGTGAGGAGATGTGAACTCCATGTCCTCCTGTTCTGCCATCGTGACTCCACCCGATATGGTGATATTTAAGAATATAATGAATGAAGTGAGAGAGCCAGCCATGAGAATACCCAAGGGAAGGGTATTCTAGACAGATAAATTAGAATAGTAAAAGCTTGGTGTGTTCAAGGACTAGCAAGAGCAATATCACTGGAGTGGAGAGGAAAAGAGTGGTAGGACATGATTTCAGAGAGACAGAGAGGGCCAGATCATATAGGACCTTGTAAATATTTTGGCTTTTATTCTGAGTGAGATAGTAAGGCATTTTTAAAGAAGATAAATAATCAATAATTATCATATTTAAAATTCTAGTCTAGTAAAGAGGATGTAGATGCAAGAGGGAAGAGATATGGGGACATGTGTATATGTATAACTGATTCACTTTGTTATAAAGCAGAAACTAACACACCATTGTAAAGCAATTATAGTCCAATAAAGGTGTTAAAACAAAACAAAACAAAACAAAACCTTGCAATCCTTCCTCAAAACTCTCAGAAAAAAAAAAAAAGAAGAGGATGAATCTTCAGTTGTTCATCTTGACACAAAGTGGTTTATGTTTGTATGATTCGGATAATAATACTCCTTTGGAAAAAAATAGTAAGCTTATTGCTGAATTCATGTCAACTAATACAATTTAATTTTATACTAACTATTGTTTTATAACTATTATCTGAAAAAGTTTCAAACGCATTTGAAACTACTGAATACAAAAAGTATTTTCAACATACTTATTTTAAAAATCACAATAAATTTATTAGCACTAGAAGAATGCTTAACCTTTTTAAGGAAACATCACAAGATTGTATAACTGATGTAACTGTTTTACTCTAGCATGAAATTTTGAAAATTATTCACTTGATAACTTTTTTTTAACTTTCAGTCTTGCTGGAACACATGATTTCACATAGATTATACACCATTCTTCTCCCCAAGTTCTTCCCAGTAGGGAAGTGTGTTTCATGTAACATTTCATTTAATCCTCAAAATAGCTTTGTGAGGTAGGCATTATTGTCATCTCCACTTTACAGAATATGAAACTGAGGCACAGGAATGTAAAGTACTTTACCCAAGGTCACAGATCTAGTAAGCAAAAGAAGATCCATTCTCTCCTATGCCTTCTGAGAAGTTGTTCCATCAGCTTCCTTCTCTCCAATCTTCTTCAATTTATTTTTCCTTCTTTGGTTCTTCCACCCATCCAACCATTCCCACCTAATATACCTAACATTTTATTGAACACCTACTCTGTGCCAAGCCCTCTACTGAACACTTTGCGTTTATCAATTCACATAATGCTCACAACAATCCTATTAAGTAAGTACCGTTGTTTCCCCAATATTTTAGTTGTGAATTTAAGACAGAAAAACAAGCAACTTTCCCAGTTTACACAGCTAGGAAGTAGCAGAAGTGAGATTTGAACCCCAAAATAAAGTCTACACCTTCACTGTTATGCTCTACTGCCTAATCTTTATCTTGCAAACACATTTTTCACTAAATTGATCTTTCTTTAACAACACTTACTCAAATTACCACCCTATTTTTCTGCAGTTTCCATTTAAATCATTATTGAAACTGCTCCTGCAAGAGTTACCTGAAGATCTCCTAAATGACATGTCAAGTGCTCTCTCATTAGGTTTTCAACATATTGACTCTACTACATTTGAGGCTGTTGTACTTTCCTTTCATCTTTAAAGCCTTCCCTTCCTTGTCTTCTGTGACGATACTCTATCTTGGATTTCCACCTACCTCTCTGATGGTTTTTCTTTTTTTCATTCTCTTACCTTGCTACTCTATACTCCTTATTTGGGTCATCTCATCTACTTAAGATTTTCAACTGCCATTTTTATGCTGATGAAGGCCTGTATGACAACTTGGCATCTCCAAACTGAACACTTTTTCTGAGCCTGGACCCACCCACTTGTCTGTTAACTGGACATCTTAACTTGACACCTCACATTTAATATGTCTAAAACTGAATTCATCATCAAATCCCAACATACCAATTTCTATCCCTGACCAACAGTCACATAATCAACTGAACAATAAAGCCTAGTAGAGTCATCTATGACTCTTCTTTCTCCTTAACATCTAGATTCTGCTTCTTGAAGCTTTGTATGCTCCCCATCCTTATTTGTAGGGTCTTTGCTTAGTTTTTCAGCATGTATGACCTGGCCTATTAATATAGCTCCTTTACTGTTGTTTAATCTGCCTCCAGTCTCTATGGCCTTTGTTATGTGTTGAATTATGTCCTTCAAAATATGTTGGAGTCCTAATTTCTGGTACCATGGAATGTGACTGTATTTGGATACAGGGTATCTACAGAGGTAATCAAATTAAAATGAGGTAGTTAGGACAGGCCCTAATCCAATATGACTGGTATCTTTATAAAAGTGGGAAATTTGGACTGAAAGACTCATAGAGGGAAGATGATCTGAAGAGACAGAGGGAGAAGACAGCCATCTGCAAGCCAAGGAGAGAGATCTAGAACAGATCCTTCTCTCAGAGCTCTCAGGAGAAACCAACTCTGGTGACACTTTGGTTTCAGAGTTATAGCCTCCAGAACTGTGAGACAATAATTGTTTTTTGTTGAAGCCCCCCTGGTTTTTAGTACTTTGTTGTGGTAGTCCTAGCAAACTAATACAAACTCCAATCTAGTTTACATATTAGGATGTTTCTAAAATACATGTTTTTATCTTGACACTCCTATGTTCAGAATTATTCAAAGACTCCCCATCATGTACAAGATTAAATCCCTGACTTTCAGTAAGACACTTCACAATTTTTCCTCAACTTACCTTTCATGTTTATGGCCAGTGACTTTTGCTTATCACAGGAGTTACATTAAACTAACTGCTACTTCTCGAACATGCCATGGTCTTTCACAAACACCATGTCTTTGTTCATACTATCAGGACTTCCATAAATGTTCTTTTTCCTCTTACAACTTGTACCAATCCACCTCCACCTTTCCTTCTATTCCATCCCTCTCTTTTTGGTAAGCTCCTATACATAGCATGATACCCAATTCATTTTATCTGTGAAGGCTTGAAGTATAGGTAAGATTTGGTTAGCCAGAGTGGAGGGGAAAGGATATTCTAAGCAGGAAGAACCATATAATCAAAGGCAGGTAATGAGGATCAGCATAATGTAGGTTAGAGGGGGATGGAGTAGAGTTAGAGAACTCTTTGCCTTTGGTGATAGTATAGATGGGACCAAAGTAGCTTCTGGAGAAGGAGCAAGGTCAATATTCTTCCTCTGTAGTGTCTCAGGGAAACAGCTAGGTCTCAAAGAATGTTATTATCTAGCTAATGTCACCTGATGATGAGATAGCCTATGTTTTGTTCCTGGAAACCTGGTCTTTATAATAGCACCCTGAGCTTGGGGCACTTTTGCTGGTCAGTGATGGTATGGTAGCAGAGCAGAAAATATTCAGCAAGGTTCAGAGTTCTTTTCTACTATACCCTATTTAAACATGACTGAATATATTTACCATTTCTACTTATATAAAGCAGATGGTTTTGAACGGAGGAAGCAAAAATCATTCATTAATCTTATTCACTCATTCAGCATACATGCTCTAGGAGCCCTCTATGTGGACAGTTCTGTGCTACAGAAAGGGAATACACAAATATAAGACCGCAGCCTTGCCCTGGAGCTCAGCTGGGAGAGAGGCAAAGCTCTAGCTAACATCTAGTGCTTGTTGGTTACTTACTATATGTCAGGGACAAAGCTAAGCATTGCATGCTTCTCATTTAAATTCCCAATAGGGTTATACCCATTTTGTAGAAAAGGACACAGTGTTAGAGACAGGCTGAGTAAACTCAGGAGGGAGGAATTGGAAAACTGAAAAGTAAGCAACTCATTAACATGAGTAGAAAAGATCTGGGTGACATTTGGGTGAAAAGGTCACAGAAGACTTGGTGGAGGAGGTGATGTTTGAGTCTTAAAGGATAAATAGGAGTTTTCAAGTGTCAATGAAAAAATTAACAGTCAATCTAAGAAAGAAATGGGAAATTTTATTTGAGCCAACCTGAGGATTATAACCTGAGAGACCATCTTTCAGAAAGCTCTGAGGACTGTTCAGCCCATTAGAGGTCAAAGCACAGTTATATGAGTTTTTGAGACAAAAGTTTATATGTCAAGTCATGTATTGACAGTTTAAACAATCCAGATCTACATATACAAAGCGGGTCATGGCTCATTGTGGCCCTTTGCAAGAATAAGAAGGAAGATTACCTCCTAAGGAGTTGTGACTCTTTATGAAATTAAGAAGGAATGTTATCTCCTAAGGAGGTCTGGTTAATGCAGATGCACAAGACACACTAAATGGAAGGAAGGAGGCCTGAGTGGGCAAAGAAAATTTTTATGTTTAAATTTTTCTTGTCTTGCCATAAAATATGAATTTTATTTCATCAATTCTCCCCTTCTGATCATTAATCTCTTGTTAGAAAGAATAAAGTGATAAAATATTTGACCCCTAAATGCCAGGGTGGTGACTTACCTGCCCTGGATCCATCATGTCCCTTGATGTGTTAATGGCCTGGTTCTTTTTTTCCTTTTAGTAGGTGGTACTAGTAAAATGTCTGGCAAGGACTAACAGTCGATTCCAAGTTGTCCAACAGGACTTATGCAATTTTACCTTTCATGTGCATTGTGTATGTTCATTTATATAGAACTATAGATGTGATCAAAATTGACAATAGAAATGACCATGTTGTTAGTAAAGTTTTAAGCCAAGATTCTCCTAAACCAAACAATTTTCCTAGCATTTTTCCTAAACAGGGAAGAGGATCATTTATAGTGGAAATTTGATTACTCATGTGTCATAAGATTAGTTAAAAAATGTTATGGCCAAATAGTCTTTGTGTGTGGTGAAGTATACAGATCTGATTTGATATTTGTTCATGTGGTTATCCAGTTTTCCCAACACCATTTGTTGAAGAGATGATCCTTTCCCTTCTGGCTGTTCTTGGATCCCTTATCAAATATTAGTTGACCATATATGAGGAGATTTATTTCTGGGCTCTCTATTCTGTTCCATTGGTTTATGCATCTATTTTTATGCCAGTACCGTACTGTTTTCATTGTTATAGTTTTGTAGTATAGTTTGAAATCAGGACGTGTGATGCCTCCATTTTTATTCTTCTTTCTCATGATTCCTTTGGCTATTTGGGGTCTTTTGGGGTTCTATACAAACGTTAGGATTTTATTATCTATCTCTGAGAAAAATGATATTGGAATTTTATTTTTACATCTTTATTGGAGTATAATTGCTTTACAATGGTGTGTTAGTTTCTGCTTTATAACAAACTGAATCAGTTATACATATACATATGTTCCCATATCTCTTTCCTCTTGCGTCTCACTCCCTCCCAACCGACCTATCCCACCCCTCTAGGTGGTCACAAAGCACCGAGCTGATCTCCCTGTGCGATGCGGCTGCTTCCCACTAGCTATCTATTTTATGTTTGGTAGTGTATATATATCCATGCCATTTTCTCACTTTGTCACAGCTTACACTTCCCCCTCCCCATGTGCTCAAGTCGATTATCTAGTAGGACTGTGTCTTTATTCCTGTCTTACCCCTAGGTTCTTCATGACATGTTTTTTCTTAAATTCCATATATATGTGTTAGCATACAGCATTTGCCTTTCTCTTTCTGACTTACTTCATTCTGTATGACAGACTCTAGGTCTATCCACCTCATTACAAATAGCTCAATTTCATAACTTTTTATGACTGAGTAATATTACATTGTATATATGTGCCACAACTTCTTTATCCATTTATCCGATGATGGACACTTAAGTTGTTTCAATCTCTGGGCTATTGTAAATAGAGCTACAATGAACATTTTGGTACATGACTCTTTTTGAATTATGGAGTTCTAAGGGTATATGCCCAGTAGTGGGACTGCTGGGTCATATGGTAGTTCCATTAGTAGATTTTTAAGGAACCTCCATACTGTTCTCCATAGTGGCTGTACCAATTCACATTCCCACCAGCAGTGCAAGAGTGTTCCCTTTTCTCAACACCCTCTCCAGCATTTATTGTTTCTAGATTTTTTGATGATGGCCATTCTGACTGGTGTGAGATGATATCTCACTGTAGTTTTGATTTGCAATTCTCTAATGATTAATGATGGTGAGCACGCTTTCATGTGTTTGTTGGCAGTCTGTATATCTTCGTTGGAGGAATGACTATTTAGGTCTTCTGCCCATTTTTGGATTCGGTCGTTTGTTTTTTTGTTATTGAGCTGCATGAGCTTATAAATTTTGGAGATAAATCCTTTGTCAGTTGCTTCATTTGCAAATACTTTCTCCCATTCTGAGGGTTGTCTTTTGGTCTTGTTTATGGTTTCCTTTGCTGTGCAAAAGCTTTGAAGTTTCATTAGGTCCCATTTGTTTATTTTTGTTTTTATTTCCATTTCTCTAGGAGGTGGGTCCAAAAGGATATTGCTGTGATTTATGTTATAAAGTGTCCTGCCTATGTTTTCCTCTAAGAGTTTGATAGTGTCTGGCCTTACATTTAGGTCCTTAATCCATTTTGAGCTTATTTTTGTGTATGGTGTTAGGGAGTGATCTAATCTCATACTTTTATATGTCCCTGTCCAGTTTTCCCAGCACCACTTATGGAAGAGGCTGTCCTTTCTCCACTGAATATTCCTGCCTGCTTTAACAAAGATAAGTTGACCATATGTGCGTGGGTTTATCTCTGAGATTTCCATCCTGTTCCATTGATCTGTCTGTCTGTTTTGTTGCCAGTACCATACTGTGATTACAGTAGCTGTGTAGTATAGTCTGAAGTCAGGGAGCCTGATTCCTCCAGCTCCATTTTTCGTTCTCAAGATTGCTTTGGCTATTCGGGGTCTTTTGTGTTTTCATACAAATTCTGAAATTTTTTGTTCTAGTTCTGTGAAAAAAAAACCAGTGGTAGTTTGATAGGGATTGCATTGAATCTGTAGATTGCTGAGGGTAGTAGAATCATTTTAACAATATTGATTCTTCCAATCCAGGAACATGGTATATCTCTCCTTCTATTTGTATCATCTTTAATTTCTTTCATCAGTGTCTTATAATTATCTGCATACAGGTCTTTTGTCTCCTTAGGTAGGTTTATTCCTAAATATTTTATTCTTTTTGTTGCAAAGGTAAATGGGAGTGATTTCTTGATTTCACTTTCAGATTTTTCATCATTAGTGTTTAGGAATGCCAGAGATTTTCATGCATTAATTTTGTATCTTGCTACTTTACCAAATTCATTGATTAGCTGTAGTAGTTTTCTGGTAGCATCTTTAGGATTCTCTATGTATAGTATCACGTCATCTTCAAACAGTGACAGCTTTACTTTTCTTTTCTGATTTGATTCCTTTTATTTCCTTTTCTTCTCTGATTGCTGTGGCTAAAACTTCCAAAACTATGTTGAATAAGAGTGGTGAGAGGGGCAAACTTGTCCTGTTCCTGATCTTAGTGAAAATGGTTTCAGTTTTTCACCATTGAGGACGATGTTGGCTGTGGGTTCATCATGTATGGCCTTTATTATGTTGAGAAAACTTCCCTCTATGCCTACTATCTGCAGAGTTTTTATCATAAATCGGTGTTGAATTTTGTCAAAAGCTTTCTCTGCATCAATTGAGATGATCATATGGTTTTTCTCCTTCAGTTTGTTAATATGGTGTATCACGTTGATTGATTTACATATATTGAAGAATCCTTGCATTCCTGGAATAAAACCCACTTGATCATGGTGTGTGATCCTTTTAATATGCTGTTGGATTCTGTGTGCTAGTATTTTGCTGAGGATTTTTGCATCTATGTTCATCAGTGATATTGGCCTGTAGTTTTCTTTCTTTGTGACATCCTTGTCTGGTTTTGGTATGAAGGTGATCGTGGCCTCATAGAATGAGTTTGGGAGTGTTTCTATCTCTGCTCAATTTTCGAAGAGTTTGAGAAGGATAGGTGTTAGCTCTTCTCTGAATGTTTGACAGAATTCGCCTGTGAAGCCATCTGGTCCTGGGCTTTTGTTTGTTGGAAGATTTTTAATCACAGTTTCAATTTCAGTTCTTCTGATTGTTCTGTTCATATTTTCTATTTCTTCATGATTCAGTCCTGGCAGGTTGTACATTGCTACAAATTTGTTCATTTCTTCCAGGTTGTCCATTTTATTGGCATAGAGTTGCTTGTAGTAATCTCTCATGATGTTTTGTATTTCTGCAGTGTCAGTTGTTCCTTCTAGTTTTTCACTTGAAATTCTACTGATTTGAGTCTTCTCCCTTTTCTTCTTGATGAGTCTGGCTAATGGTTTATCAATTTTCTTTATCTTTTCAAAGAACCAGCTTTTAGTTTTATTGATCTTTGCTATCCTTTCCTTCATTTCTTTTTCATTTATTTCTGATCTGATTTTTATGATTTCTTTCCTTCTGCTAACTTTGGGGTTTTTTTGTTCTTCATTCTCTAATTGCTATACGTGGAAGGTCAGGTTGTTTACTCGAGATGTTTCCTGTTTCTTAAGGTGGGATTGTATTGCTATAAACTTCCCTCTTATAACTGTTTTGCTGCATCCCATAGGTTTTGGGTTGTCTTGTCTCCATTGTCATTTGTTTCTCTGTGTTTTTTTATTTATTCTTTGATTCCTTCAGTGATCACTTCGTTATTATATAGTGTATTGTTTAGCCTCCATGTGTTTGTATTTTTTACAGATCTTTTCCTGTAATTGATATCTAGTCTCTTAGCATTGTGGTCAGAAAAAATACTTGATACAATTTCAATTTTCTTAAATTTACCAAGGCTTGATATGTGACCCAAGATATGTTCTATCCTGGGGAATGTTCCATGAGCACTTGAGAAAAATGTGTATTCTGTTGCTTTGGATGGAATGTCCTATAAATATCAATTAAGTCCATATTGTTTAATGTATCATTTAAAGCTTGTGTTTCCTTATTTATTTTCATTTTGGATGATCTGTCCTTTGGTGAAAGTGGGGTGTTAAAGTCCCCTACTATGAATGTGTTACAGGCAATTTCCCCTTTTATGGCTGTTAGTATTTGCATTATGTATTGAGTTGCTCCTATGTTGGGTGCATAAATATTTACAATTGTTATATCTTCTTCTTGGATCGGTCCCTTGATCATTATGTAGTGTCCTTCTTTGTCTCTTCTAATAGTCTTTATTTTAAAGTCTATTTTGTCTGATATAAGAATTGCTACTCCATCTTTCTTTTGATTTCCATTTGCATGGAATATCTTTTTCCATCCCCTTACTTTCAATCTGTATGTGTCTCTAGGTCTGAAGTGGGTCTCTTGTAGACAGCATATATATGGGTCTTGTTTTTGTATCCATTCAGCCAATCTGTGTCTTTTGGTGGGAGCATTTAGTCCATTTACATTTAAGGTGATTATCGATAGGTATGTTCCTATTCCCATTTTCTTAGTTGTTTTGGGTTCGTTATTGTAGTTCTTTCCTTCTTTTGTGTTTCTTGCCTAGGGAAGTTCCTCTAGCATTTGTTGTAATGCTGGTTTGGTGGTGCTGAACTCTCTCAGCTTTTGCTTGTCTGTAAAGTTTTTAATTTCTCCATCAAATCTGAATGAGATCCTTGCTTGTTTGAGTAATGTTTGTAGCAGGCTTTTCTCCTTCATCACTTTAAATATGTCCTGCCAGTCCCTTCCAGCTTGCAAAGTTTCTGCTGAAACATCAACTGTTAACCTTATGTGGATTCTCTAGTGTGCTATTTGTTGTTTTTCCCTTGCTGCTTTTAATATGTTTTCCTTGTATTTAATTTTTGACAGTTTGATTAATATGTGTCTTGGCATGTTTCTCCTTGGGTTTATCCTGCATGGGACTGTCTGTGCTTCCTGAACTTGTTTCACTATTTCCTTTCCCATATTTGGGAAGTTTTCAACTATAATCTCTGCAAGTATTTTCTCAGTCTCTTTCTTTTACTCTTCTTCTTCTGGAACCACTATAATTCGAATGTTGGTGCGTTTAATGTTGTTCCAGAGTTCTCTGAGACTGTCCTCAGTTCTTTTCATTCTTTTTTCTTTATTCTGCTCTGCAGTAGTTATTTCCAGTATTTTGTCTTCCAGGTCACTTATCCGTTCTTCTGCCTCAGTTATTCTGCTCTTGATCCCATTGAGAGTATTTTTAATTTCGTTTATTGTGTTGTTCATATTCCTTGTTTCATCTTTAGTTCTTCCTGGTCCTTGTTAAATGTTTCTTGCATTTTGTCTATTCTATTTCCAAGATTTTGTATCATCTTTACTATCCTGATTCTGAATTATTTTTCAGTTAGACTGCCTATTTCCTCTTCCTTTGTTAGGTCTAGTGGGTTTTTATCATGCTCCTTCATTTCCTGTGTGTTTTTCTGTCTTCTCATTTTGCTTATTTTACTGTGTGTGTGGTCTCCTTTTTGCAGGCTGCAGGTTCGTAGTTCCCGGTGTTTTTGATGTCTGTCCCCAATGGCTAAATTTGGTTCCGTGTGTTGTGTAGGCTTCATGGTGGAATGTACTAGTGCCTGTGTTCTGGTGTATGAGGCTGGATCTTGTCTTTCTGGTGGGCAGTTCCATGTTTGGTGGTGTGTTTGGGGGTGTTTGTGGACTTATTATGATTTTAGGCAGCCTCTCTGCTGAAGAGTGGTGTTGTTTTCCTGTCTTTTTAGTTGTTTGGCGTAGGGTGTCCAGTACTGTAGCTTACTGGTCGTTGAGTGAAGTTGGGTCCTGGTGTTGAGATGGAGATCTCTTGGAGATTTTCGCCATTTGATATTATGTGGAGCTGGGAGGTCTCTTTGGACCACTGTCCTGAAGTTGGCTCTCCCACCTCAGAGGCACAGCACTGACTCCTGGCTGCAGTACCAAGAGCCTTTCATCCACACGGCTCAGAATAAAAGGGAGAAAAGTTAGAAAGAGAGAATTAGTAGAAATGAAAGAAAGAAAGAAAGAAAGAAAAAAGAAAGAAAGGAGGGAGGATGGGAGGGGGGAGGAAGGTAATGAAGGAAAAAAGAAAGGAAGAAACAAGATAAAGTAAAATAAAATAAAGTAAAATAAAATAAAGTTATTAAAATAAAAAAATAATTATTAAGAAAAAAATTAAAAAACAAAGCAAAACAAACAAATGGACAGATAGAATCCGAGGAAAAATGGTGGAAGAAAAGCTATACAGACAAAATCTCACACAGAAGCATACACATACACACTGGCAAAAAGAGGAAAAGGGGAAAAAATCATAAATCTTGCTCTCAAGGTCCACCTCCTCAATTTGGGGTGATTCGTTGTCTAAAGCAGGGAAGGAAGGAAAGAAAGAAAGAAAGAAGGTAAAGTAAAATAAAATAAAGTAAGAAAAATAAAGTTATTAAAATAAAAAATTATTTTAAAAAAATGGACGGATAGAACCCTAGGACTAATGGTGGAAGCAAAACTATACAAAATCTCCCACAGAAGCATACACAAACACACTCATAAAAAGAGGAAAAGGGGAAAGAATAATAAATCTTGCTGTCAAAGTACACCTCCTCAACTTTGAATGATTCGTTATTTATTCATGTATTCCACAGATGCACGGTACATCAAGTTGATTGTCGAGCTTTAATCCACTGTTTCTGAGGCTGCTGGGAGAGATTTCCCTTTCTCTTCTTTGTTCTCATAGCTCCCGGGTCTCAGCTTTGGATTTGGCCCCGCCTCTGCGTGTAGGTCGCCGGAGGCCGTCTGTTCTTCACGAAGACACGATGGGATTAAAGGACCAGCTGCTTCAGGGACTCTGGCTCACTCAGGCCGGGGGGAGGGAGGGATACGGAGTGCAGGGCGAGCTTGCAGTGGCAGAGGCAGGCATGATGTTGCAACAGCCTGTGGCGTGCCATGCATTCTCCCAGGGAAGTTGTCCCTGGATCTTGGGACCCTGGCAGTGGCGGGCTGCACAGGCTTCTGAGAGGGGCGGTGTGGATAGTGACCTGTCTCGCACACATGCTTCTTGGTGGTGGCAGCAGCAGCCTTAGCATCTTATGCCCGTCTCTGGGGTCCGTGCTTTTAGCTGTGGCTCACGCCCGTCTCCTGAGCTCCTTTAAGCAGTGCTCTTAATCCCCTCTCCTCACGCACCAGGAAACAAAAAGGGAAGAAAAAGTCTCTTGCCTCTTCAGCAGGTCCAGACTTTTCCCCAGACTCCCTCCCGGCTAGCCATGGTGCACTAACCCCCTGCATGCTGTGTTCACGACACCAACCCCAGTTCTCTCCCTGTGCTCTGTTCGAAGCCCGAGCCTCAGCTCCCAGCCCTGGCTGCCCCAGCGGGTGAGCAGACAAGCCTCTCGGGCTGGTGAGTGCCAGCCGGCACCGATCCTCTGTGCGGGAATCTCTCCGCCTTGCCCTCCGCTTCCCTGTTGCTGTGCTCTTCTCCGTGGCTCCGAAGCTCCCCCCTCCACCACCTGCTGCCTCTGCCCACGAAAGGGCTCCCTAGCGTGTGGAAACCTTTCCTCCTTCACGGCTCCCTCCCACTGGTGCAGGTCCCGTCCCTATCCTTTTGTCTCTGTTTATTATATTTTCTTTTGCCCTACCCAGGTACGTGGGGACTTTCTTGCCTTTTAGGAAGTCTGAGGTCTTCTGCAGGCATTCAGTAGGTGTTCTGTAGGTGTTGTTCCACGTGTAGATGTTTTTCTGGTGTATCTGTGGGGAGGAAGCTGATCTCCACGTCTTACTCTTCCGCCATCTTCCCCTCGTCCCTTGACATTGGAAGTTTTATAGGGATTGCTTTGAATCTATAGATGACTTTTGTGTAAGTATGGATATTTTAACAATATTAATTCTTCCAATTCATCAAAATGGGATATCTTTCCATTTGCTTGTGTCATCTTTGATTTCTTTCAACAAAGTCTTGTTGTTTTTGTTATACAGATCATTCACATCCTTGGTTAAACTTATTCCTAGACATTTTATTATTTTTGATGATATTTTGAATGGGAAAGATTTCCTCATTTCTTTTTCAGATGTTTCATTATTAGTGTATAGAAGTGCAACAGAATTTAGGATGTTTATTTTTTTCCCTCTGTTAGATGCTTTATTTTTAAATTGTATAGTTGAAGGAACTGAGATATAAATAAGTTGTACAAATGAGGAAACTGAAACACAAATAAGTGTCATTCATAAGGTAATACAGCTGATTACATAGCTGGTGGATTAGAATGAGGATGTTTATTTTATATCCTGCATTTTTACTAAATTTGTTGATTAGTTCCAACAGTTTTTTGTTGAGTCTTTGGCATTTTCTATATATAAGATTGTATCATCTGCAAGTAATGACAATTTTGCTTGTTCCTTTCTGATTTGGATGACTTTTATTCCTTTTTCTTGCCTAATTGCTCTAGCTAGGACTTCTAGTAGTTTATTGAATAACAGTAGTGAGAGTGGACTCCCTTTCCTTGTTTCTGATATTAGAGGAAAAGCTTTCCACTTTTCACTGTTGGGTACAAAGTTACTGTGGGTTTGTCATATATGGATTTTAGTATATTGAGGTATGTTCTTTATATACCCAATCTGTCAAGGATTTTTATAACAAAATCATGCTGTATTTTATGAAATGCTCTTTCTGCATCTATTGAGATGAACCTGTGATTTTTCTTTTAATTTTATTAATGTGGTGCATCACTTTTTTTTGATTTATATATGTTGAAACATCATTGCATCCCAAGGATAAATTGCACTTGGTCATGGTATATAATCCTTTTAATGTGTTCTTGAATTCAGTTTGCTAATATTTTATTGAGAATTTTTACACCTGTATTCATCTGGGATATTGGTCTATATTTTTCTTTTATAGTATTCTTAGTCTTGCTTTTGTATCTGGGTAATGCTGGCCTCATAAAATGAGTGTGGAAATGTTTCCTGCTCTTCAATTTTATAGAAGGTATGAGAAGAGTTGGTGTTAAGTCATCTGTAAATGTTTGGTAGAATTCACCAGTGAAGATATCTAGTCATAGTGTTTTCTATGTTGGGAGGTTTTCAATGACTGATTCAATTTCCTTACTCATTATTGATCTGTTCAGCTTTTCTGCAATATTTCTTCCTGATTCAGTCTTGGTAGGTTGTGTGTTTCTAGGAACTTATCCATTTCTTATAGGTTTTCTAACTTGTTGATGTGTAATTGTTCATAGTAGCCTCTTATGATCCTATATATTTCTGGAGTATCAGTTGTAATATCTCCTCTTTCATTTCTAATTTTATTTATATGAGTCTCCTTTCTTTTTTTCTTGGTTAGTCTAGCAAAAAGAGTTTACAGTTTTCTTTATCTTTTCAAAAACTCAGATCTTAGGGTTTTTAATCTTCTCTATTTTTTTCTGGTCTGTTTCATTTATTTCCACTCTGGTCTTTATTATTTCCTTCCTTCTGCTAATTTGGGCTTACTTTGTTCTTCTTTTTCTAGTTCTTAGAGATGTAAAGTTAGTTTTTTTATTTTAGATCTTTCTAATTTCTTCTTCTTTTTTTTTTTTTTTTTTTTGCGGTACTTGGGCCTCTCCCTGTTGTGGCCTCTCCCGTCATGGAGCACAGGCTCTGGAAGCACAAGCTCAGAGGCCATGACTCATGGGCCCAGCCACTCAGCGGCATGTGGGATCTTCCTGGACTGGGGCACAAACCCATGCCCCCTGCATCGGCAGGCAGACTCCCAACCACTGCGCCACCAGGGAAGCCCTCCATTCTAATTTCTTAATATATGCATTTAGCACTATAAATTTCCCTCTCAGAACTGCTTTTGCAATATCCCATAGGTTTTGGTATGTTGTGTTTCCATTTTCATTTGTTTTGAGATACTGTTTAGTTTCCCTTTTGACTTTTACTTTGACTGATTGTTTGCGAGCTTGTCATTTAGTTTCAGCATATTTGTAGATTTTCCATCTGTCCTGTTGCTGATTTCTAGTTTCATACCACTGTGGTCAGAAAAGATACTTGTTATAATTTTAGTCTTGTTGAATTTACTATGACTTGTTTTGTGTTCTGTCATATGATCTACTTTGGAGGATTTACCATGTACTCTTTAGAAGAATGTGTATTCTGCTGTTGTTGGATGGAAAGTTCTATAAATTTCTGTCAGTTTCATTTAGACTAACGTATGGTTCAAGTCCATTGTTTCCTTTTAAATTTTCTCTCTGGATGATGTATCCATTGCTGACATTGGGGTATTGAAGTTCCCCACTATTGTATTGTATTGTGTTTCTTCCTTCAGATCTGTTACTGTTTGCTTAATATATGTAATTGCTCCGTGATGAGTGTGTACATATTTACGATTTTTATATTCTCCTGATGAATTGACCCCTTTATCATTATATAATGACCATTTTTGTCTCTTGTTACCATTTTTGGCTTAAAGTCTATTTTGCCTGATATAAGTAGATCTACCTTCACTTTCTTTTGGTTTCCACTTGCCTGGAATATCTTTTCCCAGTCCTTCACTTTGAGCATATGTGTGTCTTAAAACTGAAGTGAATTTCTTGTGGGCAGCATATAGTTGAGTCTTTTTATTTTTTTATCCATTCTGTGCCTTTTGATTGTTGGATTCAATCCATTTACATTTAGAATAATTATTTAAGGACTCAAAATGCCATTTAATTGATTGCTTTCTGGTTGTTTTGCATTTACAATGCTTCTTTCCCCCTCTGATTCTCCCTACCATTGTAAATTGGTGATTTTTCATGGTGGTATGCTCTGTTTCCTCTTTTTAAAAAATCTTTCCTGAATCTATTCTAGATTTTTAGTTTTGTGGTTACCATGAAGCTTGTATAAAACATCTTGTAGATAAAACAATTCACTTTATGCTCATAGCAACTTATCTTTGATCACCTACAATGGTACCACCCTTTATGCCCCCGCTTTGATCACAATTTAACTCTTTATGTTGTGCATTTGTTAACAAAGCATAGTAGCCACAGTTTTTTGTTTTTTGTTTTGTTTTGTTTTTGCGGTATGCGGGCTTCTCACTGCTGTGGCCTCTCCCACTGTGGAGCACAGGCTCTGGACGCACAGGCCCAGCAGCCATGGCCCACAGGCCCAGCTGCTCCGCGGCACATGGGACCCTCCCAGATGGGGCACGAACCCGTGTCCCCTGCATCGGCAGGCGGACTCCCAACTACTGCACCACCAGGGAAGCCCACACAGTTATATTTAATACTCTTTATTTAACCTTTATACTGTAGTTAAATGTTTAACACACCATCTTATTATAGAATTAGTTTTCTAAAGCCAACTATATATTTTTCATCTCTACCAGTGTGTTGTATTCTTTCATATGTTTTCATGTCACTGATCAGTATCTTTTTATTTCAGCTTGAAGAACTCTTTTCAACATTTATTACAAGACAGGTCTAGTGGTGCTGAACTCCCTCAGCTCCTGTTTGTCTGGGAAAGTCTTTATTTCTCCTTCATATCTGAAGGTTAACTTTGCTGGATAGAGTATTCTTGGCTGGCAAGTTTTATCTTTCTACAATTTGAATATTTCCTTCCACTGTCTTCTGGCCTGTAGGGCTTTTGCTGAGAAATCTGATAGTCTAATGATGGTTCCTTTTGTAGGTTACACATTTTTTTTTCCTGCTGCCTTTAGGATTCTTTCTTTATCTTTGACTTTTGACAGTTTCATTATAATGTGTCTTGCACAATGACTTTTGGCATTGGGATAATAGAGTGATCTATTAGTTCTTGAATTTGGATGTCCAAGTCTTTACTCATGTCTATGAAGTTCTCCATTATTTCTTCAAATAAACTTTCTACCCCCTTCTCCCTCTCTTTTCCTGCCAGAATCGTAATTATTCTAATATTTGTCTTTTGATGGAGTCCTACAGATAATGTGGGCTCTTTTTTTGCTCTTTTCAGTTTTCTCTTTTGTTCTCTTCTAACTGTATTTCAAAATTCCTATCTTCTAAGTCACATATTCTGTCTTCCATCTGCTTTACTATACTACAGATGCTCTTTATTTCAGTCTTTATCTCATTTATTGAATTCTCCAGAATTTCTGTTTGGTTTTTTTTATTATTTCTATCATTTTGGTAAAGAACTCATTTTGTTCATGTATTTTTTCTCTGATTTTCAATTTTCTTTTTGGGTTTTCTTTTATCTTAATTTCCTTTAGAACAGCTATTTTGAATTCTTTGTCAGGTGGATCACAATATTCCATGCCTTTGAGATTGGTTGTTGGAGAATTATTGATATCTTTGGGCAGTGACATGTTTCCTTGATTTTTCATGTTCCTTGTAGTTTTTGTGTTGGTACTTTTGTATTTGAAGTAGCAGACACCTCCTTAAATCTTACTGGTTGCCTTCACATGAGGTACTGTTCATTGATATTGGTATATCTGGGGTTTCCTCAGCTGTTGTTGGGCAGACCTGCTCCACTTTTCTTGCTCCTTCTTGTGGCAGAGTTAAGCTCTTCTGATTTCTCTTGTTCTTACAACTCACCAGGCTGGTTGCTGAAAACCTCACTTTTTTTTTACCAGAAGGTGACAATATAGCTCTAGTTTGTGATTTCTCCCTGTCCACAGGTCCATTTTTCTGAGAGTACTCTGATTACCAGATCTGCTCTTACTGTTGCATTTTGGAACTTGTACAAGGATCGACCTGTAGAGTAGAGGGAGGTATGGGTTTAGCACTTGGGGCATTGGGGGTGCATGTGCACCCAGTGGGGAGATCCTTGGGTTGGGTGTTTCCAGAGCCTTTTGGGTGGACTTCCTGCTGAAGTCCTGAAGCAATTAGCAAGTACACCTTCTATTTAATATGCTTTAGTATTCTTACGTTCTTCTTTCCCTTTCTCCTTTCTCCTTCTCAAGTCATGGATGTCCTGCTTCAGTACTTAGGGTGCTGCTGAAGAGAAGCAGGTTTTTCCAGCTATGACCCATACAACTGGGGAAGCCAGACACTCACCACTTTCCACATTCTCCACAGGAGAATTCACTA
This sequence comes from Mesoplodon bidens, assembly GCF_964165515.1. Lineage (NCBI taxonomy): Eukaryota > Metazoa > Chordata > Mammalia > Artiodactyla > Ziphiidae > Mesoplodon > Mesoplodon bidens. The sequence goes on along the minus strand of NC_138163.1, from coordinate 92,230,311 downwards.
CCACCAGCTCCATACAGTGTCACCTGGAAGGGGTGACTCTCAACAAGTTCCTCCCTCTCCACTACATCCAAACTTGATGGCTTGCTGGAATTTCTCTTCCCACTGTGGTGACTTGCTGGAATCTCCCTTCAGGCAGGCTGGCCTTCTACAAATTTCCTCTCGCCTGTGCATATCTGCCCAGGCCACCACTGTCCATGTGCTTTCCCTGACCATGCCAAGAGGGGATGGGTCAGGTTTGCTGATTCCACTGAACCCAGAACACTTACTGAGGTCTGTCTGCTTATTTTTAGATGCACAGTTGAGTAAGGGTCTTCCTGGGTCCCTTGGTATATGATGCTGGGTCCTACAACTCCAAATGGGGTACTTTTGTCCATGGATCAATGTCTGATTAGTCATTTTTAAACAGGGGAGAGAAAGGAGGAATGCCTTACACTTCCATGATGCTGACACTTTGCCCATTTTAAAATAAAGCTCTTTGATTTTTTTGTTGTTGAGTTGTAAGCATGCTTAATAGACTCTGGATATTAACCTCTTATTAAATATATGATTTTCAAAAATTTTCTCTTATTCTGTGGGTTGCTTTTTCACTCTGTTGATTTTACCCTTTGATGCGCTAAAGTTTTTAAGTTTTATATATTCTAATTTGTCTATTTTTGCTGTTGTTGCCTGAGTTTTTTGTGTTATATCCAAGAAATCATTGTCAAATCCAATATCATGAAGATTTCCCCTATGTTTTCTTCTAAAAATTTTCTAGTTTTAGGTCTTACATGTAGGTCTTTAATCCATTTTGAGTTAAATTTTTGTATATGTTGTAAGATAAGGGTCTGACTTCATTATTTTGCATGTGGATATCCAGGTTTCTCAACACCATTTATTGAAGAGACTGTCCTTGCCCTATTGAGTGGTCTTTGCACTCTAATTGAAAATCATTTTACCATATATATGAGGGTTTATTTCTGAGCTCTCTATTCTATTCTGTTGATCTATTTTTTTTATTCTAATGCCACACTGTTTGGATTACAGTAACCTTGCAATAAGTTTTTAAATCAGGATGTATGAGGCCTCCAAATTTGTTGTTCTGTTTCAAAATTGTTGTCTCTATTTGTGGTCCCTTGAGATTCCACATGAATTTTAGGATGAAATTTTCTGTTTCTTAAAAAAAAAGCCTTTGTGATTTTAACAGGGATTGTGTTGAATCTGTAGATCTCTTTGAGTAGTATTGATATCTTAATAATATTGTCTGCCAATTAATGAACATGTGGTGTCTTTCCATTTATTTGTGTCTTCTTTAAATTCTTTAGCAGTATTTTTCAGTTTTCAGTGTACAAGTCTTTCCCCTTCTTGGCTACGTTTATTCCTAAGTATTTCTTTTTTTTTTTTTTTTTTTTTTTTTTTGCGGTACACGGGCCTCTCACTGTTGTGGCCTCTCCCGTTCCGGAGCACAGGCTCTGGATGCGCAGGCTCAGCAGCCATGGCTCACGGGTCCAGCTGCTCCACGACATGTGGCATCTTCGCGGACCGGGGCACGAACCTGTGTCCCCTGCATCGGCAGGCAGACTCTCAACCACTGCGCCACCAGGGAAGCCCCCTAAGTATTTCTTGATGCTATTATAAATTGAATGTTTTTCTTAATTTCCTTTTTTATTGCTAATTTGTGTTTTTTAAAGTTTAGCTTATTCTTATCTAACCTTGTGGTTAGATAATGGGTAAATTATGGAATTTTTCTATGCAGAATATCATTATAACTTATTCATTTGGGCAATAATAATGACACATCATTAGCATTTACTATATGCCAGGCGTCAAGTGTTTGCCATAAACTCATTTAATTCATAACAACCCTATGAGGTTGTACTATTATTATTTTCATTTAACAGATGAGAAAATTAAGGCATGGTGTGACTAACTTGTCTAAGATTACGAAGCCAGGAAGAGGCAGATGCAGTAGTAGAAAAACAAACAAATCGTATTATGTTTGGATTAGCCAGATAAGCAATGTAGCCAATAGTAATTATGCCCTTGCCTCTTTGACTGGATATTCGAAATAAATATGCCATAATTCTGATGTAATAGATGTGGGAGAAAAAAGATCAGTCAAGAGTTGGCTCTCTTTCAGACAAATAGACATGGGGTAGGAGTACAGGGAGTTAAATAACATCCAGGGAATAGGGATGCTTAAAGGCCTATTTTGTCTTAGGTAATACTATGAGACTCAACTTAATCTTCTCATTACTTCCCTTATAAGAAGTCAAGTAACAGAAGTTGTGGGGCAGTGGGAGGGTGGAGTGGGGCACTGTTGCAGCTTCAGCAAAGTGTTCATACCTTTAACCAGCTACATTTAGTCTAAAGAAGGGCCCTCAGACTGCAAGAATCTTATTTCTTGGCATCAGAAATGAGAGTATGGGGCAATCAGTGCCATGTTTTGTTTCTCATTTGTCCTCCATACCCAAATAAATGAGCCTCTTCTATTTTTTAAGTCCCTGGTTAAGTGTGCTTTTCCTTTTATAAGTGTGCACATATGTTCTTTATTCAATTGAAATACCCTGATGGGCTAAAGAGAACTGAAATGGACTAAGAGTGATGTCACCTAAATGGCCACATAGGAGACCCTAGGCTCTGTCTCTCCTCAAAGCTCAATAATTAGGCAGCTGCCCATGAACAAAACAGCTCTGGGTGATATCTGGAGTCTACTTAAGAAACTTTAGCAACATTGTGGAAGAAAAAACTGGAGAATGACTACACACAAATGACAGGAAAGCAACTTTATTTTGCTTGCATCATCCCATCCCCCTGGCCAACATTGCTCAGTTTCAAGGGGTAACTCCCCATCTAGAAAGAGTTACCCTCACTGGGAAAAAGAGAGGTGAGTGAGTGATATTTTTCCAGCCTTTTGAGGCACTGCACAAAGGACCCACTTAGGTTTCAGCCTACTCAGAGACCAGAAAAGCAAAGATGTATAGGGATGGCTAGGAACTAGGAAGAAAAGCAGGGGCTACCAGCATCAACCACTCAATGAGAATGATTACTGTTCCCAGTGACCTGCTCTTCAGATGGCCCCAGCAGCTTTCTACACTGAAGAAACCAATGGCCAGCACAGCCACAATGGGCACCCTGAAGACTTCACTGGAATTTTTCCCCACAGCTATTTGCATTCACATACACCAGCCACCTGAGTCTCTACTGGTTTCTTCCCCCACCTGCCAGAGCCATGACCTGGATTGGCAGCCAACCCAGGTTTCTGGAGCTGTGCAGGTACAAAATGACAGCCTAGATCCCCACAGCTGTCCCCCACCAATATATACACACTCAGGGTTAGCCCCTCCAGATGTGCGCCTACATGCCTCTGGCATGACCCCCACACCAGCTTCCATTGCCATGCACCCATGGTGAGACCCAGCAGTCACAGTAGAATACACTGATAACCAGGGCCCCCACAGCTACTTTTGTATCTACAGTTGGCCTCAGCCTTTGCTGCTAGTTCTGGCTTCTACCACTATGTTTGTGTCTGCAACTGGCCCCTGCTACTACACAGGCACCTGCAGCTGGTCCCCACTGCTAAGTGTTTGAACACCACCAGCTCTGACCACCACTGCTGTCTGCACTGGTCCTTAGCCTCTGGACCTGGAGGTGTCACACACCCCTGAACTTGGTGCCCTGCACCACTTGACTTGGGTCTACAGCACACTCCAGTCTGCTCCCACCTTCAGGTGAGGGCCTTTGCTTACCAAAGTCAGTCCATAAAATTTGGATGAGGTGACTGCTTCTTCAAAGGCACAGACACCTATGCAAGACTTCAGAGATCATGAAGAATCAGGGAAACATGACACCACCAAAGAAAAATAGTAAATTTCCAGTAACTGGCCCCAAATAAATGGATATTCATGAATTGCCTGAAATATTCAAAATAATTTTTCTAAAGATGCTTAGAGAGCTAGAAAAATATTTCTCAGTGGATTTCCTATGAAGTCAATTTGTCTTGGGTTTAACTTTGAAACAAATTAAAAAAATTAAAAACTTAAAAAAAAGAACATAGATGAACAATGTAACAAAATCAGAAGAAAATAATACAAGAACAAAATGAGAACTTCAACAAAGAGATAGAAAACATAAAAAGAACCAAACAGTAATTTTGGAGCTGAAGAACACAATGATTAAACTGAAAAATTCAATAGAGAGCTTCAACAACAGTCTTGACCAAGCAGAAGAAAGAATCAGTGAGCTCAAAGAAAGATCAATTGAAATTATCTAGAGGAGTAAAAAGAATGAAAAGTAATGATCAAATGTATTGATTAAGAAATTACTGAAACTTGTCTAGAAACATTTTTCAATAACAAGTAAATCACTTGTTACTGCTGTAGAGAGTGTTTAAGCACTGAGTAGAGACTGGGAATAGGTGAGGTTTCTGTTGACTCAGATTATATGATTAAGAGCAGTACTAGAAAAGAGATGGTTTGGTGAGGGGATGAGTGAAGACCCTTTCTGTGCTGTATGTTTCCTATGAAGAATATCAAATACATCATGTTTGGCCATTTATCAAAAATTATATGGACTAACATAAAACTTGGGATAAATAAATATTTGCTAAAAGGCATTCTGATGAATATTACTCACTTATTCATTCAATACATTTTTAAACTACTATGTGCCAGGCACTGAAATAGGTGCTGGAGTACTGCATGAATGAAATATATTTTTTCCCTGCCCCTTTGGAACTTACAGTCTAGTTGGGGGAGACAGACAAGAACAAAATAAAGAGAAAATTAATGAATAAACTAGGACTAAAAACTACGAGTTCAGAGATGTGTACTGATGGAAATTAATGAGGTGTAATGTAAGAATGATTGGGGGGTCACTTAAGGTGGTCAGGCTTCTGTGAGGACATTATGTTTGAGTTGAGATCTGAAAGATAACAAATGAACAATGACAAAAGCTGGGAGCAATAGTGTTCCAGGCAGGGTAATAAGTGCAAGGCCCTGAGGAGAGAACGTACTTGTCAAGTTGCAGGATCTAAGTGTGGTAGAAGTGCAGTGACCAAGAGTGAGAGTAAGTGAGGAGGTCTGAAAGGTAGGCAGACCTTTTAAGGAATAAAAAATTCGGAACAAAATTTGTGTTTATTAATGTATTTCCTTTTCTTATTTTTAATCTCTCTCACCCCAACCCCACACTTTAAGGTTTTTCTCTTCTATAAGTATCACATATAGACTTGAATAAGCATATGTTCTTTCATGTTAGGGCAAATGCACTTTTAGCATGTGTGCTAGCTAAAGTTGACCTGGATTTTATTCTGAGTGTTATGGGGAAGCTATTGGAAAGTTTAAGGAAACGGAGAGACATTATTTGATTTATCTTTTAAGAAGACTACTTGGGCTACTGGGTAGAGTTGAGATTGTAGGAGACAAGAGTGGAAGTAGAAACCAGTTGGACTGGAGTTGCATTAGTCTAGAAATGTCTTTTTTTTCTAGCTTTATCAAGATTTAATTGACATATAATACTGTATAAGTTTAAGATGTACAACATAATGATATGTATATATTGTGAAATTATTACCACAATAATTAACACATCCATCAACTGACATAGTTACATTTTTGTGTGCATGGAGTGAGAATTTTTAAGATTTACTCTTTTAGTGACTTTCAAGTATACAGTACAGTATTGTTAACTATAGTCACCATGCAGTACATTATTTCCCCAGAACTTATTGAACTTATAACTGAAAGTGTGCACCCTTTGACCACCTTCACACATTTTTACTTTACCCACCACCCCTGGCAACCACCAATCTGCTCTCTATTGCCATAATTTTTTTAAGATAACACATTTAAGTGTGATCACACAGTAATTGTCTGTTTTTGACTTATTCCACTGAGTATAAGTCCATCCATATTGTTGCAAATAGAAAGACTTCCTCCCTTTCTGTAGTTGAATAATACTCCACTGTATATATATAATATTTTCTCTATCCATTCATCTGTTGATAGACACTTAGATTGTTTCCATGTCTTGGCTATTGTAAATAATGCTGCAATAATCATAGGGATGTACACTTCAGAACAGTAACTTCATTTCCTTCAGACATATACCCAGAAGTGGAATTGCTGGATTATATGGTAGTTCTATTTTAATTTTTTAAGGAACCTCCATACTGTTTTCCATAGTGGTGGTACCAATGTACATCCCCACTAATAATGTACAGTGTTCCTGTTTCATCACATCCTCACCAGCATTTGTTATCTCTCTTTTTGATAATATCCATTCTGACAGTTGTGAGGTGATATCTCATTTTGGTTTTTATTTGCATTTCCTTGATGATTAGTGATGTTGAACATCTTTTCATATAACTCTTGGCCATTCGAACATCTTCTTTGGAAAAATGTCTATTCGGGCCAGTTGCCCATTTTTAATTGGATTATTATTTTTATCTATTGAGTTGTCTGAGTTCCTTACATATTTTGGAGAATAACCCTTTTTCAGAGAGATGGTTGCAAATACTTTCTCCTATTGAGTAAGTTGCTTTCATGTTGCTGATTTTGGGGGTGTGGCTGTGAAGAAGATTTTTAGTTTGATGTAGTTCTATTTGTTTATTTTTTGCTTTTGTTGCTTGTGCTTTGGTGTCATATCCTTGAAATAATTGCTTTTTCCCTATGATTTCTTCTCTGAGTTTTATGGTTTCAGGTCTTACATTTAAGTCTTTAGTTCATTTCGAGTTAATTTTTGTGAGTGGTATAAGATAGGGGTCCAGGTTCAATCTTCTACATGTGAATATCCAGTTTTCCCCAACATCATTTATTAAATAGATTATCTTTTCTCTATTGAGTACTTTCTGCCCCCTTGTCAAATATTAGTTGACTGTATAAAGCAGGGTTTATTTCTAGGCTCTCAATTCTGTTCCATTCCTCTGTGTATCTATTCTTTGTGCCAGTATCAACTTAAAAAAAATATGATAGCTTTGTAATTTGGTTTGAAATCGGTAAGTACCTTCAGCTTTGTTCCTTTTTCCCAGGTTTGCTTTGGCTGTTTGGGGTTCTTTGTGGTTCCATCCGAATTTTAGGATTGTTTTTAGTAATTCTGTAAAAAATGCCATTGGAATATTAATAAGGATTGCGTTGAGTCTGCAGGAGCCTCTTTATACAATCAGGGCAGGCAAAACTTCTTCACTTTCCATAGATGATTGTTATTTCTGCTGGATTGACTGTTTTGTTAGTCTCCATTATAATTGTGGGCTATTTCCAAAGGGAGGAGATATTGATGATCTGAGAGCTAAAGTGGTCCAAGGGCATACTGCTCACTTTCTCTGTTTCTTTCTCTATGTTCCCATTCTCTCCTTGCTCTGAGTTCTCATCAATCCTACATAAGCACTGTTTCTATTTTGTGGCTTATCTTTATACTATTCTCTTAACCATAACAAATATAAGGGAGCATTCTCTAATATTTTTATTTGGAAGATCTTTCCACCACAACTTCTAGTTCCTTTATACAGATCTGTGTACAAGTTGTTCCTTTCCAACTTGTGACATTAAGTGTGGCAGAGGTTGCAATTCAAGAAACTGGTAACCTCACTTGAAAGTTCTCACTTATACTATTGTAGTTACTTTCTGCTTTAGAAGCTCTTCAGGAGAGAATGTATGCCAGGAAACGCTTTCCAATTTCTTTTTGCTATTGAAAAGCTTATTTCTTATAGCTTTTTGAGGTAAAACTTACAAACCACAAAATTCATCTATTTTAAGTTTACGGTTTGAAGAATTTTGGTAAAGGTAGCCACCAACAAATAAAATTGCAGAACACTTTCATCACAGTAAAAATTTTGAGGAGAAGGCCACAAGCCTTATTTTTTTACCCTTTGCAGAGGGAACCTACCTACATACATAGAAACAACCTGAGTTTTTATTATAAAGCACATGCTTAGATTGAGCTTAACTAGCATCCCTGCAACATTTGCCCTGCTTCATATTTTTGTCTCATAGTCTAATACTGGAGATAAGCAGAGAAACAAATAAGAGCATTTAAATATTATAGCTTTCAAGAGATAAACACCTTTAGGTTATTGTGAAGCTACAAAAGGCATGATATGTATACTGAGACCTAGAATGGGATGGCATAAGGAATGTTTGACCTGTCTTGAAAGATAAAAGGTACACTTGAGGAGGCTTCAGATTTTGGTGCTATAGACAGATGATATTTTATGAATAAAGACATAGAGTAATGAGATAACTTGACCTGCTTCAAGGACTTGTAAGCATTTCCATAGAACTGGGGCATAGAAAGTAAGAGAAAGATGTGGTAAACTACAGGAAGAAGGCAACCAAATCACACAGGACCCTGTATGTTTTAATTTGGACCTTGTAATATTTTATAGGTAGTGGATAGACACTGATAAGTTTTAAGCAATCTGTATGGCCGGTTTTAATAAGACTACCCATTGTGGGGCATCAATATGGAGACTGGAGAGGAAGAACTGAGGCTTCAGGCAGGAAGACTGGTTACAAAATCACTGCTGGGGTCCACAAAGAGATGATTTCTAAAGGTAGGGCAATGGCTGTGGGAATGGAGAAAGGTTGGGTTTGAGAGATTTTTGAGATTGACTCAACAGGATTTGATGAAAAATTGGATGTGGAAGCTGAGGGAGGGTAAAGAATGATTAAGATTTTTGTCTGTTCTTTTGTATCTATTTCCCTTATATATATATACTTAACATCCTTATTGGAGTATAATTGCTTTACAAAGGTGTGTTAGTTTCTGCTGTATAACAAAGTGAATCAGCTGTACATAAACATATGTCCCCATATCTCCTCCTTCTTGCGTCTCCCTCCCACACTCCCTATCCCACCCCTCTAAGTGGACACAAAGCACCGAGCTAATCTATCTGTGCTATGTGACTGCTTCCCACTAGATATCTATTTTACTTTTTGTAGTGTGCATATGTCCATGCCACTCTCTCACTTCATCCCAGCTTACACTTCCCCTTCCCCATATCCTTAAGTCCATCCTCTATGTCTGCATCTTTATTCCTGTCCTGCCCTTAGGTTCTTCAGGACAATTTTTTTTTAGATTCCATATATATGTGTTAGCATATGATATATGTTTTTCTCTTTCTGACTTACTGCACTCAGTATGACAGTCTCTAGGTCCATCCACCTCACTACAGATAACTCAGTTTCATTTCTTTTATGGCTTAGTAATATTCCATTGTATATATGTGCCACATCTTCTTTATCCTTTCCTCTGTCAATGGACACTTAGGTTGCTTCCATGTCCTGGCTACTGTAAATAGAGCTGGAATGAACATTGTGGCACATGCCTCTTTTTGAATGATGGTTTTCTCAGGGTATATGCCCAGTAGTAGGAGTGCTGGGTGATATGGTAGTTTTATTTTTAGTTTTTTAAGGAACCTCCATATTGTTCTTCATAGTGGCTGTATCAATTTACATTCCCAGCAACAGAGCAAGGGGGTTCCCTTTTCTCCACACCCTCTCCAGATTGCAGATTTTTTTGATGATGGCCATTCTGACCGGTGTGGGGTGATACCTCATTGTAGCTTTGATTTGCTTTTCTATAATGATTAGTGATGTTGAGCATCCTTTCATGTGTTTGTTGCTAATCTGTATATCATTTCTGGAGAAATGTCTGTCTAGGTCTTCTGCCCATTTTTGGATTGGGTTTTTTGTTTTTCTGATATTGAGCTGCAAGAGCTGCTTGAAAATTTTGGAGATTAATCCTTTGTCAGTTGCTTCATTTGCAAAGATTTTCTCCCATTCTGACGGTTGTCTTTTCATCTTGTTTATGGTTTCCTTTGCTGTGCAAAAGCTTTGAAGTTTCATTAGGTCCCATTTGTTTATTTTTGTTTTTATTTCCATTTCTCTAGGAGGTGGGTCAAAAACGATCTTGCTGTGATTTATGTCATAGAATGTTCTTCCTACGGTTTCCTCTAAGAATTTTATAGTGCATGGTCTTACATTTAGGTCTCTAATCCATTTTGAGTTTATTTTTCTGTATGGTGTTAGGGAGTGTTCTACTTTCATTCTTTTACATGTAGCTGTCCAGTTTCCCCAGCACCACTTATTGAAGAGGCTGTCTTTTCTCCATTGTATACTCTTGCCTCCTTTATCAAAGGTAAGATGACCATATGTGTGTAGGTTTATCTCAGGACTTTCTATCCTGTTCCATTGATATATATGTCTGTTTTTGTGCCAGTACCATACTGTCTTGATTACTTGTATAGTCTGAAGTCTGGAAGTCTGATTCCTCCAGCTCTGTTTTTCTTTCTCAAGATTGCTTTGGTTATTTGGGGTCTTTTTTGTTTCCATACAAATTGTGAAATTTTTTGTTCTAGTTCTGGGGAAAATGCCATTGGTAGATTGATAGGGATTGTATTGAATCTGTAGATTGTTTTGTGTAGTATAGTCATTTTCACAATGTTGATTCTTCCAATCCAAGAACATGGTATATCTCTCCATCTGTTTGTATCCACTTTAATTTCTTTCATCCTTGTCTTATGGTTTCTGCACACAGTTCTTTTGTCTCCTTAGGTAGGTTTTTTCTTAGGTATTTTATTCTTTTTGTTGCAATGGTAAATGGGAGGGTTTCCTTAATTTTTTTTTCAGATTTTTCATCATTAGTGTATAGGAATGCAAGAGATTTCTGTGCATTAACTTTATATCCTGCTACTTTACCAAATTCATTGATTAGCTCTAGTGGTTTTCTGGTAGCATGTTTAGGATTCTCTATGTATAGTATCATGTCATCTGGAAACAGTGACAGTTTTACTTCTTCTTTTCCGATTTGGATTCCTTTTATTTCTTTTTCTTCTCTGATTGCTCTGGCTAAAACTTCCAAAACAGTGTTGAATAACAGTGGTGAGAATGGGCAACTTGTCTTGTTCCTGATCCTAGTCGAAATGCTTTCACTTTTTCACCATTGAGAAAGATGTTGGCTGTGGGTTTGTCATATATGGCCTTCATTATTTTGAGGTTAGTTATCTCTATGCATACTTTCTGGAGAGTTTTTATCATAAATGGGTTTTGAATTTTGTTGAAAGCTTTTTCTGAATCTATTGAGATGATCATATGGTTTTTCTCCTTCAGTTTGTTAATCTGGTTTGTCACATTGATTGATTTGCCTATATTGAAGAATCCTTGCATCTCTGGGGTAAACCCCACTTGATCATGTTTTTTGATCCTTTTAATGTGCTGTTGGATTCTGTTTGCTAGTATTTTTTTGACAATTTTTGCATCTATGTTCATTAGTGATATTGGTCTGTAATTTTCTTTTTTTGTGACATCCTTGTCTGGTTTTGGTATCAGGGTGATGGTGGCCTCATAGAATGAGTTTGGGAGTGTTCCTCCCTCTGCTATATTTTGGAAGAGTTTGAGAAGGATGGGTGTTAGCTCTTCTCTAAATGTTTGATAGGATTTGCCTGTGAATCCATCTGGTCCTGGTCTTTGTTTTATGGAATATTTTTAATCACAGTTTCTATTTCAGTGCTTGTAATTTTTCTCTTTATATTTTCTCTTTATTCCTGGTTAAGTCTTGGGAGGTTGTGCTTTTTTAAGAATCTGTCCATTTATTCCAGGTTGTCCATTTTATTGGCATAGAGTTGCCTATATTAATCTCTCATGATCGTTTGTATTTCTGCAGCGTCAGTTGGTACTTCTTCTTTTCATTTCTAATTCTATTGATTTGATGACTCAGATTTTTGACTGTGTATATATCAGCCACTGAGTGAGATGGGGACAACATGAGGAAGTTGGCACTCTGAAGCCTCCATGTCAATATTTATCAGTGAAGTATAGTAGATGCCAACAGAGGTGGTTACTCAGAGCTTGGAGAGTGTCAAGGTAGAAAGGATTCTAAGGTGCAAGTAAATATATCATTGAATTAACTGACTGTAGGCCTAAAGGAAGGCAATTGAGGCTTCAGATGGGCTGATGTATTGAGAGAACTGGCATGTGGTGAAGGGCTAGATATCAGAATAAGGACTAAAAGGAGGTTTAGTGGGAGAGGCCCATGGGAGTAGTCAGGAGTTTAGAAGGATAAGACCATGTAATAATAGTTTTAGGGAATGAGAAGAGCAACTAGCATTTATTGAGTGCCTGTTATAAGTCTGTTGCCACGTGTGTTACCTCATTTATTCCTCAAGATAGATATAAACTTCTCTGAGCCTCACAAAATTATTCCGTTAAATGGGGACAATCTGATCATACATATGGAGTGTAGGAAGAAAAGATTTGTCGTTGAAGTGGCAGGAATGATAAACTCAATTTGAGTCATATTGCGTTTGCAGGCATCTCTGCTCTGAGGTAGATTAGTATATACCAGTATACTCTGTGACATCCATTCTGATTGGTTAATGCCCGTACCTTATTAGTTAGTTTTGAATATCATCCCTGCCCCTAGCAGTCTTCATTGTGCATACTTGGATGTCACTACGGGAAAGGATAAATGACTATAGAGCCCTGCATTTTAGGTTCTGTGTTAATCATTAACATCCCTGGGCTGAAAGACACGGTTGAACCAATTGTCCTTAAGACTACAGTTTCATTCCTCATTTTTGTGCTCTAAAAGGAGGCAGTACCATGTAATGGATAGAGTGTGGGCTTTGAGGGCAGATGATACAATTAATAAGTGTTTGAGCTGCTATTTGCCCTTAAAGTTCAGGCTCTTTTTTACCTCACCACACTGCCTCCTTTTATAGTTTGAGGTCTTGAGATAAGATTATTTCAAATAATGGCAAAGTTCTAAAGTAGGTGATTGAGGTAATATTGCAGCCCACTTAATTCTCTGGATAAGAAAATAAGTTCTTCAGAGCAACAGAAAATTTGGTAGTCATACTCCTGGAATTTAAGTGTTTAATTAAATTAAATTAATTAAATTAAATTAATGGTATGATATTGGCAGCAGTATATATATGTTCATATGACACTACTTTTATGAAACTCTAACTCTGTAAGACATTCTTGCATTCTAACCTTTTCTCTTTTGGAAATATCAAACAATAAATTGACAATGTAAGAGAAAGAAGACTCAACTTGGGTGGTATTAAACTTTCCTTCTAGGACAAGGATCGTACATAAGATCTTACATAAGATTGCATTGAGTCTGTAGATTGCTTTGGGTAGTAGAGTCATTTTCACAAGGTTGATTCTTCCAATCCAAGAACATGGTATATCTCTCCTTCTATTTATATCATCTTTAATTTATTTCATCAGTGTCTTATAATTTTCTGCATACTGGTCTTTTGTCTCCTTAGGTAGGTTTATTCCTAGATATTTTATTCTTTTTGCTGCAATGGTAAATGAGAGTGTTTTCTTGATTTCACTTTCAGATTTTTCATCATTAGTGTACAGGAATGCCAGAGATTTCTGTGCATTAATTTTGTATCCTGCTACTTTACCAAATTCATTGATTAGCTCTAGTAGTTTTCTGGTAGCATCTTTAGGATTCTCTATGTATATTATCATGTCACCTGCAAACAGTGACAACTTTACTTCTTCTTTTCTGATTTGGACTCCTTTTATTTCCTTTTCTTCTCTGATTGCTGTGGCTAAAACTTCCAAAATTATGTGGAATGAGAGTGGTGAGAGTGGGCAACCTTGTCTTGTTCCTGATCATAGTGGAAATGGCTTCAGTTTTTCACCATTGAGGACGATGTTGGCTGTGGGTTTGTCATATATGGCCTTTATTATGTTGAGGAAAGTTCCCTCTATGCCTACTTTCTGCAGGGCTTTTATCATAATGGGTGTTGAATTTTGTTGAAAGCTTTCTCTGCATCAATTGAGATTATCATGTTTTTCCTCCTTCAATTTGTTAATATGGTGTATCACGTTGATTGATTTGCCTATAATGAAGAATCCTTCCATTCCTGGAATAAACCTCACTTGACCATGGTGTATGATCCTTTTAATGTGCTTTTTGATTCTGTTTGCTAGAATTTTGTTGAGGATTTTTGCATCTATATTCATCAGTGATATTGGCCTGTGGTATTCCTTCTTTGTGACATCTTTGTCAGCTTTTGGTATCAGGGTGATGGTGGCCTCGTAGAATGAGTTTGAAAGTGTTCCTCCCTCTGCCATATTTTAGATGAGTTTGCATAGGATATGTTTAGCTCTTCTCTAAATGTTTCATAGAATTCACCTGTGAAGCCCTCTGGTCCTGGGCTCTTTTTTGTTGGAAGATTTTAATCATAGTCTCAATTTCAGACCTTGTAATTGGTCTGTTCATATTTTCTATTTCTCCCTGGTTCAGTCTTGGCAGGTTGTGCATTTCTAAGAATTTGTCCATTTATTCCAGGTTGTCCATTTTATTGGCATAGATTTGCTTGTAGTAATCTCTCATGAACTTTTGTATTTCTGCAGTGTCAGTTGTTACTTCTCCTTTTTCATTTCTAATTCTATTGATATGAGTCTTCTCCCTTTTTTTCTTGATGAGTCTGGCTAATGGTTTATCAATTTTGTTTATCTTTTCAAAGAACCAGCTTTTACTTTTATTGATCTTTGATATCATTTTCTTCATTTCTTTTTCATTTATTTCTTATCTGTTTTTTATGATTTCTTTCCTTCTGCTAACTTTGGTTTTTTGTTGCTGTTGTTGTTGTTCTTCTTCTTTCTCTAATAGCTTTAGGTGAAAGGTTAGGTTGTTTATGCAAGATGTTTCCTATTTCTTAAGGTAGGATTGTATTGCTATAAACTTCCCTCTTAGCACTACTTTTGCTGCATCCCATAGATATTGTGTCATCGTGTCTCCATTGTCATTTGTTTCTAGGTATTTTTTGATTTCCTCTTTTATTTCTTCAGTGATCACTTCGTTATTAAGTAGTGTATTTTTTAGCCTGCATGTTTTTTTTTACAGATCTTTTCATGTAATTGATATCTAGTTTCATAGCACTGTGGTTGGAAAAGACACTTAATACAATTTCAATTTTCTTATATTTATGAAGACTTGATTTGTGACCCAAGATATGATCGATCCTGGAGAATGTTTGATGAGCACTTGAAAAAAATGTGTATTCTGTTGTTTTGGTAAGGAATGTCCTATAAATATCCATTAAGTCCATCTTGTTTTATGTATCATTTAAAGCTTGTGTTTCCTTATTTATTTTCATTTTGGATGAACTGTCCATTGGTGGAAGTGATGTGTTAACGTCTCCTACTATGAATGTGTTACTGTTCATTTCCCCTTTTATGGCTGTTAGTATTTGTCTATGTATTGACCTGCTCCTATATTGGGTGCATAAATATTTACAATTGTTATATCTTCTTCTTGGATTGATCCCTTAATCATTATGTAGGGTCCTTTGTATCTTGTAATACTCTTTATTTTAAAGTCTATTCTGTCTGATATGAGAATTGCTTCTCCAGCTTTCTTTTGATTTCCATTTGCATGAAATATCTTTCTTCATCCCCTCTCTTTCAGTCTGTGTGTGTCCTTAGGTCTGAAGTGGGTCTCTGGTAAACAGCCTATATATGGATCTTGTTTTTTTATCCATTCAGCCAGTCTGTGTCTTTTGGTGGGAGCATTTAATCCATTTACATTTAAGGTAATTATCGATATATATGTTCCTATTCCCATTTTCTTAATTGTTTGGGGTTTGTTATTGTAGGTCTTTTCCTTCTCTTGTGTTTCTTGCCTAGAGAAGTTCCTTTAACATTTGTTAAGCTGGTGCCTAAAATTGCTTCTGGCACAAGGTTGACAGAATATATATATACATACATATATATATATATATATATATATACTTTTTAACATCTTTATTGGAGTATAATTGCTTTACAATGACGTGTTAGTTTCTACTTTATAACAAAGTGAATCAGTTATACATATACATATATCTCCATATCTCTTCCCTCTTGCATCTCCCTCCCTTCCACCCTCCCTATCCCACCCCTCTAGGTGGTCACAAAGCACCAAACTGATCTCCCTGTGCTATTCATCAGTTTCCCACTAGCTATCTATTTTACATTTGGTAGTGTATATATGTCCATGCCACTCTCTCACTTTGTTCCTGCTTACCCTTCCCCCTCCCCGTGTCCTCAAGTCCATTCTCTGGTAGGTCTGAGTCTTTATTCCCATCTTACCTCTAGATCCTTCATGACCTTTCTTTTTTTTAGATTCCATATACATGTGTTAGCATACAGTATTGGTTTTTCTGTTTCTGACTTACTTCAGTCTGTATGACAGAATCTAGGTCCATCCACCTCACTACAAATAACTCAGTTTCGTTTCCTTTTATGGCTGAATAATATCCCATTGTATATATGTGCCATATCTTCTTTATCCATCCATCTGTCTATGGACACTTAGGTTGCTTCCATATCCTGGCTATTGTAAATAGAGCTGCAATGAACATTGTGGTACATGACTTTTTGTGTATGTGTGTGTGGTACACGGGCCTCTGACTGTTGTGGCCTCTCCCGTTGTGGAGCACAGGCTCCGGACACGCATGCTCAGTGGCCATGGCTCATGGGCCCAGCCACTCCATGGCATGTGGGATCTTCCCGGACCAGTGCATGAAGCCGTGTCTCCTGCATCGACAGGCAGACTCTCAACCACTGCACCACCAGGGAAGCCCAAGATGACTCTTGAATTATGGTTTTCTCAGGGTATATGCCCAGTAGTGGGATTGCTGGATCGTTTGGTAGTTCTATTTTTAGATTTTTAAGGAACCTCCTTATTGTTCTCCATAGTGGCTGTATGAATTTATATTGCCACCAACAGTGCATGAGCATTTTGATTGAATCAGTGAATAGCTATCCTAAAGCATTTATGGGTTTTGGTACAGAATAGGTTCTCAATAAATATCTGTTGAATGAATGAGTAAGTGAATGCATAAATGAAGGCTACAGGTATGGTGTTCTAAGTTGTCATATTATTCCTATAAACTGCACCTTAGCCCAATAACTATCCTCAATCCTATTTACTCCCATGGCTTTGAAGGTTTCACAAGGCTCTCAGTCTAATTCAGTATAGCTTTCTTTTCAGATATCTTATTTGTCCTTAGATCATGGGATTCCAAAGGAAAAGAAGTGCTTCCCTTGTGGCACAGTGGTTGAGAGTCCGCCTGCTGATGCAGGGGACACAGGTTCGTGCCCCAGTCCAGGAAGACCCCACATGCCACAGAGTGGCTAGGCCCATGAGCCATGGCCACTGAGTTTGAATGTATGGAGCCTGTGCTCCACAACGGGAGAGGCCACAACAGTGAGAGGCCCACGTACTGTAAAAAAAAAAAAAGAAGGAAAAGAAGAGTCTTTCTCTGTTTATTGGAAGAAAAAGGACACATATGAAACAGAAAAGAACAATCCAAGACTGTATATGATAGATGATATAATTACATATTGCAGTGTGGTATCTTTGAAAAAAGTACTGAACAAGATAATCAAAGACCTCTTTTCTAGTTAGACATTGGTTTGCATCTTTGGCCTATCTGCTTATACTCTTCTTTTCACTTCTCTTCTTGCTCGCTGATTTTAACAACTTTGTAAGACAGATTTATATTTTTCTATTGTTTTGCTTATCATGGGTTGTTGCTGCCTCTCCTTCGAACAATCTGTGTTTACCCATTCTTCTCCTTACTCTTTGTAGCCTGAAAATTATTATTCGTGACAGAAGGACAAAAAAAGAAGTAAAATGGAAGGTGAGGAGCATATTCCCCTATATCATTCATCAGATTTATACCAGTGACCTTGTGCAATTTCTGTACCCATTCCTTACTTATCTTTCTCTGAATATAAACAAAGTATGTTACCCTTATTGTTATTTTTGCAATCCTTAGTGCATTCTGGGCCTTTTTGCTTTCTACTCCTTTGAACTATGGAGGAAGATATAGCTTCAGCTTCCTTTCACAGTAAAAGGGAGAGAAAAATATCTGGAACAGAGATAAAGAAAGGAGAAATGAAGTGATTTGTAGAGAAGAAAATAATACTTATAGAGTAGTTGTAAAGGTTTAAATATATCAGTAAATGCCAGGTGTTTGGAATAAAGCCTAGCACACAATAAATACTTACTAAATGTTAGCTATTACTCTTTGTATGGTATCTATGACGAAGGCTGCATCAGTAAAGGTCCTAGAAGAAAAAATAGATGCAACATTCATATTAAGTAATTTGAGGAGAGTTTAATACTTGAACTACTTACAAAGGTGTGAGCAAGGGATAGGAAAACCACAAAGGATAGTGTAATATCCTGGAGATAATAACAGTGGGTGCTGTTAGTACTCCTAGGACTTAAGGAGTGCAAGCAGGGAGTGATTCCTGGAACTCAGTATGAGTAGAGGGCCACTTGGCAGGAGCTGTGATCTTTGGTTAAAGGAAGTAGCCAGCCCACAGCGACCTTGTAGTGTAGAAGTTGGGAGAATAAATACCTCAACGATACTCTCCGTTTGCTTTCCAGACTCTTGCTGGTAACTCTCATTGGCCAAACCTCAACCAAAAGCAAGAGGAGTGGGGATCCTGTTGATGGAGTATATATAAGCTAGCCTCCTGGGACAAAAAGCAGGATGGAGAAAGTGGAGGGGTGGATCTGGAAGATAAAACAGAAGATATCACCACAGTCATTATATAAACATAGAAGGTATAGTCTTCTAAGTATTAGGAGATAAATTGTGAGGCATTTATGGTGTGACCAACAAGTCACCTTTGGAAACATCTGGAGATTTCTGTGAGAAGATATGCATATTAGTTCACAAATAAAAGTCACCCACTTCGCCCCAGGGTTTAATTAATGACTTCAACCCAGAATGCTGCCCTGATGGAAGCTTCTTTATATGCCTACAAAAGTTATCTTTCTTTGGACCTTTTTCAGTCATAATACCTCAGACCTCTCTTGAAAGCTTATGCCCTTTTAAGGGAGGAGCTATGTTGCCGGTGTTTAAGAAATGATTGAGAAGGAGGTATATAAAAGAAAGAAGGTTGTTTCATCAGCTGGTACTACAAAAAAAGACCTCAAGCTTAAATAGTCAAGTTTGTATATTTTTCTTCCTCAATCACTACTACTCCACTCTTCTATCACCAAGGAAAAATAAGACTATATACAATTGTGCTGGGAGAGTTCAAAGATCTCTGATTTGTTAGAAATCAGGGAAAGTCTTATAAGAAAAATGACATCTGAGCTAGGCTTTGTATAAAGGATATAGGCTTTAAAAATATAAACCAATATTTTAATACTTTTTGTTCATATCTCCTCTTATTTTCTATATGATTTAAAAGATAAATGCATAATCAATAATTATATATATATTAATTGGAACACAATGGGTAAACTTGTGTTTTTCCACATGTATAAATATCTCCTTTGTTGTTGTTTTTAATAGTACAACTTACATATTTCAAATGGACAACAAAATTAGTAGGATTTATGGTGTTTTAAGATAAACTACTTTTGAATGGGCACTTACTTTCCAGTACTTTGAGATTCACAAGACATAGCTAGAATATTTACTACTGTAGAAAATGTAGACTGCTGAAATCAAATGAAAGAGGGGACTCTGTGTGTGTGTGTGTGTCTGTCTGTCTGCGTGTTTTGATTGCTTGCCATTACAATGTTTTTCAGGTATTGGAAGAAGTTTCATATTTTGTTTAGACATCATTAGGCACAGAAACATTTGTAGAACAACTTTGATGCTAGCACTGATATGACTCTTACATCCATTACTCTATAAGATCTATTAACCCAGTTAATTATTTTTAGTTACAAAGTGGAGTTCTTCTTACATAGACTGTGCTCAAGGCCCACATTCTATTTTTAAGGCTTTATATCTGGTTTTCATAAAATTCCCGAGATTGTGATGGCTACAATCTTATATCGTGGTCACATCCCCTTGTATTTTTTTTAACTGAGGTAAGAACACTTAACATTGAGATTTACACAAATGTTAATTATCTTAGCATATTGTCCTCAAATTTGATCTATGTCATCATCTATGGAAGGATTTCCTTATATTTAAAGGGTGAATAATATATATATATATTAATCTCATATTTTCTTTATTCATACATGTATCTATGTACATTTCAGTTGTTTCCACATCTTGGCTATTGTAAATATGCTGCACTGAACATGGGAGTGCAAATATCTGTCATCATGATTTCAGTTCTTTTGGATAAATACCCATAAGAGGCATTGCTACGTAACATGGTATATATATATATATTTTTTTTCTGAATGGAAAATATCTTCTCTTTTCATAGCAAGTTCTTATTAGTTACCCATTTTACACATATTAGTGTATACATGTCAATCCCAATCTCCCAATTCATCACACCACCCCCTCCCCCACCGCCACTTCCCCCCCTGGTGTCCATACCTTTGTTCTCTACATCTGTGTCTCAAATTCTGCCCTGCAAACCGGTTCATCTGTACCAATTTTCTAGGTTCCACATATATGTGTTAATATATGATATATGCTTTTCTCTTTCTGCCTTACTTAACTCTGTATGACAGTCTCTAGATCCATCCACGTCTCTACAAATGTCCCAATTTCGTTGTTTTTTATGGCTAAGTAATATTCAATTGTATATATGTACCACATTTTCTTTATCCATTCATCTGTCAATGGACATTTAGGTTGGTTCCATGACCTGGCTATTGTAAATAGTGCTGCAATAAATATTGAGGTGCATGTGTCTTTTTGAATTATGGTTTTATCTGGGTATGTGCCCAGTAGTAGGATTGCTGGGTCATATGGTAATTCTATTCTTAGTTTGTTAAGGAACCTACATACTATTCTCCATAGTGGCTGTATCAATTTATATTCCCACCAACAGTGAATGAGGATTTCCTTTTCTCCCCACCCTCTCCAGCATTTGTTGTTTTTAGATTTTCTGATGATGCCCATTCTAACTGGAGTGAGGTGATACCTCATTGTAGTTCTGATTTGCATTTCTCTAGTAATTAGTGATATTGAGCAGCTTTTCATGTGCTTCTTGGCCATCTGTATGTCTTCCTAGGAGAAATGTTGCCCAGTTTTGGATTTGGGTTGTCTGTTCTTCTAATATTGAGCTGCATGAGCTGTTTATATATTTTGGAGATTAATCCTTTGTCCAATGATTCGTTTGCAAATATTTTCTCCCATTCTGAGGGTTGTCTTTTCGTCTAGCTTGTAGTTTCCTTTGCTATGCAAAAGCTTTTAAGTTTCATTAGGTCCCATTTGTTTATTTTTGTTTTTATTTCCATTACTCTAGGAGGTGGATCAAAAAAGATCTTGCTGTGATTTATGTCAAAGAGTGTTCATCCTAGGTTTTGCTCTCAGAGTTTTATAGCGTCCAGTCTTACATTTAGGTCTCTAATACATTTTGAGTTTATTTTTGTGTATGGTGTTAGGGAGTGTTCTAATTTCATTCTTTTACATGTAGCTGTCCAGTTTTCACAACACCACATATTGAAGAGATTGTCTTTTCTCCACTGTGTATTCTTGCCTCCTTTATCAAAGATAAGGTGTCCATATGTGTGTGGGTTTATCTCTGGGCTTTCTATCCTGTTCTATTGACCTATATTTATGTTTCTGTGCCCATACCATATTGTCTTGCAAACTGTAGCTTTGTAGTATAGTCTGAAGTCAGGGAGTCTGATTCCTGCAGCTCTGTTTTTTTTTGGTAAAGACTGCTTTGGCTATTTGGGATCTTTTTTGTCTCCATACAGATTTTAAGTTTTTCTGTTCTAGTTCTGTAAAAATGCCATTGGTAGTTTGATAGGGATTGCATTGAATCTGTAGATTGCTTTCAGTAGTATAGTTATTTTCACAATATTGATTTTCCAGTCCAAGAACATGGTATATCTCTCCATCTGTTTGTATCATCTTTGATTTCTATCATCAGTGTCTTGTAGTCTTCTGCATGAAGGTCTTTTGTCTCCCTAGGTAGCTTTATTCCTAGGTATTTCATTCTTTTTGTTGCAATGGTAAATGGGAGTGTTTCCTTAATTTCTCTTTCAGATTTTTCATCATTAGTGTATAGGAATGCAAGAGATTTCGGTGCATTAATTTTGTATCCTGCAACTTTACCAAATTCATTGATTACCTCTATTAGTTTTCTGCTGGAATCTTTAGGATTCTCTATGTATAGCATCATGTAATCTGCAAAGAGTGACAGTTTTATTTCTTCTTTTCCAATTTGGATTCCTTTTTCTTCTCTGATTGCCGTGGCTAGGACCTCCAAAACTATGTTGAATAATGGTGGCGAGAGTGGACATCCTTGTCCTGTTCCTGACGTTAGAGAAAATGCTTTCAGTTTTTCACCATTGAGAATGATGTTTGCTGTAGGTTTGTCATATTTGGCCTTTATTATGTAGAGGTAGGTTCCCTCTATGCCCACATTCTGGAGAGTTTTATTATAAATGGGTGTTGAATTTTGTCAGAATAATTTTTCTGCATCCATTGAGATGATCATATGGTTTTTATTCTTCAATTTGTTAATATGGGGTATCACATTGATTGATTTGCACATATTGAAGAATCCTTGCATCCCTGGGATAAATCCCACATGATCATGCTGTATAATAATTTTAATGTGTTGTTGGCTTCTGTTTGCTAGAAGTTTGTTGAGAATTTTTGCATGTGTATTCACCAGTGATATTGGTATGTAATTTTCTTTTTTTTTAGTGCCTTTATCTGGTTTTGGTATCAAGCTTATGGGGGCCTCAGAGAATGATTTTGGGAGTGTTCCTTCCTCTGAAAATTTTTAGAAGAGTTTGAGAAGGATGGGTGTTAACTCTTCTGTAAATGTTTGACAGAATTCACCTGTGAAGCCATGTGGTCCTGCACTTTTGTTTGTTGGAAGATTTTAAATCACAGTTTCAATTTCATTACTTTTGATTGGTCTGTTCACATTTTTTATTTCTTCCTGGTTCAGTCTTGGAAGGTTATACCTTTCTAAGAATTTGTCCATTCTTCCACGTTGTCCATTTTATTGGCATAGAGTTGCTTGTAGTAGTCTCTTAGGATGCTTTGTATTTATGCAGTGTCTGTTGTAACTTCTCCTTTTTCATTTGTAATTTTATTGATTTGAGTTCTCTCTCTCTTTTTCCTGATGAGTCTGGTTAATGGATTATCAATTTTGTTTATCTTCTCAAAGAATCAGCTTTTAGTTTTATTGATCTTTGCTATTGTTTTCTTTGTTCTATTTCATTTATTTCTGCTCTGATCTTTATGATTTCTTTCCTTCTGCTAACTTTGGGTTTTGTTTGTTCTTCTTTCTCTACTTCCTTTAGGTGTAAAGTTTGATTGTGTATTTGAGATTTTTCTTGTTTCTTGAGGTAGGCTTGTATTGCTGTAAACTTCCCTCTTAGAACTGTTTTTGCTGCCTCTCATAGGTTTTGGATCATCGTGTTCTTATTGTCATTTGTCTCTAGTTATTTTTTTACATTTCCTCTTAGATTTCTTCAGTGACCTTTTGGTTATTTAGTAACATATCATTTAGCCTCCATGTGTTTTAGTTATTTACATTTCTTTTCCCTGTAATTGATTTCTAGTCTCATAGTGTTGTGGTCACAAAAGATGCTTGATATGATTTCAATTTTCTTAAATTTACTAAGGCTTGATTTGGGACCCAAGATGTGATCTGTCCTGGTGAAAATTCCATGCTCACATGAGAAGAAGGTGTAATCTGCTGTTTTTGGATGGAATGTCCTATAAATATCACTTAAAAATATCTGGTCTATTGTGTCACTTAAAGCTTGTGTTTCCTTATTAATTTTCTGTTTGGATGATCTGTCCATTGGTGTAAGTGAGGTGTGAAAATCCCCCACTATTTTTGTGTTAATGTTGGTTTCCTCTTTTAGAGTTGTTAGCAGTTGCCTTATGTTGAGGTGCTCCTATATTGGGTGCATATATATTTATAATTGTTATATCTTCTTTTTGCATTGATCCCTTGATCATTATGTAGTGTCCTTCCTTATCTTTTGTAACATCCTTTATTTTAAAGTCTATTTGTTCTGATATAAGTATTGCTACTCCAGCTTTCTTTTGATTTCCTTTTGCATTGAATATATTTTTCTATCCACTCACTTTCAGTCTGTATGTGTCCGTAGGTCTGAAGTGGGTCTCTTGTAGACAGCATATATATGGGTCTTATATTTTATCCATTCAGCATGCCTGTGTCTGATGGTTGGAGCATTTAATCCACTCACGTTTAAGGGTATTATCGATATGTATGTTCCTTTTACCATTTCCTTAATTGTTATGGGTTTGTTTTTGCAGGTCCTTTTCTTCACTTGTGTTTGCCACTTAGAGAAGTGCCTTTAGCATTTGTTGTAGAGCTGATTTTGTGGTGCTGAATTCTCTTAGCTTTTTCATGTCTGTAAAGCTTTTGATTTCTCCTTCGAATCTCCTTCGAGATTCCTTTCTCCTTCGAATGAGGTCCTTGAAGGATAGAGTAATATTCTTTGCAGGTTCTTCCCTTTCATCACTTTAAATATATCATGCCCTTCCCTTCTGGCTTGTAGAGTTTCTGCTGAGAAATCAGCTGTTAACCTTATGGGAGTTCCCTTTTATATTATTTGTCATTTTTGCCTTGTTCTGTTCAATAATTTTTCTTTGTCTTTAATTTTTGAAAATTTGATTACTATGTGTCTTGGTATGTTTCTCCTTGGGTTTATCCTGCCTGTGACTCTTTGCCCTCCCTGGACTTGGGTGGCTATTTCCTTTCTCATCTTATGGAAGTTTTTGACTATAATCTCTTCATATATTTTCTCACATCCTTCCTCTCTCTCTCATCCTTCTGGGACCCTTATAATGTAAATGTTGTTGCATTTAATATTGTCCCAGTGGTCTCTTAGGCTGTCTTCATTTCTTTTCATTCTTTTTTTTCTTTATTCTGTTCTGCAGCAGTGAATTCCACCATTCTGTCTTCCAGTTCACTTTTCCGTTCTTCTGCCTCAGTTATTCTGCTATTGATTCCTTCTAGTGTATTTTTCATTTCAGTTATTGTATTGTTCATCTGTTTATTTGTTCCTTAATGTTTTTAGGTGTTTGTTCTTTTATTCTTGTATGTTTTTGTTGAACATTTCTTGCATCTTCTCGATCTTTGCCTCCATTCTTTTTCCGAGGTCCTGGATCATCTTCACTATCATTATTCTGAATTCTTTTTTTCTGGAAGGTTGCCTATCTCCACTTCATTTAGTTGTTTTTCTGGGGTTTTATCTTGTTCCTTCATCTGGTAAATAGCCTCTGCCTTTTCATCTTGTCTCTCTTTCTTTGAATGTGATTTTTGTTCCACAGGCTGCAGGATTGTAGTTTTCTTGCTTCTGCTGTGTGCCCTCTGCTGGATGAGGCTATCTCCAAAAATAACTTCTTGTTAATAAACGTATTTCACCAAATTGCTTGCAGGTGTGTCACAACGTACCAAACACCCACTTTCTGATCCTCCAAGAGTTAATGTCTTCTCAGAGTAGATGTCTGTTCTCATGCAAAGAAGGGAAAAGAAAGGTGTCCTCAAGGCAAAGAAAGTCTTGACATCTGCTAGGGCAACCTCTCCCATGATGTCTGCCACAGCCTTGGAATTCTCTCACATGGTATTTCTATGTTTAATATTTTGAGTAACTTTTATACTTTTTGCACAGTGGCTGTGCCATTTTACATTCCCACATTAGGAAAAAAGTTTTCCAGTTTCTCCATATCCTCACCAAAACATGACTTTCTTTTTTTTTTTTAATAATAACTATTCTAACAACTATGAGGTGATATCTTATTGTGGTTTTGATTTGCATTTATTTGGTGATTAGGGATGTTGAGCACCTTTTAATATACCTGTTGGCCAATTGTACGTTGTCTTTGGAGAATTGCCCATTTAACTCCTTTGCCTATTTATTTATTTATTTATTTATGCTAATCAGTTGAAGCAATTTCTTCTATATTTTGGATATTAACCCCTTCTCAGTTATATGGTTCACAGATATTTTATCCCAATCTATAGATTGCCTCTTCATTTTGTTAATTTTGTTCTTTGCTGTGAAGAAACTTTTTAGTTAGATGTAAAAAAAAAAAACTTGTCTAAATTTGCTTTTGTTTCCTATACTTTTGGTGTCATATCCAAGAAATTATTACTGACACCAATGATATGAAGCTTCTCCCCTGAGCTTTCTTCTAAGAGTTTTTACTGTTTTAGATCTTATATTTAAATCTTTAATCAATTTTGAGTTGATTTTTATTTATGGTGTAGATAAAAGATTCAATTTCATGATTTTGCAAGTAGGTATCCAGGTTTTCCAGAATCATTTGTTAAAAAGTTTATCTTTTACCCATTGTATATTCTTGGAGTCCTTGTAGAGTATCAGCTGACTGTCTATGTGTGGATTTATTTCTGGGTTCTCTATGCTTTTCCATTTTCTATATGTCTGTTGTCATGTCACTACTCTACTGTTTTAATGACTTTAAATTTGTAAAATATTCTGAAATCAGGAAGTGTGATGTCTCCAGCTTTATTTTTCTTATTCAAAATTGCTTTGACTATTTAGGGTCCTTCATTGTTCCATATGAATTTTAGGACTTTTTTCTATTTCTCTAAAAAATGCCATTCAGATTTTGATAGAGAATGAATTGTTTCTATAAATTACTTTTGGTACTATGGACATTTTAATGATAGTAAGTCTTCTAATTCATGAATATGGGATGTCTTTTGACTTATTTTTGTCTCTTAAATTTTTTCATCAAAGTTTTATGGTTTTCAGTATACAAATCTTTCACTTCTTTAGTTAAGTTTGTAAGTATTTTATTTTTTTCGATGCTGTTATAGTAAAAACTGTTTTCTTTGTATGACGTCAGCTGTGGGCCTTTTATATATGAATTTTATTATGTTAAGATAATTTTCTTCTATTCTCTCTTGAGAGTTTTTATCATGACAGAATGTTGAATTTTGCCAAATGCTTTTTCTGCATCTATTGAGATGATCTGGTGATTTTATCCTTCATTCTGTTAATGTCCAATATTGCATTGATTAATTTTTATATGTTGAATCATCCTTGCACTCAAGCATAATTTCCACTTGGTCAAAGTTGTGTGATCCATTTAATAAGCTATTGAATTTGATTTGCTAGTATTTTGTGCAAAATTTTTGCATCTACATACGTTAGGGTAATTGACCTATAATTTGCTTTTGTGTGTGTGTGTGTGTTATTTTCTGCTTTATAACAAAGTGAATCAGTTATACATATACATATGTTCCCATATCTCTTCCATCCTGCATCGCCCTCCCTCCCACCCTCCCTATCCCACCCATCCAGGCAGTCACAAAGTACCGCGCTGATCTCCCTGTGCTATGCAGCTGCTTCCCACTAGCTATCTACCTTAGGTTTGGTAGTGTATATATGTCCATGCCTCTCTCTCGCTTTGTCACAGCTTACCCTTCCCCCTCCCCACATTCTCAAGTCCATTCTCAAGTAGGTCTCTGTCTTTATTCCCGTCTTACTCCTAGGTTCTCCATGATATATTTTTCTTAAATTCCATATATATGTGTTAGCATACTGTATTTGTCTTTCTCTTTCTGACATACTTCACTCTGTATGACAGACTCTAGGTCTATCCACCTCATTACAAATAGCTCAATTTTGTTTCTTTTTATGGCTGAGTAATATTCCACTGTATATATATGCCACATCTTCTTTATCCATTCATCCGATGATGGACACTTAGGTTGTTTCCATCTGTGGGCTATTGTACATAGAGCTTCAATGAATATTTTGGTACATGACTCTTTTTGAATTATGGTTTTTTCAGGGTATATGCCCAGTAGTGGGACTGCTGGGTCATATGGTAGTTCTATTTGTAGATTTTAAGGAACCTCCATACTGTTCTCCATAGTGGCTGTACCAATTCACATTCCCACCAGCAGTGTAAGAGTGTTCCCTTTTCTCCACACCCTCTCCAGCATTTATTGTTTCTAGATTTTTTTGATGATGGCCATTCTGACTGGTGTGAGATGATATCTTATTGTAGTTTTGATTTGCATTTCTCTAATGATTAATGATGTTGAGCATTCTTTCATGTGTTTGTTGGCATTCTGTATATCTTCTTTGGAGATGTGTCTATTTAGGTCTTCTGCCCATTTTTGGATTGGGTTGTTTGTTTTTTTGTTATTGAGCTGCATGAGCTGCTTATAAATTTTGGAGATTAATCATTTGTCAGTTGCTTCATTTGCAAATATTTTCTCCCATTCTGAGGGTTGTCTTTTGGTCCTGTTTATGGTCTCCTTTCCTGTGCAAAAGCTATGAGGTTTCATTAGGTTTCACTTGTTTATTTTTGTTTTTATTTCCATTTCTCTAGGAGGTGGGTCAAAAAGGGTCTTGCTGTGATTTATGTCATAGAGTGCTCTGCCTATGCTTTCCTCTAAGAGTTTGATAGTTTCTGGCCTTACATTTAGGACTTTAATCCATTTTGAGCTTATTCTTTTGTATGGTGTCAGGGAGTGATCTAATCTCATACATTTACAGGTACCTGTCCAGTTTTCCCAGCACCAATTATTGAAGAGGCTGTCCATTCTCCACTGTACATTCCTGCTTCCTTTATCAAAGATAAGGTGACCATATGTGCGTGAGATTATCTCTGGACTTTCTATCAGGTTCCATTGATGTATATTTCTGTTTTTGTGCTAGTACCATACTGTCTTGATTACTGTAGCTTTGTAGTATAGTGTGAAGTCAGGGAGCCTGATTCCTCCAGCTCCATTTTTCGTTCCCAAGATTGCTTTGGCTATTCAGGCTCTTTTGTGTTCCCATACAAATTGTGAAATTTTTTGCTCTAGTTCTGTGAAAAATACTAATGGTACTTTGATAGGTATTGCACTGAATCTGTAGATTGCTTTGGGTAGTATAGTCATTTCCAAAATATTGATTCTTCTAATCCAAGAACATGGTGTATCTCTACATCTGTTGGTATCATCTTTAATTTCTTTCATCAGTGTCTTATTGTTTTCTGCATACAGGTCTTTTGTCTCACTAGGTAGTTTTATTCCTAGGTATTTTATTCTTTTTTTTGCAATGGTAAATGGGAGTGTTTCCTTCATTTCTCTTTCAGATTTTTTGTCATTATTTTATAGGAATGCATGAGATTTCTGGGCATTAATTTTGTATCCTGCTTACTTACCAAATACATTGATTAGCTCTATTAGATTTCTCATGGCATCTTTAGGATTCTCTATGTATAGTATCATGTCATCTGCAAAGAGTGACTGTTTTATTTCTTCTTTTCCAATTTGTGTTCCTTTATTCCTTTTTCTTCTCTGATTGTGGTGTCAAGGACTTCCAAAATTATGTTGAATAATAGTGGTGAGAGTGGACATCCCTGTCTTGTTCCTGATCATAGTGGAAATGCTTTCAGTGTTTCATCATTGAGAATGATGTTTCCTGTGGGTTTGTTGTATATGGCCTTTATTATGTTGACGTAGGTTCCCTCTATGCCCACTTTCTGGATTGTTTTTGTCTTAAATTGGTGTTGACGTTTTTCAAAATCTTTTTCTGCATCTATTGGGATGATCATACGGTATTTATTCTTCAGTTTGTTAATATGGTGTATCACATTGATTGATTTGCGTATATTGAAGAATCCTTGCATCTCTGGGCTAAATCCATTTTGATCATGGTGTATGATCCTTTTAAAGTGTTGTTGGATTCTGTTTGCTAGTATTTTGTTGAGGATTTTTGCCTCTATATTCATCAGTGATATTGGTCTGTAATTTTCTTTTTTTGTAGTGTCTTTGTCTGGTTTTGGTATCAGGGTGATGGTGGCCTCATAGAGTGAGTTTGGGAGTATTCCTCCCTCTGCAGTTTTTTGGAAGAGTTTGAGAAAGATGGCTCTTCTGTAAATGTTTGATAGAATTCACCTGTGAAGCAATCTGGTCCTGCACTTTTGTTTGATGGAAAATTTTAAACACAGTTTCAATTTCATTACTTGTGATTGGTGTTCTCATATTTTCTATTGCTTCCTGGTGCAGTCTTGGAAGGTTATAACTTTCTAAGAATGTGTCCATTTCTTCCAGATTGTCCATTTTATTGGCATAGAGTTGCTTGTAGTAGTTTGTTAGGATGCTTTGTATTTCTGCTGTATTAGTTATAACTTCTCCATTTTCATTTCTAATATTATTGATTTGAGTCCCCTCCCTCTTTGTCTTGATGAGTGTGGCTAATGGCTTAATAATTATGTTTATCTTTTCAAAGGAGCAGCTTTTAGTTTTATTGATTCTTGTTATTGTTTTCTTTGTGTCTATTTCATTTATTTCAGCTCTGATCCTTATGATTTCTTTCCTTCTGCTAACTTTGGGTTTTGTTTGTTCTTCTTTCTCTAGTTCCTTCAGGGGTAATGTTAGCTTGTGTATTTGAGATTTTTCTTGTTTCTTGAGGTACACTTTTATAGCTATATACTTCCATCTTACAACTGCTTTTGCTGCATCCCATAGGTTTGGGATCATCGTGTTTTCATTGTCATTTGTCTCTAGGTATTTTTTGATTTCTTCTTTGATTTCTTTAGTGATGTCTTGGTTATTTAGTAACGTATTGTTTATCCTCCATTTGTTTTTTTCTTGTTTTTTTTTTTTTACTTTTTTCCCCTGTAATTGATTTCTAATCTCATAGCATTGTGGTCAGAAAAGATGTTTGATATGATTTCACTTTTCTTAAATTTACTGAGGCTTCATTTGTGACCCAAGATGTGATCTATCCTGGAGAATGTTCCATGCGCACTTGAGAAGAATGTGTAATCTGCTGTTTTTGGATGGAATGTCTTATAAATATCAACTAAATCTATCTGGTCTTTTGTGTCACTTAAAGCTTGTGTTTCCTTATTAATTTTCTGATTTGATGATCTGTCCATTGATGTAAGTGTGGTGTTAAATTCCCCCACTATTTTTTGGTTACGGTCGCTTTCCCCTTTTAGAGCTGTTAGCAGTTGCCTTATGTATTGTGGTGCTCCTCTGTTTGGTGCATATATATTTATAATTGTTATATCCTTCTTTGATTGATCCCTTGATCATTACATAGTTTCCTTCCTTGTCTCTTGTAACATTCTTTATTTTAAAGTCTATTTTATTTGATATGAGTATTGCTAGTCCAGCTTTCTTTTGTTTTTCATTTGCATGGAATATATTTTTCCATCTCCTCACTTTCAGTCTGAATGTGTCCCTAGGTCTGAAGTGGGTGTCTTGTAGACAGCACATATATGGGTCTTGTTTTTCTCTCCATTCAGCAAACCTGTGTCTTTTTGTTGGAGCATTTAATCCATTCATATTTAAGGAAATTATTGATACATATGTTCCTATTACCATTTTCTTAATTGTTTTTTTGTTTTTTGGGGTATTTTTGTAGGTCATTTTCTTCTCTTGTGTTCCCCACTTAGAGAAGTTCCTTTAGCATTTGTTGTAGAGCTGGTTTGGTGGTGATGAATGCTCTTAGCTTTTGCTTGTCTGTAAAGCTTTTGATTTCTCCATCGAATCTGAATGAGATCCTTGCTGGGTAGAATATTCTTGGTTGTAGTTTCTTCCCTTTCATCACTTTAAGTATATCATGCCACTCCCTTCTGGCTTGTAGAGTTTCTGCTGAGAAATCAGCTGTTAACCTTATGGGAGTTCCCTTGTATGTTACTTGTCATTTTTCCCTTGATGCTTTCAATGATTTTTCTTTGTCTTTAATTTTTCCAATTTGATTGCTATGTGTCTCGGAATGTTTCTCCTTGGGTTTATCCTGTATGGGACTCTATGCACTTCCCAGACTTGGCTACCTATTTCCTTTCCCATGTTAGGGAAATTTTCGACTCTAATCTCTTCAAATATTTTTTCGTGTCCTTTCTCTCTCTCTTCTCCTTCTGGAACCCCTATAATGCAAATGTTGTTGTGTTTAATGTTGTTTCAGAGGTCTTTTATACTGTCTTCATTTCTTTTCATTCTTTTTTCTTTACTCTGTTCTGCAGCAGTGAATTCCACCATTCTGTCTTCCAGGTCACCTATCCGTTCTTCTGCCTCAGTTATTCTGCTGTTGATTCCTTCTAGTGTATTTTTCATTTCGTTTATTGTATTGCTCATGTCTGTTTGTTTTTTCTTTAATTTTTCTACATCTTTGTTAAACATTTCTTGCATCTTCTCGATCTTTGCCTCCATGCTTTTTCCGAGGTCCTGGATCATCTTCACTATCATTATTCTGAATTGTTTCTCTGGAAGATTGCCTATCTCCATTTCATTTAGTTGTTTTTCTGAGGTTTTATCTTGTTCCTTCATGTAGTATATAGCCCTCTGCCTTTTCATCTTGTCTATCTTTCTGTGAATGTGGTTTTTGTTCCACAGGCTGCAGGATTGTAGTTCTTTTTGCTTCTGTTGTCTACCCTCTGTATTTCTCCTTTAATGTCTCTCTGCACCAGAATTTCCCAAAATATTTTGTCTTAGGAACTTTACAATCTTAAAAATTATTGAGGATTCCAAAGGGTTTTGTGTATATGGGTTTTACTATCCAAATTTACAGTACTAGAAACTAAAAAATTTTTAAAATAATATTCAAGCAGAAACTATTAACTTATTTATAATTAACTAAGCAGAAGAAAAAGAGAAAGGAAAACAAAGATGAGAGAAATAGAAAACAAATAATAAAATGGTAAATTTAACTTTAACACATCAGTAATCATAGTCAATATAAGTCATGTAATGGCTGTAAGAAAGGCTGTGACTGTCACACTTGTTAAAAGGCAAGACAGAGCTGTCTGCTACCTACAATGAATTTTAAGAACCACAATTTATAAATATAAAGTCACAAATAGATTAATAAAAGATGGAAAAGGATATACTATGCTAACACTAATCAAAAGAAAGCTGAGAAGTTTATATTAGTATAAGACAAATTAAATGTCAGAGCAAAGAATATTATCAAGGATGAAAAATGTAATTTCATAATGAAAATCTTATCAATTCATAAAGAAGACATAAATATGTTTATGAAACTAGTAACAGAGCATCAAAATACTTGAAGCATAAACTTAGAGAACTTAAAGGAGAAATGGACAAAGTCACAATTATAGCCAGAGGTTTTATCACTCCTTTCTTAATATTTGATAGAAAAAAGGACGAATCAGTAAGGATATATAAGACTATAAGAGCATTGTCAATCAACTTGACCTGATATTAATAGAACACTCTACCTGGAAAGAGAAAATTATACATTCTTTTCAAGCACAAATGGCACATTTACCAAGGTAGACTATATTTGAGGCTATAAAACAATCCTCATAACTTTAAAATAATGCAAACCTTATAAAGTATATCCTGTGATCAGAAATGATTATTTTAAAAATCTAATAACCAAAAGTTACCTAGAAATCCTCCAAATATTTGGAAACTAAACAATAACTTTGAAGTAACCCATTGATTAAAGTATAAATCAAAATAGAAATAAGAAGGTAAGTGAATTGAATAAAAATAAAAATGTGATATCAAAATTTGCCAGGTGCAACTTAAGCAGTGCTTGGAGGGAAATGTGTAGCACTAAATGACTATATTAGAAAAGAAGAAAGGTCTCATTACAATGGCCTCATCTTCTACTTATGAAACTTGAGAAAGAATTGTAAATTAAATCCATAGTGAGCAGATGAAAGTATATAATACACACAAGAACAGAAACCAATGGAGGAGAAAAGAGAAAAGCAATGTAGAAAAGCAATGTTTCCTAGAGAGGATCAATAAAATTGTCAAACACCTAGCCTCACTCAGGAGGAAAAAGAGAAAAGAGAAATCATCAACACCAAGAGTGACGGGTCAGGGACACCCCTGGTGGTGCAGTGGTTAAGAATCTGCCTGCCAATGCAGGGGACACGTGTTTTAACCCTGGTCTGGGAAGATCCCACATGCCACAGAGCAACTAATCCTTTGTGCTACAAATACAGAACCTACCTTCTAGAGCCTGTGAGCCACAACTACTGAGCCTGCATGACTAGAGCCCATGCTCTGCAACAAGAGAAGCCACCGCAATGAGAAGCCCATGCACTGCAGCAAAGAGTAGCCCCCACTCACTGCAATTAGAGAAAGCCCGAGTGAAGCAATGAAGACACAACACAGCCAAAAATAAATAAACAAATAAATTTAAAAAAATGAGTGAAGGGGCAGACATCGCTAGTGATCTTACAGACATTAAAAGGATAATAAATGAATACTATATAAAACTTAATACCAAAAAATTTGATGAAATGGACAAATTTCTTGAAAGGCACTAACTATCAAAGCTAACTGAAGAAGAAATAGATTGTCTGAATTGTCTTATATTTATTTTAAAATGATTTTGTAGATTAAAACTTTCCCAGAAGGAAAACTGGAAATCTCTTTTCCTATATGTGTTCCTTGGTGAATTATTCCAAATATTTATGTGAGGAATAATACTAATCCTACACAAACTCTTCTAGAAAATAGAAGACAGAACCCTTCCCAACTCATTATATGAGGCCCTGGTACCACAACTAGACAAAGGCAGTATAATTAAAGAAAACTACAGACCAATAGCTTTCTCCATAAAATTTTCGGAAATAAAATTCAATAATATATTGAAGGAGAATATATCATAACCAAGTAGAGTTTATCACAGGAATTCAGGATTGGCTTAACATTTGAAAATCAATCAGTGTATTTTATTATATTAACAGATTAAAGACAAAAAGGTCTGATCATCTCAATGGATATTTAAGAAGCATTTGTTAAAATTAAGTACCCATATGTCGAAAAATTTCAGCAATCTTGGAATAGAAGGGAACTTCATCAATCTGATGAGTATCTACAGAAATCCTCCTGCTATTACTGTATTTACTGGGAAGACTAGTAATCCCCCCACCAATCAGGAGTAAGACAGGCATACCCACACTAATTACTTCTACTCAGCATTACTGGGCATTCTAGCAAGTGCAATAAGAAAAGAAGGGCTTCCCTGGTGGCGCAGTGGTTGAGAGTCCGCCTGCCGATGCAGGGGACATGGGTTCGTGCCCCCGTCTGGGAAGATCCCACATGCCGCGGAGTGGCTAGGTCCGTGAGCCATGGCCGCTGAGCCTGCGCGTCCGGAGCCTGTGCTCCGCAACGGGAGAGGCCACAACAGTGAGAGGCCCGCGTACCGCAAAAAAAAAAAAAAAAAAAAAAAGGTATTAGAAAAGAAATAAGAGCCAAACAAGCTGGAAAGGAAGAAATAATTTCTTTTATTCATAGATGATCTGATTGTCTACTTAGGAATTCCTAAGGACTTTTTAAAAACATTACTATAACTAAGAATTGACCTTAGTAAGCTCACAAGATACAAATATTAATTGTA
Organism: Mesoplodon bidens; assembly: GCF_964165515.1. Classification (NCBI taxonomy): domain Eukaryota; kingdom Metazoa; phylum Chordata; class Mammalia; order Artiodactyla; family Ziphiidae; genus Mesoplodon; species Mesoplodon bidens. The sequence continues at coordinate 92,195,079 of NC_138163.1, read as the reverse complement.
TTTCTCTAATGCAGCAATGGAAACTCTGAAATATACGTTTAAAAGATCACTACCAATTATAATACTATCACACATGTTATATAATTAAAGAAAATATTGACAAAAGATGTGCAAGACCTGATGACAAAATTAAAAGACATCACTGAGAAGAATTAATGAAGATCTAAATAATATACTATGCTTGTGTATTGGAGCATTCAATATTGCTTGCTAGGTTGGCATATCTCCCCAAATTGATCAATAGATTCAGAGCAATCCAAATCAAAAGTCCAGCAGGGTTCTTGTTTTTTTAAATAACATTTCACGAGTTGGTTCTAAAATTTACATGGGAATCAGAAAACGTAGAATAGCCAAGCAATTTTGAATATGAGGAGCGAATTCGAGGATTTACACTACCTGATTTCAAACTTATTGGAAAGCTACAATAAACAAGACAGTGTGGTGTTGGTGTAAATATCAATGTATAAATCAATGGAACAGAATGGAGAGTCCAGAAATAGATCAACATATATATGGTCAATTGTTTTCCAACTAAGTTGCTGAGGTAATCCAAAAGGAAAATATATACCTTTCAACAAATTTATTAAAATAAATGAGAACAATAAACCTCATGATTTTTTTTTCTTTTTACACAATGACTGCATTTATTAAAAAGATATTAATGAATCTCATGGGCTTCAAGGCAAAGGTAAACTCCACAGCCTCTGGAAGATCCAGAAACTTCCGTAAACTGAAGTGCCATCCCCCTGCTATTTTTCTATTAACATCTTTAATGGAGTATAACTGCTTTACAACAGTGTGTTAGTTTCTGCTTTATAACAAAGTGAATCAGCTATACATATACATATATCCCCATATCTCTTCACTCTCGTGTCTCCCTCCCACCCTCCATATCCCACCCCTCTAGGTGGTCAAAAAGCATTGAGCTGATCTCGCTGTACTATGTGGCTGATTCCCACTAGCTATCTATTTTACATTTGTTAATATATATAAGTCCATGCCACTGTCTCACTTCGTCCCAGCTTACCCTTCCCCATCCCCATGTCCTTAAGTCCATTCTCTACACCTTCATCTTTATTCCTGACTCTGCCACTAGGTTCTTCAGAAACATTTTGGGTTTTTTTTTTTAGATTCCATATATATGTGTTAGCATATGGCATTTGTTTTTCCCTTTCTGAATTACTTCACTCTGTATGACAGACTTTAGGTCCATCCAACTCACTACAAATAACTCACTTTCATTTCTTTTTATGGCTGAGTAATATTCCATTGTATATATGTGCCACATATTCCTTATGCATTCATCTGTTGCTGGACACGAAGGTTGCTTCCATATTTTGGCTATTGTAAATACAGCTTCAGTGAATATTGTGGTACATGACTCTTTTTGAATTATGTTTTTTTCAGGGTATATGCCCAGTAGTGGCATTCCTGAGTCGTATGGTAGTGCTATTTTTACTTTTCAAGGAAATTCCATACTCTTCTCCATAGTGGCTGTATCAATTTACATTCCCACCAATAGTGAAAGAGGGTTCCCTTTTCTCCACACCCTCTCCAGCATTTACTGTTTGTAGATTTTTTGATGATGGCCATTCTGAGTGGTGTGAGAAGATACCTCATGGAGTTTTGATTTGCATTTCTCTAATGATTAGTGATGTTGAGCATCCTTTCATGTCTTTGTTGGTGATCGTATATCTTCCTTGGAGAAATGTCTATGTAGGTCTTCTGCTCATTTTTGGATTGGATTGTTTGATTTTTGATATTGAGCTGCATGAGCTGCTTGAAAATTTTGGAGATCAATCCTTTGTCATTTGCTTCATCTGCAAAAATTTTCTCCCATTCGGAGGGTTGTCTTTTCGTCTAGCTTGTAGTTTCCTTTGCTATGCAAAAGCTTTTAAGTTTCATTAGGTCCCATTTGTTTATTTTTCTTTTTATTTCCATTAATCTCAGAGATGGATCAGAAAAGATCTTGCTGTGGTTTATGTCAAAGAGTGTTCTTCCTATCTTTTCCTGTGAGAGATTTATAGTGTCTGGCCTTACATTTAGGTATTTAATCAAATTTCAGTTTATTTTTGTGTATGATGTTAGGGAGTGTTCTAATTTCATTCTTTAATATATACCCGTCCACTTTTCCCAGCAACACTTAGTGAAGAGGCTGTCTTTTCTCCACTGTATATTCTTGCCACTTTTATTAAAAATGAGGTGACTTGGGCTTCCCTGGTGGTGCAGTGGTTGAGAGTCCACCTGCCAAAGCAGGGGACACAGGTTCATGCCCTGGTATGGGAAGATTCCACATGGTGTGGAGCAGCTAGGCCTGTGAGCCATAGTCTCTGAGCCTGCGCATCTGGAGCCTGTGCTCTGCAATGGGAGAAGCCACAACAGTGAGAGGCCCACGTACTTAAAAAAAAAAAAAGAAAAAGAAAGGTGACCATAGGTGCGTGGGTTTATCTCTGGTGTTTCAATCCGGTTCCATTGATCTATATTTCTGTGTTTGTGCCAGTACCATACTGTTTTGATTAGTGTCGCTCTGTAGTATATTCTGCAGCCTGGGAGCCTGATTCCTCCAGATCCATTTTTCTTTCTCAAGATTGCTTTCGCTATTCAGGGTCTTTTGTGTTTCCGTACAAATTGTGAAATTTTTTGTTCTAGTTCTGTAAAAAATTCCATTTGTAGTTTGCTGGGATTACATTGAATCTGTAGATTACTTTGGGTAGTTGGGTCATTTTCACAATGACATGGTTTATCTCTCCATTTGTTTGTATCATCTTTAATTTCTTTCATCAGTGTCTTATAACTTTCTGCATACAGGTCTTTTGTCTCCTTCAGTAGGTTTATTCCTAGATATTTTATTCTTTTTGTTGCAATGGTAAATGGGAGTGTTTCCTTAATTTCTCTTTCAGATTTTTCATCATTAGTGTATATGAATGCAAGACATTTCTGTGCATTAATTTTGTTTCCTGCTACTTGACCTAATTCATTGAATAGCTCTAGTAGTTTTGTGGTATCATATTTATGATTCTCTATGTATAATATCTAATTCTGCAAACAGTGACAGCTTTATTTCTTCTTTTCCTATTTGGATTCCTTTTATTTCTTTTTTTCTCTGTTTTCTGTGACTAGCACTTCCAATAGTATGTTGAATAATAGTGGTGACGGTGGAAAACCTTGTCTTGTTCCTGATCTTAGAGGAAACGGTTTCAGTTTTTCACCATTGAGAATGATGTTGGCTGTGAGTTTGTCATACATGGCCTTTATTAAGTTGAGTTAAGTTCCCTCTATGCCTACATTCTGGAGAGTTTTATCATAAATGGGTATTGAATATCGTTAAAACTTTTTCTGCATCTATTGAGATGATCATATGGTTTTTATCCTTCAATTTGTTAATATGATTTATCACATTGGTTAATTTGTGTATATTGAAGAACCCTTGCATTCCTGGAATAAACCCCACTTGATCATGGTGTATGATCCTTTTAATGTGCTACACATTTCCCTCCAAGCACTGCTTAAGTTGCACCTGGCAAATTTTGATATCACATTTTTATTTTTATTCAATTCACTTACCTTCTTATTTCTATTTTGATTTATACTTTAATCAATGGGTTACTTCAAAGTTATTGTTTAGTTTCCAAATATTTGGGGGATTTCTAGGTAACTTTTTGTTATTAGATTTTTAAAATAATCATTTCCTTTAGTATTTGTTGTAGAGGTGTTTTGTGGTGCTGAATTCTCTTATCTTTTGCTTATTTGTAAATGTTTTAATATCTTTGTCAAATCTGAATGAGATCTTTGCTGGGTAGAGTAATCTTGGTTGCAGGTTCTTCCCTTTCATCACTTTAAATATGTCCTACCTCTCCTTTCTGCCTTTCAGAATTTCTGCTGAAAGATCAGCTGTTTCCCTTATGGGGATTTTCTTGTATGTTATTTATTTTCTTCCCGTGCTGCTTTTAATATTTTTTCTTCGTATTTAATTTTTGAACGTGTGATTAATATGTTCCTTGGCGTGTTTCTCCTTGGCTTTTCCAGTATGAGACTCTCTGTACTTCCTGGTCTTTATTGACTATTTCCTTTCCCATATTAGGGAAGTTTTCAGCTATAATCTCTTCAAATATTTTCTCCATCCCTTTCTTTTTCTCTTCTTCTTATGAGACCTGTATAATTCAAATGTTGTGCATTTAATGTTGTCCCAAAGATCTCTGAGCCTGTCCTCAGTTCCTTTCAGTCTTTTTTCTTTATTCTTCTCTGCCATAGTTATTTCCACGCTTTTATCTTCCTGGTCACTTATCCATTTTTCTGCCTCAGTTATTTTGCTATTGGTTCCTTCTGCAGAATTTTTAATTTCATTTATTTTGTTGTTCATCATTTTTTGTTTGCTCTTTAGTTCTTCTATGTTCTTGTTAAACATTTCTTGTATTTTCTCCATTCTCTCTCCAAGATTTTGGATCATCTTTACTATCATTACTCTGAATTCTTTTTCAGGTAGACTGCCTATTTAGTCTTAATTTGTTTGGCCTGGTCGTTTTTTACCTTACTCCTTCATCTGCTGTGTGTTTCTCTGTCTTCTCATTTTGGTTAACTTACTGTGTTTGGGGTCTCCTTTTCACATGCTGCAGGTTTGTATTTCCCATTGTTTTTGGTGTCTGCCCCCAGTGGCTAAAGTTGGTTAAGTGGGTTGTTTAGGATTTCTGGTGGATGGACTGGTCGATGATTCTGGATCTTGTCTTTCTCTTGGGCAGGACTTCCTCCTGTGCTGCGTTTTGGGGTGTCTGTGAACTTATCATGATCTTTAGCAGCTTCTGTGCTAATGAGTAAATTGTTTTCCTGTCTTGCTAGTTGTTTGACATAGGGTGTCCAGCACTGTAGCTTGCTGGTCACTGATTAGATGTGGGTCTTAGCATTGAGATGGCCATCTCTGGGAGAGCTTTCATCATTGGATATTATGTGGAACTGGGAGGTCTTTGGTGGACCAATATCCTAAACTCAGCTCTCCCATCTCAGAGGCACAGGCCTGACACCCATCCAGATCACCAAGATCCTGTCAGCCACATGGCTTTCATCCCTCAATCTTCCACCTCTGCTACCTCCTTTTTGTTGTGGAAATCAGTTCTGTCTGAGACCCAGGTTAATAGCTGCCTTGAAAGCCCTGGGACTCGAAGGAGTCTGGCACTCCTGGTGTGATTGGCCTTACCTGGCTTCTGCTGGAGACAGGTGGGGACTTGGGCCAGACTTTGCACCTGGTGTGAAGAGCCCACAACTGTTTACAAACCTTATTCTTTATGTCATACCATATACAAACATTAACTCTAGAGATCTTAAATCTAAAGGAAAGAACTAAAATGACAAATCTTCTAGTTGAAGCAATCTCAGTGTCACTGAGTTTGGCAAAGATTTCCTTTTTTAACTTGTAGTATAGTTTATTTCCAATGTTTCAGGTGTACAGCAAAGTGATTGTTATATGTATAAAGTGACTGTTATATCTATATCTATATCTATATCTAGATATATAGATATAGATATATATAAAGGACATGGGGAAACTTAGGGCTGATGAATATATTCCTTATCTTGATTGCAGTTTCACAGGTGTATGTATATGTCAAGGCTAATCAAACTGTACACTTGAAATATGTGCAATTTATTATATGCCACCTAAACCTCAGTAAATCTGTTTAGTAAAAATAATACACAAGCACACATTATATTAGCTGTCAGGAATATGACATCATTACATATCCTATAGATTTTGGAAAACACCACTATATATTGCTAAGAGAATGAGAGTGAATGAGACCAATAACATTTGAGAAATATTTCAAAAATTGGTTTTATCTCATGGCCCTCCTGAAAGGGAATTGTGGACCCTTGGGGGTCCCTGGACAGCATCAGTGTTGTACATGTTGATGTCCTTTTTTTTTTTAAATCTCTATTGGAGTATAATTGCTTTACAATGGTGTGTTAGCTTCTGCTAAACAACAAAGTGAATCAGTCACACATATACATATGTTCCCATATCTCCTTCCTCTTGCATCTCCCTCCCTCGCACCCTCCCTATCCCACCCCTCCAGGTGGTCACAAAGCACCGAGCTGATCTCCTCATGCTATGTGGCTGCCTCCCACTAGCTATCTATTTTATGTTTGGTAGTGTATATATGTCCATGCCACTCTCTCGCTTTGTCACAGCTTACCCTTCCCCCTCCCCATATCCTCAAGTCCATTCTCTAGTAAGTCTGTGTCTTTATTCCTGTCTTACCCCTAGGTTCTTCATGACATTTTTTTCTTAGATTCCATATATATGTTGTAACATAGGGTATTTGTCTTTCTCTTTCTGTCTTACTTCACTCTGTATGACAGACTCTAGGTCCATCCGCCTCATTACAAATAGCTCAATTTCATTTCTTTTTATGGCTGAGTAATATTCCACTGTATATATGTGCCACATCTTCTTTATCCATTCATCTGATGATGGACACTTAGGTTGTTTCCAGCTCAGGGCTATTGTAAATAGAGCTGCAATGAACATTTTGGTACATGTCTCTTTTTGAATTATGGTTTTCTCAGGGTATACGCCCAGTAGTGGGATTGCTGGGTCATATGGTAGTTCTATTTGTAGTTTTTTAAGGAACCTCCATAGTGGCTGTACCAATTCACATTCCCACCAGCAGTGCAAGAGTGTTCCCTTTTCTCCACACCCTCCCCAGCATTTATTGTTTCTAGATTTTTTGATGATGGCCATTCTGACTGGTGTGAGATGATATCTCATTGTAATTTTGATTTGCATTTCTCTAATGATTAATGATGTTGAGCATTCTTTCATTTTTTAGGCTACTTCTTACCAATCTAATATTATACACACAGGCCAGGGAAGGATGAGGTTTTGTGGATCATGAAGTTCACATGATTTGGGAGTCCATCTCTGAGGAAAAGAATACAAAAATGTCTAACGTTTGCAAATTTTACACAACGTAGGATAAGGTGAAAACATTGTTTTCAAAGTTTTGGAACGGGTTTTACAAACGAGGAGACCTTAAGATCAAATTTAATTAGCTATATAGGAAGTCTACATTTGATCACTGGCAACTATGGCTTTCATATTTCTACCTTCATAACCACGAAGAAAAAGGAAACTCTTCCCCTTTAGCTCTAATTAGAAAAGTATAGTTGGATGATGGGTCAACTCTGGATATATGTTCATCCCTATACAATCAGGAGTTATTGATTGAGGAGTAGGGCATCATGACTAATAGTCCCAACCAGAACCAAATGCTTTCATTAGAGAAATATTTTTAAAAATGAAATACTGTTGGGCTTCCCTGGTGGCACAGTGGTTGAGAGTCCACCTGCCAATGCAGGGGATACGGGTTCGTGCCCTGGTCCAGGAAGATCACACATGCTGTTGAGCGGCTAGGCCTGTGAGCCATGGCCTCTGATCCTGCATGTCTGGCGACTATGCTCCGCAACGGGAGAGGCCACAACAGTGAGAGGCCTGCGTACCACACACACAAAAAAGAAATACTATTGAATACACTATATTATATCTAGTAATTTACCAGATAATATATCATAAACACCTTTCATGCCAATAAATATATATTCACTGATAGATATATCAACAATTCTCCATAGGGTAATGTACAGGTAAATGATCTATGCACCTTGCAAAAAGTTCCATTCATGTTTCCATTATATATCCTGTGCTTGAAAACAACTGGATTATATCATTTTTAATGACTCCATACTATTCCATTGCCTGAGTGTGCTAAGATGTACTTAAGTTTTATTTATTTACTTATTTATTTAACATCTTTATTTGAGTATAATTGCTTTACAATGGTTTGTTAGTTTCTGCTTTTTAAAAAGGTGAATCATTTAAAAGTTTTTATTATAACATTAATACATTAACCTTGTAAGGTTTAAAAACACAATTAGGTTTTCAATTTTATGAAAAATAACAATACGTTGTTGAATACTTGTCTACTTCTTCTTTATGGAAAATGCCTAGGAGTGGTACTTTTTGGATCAAAGTTTGTGCATTTATTATGGCTTTAAAAAATTATTATTTTGGGGGTATAGTTGTTTTACAATGTTGTTTTTGTTTCTACTGTAGAGTGTAGTGAAGTAGAATTCCCTGTGCTATATAACAGGTTCTCATTAGTTATCTATTTTATACATATTAGAGTATATATGTCAGTCCCAATCTCTCAATTCACCTTACCTCCATGTCCTCTCTTGGTGTCCATATGTTTGTTCTCTGGATCTGAGTCTCCATTTCAGCCTTGCAAACCGGTAAATTTGTATCATTTTACTAGTTTCCACATATATGCATTAATATACGATATTTGCTTTTCTCTTTCTGACTTACTTCACTCTGTGTGAGAGTCTCTAGATCCATCCACGTCTCTACAAATGACCCAATTTTGTTCCTTTTTATGGCTGAGTAATATTCCATTGTATATATGTACCACAGCTTCTTTATCCTTTTGTCTGTCAATGGACATTTAGGTTGCTATTGTAAATCTTGCTGCAATGAATATCGGGGTGCCTGTGTCTCTTTTTTTAAACATCTTTATTGAAGTATAATTGCTTTAAAATCTTGGTGCAGTTTCTGCTGTATAAGAATGTGAATCAGCTATACGTATGTATATATATCCCCATATTCTCCTCCCTCTTGTGTATCCCACCCACCCTCCCAATTGCAACCCTCTAGGTGGTCACAAATCACTGAGCTGATTTCCCTGTTCTATGAGGCTGCTTCCCACTAGCTATCTATTTTACATTTGTTAGTGTATATATGTCAATGTTACTGTCTCACTTCGTCCCAGATTACCATTCTCACCCCATGTCCTCAAGTCCATTCTCTACGTCTGCATCTTTATTCCTGTCCTGCCCATAGGTTCTTCAAAAGCTTTTTTTTTTTTAGATTCCATATATATGTGATAACATACTGTATTTGTTTTTCTCTTTCTGACTAACTGCACTCGGTATGACAGTCTCTCGATCCATCCACCTCATTACAAATAACTCAATTTTGTTTCATTTTATGGCTGACTAATATTCCAATTTATATATGTGCCACATCTTCTTTATCCATTGATCAGTTGATGGACACTTAGGTTGTATCCATATTTTGGCTATTGTAAATAGTGCTGCAGTGAGCATTGTGGTACATGACTCTTTTTAAATTATGATTTTCTTAGGGTATATGCCTAGAAGTGGGACTGCTGAGTTGTATAGTAATTCTATTTTCAGTTTCATAAGGAACATCCATACTATTCTCCATAGCGCCAGTATCAATTTACATTCCCACCAGCACTGCAGGAGTGTTCCCTCTTCTCCACATCCTCTCCAGCACTTATTGTTTGTAGATTTTCTTAAGATGCCCATTCTAACTGGCGTGAGGTGATAATTCATTGGAGCTTTGATTTGCATTTCTCTAATAATTAGTGATGTTGAGCATCTTTCCATGTGCCACTTGGCCATCTGTATGTCTTCTTTGGAGAAATGTCTATTTAGGTCTTACTTTTTTTAAAAACATATTTACTGGAGTATAATTGCTTTACAATGGTGTGTTAGTTTCTGCTTTATAAAAACATGAATCAGCTTTACACATACATATATCCCCATATCTCCTCTGTCTTAGGTCTCCCTCTCAACCCTCCCTATCCCACCCCTCTAAGTGGTCACAAAGCACCAAGCTGATCTACCTGTGCTATGCGGCTGCTTCCTACTAGCTATCTACTTTACATTTGGTAGTATATATAAGTCCATGGCACTCTCTCACTTCATCCCAACTTACCCTTCTTCCTCCCTGTGTCCTCAAGTCCATTCTCTACATCTGTGTCTTTATTCCTGTCCTGCCCCTAATTTCTTCATAAGCTTTTTTTTTAGGTTCCATAAATATGTGTCAGCATATGGTATTTGTTTTTCTCTTTCTGACATACTTCATTCTGTATGACAGACACTAGTTCCATGCACTTCACTACAAATAACTCAGTTTCGTTTCTTTTTATGCCTGAGTAATATTCCATTGTATATATGTGCCACATCATCTTCCACCAATTCTTTTTTAGATATTTACATTTATTTATTTTATGTATTCTTTTAAAGATACATAAAATACAGTAAGTTACTTTAAATTTTGTAAAGGGCAAAAGGAAGAAAATATTTTTTTAAATAAATTTATTTATTTATTTTTGGATGTGTTGGGTCTTTGTTGCCGCATGCGAGCATTCTCTAGTTGTGGAAAGTGGGGGCTACTCTTCATTGTGGTGTGCAGGGTTCTCATTGTGGTGGCTTCTCTTGGTGCAGAGAATGGGCTGTAGGTGCACGAGCTTCAGTTGTTGTGGCTCATGTGCTCTAGAGTGCAGACTCAGTAGTTGTGATGCACAGGCTTAGTTGCTCTGCAGCATGTGGGATCTTCATGGACCAGGGCTTGAACCCATGTCCCCTGCATTGGAAGGCAGATTCTTAACCACTGCCCTACCAGGGAAGTCCCCTCACTTTTTTAAATTCAAACAGAAAGTCACAAAATTATAATCATCCACATCAGTTCACTCAGTCTCATGTAATTAATTTTCTTTTCATCTTGATCTTTTTTTAGCACTTTTATGAGTTCATCAGTTTCCCATTTGAGTTATGAAAATGCTTATTCATTCAGTTTAGCAGTATAGTCAGTTACCAGAAACCTGTACTTGTCAGAGTCTTTGACATGAATTCCTTGAAGATGAAATCCTTTTATAGGAACATATTTGCAAAAACATCAGAGTACACCCAGAACTGTCTGTAAATGACAAAAGACTTAAAAATGACCATGCTTAAAGATTTCATGAAAGTTCATAATAATGCAATTGACAAGGAAATTTAGTTATTTCTGAGATATACATTTTAAAGTAATAACTAGAATTGTGACTTATAACATTATAGCAGAACATATAAGAGTTTTAGAAATTCCATGTAATGTCTGAAACATTTATATTAACATATTTCCATAAAAACAACCCAAAGAAAGTTTAGTATTAGTTGTTTTGTTTGTTTGTTTGTTTATACTGCATGTTCTGATTAGTCATCAATTTTATACACATCAGTGTGTACATATAAATCCCATTCGCCCAATTCAGCACACCACCATCCCCAACCCACCGCAATTTTCTCCCATTGGTGTCCATACATTTGTTCTCTACATCTGTGTCTCAACATCTGCCCTGAAAACTGGTTCATCTATACCATTTTTCTAGGTTCCACATACATGCACTAATATATGGTATTTGTTTTTCTCTTTCTGACTTACTTAACTCTGTAAGACAGTCTCTAGATCCATGCATGTCTTAACATATGACTCAATTTCGTTCCTTTTTATGGTTGAGTAATATTCCATTATATATATATATGCCACAACTTCTCTATCCATTTGTCTGTTGATGGGAATTTAGGTTGCTTCCATGACCTGGCTATTGTAAACAGTGCTGCAATGAACATTGGGATGCATGTGTCTTTTTGAATTATGGTTTTCTCTGGGAATAGGCTCAGTAGTGAAATTGCTGCATCATATGTTAATTCTATTTTTAAGGAAGTGCATACTGTTCTCCATGGTGGCTGTATCAATTTACATTCCCAACAGTGCAAGAGGGTTCCCTTTTCTCCACACCCTCTCCAACATTTGTTGTTTGTAGATTTTCTAATGGTGAACATTCTAACTTGTGTGAGATGATACCTCATTGTAGTTTTGATTTGCATTTCTCTAATGAATAGTGATGTTGAGCAGCTTTTCATGTGCTTCTTGGCCATCTATCTGTCTTCTTTGGAGAAATGTCTATTTAGGTCTTCTGCCATTTTTAGATTCAGTTGTTTTCTTCTTTAATATTGAGCTGCATGAGCTGTTTATATATATTGGAGATTAATCCTTTGTCCTTTTCATTCGTTTGCAAATATTTTCTCCCATTCTGAGGGTTGTCTTTTCGTCTTGTCTATGGTTTCCTTTGCTGTGCAAAAGCTTTGAAGTTTCATTATGTGCATTTTTTTTTTTTTTGCAGTACATGGGACTCTCACAGTTGTGGTGCACAGGCTCCAGACGCACAGGCTCAGCAGCCATGGCTCATGGGCCTAGCCACTCCACAGCATGTGGGATCTTCCCGGACCAGGACACAAACCCATGTCCCCTGCATTGGCAGGCGGACTCTCAACCACTACGCCACCATGGAAGCCCCCGTTTTTTTATTTTTGTTTTTATTTTCATTACTCTAGGAGGTGGATCAAAAGAGATCTTGTTGTGATTTATGTCAAAGAGCATTCTTCCTATGTTTTCCCCTAAGAGTTTTTTATTGTCCCATCTTACATTTAGGTCTTCAATAAATTTGGAATTTATTTTTGTGTATGGTGTTAGGGAGTGTTCTAATTTCATTCTTTTATGTGAAGCTGTCCAATTTTCCCAGCACCACTTATTGAAGTGACTGTCTTTTCTCCATTGTATATCTTTACCTCTGTAGTCATAGATTAGTTGACCATAGGTGTGTGGTTTTTCTCTGGGCTTTCTATCTTGTTTCATTGATGTATGTTTCTGTTTTTGTGACAGTACCAGGTTGTGTTGATTACTGTACATTTGTAGTATAGTCTGAAGACCGGGAGTCTGATTCGTCCAGCTCCGATATTTTCCCTCAAGACTGCTTTGGCTATTCTGGGTCTTTTGTGCCTCCATACAAATTTTAAGATGATTTGTTCTAGTTCCGTAAAAAATTCAGTTGATAATTTGATAGGGATTGCATTGAGTCTGTAGATTGCTTTGAGTAGTATAGTCATTTTCACAATATTGATTCTTCCAATCCAAGAACATGGTATATCTCTCCATCTGTTAGTATCATGTTTAATTTCTTTCATCACTGTCTTATAGTTTTCTGCATACAGGTCTTTTGTCTCCCTGGGTAGGTTTATTCCTAGGTGTATTATTCTTTTTGTTGAAATGGTAAATGAGAGTGTTTCCTTAATTTCGCTTTCAGAATTTTCATCATTAATATGTAGGAATGCAAGAGATTTCTGTGCATTAATTTTGTATCCTGCAACTTTACCAAATTCATTTATTAGCTCTAGTACATTTCTGGTGGCATTTTTTTTGGATTCTTTATGTATAATAGCATATACTATAGTCAAAAACTTCCCTAACATGGGAAAGGAAATAGGCACCCAAGTCCAGAAAGCATGGAGAGTCCCATACAGGATAAATGCAAGGAGAAACATGCCAAGAAACATAGTAATTAAATTGGCAAAAATTAAAGACAATGAACAATTATTGAAAGCAGCAAGGGAAAAATGAGAAATAACATACAAGGGAACTCCCATAAGGTTAACAGCTGATTTCTCAGCAGAAACTCTACAAGCCAGAAGGGAGTGGCATGATATACTTCAAGTCATGAAAGGGAAGAAACTACAACCAAGATTACCCTACCCGGCAAGGATCTCATTCAGATTCAAAGGAGAAATCAAAAGTTTTATAGACAAGCAAAAGCTAAGCGAATACAGCACCACCAAACCAGATCTACAACAAATGCTAAAGCAACTTCTCTAAGTGGGAAACACAAGAGAAGAAAAGGACGTATAAAAACAAACTCAAAACAATTAGGAAAAAGGTAATAGTAACATACATATTGATAATTACCCTAAACGTGAATGGAGTAAATGCTCCAAGCAAAAGACACCAGCCTGCTGAATGGATACAAAAACAAGACCCATATATGTGCTGTCTACTAGAGACCCACTTCAGACCTAGGTAAACACACAGACTGAAAGTGAGGAGATGGAAAAAGGTGTTCCATTCAAATGGAAATCATAAGAAAGCTGGAGTAGCTATACTCATATCAGATAAAATAGACATTATAATAAAGAATGTCAGAAAAGACAAGGAAGGACACTACATAATGATCAGGGTATCAATCCAAGAAGAAGATATAACAATTATAAATATATATGCACCCAACATAGGAGCACCTCAACATATAAGGCAACTGCTAGCAGCTATAAAAGAGGAGCTCATAAGTAACACAAAAATAGTGAGGGATTTTAACACCTCACTTACACCAATGGACAGATCATCTAAAATGAAAATAAATAAGAAAAAAAAAGCTTTACATTACACAATACACCAGATAGATTTAATTGATATTTATAGGTCATTCCAACCAAAAGCAGCAGATTACACTTTCTTCTCAAGTGTGCATGGAACATTCTCCAGGATAGATCACATCTTTGGTCACAAATCAAGCCTCAGTACATTTAAGAAAATTGAAATCATATCAAGGATCTTTTGTGACCACAATGGTATGAGATTAGAAATGAATTACAAGGGAAGAAAACGTAAAAAACACAAACACATGGAGGCTAAACAATACATTACTAAATATCCAAGAGATCACTGAAGAAATCAAAGAGGAAATCAGAAAATACCTAGAGACAAATGACAATGAAAACACGACGATCCAAAACCTATGGAATGCAGCAAAAGCAGGTCTACGACAGAAGGTTATAGCTATACAAGCCTACCTCAAGAAACAAGAAAAATCTCAAGTAAACAATCTAACCTTACACCTAAAGGAACTAGAGAAAGAAGAACAAACACAACCCAAAGTTAGCAGAAGGAAACAAATCATCAAGGTTAGAGCAGAAATAAATGAAATAGAAACAAAAAAACCAATAACAAAGATCAATAAAACTAAAAGCTGGTTCTTTGAGAAGATAAACAAAATTGATAAAGCATTAGCCAGACTCATCAAGAAAAAGAGGGAGAGTACTCAAATCAATAAAATTAGAAATGAAAAAGGAGAAATTACAACAGACCCCACAGAAATGAAAAGCATCCTAAGAGACTACTACAAGCAACTCTATGCCAATAAAATGGACAACCTGGAAGAAATGGACAAATTCTTAGAAATTTATAACATTCCAAGACTGAACCAGGAGGAAACAGAAAATATGAACAGACAAATCACAAGTAATGACATTGAAACTGTGATTAAAATTCTACCAAAAAACAAAAGCCAGAGACAGTAGAAGATGGTGAAATAGTAGGATGTGGAGATTACCTTCCTCCCCACAGATACATCAGCAATACATCTACACGTGGAACTGCTCCTATGGAACACCCACTGAATGCTGGCAGAAGACCTCAAGCCTCCTAAAAGGCAAGAAACTCCCCACGTACCTGGGAAGGGCAAAAGAAAAAAGAAAAAATCAGAGACAAAAGAATAGAGATGGAACCTGCACCAGTGGGAGGGAACTGTGAAGGAGGAAAGGTTTCCACACACTAGGAAGCCCCTTCACGGGCAGAGACTGCAGGTGGCAGAGGGGAAAGCTTCCGAGTCACAGAGGAGAGTGCAGCAAGAGGGGTGTGGAGGGCAAAGCAGAGAGATTCCTACACAGAGGATCGGTGCCAACAAGCACTCACCAGCACAAGAGGCTTCTCTGCTCAGCTGCCGGGACAGGCAGGGATTGGGAGCTGAGGCTTAGTCTTCGGAGATTAGGTCCCAGGCAGACGACAGGGTTTGGTGGCATGAATGCAGCCTGAAGGGGTTATTGTTCCACAGCTAGTCAGGAGGGGGTCCGGGAAAAGTCTGGAGCTGCCGAAGAGACAAGACACTTTTATTGCCTCTTTGTTTCCTGGTGCACAAGGAGAGAGGATTAAGACAGCTGCTGAAAGGAGCTCCAGAGACGGGAACGAGCCGTGTCTACCACACCAGATCCCAGAGGTGGGCATGAGACACTAAGGCTGCTGCTGCAGCCACCAAGAGCCTGTATGCGAGCACAGGTAACTATCCCCTCCTCCCCTTCTGGGAGCCTGTGCAGCCCGCCATTGCCAGGGTCCCGTGACCCAGGGACAACTGCCCTAGGAGAACGCATGGCACGGCTCAGGCTGCTGCAACTTCAAGCCAGCCTCTGCCACCACAGGCTCACCCCGCATCCATACTTCTCCCTCCCCCCAGCCTGAGTGAGCCAGAGGCCCCGAATCAGCAGCTCCTTTAACCCTCTCCTGTCTGAGGGAAGAACAGGCGCCCTCAGGCGACCTACACAAAGAGGCAGGGCCAAATCCAAACCTGAACCCCAGGAGCTGTGTGAACAAAGAAGAGAAAGAGAAATTTCTCCCAGCAGCCTCAGAAGCAGCGGATTAAAGCTCCAAAATCAACTTGATATGACCTACATCTGTGGAATAACTGAAGAGACAATGAATCATCCCAATTTTGAGTAGGTGGACTTTGGGGGCAAGATAGATTATTTTTTCCCCTTTTCCTCTTTTGGTGAGTGTGTATGTGTATGCTTCTCTGTGAGATTTTCTCTGTATAGCTTTGCTTTCACCATTATTCCTAGAGTTCTTTCCATCTTTTTTTTCTAATTTTGTAAGTTTTTTTCTTAATATTTATTTTTTATTTTAATAACTTTATTTTATTTTACCTTACTTTATTTTATTTTATCCTCTTTCTCTCTTTCGTTCTTTCTTTCTTTCCTTCTTTTTTTTCTCCCTTTTATTCTGAGCCACGTGGAGTACAGTCTCTTGGTGCTCCAGCCAGGCGTCAGGGCTGTGCCACTGAGGTGTGAGAGCCAACTTCAGGACACTGGTCCACAAGAGACTTCCAGCTCCACATAATATTAAACAGCGAAAATCTCTCAGAGATCTCCATTTCAACACAAACACCCAGCTTCATGCAACGACCAGAAAGATACAGTGCTGGACACCATATGCCAAACAACTAGCAAGACAGGAAAACAGCCCCATCCATTAGCAGTGATTCTGCCTAAAATCATAATAAGGCCACAGACATCCCAAAACACACCACCAGAAGTAGACCTGCCCACAAGAAAGAAAATATCCAGCTTCATCCACCAGAACACACGCACTAGTTCCCTCCACCAAGAAATATACATAATCCACTGAACCAAACTTAGCCACTGGGGACAGACACCAAAAACAACAGGAACTTCGAACCTGCAGCCTGAGAAACGGAGACCCCAAACACAGTAAGATAAGCAAAATGAAAACACAGAAAAACACACAGCAGATGAAGGAGCAAGGTAAAAACAAAGCAGACCTAGCAAATGAAGAGGAAGTAGGCAGTCTACCTGAAAAAGAATTCAGAATAATGATAGTAAAGATGATCCAAAATCTTGGAAATAAAATAGAGAAGATGCAAGAAATATTTAACAAGGACCTAGAAGAACTAAAGAGGAAGAAAGCAATGATGAACAACACAATAAATTAAATTTAAGAATACTCTAGAAGGGATCAATAGCAGAATACCTGAGGAAGAAGAACGGATAAGTGACCTGGAACATAATATAGTGGAAATAACTACTGCAGAGCAGAATAAATTAAAAAAAAGAATTAAAAGAACCGAGGACAGTAACAGAGACTTCTGGGACAATATTTTATGCAACAACATTCAAATTATAGAAGAAGAGGAAGAGAAAGGGACTGAGAAAATATTTGAAGAGATTATAGATGAAAACTTACCTAATATGGGAAAGGAAAGAGTTATTCAAGTCCAGGAAGCACAGAGAGTCCCATACAGGATAAATCCATGGAGAAACACACCAAGAAACATATTAATCAAACTATCAAAAATTAAATACAAAGTAAACATATTAAAAGCACAAGGGAAAAACAACAAATAACACACAAGGGAATCCCCATAAGGTTAACAGCTGATCTTTCAGCAGAAATTCTTCAAGCCAGAAGGGAGTGGTAGGACATATTTAAAGTGATGAAGGAGAAAAACATTCAACTAAGATTACTCTACCCACCAAGGATCTCTTTCAGATTTGTTTGGGAAATTAAAATCTTTACAGACAAGCAAAAACTGAGAGTTCAGCACCACGAAACCAGCTTTACAACAAGTGCAAAAGGAACTTCTCTACAGAAGAAACACAAGAGAAGGAAAAGAACTACAATAACAAACTCAAAACAATTGAGAAAATGGGAAGAGAAACATACATATCGATAATTACCTTAAATGTAAATGGATTAAATGCTCCCACCAAAAGACAAAGACTGACTGAATGGAAACAAAAATGAGACCCATATATATGCTGTATACAAGAAACCCACGTCGGACCTACGGACACAAACAAACTGAAAGTGAGGGGATGGTAAAAGATATTCCATGCAAATGGAAATCAGAAGAAAGCTGGTGTAGCAATTCTCATATCAGACAAAATAGTATTTAAAATAAAGACTATTACAAGAGACAAAGAAGGACACTACATAATGATCAAGAGATTGACCCAAGAAGAAGATATGACAATTGTAAATATTTATGCACCCAACATAGGAGCACCTCAATACATAAGGCACATACTAACAGTCATAAAAGGGGAAGTCAACAGTAACACTATCATAGTAGGGGACTTTAACACCCCACTTTCACCAATGGAGAGATCATCCAAAATGAAAATAAATAAGAAATCAAAAGTTTTAAATGATACATTAAACAAGACGGACTTAATTGATATTTATAGGACATTCCTTCTAAAAACAACAGAATACACATTTTTCTCAAGTGCTCATGGAACATTCTCCAGGATAGATCATATCTTAGGTCACAAATCCAGCCTTGGTAAATTTAAGAACATTGAAATTGTATCAAGTATCTTTTCTGACCACAATGTTATGAAACTAGATACCAATTACAGGAAAAGATGTGTAAAAAATACAAACACATGGAGGCTCAACAATAAACTTCTTACTAACGAAGTGATCACTGAAGAAATCAAAGAGGAAATCAAAAAATACCTAGAAACAAATGACAATGGAGACAAGATGAGCCAAAACCTATGGGATGCAGCAAAAGAAATTCTAAGAGGGAAGCTTAAAGCAGTACAATCCTACCTTAAGAAACAGGAAACATCTAGAATAAAGAATCTAAACTTGCACCTAAAGCAATTAGAGAAAGAAGAACAAAAAAACCCCAAAGTTAGCAGAAGGAAAGAAATCATAAAGATCAGATCAGAAATAAATGAAAAAGAAATGAAGGAAACGATAGCAAAGATCAATAAAACTAAAAGATGGTTCTTTAAGAAGATAAAAAAATTGATAAACCATTAGCCAGACTCATCAAGAAAAAAAGTGAGAAGACTCAAATCAATAGAATTAGAAATGAAAAAGGAGAAGTAACAACTGACAATGCAGAAATACAAAGGATCATGAGAGATAATGACAAGCCAATAAAATGGACAACCTGGAAGAAATAGACAAATTCTTAGAAATGCACAACCTGCCGAGACTGAATCAGGAAGAAATAGAAAATATGAACAGACAAATTGGAACCACTGAAATTGAAACTGTGATTGAAAATCTTCGAACAAACAAAAGCTCAGGAATAGATGGCTTTACAGGCGAATTCCCTCACACATTTAGAGAAGAGCTAACACCTATCATTCTCACACTCTTCCAAAATATAGCAGAAGGAGGAACACGCCCAGACGCATTGTATGAGGCCACCATCACCCTGATACCAAAACCAGACAAATTTATCACAGAGAAAGAAAACTACAGGCCAATATCACTGATGAACATAGATGCAAAAATCCTCAACAAAATACTAGCAAACGGAGTCCAACAGCACATTAAAAGGATCACACACTATGATCAAGTGGGCTTTAGTCTAGGAATGCAAGGATTCTTCAATATACACAAATTAATCAACGTGATACACCATATTAACAAATTGAAGGGGAAAAAACATACGATCATCTCAATACATGCAGAGAAAGCTTTTGACAAAATTCAACACAGGTTGATGATAAAAACATTGCAGAAAGTAAGCATAGAGGGAACTTTCCTCAGCATAATAAAGGCCTTATATGACAAATCCACAGCCAACATCATCATCAATGGTGAAAAACTGAAACCATTCCCACTCAGACCAGGAACAAGACAAGGTTGCCCACTCTCACCATTCTTACTCAACATAGTTTTGGAAGGTTTAGCCACAGCAATCACAGAATAAAAAGAAATAAAATGAATCCATATCGGAGAAGAAGAAGTAAAGCTGTTACTCTCTGCAGATGACTTGCTACACTACATAGAGAATACTAAAGATACTACCAGAAAACTACTAGAGCTAGTCAATGAATTTGGTAAAGTAGCAGGACACAAAATTAATGCAGAGAAATCTTTGGCATTCATATACACTAGTGATGAAAAATCTGAAAGTGAAATTAAGAAAACACTCCCATTTACCACTGCAACAAAAATAATAAAATATTTAGGAATAAACCTACCTAAGGAGACAAAAGAACTGTATGCAGAAAATTATAAAACACTGATGAAAGAAATTAAAAATTATACAAATAGATGGAGTGATATATCATGTTCTTTGATTGGAGGAATCAACACTGTGAAAAAGAGTCTACTACCCAAAGCAATCTACAAATTCAGTGCAATCCCTATCAAACTACGACTGGCATTTTTTACAGAACTAGAACACAAAAAAATTCACAATTTTTATGGAAACACAAAAGACCCTGAATAGGCAAACCAATCTTGAGAAGGAAAAATGGAGCTTGTGGAACCAGGCTCCCTGACTTCAGACTATACTACAAAGTTACAGTGATCAAGACAGTATGGTACTGGCACAAAAACAGAAATATAGATCAATGGAACAGGATAGAAAGCCCAGAGATAAACCCATGCACATATCATCACCTTATCTTTGATAAAGGAGGCAAGAATATACAGTGGGGAAAAGACAGTCTCTTCAATAAGTGGTGCTGGGAAAACTGGACAGCTACATGTAAAAGTATGAAGTTAGAATACACCCTAACACCATACACAGAAATAAACTCAAAATGGATTAAAGACCTAAATGTAATGCCAGACACTATCAAAATCTTAGAGGAAAACGTAGGCAGAACACTCTTTGACATAAATCACAGCAAGATCCTTTTGGACCCACCTCCTAGAGAAATGGAAATAAAAACAAATATAAACAAATGGGAGCTAATGAGACCTACAACCTTTTGCACAGCAAAGTAAACCATAAGCAAGATGAAAAGACAACCCTTATAATGGGAGAAAATATTTGCAAATGAAGCCACTGACAAAGGATTCATCTCCAAAATTTACAAGCAGCTCATGCAGCTCAATAATAAAAAAACAGACAACCCAATCCAAAAATGGACAGAAGACCTAAATAGACATTTCTCTGAAGAAGATACTTAGATTGACAACAAACACGTGAAAGAATGCTCAATATCATTAATCATTAGAAAAATGCAAATCAAAACTACAATGAGATATCATCTCACACTGGTCAGAATGGCCATCATCAAAAAATCTAGAAACAATAAATGCTGGAGAGGGTTTGGAGAAAAGCAGACTCTCTTGCCCTGGTGGTAGGACTGTAAACTGATACAGCCACTATGGAGAACTGTATTGAGGTTCCTTAAAAAACTAAACATAGAGCTACCATACGAAGCATCAATTCCACTACTGGGCATAAACCCTGAGGAAACCATAACTCAAAAGTGTCATCAGGCTTCCCTGGTGGCGCAGTGGTTGAGAGTCCGCCTGCTGATGCAGGGGACATGGGTTCGTGCCCCGGTCCGGGAAGATCCCACATGCCATGAAGCAGCTGGGCCTTTGAGCCATGGCTGCTGGGCCTGCGTGTCTGGAGCCTGTACTCCACAACGGGAGAGGCCACAACAGTGAGAGGCCTGTGTACTGCACACACACACACAAAAAAAGTCATGAACCAAAATGTTCATTGCAGCTCTATTTACAATAGCCAGGCCTTGGAAGCAACATACATGCCCATCAACAGATGAATGGATAAAGAAGTGGTGACACATATGTACAATGAAATATTACTCAGCCATAAAAAGAAATGAAATTGAGTTATTTGTAGTGAGGAGGATGGACCCAGAGTCTGTCATACAGAGTGAAGTAAGTCAGAAAGGGAAAAACATATGCTAACACATATATATGGAATCCAAGAAAAAAAAGAAAGTCATGAAGAACCTAGGGGTAAGATGGGAATAAAGACAGAGACCTACAAGAGCATGGACTTGAGGATATGTGGAGGGGGAAGCGGAAGCTGTGACAAAGTGAGAGAGTGGAATGGACTTATAAACACTACCAAATGTAAAATAGATAGCTAGTGGGAAATAGCTGCATAGCACAGGGAGATTAGCTAGGTGGTTCGTGACGTCATAGAAGGGTGGGATATGTAGGGTCGGAGGGAGGTAGACGCAAGAGGGAAGAGATATGGGAACATATGTATATGTATAACTGATTCACTTTGTTATAAAGCAGAAACTAACACACCATTGTAAGGCAATCATACTCCAATTAAGACGTTTAAAACAAAAACAAAAACAAAACAAAACAAAACAAAACAAGTCCAGGACCAGATGGCTTCACAGGTGAATTCTATCAAACATTTAGAGAAGAGTTAACACCTGTCCTTCTCAAACTCTTCCAAAAATTTACGGAGGAAGGAACACTCCCAAATTCATTCCATGAGGCCACCATCACCCTCATATGAAAACCAGACAAAGATTCCACCCATTTTTTGATTGGGTTGTTTGCTTTTACTGATATTAAGCTTCCTGAGCTTCTTGCATATTTTGGATATTAATCCTTTGTCAGACACTTTGTTTGCAAATATTTTCTCCCATTCTGTGCATTGTCTTTTTTCCTTGTTTATGGTTTCCTTTTCTTTCTTTTTTTTTTAAACATCTTTATAGGGTTATAATTGCTTTGCAATGGTGTGCTAGTTTCTACTTTATAAGAAAGTGTATCAGTTATACATATACATTTATACCCATATCATTTCCTGCTTTCATATCCCTCCCTTCCACCCGCCCTATCCCACCTCTCTAGGTGGTCACAGAGCACGGAGGTGATCTCCCTGTGTTATGGAGCTGCTTCCCACTAGCATCAATTTTATGTTTAGAAGTGTATAAGTGTCCATGCCACTCTCTCACTTTGTCCCAGCTTACCCTTCCCCCTACCCGTATCCTCAAGTCCATTCTCCGGTAGGTCTGCATCTGTATTCCCGTCTTGCCTCTGGCTCTTCATGATCTTTTTTTTTTCTTTTCTTTTTACATTCCTTATATATGTGTTAGCGTCTGGTATTTGTTTTTTCTTTGTGACTTAATTCACTCTGTATGGCAGACTCCAGGTCAATCCACCTCACTACAAATAACTAAATTTCATTTCTTTTTATGGCTGTGTAATATTTCATTGTATATACATGCCACATCTTCTATACCCATTCATCTGTCGATGAACACATAGGTTACTTCCATGTCCTGGCTATTGTAAATGGAGCTGCAATGAACATTGTGGTACATGACTCTATTTGAATTATGGTTTTCTCAGGGTATATGCTGAGTAGTTGTATCACTGGGTCATATGCTAGTTCTATTTATACTATTTTTTAGGAACCTCCATACTGTTCTCCATAGTGGCTGTATCAATTTACATTCCCACAAACAGTGCAAGAGGGTCCCCTTTTCTCCACACCCTCTCCATCATTTATTGTTTATAGGTTTTGGATGATGGCCTTTCTGATTGGTGTGTGGTGATACCTCATTTTAGTTTTGAATACATTTCTCTAATGATTAGTGATGTTGAGCATCTTTTCATGTGTTGGATGGCAATCTCTATGTCTTCTTTGGAGAAATGTCTATTTAGGTATTCTGTCCATTTTTTGATTGGGTTGTTAGTTTGTTTATTTGTTATTGAGCTGCATGAGCTGCTTGTAAATTTTGGAGATGAATCCTTTGTCAGTGGCTTCATTTGCAAATATTTTCTCCCATTATGAGGGTTGTCTTTTCATCTTATTTATGGTTTACTGTGCTGTGCAAAAGCTTTTAGGTTTCATTAGGTCTCATTTGTTTATTTTTGTTTTTACTTCCTTTTCTCTAGGAGCTGGGTCAAAAAGGATCTTGCTCTGATGTATGTCATAGAGTGTTCTACCTATGTTTTCCTGTATGATTTTGTGAGTGTCTCGCCTTACATTTAGTTCTTCAATCCATTTTGAGTTTATTTTTGTGTATGGTGTTAGGGAGTGTTCTAATTTCGTTCTTTTACATGTAGCTGTCCTGTTTTTACCGGCACCACTTATTGAAAAGGCTGTCTTTTCTCCACTGTATATTCTTGCCTCCTTTATCAAAGATAAGGTGACCATATGTGTGTGGGTTTATCTCTGGGCTTTCTGTCCTTCTCCATTGATCTATATTTCTGTTTTGTGCCAGTACCATGCTGTCTTCATTACTGTTGCTTTGTAGTATAGTCTGAAGTCACAGAGCCGATTCCTCCTGCTCACTTTTTCTTTCTCAAGATTGCTTTGGCAATTCGGGGACTTTTGTTTTTCCATACATATTGTGAAATTTTTTGTTCTACTTCTGTGAAAAATGCCTGTGGTAACTTGATAGGCATTGCATTTAATCTGTAGATTGCTTTGGGTAATAGAGTCATTTTCACAATGTTCATTCTTCGAATCCAAGAACATGGTATATATCTCCATCTATTTGTATCATCTTTAATTTCTTTTATCAGTATCTTATAATTTTCTACATACAGGTCTTTTGTCTCCTCAGGTAGGTTTATTCCTAGACACTTTATTCGTTTTGTTGCAATGGTAAATGGGAGTGTTTTCTTGATTTCACTTTCACATTTTTCATCATTAGTGTATAGGAATGCCAGAGATTTCTGTGCATTAATTTTGTGTCCCGCTACTTTACCAAATTCATTGATTAGCTCCTGTAGTTTTCTGGTAGCATATTTCGGATTCTGTATGTATAGTATCATGTCATCTGCAAACAGTGACAGCTTTACTTCTTCTTTTCCGATTTGGATTCCTTTTATTTCCTTTTCTTCTCTGATTGCTGTGGCTAAAACTTCCAGAACTATGTTGAATAAGAGTGGTGAGAGTGGGCAACCTTGTCTTGTTCCTGATCTTAGTGGAAATGTTTTCAGTTTTTCATCACTGAGTACGATGATGGCTGTGTGTTTGTGATATATGGCCTGTATTATGTTGAGGAAATTTCCCTCTATGCTTACTTTCTGGGGCGTCTTTATAATAAATGGGTGTTGAAATTTGTCTAAAGCTTTCTCTGTATCTATTGAGATGATCATGTGGTTTTTCTCCTTCAATTTGTTAATATGGTGTATCACATTGTTTGATTTGCATATATTGAAGAATACTTGCCTTCCTGTGATAAACCCCACTTAATCATGGTGTATGATCCTTTTAATGTGCTGTTGGATTCTGTTTGCTAGTATTGTGTTGAGGATTTTTGCATCTATATTCATCAGTGATACTGGCCTGTAGTTTTCTGTCTTTGTGACACATTTGTCTGGTTTTGGTATCAGGGTGATGGTGGCTGCATAGCATGTGTTTGGGAGTGTTCCTCCCTCTGCTATATTTTGGCATAGTTTGAGAAGGATAGGTGTTACCTCTTCTCTAAATGTTTGATACAGTTTGCCTGTGATGCCATCTGGCCCTGGGCTTTAGTTTTTGGGAAGATTTTTTTTTTTTTTTTTTTGCAGTACGTGGGCCTCTCACTGCTGTAGTCTCTCCCGCTGCAGAGCACAGGCTCCAGATGCGCAGGCTCAGTGGCCATAGCCCTTGGACCCAGCCGCTCCGTGGCATGTGAGATCTTTCCAGACCGGGGCAAAAGCCCATGTCCTCAGTATGGCAGGCGGACTCTCAACCAGTGTGCCACCAGGGAAGCCCTGTTGGAAGATTTTTAATCACAGTTTCAATTTCAGTGCTTGTAATTGGTCTGTTCATATTTTCTATTTCTTTTGGTTCAGTCTCGCAAGTTTGTGCATTTCTGAGAATTTGTCCATTTCTTTCAGGTTGTCCATTTTATTGGCATAGTGTTTCTTGTAGTAATCTCTCATAATCCTTTGTATTTCTGCAGTTTCAGTTGTTACCTATCTTTTTTCGTTTCTAATTCTATTGATTTGTGTGTTCTCCCTTTTTTTCTTTTTTTTTCTTTTTTTTTTCTTTTTTTAAAATTTTTTTATTAGTTTCTGCTTTATAACAAAGTGAATCAGTCATACATATACATCTGTTCCTACATCCCTTCCCTCATGCATCTCCCTCCCTCCCACCCTCCCCATTCCACCCCTCCAGGCGGTCACAAAGCACTGAGCTGATCTCCCTGTGCTCTGCGGCTGCTTCACACTATCTATCTACCTTACATTTGGTAGTGTATATATGTCCATGCCTCTCTTTCGCTTTGTCACAGCTTACCCTTCCCCCTCCCCATATCCTCAAGTCCATTCTCAAGTAGGTCTCTGTCTTTATTCCCGTTTTACCCCTAGGTTCTTCATGACACTTTTTTTTTAATTCCGTATATATGTGTTAGCATATGGTATTTGTCTTTCTCTTTCTGACTTACTTCACTCTGTATGACACACTCTAAGTCTATCCACTTCATTACAAATAGCTCAGTTTTGTTTCTTTTTATGGCTGAGTAATATTCCATTGTATATATGTGCCACATCTTCTTTATCCATTCATCCGGTGATGGACACTTAAGTTGTTTCCAGCTCCGGGCTATTGTGAATAGAGCTGCAATGAACATTTTGGTACATGCCTCTTTTTGAATTATGGTTTTCTCAGGGTATATGCCTAGTAGTGGGATTGCTGGGTCATATGGTAGTTCTTTTTTAGTTTTTTAAGGAACCTCCATACTGTTCTCCATAGTGGCGGTACCAATTCACATTCCCACCAGCAGTGCAAGAGTGTTCCCTTTTCTCCACACCCTCTCCAGCATTTATTGTTTCTAGATTTCTTGATGATGGCCATTCTGACTGGTGTGAGATGATATCTCATTGTAGTTTTGATTTGCATTTCTCTAATGATTAATGATGTTGAGCATTCTTTCATGTGTTTGTTGGCAGTCTGTATATCTTCTTTGGAGAAATGCCTATTTAAGTCTTCTGCCCTTTTTTGGATTGGGTTGTTTGTTTTCTTGCTATTGAGCTGCATGAGCTGTTTATAAATGTTGGAGATTAATCCTTTGTCAGTTGCTTCATTTGCAAATATTTTCTCCCATTCTGAGGGTTGTCTTTTGGTCTTGTTTATGGTTTCCTTTGCTGTGCAAAAGCTTTGAAGTTTCATTAGGTCCCATTTGTTTATCTTTGTTTTTATTTCCATTTCTCTAGGAGGTGGGTCCAAAAGGATCTTGCTGTGATTTATGTCATAGAGTGTTCTACCTATGTTTTCCTCTAAGAGTTTGATAGTTTCTGGCCTTACATTTAAGTCTTTAATCCATTTTGAGCTTATTTTTGTGTATGGTGTTAGGGAATGATCTAATCTCAAACTTTTACATGTCCCTGTCCAGTTTTCCCAGCACCACTTATTAAAGAGGCTGTCCTTTCTCCACTGTACATTCCTGCATCCTTTATCAAAGATAAGTTGGCCATATGTGTGTGGGTTTCTCTCTGGGCTTTCTATCCTGATCCACTGATCTATCTTTCTGTTTTTATGCCAGTACCACACTGTCTTAATTACTGTAGCTTTGTAGTATAGTCTGAAGTCAGGGAGCCTGATTCCTCCAGCTCCGTTTTTCATTCTCAAGATTGCTTGGGCTATTCGGGGTCTTTTGTTTTTCCAAACAAATTTTGAAATTTTTTGTTCTAGTTCTGTGAAAAATGCCAGTGGTAGTTTGATAGGGATTGCATTGAATGTGTAGATTGCTTTGGGTAGTAGAGTCATTTTGACAATATTGATTCTTCCAATCCAGGAGCATGGTATATCTCTCCATCTATTTGTATCATCTTTAATTTCTTTCATCAGTGTCTTATAATTTTCTGCATACAGGTCTTTTGTCTCCTTAGGTAGGTTTATTCCTAGATATTTTATTCTTTTTGTTGCAATGGTAAATGGGAGTGTTTTCTTGATTTCACTTTCACATTTTTCATCATTAGTGTACAGGAATGCTAGAGATTTCTGTGCATTAATTTTGTATCCTGCTACTTTACCAAATTCATTGATTAGCTCTAGTAGTTTTTCGGTAGCATCTTTAGGATTCTCTATGTATAGTATCATGTCATCTGCAAAGAGTGACAGCTTTACTTCTTCTTTTCCAATTTGGATTCCTTTTATTTCCTTTTCTTCTCTGATTGCTGTGGCTAAATCTTCCAAAACTATGTTGAATAAGAGTGGTGAGAGTGGGCAGCCTTGTGTTGTTCCTGATCTTAGTGGAAATGGTTTCAGTTTTTCACCATTGAGGACAATGTTGGCTGTGGGTTTGTCATATATGGCCTTTATTATATTGAGGAAAGTTCCCTCTATGCCTACTTTCTGCAGGGTTTTTATCATAAATGGGTGTTGAATTTTGTCGAAAGCTTTCTCTGCATCTATTGAGATGATCATATGGTTTTTCTCCTTCAACTTGTTAATATGGTGTATCACATTGATTGATTTGCGTATATTGAAGAATCCTTGCATTCCTGGAATAAACCCCACTTGATCATGGTGTATGATCCTTTTAATGTGCTGTTGGATTCTGTTTGCTAGTATTTTGTTGAGGATTTTTGCATCTATGTTCATCAGTGATATTGGCCTGTAGTTTTCTTTCTTTGTGACATCCTTGCCTGGTTTTGGTATCAAGGTGATGGTGGCCTCGTAGAATGAGTTTGGGAGTGTTCCTTCCTCTGATATTGTTTGGAAGAGTTTGAGAAGGATGGGTGTTAGCTCTTCTCTAAATGTTTGATAGAATTCGCCTGTGAAGCCATCTGGTCCTGGGCTTTTGTTTGATGGAAGATTTTTAATCACAGTTTCAATTTCAGTGCTTGTGATTGGTCTATTCATATTTTCTATTTCTCCCTGAGTCAGTCTTGGCACGTTGTGCATTTCTAAGAATTTGTCCATTTCTTCCAGGTTGTCCATTTTATTGGCATAGAGTTGCTTATAGTAATCTCTCATGATCTTTTGTATTTCTGCAGTGTCAGTTGTTACTTCTCCTTTTTCATTTCTAATTCTATTGATTTGAGTCTTCTCCCTTCTTTTCTTGATGAGTCTGGCCAATGGTTTGTCAATTTTGTTTATCTTCTCAAAGAACCAGCTTTTAGTTTGGTTGATCTTTGCTATCGTTTCCTTCATTTCTTTTTCATTTATTTCTGATCTGATCTTTATGATTTCTTTCCTTCTGCTAACTTTGGGATGTTTTTGTTCTTCTTTCTCTAATTGCTTTAGGTGCAGGGTCAGGTTGTTTACTCGAAATGTTTCCTGTTTCTTAAGGTGGGCTTTTATTGCTATAAACTTCCCCCTTAGAACTGCTTTTGCTGCGTCCCATAGGTTTTGGGTCGTCGTGTCTCCCTTGTCATTTGTTTCTAGGTATTTTTTAATTTCCTCTTTGATTTCTTCAGTGATCACTTCGTTATTAAGTAGTGTATTGTTTAGCCTCCATGTGTTTGTATTTTTTACAGATCTTTTCCTGTAATTGATGTCTAGTCTCATAGCATTGTGGTCGGAAAAGATACTTGATACAATTTCAATTTTCTTGAATATACCAATGCTTAGTTTGTGAACCAAGATATGATCTATCCTGGAGAATGTTCCATGAGCAGTTGAGAAAAATGTGTATTGTGTTGTTTTTGGATGGAATGTCCTATAAATATCAATTAAGTCCAACTTGTTTAATGTATCATTTAAAGCTTGTGTTTCCTTATTTATTTTCATTTTAGATGATCTGTCCATTGGTGAAAGTGGGGTGTTAAAGTCCCGTACTATGATTGTGTTACTGTCGATTTCCCCTTTGATGGCTGTTAGTATTTGCCTTATGTATTGAGGTACTCCTATGTTGGGTGCATAAATATTTACAATTGTTACATCTTCTTCTTGGATCGATCCCTTTATCATTATGTAGTGTCCTTCTTTGTCTCTTCTAATAGTCTTTATTTTAAAGTCTATTTTGTCTGATATAAGAATTGCTACTCCAGCTTTCTTTTGATTTCCATTTGCATGGAATATCTTTTTCCATCCCCTTACTTTCAATCTGTATGTGTCTCTAGGTCTGAAGTGGGTCTCTTGTAGACAGCATATATATGGGTCTTGTTTTTGTATCCATTCAGCCACTCTGTGTCTTTTGGTGGGAGCATTTAGTCCATTTACATTTAAGGTAATTATTGATATGTATGTTCCTATTCCCATTTCCTTAATTGCTTTGGGTTCGTTATTGTAGGTATATTCCTTCTGTTGTGTTTCTTGCCTAGAGAAGTTCCTTTAGCATTTGTTGTAAAGCTGGTTTGGTGGTGCTGAACTCTCTCAGCTTTTGCTTGTCTGTAAAGCTTTTAATTTCTCCATCAAATCTGAATGAGATTCTTGCTGGGTAGAGTAATCTTGGTTGCAGGTTTCTCTCCTTCATCACTTTAATTATGTCCTGCCACTCCCTTCTGGCTTGTAGAGTTTCTGCTGAGAGATCAGCTGTTAACCTGATGGGGATTCCCTTGTGTGTTATTTGTTTTTTTTTTCCCTTGCTGCTTTCAATATGTTTTCTTTGTGTTTTATTTTTGACAGTTTGATTAATATGTGTCTTGGCGTATTTCTCCTTGGATTTATTCTGTATGGGACTCTCTGTGCCTCCTGGACTTGATTAACTATTTCCTTTCCCATATTGGGGAAGTTTTCAACTATAATCTCTTCAAATATTTTCTCAGTCCCTTTCTTTTTCTCTTCTTCTTCTGCAACCCCCATAATTCGAATGTTGGTGTGTTTAATGTTGTCCCAGAGGTCTCTGAGACTGTCCTCTGTTCTTTTCATTCTTTTTTCTTTATTTTGCTCTGCATCAGTTATTTCCACTATTTTATCTTCCACCTCACTTATCCCTTCTTCTGCCTCAGTTATTCTGCTATTGATCCCATCTAGAGTATTTTTCATTTCATTTATTGTGTTTTTAATCGATGCTTGATTCATCTTTAGTTCCTCTAGGTCGTTTTTAACTGTTTCTTGCATTTTGTCAATTCTATTTCCAAGTTTATGGATCTTGGAAATAGAATCTTGGATCAGCTTTACTATCATTATTCTGAATTCTTTTTCTGGTAGACTGCCTATTACCTCTTCATTTGTTAGGTTTGGTAGGTTTTTATCTTGCTCCTTCACCTGCTCTGTGTTTTTCTGTCTTCTCATTTTGCTTATGTTACTGTGTTTGGGGTCTCCTTTTTCAGGCTGCAGATTCATAGTTCCCGTTGTTTTTGGTGTCTGTCCCCAGTGGCTAAGGTTGTTTCAGTAGGTTGTGTAGGCTTCCTGGTGGGTGGGACTAATGCCTGTGTTCTGGTGGTTGAGGCTCGATCTTTTCTTTCTGGTGGACAGGTCCACGTCTGGTGGTGTGTTTTGGGGTGCCTATGGCCTTATTATGTTTTTAGGTAGCCTCTCTGCTAATGGGTGGGGTTGTGTTCCTGCCTTGCTAGTTGCTTGGCATAGGGTGACCAGCACTGTAGCTTGCTGCTCGTTGACTGAAGCTCGGTGCTGGTGTTGAGATGGAGATCTCTGGGAGATTTTCGCTGCTTGATATTGTGTGGAGCTGGGAGATCTCTTGTGGACCCGTGTCCTGAAGTTGGCTCTCCCACTTCAGAGGCACAGCACTGACTCCTGGCTGCAGCACCAATAGCCTTTCATCCACGGATAGAACCTTGGGACATATGGTGGAAGCAAAGCTATACAGAGAGAATCTTACACAGAAGATTACACATACACATTCACAAAAAGAGAGCAGGGGGAAAAATAAAAAATCTTGCTCTCCAAGTTCACCTCCTCAAATGGGATAATTCGTTGTAAAAAGAGGAAAAGGGCGAGAAGTCTGAAATCTTGCTCTCTAAGTCCACCTCCTTAATTTGGGATAATTCGTTGTAAAAAGAGGAAAAAGGGGGGAAAGTCTTAAATCTTGTTCTCAAAGTCCACTTCCTCAATTTGGGCTGATGCGCTGTCCATTCATGCACTCCACAGACGCAGGGCACATCAAATGGACGGTGGAGCTTTAATCCGCTGCCTCCGAGGCTGCACAGAGAGATTTCCCTGTCTCTTCTCTGCTCTCACAGCTCCCGGGTCTCAGCCTTGGACCTGGCCCCGCCTCTGCGTGTAGGTCGCCGGAGGGCGTCCGTTCTTCGCTCAGACAGGACGGGTTTAAAGGAGCCGCTGATTCAGGGGCTCTGGCTCACTCAGGCAGAGGGGAGGGAGGGGCGCACAGTGTGGGGCGGGCCTGCGGCGGCAGAGGCCGGCGTGACGTTGCAGCAGCCCGTGGCGCTCCGTGCGCTTTCCTGGGAAAGCCATCCCCGGGTCCCGGGACCCCGTCAGTGGCGGGGTGCACAGGCCCCCCGGAAGGCGGGGTGGACAGTGACTCACGCTCGCACACAGGCCCCACGGCGGCGACGGCGGCGGCGGCCCCAGCGTCCCACGCCTGTCACCAAGGTCCGCGCCTTACCCGCGGCTCGCGCCTGTCTCCGGCGCTTCCCCAAGCAGCCCTCTTAATGCCCTCTCCTCGCGCACCAGGAAACAAAAGGGAAAAAAGTCTCTTGCCTCTTCGGCAGCTCCAGACCCTTTCCCCGGACTCCCTCCGGGCTAGCCGTGGTGCACTAACCCCTTCAGGCTCTCTTCCTGCCGCCAGCCCCAGTCCTCTCCCTGCGCTCCGACTGATAGCCGATACCCGAGC
Source organism: Mesoplodon bidens (assembly GCF_964165515.1). Lineage (NCBI taxonomy): Eukaryota > Metazoa > Chordata > Mammalia > Artiodactyla > Ziphiidae > Mesoplodon > Mesoplodon bidens. The sequence goes on along the minus strand of NC_138163.1, from coordinate 92,162,436 downwards.
CTCAGCTCCCAGCCCCGCCCGCCCCGGCGGCCGAGCAGACAAACCTCTCGGGCTGGTGTGTGCCTGAGGGCACTGGTCCTCTGTGCCAGAATCTCTCCGCTTTGCCCTCCGCACCCCTGTTGCTGTGCTCTCCTCCGCTACTCCAAAGCTTTCCCCCTCCGCCACCTGCAGTCTCCACCCGCGAAGGGGCTTGTAGTGTGTAGAAACCTTCCCTCCTTCACGGCTCCCTCCCACTGGTGCAGGTCCCGTCCCTATCCTATTGTCTCTGTTTATTCTTTTTTCTTTTGCCCTACCCAGGTATGTGGGGAGTTTCTTGCCTTTTGGGGGGTCTGAGGTCTTCTGTCAGCGTTCAGTAGGTGTTCTGTAGGAGTTGTTCCACGTGTAGATGAATTTCTGATGTATCTGTGGGGAGGAAGGTGATCTCCGCGTCTTACTCTTCCGCCATCTTCCTCCGGGGGCCTCCCTTTTTTTCTTGATGAGTGTGACTAATTGTTTATCAATGTTTTTTTATCTTCTCAAAGAACCAGCTTTTAGTTTTATTGATCTCTGCTATCATTTCCTTCATTTCTTTTTCATTTATTTCTGATCTGATCTTTTTATTTCTTTCTGCCAACTTTAGGGTTTTTGTGTTCCTCTTTCTCCAATTGATTTTGGTGTAAAGTTAGGTTGTTTATTTGAGATGTTTCTTGTTTCGTATGGTAGAATTTTATTGGTATAAAATTCCCTCTTAGAACTGATTTTGCTGCATCCCATAGGTTTGGGGTCATCGGGACTTCATTTTCATTTGTTTCTAGGTATTTTTTGCTTTCCTCTTTGATTTCTGCAGTGATGTCTTCGTTATTAATAGTGTACTGTTTAGCCTCCATGTGTTTGTGTTTTTCACTGGTTTTTTTCCTGTAATTTATATATACTCTCATAGCATTCTTTTCAGAAATGATACTTGATAGTATTTCAATTTTCTTAAATTTTCCAGTGTTTGTGACCCAAGATATGATCTATCCTGGAGAATGTTCCATAAGCACTTGAGAAGAATGTGTATTCTGTTGTTTTTAGATGGAATGTCCTATAAATATCAATTAAGTCCATCCTGTTTAATGTATAAATAAAGCTTGTGTTTCCCCTTTATTTTAAATTTGGATGACCTGTCCATTGGTGAAAGTGGGGTGTTAATGGCCCCTACTATGATTGTGTTACGGTCGATTTCCCCTTTTATGGCTGTTAGTATTTGCCTTATGTATTGTTGTGGTCTTATATTAGGTGCATACATATTTACAATTGTTATATCTTCTTCTTGGATTGATCACTTGATCATTATGTAGTGTCCATCTTTGTCTCTTGCGATCGTCTTTGTTTTAAAGTCTATTTTGTCTGATATGTGAATGGATACTCCAGCTTTCTTTTGATTTCCAGTTGCATGGAACATCTTTTGTCCATCCCCTCATTTTCAGTCTGTATGTGTCCCTAGGTCTGAAGTGGGTCTCTTGTAGACAGCATATATATGGGTCTTGTTTTTGTATCCACTCAGCCAATCTATGTCTTTTGGTTGGAGCATTTAATCCATTTACACTTAAGGTAATTATCGATATGTTCCTATTACCATTTTCTTAACTGTTTTGAGTTTCTTATTGTAGGTCTTTTCCTTCTCTTGTCTTTCCTGACTAGAGAACTTCTTTTAGCGTTTGTTGTAAAGCTGTTTTGGTGGTGCTGAATTCTCTTAGTTTTTCCTTGTCTGTAAAGCTTTTAATTTCTCTGTCAAATCTGAATGAGATCCTTGCTTGCTAGAGTAATCTTGGCTGTAGGTTTTTCTCCTTCATCACTTTAAATATGTCCTGCCAGTCCTTTTTGACTTCCAGAGTTTCTGCCGAAAGATCAGCTGTTAACCTTATGGGGATTCCCTTGTGTGTTATGGTTTTTTTTCCCTTGCTGCTTTCTATATTTTTTCTTAGTAGTTAATTTTTGATAGTTTGATTAATATGTGTATAGGCGTGTTTCTCCTTGAATTTATCCTGTATGGGACTCTCTGTGCTTCCTGGACTTTATTAATTATTTCCTTTTCCATATTAGTGAAGTTTTCAACAATAATCTCTTCAAATATTTTCTCAGTCCCTTTCTTTTACTCTTCTTCTTCTAGGACCCCTATAATTCGAATGTTGTTGCATTTAATGTTTTCCCAGAGGCCTCTTAGACTGTCCTCAATTGTTTTCATTCTTTTTTCTTTCTTCAGCTCTGCAGTAGTTATTTCCACTCTTTTATCTTCCAGGTCACTTATCCATTCTTCTACCTCAGTTGTTCTGCTGCTGTTCCTTTCTAGAGAATTTTTAATTTTATTTATTGTGTTGTTCATCACTGTTTGTTTGCTCTTTAGTTTTCTACATCCTTGTTAAAGATTTCTTGTATTTTCTCCATTCTATTTCCAAGATTTTAGATCCCCTTTACTATCATTATTCTATATTCTTTTTCAGGTACGCTGCCTATTTCTTCTTCATTTTTTCAGTCTGGTGGGTTTTTATCTTGCTCCTTCATCTTCCATGTGTTTCTCTGTCTTCTCATTTTGCTTAACTTACTGTGTTTGTGGTCTCCTTTTCCCAGGCTGCAGGTTCTTAGTTACTGTTGTTTTTGGAGTCTGTCCCCAGTGGCTAAGGTTAGTTCAGTAGGTTGTGTAGGCTTCCTGGTGTTGGGGACTAGTGCCTGTGTTCTGGTGGATGAGGCTGGATCTTGTCTTTCTGGTGGACAGGTCTACGTCTTGTGGTGTGTTTTGGGTGTCTGTGGCCTTTTTATTATTTTAGGTAGCCTCTCTGCTAATGGATGGGGTTGTGCTCCTGTCTTGCTAGTTGTTTGGCACAGGTTTTCCAGCACTGTAGCTTTGTGGTCATTTAGTTGAGCTGGGTCTTGGTGTTGAGATGGAGATCTCTGGGAGATTTTCACTGTTTGATATTACTTGTAGCTGGGAGGTCTCTTGTGGGACAGTGTCCTGAACTTGGCTCTTCCTCCTCAGTGGCACAGCCCTGACACCTGGCTGGAACCCCAAGAGCCTGTCATCTGCACGGCTCAGACTGGCACAAGGTGGCCATTCCTGGTTTCACATCAACATTATCTCAGGCACAAACCTCCTTGTTTTTCCATATTGTCTTTAAGTTACTTCTTGAAGCAACTTGGAATAGCTCGTTTTCCATAGATAACACTCACCTTTTGATATTCCCCATTCCCTGTTCCCACTATGATTTCCTTTTCTGTGCAAAAGCTTTTAAGTTTCATTAGGTTCCAGTTGTTCATTTTTGTTTTTATTATCATTACTCTACGAGGTGGGTCCATAAAGATATTGCTGTGATTTATATCAAAGTGATTTATATCAAAGTTTTCTTCTAAGCGTTTTATAATGTCTGGTCTTATATTTATGTCTTTAATCCATTTTTTAGTTTATTTTTGTATATGATGTTAGGGAGTAGTCTAATTTCATTCTTTTACTTATAGCTGTCCTGATTTCCCAGAACCACTTACTGAAGAGACTGTCTTTTCTCCATTGTATATCATAGGCTCCTTTGTCATAGATTAGTTGACCATAGGTTTATCTCTGGGCTCTCAATCCTGTTCCATTGATCTGTATTTCTCTTTTTGTGTCATTACAATATTGTATTCTTTACTGTAGCTTTTTAGTATAGTCTGAAGTCAGGGAGTCTGATTCCTCAAGCTACACTCTTATTCTTTTTTCTCAAGATTTCTTTGGGTATTCACGGTCTTTTGTGACTGCATACACATTTAAAAATTTTTTGATCTAATTCTGAGAAAAATGCCATTGATATTTATTAGGGATTGTATTGAATCTGTAGATTTTTGGGGGTAGTAGAGTCATTTTCACAATATTGACTCTGCCATTCTAAGACCATGGTATACATCTCAATCTGTTTCTGTCATATTTTATTTCTTTGATCAGTGTCATAGTTTTTCGAGTACAGGTCCTTTACTTCGTTAGGTAGGTTTAGTTCCAAGGTATTTTATTTGTTTCATTACAATGGTGAAGGAGTTTGTTTCCTTAATTTCTTTTTCTGATCATTTGTTGTTAGTGTATAGGAATGCAAGTGATTTCTATGCATTAATTTTGTATCCTGTTAATTTGCCAAATTCATTGATTAGCTCTAGTAGATTTCTGGTGGCATCTTCTGGATTTTCTATGTATAGTATCATGTCATCTGCAAACAGTGACAATTTTACTTTTTCTTTTCCAGTTTGGATTCGTTTTATTTACTTTCCTTCTCTGAGTGCCATAGCAATACTTCCAAAGCAATGTTGAGTAATAATGGTGAGAGTGGATATCTTTGTCTTGTTCCTGATCTTAGAGTAAATACTTTCAGTTTTTCACCATTGAGAATGATGTTTGCTGTGGGTTTGTCATATGTGGTCTTTATTATATTGAGCTAAGTTGCCTCTTTGCCCACATTCTGGAGAACTTTTATCACAAATGGTGTTGAATTTTGTCAAAAGATTTTCTGCATCTATTGAGATGCTCGTATGGTTTTTATTCTTCAATTTGTTAATATGGTGTACCACATTGATTGATTTGTGTATATTGAATAATCCTTGCTTCCCTGGGATTAATCCTACTTGATCATGTTGTATGATTCTTTTAAGGTGTTGTTGGTTTCTATTTGCTAGTATTTTGTTGAGGATTTTTGCATCTATATTCATCAGTGATAATGGTCTATCATTTTCTTTTTTTTGTAATATCTTTGCCTGGTTTTGGTATTAAGGTGGTGGTGGCCGTGTAGAGTAAATTTTGGAGTTTTCCTTCCTCTGGAATATTTGGAAGAGTTTGAGAAGGTTTGATGTTAGTTCTTCTGTAAATGTTTGATAGAATTCACCTGTGAAGCCATCTGGAACTGGACTTTTGTTTGTTGGAAGATTTTTTAATCACAGTTTCAATTTCATTACTTGTGATAGGTCTGTTCTTATTTTCTATTTCTACCTAATTCAGTATTGGAAGGTTATGCCTTTCTAAGAATTTGTCCATTTCGTCCAGGTTGACCATTTTATTGGCATAGAGTGGCTTGTAGTAGTCTCTCATGATGCTTTTTTATTTCTCTGGTGTATGCTGTAACTTCTCCTTTTTCATTTCTGATTTATTGATTTGAGTCCTCTCTCTTTTTTTCTTGATGAGCCTGGATAATGGTTTATCAATTTTGTTTATCTTCTCAAAGAACCAGCTCTTAGTTTTACTGATCTTTGCTATTGTTTTCTTTGTTTCTATTTAATTTATTTCTGCTCTGATTTATATGATTTGTTTGCTTCTACTAACATTTTTTTGTTATTGTTGTTTTTCTTTCTCTAGGTCCTTTACATGTACAGTTAGATTGTTTATTTGAGATTTTTCTTGTTTCTTGAGGTAGGATTTTATTGCTATAAACTTTCCTGTTAGAACTGTTTTTGGTACATCCCATCGGTTTTGGGTCGTTGTGTTTTCATTTTCATTTTTCTTTAGATATATTTTTATTTCCTCTGATTTCTTCAGTGATCTCTTGGTTATTTAGTAGCATATTGTTTAGCTTACCTGTGTGGTTTTTTTTTTACATTTTTTTGCTGTTTTTGATTTCTAATCTCATAATGTTGTGGTCAGAACAGTTGCTTGTAATGATTTCAATTTCCTTAAATTTGCAAAGGCTTGATTTGTGACCCAAGATATTGCCTATCCTGGGGAATTTCCATGTGCACTTGAGAAGAAAGTGTAATCTGCTATTTTCAGATGGAATGTCCTATGAATATCAATTAAATCTATGTGTTCCATTGTGTTATTTAAAGCTTTTGTTTCCTCATTAATTTTCTGTCTGGATGATCTGTCCATTGTTGTAATTGACGTGTTAAATCCCCCCACTATTTTTGTGTTACTGTTGATTTCCCCTTTTATAGCTGTTAGCATTTGCCTTATGTACTGAAGTGCTCCTATGTTGGGTGCATATATGTTCATAATTTTTATATCTTCTTCTTGGATTGATCCCTTAGTCATTATGTATTTTCCTTCCTTTTCTATTATAACATTCTTTATTTTAAAGTCTATTTTTTTGGATATGAGTGTTGTTACTCCAGCTTTCTTTTGATTTCCCATTGCATGGAATATCTTGTTCCATCGCCTCACTTTCAGGCTCTATGTGTCCCTACATCTGAAGTGAGTTTCTTGTAGACAGCATATATACAGGTCTTGTTTTTGTATCCATTCAGCCAGTCTCTGTCTTTTGGTTGGAGCATTTAATCCATTCACATTTAAGGTAATTGTTGATATGCATGGTCCTATTACCATTTTCATAATTGTTTTGGGTTTGTTTTTGTAGGTCCTTTTCTTCTCTTATGTTTCCCACTTAGAGAAGTTCCATTAGCATCTGTTGTAGAGCTGTTTTGGTGTTGCTGGATTCTCTTAGCTTTTGCTCATCTGTAAGACTTTTGATTTCTCCATCAAATCTGAATGAGACCCTTGCTGGGTAGATAAATCTTCATTGTAAATTTTTCTGTTTCATCACTTTTAATATATCCTGCCACTCCCTCTGGCCTGCAGAATTTCTGCTGAAAAATCAGCTGATAACCTTATGGGGAGTCCCTTGTATGTTATTTGTTGCTTTACCTTGCTGTTTTAATACTTCTTTGTATTTTATTTTTGATCACTTGATTACTATGTGTCTCAGCATGCTTCTCCTTGGGCTTATCCTGTATGGGATTCCCTGCACTTCCTGGAGTTGAGTGAATATGTCCTTTCCCATTTTAGGGACATTTTCATATTTAATCTCTTCATATATTTTCTCAGACCTTTTCTCTTTCTCTTCTTCTTCTGGGACACCTATAATTCGTGTGTTTTTCTGCTTAATGTTGTCCCAGAAGTCTCTGAGACTGTCCTCAATTCTTTTCATTCTTTTTCCTTTATTTTACTCCATGGCAGTTATTTCCACCATTCTATCTTTCAGCTCACTTATCCCTTATTCTTTCTCAGTTATGCTGCTATTGTTCATTCTGGAATATTTTTTTAATTTCAGATATTGTGTTGTTCATCACCGTTTGTTTGCTCTTTAGTTCTTCCAAGTCCTTATGAAACATTTCTTGTATTTTCTCTATTCTGTTTCCAAGAGTTGGTCCATCTTTATTATCATTATTCTGAATTATTTTTTGGGTTGACTGCCGATTTCTTCTTCATTTGTTTCATCTTGTGGGTTTTTACCTTTCTCCTTTATCTGCTGCATATTTCTCTGCCTTCTCATGTTGTTTAACTTACTGATTTTGGGGTCTCCTTTCTGCACGCTGCAGGATCATAGCCCCTCTTACTTCTAGTGTCTTGCCCCAGTGGGTGCGGTTGATCCAGTGACTTGTGTAGGATTCCTGGTGTAGGGGACGGGTGCCTGAGTTCTCGTGGGTGGAGCTGGATCTTGTCCCTCTGATGGGCAGAGCCACGCATGGTGGTGCATTTAGGGGTGTCTGTGAGCTTAGTATGACTTTAGACAGTCTATCTGCTAATGGGTGAGTTTGTGTTCCTGTCTTGCTAGTTGTTTGGCATGAGGCATCCATCCCTGGAGCTTGCTGGCTCTTTGGGTAGAGCCAGGTCTTTGTGTTAGTTGGATACCTCTCAGAGAGCTCTCACAGATTAATATATCATGGGGTTCGGAGTTCTCTGGTTGTTCAAGTCCCTAATATGTCTTTTTAATACCTACTATCAGATATTTTCCATAACAGTTGCAACAGTTTATAATCCCAGTAACACTGAATGAGAATGACAATTTTCCAATACCCTTGCTAATACTGTGTATTAGCATTTTTTCACCTTTCCCAAACTAATAGGCAATCAATGGGAGCTTGTTTACCTTTATATTTTTATTAATACTAAATTTGAACACATTCATATATTTATTGACCTTTTATATTTCTTCTTTTATAAATTTTCTTCATGTTTTTTCTTATTTCTCTGTTACTCTGTTCTTTGTCCAGTTGACTGATAAGAAAATAAATGGCTGTGTGTTAGTCTGTGTGGGCTGCCATAACAAAATGTCACATACTGGGTGCCTTATGAATATCAAAAGTATACTTCCCATTTTTCTGGAGGCTGGAAGTCAGAGATCAGAATGCCTGCATGGTCAGATGAAGGCTCTCTCAGGTGTGCAGTTTTCTCATTGTATCTTCACATGCAGAAGGGGTGACATATCTCTCTGGGGCCTCTTTTTTAGGACAGTAATCTTCTTCATGAGTATTCCACTCTTATGACCTAAGCACATCCCAAGAGCCTCACCTGCTAATACCATCACATCGGGCAAGAAGTTTCAACACATGAATTTAGGGGGGACAAAACATTCAGTCCATATGTGTGTGTTTCACTTGGTTCAATGAGATTTGGGAAGGGAACTGCGATTATTGCATATGTTCAATCAGCCTCTGAAAAACACCAGTTTGTTTCTGTTAGAAAGGTTTATGAAGTTAAAGATAATTCCCTTTATTCATAGGAATAACCACGAATTTTATCAAAATCACTTAAATTATTTATTGAATTAATCATGATATTTCTTTTGTTTTTCATTTTTATACATCTTTATTGGCCTATAATTACCTTACAATGGTGTGTTAGTTTCTGCTTTATAACAAAGTGAATCAGCTATACATATACATATATCCCCATATCTCCTGCCTCTTGCATCTTCCTCCCTCCCACCCTCCCTATCCCACCCCTTTAGGTGGTCACAAAGCACAGAGCTGATCTCCCTGTGCTATGTGGCTGCTTCCCATTATCTATCTACCTTATGTTTGGTAGTGCATATATGTCCATGCCTCTCTCTCGCTTTGTCACAGCTTACCCTTCCCCCTCCCCATATCCTCAAGTCCATTCTCAAGTAGGTCTGTGTCTTTATTCATGTTTTACCCCTAGGTTCTTCACGACATTTTTTTTCTTAAATTCCATATATATGTGTTAGCATACGGTATTTGTCTTTCTCTTTCTGACTTACTTCACTCTGTATGACAGATTCTAGGTCTATCCACCTCATTACAAATAGCTCAATTTCACTTCTTTTTATGGCTGAGTAATACTCCATTGTATATATGAGCCACATCTTCTTTATCCACTCATCTGTTGATGGACACAGGTTGCTTCCATGTCCTGGCTATTGTAAATAGAGCTGCAAAGAATATTGTGGTACATAACTCTTTTTGAATTATGATTTTCTCAGGGTATATGCCCAGTAGTGGGATTGCTCAGTCGTATGGTAGTTCTATTTTTAGGTTTTTAAGGAACCTCCATACTGTTCTCCATAGTGGCTGTATCAATTTACATTCCCACCAAGAGTGCAAGAGGGTTCCCTTTTCTCCACACCCTCTCCAGCATCTATTGTTTGTAGATTTTTTGATGATGGCCATTCTGATTGGTGTGAGATAACATCTCATTGTAGTTTTGATTTACATTTTTCTAATGGTTAATGATGTTGAACATTCTTTCCTGTGTTTGTTGGCATTGTGTTTGTCTTCTTTGGAGAAATGTCTATTTAGGTCTTCTGCCCATTTTTGGATTGGGTTATTGGTTTTTATTATATTGAGCTGCATGAGCTGCTTGTAAGTTTTGGAGATTAATCCATTGTCAGTTGTTTTATTCGCAAATACTTTCTCCCATTCTGACGGTTGTCTTTTCATCTTGTTTATGGTTTCCTTTGCTCTGCAAAACATTTTAAGGCCCATTTGTTTATTTTTGCTTCTATTTCCATTTCCCTAGGAGGTGGATCAAAAAGGATCTTGCTGTGATTTATGTCATAGAGTGATCTGCCTATGTTTTCCTCTAAGAGTTTGAGAGTGTCTGGCCTTATGTTTAGGTCTTTAAACCATTTTGAGTTTATTTTTGTGTATGGTGTTAGGGAGTGTCCTAATTTCTTTATTTTACATGCAGCTGTCCAGTTTTCCCAGCACCACATAAAGAAGAGGCTGTCTTTTCTCCACTGTACATTCTTGCCTCCTTTATCAAAGACAAGTTGACCATATATGCCTGGGTTTATCTCTGGGCTTTCTATCCTTTTCCATTGATCTATATTTCTGTTTTTGTGCCAGTACCATACTGACTTCATTACTGTAGCTTTGTAGTATAGTCTGAAGTCAGGGAGCCTGATTCCTCCAGCTCCATTTTTCTTTCTCAAGATTGCTTTGGCTATTCGGGGTGTTTTGTGTTTCTATATAAATTGTGAAATTTTTTGTTCTAGATCTGTGAAAAATGTCACTGGTAGTTTGATAGGGATTGCATGGAATCTGTAGATTGCTTTGGGTAGTAGAGTCATTTTCACAATGTTGATTCTTCCAATCCAAGAACATGGTCTATGTCTCCATCTATTTGTATCATCTTTAATTTCTTTCATCAGTGTCTTATAATTTTATGCATACAGGTCTTTTGTCTCCTTAGGTAGGTTTATTCCTAGATATTGTTTGCTCTCTTTTGCAATGGTAAATGGGAGTGTTTCCTTAATTTCACTTTCAGATTTTTCATCATTAGAGTATAGGAATATAAGACATTTGTGTGCATTAGTTTTGTAACCTGCTACTTTACCAAATTCATTGATTATTTCTAATATTTTTCTGGTAGCATCTTTAGGATTCTCTATATAAAATATCATGTCATCTGCAAACAGTGACAGCTTTACCTCTCTTTTTCCAATTTGGATTACTTTTATTTCTTCTTCTTCTCTGATTGCTATGGCTAAAACATCCAAAACTACATTGAATAATACTGGTGAGTGTGGGCAACCTTGTCTTGTTCCTGATTTTAGTGGAAATGTTTTCAGCTTTTCACTATTAAGAAAGATGTTGTCCTCCTACACTCTTGATGAGAATGTACCTTGGTGCAGCCACTTTGGAAAACATTATGGAGGTTCCTTATAAAACTAAAAATAGAGTTGCCATATCATACTGCAATCCCACTCCTGGGCATATACCTGGAGAGAAATCTAATTCGAAAAGAGACATGCATCCCTATGTTCAGAGCTGCAATATTTACAATAGCCAAGACATGGAAGCAACCTAAATGTCCATCGGCAGATGAATGGATAAAGAAGATGTAATGCATATATACAGTGGAATACTACTTAGCCATAAAAAACAATGAAATAATGCCATTTGCAGCAAAAAGGATGGACCTAGAGATTATCATACTAAGTGGAATAAGTCAGAAGAAGACAAGTACTATGATACCATTTATGTGTGGAATCTGAAACATGATAGAAATGTACTTGTTTACAAAACAGAAACAGACCACAGACATAGAAAATATGCTTATGGGGGCTTCCCTGGTGGTGCAGTGGTTGAGAATCTTCCTGCTAATGCAGGGGACATGAGTTCGAGCCCTGGTCTGTGAAGATCCCACATGTCATGGAGTAACTAGGCCTGTGGGCCACAACTACTAAGCCTGTGCATGTGGAGCCTGTGCTCTGCAACAAGAGAGTCCGTGATAGTAAGATGCCTGTGCACTGCGATGAAGAGTGGCCCCCACATGCCACAACTAGAGAAAGCCCTCGCATGGAAACAAAGACCTAACACAGCCCAAAATAAATAAATAAATAAATAAATAAATAAATAAATAAATAAATAATATTTTAAAAATGAAAATATGCTTATGGCTATCAAAGGGGAAAGGGTGGGGAGGGATAAATTAGGAGGTTGGAATCAGCAGATATCAATTACTATATATAAAATAGACAAACAACAAGATCCTACTGTATAGCATAGGGAAATGTATTCAATATCCTGCAGTAAACCACAATGGAAAAGAATACGAAAAAGAGTATATATATGAATCACTTTGCTGTACAGCAGAAAGTAACACAACATTGTAAATCAACTATACTTCAATAAAAAAGTAATAATAAATGAGGTAATATGAGTTAAAAAAAAAAAAAAAAAGAAGGGCTTCCCTGGTCATGCAGTGGTTGAGAGTCTGCCTGCCGATGCAGGGGAAACTGGTTCGTGCTCTGGTCCAGGAAGATCCCACATGCTGCAGAGTGGCTAGGCCTGTGAGCCATGGCTGCTGAGCCCGCACGTCCGGAGCCTGTACTCTGCAACGGGAGAGGCCACAACAGTGAAAGGCCCATGTACAGAAAAAAAAAAAAGAAGAAGAACAGTGTTGGCTGTGGGTTGGTCATATATGGCCTTTATTATGTTGAGGAATGTTCTCTCTATGCCTACTTTCTGGAGGGTTTCTATCATAAATGGGTGTTGAATTTTATTGGAAGCTTTCTCTGCATCTATTGTGATGATCAGATGGTTTTTCTCCTTCAATTTGTTAATATGGTTTCACATGGATTCATTTCCGTATATTGAAGAATTCTTGCATTCCTGAGATAAACCCCACTTGATCACGGTGTATGATCCTTTAAATGTGCTGTTTGATTCTGTTTGCTAGTATTTTGTTGAGGATTTTTGCATCTATGGTCATCAGTGATATTGGCCTGCAGTTTTCTTTCTTTGTGACATCTTTGTCTGGTTTTGGTATCAGGGTGATGGTGGCCGCATAACAAGTGTTTCATAGTGTTCCTCCCTCTGCTATATTTTGGAAGAGTTTGAGAAGGATAGGTGTTAGATCTTCTCTAAATGTTTGATATTATTCACCTGTGAAGCCATCTGGTCCTGGGCTTTTTTTTTGTTGGAAGATTTTTAATCACAGTTTCAATTTCAGTGCTTGTGATTGGTCTGTTCATATTTTTTATTTCTTCCCAATTCAGTATCAGAAGGTTGTGCTTTTCCATGAATTTGTCCATTTCTTCCATGTTGTCCATTTTATTGGCATAGAGTTGCTTGTAGTAATCTCATGATTCTTTGTATTTCTGCAGTGTCAGTTGTTAGTTCTCCTTTTTCCTTTCTAATTCTATTGATTTGAATTTTCTCCCTCTTTTTCTTGATGAATCTGGCTAATGGTTTATCAATTTTGTTTATATTCCCAAGGAACCGGCTTTTAGTTTTACTGATCTTTGCTATTGTTTCCTTAATTTTTTTTCATTTACTTCTGATCTGATCTTTATAATTTCTTTCCCTCTGCTAAGTTTGAGTTTTTTTTGTTATTCTGTCTCTAATTGCTTTAGGTGTAAGGTTAGGTTGTTCATTTGAGATTTTTCTTGTTTCTTGAGATTTTTCTATGTTTCTTAGAACTGCTTTTGCTGCATCCCATAGGTTTTGTGTCATCGTGTTTTCATTTTCACTTGTTTCTAGGTGTTTTTTGCTTTCCTGTTTGATTTCTTCAGTGATCTCTTGGTTATTAAGTAGTGTGTTGTTTAGCCTCCATGTGTCTGGATTTTGTACAGAATTTTTCCTGTAATTGATATCTAGTCTCATAGCGTCGTTTTCAAATATATACTTGATATGATTTCAATTTTCTTAAATTTACCAAGGCTTGATTTGTGATCCAAGATATGATATATCCTGGAGAATATTCCGTGATCATTTGAGAAGAAAATGTGTGCTTTTGTTTTTCGATGGAGTGTCCTATAACTATCAAATAAATCCACTTGTTTAATGTATCATTTAAAGCTTTCATTTCCTTTTTTATTTTCATTTTGTATGATCTGTCCAGTGGTGAAAGTGGGGTGTTCAATTCCCCTCCCATAATTGTGTTACTGTCCATTTGCCCTTTTACGGATGTTAGATTTTGTCTTATGTACTGTGGTGCTCCTACGTTGGGTGCATAAATATTTACAATTGTTATATCTTCTTGGATTGATCCCTTGATCATCATGTAGTGTTGTTCTTTGTCTCTTGTAATAATCTTTATTTTAAAGTCTATTTTCTGTGATGTGAGAATTGCTACTCCCACTTTCTTTTGATTTCCGTTTTCATGGAGTATCTTTTCCCATCCCCTCCCTTTCAGTCTGTATGTGTCCTTAGGCATGAAGTGGATCTCTTGTAGAGAGCATATATATGGGTCGTGTTTTTGTATCCATTCAGCCAGTCTATGTCTTTTGCTTGGAGCATTTAGTCCATTTATATTTAAGGTAATTATCCATATGTATGTTCCTATTCCCATTTTCTTAATTGTTTTTGGGTTTGGTATTGTATGTCTTTTCATTCTCTTGTGTTTCCTTCCTGGAGAAGTTCCTTTAACATTTCTTGTAAAGCTCATTTGATGGTGTTGAATTTTCTTAGGTTTTGCTTGTCTGTAAATGTTTTAATTTCTCTGTTGAATCTAAATGAATTCCTTGCTGGGTAGAGTAATATTGATTGTAGTTTCTTCCCTTTCTTCACTTTAAATATGTCCTGCCACTTCCTTCTGGCTTGCAGAGTTTCTGCTGAAAGATCAGCTGTTAACCTTATGGAGATTCCCTTGTATGATATTTGTTGTTTTTCCCTTGCTGCTTTTAATGTTTTTTGTTTGTATTTAATTTTTCATACTTTGACTAATATGTGTCTTTGCATGATTTGTCTTGGTTTTATCCTGTATGGGACTCTCTGTGCTCCCTGGGCTTGATTAACTCTTTCCTTTCCCATATAAGGGAAATTTTTACCTATAATCTCTTCAAATATTTTCTTTGTCCCTTTTTCTCTTCTCCTTCTGGGCCCCCTCTAATTCGAATGTTTGTGCATTTAGTGTTGTGCCAGAGGTTTCTGATACTGTTCTCAATTCTTTTCATTCTTTTTTCTTTATTCTGCTCTGCAATAGTTATTTCCACTATTTTATCTTCCAGGTCACTTATCCGTTCTTCTGCCTCAGTTATTATGTTGTTGTTTCCTTCTGGAGAATTTTTAAATTCATTTATTTTATTTTATCATTATTTGTTTGGTCTTTAGTTCTTCTTGGTCCTTGTTGAGCATTTCTTGTATTTTCTCCATTCTATTTCCAACATTTTGCATCATCTTTACTATCATTACTCTGAATTCTTTTTCAGGTAGACTGCTTATTTCTCTTCACTTGTTTGGTCTGGAGTGTTTTTGCCTTGGTCCTTCATCTGCTGTGTTTCTCTGTCTTCTTATTTGCTTCACTTACTGTGTTTGGGGTCTCCTTTTCACCAGCTTCAGTTTCATAGCTCCCATTGTTTTTGGTGTGTGCCCCCAGTGGCTAAGGTTGGTTCAGTGTGTTGTGTAGGCTCCCTAGTGGGGGGACTGGTGCCTGTTTTCTGATGGATGAGGCTGGATCTTGACTTTCTGGTGAGCAGGACCGCACATCCAGTAGTGTGTTTTGGGGCGTCTGTGACCTTATTATGCTTTTAGGCAGCCTCTCTGCTAATGGGTGTGTTTGTGTTCCTGTCAGGTTAGTTGTTTGGCATAGGTTGTCCAGCACTGTAGCTTGCTGGTCATTGAGTGGAGCCAGGTCTTAGCATTGAGATGGAGATCTCTGGGAGAGCTTTCACCTTTTGATATCATGTGGAGCCAGGAGGTCTCTGGTGGACCAGTGTCCTGAACTCCACTCTTCCACCACAGAGGCACAGGCCTGAAACCCGGCCTGAGCACAAAGACCTTGTCAGCCACACCCTTCAGTAGTAAAGGGAGAAAAAGAGAAAGAAAGAAAGAAAGAAAGAAAGAAAGAAAGAAGGAAGAAATCAAATAAAGTTTTAAAAAATAGTAAATATTAAAAATTTAAAAGTAATAAAAAAGAAAAACAAAAAGAAACATAGAAGAGAGCAAGCAAACGAACTATACTAAAAAAAAAACCAGGGGCTTCCCTGGTGGCGCAGTGGTTGAGAGTCCGCCTGCCGATGCAGGGGACGCGGGTTCATGCCCCGGTCCGGGAAGATCCCACATGCCACAGAGTGCCTGTGCCCGTGAGCCATGGCTGCTGGGCCTGCATGTCCGGAGCCTATGCTCCACAACGGGAGAGGCCACAACAGTGAGAGGCCTGTGTACCACAAAAACAACAACAAAATAAAACAAGAAAAACTAAAACACAGACAGACAGACCCTAGGACAATTTGTATAAGCAAAGCTATACAGACAAAATCACAAAGAAGCATACACATACACACTCACAATAAGAGAAAATGAAAAACATATAAACATCGTGGCTCCCAAAGTGCACCACCTCAATTTTGTTATGATTCATTGTCTATTCAGGTATTCCACAGATGCATGGTACATCAAGTTGATTGTGGTGATTTAATCCACTGCTCCTGAGGCTGCTGGGAGAGATTTCCCTTTTTTTTCTTTGTTCGCACACCTCCTGGGGTTCAGCTTTGGATTTGGCTCCACCTCTGCGTGTAGGTTGACTGAAAGCATCTTTTCTTTGCTCACACAGGACAGGGTTAATATAGCAAGTGATTAGGTTGCTCTGCCTCACTCAGGCCTGGGGGAGGGTGGGGTACGGAATGTGGGGCGAGCGTGCAGTGGCAGAGGCCTTCATGACGTTGCAACAACCTGAGGCACACTGTGTGTTCTCCCTGGGAAGTTGTCCCTGGATCACGGGACCCTGGCAGTGGCGCCTGCACAGGCTCCCAGAAGCGGAGGTGTGGATAGTGTCCAGTGCTTGCACACAGGTTTCTTGGTGGTTGTAGCAGCAGCCTTAGCCTTTCATGCCCGTCTCTGGGGTCTGTGCTGATAGCCATGGCTCCCACCCATCTCTGGGGCTTGTTTAGGAATTTCTCTGAATCCCCTCTCCTCACGCACCCCTAAACCATTTTCTCTTGCTTCTTAGGCACGTCCAGACGTTTTCCAGGACTCCCTCCTGGCTAGCTGTGGCACACTAGCCCCCTTCAGGCTGCGTTCACTCAGCCAAACCCAGTCCTCTCCCTGGGATCTGACTTCCGAAGCCTGAGCCTCAGCTACCAGCCCCCACCCTCCCTGGAGGTTGAGCAGAGAAGCCTCTCAGGCTGGTGAGTGCTGGTCGGCACCATTCCTCTGTGTGGGAATATCTCCACTTTGCCCTCTGCACACCTTTTACTGCACTCTCCCCCATCACTCTGAAGCTTCCCACCCCTGCCACCCCCCATCTCTGCCAGTAAAGGGGTTTCCTAGTGTTTGGAAACTCTTCCTCCTTCACAGCTCCCTACCAGTGGGGCAGATCACATCCCTATTCTTTTGTCTGCATTTTTTGTTTTTTCTTTTGCCCTACCCAGGTACGTGTGGTGTTTCTTGCCTTTTGGGATGTCTGAGGTCTTCTGCCATCCTTCAGTAGGTGTTCTGTAGCAGTTGTTCCACATGTAGAAGTATTTCTGATGTATTTGTGGGGAGGAAGGTGATCTCTACATCTTACTCCTCCGCCATCTTGAATGTCTCCTCCTAGTATTATTTTATAGTTGTCTATTACTACCTTTTATTTGTTCAATGTTTATTTCATGTATTTTTGAAATCTGTGTTTATAATTTTATATCTTATTGGTAATTGACATTTTATCATTATATAATCTTTGTCTTTTTTAACAATTTTTTACTTACAGCCTATTTTCTTGATATTAGGATAGAAACTCTTCTGGTTATACTTTGCATAGAATATTCTTTGTCATCTTTTCACTTTCAAATTTTCATGCCCTTAGATGTAATGTGAGTCGCCTGTAGGTTGTCTATACTTGTTTCCTGTTTGTTGTTTTAATCCATTCTGTCAATCTATGTCTTTAGATTGAAGGTTTTAATTTACTTATATTTAAAGTAATTACTGATTGGGGAGCCCTTAATTTTGTTGCTTTGTTACTTATTTTGTGTATGCATTAGCTTTTTTTGTCATTCGTTTCCTCCATTAATGCCTTCCTTTGTGTTATCTGATTCTTTATAGTAACACAGTTCGATTCTTCTCTCATTTCCTTTTTCTTTTTTTTTTTTGTACTTTCTATAGATATTTCTTTGTGGTTACCATGGAGATTACATAAAAAATCCTACACTTATGACAGTATAGCTAAAATTGTTGCCAACATAATTTTAATCTCGTTCAAAATACTCTGCATTTTTACAGTCCCCCTTAATGTTTTGATGTTACACATTACATATTTTAATATTGTGTACCCATTAACATAGACTTTTTGTTATATATTATAAAATTGAATTTTTTATTAGTTTCTGCTTTATAACAAAGTGAATCAGTCATACATATACATCTGTTCCCACATCCCTTCCCTCATGCATCTCCCTCCCTCCCACCCTCCTCATCCCACCCCTCCAGGCGGTCACAAAGCACCGAGCTGATCTCCCTGTGCTCTGCGGCTGCTTCCCACTATCTATCTACCTTACGTTTGGTAGTGTATATATGTCCATGCCTCTCTTTCGCTTTGTCACAGCTTACACTTCCCCCTCCCCATATCCTCAAGTCCATTCTCAAGTAGGTCTGTGTCTTTATTCCCGTTTTACCCCTAGGTTCTCCATGACATTTTTTTTTTAATTCCGTATATATGTGTTAGCATACGGTATTTGTCTTTCTCTTTCTGACTTACTTCACTCTGTATGACAGATTCTAGGTCTATCCACCTCATTACAAATAGCTCAGTTTCGTTTCTTTTTATGGCTGAGTAATATTCCCTTGTATATATGTGCCACATCTTCTTTATCCATTCATCCGATGATGGACACTTAGGTTGTTTCCATCTCCGGGCTATTGTGAATAGAGCTGCAATGAACATTTTGGTACATGCCTCTTTTTGAATTATGGTTTTCTCAGGGTATATGCCTAGTAGTGGGATTGCTGGGTCATGTGGTAGTTCTATTTTTAGTTTTTTAAGGAACCTCCATACTGTTCTCCATAGTGGCTGTACCAATTCACATTCCCACCAGCAGTGCAAGAGTGTTCCCTTTTCTCCACACCCTCTCCAGCATTTATTGTTTCTAGATTTCTTGATGATGGCCATTCTGACTGGTGTGAGATGATATCTCATTGTAGTTTTGATTTGCATTTCTCTAATGATTAATGATGTTGAGCATTCTTTCATGTGTTTGTTGGCAGTCTGTATATCTTCTTTGGAGAAATGTCTATTTAAGTCTTCTGCCCATTTTTGGATTGGATTGTTTGTTGTTTTTGCTACTGAGCTGCATGAGCTGTTTATAAATTTTGGAGATTAATCCTTTGTCAGTTGCTTCATTTGCAAATATTTTCTCCCATTGTGAGAGTTGTCTTTTGGTCTTGTTTATGGTTTCCTTTGCTCTGCAAAAGCTTTGAAGTTTCATTAGGTCCCATTTGTTTATCTTTGTTTTTATTTCCATTTCTCTAGGTGGTGGGTCCAAAAGGATCTTGCTGTGATTTATGTCATAGAGTGTTCTACCTATGTTTTCCTCTAAGAGTTTGATAGTTTCTGGCCTTACATTTAAGTCTTTAATCCATTTTGAGCTTATTTTTGTGTATGGTGTTAGGGAATGATCTAATCTCAAACTTTTACATGTCCCTGTCCAGTTTTCCCAGCACCATTTATTGAAGAGGCTGTCCTTTCTCCACTGTACATTCCTGCCTCCTTTATCAAAGATAAGTTGGCCATATGTGCGTTCGTTTATCTCTGGGCTTTCTATCCTGATCCACTGATCTATCTTTCTGTTTTTATGCCAGTACCACACTGTCTTAATTACTG
Source organism: Mesoplodon bidens (assembly GCF_964165515.1). Lineage (NCBI taxonomy): Eukaryota > Metazoa > Chordata > Mammalia > Artiodactyla > Ziphiidae > Mesoplodon > Mesoplodon bidens. Next base: position 92,142,992 of record NC_138163.1, on the reverse strand, counting down.
TAGCTTTGTAGTATAGTCTGAAGTCAGGGAGCCTGATTCCTCCAGCTCCATTTTTCGTTCTCAAGATTGCTTTGGCTATTCGGGGTCTTTTGTTTTTCCAAACAAATTTTGAAATTTTTTGTTCTAGTTCTGTGAAAAATGCCAGTGGTAGTTTGATAGGGATTGCATTGAATCTGTAGATTGCTTTCGGTAGTAGAGTCATTTTGACAATATTGATTCTTCCAATCCAGGAGCATGGTATATCTCTCCATCTATTTGTATCATCTTTAATTTCTTTCATCAGTGTCTTATAATTTTCTGCATACAGGTCTTTTGTCTCCTTAGGTAGGTTTATTCCTAGATATATTATTCTTTTTGTTACAATGGTAAATGGGAGTGTTTTCTTGATTTCATTTTCAGATTTTTCATCATTAGTGTACAGGAATGCCAGAGATTTCTGTACATTAATTTTGTATCCTGCTACTTTACCAAATTCATTGATTAGCTCTAGTAGTTTTCTGGTAGCATCTTTAGGATTCTCTATGTATAGTATCATGTCATCTGCAAAGAGTGACAGCTTTACTTCTTCTTTTCCAATTTGGATTCCTTTATTTCCTTTTCTTCTATGATTACTGTGGCTAAATCTTCCAAAACTATGTTGAATAAGAGTGGTGAGAGTGGGCAGCCTTGTCTTGTTCCTGATCTTAGTGGAAATGGTTTCAGTTTTTCACCATTGAGGACAATGTTGGCTGTGGGTTTGTCATATATGGCCTTTATTATGTTGAGGAAAGTTACCTCTATGCCTACTTTCTGCAGGGTTTTTATCATAAATGGGTGTTGAATTTTGTCGAAAGCTTTCTCTGCATCTATTGAGATGATCATATGGTTTTTCTCCTTCAACTTGTTAATATGGTGTATCACATTGATTGATTTGCGTATATTGAAGAATCCTTGCATTCCTGGAATAAACCCCACTTGATCATGGTGTATGATCCTTTTAATGTGCTGTTGGATTCTGTTTGCTAGTATTTTGTTGAGGATTTTTGCATCTATGTTCATCAGTGATATTGGCCTGTAGTTTTCTTTCTTTGTGACATCCTTGCCTGGTTTTGGTATCAAGGTGATGGTGGCCTCGTAGAATGAGTTTGGGAGTGTTCCTTCCTCTGAAATTGTTTGGAATAGTTTGAGAAGGATAGGTGTTAGCTCTTCTCTAAATGTTTGATAGAATTCGCCTGTGAAGCCATCTGGTCCTGGGCTTTTGTTTGTTGGAAGATTTTTAATCACAGTTTCAATTTCAGTGCTTGTGATTGGTCTATTCATATTTTCTATTTCTTCCTGAGTCAGTCTTGGCAGGTTGTGCATTTCTAAGAATTTGTCCATTTCCTCCAGATTGTCAATTGTATTGGCATACAGTTGCTTGTAGTAATCTCTCATGATCTTTTGTATTTCTGCAATTTCAGTTGTTACTTCTCCTTTTTCATTTCTAATTCTATTGATTTGAGTCTTCTCCCTTCTTTTCTTGATGAGTCTGGCTAATGGTTTGTCCTTTTTGTTTATCTTCTCAAAGAACCAGCTTTTAGTTTGGTTGATCTTTGCTATCGTTTCCTTCATTTCTTTTTCATTTATTTCTGATCTGATCTTTATGATTTCTTTCCTTCTGCTAACTTTGGGGTTTTTTTGTTCTTCTTTCTCTAATTGCTTTAGGTGCAGGGTCAGGTTGTTTACTCGAAATGTTTCCTGTTTCTTAAGGTGGGATTGTATTGCTATAAACTTCCCCCTTAGAACTGCTTTTGCTGCATCCCGTAGGTTTTGGGTCGTCGTGTCTCCATTGTCATTTGTTTCTAGGTATTTTTTAATTTCCTCTTTGATTTCTTCAGTGATCACTTCGTTATTGAGTAGTGTATTGTTTAGCCTCCAGGTGTTTGTATTTTTTACAGATCTTTTCCAGTAATTGATGTCTAGTCTCATAGCATTGTGGTTGGAAAAGATACCTGATACAATATCAATTTTCTTATATTTACCAAGGCTTGATTTGTGACCCAAGATATGATCTATCTTGGAGAATGTTCCATGAGCACTTGAGAAAAATGTGTATTCTGTTGTTTTTGGATGGAATGTCCTATAAATATCAACTAAGTCCATGTTGTTTAATGTATCATTTAAAACTTTTGATTTCTTATTTATTTTCATTTTGGATGATCTCTCCATTGGTGAAAGTGGGGTGTTAAAGTCCCCTACTATGATAGTGTTACTGTTGACTTCCCCTTTTATGGCTGTTAGTATTTGCCTTATGTATTGAGGTACTCCTATGTTGGGTGCATAAATATTTACAATTGTTATATCTTCTTCTTTGATCGATCCCTTTATCGTTATGTAGTGTCCTTCTTTGTCTCTTCTAATAGTCTTTATTTTAAAGTCTATTTTGTCTGATATAAGAATTGCTACTCCAGCTTTCTTTTGATTTCCATTTGCATGGAATATCTTTTTCCATCCCCTTACTTTCAATCTGTATGTGTCTCTAGGTCTGAAGTGGGTCTCTTGTAGACAGCATATATATGGGTCTTGTTTTTGTATCCATTCAGCCAATCTGTGTCTTTTGGTCGGAGCATTTAGTCCATTTACATTTAAGGTAATTATTGATATGTATGTTCCTATTCCCATTTCCTTAATTGCTTTGGGTTCGTTATTGTAGGTATATTCCTTCTGTTGTGTTTCTTGCCTAGAGAAGTTCCTTTAGCATTTGTTGTAAAGCTGGTTTGGTGGTGCTGAACTCTCTCAGCTTTTACTTGTCTGTAAAGGTTTTAATTTCTCCATCAAATCTGAATAGATCCCTGCTGGGTAGAGTAATCTTGGTTGCAGGTTTCTCTCCTTCATCACTTTAATTATGTCCTGCCACTCCCTTCTGGCTTGTAGAGTTTCTGCTGAGAGATCAGCTGTTAACCTGATGGGGATTCCCTTGTGTGTTATTTGTTGTTTTTCCCTTGCTGCTTTTAATATGATTTCTTTGTTTTTAATTTTTGACAGTTTGATTAATATGTGTCTTGGCGTATTTCTCCTTGGATTTATTCTGTATGGGACTCTCTGTGCCTCCTGGACTTGATTAACTATTTCCTTTCCCATATTGGGGAAGTTTTCAACTATAATCTCTTCAAATATTTTCTCAGTCCCTTTCTTTTTCTCTTCTTCTTCTGGAACCCCTATAATTCGAATGTTGGTGAGTTTAATGTTGTCCCAGAGGTCTCTGAGACTGTCCTCTGTTCTTTTCATTCTTTTTTCTTTATTTTGCTCTGCATCTGTTATTTCCACTATTTTATCTTCCACTTCACTTATCCGTTCTTCTGCCTCAGTTATTCTGCTATTGATCCCATCTAGAGTATTTTTCATTTCATTTATTGTGTTTTTAATCGATGCTTGATTCATCTTTAATTCTTCTAGGTCCTTGTTAACTGTTTCTTGCATTTTGTCTATTCTATTTCCAAGATTATGGATCTTGGAAATAGAATCTTGGATCAGCTTTACTATCATTATTCTGAATTCTTTTTCAGGTAGACTGCCTATTACCTCTTCATTTGTTAGGTTTGGTTGGTTTTTATCTTGCTCCTTCACCTGCTGTGTGTTTTTCTGTCTTCTCATTTTGCTTATGTTACTGTGTTTGGGGTCTCCTTTTTGCAGGCTGCAGATTCGTAGTTCCCGTTGTTTTTGGTGTCTGTCCCCAGTGGCTAAGGTTGTTTCAGTAGGTTGTGTAGGCTTCCTGGTGGGGGGGAGTAGTGCCTGTGTTCTGGTGGTTGAGGCTCGATCTTGTCTTTCTGGTGGACAGGTCCACGTCTGGTGGTGTGTTTTGGGGTGCCTATGGCCTTATTATATTTTTAGGTAGCCTCTCTACTAATGGGTGGGGTTGTGTTCCTGCCTTGCTAGTTGCTTGGAATAGGGTGACCAGCACTGTAGCTTGCTGCTCGTTGACTGAAGCTGGGTGCTGGTGTTGGGATGGAGATCTCTGGGAGATTTTCGCTGCTTGATATTATGTGGAGCTGGGAGGTCTCTTGTGGACCCGTGTCCTGAAGTTGGCTCTCCCACTTCAGAGGCACAGCACTGACTCCTGGCTGCAGCACCAAGAGCCTTTCATCCACCCGGCTCAGAATAACAGGGAGAGAAAGTAGAAAGAAAGAATTAGTAGAAGAAAGAAAGAGAGAGGGAAAGAAAGGAAGAAGGGAAGAAAGGAAGGAAGGACGAAAGAAAGGAGGGTGGGAGGGAGGAAGGATGGAAAGAAAGAAGGAAAGAACGGAGGGAGGGATGGAAGAATGAAAGCAAAAGGAAGAGTGAATGGAAGAAGGGAGGGAGGGAGGAAGCAAAGAAAGAAAGACAGGAGGGAGGGAGGGAGGAAGGAAAGAAAAAGGAAGTGGAAAGAAGAAAGGTGGGAGGGAGGGAGGGAGGAAAGAAAAAGAAAGAAGGAAAGGAGGAGTGGAGGGAGGGAGGGAGGAAGGGAAGGTAGGAAATAAAGAAAGAGCAGGTAAAGTAAAATAGAATAAAGTATGAAATATAGTAGCGTTATTAAGATTAGAAAGTAATTATTGAAAAAAAAAACGGACCGATAGAACCCTGGGACATATGGTGAAAGCAAAGCTATACAGAGAGAATCTTACACAGAAGATTACACATACACATTCACAAAAAGAGAGCAGGGGGAAAAATCAAAAATCTTGCTCTCCAAGTCCACCTCCTCAATTTGGGATAATTCGTTGTAAAAAGAGGAAAAGGGGGGAAAGTCTTAAATCTTGTCCTCAAAGTCCACTTCCTCAATTTGGGATGATTCGCTGTCCATTCATGCACTCCACAGACGCAGGGCACATCAAATGGACGGTGGAGCTTTAATCCGCTGCCTCCGAGGCTGCACAGAGAGATTTCCCTGTCTCTGCTCTCACAGCTCCCGGGTCTCAGCCTTGGACCTGGCCCCGCCTCTGCGCGTAGGTCGCCGGAGGGCGTCCGTTCTTCGCTCAGACAGGACGGGTTTAAAGGAGCCGCTGATTCAGGGGCTCTGGCTCACTCAGGCAGAGGGGAGAGAGGGGCGCACAGTGTGGGGCAAGCCTGCGGCGGCAGAGGCCGGCGTGACGTTGCAGCAGCCCGTGTTGTTCCGTGCACTTTCCCAGGAAAGCCGTCCCCGGGTCTCGGGACCCCGGCAGTGGCGGGGTGCACAGGCCCCCCGGAAGGCGGGGCGGACAGTGACCCGCGCTCGCACACAGGCCCCGCGGCGGCGGCGGCGGCGGCGGCAGCAGCCCCAGCGTCCCACGCCCGTCTCTGAGGTCTGCGCCTTACCCGCGGCTCGCGCCTGTCTCCGGCGCTTCCCCAAGCAGCCCTCTTAATGCCCTCTCCTCGCGCACCAGGAAACAAAAGGGAAAAAAGTCTCTTGCCTCTTCGGCAGTTCCAGACCCTTTCTCCGGACTCCCTCCGGGCTATCCGTGGTGCACTAACCCCTTCAGGCTCTCTTCCTGCCGCCAGCCCCAGTCCTCTCCCTGTGCTCCGCTCCGACTGAAAGCCGATACCCGAGCCTCAGCTCCCAGCCCCGCCCGCCCTGGCGGCCGAGCAGACAAACCTCTCGGGCTGGTGTGTGCCTGAGGGCACCGGCCCTCTGTGCCAGAATCTCTCCGCTTTGCCCTCCGCACCCCTGTTGCTGTGCTCTCCTCCGCTACTCCGAAGCTTTCCCCCTCCGCCACCTGCAGTCTCCACCCGCGAAGGGGCTTGTAGTGTGTAGAAACCTTCCCTCCTTCACGGCTCCCTCCCACTGGTGCAGGTCCCGTCCCTATCCTATTGTCTCTGTTTATTCTTTTTTTTCTTTTGCCCTACCCAGGTATGTGGGGAGTTTCTTGCCTTTTGGGGAGTCTGAGGTCTTCTGTCAGCGTTCAGTAGGTGTTCTGTTAGAGTTGTTCCACGTGTAGATGAATTTCTGATGTATCTGTGGGGAGGAAGGTGATCTCCGCGTCTTACCCTTCCACCATCTTCCTCCGGGCCCTAAAATTTTATTTTTAATACTTGAGAAAAAAAAGTGGAGTTATAAACCAAAATTTAACATTATTTTTTATATTTGTGTATGTATTTACTTTTATGAGATAACTTTATATTTTTGTATGTTTTCAAGTTACTGTCTAGCACCTTTTCATTTCAACTTGAAGAAATCCCTTCAGCCTTTAGAGCATCTCTGGTGGTATTGAACTCCCTCAGCTTTTGCTTGGGTATGTATAAATCTCTCCGTCTTTCTTGAAGGACAGTTTTGCCAGGTATAATATTCTCAGTTTATACTTTTTTTATTGACACTTGAAATCTATCATCTCACTACCTCTGTCCAAAATTTCTTTTGAGAAACCTACTGATAGTCTTATTGGGGATCACTTTGACATGAGTCACTTTTCTCTTGGTTCTATCAAAAATCTATTTTTTCCTTGATTTTTTGAGTTGATTATAACATGTCTTGTTATGAGTATTTTTTGTTCTGTCCTATATAGAGTTCGTTGAGCTTTTCTGGTTTGTATATATCTATGTCTTTCTTAAAATTTAGGAAGTTGTCAGCCACTATTTCTTCAGTCATAATTTCTCTGCTCCTTTCTCTCTCTCTCTTCTGAGACTGCCATAATATGTATATTGGTCTGCTTGATGGTGCCCCATAAGTCCCTTAGGCTCTGTTCACTTTTTTCATTCTCTTTTTTCTCTAAGCCTCAATAATTTCAAATGACTTGGCTTCAAGTTTACTGTTTCTTCTACCAATTTAAATATGTTTTTGAAGCCCTCTAATGAAATTTTCAATTCAGTTATTGTATTTTACAACTCTGGAATATCTGTTTGGTTTTTAAAACATAGTTTCTACCTCTTTGTTGACATTCTCATTTTGTTCATATATGATTTTTTCTGGTTTCTTTTAGTTCTTTAAGTTTTCTTTTATTTATTTGATCCTATGTATGATAGTTGTTTTAAAATTTTTTCTAATAAGTCCATTGCATGTGTTTCTTCAGGAATTGTATCTGTACATTTATTTTGTCCCTTAGAATGAGTCATATTTCCTTATTTCATTGTATGCTTTGTGATATTTTGTTGAAAATTTGGTATTTGAAAAAATAACTACCTCTCCCAGTCCTTGCAGACTGATGTGGAAAACCTTTACTAATTAACTTGCTCCTGATTCTTGATATCTGCCTCAGGTGAAAGTTTAAATTCTCCTCAGTTTTTTTCTGTGTATGTGTCCTGCCTGGGCATGTGTGTTTGTGTGTGTGTGTGTGTCTGTGTTTGATTTTCCCCAGCTGCTTTTAAATGTCTTAATTTCATTAACCCTCTTACCTTATCTTCTCAGAGACTTTGATGTTCTATTTTCTTTCTCTATGCATAATCTCTTGCTTTCATGTCTTTGAGGATCTTAGTCCTTCTGCAATTTTGATGTGCCATGTCATACATCTCTGCCTTCCACTGCTTACACTAGCCTTAGTTCCAAACTATGCCACCATTCCCCATCTGATCTCTGAGTCAGGTGAAACATAAAGCAGTCCTTTAGGCTACCACAGACAAGACAGAACATTGCAATCAAGTTCCACTCTGCTTCTTCCATCTTCAGAGAGGTTAATAAGAATTAGTTTGCTTCTTCCCAGCTGCACCAAACCACACTGGAGAGTGTGTGGGGCAAGAGCCAGTAAAATGCCATGAAATTTCCTGCTTTGAATGTGGCTTTTGCTTGACTGGGCATTCACTTTGTTGTTATGGATCTTTGACTAGCTTCCATAGCTCCTATAAAGTTATTTTAGCCAGTCTGTAGTTGTTTATTTGAAATTTCTGTGTGGGAACTAGGACCTGGAGTTTCCTAATCTTCCATCTTCCTGACATCACTCAAGATTCTCTCTTTGTCTTTGGTTTTCAACAGTTTTATTATAATATTGCTCACAGTTTATGTGTTTGAGCTTTTGGATGTAAGATCGTGTCTTTCATCATATTTGCAAAGCTTTTGGTGATTAAGAATTCTATCTGCCCTTCTATCTTTCTCTTCTCCTTTCAGAACTCTCATAATGTGAATGATGTTCCACTTGATGGCATCCTGCAGGCCTTTAGACTTGCTAACTTTTCTTCATTAAAAAAAAATTCTGTTTCTCAAATTGGGTAATTTTAATCATCATATCTTCAAGTTCACTAATTATTCTGTCTGTGCAAATCTGCTGTTGATCCTCCATACTGAATTTTTACATATTTTATTGTAGATTTCAGCTCCAGATTTCTACTTGGTTCCTTTTTTATAATTTTTATCATTCACAATTTTTATAAAATGATTATATAGACATTATCATTTTGGTCATACATGATTTTACAGGTTTCCTTTAGTTCTTTGACCATGAGTTCTTATAGCTCTGAGTATATTTAAGACAGTTGATTTAAAATCTTTAGTAAGTAGAATATCTGAGCTTCCTCAAGGACAGTTTTTGTTAATTTATTATTTTCCTGTGAATAGGTCATACTCTCCTGTTACTTTGTATGTTTTGTATGGGTTTTGTTGTTTTTGTTGTTGTTGGTGGTGGTGGTGGTGAAAATTGGATTTTCAATATTATAATATGGTAACTCTGGAAATCAGATTATTTCCTTCTTTAGGGTTTGCTGTTCTTTATTGTTGAAGGTTGCTATTATCCATTTGTTTTGGAACTTTTTCAAATGATTTTTGTATAAACTATATTCCTTGATTAGTGTTCTCACTGACGTGTCTGTTCGTTTAGCTTATGTCCATCTAATGTTTTGACAGAGATTTCTTAGAGCTCCAAGAGCTAAAAACAGAAAATCCTCTCCCAGTCTTTTTGGATTGGACTTTTGATCAGATACTCCTTTAACACTTTTCCAGTTGATTTACAAATCTTCCTTAATCTTCACTTCATTCTTGCACTGAGGCAACAGATCAGCTAAAATTGAAATGAAAGCTTAGAGACTTCTCAGTTTTTATATGAACACGTGTCCTTCCTGGACATATGTGTAAATTTCTAAATTCCTCATATACACAGGTATTTTTGAATGCTCTAATTTGCCAAAGACACTCTTTCCCAAGCTTTTTCACCCAAGGTTTAGGTTGTCTATTTTACAACCATAATTCTTTGCCCCATGTGGCTGCAGGTTTTTCAGGCACCTTACAATGTTTTCAAGAAATGACCACTGGGCCTCCCTGGTGGCGCAGTGGTTGAGAGTCCGCCTGCCGATGCAGGGGATACGGGTTCGTGCCCCGGTCTGGGAGGATCCCACATGCCGCGGAGCGGCTGGGCCCGTGAGCCATGGCCGCTGGGCCTGCGCGTCCGGAGCCTGTGCTCCGCAACGGGAGAGGCCACAGCAGTGAGAGGCCCACATACCGCAAAAAGAAAAAAAAAAAAAAAAAGAAATGACCACTTCCAGACTTCTGGAAAATATGGTTCTAACAGTTCTAGTTCTTTTTCAATGTTTCTGAACAGAGATGGGTATTTGAAGCACCTACACTGTTACTGCGCTGACATTACTCTAGATCTATTTATTTATTTATTTTTATTGTTGTTGTTCTCAGTGTTTTTATTTTCTTCCAGTTTTTTCAATATTTTTTACATCTCTATTGCAGTAAAATTGCTTTACAATGGTGTGTTAGTTTCTGCTGTATAACAAAGTGAATCAGTTATACATATATATATGATCCCATAGTTCTTCCTTCTTGCATCTCCCTCCCTCCCAACATCCCTATCCCACCCCTCTAGGTGGTGACAAAGCACAGAGTTGATCTCCCTGTGCTATGCGGCTGCTTCCCACTAGCTATCTATTTTACGTTTGGTAGTGTATATATGTCCATGCCACTTTCTCACAGCTTACTCTTCCCCCTCTCCATATCATCAAGTCCATTCTCTAGTAGGTCTGTGTCTTTATTCCTGTTTTACCCCTAGGTTCTTCATGACATTTTTTTTCTTAAATTCCATATATACGTGTTAGCATACAGTATTTGTCTTTCTCTTTCTGACTTACTTCACTCTGTATTACAGACTCTAGGTCCATCCACCTCATTACAAACAGCTTAATTTCATTTCTTTTTATGAGTGAGTAATATTCCATTGTATATATGTGCCACATCTTCTTTATCCATTCATCGGATGATGGACACTTAGGTTGTATACATCTCCTGGTTATTGTAAATAGAGCTTCAATGCACATTTGGGTACATGCCTCTTTTTGAATTATGGTTTTCTCAGGGTATATGCCCAGTAGTGGGATTGCTGTGTCATAAGGTAGTTCTCTTTGTAGTATTATACGGAACCTCCATACCATTCTCCATAGTGGCTGTGCCAATTCACATTCCCACCAGCAGTGCAAGAGTGTTCCCTTTTCTCCACACCCTCTCCAGAATTGATTGTTTCTAGATATTTTGATGATGGCCATTCTGACTGGTGTGAGATAATATCTCATTGTAATTTTGATTTGCATTTCTCTAATGATTAATGATGTTGAGCATTCTTTCATGTGTTTATTGGCACTTGGTATATCTTTTTTGGACAAATGTCTATTAAGGCCTTCTGCCCATTTTGGATTGGGTTGTTTGTTTTTCTGTTATTGAGCTGCATGAGCTGCTTGTAAATTTTGGAGATTAATCCTTTGTCTGTTGCTTCATTTGCAAATATTTTCTCCCATTCTGAGGGTTGTTTTTTGGTGTTGTTTATGGTTTCCTTTGCTGTGCAAAAGCTTTGAAGTTTCATTAGGTCCCATTAGTTTATTTTTGTTTTTATTTCCATTTCTCTAGGAGGTGGATCAAAAAGGATCTTGCTGTGATATATATCATAGAGTGTTCTGCCTATGTTTTCCTTTAGGAGTTTGATAGTTTCTGGCCTTATATTTAGGTCTCTAATCCATTTTGAGCTTATTTTTGTGTATGGTGTTAGGGAGTGTTCTAACGTCATACTTTTACATGTACCTGTCCAGTTTTCCCAGAACCAATTATTGAAGAGGCTGTCCTTTCTGAACTGTACATTCCTGACTCCTTTATCAAAGATAAAGTGACCATATGTGCGTGGGTTTATCTCTGGGCCTTCTATCCTGTTCCATTGATCTATATTTCTGTTTTGGTGCCAGTACCATACCGTCTTGATTACTGTAGCTTTGTGGTATACACTTAAGTCACGGAGCCTGATTCCTCCCACTCAGTGTTTAGTTCTCAAGACTGCTTTGGCTACTCGGTGTCTTTTGTGATTCCATACAAATTGTGAAATTTTTTGTTCTAGTTCTGTGAAATATGCCAGTGGTAGTTTGATAGGTATTGCCTTGAATCTGTAGATTGCTTTGGGTAGTAGAATCATTTTCACAATATTGATTCTTCCAATCCAAGAACATGGTATATCTCTGCATCTATTTGTATCATCTTTAATTTCTTTCATCAGTGTCTTATAATTTTCTGCATACAGATCTTTAGTCTCCTTAGGTAGGTTTATTCCTAGATATTTTTTCTTTTTGTTGCAGTGGTAAATGGGAGTGTTTCCTTGATTTCACTTTCAGATTTTTCATCATTAGTGTATAGGGATGTCAGAAATTTCTGTGCATTAATTTTGTATCCTGCTACTTTACTAAATTCATTGATTATTTCTAGTAGTTTTCTGGTACCATCTTTAGGATTCTGTATGTATCGTATCATGCCATCTGCAAACAGTGACAGCTTTACTTCTTCTTTTCCATTTTGGATTCCTTTTGTTTTCTTTTCTTCTCTGATTGCTGTGGCTAAAACTTCCCAAACTATGTTGAATAAGAGTGGTGAGAGTGGGCAACCTTGTCTTGTTCCTGACCTTAGTGGAAATGCTTTTAGTTTTTCACCATTGAGGACAATGTTGGCTGTGGGTTTGTCATATATGGCCTTTATTATGTACAGAAAAATTCCCTCTATATCTACTTTCTGGAGGGTTTTTGTCATAAATGGGTGTTGAATTTTGTCAAAAGCTTTCTCTGCATCTATTGAGATAACCATATGGTTTTTCTCCTTCAATTTGTTTATATGTTGTATCACATTGATTGATTTGCGTATATTGGAGAATCCTTGCATTCCTGGCGTAAACCCCACTTGATCATGGTTTATGATCCTCTTAATGTGCTGTTGGATTCTGTTTGATAGTATTTTGTTCAGGAATTTTGCATCTATGTTCATCAGGGATATTAGCCTGTATTTTTCTTTCTTTGTGACAACCTTGTCTGCTTTTGGTATCAGAGTGATGGTGGCCTCGTAGAATGATCTTGGGAATGTTCTTCCCTCTGCTATATTTTGGAAGACTTTGGAAGGATAGGTGTTAGGTCTTCTCTAAATGATTAATAGAATTTGCCTGTGAAGTCATCTGGTCCTGGGCTTTTGTGTGTTGGAAGATTTTTAATCACAGTTTCATTTTCAGTGCTTGTGATTGGTCTGTTCATATTTTCTATTTCTTCCTTATTCACTCTTGGCAGGTTGTGCATTTCTAAGAATTTGTCCTTTTCTTCCAGGTTGTCCATTTTATTGGCATAGAGTTGCTTGTAGTAATCTCACATGATCTTTTGTATTTCTGCAGTGTCAGTTGTTACTTCTCCTTTTTCATTTCTAATTGTACTGATTTGAGTCTTCTCATTTTTTTTCTTGATGAGTCTGGCTAATGGTTTATCAATGTTTTTTATCTTCTCAAAGAACCAACTGTTATTTTTATTGATCTTTGCTATCATTTCCTTCCTTTCTTTTTCATTTATTTCTGATCTGAATGTTATAATGTCTTTCCTTATGCTAACTTTGGGGTTATTTTGTTCTTTCTCTAATTGCTTTATGTGCAAGGATAGGTTGTTTATTCGAGAAGTTTCCTGTTTCTTATGGTAGAATTGTATTGCTATAAACTTCCCTCTTTGAACTGCTTTTGCTGCATCTGATAGTTTTTGGGTCGTCGTGTCTCCACTGTCATTTCTTTCCAGGTATTTTTTGATTTCCTCTTTGATTTCTTCAGTAATCACTTCATTATTAAGTAGTGTATTGTTTAGCCTCCATGTATTTGTATTTTTTTACAGATCTTTTCCTGTAATTGATATCTAGTCTTGTAGCGGTGTGGTTGGAAAAGGTGCTTTATCAATTTCGATTTTCTTAAATTTACCAAGGCTTGATTTGTGACACAAGATATGATCTATCCTGGAGAATGTTCCAGGAGCACCTGAGAAAAATGTGTAATATGTTGGTTTTGGATGGAATGTCCTATAAATATCAATTAAGTCCATCTTGTTTAATGTATCATTTAAAGCTTGTGTTTCCTTATTAATCTTCTTTTGGATGACCTGTCCATTAGTGAAAGTGGGATGCTAAAGACCCCTACTATGAATGTGGTACTGCCGATTTCTCCTTTTATGGCTCTTGGTATTTGCCTTATGTATTGAGGTGCTCCTATGTTGGGTGCATAGATACTTACAATTGTTATATCTTCTTCTTAGATTCATCCCTTGATCATTATGTAATGTCCTTCTTTGTCTCTTCTAATACTCTTTATTTTAAAGACTATTTTGTCAGATATGAGTATTGCTTCTCCAGCTTTCTTTTGGTTTTCAATTGCATGGAATGTCTTTTTCCATCCCCTCACTTTCAGTCTGTTTGTGTCTCTAGGTCTGAAGTGGGTCTCTTGTAGACAGCATATATATGACTCTTTTTTTTGTATCCATTCAGTCAGTCTGTGTCTTTTGATAGGAGCATTTAATCCATTTTCATTTAAGGTAATTATCAATATGTATGTTCCTTTTCCCATTTTATTAATTGTTTTGGGTTTCTTGTTGTAGTTATTTTCCTTCTCTTGTGTTTCTTGCCTAGAAAAGATCCCTTAGCATTTACTGTAAGGCTGGTTTTGTGGTGCTGAACTCTCTCAGCTTTTGCTTCTCTGTAAGATTTTAATTTCTCCATCAAATCTGAATGAGAGCCTTGCTGGGTAGAGTATTATTGGTTGTAGGTTTTTCTCCTTCATCACTTTAAATATGTCCTCTGAGTCCCTCTGGCTTGCAGAGCTTCTGCTGAAAAAATCAGCTGTTAACCTTATGGGGATTCCCTTGTGTGTTGTTTGTTGCTTTACCCTTGCTGTTTTTAATATGTTTTCTTTGTATTTAATTTTTGCTAGTTTGATTAATATGTGTCTTGGCCTGTTTTTCCTTGCATTTATCCTGTATGGGACTCTCCGTGCTTCCTGGATTTGATTAACTATTTCCTTTCCCATATTAGGGAAATTTTCAGATATAATCTCTTCAAATATTTTATCCGTTCCTTTCGTTTTCTCTTCTTTTCCTGGTACCCCTATAATTCGAATGTTGGTGCGTTTAATGTTGTCCTTGAGGTCTCTGAGACTGTCCTCCATTCTTTCCATTTTTTTTCTTTATTCTAATCTGCAGTAGTTATTTCCACTATTTTATCTTCCAGGTCACTTATTCGTTCTTCTGCCTCAGTTATTCTGCTATTGATCCCTTCTAGAATATTTTTAATTTCATTTATTGTGTTGTTCATCGTTGCTTGCTTCATTTTTAGTTCTTATAGGTCCTTCTTAAATGTTTCTTGCATTTTGTCTATTCTATTTCCAAGATTTTGGATCATCATTACTATCATTCTGAATTCATTTTCAGGTCGACTGCCTATTTCCTCTTCATTGGTTAGGTCTGGTGGGTTTTTATCTTGCTCCTTCATCTGCTGTGTGTTTTTCTGTCTTCTCGTTTTGCTCATCTTACTGTGTTTGGGGTCTCCTTTTTGCAGGCTGCAGGTTTGTAGTTCCCGTTGTTTTTGGTGTCTGTCCCCTATGGCTAAAGTTGTTTCAGTGGGTTTTGTAGGCTTCCTGGTGGAGGGGACTTGTGTGTGTGTTCTGGTTATTGAGGCAAGATCTTGTCTTTCTGGTGAGCAGGTCTACATCTGGTGGTGTGTTTTGTGGTTTCTGTGGCCTTATTATGAGTTTAGGCAGCCTCTCTGCTTATGGGTGGGGTTGTGTTCCTGACTTTCTAGTTGTTTGGCATAGGGTGTCCAGCACTGTAGCTTGCTGGTCATTGAGTGAAGCTTGGTGTTGGTGTTGAGATGGAGTTCTCTGGGAGATTTTCACTGTTTGATATTACTTGGAGCTGGGAGGTCTCTTGTGGACCATTTTCCTGAAGTTGGCTCTCCCACCTCAGAGGCACTGCACTGACTCCTGGCTGCAGCACCAAGTGCCTTTCATCCACACAGTTCAGGATAAAAGTGAGAAAATGTAGATAGAAAGAAGGAAAGAAAGAAAGAGGATAAAATAAAATAAAGTAAGGTAAAATTATTAAAATAAATAATAATTATTAAGAATTTTTTTAATTAAAAAAATGGACAGATAGTACCCTAAGACAAATGGTGAAATCTAATCTATACAGACAAAATCTCACACAGAATCATCCACATACATGCTCACAAAAAGAGGAAAAGGGGAAAAAATAATTAATCTTGCTCTCAAAGTCCACCTCCTCAATTTGGGATGATTCGTTTTCTATTCAGGTATTCCACAGATGCAAGGTACATCAGGTTGATTGTGGAGATTTAATCCGCTGCTCCTGAGGCTGCTGGGAGAGATTTTCCTTTCTCTTCTTTGTTTTCACATCTCCCGGGGCTCAGCTTTGGATTTGGCCTCGCCTCTGCATGTAGGTCGTCTGAGGGCATCTCTTCTTCCCTCAGACAGGATGGGGTTAAAGGAGTCACTGATTCGGGGGCTCTGGCTCACTCAGGCCTGGGGTTGGGAGGGGCACGATGTGGGGTGAGTCTGCAGTGGCAGTGGCCAGCATGTCATTGCACTAGCCTGAGGCACACTGTGTGTTCTCCCAGGGAATTTGTCCCTGTATCCCGGGACCCTGGCAGTGGTGGGCTGCACAGCCTCCCCAGAAGGGAAGTGTGGAGAGTGACCTGTGCTCACAAACAGGCTTTTTGGTGGTGGCATCAGCAGCCTTAGAATCTCATGCCCGTCTCTGTGGTCCACGCTGTTAGCCACGGCTTGCGCCCATCTCTGGAGGTCCTTTAAGCAGCACTCTTAATCCCCTCTCCTTGTGCACCAGGAAGCAAAGAGGGAAGAAAATATCTCTTGCCTCTTTGGCAGGTCCAGGCTTTTCCCCGGACTCCCACCTGGCTAGGCGTGGTGCACTAACCCCTTCAGGCTGTATTCCCACTGCCAGTCCTCTCCCTGTCCTCCGACTGAAGCCCGAGCCTCAGCTCCCAACACCGCCTGCCCTGGCAGGTGAGGAGAGAAGCCTCTCGGGCTAGTGAATGCCAGTCGGCACCAATCCTCTGTGTGGTTATCTCTCCGCTTTGCCCTCCGCACCCCTGTTGCTGTGCTCTCCTCCACAGCTCTGAACCTTCCCCCCTCCGCCACCCACTGTCTCCACC
Source organism: Mesoplodon bidens (assembly GCF_964165515.1). Lineage (NCBI taxonomy): Eukaryota > Metazoa > Chordata > Mammalia > Artiodactyla > Ziphiidae > Mesoplodon > Mesoplodon bidens. The sequence continues at coordinate 92,126,656 of NC_138163.1, read as the reverse complement.
AGCGAAGGGGCTTCCTAGTGTGTGGAAATCTTTCCTCCTTCACAGCTCCTTCCCACTGGTGCAGGTCCCGTCCCTATTCTTTTTTCTCTGTTTATTCTTTTTTCTTTTGCCCTTCCCATGCCCGGGGGGAGTTTCTTGCCTTTTGGGAGGTCTGAGGTCTTCTCCCAGCATTCAGTAGGTGTTCTGTAAGAGTTGTTCCACATGTAGATATATTTGTGATGTATCTGTGGGGAGGAAGGTGATCTCCACGTCTTACTCTTCTGCCATCTTCCCCCTCTCCTAGATCTATTTATTTTTATTGTCCTTTCTTTTATATGGCAAAGAAGTAAATCTTTGTATTATCCAATTTTCAGAAATCCAAAAATAATTATGCATGAAAGACATTTTATCAGTTTTGTTATTCTGAATTTGAGACCAGTGAGTGGAGGGGAGATCAAGAATAATTGTTGGAGAAGGCAAATATAAGTCATAAGTATCTAAAGACAATTAAAAAATATAAATGAACCAGCAAAGAAAAAACACGTAGATACAGAGAACAGAGTAGTGTTTAGTAAAGTGGAAGAGGTGGGGAAGCATGAAATGGGTAAAGATTAACTGTATGGTGATAAATGCAAACTAAATTTTTGGTGATGAACACCCTGTAGGATGTCTAAAAGTAGCAATACAATGAAAATATGAAAACTATATATATATATATATATATATATATATATATATATATATATATATATATTGCGGTATGCGGGCCTCTCACTGCTGTGGCCTCTCCCATTGTGGAGCACAGGCTCCAGACGTGCAGGCTCAGCAGCCATGGCTCACAGGCCCAGCTGCTCCACGGCATGTGGGATCTTCCCAGACCGGGCACGAACCCGTGTCACCTGCATTGGCAGGCGGACTCTCAACCACTGCGCCACCAGGAAAGCCCTGAAAACTATAATTTTATAAACCAATGTTACCTCAATAAAAACTAAATCTAAAATAAGGACGATAAATATTTGCCACCAGCATTGTTATTCATGAAACAATTCAGTAAAATATTATTAATATACTTTCATATATATGCATACATACATATAAATTACAAATATAGAGACATATAAGTGTATAAGGTAATAATTTAAAGTTTTTAACTATAGCTTTGAAATAGTATTAACTTATTAGTATATTAAATAAAACAATGTATATACAGTATATATCATATTAAATTTACTATTACAAAACTAAAAATAGAGCTACCATATGATCCTGCAATCCCACTCCTGGACATATATCTAGGGAAAACCATAATTCAAAAATATATATGCACCCCAATGTTCATTGCAGCACTATTTATGATAGTCAAGACATGAAAGCAGCCTAAATGTCCATCGACAGATGAATGGGTAAAGAATATGTGGTATATATATATACAGTGGAATATTACTCAGCCATAAAAAAGAATGAAATAATGCCCTTTGTAGCAATATGGTTGGACCTAGAGATTATCATACTAAGTGAAGTAAGCAAAGAAAAGAAAATCATATGATATTGCCTATATGTGGAATCTAAAAAAAAAAACAAAAAACAAAAAACAAATGAACTTATTTCCAAAACAGAAAGAGACTCACAGACATAGAAAACATACTTATGGCTACTGAAAGGGAAAGAGCGTGTGGGGAGACTCAAATTAGGAGGTAAAACATGCACAGATAAGTCTTTAGTTCAATCAGACTGAAAGGTGAGATCAGAGAAAAGCTGCATTGTCAGATTTCTTCTAAAAGGTCCTGCCTGATTGTTACTAAGAGGACTACTAGAGTACTAGTTAGTTCATTAGTCATGGATTGAGTGTTAGAGGAGTGAAACAATGAGCAAGATGTAGTGTTGGCCCTTTAGCAGTGGAGTGAGAGGGGAAGACGCACAGCAGATGTCTCATCCTGCACGTGACATGCTATGATGGACATATTCAGGGCGTTTAGTCAGTGTTTGTGGAAGAAGAGGGGGAGCTGTGAGGCAAAGAAAAGTCATCTAAAGAGGCAGTCCCTAAGCTAAGTCTTAAAGGACTCGTGAGAAACTGGTGAGTCAGCTGGTGAAAGGCAAGGATACTCAAGGCAGAGAAGACAGGAGGTTGAGATTAACATTTACACACTACTATATATAAAACAGATAACAAACAAAGACCTACTGTATAGCACAGGGAACTATATTCAATATTTTGTAATAACCTATAAGGCAGGGGTCCCCAACCCCAGGGCTGTGGACTGGCACTGGTCTGTGGCCTGTTAGGAACCAGACCACACAGCAAGAGGTGAGCAGTGGGCGAGTGATTGAAGCTTCATCTGCTGCTCCCTACTGCTCCCCATCCCTTGTGCTACTGCCTGAACCATCCCCAACACCCCACCTCCCACTCCTCCCCCATCCATGGGAAAATTGTCTACCACAAAATTGGTCTGCAGTGCCAAAAATTGTTGGGGACCCCTGCTATAAGAGAAGAGACTCTGAAGAATATATATATATATATATATATATATATATATATATATATAACTGATTTGCTGTGTTATACACCTGAAACTAACATGAGATTGTAAATCAACTATACTTCAACAAAAAACAAAAGTTAAATAAAAATTTAAAAATAAAGGAAAATTTTTTAAAATCAATAAAATTATCTAATTGGCCCTTTTTAGAGTTCTGAATGCACAAAAATATGTAAATATAAATCAAATCAACTGCATGAGCACAAATAGATAAAAAAGAACATACATAGCACAAAGTTTTCCTGGGGGATACAAAGAAAGCAAGCATGGTGCCTGTTCTGAAGTAAATATTGTAGAAAAATACGCATTAAAAATAATTGTGGTGATCTAAATATATGTCCTTGAATTCTTTGTCATTCCATTCAATATATGGAACCTAATTCTTAAGTGTGGGTTGGATTTAGTCATTTCCAACAAATAAGGCAGAAGTGACAGTACATGAGATAGAACATGAAAGACCTTGTGGATGCCTCCTTGTTCTTCCTCTCAGGTCACTTGCTTTCAGGGACCCTGACATGAGGACATGTGTGTCATGAGGAAACTCAAGCATCTTTATGTGGAATCTTACATGACAAGGAACTGAGGCCTCCTCACAACATGTAAGCATGTAATTTGGAAGTTAATCTTCCAGCCCTATTCAAGCCTTCCAATGATGATAGCTCAAGACACCATCTTGATTACAACCTCATGATAAACCTGAGTCAGGGCAAACCAACTAATCATGCCTGAATTCTTGTCCCACAGAAACCATGAGATAGTAATCATATTGCTTTAAGACACTAGAATTTTGGGATAACTTGTTTTACAGTAATTAATAAAAACAACAATATAAGGCTAAACAGTTTTAGTGTCAGAAGAGAATATAAAGGAAAGTGTGTTGGATGGAAGTAGTTACTTTCAGTTTAGGAAGCTGGAGAAAAGAAACCCTTTCTACTAATGGTATAACATGAGCTGGATCTCAAAAGTTAAAGATTGGTAGTGTCTGGAAATTCCCACACATAGGAAAAGATGTTCCTGACATTGAGAATAGCACAAGAAAAGAATCATATGAAGAAAGACTTATTTGGAAGAAATAGGATCCCAGTTTGGATAAGTATAATATGTATGAAAATTATAATGAAGACTAAGATTGGAATGCTGTGTAGAAATCAGGTTATGTGAGAGCTTGAATTTTTGAGTTCTATTTTGAGAGAAATTTGGAACCACTTGTTAATTTTTTAGTGGGAATTGTTTGAATAAAGTAATAAAAATTAGAAATAAAGATGAATCATTTTATGAACTTTGAAGCAATATGAAGGAAGAGACTGGAAAATCAGATGGGGGCATTTCAATATTCTGGGAGCAAGATGACTAAGAGATAAACAAGAATGGTGCATTTAGAAATGCAGTAAACCTTGTAGAGCCTGGATTTTTGGAACTTGATATAGGTATGTGATTATTAGTCCACTGATATTAGCATGGCAATCATGAGGATGGTGAAATTATTGAAAGGAGGGGAAGAGAGGGAGGCAGAGAGGATGGTTAGGAAATAACCATTTGAAGAGATCTTGATGAAGAATAGCTTAAAGTAGAAAAGGGGTTTGGAGCACAAAACAGCAAATTTGGGATTGCGGCTTAAATGATTTTCAGTGATATTTTCACATAATATAGAGAGATTGTAAAGGATGTTCAAAGAAAGAACAGGAGAACATTTATTTGGGGGAAATGTGTGGAAGAAACTTCATTGAAGGAGATTATTTAAAAGAGCATGATTTTATTTAGGACCATAACAAAGTATGAAAGAGTACCAAAGAGAAAAAAAAATAATTATATGCATAAAGAAGGATATTTCTTAAGCTTAGAATTTCTCTCCTCCCCACTCTCAAACACTTGGCTAAATAAAAATCTTAGAGTAAAATTATTACTAATCTGTGTTCTTGCCAGGATCAATTTGCAATATAATAATAGCAAATACTTTGCTAGCTACTTTGTCATTTATATTTATACATATTATGACGAATATTCCACTTATGCTGTCTATTTGCCAAAAAAAAACCCTAAAAATATAATTCTACTATCTGAATGCACTGTAACATTTTAAATAAGCAAACATGAAATCATATCCATTATCTTATATGCATGTTTGTATGAGATTATTGTACCTAGTAAAACTAACCATTTATTTTATTATCTTTACCATAGTAACTGACTTTACTTTTCTCTAAACACAAGAGAAAAATATAGAATTGAAAGTTGAGTTGTTTAGCTATTTTTCTCCATGCACACTTAGTTCATGTCATTTTAATAATTTTGAGGAAGTAAAAATAAACACATATACACACAAGACACACATCTAAAGGCATTTGAATGTTTATTAATCTATTGTCATTTTAAAAAATATAAAATAAATTATATTTTGCTGTTTGTGATTAATATATTTTTTAATTTAGAAATTATAATAGGCATTCAAAGATTGCTTATTAATTAACTTAGTTATAGGTTCTTAAAGTTAGTTAAGGATATGGATATTAATATTTAGCTAAAACATTAAATTATTATGATGTATATCTTTGTAATGCTTTAATAAAATCTTTTAGAAAGACATCATTTGATTTAGTTGAATACAATTTTATACATGTATTAAAATTTTAAAAAAGTTATATAAATAAAACTCATTCAACTCATAACATTTAACATTTATCTTATAACATAATATTAATATTTAACTCAAAAACAATGTAGAAAATTTGAATCATAAATTTAACTTGGTTTTCAGAAAACCAAAATATTGTGCTAACATTATTTTTATATGGTAAGCTATTTTTTTAAAGACCCTAGAACGTGCCAAAATTATTTTACCTTGAAACTAAAGCCTTTTCTTATTATCTCATAGCTATAGTAACATATGTAAACATAATTTTCAGTGTTCACTGGAAGAAACACAGTTTAATAATTTCTTTCTGTTGGAGTGTTTATTTAAACTAGATATTCCTAGAATACATGAAAAACAACTGAATATTTTTTGGTCAGGTGATCTTTAAATTTTTACAAGAGGGGGGAAAAGAGAGGAAGCCAGCTTCAGAGCAATATGAAATCATCATTATAAGGGCTAATTATGTTCTCTATGCAAGGAGAGGGGGAAACATTTAGATGTAAAAAAACAGACTTTGACATATATACCCACAAAAAGAGAATGACATATAGACAGTGTTGACATAACAGGCTCTTAACAATTTTAATCAAACTATATAATTTTAAAGGCAGTGTTCATTAACATCCAAAATATGGACTCAAAAGAATGCAGGTCTCCTAGAATGTTTTTTAAAAACTAATCTCTGTTTTAGACAAAAAAATCTCCTCATGAGTTTTTCTTCTCTTTTTATTATGTTGCCTCTTAAATCATTATGTTAAAAGCTCTCCAAAGTAGCCACTGGAATTTCAAAATTTCCCTGGTAAGATTGTGCCAGTTAGAGAGATAAGCATACAGTTTAGCATTAATGTGAAAACACATAAAGAAAACAAACCTTTAGCCTGAAAGTGTCACAGTTTTAATCTCAGAAGACCCCATGAAAGTTGTAAGTATTTAAGGATGTTTCTTATATAACTTCCTGTCTCCTGTCCTTGGCCAGTGGCCAGTCATCAACAATTAGGAACTGGACAAACCTTCTGATTCTAGGCATAAACTAAACAAAGCAGTTCTCAGAGACACAAGGCAAAGATTTGGGAAGAAGTCCTTATAAGATTTTAAAATGATGACTCTACACAACTTTATTACAAAGAATGATGGTTTGTGGGACCTTATGAACTAATTAGCCCCAGGGAATTACTTGAGAATGGCCTTATTTGGCTTAGGTCCTGCCACTCCATATAGACTTTTCCTCCTATAGGCAAACAACACTCAAGACATAAAAGAAATAGACAAACTATAGGAGCAATACAAATTCAATACTAATCAGATCCTATAACCAAAAGTACCCCTATGGACTTTATTCATAGGAAAACAGAATAAACCCAATCCTGAAGGGATTTTAAAAATCAGAGCCCAATTCAGTGTGGACTTACCTCCCAGCCATGGACAGGCTAGCACTTTGAATGGGTAGAAACACAAGGAGTCTTAGATGTGCACACTATTACTGAGTCAAGAGCCATGGTCCTTTTTCTGAATCTCAGTGAGTCCTCTATTTAGGATGGTGCTGTCTAGCCTAAGATAACCAGAAACACACCTGTGGTTGAACAAATACTCCTTTCAGCAAGGGAGAACACACACCTTGGGAGAACCAAGGGCATCTCAAGAAGAGAGTATTAGAAGACCCCTCTAGGGTTTGGGCTTGTGTGAGGTGATTTTGGGGAGGGTTCAAGGAAACAGAGCTTTTCTCTGGATTGGAAATTGTCACAAAGCAGAAATAATCCTATGATTGAATATCTTGGTAATTCTTATCATTTTACTTAATTTCTTAAGTCGATTCCTTAATTCAGAGTTCAGATTCCAGATCAGCCTCAAAAAATTCTTGCTCCTGGTTCCAATCTGGCCTTATGGACTCCATCTTCCAGTAATTGATTTTCTTCCCTGGAGTTCCCTTGGACTTATTTCATGGAAGGGGCATGAACAGAGGAAGGCCAGAACAGGGCTCTCTAAAAGATGGATTGAGAGTAGTCACACTGGGATTAAGGACAATTCGGTGAATAGTGAGAATTTCTAAATATGAGGAATTTAGAGGTGACAACCTATATGGAAATAAGGTCTAGGGACCTTGTCTTAAAGCTTTGTATGTTAGAAAGCAACAATCTAGTAAAGTTTTCTAAAGACAATTTTATTTTTACTTTCTATATAATTTAGAAAATGTGTCCACTTCTATTATTATCATTATTATTATTATTATTTAGAGAGGTGGTTAGTTGAGTGAAAGCCTCCCTAAGCCACCTCTTGTTGCCACTACTGGTGAGGATCCAAAACATAAGCAGTAATTGGCAATGGTTCAATTGGGCAGGCAGTTAACATTGAGATGTAATAGTAGATTTCTATTACCTAGATTTAAGGAACCGGGAACACTAAAAAATTCAGTGTTATACACTAGGCACTAGAAAACAGTGGTATGTGGGAAAGGAATCCAGCCACTAGGAAACTAGAGCTCAAGGGCAGGAAACCAATCACTAAGAGATGGGGTCACTAAGGTCAGATTGAAACCAGCAGCAAGAAGTTGACACTGACCTGGAGACTGAATTCACAGGTAAGAGTTAAGTAGAGATCTCTATTAGGGTTAGAAGAGCATAAGAAAGTAAACCAGACAGAACAGAGTTGTCACCTGCTAAAACTTTTGATTGATTCATTCATTTATTCATTCATTCACCAAATGTTTACAATGTGTCAAATACATACTATGCCCTCTTCTAAGCACCAAGCTGCAAAACTTCTTTGTAGCTAACTGAGCTGTGCTCTTTAAGACATTTCCTGTGAACAGTTATTTCTTCTGTCCTCTAAGAAGGTTTAGCTCACTGGTTGTCTAAAATAACCCCCACTGCAGTATTACACTCAAGTCCAAACACCATAAGGTGAACCCTTTTTCTAACATTAACACTTGACTCTCACCTCAAACTTAACTTTATTAAAAACTCACTGTATTATCTCACTTATATGTAGAATCTTAAAAAAAGGAAAGAGAAATGCATAGAAAAAGAGATAAGAGTTTTGGTTTCCAGAGACAGGGATGGTGGGGAATTAGATGAAGGTGGTCAAAGGTTATAAGATAAATAAATATGATGGATGTAATGTACAACATGATGACTATAGTTAACTCATCTGTATGGTATATTTGAAAGTCGTGAAGAGAGTAGATCCTAAGAATTCTCATCACTAGGAAAAACATTTTGTTCTCTTTTTTGTATCTATATTAGATGATGGTTATAAACTAAACCTATTGTGGTAACAATTTCACAATATATATAAGGCAAATCATTATGCCGTATGCCTTAAACTTACACAGGGCTATACATCAATTATACCTCAACCTGGAAAAGAAAACTCTCACTCCCTCAGTGCTAGAATCTCAGCCAGAATTTTGGGGAAAGGAAGGCAAAGTAATTAAAAAACTCCACAGCAAACTGTAAACAATTAATTACTCCTTTCCCTACAAACAAACACACATACACATTCCCACCTGCTAAGGATGTTTGTATTTATTAATTAAAATCAATATCTGGAGAACCTCTGGTTTCCAGTCTGACATACTGGGATCTTGGAGTCATCACTCCTGCTTTAATAACAGTCAGAAAACATCATAACAAACTAAAAATCATCAACTCTCCTTAGATACAGCAGAGAAATGAAGCCGCAGAGGAATCCACTCTCCCTTTGTCCTACATCTCCTTCTTGGACTCCCATAATGCATATGTTGGCATAGTTGATGCTGTCCCCCAAGTCCCTTAATCTCTGTTCATTTCTCTTCATTCCATTTCCTTTCTGTTCCTTAGACTTGGTAGTTTCAATTCTCCTCTCTTAAAGTTCACTTGTTCTTTTTCCTGTCTGCTCAAATCTGCTGTTGATCCACTCTAGTGAACATTTCATTTCAGCTTTGTAATTTCACATTAAAAATTTCTATTTGGTTCCTTTTTATACCTTTTTTTCCTTATTGATATTCTGTATTTGTTCAGACATCCTTCTTTTTGTACTTTGTCAATTTTTTCTTGGGTGGCCTTTGAGTATATTTAAGACAGTTGATATAAGTATTGGGCAAGGAAGTTCAATGTCATGACTTCTTCATGACTTATTCATTTCCATTTATATCTTCCTATGAATAAGCCATATACACTTTCAAGATTTTTGCAGGTCTAATAACTTGTTTATTGAAAACTGGACACTTTGAACATTATTATTTAATAATGTTGAAAATTATATTTTCTTTCCTGACCATGATTCTTTTTTTTACTTTAAAAAATAACTTTTATTGAAGAAAATTTACAAGATATAGATGATCAAGAGAAAGAAAATTAAAATTGCCCATAATCTTACCACATGTCGATTACTGAAAATAATACTTTGGTGTCAAATCTTTCAGTATTGTAACTAGGCAAAAGGAAGGTTTTTTTAAGATGTGATATTACTGATTGTTTTTTTTTTTTTTTTTTTTTTTTTTTTTTTTTTTTTTTTGCTGTACGCGGGCCTCTCACTGTTGTGGCCTCTCCCGTTGCGGAGCACAGGCTCCGGACACACAGGCTCCGCGGCCATGGCTCGCGGGCCCAGCCGCTGCGCGGCATGTGGGATCTTCCGGGATAGGGGCACGAACCCGTGTCCCCTGCATCGGCAGGCGGACTCTCAACCACTGCGCCACCAGGGAAGCCCACTGATTGTTTTTTTAATATCTTTATTTGAGTATAATTGCTTTACAGTGTGTGTTAGTAACTGCTGTATAACAAAGTGAATCAGCTATACATACACATATATCCTCATATCTCCTCCCTCTTTCATCTTCATCCCACACTCCCTATCTCACCCCACTAAGTGGACACAATGCACCGAGCTGATCTCACTGTGCAATGCAGCTACTTCCCACTAGCTATGTACTATACGTTAGGTAGTGTATATATGTCCATGCCACTCTCACACTTCGTCTCAGTTGACCCTTCCACCTCCCCCTGTCCTCAAGTCCATTCTCTACATCTGTGTCTTTATTCCTGCCCTGCCCCCAGGTTCTTCAGAACCATTTTTCCTTTTCGATTCCATATACATGTGTTAGCATATGGTACTTGTTTTTCTCTTTCTGGCTTACTTAATTCTGTATGACAGTCTCTAGGCCCATTCACCTCACTGCACATAACTCAATTTGATTTCATTTTAGGGCTGAGTAAGATTCCATTGTATATATGTGCCACATCTTCTTTAATACATTCATCTGCTGATGGACACTTAGGTTGCTTCCATATCCTGGCTATTGTAAATAGAGTTGCAATGAACATTGTGGTACATGACTCTTTTTGAATTATGGTTTTCTCAGTGTATATGCCCAGGAGTGGGATTGCTGGGTCATATGGTGGTTCTATTTGTAGTTTTTTAAGGAACCTCCATACTGTTCTCCATAGTGGCTGTACCAATTCACATTCCCACCAGCAGTGCAAGAGTGTTCCCTTTTCTCCACACCCTCTCCAGCATTGATTGTTTCTAGATTTTTTGATGATGGCCATTCTGACCGGTGTGAGATGATACCTCATTGTAGTTTTGATTTGCATTTCTCTAATGATTAATGACGTTGAGCTTTCTTTCATGTGTTTGTTGGCAGTCTGTATATCTTCTTTGGAGAAATGTCTATTTAGGTCATGTGCTCATTTTTGGATTGGGTTGTTTGTTTTTTTGTTATTGAGCTGCATGAGCTTCTTGTAAATTTTGGAGATTAATCCTTTGTCAGTTGCTTCATTTGCAAATATTTTCTCCCATTCTGAGGATTGTCTTTTGGTCTTGTTTATGGTTTCCTTTGCTGTGCAAAAGCTTTGAAGTTTCATTAGGTCCCATTTGTTTATTTTTGCTTTTATTTCCATTTCTCTAGGTGGTGGGTCAAAAAGGGTCTTGCTGTGATTTATGTCATAGAGTGTTCTGACTGTGTTTTCTTCTAAGAGTTTTATTGTGTCTGGCCTTACATTCTTGTCTTTAATCCACTTTGAATTTATTTTTCTGTATGGTGTTAGAAAGTGTTCTAATTTCATTATTTTTCATGTAGCTGTCCAGTTTTCCCAGCACCACTTATTGGAGGGGGTGTCTTTTCTCCGTTGTATATTCTTGCATCCTTTATCAAAATAAGGTGACCATAGGTGCGTGGGTTTATCACTGGGATTTCTATCCTGTTCCATTGATCTATATACCTGTTTTTGTGCCAGTACCATACTGTATTGATTACTGTAACATTGTAGTATTGTCTGCAATCCGGAAGCCTGATTCCTCCAGCTCCATTTTTCTAAATCAAGATTACTTTGGCTATTCGGGGTCTTTTGTGTTCCCATACCAATTGTGAAATGCTTTCTTCTAGTTCTGTGAAAAATGTCATTGGTAGTTTGATAGGGATTGCAGCGAATCTGTAGATTGCTTTGAGCAGTATAATAATTTTCACAGTGTTGATGATTCCAATCCAAGAACATGGTATATCTCTCCATCTGTTTGTATTATGTTCAATTACTTTCATCAGTGTCTTATAGTTTTCTGCGTACAGGGATTTTGTCTCCTTATGTAGGTTTATTCCTAGGTAATTTATTCTTCTTGTTGAAATGGTAAATGTGTGTTTCCTTAATTTCTGTTTCAGATTTTTCATCATTAGTATATAGGAATGCCAGAGATTTCTGTGCATTAATTTTGTATCCTGCTACTCTTTTTATTTCCTGCAAACAGTGACAATTTTACTTCTTTTCTGATTTGGGATCCTTTTATTTATTTTTCTTGTCTTATTGCTGTGGCTAAAACCGCCAAAACTATGCTGAATAATGATGGTGATAGTGGGTAACCTTGTCTTGTTCCTGATCTTAGTGGAAATGGTTTCAGTTTTTCACCATTGAGAACGATGTTGGCTGTAGCTTTGTTATGTATGGCCTTTATTATGTTGACATTAGTTCACTCTATGCCTACTTTATGGTGGGTTTTTATCCTAAATAGGTGTTGAATTTTGTTGAGAGGTTTTTCTGCATGTATTGAGATGATCATTTGTTTTTTTCTCCTTCAGTTTGTTAACATGTTTTATCACATTATTTTGTTTGCATATTGATTGTGTGTATTGAAGAATCCTTGCATTCCTGGGATAAACCCCTCATGATCATGGTGCATGATCCTTCTAATGTGCTGTTGGATCCTGTTTGCTAGTATTTTTTGAAGAGTTTTTCACCTATGTTCATTGGTGATATTGGCCTGTAGTTTTCTTTTTTGTGACATCTTTGTCTGGTTTTGGTATCATGGTGATGGTGGCAAGAAGGGGGAGATTAAAAGCCTGTCCCAGGGGTGATAGTAAATGAGATTGTTCACAACCCATAGCTATGGAAGGAGGAGAACAGGACTGTGAGAATGCTGTTTTGAAACCCTATCCCAGCAGGTTATTCAGTAACAGAATACTCTAAATTGAAATTATTTTGTGCCCTGTATCATACAGTTTAGTGGTGTTTCTTTCTAAATTCAAGTCCATTTCTCTACTTGATAGTAAACTCTAATGTGATTTGTTGAGCTCTCTTACACCTGTCACCCTATGACACCAAAGATGGGGCCAAAAACATAAATATGGGGCCATCAAGCAATAGATACTTGGTGACTGATTGAATTCCACTTAGAAACAGCTTTCTTTCTTTTGTCCTCAAACAGATACAGGTTTATGCTGTAAGAAACATGGTGAAGAAAAAGTAAAGGACATCATAGGTTTTAGAGTCATACAGATTTTAACAGTTTTCAAATTCTTCTCAACCATTTATCAACCTTTGAAATATAATTTAATCAGTATAAAAGGGTTTTCTCATCTCTAAAGTGGGTATATTAATATGTATTACAGTTAATATGAAGTGCTAGTAAATTGTAGCCACTTAAAATGGTAGTTATATTAAATAATGCTTATTGAGTGCTTCCTTCATGCTAGGCACTGAAATAAGAGCTTAATGGGCATGTATTCATTAAATTCCTACAGTAGCCTCATGAAGTAGGTATTACTATATTTCATTAAATCTAAGACATCATAGATTGTAGGCTGTGCCACAATTTTATATTCCACTAAGAAAAATATTGCCAATTAAACTATAACATAATGCCATAACAATAGTTTTGCAGGATGTATGAAATGATCATACAATCTACTGCTCATTCCTTTGAAATTCCTTTATTCTGAGGAATTTAAGATTCCCCTGCTTTCAGTTGCATTGCTTGCTGAGTGATCAGCAAGAATTTTGCACATATCTTCATAAAAAAAATAACACCAGTTCTTCTACTTGTGGATATCTTCCATTCTTAGGGCCTATAAAGTACTTGGTTGTTGAATTGTAAGAAAACAGGAAGTTTGGTAATTCTACAATGACAAATATATGACTTACTAATACTAAATGCACTTTTTTCTCCATTTCTGTGCCTGTGTGTTATACAGTAGCTTTCCCTTTCAATGTTTAATCTTAATGTAATATTTTCTATTTTTGAATATTATTTTATTATTTTTATACAGCAGGTTCTTATTAGTTATCTATTTTATACATATTATTGTATATATGTCAATCCCAATCTCCAAAATAATGCAATTTTTTGAAGATTTATAATATGTGTGTACATAAATAAATACATTTAATTTTTTTTTTGTGTGGTATGTAGACCTCTCACTGTTGTGGCCTCTCCCGTTGCGGAGCACAGGCTCCGGACACGCAGGCTCAGCAGCCATGGCGCATGGGCCTAGCTGCTCTGCAGCATGTGGTATCTTCCCGGACCAGGGCACAAACCCGTTTCTCCTGCACTGGCAGGCGGACTCTCAACCACTGCACCACCAGGGAAGCCCCAATACATTTAACTTTTAATCATGGAAATTTTGAAACAGACACAAAGTAGAAAGAATGGAATAATATACCCATACACCAACTTTCACAGTTATCAATATTTAGGGGCCCCCACTTTTAAAATTTGCTGAAGTATCTTCAGAAAATTACCAGTTTATATCATATCACTCTTAAATGTATGAGCATTTTAAATGGTAGTTAGGAGGTGAGTACAAGAAGGTGGAGTAGGAGGATGCAAAGCTCACTTCCTCTCATGAACACATGAAAACTACAACTACATATAGAAAACCTCTCACTTAAATAGACCTGAAGACTAGCAGAATGGCTCTTCTACAACCAAGGCTATAAAGAAAGATCCAAATGGAGTCTGCTAGGAAGGGGGGTAGAGATGTAGTAGGGACCTGCACATTTAGCGGGCAACCCACAAGAAGAGAGGGATATCATAGGTTCAGGAATCATCCCTTAGGACCAGGGTTCAAGCCACATATTAGGTACCTCGGCCCTGGGGTCTGACACTGGGAAAACAAGTCCCCTTAGCTGGCTTGAAAACCAATGGGACTTAATGGTAATATGTAAGAAACTGAGACTTCACTCATGAAGAGTGCATGAACAGGCTTGCTTGCTCCCAGTCACAGCATGGAGGAAACAGATTTAAAACTGCCTGGTAATTCAGCTTACTTGCCAGAACTACCCCAGTTTACCCCCGCCCAGCCCACACCAGGCTCATTATCCAACCACTTTTCTTTTGGCACTGCTAACTGTTAAGGTAGAAACTGCCATTTCCAATAACAGAGTGTACACTTAGAGGAAATGAAGCAAGCTCTGGCCCATGCCCTGCCTCTGATCAGGGCAGAGGCAACGATTGCCAGTGTATATATCTCTGTGCATACTTGGGAGGGGGTGAAAATTGCTCCACAGTGAAAACTGCCATTATCGACATGTAAATATATGCAAAAACATGGGAAGGAGCGAAGCCAGCTCAGTACTGTGGCTCCAACCTCTCTGGCCTCAACCCTGCTACTAACCAAGGTGTGAACAACAGGGGAAAAGTGAAAGCAGTGCAAAAGTACAGACCCAAGCCCTTGGGCACTGGTCATACCCTCAAAGAAGGCAGGGACTGCCATCACACCCAGGAGAAACCCAACACCCTCAGGACACCTGCTTTAGCCTTGAGGCTCCAAACATACCCCCATTAGGTGATGACTGACATTGAACATAGAAGTCCCAGCTCACACCTTGCTCTGGCTCTAACCCCTCCAAATCCAGCCTTACCTCCACTAAAATGGTGGCTACCAATTCCAAGATGCAGCCTTTGCTCACTTCAGATCCAGCTCTCCCATCAAAGCTAGTGGGCACACACAAATTGCATAGGGATGTTCCCACACAAGGGCAAACCTTCAAGACTGGGATAGGTAACTGTTTCCCTTAATTTCATTGAGACAAAGAAAGCTTGTAAAATGAGAAAACAGAGGAATATGTTTCAAATGAAATAACAAGGTAAAACCCTGAACATACCCTAATAACAGAGATAATTTACTTGATAAAGAGTTCAAAGTGCTAATAAGAAGAATACTAACAGAACTTGAGAAAAGAATAGAATAACACAGCGATATTTTCAATAAAGGACTAGAAAATAAAAAAAAAACAGTCAGAGCTGAAGAATACAATGACTGAAATGAGAAATACACTACAAGGAATTAACAGCAGACTAGGAGGCACAGAAGAACATATATGCTGTCTGGAAGATAGAATAATGGAAATTACCCAATCAGAGTGCAAAAAGAAAAACAAATTTTAAAAAAAGATATTATTTAAGGGAGCTCTGAGAAAACATCAAGCGTATTAACATTCACATTATAGAGGTCTCAGAAAGAGAGAAAGGGGTAGCAAATTATTTGAAGAAATTATGGCTGAAAACTTCCCAAACTTGAAGAAGATATCTAGATACAGGAAGCACAGACATTCCCAAACAAGATGAACCCAAAGAGAGTCATTCCAACATATATCATAATGAAAATGGCAAAAAATTAAAAATAGAGAATTCCAAAGGCAGCAAGAGAAAAACAAAGAATCACATACAAGGGAATCCCCATAAGTTGATTTTTCTAGAGAAACTTTCCACGCTAGAAAAGAGTGGCATGTTATATTTAAAAAGCTGAAAGGAGAAAACCTATAACCTAGGATTCTCTACCCAGCAAAGTTATCATTCAGAATTGAAGAAGAGATAAAGAACCCAGACAAGCAAAATCTAATAGAGCTCACCAATACTAAACCAACTTACAAAAAAAGTGTTAAAAGGGCTTCTAAAGTGAAAAAGAAAAGGCTACAATATGAAATAAGGTGTTATAGGAAGGGAAATGTCACCTGGTTAAAACAAATATACAGTAAAGGCAGTGCATCAACAACTTAAATAAGCTAGTATGAACTTTAAAGACAAAAACTGTAAAATCAACTATAACCAAAGTGAACAGTTAAGAAATAGGCATGAAGATATAAGTTATGACAAAAACACAAAATGTGAGTAGGGATTAAAATATGTACATCTTTTAGAATGTGTTTAATCTTAAATGATTATCAATTTATTTTATTTTTTAACATCTTTATTGGAGTATAATTTCTTTACAATTGTGTGTTACTTTCTTCTTTATAACAAAGTGAATCAGCTATACATATACATATATCCCTATATCTACTCCCTCGGGCATCTCCCTCCAACCCTCCCAGTCTCACCCCTCTAGGTGGTCACAAATCACAGAGCTGATCTCCCTGTGCTATGCAGCTGCTTCCCACTAGCTAGCTATTTTACATTTGGTAGTATATATAAGTCCATGCCACTCTCTCACTTTGTCCCAGCTTACCCTTCCCACTCCCCGTGTCCTCAAGTCCATTAAACAAGTATATATAGTTACATGTCAACATATATGGACTTCATGGCAACTACAAATCAAAAATTTACAATAGATACTCAACAACTAGAGAGAGAGGAACACAAACATAATGCCAAAGAAAATCATCAAACCACAGGGAAGAGACTAAAAGAAGGAAAGAACAGAAAAGAACTACACAAACAATCAGAAAACAAGTAACAAAATGGCAATAAGTACATACCTGTCAATAATCACTTTAACTGTCAATGGGCCAAATGCTCCAATCAAAGCATACAGTGTGGTCAACTGGAAAAAAAAAAAAAAGACCCATCTATATGCTACCTAAAAGAGACTCATTTCAGAGCTAAAGATACCCACAGACTGAAAGTGAGGGGATAGGGAAAGATATTCCATACAAATGGAAATTAAAAGAAAGCTGGGTAGCAATACTCATATCAGACAAAGTAGACTTTACAAAAATTTTATAATAGAAGATATAGTAGGACATTCAATAATGATAAAATAATCAGTTGTAGTTGGGGATAATAGTAGGGGACCTTAAAACCCTACTTATAACAGTGGATAGTTCATCCAGACAGAAAATCAATAGTGAAACAATGGCCTTAATTAATACAATACACCCATTGGAATTAATAGATAGCTATAGGATATTTTATCCCCAAACAACATAATACACATTTTTTTCAAGTGAACATGGAATGTTCTTCAGGATACATCACATGCTAGGCCACAAGAGACATAAATTTAATCAAGCATGTTTTCTGACCACAAGAACATGAAGCTAAAAATCAACTACAGAAAGAAAAATGGAAGAAACACAAACACATAGACAATAAACATGTTACTAAAAAAACAATGTGTCAACCAAGAAATCAAAGAAGATATCAGAAAATACATTAAGACACAAAAAGCAGTTCTAAGAGGAAAGTTTATAGCAATAGAGGTCTACCTCAAGAAACAAGAAAAATCTCAAATGAACAGCCCAAGTTACCACCTAAAGGAATTAGAAAATGAAGAACAAACAAAGCCTAAAGTTAGCAGAAGGAAGAAAATAATAAACATCATTTTGGACATAAATAAAATAGAGACTGAAAAAAATATATAGAAATAATTAATGAAAAGAAGAGTTTGTTTCTTTTCTTTGAAAAGAGAAAACTAATAAGCCTTTAGCTAGTCACAATAAGAAAAAAGAGAGGTGACCTAAATAAACAAAATAAGAAATGAAAGAAGATAAATTATAACAGTTATCACAAGATACAACAAATCATTAGAGAATACTAGGAACTGTTATTTGCCAACAAATGGGGAAACCTAGAAGAAATGGACACATTTATAGAAACATACAATCCTCCAAGACTGAATCAGAAAGAAATAGACTATTTGAACAGACTGATCACTAGCAGTGAAATTGAATTAGCAATGTAATCAACTCCCAGCAAACAAAAGACCAGGACTGGATGGCTTCACAGGGAATTCTACCAAACATATAAAGAGGAGCTAATACATACCCTTCTCAAACTATTCAAAAAAAATTGAAAAGGAGGAACACTCCCAAATGCATTCTACAAGGCCACAATTACCCTACCCAAAACCAGACAAAGATACACACACACACACACACACACACACAAATTAAACTAACAGGCCAATATCTCTGAAGAATATAGATGTAAAAATCCACAATAAAATATTAGCAAATCAAGTTCAACAATATATGAAAAGTATCATACAGTATGATCAAGAGGAATTTATTCCAGGGATGCAAGAATGTTTTAATATCTACAAGTTAGTCAGTGTGACACACCACATTAACAAAAGGAAGGATAAAAAGCACATGATTTTCTCAAAAGATGTGGAAAAAGTATTTGACAAAATTCAACATCAATTCATGATTAAAAACTGTCATCAAAGTTGGTATAGAGGGAACATATATCAAAATAATAAAACCCATATATGACAAGCCCACAACTAACATCATATTCGGTGAAAAGCTGAAAGCTTTTCCTCTAAAATCAGGAACAGGACAAGGATGCCCACTCTTGCCACTCTATTTAAAATAGTATTGGAAGGGAAGAAGTAGAACTGTCACTATTTGCAGATGACACAATACTATATACAGAAAACCCTAAAGTCCCCACCAAAAAACTATTAGAACTAACTATTGAATTCAGTAAAGATGCAAGATACAGGATCAATATACAGAAATCTGTTGTTTCTCTATACACTAATAATGAACTATCAGAAAGAGTAAGCAAGAAAATAATCCCAGTTAAAATTGCATTGACTCATTAGGTAGGTTTATTCCTAGGTATTTTATTCTTTTTGATGTGATGGTAAATGGTATTGTCTCCCTAACTTCTCTTTCTGATCTTTCACTGTTAGTATATAAGAATGCAAGAGATTTCTGTGTATTAATTTTGTATCCAGCAACTTTACCAAATTCGTTGATAAGCTCTAGTAGTTTTCTGGTAGCATCATTAGGATTTTCTATACATAGTATCATGTCGTCTGCAAACAGTGACAGTTTTACTTCTTCTTTTCAAATTTGGATTATTTTGTTTCTTTTTCTTCTCTTATTGCGATGGCTAGGACTTCCAAAACTATGTTAAATAATAGTGGCGAGAGTGGACATCCTTGTCTTCTTCTTGATCTTAGAGGAAATGCTTTCAGTTTTACAACATTGATAATGATGTTTGCTGTGGATTTGTTGTATATGGCTTTTATTATGTTGAGGTATGTTCCCTCCATGCCCACTTTCTGGAGAGTTTTTGTCCTAAATGTGTGTTGAATATTGTGAAAAGCTTTTTCTGCATCTATTGAGATGATCATATGGTTTTTGTTCTTCAGTTTGTTGAGTGGTGTATCACATTGATTGATATGTGTATATTGAAAAGTTATTGCAGCCCTGGGATAAATCCCACTTGATCAGGGTATATGGTCCTTTTAATGTGTTGTTGGATTCTGTTTGCAAGCACTTCACTTAGGATTTTTGTGTCTATGCTCACCAGTGATATTGGCCTGTAATTTTCTTTTGATACCAAAAGTCTGCTTTTGATATCAGGGTGATAGTGACCTCATAGAGTGTGCTTGGGAGTGTACCTCCCTCTGCAAATTTTTGGAAGAGTTTGGGAAAAATAGTTATTAGTTCTTCTCTAAATGTTTGATAGAATTTGCGTGTGAAACCATCTGGTCCTGGACTTTGGTTGGTTGGAAGATTTTTAATGACAGTTTCAATTTCAGCACTTGTGATTGGTCTGTTCATATTTTCTATTTCTTCCTGGTTCAGTCTTGGAAGGTTATAACTAAGAATTTGTCCATTTCTTCCAGGTTGTCCATTCTATTGGCATATAATTGCTTGCAGTAGTCTCCTATGACCTTTGTATTTCTGTGGTGTCCATTGTAATTTCTCCTTTTTCGTTTCTAATTTTATTGATTTTAGTCTTTGTTTATCTTCTCAAAGAAACAGCTTTTAGTTTTATTGATCTTTCATATTGCTTTCTTTGTTTCTATTTCATTTATTTCTGTTCTGGTCTTTAAAATTTATTTCCTTCTTTTTTTAAACATCTTTATTGGAGTATATTTGCTTTACAATGTTGTCTTACTTTCTGCTGTATAATGTATACATATATCCCCTATCCCCTCCCTCTTGCGTCTCCCTCCCACCCTCCCTATCCCACCCCTCTAGATGGTCACAAAGCACTTAGCTGATCTCCCTGTACTATGCGGCTACTTCCCTCTAGCTATCTATTTTACATTTCATAGTGTATATATGTCAATGCCACTCTCGCACTTCATCCCAGCTTACCCTTCCCCCTCCTTTGTTTGTTCTGCTTTCTCTAGTTGATTTAGGTGTAAAGTTAGGCTGTTTATCTGAGATTTTTCTTCTTTCTTGAGGTAAGATTGTATTGCTATAAACTGCCCTCCTAGAACTGGTTTTGATGCATCCCATATGTTTTGTGTTGTTGTATTTTTATCATCATTTTCCTCTAGATTTTTAAAATTTCCTCTTCAGTGATGTCTTAGTTATTTAGTAACATAATGTTTAGCCTCCATATGCTTGTGTTTTTACAGGGTTTTTTTCCCTGTAATTGATTTCTAATCTCATAGTGTTTTGGTCAGAAAAGATGTTTGATATGATTTCAATTTTCTTAAATTTACCAGGGCTAGATTTGTAACCCAGTATGTAGTCTATCCTAGAGAATGCTCCATGTGCACTTGAGAAGAAAGTGTATTCTGCTGTTTTCAGGTGGAATGTCTTATAAATATCAATTAAGTCTATTTGGTCTATTGAGGCATTTAAAGGTTGTGTTTCCTTATTAATTTTCTGTCTAGATGATCTGTCCATTGGTGCAAGTGGGGTGTTAAAGTCTCCCACTATTACTGTGTTACTGTCAATTTCCCCTTTTTTAGCTGTTAGCATTTGTCTTATGTATTGAGGTGTTCTTATGTTGGGTGCATAAATATTTACAATTGTTATATCTTCTTCTTGGATTGCTCCCTTGATCATTATGTAGTGTTCTTCCTTGTCTCTTGTAACAGTTTTTATTTTAAAGTCTACTTTGTCTGATATGTGTATTGCTACTTCAGCTTTCTTTTAATTTCCATTTGCATGAAATATCCTTTTTCCATCCCCTCACTTTCAGTCTGTACATGTCCCTAGGTCTGAAGTGTCTCTGATAGACAGCATATATATGGATTTTTTTTATCCATTCAACCAGTCTATATCTTTTGGTTGGAGCATTTACATTTAAGGTGATTATAGATATCTATGTTCCTATTGCCATTTTCTTAATTGTTTTAGGTTTATTGCTGTAGGTCTTTTCTTTTCCCTTCCTCTTCTCTTGTTTCCCTCCTAAAGAAGTTACTTTAGCATTTGTTGTAAAGCTGGTTTGGTGTTGCTGAATTCTCTTAGCTTTTGCTCATCTGTAAAGCTTTTAATTTCTCCATCAAATTATGATATCACGTATATGTAGAATCCAAAAAAAAGGCTACAAATGGACATATTTACAAAACAGAAGTAGAGTCACTGATGTAGAAAACAAACTTATGGTTACCAGGGGATAATGGGGAAGGGGTAAAATAGGATATTGGGATTGACATATGCAAACTACTATCTATAAAATAGATAACTATAAAGAACTGGCTGTATAGCACAGGGAACTCTACTCAATACTCTGTAACGGCCTATATGGAAAAAGTATCTTAAAAAAAAGAAAAGAGTGAATATATGTATATGCATAACTGATTCTCTTTGCTGTACCCCTGAAACTAACACAATATTGTTAATCAAATACACTGCAATAATTTTTTAAGAAAAAATATTAAAAATAAAATTACATTGAAAAGAATAAAATTTGGGGGAATAAATTTAACCAAGTTGGTGAAAGAACTATATTCTGAAAACTATAATATATTGATTAAGGTAATTTAAGATGACACAAATAATTGGAAATATACCCCATGTTCATGGACTGGAAGAGTTGATACTGTTAAACTGGACATTCTACCCAAAATAATCTATAGATTTAATGAAATCCCTGTCAAAATACCCATGACATTTTTCACAGAACTAGAACAAATAATCCTAACATTTTCATGGAATCACAAAAGATACCAAATAGCAAAAACAATTTTGAGAAAATTAACAAAACTGGAGGTATATGCTCCTTGACTTCAGAATTCAACACTACAGTAAACAAAAGAGTATGATACTGACCCAAAAACAGAAATATAAATCAATGACACAGAATAGAGAGACTAGAAATAAACACAGGCACATAAGGTCTATCTATGGTAATTGAGGCAAGAATATACAACAGGAAGTATATATTTGAAGTGGTATTGGGAAAACAAGACAGCTACACGTAAAGGAATTAAACTATATCATTTTCCCATTCATACGTAAAATGGATTAAAGACCTACATGAAAGACATAAAACCATAATACTCCTGGGAGAATACATAGGCAGTACACATTTTGACCTAAGCCTTTATATATATAGGCACCTCAATGCTCATAGCAGCAGTATTTATAATACCCAAGATATGGAAGTAACCTAAATGTCCATTAACAGAGGAATGGATAAAGAATTTATATATATATATATCAGTCCTTAAAAAAAGAATGAGAATTTTCCATTTGTAATGACATGGATGGACCTGCAGGGTATTATGCTTAGTGAAATAATTTAGATAGAGAAAGACAAATACTGTATGTCACCACTTATATGTGGTATCTAAAAATTTGAAGCAAATGAATGAATGTAACAAAACAGAAACAAACTCACAGATGCAGAGAACCAACTAGTGGTTACAAGTGGGGAGAGGTTTGGGGAGAGGAAAGATTGGGGTAGGGAATTAAGAGGTACAAACTACTATGTATAAAGTAAATATGCTATGAGATTGTGTTGTACAGAACAGGGAATATAGCCTATATTTTATAATAACTTTTCTTTTAACAACTTTATTGGAGTATAATTGCTTTACATTGTTGTGTTAGTTTCTGATTTATAACAAAGTGAATCAGCTACACATATACATATATCCCCATATCCCTTCCCTCTTGCGTCTCCCTCCCACCCTCCCTATCCTACCCCTCTCGGGGTCAAAAAGCACTGAGCTGACCTCCCTCTGCTAGGCGGCTGCTTCCCACTAGCTATCTATTTTACATTTCTTAGTGTATATATGTCAATGCCACTCTCTCACTTCATCCCAGCTCACCCTTCCCCCTCAATGTCCTCAAGTCCATTCTTTATGTCTGTGTCTTTATTCCTGTGCTGCCCTTAGGCTCTTCAGAACCTTTTTTATTTTTCTTAGATTCCCTATATATGTGTTAGCATACAGTATTTGATTTTGTCTTTCTGATTTACTTCATGAAAGGATGCTCAACATCACTAATCATTAGAGAGATGCAAATCAAAAGTACAATGAGGTATCACCTCAAACTGGTCAGAATGGCTATCATCAAAAAATCTACAAACAATAATTGCTGGAGATGGTGTGGAGAAAAGGAAACCCTCCTGTACTCTTGGTGGGAATGTAAATTGATACAGGCACTATGGAGAACAGTATGGAGGTTCCTTAAAAAATTAAAAACATAACTACCATATAACCCAGCAATCCGACTACTGGGCATATACCCTGAGAAAACCATAATTCAGAAATAGTCATGCACCACAATGTTCATTGCAGCACTATTTAAAATAGCCAGGACATTGAAGCAACCTAAGTGTCCACCAACAGATTAATGGGTAAGAAAGATGTGGCACATATATACAATGGAATATTAGCCATGAAAAGAAACAAAATTGAGTTATTTGTAGTGAGGTGTGGATAGACCTCAAGACTGTCATACAGAGTGAAGTAAGTCAGACAGAGAAAAACAAATACAGCATCCTAATACATATATATGTAATAACTTATAGTGGAGTATAATCTCTCTCTCACTTTGTAAATGTGTGTGTGTATATATATCAATATATCAAGTCATTATGTTCTACACTTGAAACTAATCTACATTCTAAATCAACTATGCTTCAGTATAAATAAGATGAATGATAATTAAACTTAGTACTATATAGTACCAACAGTGCACATAACTCAATTGAAGACAACATATATATATCCGTGATCAGATTTAACATACACAAACAATGACAATTTTGTTTACAACTGACAGCTAAACAACAATTTTAAGACAGTCCTGATTTTTAAATGTGCATCTTTCAAAAAAGTTGGTAATTGAACTGTATAAAAATTAATAACTCTCCATTTCAGAAGACAACAGTATGAAAAGAAAAAAAGCAAGCCAAGGAATGGGAAATTATATTTGAAATACTTATGTTTTACAAAGAATTTTTACCCTAACTAATTTATTGAAAATAGTGCATCATAAATTCTGTGAAATATGATCTTATTATTACCCATTTTATGGATGGTTAATGTGAGTCTCAGAGGTAAGGTAGCTTACCCAAAGTAACACAGCTAAAAATGGCAGATCCAGGATTCAAATGGAAGCATTCTATCTCCATGTCATGGATTCTTAACTTTTACACCCATGTTTTTGTGTGTGTGTTTTTTTAGCATATTGGAGTATAGTTGATTAACAATGTTGTGTTAGGTTCAGATGTACACCAAAGTTTTGCAGTTATATATATACATGTATTTATTCTTTTTGAAAAAATTTTCTCAGTTAGGTTATTGCAGAATATTGAGCAGATTTCCCTGTGCGGTAAAGTAGGTCCTTATTCATTATCTATTTTAAATATAGTAATGTGTATATGTCAATCCCTAACTCCTAATTTCTCTCTCCCCTTCACCTTTCCCATTGGGTAACCATAAGTTTGGTTTCTAACCTGTGAGTCTCTTTCTGTTTTGTAAATAAGTTCATGTGTATCGTTTTTTTTAATTCCAAATATAAGCATATCATATGATGTGTCGTTGTCCGACTTACTTCATTTAGTATGATAATCTCCAGGTCTATCCATGTTGCTGCAAATGGCATTATTTCATCCGGACGAACATAGATTCAAAAATCCTCAACAAAATACTAGCAAACTGAATCCAACAATACATTAAAAGGATCAGACACCATGATCAAGTGGGATTTATTTCAGGGAGGCAAGGATTTTTCAATATCTGCAAATCAATCAATTTGAAACACCACTCAACACACTGAAGATCAAACACCATATGCATCAATAGATGCAGAAAAAGCTTTTGACAATATTCAACATGCGTTTATGATAAAAACTTTCCAGAAAGTGGGCATGAAGGGAAATTACCTCAACATAATAAAGGTAATATATGACAAACCCACAACTAACATCATTCTCAATGGTGAAAACCTGAAAGCATTCCCTCTAAGATCAGGAAGAAGACAAGGATGTCCACTCTCACCACATTTATTCAACATAGTTTTGGAAGTCTAAGCCACAACAATCAGAGAAGAAAAAGAAAGAAAATGAATCCAAATTGGTAAAGAAGAAGTAAAATGGTCACAGTTTACAGATGACATGATACTATACATAGAAAATCCTAAACATGCTACCAGAAAACTACTAGAACACATCAATTAATTCAGTAAATTTGCAGGATACAAAATTAATACACAGAAATCTGTTGCATTTCTATACACCAACAATGAAAGATTAGAAAGAGAAATTAAGGAAACAATCCCATTTGCCATTTCATCATAAAGAATAAAATACCTAGGAATAAACCTACCTAAGGAGGCAAAGAATCTATACTCTGAAAACTATAAGATGTTGATGAAGGAAATTGAAGATGACACAAACAGATAGAAAGATATACTATGTTCTTGGATTCAAAGAATCATTATTTTCAAAATGACTATACTACCCAAGATAATCTACAGATTCAATCCACTCCCTTTCAAATTACCAATGTCATTTTTCACAGAACTAAAACACAAAAAAATTTAATTTGTATGGAAGAACAAATGACCCTGAATAGACAAAGCAATCTTGAGAAAGAAAAATGGAACTGCAGGAATCATGCTTCCTGACTTCAGACTATACTACAAAGCTGCAGTCATCAAAACAGTATGGTACTGGCAGAAAAACGGAAATATAGATCAATGAAATAGAATAGAAAGCCCAAAAATAAACCAACACACCTACATTCAATTACTCTATGACAAAGGAAGCAAGACTATACAACTGGGAAAAGACAGTCTCTTCAATAAATTGTGCTGGGAAAACTGGACAGCTACATGGAAAATAATCAAAGTAGAACATTCTTCAACACCATACACAAAAATAGACTCAAAATGGATTAGAAACCTAAATGTAAGACTGGATACTATAGCACTCTGAGAGGAAAACATAGGCAGAACACTCTGACATAAATCATAGAAATACATTTTTCGATCCATGTCCTAGAGTAACGAAAATAAGCAATATCTTTTTTGACCCACCTTGTAGAGTAGTGGAAATAAAAACAGAAATTTAAAAATGGGACCTAATTAAACTTAAAAGCTTCTACACAGCAAAGGAAATGATAAACAAGGCAAAAAGACAACCCTCAGGATGGAAAAAAATAATTCCAAATAAATCAACGGACAAAGGGTTAATCTCCAAATTATACAAAGAGCTCATGCAGCTCAATATCAAAAAACAAACAACCCAATCAAAAAATGGACAGAACACCTAAACAGACATTTCTCCAAATAAGGCATACAGATGGCCAAGAGGCACATGAAAAGATGCTCAACATCACTAATTATTAAAGAAATCCAATTCAAAACTACAATGAGGTATCACCTCACGCAGGTCTGAATGGTCATCATCAAAAAGTCTACAAACAATAAATTCTGGAGAGGTTGTGCATGAAAGGGAAACCTCCTACATTCTTGGTCAGAATGTAAATTGTTACAGCCACTATAGAGAACAGTGTGGAGGTTTCTTCATATCTACACCAATGGTTTTTAAACTTGCGTATGCATCAGTATCCTTTTGAGGGCTAGTTAAAACATTAATTTCTGGGCCCAAACCCTAGTGTTTCTGATTCAGTAAGTCTGCTTTAGGACCCAATAATTTCCATTTCTAAAAAGCTCCTAGGTGAAACAGATGCTACTGGTCTAGGACCAATACTTTGAGAACCACTGAACCATGTCTTATTACTTCTTAATGATTACTAGATACAGAAGAGGCTGCACCAAGTTGGGAAGTTGGACATTAGATTTTTGGTTCACATGTAACTTTGGTAGGCAATTTGTAAGTGGTCTTCTTATGAAGACTAAACTTCTAAAGCTCTGTCTCAACATTTTTGGCCTCAGATGTGTCTAGTGTTTGGAGAGCTATTGAACAGGGCACCTCTTCTCTCAATTAAGTTTTGAAGAAAAAGAGAAATTATTTTAAAAATCTGTCTAGTTGTGGTATCCTCCATCAAACTCTCCATGTGTGCACTGTAGTTACCTCTGACAGATGCTCAAATGTAATCTCTAAGTAACATGCCTAAGGTGGGGACTACTTAAATATGAAGCACCAATACATGAAATGACTTTATAGTTCATCATAGGGTACAAACAACATTAATGATGAATCTCACAAGTGAGCCCCTTGTCTGTCCTCTAGAGTGTTTTCTCCATATAGCTGTCACTCCTCTACAAAGAACCTTGAAAATCACTTCCAGTTACAGTCAGAGTAAAAGCAAAAATGCTGTTAATGCCCTATATTTATCATAGGGCCTACACAAACTGCCTCCCAGCTCTATCTCTAGTATCATCTTTTATCATTCTATTAACTTTCCTACCTATTCACTGCTACCTAGCCTCAATAAACTTGATATTCTTTAAACATAACCATACATACTCATGCTTCAGGACCTTTGGAATTAATGTTTCCTCTATCTGGAATGCACTTTTCTCAAATATACAGAAGGTTAGTCCCTGGTGCATTCAGATATCTGCTTAAGTGTCCTTCCAACCTTAAATAAAATGGTTATATCTGCTCAATTTCTTTCATATTCTCCATTGCATTAGAACCTATTTTTGAGACATGATATCCTTTATCACATGATGCAGCTTAGGAAATTCTTCACACACACATACACACACACACACACACAGCATTTAAAAGCTATACACTTAGTAAACAACACTTAGTTCAGGACTAAAATATCATTATTGCACTTCTCAGATGGACTTTAATCCAGAAAAAAAAATTACATGTGATCACTTACAGTTCTGAGACAAGATGGAATAAATACACTTCTTCCTGCTCTGCCTACAAAGTATAGCTTAAAACTCTGGACCTTAAATTTGAGAAAAATTTTAAAAATTAGGTAAAAAAAGGAGAAGATGCATTTTCAAAGTGTAGAAGAAAGAAGGTGGGGTTGAAAATATTTTAGGAAATAATGGCTAAATTTTTCTGAAATTTGACAAAAAAACACAAAACAGCATGTTCAAGAAGCTGAGAGAATGACAGTCAGTATAATCCAAAGGAATCATTATAGTCAAATTGTGAAGATTTAACAGAAAGAAAAATTCATGAAAGCAACAAAATAAATGTGGAACCTCATCTGTAAGAGAGAAACAATGAAAATGAGAGTAGATTTCTTATTAAAAAGCATGGAGTCCAGATGGAAGTGGCATATTTTTCAAATGCTGAAGGAAAATAACTGACAACCCAGAATTTTATACCCACCAAAAATATGCTTCAGAAAGGTATGATTTTAAAAACTACCTCCCAAATAAATCTCCATACACAGATGGATTCGCAGCAAAATTTCATCAAATGTTTAAGAATTAGCCCTAATTCTATACATAAAAACATACAAAAGAATAAAACACACAGGTAAATGTGAAAAATATATACTCAGATTTAGAAAGATTGAACAGGGTAAAACAGGGTAAAAACTACTAAAATTTATTAAGAAATAAACAACAGAAAAAGAGGTAAGTTCAAACAAATGTGACAGGATTAAAGTATGTAATCTATGTAGGCAATTGAAGATAATTTGATATGAGCATAAAATTGTTTTTTTGTTTTTTTGTTTGTTTTTGGGTTTTTTTGCAAAATAAACTTGCAACATTATTTCTATATTTTGAAGTTGTAATTCAATGTTTTTCCCAAATCATTTCAAGCCTTCTCCAGTCAACATTCGCCCTCTCATCAATAACTTCCAAGAACCTTATTATGTTTTAAATCTTTATTGAAGTATAATTGCCTTAAAATGGTGTGTTAGTTTCTGCTGTATAATAAAGTCCATCAGTTATACATATACATCTGTTCCCATATCTCTTCCCTCTTGCATCTCCCTGCCTCCCACCCTCTCTATCCCACCCATCTAGGTGGCCACAAAGCACCAACTTGATCTCCTTCTGCTATGCGGCTGCTTCCCACTAGCTATCTATTATATGTTTCGTAGTGTATATATGTCCATGCCACTCTCTCACTTTGTCACAGCTTATCCTTACCCCTCCACATATCCTCATTCCATTCTCTAATAGGTCTGTGTCTTTATTCCTGTCTTACCCCTAGGTTCTTCATAACATTTTTTTCTTAGATTCCATATATATGTGTTAGCATATGGTATTTGTCTTTCTCTTTCTGACTTACTTCACTAGGTAGGACAGACTCTAGGTCCTTCCACCTCACTACAGATAACACAATTTCGTTTATTTTTATGGCTGAGTAATATTCCATTGTATATATGTGCCACATCTTCTTTATCCATTAATCTGATAATTGACACTTAGGTTGTATCCATCTCCTGGCTAGGGTAAATAGAGCTGCAATGAACAATTTGGTACATGATTCTTTTTGAATTATGGTTTTCTCAGGGTATATGCCTAGTAGTGGGATTGCTGGGACATATGGTAGTCCTATTTGTAGTTTTTTAAGGAACCTCCATACTGTTCTCCATAACAGCTGTATCAATTCACATTCCCACCAGCAGTGCAAGAGTGTTCTCTTTTCTCCACACCCTCTCCAGCATTGATTGTTTCTAGATTTTTTGATGATGGCCATTCTGACTGGTATGAGATGATATCTCATTGTAGTTTTGATTTGCATTTCTCTAATGATTAATGATGTTGAGCATTCTTTCATGTATTTGTTGGCAGTCTGTATATCTTCTTTGGAGAAATGCCTATTTAAGGCTTCTGCCCATTTTTGGATTGGGTTGTTTGTTTTTTTGCTATTGAGCTGCATGAGCTGCATATAAATTTTGGAGATTAATCCTTTGTCAGTTGCTTCATTTGCAAATATTTTCTCCCATTCTGAGGGTTGTCTTTTGGTCTTGTT
Organism: Mesoplodon bidens; assembly: GCF_964165515.1. Lineage (NCBI taxonomy): Eukaryota > Metazoa > Chordata > Mammalia > Artiodactyla > Ziphiidae > Mesoplodon > Mesoplodon bidens. The sequence goes on along the minus strand of NC_138163.1, from coordinate 92,096,020 downwards.
TATGGTTTCCTTTGCTGTGCAAAAGCTTTGAAGTTTCATTACGTCCCATTTGTTCATTTTTGTTTTATTTCCATTTCTCTAGGAGGAGGGTCAAAAAGGATCTTGCAGTGATATATGTCATAGAGTGTTCTGCCTATGATTTCCTTTAAGAGTTTGATAGTTTCTGGCCTTACATTTAGGTCTTTAATCCATTTGGATCTTATTATTGTGTATGGTGTTAGTGAGTGTTCTAATATCATACTTTTACATGTACCTGTCCAGTTTTCCCAGCACCACTTATTGAAGAGGCTGTCCTTTCTTCACTGTACATTCCTGCCACCTTTATCAAAGATAAGGTGACCATATGTGTGTGGGATTATCTCTGGGCTTTCTATCCTGTTCCATTGATCTATCTTTCTGTTTTTGTGCCAGTACCATACTGTCTTGATTACTGTAGCTTTGAAGTATACTCTGAAGTCAGGAAGCCTGGTTCTGCTCCAGCTCTGCTTTTCGTTCTCAAGATTCCTTTGTCTATTCAGGGTCTTTTGTGTTTCCATACAAACTGTGAACTTTTTTTGTTCTGTGAAAACTGCCAGTGGTAGTTTGATAGGTATTGCATTGAATATGGAGATTGCTTTGGATAGTAGAGTCATTTTCACAATGTTGATTCTTCCAATCCAAGAACATGGTATATCTATCCATCTATTTGTATCACCTTCAGTTTCTTTCATCAGTGTCTTATAATTTTCTGCATACAGGTTTTTTTTTCTCCTCAGGTAGGTTTATTCCTATATATTTTATTGTTTTTGTTGCAATGGAGAATGGGAGTGTTTTCTTGATTTCATTTTCAGATTTTTCATCATTAGTGTATAGGAATGCCAGAGATTTCTGTGCATTAATTTTGTATCCTTCTACTTTAACAAATTCATTGATTAACTCTGGTAGGTTTTGGGTAGCATCTTTGGGATACTCTATGTAGAATATCATGTCATCTGCAAACAGCGACAGGTTTACTTGTTTTCCGATTTGGATTCCTTCTATATCCTTTTCTTCTCTGATTGCTGTGGCTAAAACTTCCAAAACAATGTTGAATAAGAGTGGTGAAAGTGGGCAACCTTGTCTTGTTCCTTATCTTAGTGGAAAAGATTTCAGTTCTTCACCATTGACGATGATGTTGGCTGTGGCTTTTTCATATATGGCCTTTATTATGTTGAGGAACATTCCCTCTACGCCTACTTTCTGGAGTGTTTTTATCAAAAATTGGTGTTGAATTTTGTCAAAAGCTTTCCTGCCTCTATTGAGATGACCATATGGTTTTTCTCCATCAATTTGTTAATATGGTGTATCACATTGATTGATTTGTGCATATTGAAGAATCCTTGCATTACTGGAATAAACCCGACTTGATCACGGTGTATGATCCTCTTAATGTGCTGTTGCATTCTGTTTGCTAGTATTTTTTTGAGGATTTTTGCATCTAATTTCATCAGTGATATTAGCCTGTAGTTTTCTTTCTTTGTGACATCATTATCTGGTTTTTGTATCAGGGTGATGGCGACTTTGTAGAATGAGTTTGGGAGTGTTCCTCTGCTATATTTTGGGAGAACTTGAGAAGGATGGGTGTTAGCTCTTCCCTAAATGATTGATAGAATTCGCCTTTGAAGCCATCTGGTCCTGGGCTTTTGTTTGCTGGAAGATTTTAATCACAGTTTCAATATCAGTGCTTGTGATTGGTCTGTTCATATTTGCTATTTCTTCTGGATTCAGTCTTGGCAGGTTGTGCATTTCTAAGAATTTGTCCATTTCTTCCAGGTTGTCCATTTTATTGGCATAGAATTGCTTGTAGTAATCTCTCATGATCCTTTGTATTTCTGCAGAGTCAGTTGTTACTTCCCCTTTTTCATTTCTAATTCTATTGAATGAAAAGAATTGAGGACCATCTCAGAGACATTTGGGTAAACATTAAAAACATCAACATTCTAATTATAGGGTTCCCAGAAGAAGAGAAAAAGAAAGTGTCTGAGAAAATGTTTGTGGAGACTATAGTTGAAAACTTCGCTAACTAGGGAAAGGAAATAGTCAGTCATGTCCAGGAAGCACAGAGAATATCATACAGGATAAACACAAAAAGAAATATGCTAAGGCATATATTAAGCACACTATCAAAAATTAAATAAAAAGAAAAAAAATATTGAAAGTAGCAAGGGAAAACAACAAATAATATGCAAGGGAATCTCCATAAGGTTAACAGCTGATTTTTCTTCAGAAACTCTGAAAGCCATAAGGGAGTGGAAGGACATGTTTAGAGTGATGCAAGGGAAACACCTACAACCAAGATTACTCTACCCAGCAAGGATTAATTCAGACTTGACAGACAAATTAAATCTTTACAGATAAGCAAAAGTTAGGAGAATTCAGAACCACCAAACCAGCTTTACAACAAATGCTAAAGAAACTTCTCTAGATAGGAAACACAAGAGAAGGAAAAGACCTACAATAACAAAACAAATACAGTCAAGAAAATGGTAATAGGAGCATACATATCTATAATTACCTTGAATGTAAATGGATTATTTGCTCCAACCAAAAGACATACACTGGATGAATCGATAAAAAAAGAGGACCCATACATATGCTGTCTACAAGAAACCCAATTCAGATGTAGGGACACATACAGACTGAAAGTAAGGGATGGAAAATGATAGTCCATGTAAATGGAAATCAAAAGAAAGCTGGAGTAGCAATTCTCATATCAGAAAAAGTAGACTTCAAAATAAAGTCTATTACAAGATACAAAGAGAGACAATATATAATGATAAGGGACCAATCCAAGAATAAGATGTAACAATTGTAAATATTTATGCTCGCCACATAGGAGCACCACAGTACATAAGGAAAATGCTAATAGACAGAAAAGGGGAAATTGGCAGTAACAAAATCATAGTAGGGGACTTTAACACCCCACTTTCACCAATGGACAGATCATCCAAAATGAAAATAAATAAGGAAACACAAGGTTAACATGACACATTAAACAAGATGGACTTAATTGAAATTTATAGGACATTCCATCAGAAAAAAAAAACAGAATGCACTTTGTTCTCAAGGGCCCATGGAACATTCTCCAGGATAGATCATATCTTGGGTCACAAATCAAGCCTTCATAAATTTAAGAAAATTGAAATTGTATTAAGTAACTTTTCTGAAAACAATTCTGGGACCAAATAACAATTACAGGTAAACAACTGTTAAAAATACAAACACATTGAGGTTAAGCAATATGCTACTAAATATCCAAGAGATCACTGAAGAAATAGAAAAGGAAATCAAAAAATACCTAGAAACAAATGACAATGAAAACATGACTAACTAAAACCTATGGGATACAGGAAAAGCACTTCTAAGAGGGAAGTTTATAGCAATACAATCCTACCTCAAGAAACAAGAAACATCTCAAATAAACAACATAAACTTACACCTAAAGCAATTAAGGAACAAAGAAAAAAAACAAAAAGTAACCCAAAGTTTGCAAAAGGAAAGAAGCCATAAAGATCAGATCAGAACTAAATTGAAAAGAAATGAAAGGAACAATAACAAAGGTCAATAAATCTGAAAGCTGGTTCTTTGAGAAGATAAACAAAATTGAAAAACCATCAGCCAGACTCATCAAGAAAAAAAGGGAGAAGACTCAAATCAATAGAATTAGAAATGAAAAAGGAGAAATAACAACTGACGCTGCAGAAAAAGAGAGGATCATGAGAGATTATTACAAGCACCTATATGCCAATAAAATGGACAACCTGGAAGAAATGGACAAATTCTTAGAAATGCACAACCTTCTGAGACTGAAACAGGAAGAAGTAGAAAATATAAACAGACCCAAGAAGAGCACTGAAATTGAAACTGTAATTAAAAATCTTCCAACAAACAAAAGCCCAGGACAATATGGCTTCACAGGCGAATTCTATCAACCATTTACAGAGGAGCTAACACCTATCCTTCTCAAACTCTTCCAAAATATAGCAGAGAGAGGAACACTCCTAAACTCATTCTGCGAGTCCACCATCACCCTGATACCAAAACTAGACAAAGATGTGAAAAGAAAAACTACAGGACTCTGATGAACATAGATGCAAACATCCTCAACAAAATACTAGCAAACAGAATCCAACAGCACATTAAAAGGATCATATACCATGATCAAGTGGGTTTTATCCCAGGAATTCAAGGATTCTTCAATATATGCAAATCAATCAATGTGAGACACCATATTAAAAAACTGAAGCAAAAAAAAAACATATGATCTTCTCAATAGATGAAGGAAAAGCTTTTGAAAAATTTCAGCACCCATTTATGATAAAAACTCCAGAAAGTAGGCATAGATGGAACCTACCATAATATAATAAAGGCCATATATGACAAGCCCATAGCCAACATCATTCTCAATGGTGAAAGACTGAAACCACTTCCTCTAAAATCAGGAACAGGACAAGGTTGCCCACTCTCATCATTATTATTCAACATGGTTTTGGATGTTTTAGACACAGCAATCAGAGAAGAAAGAGAAATAAGAGGAATCCAACACTGAAAAAAATAATTAAATTGTCACTGTTTGCAGATGACATGATACTATATATAGAGAATCCTAAAGATGCTACCAGAAAACTACTAGTGCTTATCAGTGAATTTGGTAGAGTAGCAGGATATAAAATTAATGCACAGAAATCTCTTGCATACCTATACACTAATGATGAAAAAACTGAAAGTGAATTTAAGGATACACTCCTATTTACCACTGCAACAAAAATAATAAAATACTTAGGAATAAACCTACCTAAGGAGACAAAATACATGTATGCAGAAAACTATAATACACTGATGAAAGAAATTAAAGAGGATACAAACAGATGGAGAGAAATACCATGTTCTTGGATTGGAAGCATCAACATTGTGGAAATGACTATACTACCCAAAGTGATCTACAGATTCAGTGCAATCCCTATCACACTACCAATGGCATTTTTATAGAACTAGAATTAAAAAAAATTCACAATTTGTATGGAAATATCTAAGACCCCGAAGAGCCAAAGCAATCTTGAGAAAGAAAAATGGAGCTGGAGGAAGCAAGCTCCTGGACTACAGACTATACTACAGAGCTACAGTAATCAAGAAAGTTTAGTACTGGCACAAATACAGAAATATAGATCCATGGAAGATAGAATGCCCAGAGATAAACCCACACACATAAGATCATAAAGCAGGCAAGAGTATATAATGCAGAAAAGACAGCCTATTCAATAAATTGTGCTTGGAAAACCAGACAGCTACATGTAAAAGAATGAAATGACAACACTTCTTAACACCACACACAAAAATTAACTCAAAATGGATTAAGGACCTAAATGTAAGGCCCGACACTATAAACCTCTTAGAGGAAATCATAGGCAGAACAACCTATGGCATAAATCACAGCAAGATCCTTTTTGTCCCACCTCCTAGAAAAATGGAAATAAAAACAAAAATAAACAAATGGGACCTAATGAAACTTCAAAGCTTTTGCACAGTGAAGGAAACCTTGAACAAGATGAAAAGACAACCTCAGCACTGGAGAAAATATTTGCAAACAAGGCAACTTACAAAGGATTAATCTCCATAATATACAAGCAGCTCATGCAGCTCAATATCAAAAATACAAAAAATGCAATCCAAAAATGGGCAGAAGACCTAGATATACATTTCTCCACAGAAGATAAACAGACTGACAACAACCACATGAAAAGATGCTCAACATCACTAATCATTAGAGAAATCAAAATCAAAACTACAGTGAGATATGGGAACATATGTATATGTATAACTTATTCACTTTGTTGTAAAGCAGAATCTAACACACCATTGTAAAGCAATAATACTCCAATAAACATGTTAAAAAAAAGCTCCAATGACAAAATTTAAAAAAAAGAAATAACACATGTTGGTGAGGATGTGGATAAAAGGGAATGTGTGGACTGTTGAAGGTATTTAAATTAGTGCATTTACTATGGAAAACAGTTTGGAGGGTCCTCAATATACTAAAAATAGACTACCATATGGTCCAGTGATCCCACTTCTGGGTATAAAATAAAAGAAAATGAGAATAGGACAGGATATTAAAGACATGTCTTCAAAAAAAAAAAAAAACTACCATGAGGTATCACCTCACACCAGTCAGAATGGCCATCATCAAAAAATCTATAAACACTAAATGCTGGAGGTTATGTGGAGAAAAGGGTACCCTCTTGCACTGTTGGTGGGTATGTAAACTGATACAGCCACTGTGGAGAACAGTATGTAGGTTCCTTAAAATTTACAAACAGGACTACCATATGACCCAGCAGTCCCACTACTGGGCATATACCCTGAGAAAACCATAATTCAAAAAGAGTCATGTACCATAATGTTCATTTCAACATTATTTACAGTAGTCAGGACATGGAATCAACCTAAGTGTCCATCAACAGATGAATGGATAAAGAAGATGTGGCACATATATACAATTGAATATTACTCAGCCATAAAAAGAAACGGAATTGAGGTCTTTGTAGTGAGGTAGATGGACCTAGAGTCTGTCATACAGAGTGAAGTAAGTCAGAAAGAGAAAAACAAATAACATATGCTAACACATATATATGGAATCTAAAAATATATATATGGATCTGAAGAACCTAGGGGCAGGACAGGAATAAAGACGCAGATGTAGAGAATGGACTTGACATGGGGAGGGGGAAGGGTAAGCTGGGACAAAGTGAGAGAGTGGCATGGACTTATATATTCTACCAAATGTAAAATAGATAGCTAGTGAGAAGCAGCCACATAGCACAGGGAGATCAGGTCAGTGCTTTTTGATCACCTAAAGTGGTGGGATAGGGAGAGTGGGATGGAGATGCAAGAGGGAGATATGGGGATATATTTATATATATATCACTGATTCACATTGTTATATAGCAGAAACTAACACACCACTGTAAAGTAATTATTCTCCAATAAAGATGTTTTTAAAAAGTTTTTATATGCCTGTGTGTGTGTATATATGTTTGTGTGTGTGTGTTTGTGTATATATATATATATATATATATAATTACTTTAAGTACAAATGGATTGAATTCAGAAGTCAAATGTCACACAGTGGCTAGATGGATAAAATACCGTGACCCAACTATATGCTGCCTACAGGAGACTGATTTCAGCTTTATGGCCACACATAGGCTCAAAATGAGGGTATAGGATAAGATATTCCATGCAGGTGGAAGCCACATGAAAGCAGCTTTCACCAAACAAAGTCTTTAAGCACAAAATGGCAACAAGTTATAAAGAATATCATTATATAATGATAAAGTGGTCAATATATTATCAGGAACATATAATAATCATAAATATATATGCAGCCAATAGTGAAGACCCAAATTACACTAAGCAAATACTAAGTCTGAAGGGAAAAAGAGAAAACAATACAGTAATAAGAGGGGAAATCAATACCTCACCTTCAGGAATAGATCAGCCAGACAGTAAATCTATAAGGAAATGTTCCACCTGAATCATACATTAGACAAAATGGACCTTACAGACACATATAGAACAATCTTTCTAACAGCAGAAGAATATACTTTCTTCTCAAGTGCACATGGAACATTCTATGGAATGGGTCATATAATAAGACAGAAAACAGTTCTTAGCAAACTTAAGAAGATCGATATACCAATTTTCTTTTATAAACAGAATGGTATGAAACTAGAAATCAATAACAGGAGAAAAGCTGAAAAATCTACACATATGTGAAATCTAAACAACATATGTCTGAACAACCAATGGGTTGAATAAGAACTTAAGTAGAATTTTTTTAAAAAAATTCAAAACAAATGATATTTGAAAAATAACATAACCAATTTTGTGGAATGCTGCAAAAGCAGTTCTGAAAGGAAAGATATATCTTCTGATGTATGCATAAATTAACATTTAGAAAGAACTCAAATAAACAATCGAACTTTAAACCTCAAGGAAGTAGAAAAAGAAAAATAAATTAAGCCCAAAATTAGCAGAGTAAGGAAATAATAAAGATCAGAGTGGAAATAAATTGAGAAGTCAGAAAAAAATAGAAAAGATTGACAAAACTAAGAAGTTTTTGCAAAGATAAACAAAATTGAGAAACATTTGGCTAGACTACCAAGAAAATGAGCAGACTCAGATAAAATCTGAATTTAAAAAGGAGACGGGCTTCCCTGGTGGCGCAGTGGTTGAGAGTCTGCCTGCCGATGCAGGGGACACGGGTTCGTGCTCCGGTCCAGGAAGATCCCACATGCTGCGGAGCGGCTGGGCCCGTGAGCCATGGCCGCTGAGCCTGTGCGTCCGGAGCCTGTGCTCCACAAGGGGAGAGGCCACAACAGTGAGAGGCTCGCATACAGCAAAAAAAAAAAAAAAAAAAAGGAGACATTACAATTGATACTACAGAAATGCGTAGTGTCATAAGAGACTACTATGAACAATTATATGTCAACAAATTAGATAACTTAGTAGAAATGAATATATTCATAGAAACAAAGAACCTCCAAAACTGAATCAGGAAGGAAAAGAAAAGCAAAAAAGACAAATAATTACTAAATGTATTGAATCAGTAATCAAAATCCTCAGCACAGAAAACTTCAGGACAAGACAGCTTCACTGGTGAACTCAACCAGACACTTAAAGAAAAATTAATGCCAATATTTTTCAAATTCTTCTGAAAAAATAAATACGAGAGAACACATCCACCAAACTAATTATTTGAGGCCAGAATTACTCTTCTACCGAAGCCAGATAAGAACATTATAAGAAAGAAAACTATAGACCAATATAACTGATAGGTATTGATGCAAAAATTCTCAATAAAATATTGGCAAACTGAATTTGAAAACACATTAAAAGGGACATAACCAAACGTGATTTATCCCTGTGGTACAAGAATGGTTCAACAAATGCAAATCAATAAATGTGATGCATCATATTGATAAAATGAAAGATAAAAATCACATGATCATCTCAATAGATGCAGAAAAAGCATTTGGCAAATGCATCATCCTTTCATGATAAAGACCCTCAACAAATTGATTATAGAATGAAAAAGTCTCAACATTACAAAGGCCAAATACCAAAAACCCACAGGTAACATTATACTCAATGTTGAAAAATTGAAAGCTTTTCCTCTAAGATCAGGAGCAAGACAAGGATGCACACTGTCACCACTGTTATTCATATAGTACTGCAAGACCCAGCTACAGCAATTAGTCAAGACAAAGAAACAAAAAAGCATCTAAATAGGAAAGTAAGAAGTAGAATTGTCTGTATTTGCAGAAGATTCAATTTATTATAGAAGATTACAAAGCCTCAAAGGAAAAAAAATGTTTTAATTACTAAAGGAATTCAGTAACGTTGCAGCATATAAAATCAACCTATGGAAATCAGTTGCATTTCTGTGCAATAACAATAAAACGTGAGAAAGAAATAAAGAAAACTATCTCACGGGGCTTGAAATGCTGGAATAGGAAGATCCTGAGCTCACATCCTCTCACAGACACACCAAGTCTACAACTACATATAAAAAATATCTTGGAGAATGACCAGAAGACTAGTAGATCAGAGTTTCTATAGCTAAGGATATATTTAAAATGCTACATTGAAATGATTAAGAGCACAGAGATGAGATATAGTCAGAACCCAAACCCTGGTGCAACAACAAAAGCAGGAGGGATAACACAACCATGAAGATTGCCCCAGAGGAGAAAGATGTCCAAACTTCAAGGAATCTGCATTGGGAAGTTGAGCCATTGGGATCTGCACTGTGGACCAGCAACAGGAAGATGAGCTTTGTCTGATTTTGAAAACCAATCCCAAGGTCCTGTACTGGGAAGATGAGCAGGGACTTGGTGGAACATTTTCTGGGGATGGAAATGCTGGTGGGTGCAATTTTTCTTTTTCTTTTCTTTTTTTTTTTACTCTCCTTCCCCATAGATGGCCTGGCACTGGCAGGAGCCATTTCTGTCACTCTCCATCTATATAGTTAATAACGTGCACTGGCATTCCCTTGCAGACCAGCCCTGCCCACTCTCACTGGCTGTCTGAAGCAGCAGTTCCCCACACCACCTGATGGACTGCCTCACCTGGAACCAGCAGCAACTCCAACCAGCTACTGCCCTTAAACACCTGATGGGCCACCTAGGATGGCACCACTGATCTTCCAAAAATGCTGCTGCCCCATCCTACCTGATGCTTAGCCCCAGTCTGCACCAGCATCCTTCCAAAGTGGTTCCTATAACCTTGACCCCCAGTGCACCAGTAACAGTTATGGCCACATCTTGTGGCCAGCCAGTTTGGGGTCCAACACTGCCCATCAGTATGCCACAGCACTCGATGTCCAACCACAACAGGAGGACACACACAGCCCACACAGTGGACATCCCAGGAGCACCTAGCTCTGGTGACCAGGGAAGTTGTGCCACTGAGCCCCAAACAACACCTTCAACATAAGGACACTCTTTCAAGACCATAAGTTATAGCTGATCTATATAATACATACAAACAAACACAGAACTAGACAAAATGAGGAGACAGAGGAATACCTTCCAAACAAAACAAACGAACAAAACCTAAGACAAAAAACTAAAGAAAAAGGAGGTGAGCAATTTACCAAATAGAGTTCAAAGAAATAGTCATAAAGACGGTTACCAAACGCAGGAGAGAAGTTGATTAATTCAGTGAGAAATTTTTAAAAAGAGAAAGTATTAAAAAGAAAGAATCAGAACCAAAGAATGCAATAACTAAAATGAAAAATATGAAAGAATCAACAACAGATAGAGGATGCAGAAGAATGCATCAGTGATCTCAAAGAGAGGACAGTGGAAATCGCCCAACTGGAAAGAAAAGAAAATTGTTTTGAAAGGAGTATTACTTAAGGGACCTCTGAGATAACATCAAACATACTAATCTTCACATTATAGGGGTCCCAGAAGGAGAAGAGAGAGAAAGAGACAGAAAACAAGCACCAATGGAGAACAAAGGATCATGAGTTTGCCACAAACAATTATAAGCCAACAAATTGAACAACCTATAAGAAATGGATAAATTCCTAGAAACACAAAAACTTCCAAGACTGAATCAGGAAGAAAAAGAAAATCTGAACAGACAAATCACTAATAAGAAAATCAAATTAGTAATTAAAAAAATCCCAATGAACAGAAGTCCAAGATCAAATGGACGACCTCACAGGAGAATTCTACCAAATATTTAAAGAAGAGTTAGCACCTATCCTTCTTAAACTATTCCCAAAAATTGAGCAGGAAGGAACACTTTTAAACTCATTCTACAAGGCCACCATTACGCTGAAACCAAAAACAGATAAGAATGTCACACAAAAAATTATAGGTCAATATCTCTGATGAACAAAGATACAAAAGTCCTCAACAAATTGTTAGGAAACCAAATTCAGCCATGAATTCAAAGGATCATACACCATGGTCAAGTGGGATTTATTCTAGGGATTCAAGCATGGTTTACCATCTGCAAATCACTCTCTGTGATACACCCCATTAACAAAATTAAGGATAAAAATCATATGCTCATCTCAATAGATGCAGAAAAAGCATTTGACAAAATTCAACATCCTTTTACGATAAAAAATCTCAAAAAATGGTTATGGAAGGAATGTATCTTAACATAATAAAAGCCATATATGGCAAACTCACAGCTAATATAATAATGGCAAAATGCTGGAAGCCTTTCCTCTAAGATCAGGAACAAGACAAGGATGCCCACACTTGACAATTTTATTCATCATAGTGTTGGAAGTCCTAGCTACAACAGTCAGGCAAAAAAAAAAAAAAAAGAAAAGAAAAAAAAGAAAGAAAGATAAAAGTGATCCAAATTCGAAAGGAAAAAGTAAAACTGTCATTATTTGCAGATGACATGATACTATATACAGAAAACCATAAAGACTTCACCAAAAACAAAATGAGAAGTAAAAAATGAATTGGTGAAGTTGCAAGATACAAAATCATTATACAGAAATCTGTTGTATTTCTATATACTAATAATGAACTATCAGAAAGAGAAATTAAGAAAACAATCCCATTTACAATTGCATGAAAAAGAATAAAACACCTAGGAATAAATGTAACCAAGGAGGTAAAACTTCATACTCTGAAAACCCTAAGACACTGATGAGTGAAACTGAAGATAGCACAAATAAGTGGGAAGATATACTCATGTATTGGAGGAATTAATACTATTAAAATGTCTGTAGTACCCAAGGAAATGTACAGATTCAATGCAATTTCTTCAAAATATAATGGCAATTTTCATGGAACTGGCAAATACAATCATAAAATAGATATTAAAACACAAAAGTCCCTGAATAGCCTAAGCAATCTTGAAAAAGAACATGTCATTCTCCCTGATTTCAAACTATACTACAAAGTTATAGTATTTGAAACAGTATGGCACAAAACACATAGATCAATGGACCATAATAGAGAATGCAGAAATAAGCCCATCCTTATATGGTCATTCAATTTACAACAAAGGACCCAAGAATATACAGTGAGGAAATATATTCTCTAAACTAAATAGCATTGGGAAAACTGGACAGCTACATGCAAAAGAATAAACCTGGAACAATTCTTACACCATATATAAAAATAAGCTCAAAAGGGATTAAAGACTTAAGTGTAAGACTGTAACCATAAAACACCTAGAAGAAAACATAGCCAGTATGCTTTTTGACGTCAGTCTTAACAATATTCTTTTGGATCTTCCTTCTCAGTCAAGGGAAACAAAAGTGAAAATAAACAAATGAGATCACATCAAACTAAAAAGTTTTACACAGCAAAGGAAACCATCAACAAAACAAAAAGGCAACCTACCTAGTGGGAGGAGTTATTTGCAATTGATATATTCAATAAGGGGTCAATTTCTAAAATATATAAAGAACTCATAAAACTAAATATCAAAAAACAAACAAACAAAAAAACAATCTGATTTAAAATGCACAGAGGAACTGAACAGACACTGTTTCAAGGAAGAGTTACAGATGGCCAACAGACACATGAAAAGATGCTCAACATCACTAATCATCAAGAAAATACAAATCACAAATACAATGAGATATCACCCCATACCTATCACAGTGGCTATTATGAAATAGACAACATACACTACCAAACGTAAGGTAGATAGATAGTGGGAAGCAGCCGCAGAGCACAGGGAGATCAGCTCGGTGCTTTGTGACCACCTGGAGGGGTGGGATGGGGAGGGTGGGAGGGAGGGAGATGCATGAGGGAAGGGATGTGGGAACAGATGTATATGTATGACTGATTCACTTTGTTATAAAGCAGAAACTAATTAAAAAAATAAATAAATAAACTTAAAAAAATAAAAAATAAAAAAATAAAAAAATAAAAAAATAAACAAGTTTTGGCCAGGATGCGAATAAAAGGGAAGACTCATGCAGTGTTGGTGGAAATGTCAATTGGTGCAGCCATTATGGAAAACAGTATGGAGGTTACTCAAAAACTTAAAAATAGAACTACCATATAATCCAGCAATTCCACTTCTGGGTATTTATCAAAAGAAAATTAAAACACTGATCAAAAGATATATAAATTCATATGTTTATTGGCAGCATCACTTACCACAGCCAAGATATGGAAGCAACCTAAGTGTTCATCAATAGGTGAATAAATAATGAGGATGTGTTATGTGTTTGTATATCTATCTATCTATATATCTATACATATATAACAATATTACTTGGCCATTAAAATGAATGAGACATTGTCATTTATGACAACATGGATGGACCTAGAGGAAATAAGTGAAATAAGTCATATAAGTCAGACAGAGAAAGACAAATATTATATAATTTTACTCATATGTAGAATCTAAGAATCAAAACAAACAGAAAGAGACTCACGGATACAGAGAACAAACTTATGTTCATCAGAGGGGAGGGATGGGGTGTTGAAGGAAAGAGGTGAGAGGGATTAAGAGGCACAAACTTCCAGTTATAAAATTAATAAATTGTGGTGATGTAATGCACAGCATAGGGAAAATAATCAATAATATTGCAATATTTTCTTTCACCAGAAACTAATGTAATATTGTATGTCAATTATACTTTCAGTAAAAATGATTTTTAAAAACTTTATACAAAGCTACAGTAATCAATCAGCGTGGTATTGGTGTCAAGGATAAACACAGAGACCAATGGGATAAGATTGAAGAAGCCTAGAAAAATGAGCAGTAACAAGTAAGTAACAAATGAAAAATAACAAGTGTTGGAGAGAGTATGGGGAAATTGGAGCCCTCATACATTGGTGATGGAAATGTAAAATGGTACAGCTGCTGTGGAAAATAGTTCATCAGAGAACGACAAATAGTATATGATCTTATTTGTATAATGTAAAAAACCAAAACTCTTAGAAACAGAGTAGATTTGTGGTTGTCAGGATCTGGGGTGTGGGGGAAATGAGGGAAGGTTTGTCAAAGGGTACAAACTTCCAGTTAGAAGATGAATATGTTCTAGGGATCTAATGTATAGCATGGTGATTGTAGTTTATAATACTATATTATATACTTGAAAGTTGCTAAGAGAAAGTTGCTAAGAGAGAACATCTTAAATGTTCTCATGACAAAAAAGAAATGGTCATTATGTGATGTGACAGAGATAATAGCTAGTGCTAAGGTGGTAATCATTTTGAAATATAAGGGTATAAAACCAATATGTTGTACACCTCATAATAAAGCTAGTGAAAAAGAGGATGTCAAAACAAGATATGGACTGGGAGAAAATATATGCAAACCATATTTACAGAATATAGAAAGCTCTCTGAAAACTCAACAGTAAAATATTAAACAAACAGTCCAATTAGAAACTGGGCAAAAGACATGAAAGGACATTTCATCATAGAAGATGTACAGTTATCAAATAAGAATATGAAAAGATTTTTAATATTGTTAGCTATTAAGGAAATGCAAATTAAGACTATGATTAGGTATCCCGATACACCTATTAGAACAGCCAAAATTCAAAATATTGACAATACCAAATGCTGAGGAAGATATGGGGAAACTAGATCTCTTATAAATTGCTGGTGGGAATGTAAAATTGTACAGTCACTCTGGAAATTAGTTTATCAGTTTCTTTAAAGTAAACATATACTTACGCTATGACCCAGCAATTGTACTCCTTGGCATTTATCCCAGAGAAATGAAAACTTATGTCCACAAAAAGCCTGTATAAGTGTGTCCAGAGCAGCTTTATTTGTAATAACCCCAACTGGTATCAACCCAGTTAATTTTGTGTAGGGAGTGGACTAGTTTCATTATTTTGCATGTGGCTGTCCAGTTTTCACAACATGGTTTACTGAAAAGACAGCACTTGCCCAATTGTATATTTACCTCCTTTATTGTAAATTAATTGACCATATAAGGGTGGGCTTATTTATGGGTTCTCTATTTTGTTCCAATGGTCTATGTGGCTATTTTTCTGCCAATATCATACTGTTTTGATTACTATAGCTTTCTAATATAGTTCAAAATCAGGGAAAGTGATTTCTTAGGGTTTGTTCTTCTCAAGATGGCTTTAGCTATACAGGGTCTTTTGTGGTTCTATACAAATGTTAAAATTGTTTGTTCTGTTTCTGTGAAAAATACTGTTGGAATTTTGATAGGGATTGCATTCAATTTGTATATTGCTTTGGGTAAAATAGAAATTTTAACAATATTAATTCTTCCAATCCAAGAGCACAAACTCTCTTTCCATTTATTTGTGTCTTCAATTTCTTTCATTCATGACATAGATTTCAGCGTACAGGACTTTCCCCTCCTTGGTTAAATTTATTCTTAGGTATTTTATTCTTTTTTATGCAATTGTAATTGTATTTTTTCTTAATTTCTCCTTCTGATATTTTGTTGTTAGTGTATAGAAATGCAGCTAATTTTTGTACATTGGTTTAGTACCCTGCCACTTTCCTGAATTTGTTGATTATTCTAACAGTTTTGGTGGAACATTTTGGGACTTCTCTATATAGAACCATGTCATCTGCAAATAGTCACAATTTTACATCTACCTTTCCAACTTGATGCCTTTTTTTCTTACCTAATTGCTATAGCAAGGACTTCCAATACTATGCAGAATAACAATGGGAAGAGAGGAGATCCTTGTGTTGTTCCTGATCTTGGAGGAACAGTTACAGATTTTCACCATCGAAAATGATGTTAGCTATGGGCTACTCATATGTAGCTTTTATAATGTTAAGGTACATTCCCCCTATACACACTTTGTTGATAATTTTTATCATAAATGAATGTTGAATTTTGTCAAATTATTTTACTGCATCTACTGAGATGGTCATATGATGTTTATCATTCATTTTGTTAATATGGTGTATCACATTGATTGACATACGTTGAAACATCATTGAATCCGTGGAATAAATCAACATTGATTAGGGTGTATGATCCTTTGAATGTATGGTTTAATGTGGTTAGCTAATATTTTGTTGAGTGTTTTTGCATCTATATTCATCAGAGATATTAGCCTGTAATTTTATTTTTTGGTGTGTGATACCACACCAAAAAAACTAGATACCTTGTCTGGTTTTGGTATCAGGGGAATGCTGACCTCATAATAATGAGCTTGAAAGTGTTCCCTCCTCTTCATTTTTGAAGACTTTGAGACTTTACACGTTTAGTAGAAAACACCAGTGAAGCCATCTGGTCCTGGACTTTTGTTTGCTGGGAGGCTTTTCATTACTGATTCAATCTCCTTATAAATCAGTATATTTATATTCTATTTCTTCGTGATTCAGTCATGAAGATTATGTTTCTAAGAATGTATCCATTTCTTCTAGGTTGTCCAGTTTGTTGACTTATAGCTGTTCATAATATTCTCTTGTAATCTTTTGTATTGCTGTGATATCCATTGTAATTTCTCCTCTTTTCTGGTCTTATTTATCTGAGCCTTCTATCTTTTTTCTTAGTAAGTCTAGCTAATGAGTTATCTATTTTGTTTAGCTTTTCAAAAAACAGTTCATAGTTTTATTGATACTTTCTATTCTCTTTTTAGGCTCTATTGCATTTATATCAGCTCTAATTTTTATTATTTCCTTCCTCCACTAACTTTGGACTTCATTTGTTCATTTTTTTTCTCAAGTTCTTTAGGTCTAAAATTAGATTATTTATTTGAGATTTTTCTTGGTTCTTGGGGTAGTCCTGTATTTCTACAAACTTCCCTCTAAGAACTGCTTTTGCTGCATCTAACATATTTTGGTATGTCATATGACCATTTCCATTTGTCTCTGGATACCTTTAGATTTCTCCTTTTTGCTACATTTTTCAGGCATATTGTTAATCTCCACATACTGGTGATTTTTAAAGCTTTTTTCATATAATTGATTTCTAGTTTTATTCCACAGTTGTCCCAAAAGATGCATGATATGATTTCAGTCTTCTTGGGTTTATTAAGACTTGTTTTGCAGCACAACGTGTGATATAATGTGGAGAATGTTCACTGTGTACTAGAATAATGTGTATTCTGCTGCTTTTGATAGAATGTTCTGTATATAACTATTAATTCAATCCATTTTAATGTGTCATTTAAGGCTGATGTTTACTTAATGATTTTCTGTCTGGATCCTTTATCCATTGATGTAAGGGGGATGTTAAAGTCACCTTCTATTAATAAATCAATGTCAAATTCTCCCTTTAGGTCAGTTAATATGTGCTTTACATACTGTGGTGCTCCTATATTGGGTGCATATATATTTTAAAATGTTGTGTCTTCTACTTTGACTTACTCCTTTATCATTATGTAATGCCATTTTGGTCTTTTACTACGTGCTTTTTTAAAGTCTATTTTGTCTGAGATGAGTATACCTACCTCACCTTTCTTTTCATTTCCAATGGCATGATATATATTTTTGCATCCCATCACTTTTTTATTTTATTAATTTAATTTTATTTGACTTTTTATTTTTGAGTGTGTGTTAGTTTCTGCTTTATAACAAAGTGAACCAGCTATACATACACATACATCCCCATATCTCCTCACTCTTGCATATCCCTCACACCCTCCCTATCCCACACCTACAGGTGGTCGCAAAGCACCAAGCTGATCTCCCTGTGCTATGTGCCTCTTTCCCACTAGCTATCTATTTTACATTTGGTAGTGTATATATGTACATGCCATTCTCTCACTTCATCCCAGCTTACCCATCCCCCTGCCTGTGTCCTCAAGTCCATTCTCTACATCTGTGTCTTTATGCCTGTACTGCCCCTATGTTCTTCAGAACAATTTTTTTTTCATTTAGATTCCATATATATATGTTAGCATAAGACATCTGTTTTTTTTCTGACTTAATTCACTCTGTATGACACACACTAGGTCCATCCACCTCACTATAAATAACTCAATTTCTTTTCTTTTTATGGCTGAGTAATATCCCATTGTATATATGTGCCACATCTTCTTTACCCATTCATCTGTCGCTGGACACATAGGTTACTTCCATGTCCTGGCTATTGTAAATAGAGCTGCAATTAACATTGTGGTAGATGATTATTTTTGAATTATGGTTTTCTTACGGTATATGCCGAGTAGTTGGATTGCTGGGTCGTATGGTAGTTATATTTTTACATTTTTTAGGAACATCCATACTGTTCTCCATAGTGGCTATATCAATTTACATTCCCACCAACAGTGCAAGAGGGTTCCCTTTTATCCACACCCTCTCCAGCATTTATTCTTTCTAGGATTTTTGATGATGGCCTTTCTGACTGGTGTGTGGTAATACCTCATTGTAGTTTGATTTAAATTTCTCTGATGATTAGTGATGTTGAGCATCTTTTCATGTGTTGGTTGGCAATCTTTATGTCTTCTTTGGAGAAATGTCTCTTTAGGTCTTCTGCCCGTTTTTGGATTAGGCTGTGTTTTTTTTTTTTTTTTTTGATACTGAGATGCATGAGCTGCTTGTAAATTTTGGAGAAACATTCTTTGTCAGTGGCTTCATTTCTAAATACTTTCTACCATTCTGAGGGTTGTCTTTTCGTCTTCTTTATGGTTTCCTTTGCTGTGCATAAGCTTTTAAGTTTCATTAGGTCCAATTTTTTTATTTTTGGTTTTATTTCCATTTCTCTAGGAGGTGGGTCAAAAAGGATCTTGCTGCGATGTATGTCATAGAGTATTCTGCCTATGTTTTCCTATAAGAGTTTTATAGTGTCTGGCCTTACATTTAAGTCTTTAATCCATTCTGAGTTTATTTTTGCATATGATATTAGGGAGTGTTCTAATTTCATTCTTTTACATGTAGCTGTCCAGTTTTCTCAGCACCACTTATTGAAGAGGCACTTTTTTCTCCCTTGTAAATTCTTGCCTCCTTTATCAAAGTCAAGGTGACCATATGTGTTTGGGTTTATCTCTGGGCTTTCTATCCTGTTCCATTGATCTATATTTCTGGTTTTGTGACAGTACCATACTGTCTTGATTACTGTAGCTTTGTAGTGTAGTCTGAAGTCAGCGAGCCTGATTCCCCCATCTCTGTTTTTCTTCCTCAAGATGGATTTGGCTATTCAGGGTGTTTTGTGTTTCCATACAACTTGTGAAATATTTTGTTCTAGTTTTGTGAAAACTGCCATTGGTAGTTTGATAGGGATTACATTGAATCTGTAGACTGCTTTAGGTAGAAGAGTCATTTTTACAATGTTGATTCTTCCAATCCAAGAACATGGTATATTTCTCCATCTGGTTGTATCATCTTTAATTTCTTTCATTGGTGTCTTATAGTTTCTTAATACAGGTCTTTTGTCTCCTTTGGTACCTTTATTCCTAGGTATTATATTCTTTTTGTTGCATTGGTAAATGGGAGTGTTTCCTTAATTTCTCTTACAGACTTTTCATCATTAGTTTACAGGAGTGCAAGAGATTTCTGTGCATTAATGTTGTATCCTGCTACTTTACCAATTCATTGATTAGCTCTAGTAGTTTTCTGGTAGCATCCATAGGATTCTCTATGTATAGTATTATGTCATCTGCAAACAGTGACAGATTTACTTCTTTAATTATTTGTATTCCTTTTATTTATTTTTCTTCTCTGATTGCTGTGTTTAAAACTTCCAAAACTATGTTGGATAAGAGTGGTGAGAGTAGGCAAACTTGTCTTCTTTCTGTTCTTAGTGGAAATGCTTTCAGTTTTTCACCATTGAGAATGATGTTGGCTGTGAGTTTGTCATATATGGCTTTTATTATGTTGAGGAAAGTTCCCTCTATGCCTACTTTCTGGAGGAATTTTTTCATAAATTGGTGTTGAATTTTTTTGAAAGCTTTCTCTGCATCCATTGAGATGATCATATGGTTTTACTCAGTCAATTTGTTAATATGGTGCCTCACATTGATTGATTTGTGTATACTGAAGGATCCTTACGTTCCTCGGATAAACCCCACTTGACCATGGTGTATGATCTTTTAATGTGCTGTTGGATTCTGTTTGCTAGTATTTTGTTGAGGATTTTTCATCTATAATCATCAATCATACTGGCCTGTAGTTTCCTTTCTTTGTGATATCTTTGTCTGGTTTTGGTATCAGGGTGATGTTTGCTTAATAGAATGAGTTTGGGAGTGTTCCTCCCTCGATATATTTTGCAAGAGATTGAAGGATAGGTGTTAGCTCTTCTCTAAATATTTGGTAGAATATCACTGTGAAGCCATCTGGTCCTGGGCTTTTGTGTGTTGGAAGATTTTTAGTCAAAATCTTAATTTCAGTGCTTGTGATTGGTCTGATTATATTTTCTATTTCTTCCTTGTGCAGTCTCAGAAAGTTTTGTTTTTCTAAGAATTTATCCATTTCTTCCAGGCTGTCCATTTTATTGGCATATATTTGCTTGTAGTAATCTCTCATGATCCTTTGAATTTCTGCAGGGTCATCTGTTCCTTCTCCTTTTTCATTTCTAATTTTTTGATTTGAGTATTCTCCCTTTTTTTCTTGATAATTCTGGATAATGGTTTATCAATTTTGTTTATCTACTCAAGGAACCAGCTTTAAGTTTTATTGATCTTTGCTATCATTTCCTTCATTTCTCATTCATTTATTTCTGATCTGATTTTATGTTTACTTTCCTTCTGCTAACTTTGAGGTTCTTTTGTTCTTCTTTCTCTAATTGCTTCTGGTGTAAGGTTAGTTTGTTTATTTGAGATGTTTCTTTTTCCTTGAGCTAGGATTGTATTGCTATAAACTTCCCTCTTAGAACTGATTTTGCTACATCCCATAGGTTTGGGTTGCCGTTTTTTCATTGTCATTTTTTTCTAGGTATTTTCTGAATACTTCTTTGATTTCCTCAGTGATCTCTTGGTTTTTAGTAGTGTATTGTTTAGCCTCCATATGTTTGTATTTTTTACAGATTTTTTCATGTAATTGATAAGTAGTCACATAACATTGTGGTTTGCATAGGTATTTGATATGAGTTAGATTTTCCTAAATTTACCAAGGTTTTATTTTTTGACCCAAGATATGACCTATCCTAGAGAATGTTCCATGAGCCCTTGAAAAAAAAGTGTATTATGTTTTTATGGATGGAATGTCCTAAAAATATCAAATAATTCCATCTTGTTTAATTTATCAATTAAAGCATGTGTTTCCCTATTTAATTTCATTTTGGATCATCTGTCCATTGGTGAAAGTGGGGTGTTAAAGTCCTCTTCTATGATTGTGTTACTGTCAATTTCCCCTTTTATGGATGTTAACATTTGCCTTATACATTCAGGATCTCCTATGTTGGGTGCATAAATACTTACAATTGTTATATATTGTTCTTGGATTGATCCCTGGATCATTATGTAGTGTCTTTCCATGTCTCTTGTAATAGTCTTTATATTAAAGTCTATTTTCCCTGATATGAGAATTGCTACTCCAGCATTCTTTTGATTTCCATTTGCATGGAATATCTTTTTCCATTCCCTCACTTTCAGTTTGTATATGTCCCTAGGTCTGAAGTGGGTCTCTTGTAGACAGTATATATATGGGTCTTGTTTTTGTATCCATTCAGCCAGTCTATGTCTTTTGTTTGGTGCATTTAATCCATTTACAGTTAAAGTAATTTTTGATATTTATGTTCCTTAAAACCATTTTCTTAATTGTTTTTGCTTGGTTATTGTAGGTCTTTTCCTTCTATTGTGTTTCCTGCCTAGAGAAATTCCTTTAGCATTTGTTGTAAAGCTGTTTTGGTGGTGCTGGATTATCTTAGCTTTTGCTTGTCAGTAAAGGTTTTAATTTCTCCATCGAATCTGAATGAGATCGTTGCTGGGTAGAGTAATCTTGGTTGTAGCTTTTTCCCTTTCATCACTTTAAATATGTCCTTCCACTCATTTCTGGCTTGCAGAGTTCTGCTGGAAGATCAGCTGTTAATCTTAGGGGGGTTCCCTTGTGTGTTATTTGTTGTTTTGCCCTTGCTGCTTTTAATATTTTTGCTTTGTATTTAATTTTTAATATTTTGATTAATATTGTCTTAACATGGTTTTCCTTGTGTTTATCCTGTATTGGACTCTCTATGCTTCCTGGACTTGATTAACTATTCCCTTTCCTATATTAAGGATGTATTCACCTATAAGCTCTTCAAATATTTTCTCAGACACTTTCGTTTTTTCTCTTTTTCTGGACCTCTATAATGCAAATGTTGGTGCATTTAATGTCATCCTCAATGTGTCTGAGACTGTCCTGAATTCTTTTCATTATTTTTTTTTATTCTGCTCTGTGGTAGTTATTTCCACTATTTTCTCTTTAAGGTCACTTATTCGTTCTTCTGCCTCAGTTATTCTGCTATTGATCCCTTCTAGAGAATTTTAAATTTCATTTATTGTGTTGTTCATCATTGTTTGTTTGCTATTTACCCCTCTAGATCCTTGTTAAACATTTCTTGTATTTTCTCCATTCTGTTTCCAAGACATTGTATCATCTTTACTATCATTACTCTCAATTCTTTTTGAGGTAGACTGCTTATTTCATCTTCATTTTTTGGTCTGGTAGGTTATTTATTTTATTTTTTTTTTCAGTTTCTGCTTTATAACAAGGTGAATCAGTTATACATATATATCTGTTCCCATATCCCTTCCCTCTTGCATGTCTCTCCCTCCCAAACTCCCTATCCCACCTTTCCAGGTGGTCATAAACCACCGAGCTGATCTCCCTGTGCTATGCGGCTGCTTCCCACTTGCTATCTACCTTATATTTGGTCATGTATATATGTCCATGCCTCTCTCTCGCTTTGTCACAACTTACCCTTCCCCCTCCCCATATCCTCAAGTACATTGTCAAGTAGAACTGTGTCTTTATTCCTGTTTTACCCCTAGGTTCTTCAGGACATTTGCTTTTTTCATAAATTCTATATATCTCTGTTAGCATACAGTATTTGTCTTTCTCTTTCTGACTTACTTCACTCTGTATGACAGACTCTAGGTCTATCCACCTCATTACAAATAGCTCAATTTCATTTCTTTTTATGGCTGAGTAACATTCCATTGTATATCTGTGCCACATCTTCTTTATCCATTCATCAGATGATGGACACTTATGTTGTTTCCTTCTCTGGGATATTGTAAACAGAGCTGCAATGAACATTTTGGTGCATGTCTCTTTTTGAATTATGGTTTTCTAAGGGTATATGCCCAGTAGTGGGATTACTGGGCCATATGGTAGATTTACCTGTAGAATTTTAACGACCCTCCATACTGTTCTCCATAGTGGCTGTACCAATTCACATTCCCACCAGCAGTGCAAGAGTGTTCCCTTTTCTCAACACCCTCTCCGGCATTTATTGTTTCTAGATTTTTTGATGATGGCCATTCTGACTGGTCTGAGATGATATCTCATTGTAATTTTGATTTGCATTTCTCTAATGATAAATGATGTTGAGCATTCTTTCATGTACTTGTTGGCAGTCTGTATATCTTCTTTGCAGAAATGTCTATTTAGGTCTTCTGCCCATTTTTGGATTGGGTTGTTTGTTTTTCTGCTATTGAGCTGCATGAGCTGTTTATAAATTTTGGAGATTACTCCTTTGTCAGTTGCTTCATTTGCAAATATTTTCTCCCATTCTGAGGGTTGTCTTCTGGTCTTGTTTATGGTTTCCTTTGTTGTGCAAAAGCTTTGAAGTTTCATTTGATCCCTTTTGTTTATTTTTGTTTTTATTTCCATTTCTCTAGGTGGTGGGTCCAAAAGGATCTTGCTGTGATTTATGTCATAGAGTGTTCTGCCTATGTTTTCCTCTAAGAGTTTGATAGTTTCTGGCCTTACATGTAGGTCTTTAATCCATTTTGAGCTTATTTTTGTGTATGGTGTTAGGGAGTGATCTAATCTCATACTTTTACATGTCCCTGTCCAGTTTCCCCAGCACCACTTATTGAAGAGACTGTCCTTTCTCCACTGTACATTCCTGCCTCCTTTATCAAAGATAAGGTGACCATATGTTCATGTGTTTATCTCTGTGCTTTCTATCCTGTTCCATTGATCTATCTGTCTGTTTTTGTGCCAGTACCATACTGTCTTGATTACTGTAGCTTTGTAGTATAGTCTGAAGTCACCGAGCCTGATTCCTATAGCCCCATTTTTCGTTTTCAAGATTCCTTTGGCTATTCGGCGTCTTTTGTTTTTCCTTACAAATTTTGAAATTTTTTGTTCTAGTTCTGTGAAAAATGCCAGTGGTCATTTGATATGTATTGCATTCAATCTGTAGATTGCTTTGTGCAGTAGAGTCATTTTCACAATATTGATTCTTCCAATCGAGGAACATGGTATATCTCTCAATCTATTTGTATCATCTTTAATTTCTTTCATCAGTGTCTTATAATTTTCTGCATACAGATCTTTTGTCTCCTTAGGTAGGTTTATTCGTAGATATTTTATTCTTTTTGTTGCAATGGTAAATGAGAGTGTTTCCTGGATTTCACTTTCAGATTTTTCATCATTAGTGGATAAGAACGCCAGAGATTTCTGTGCATTAATTTTGTTTCCTGCTCCTTCACCAAATTCATTGATTAGCTCTAGTAGTTTTCTGGTAGTATTCTTAGGATTCTCTATGTATACTATTGTGTCATCTGCAAAGAGTGACAGCTTTACTTCTTCTTTTCCAATTTGGATTCATTTTATTTCCTTTTCTTCTCTGATTGCTGTGGCTAATACTTCCAAAACTGTGTTGAATAAGAGTGGTGAGAGTGGGCAACCTTGTCTTGTTCCTGATCTTAGTGGAAATGGTTTCAGTTTTTCACAATTGAGGACGATGTTGGCTGTGTTTTTTTCATATATGGCCTTTATTATTCTGAGGAAAGTTCCCTCTATGCCTGCTTTCTGCAGGGTTTTTTATCATAAATGGGTTTTGAATTTTGTCAAAAGCTTTCTCTGTATCCATTGAGATGATCATATGTTTTTTCTCCTTCAATTTGTTAATATGGTGTATCACATTGATTGATTTGCGTATATTGAAAAATCCTTGCATTCCTGGAGTAAACCCCACTTGATCATGGTGTATGATCCTTTTAATGTGCTGTTGGATTCTCTTTGCTTGTATTTTGTTCAGGATTTTTGCATCTTTGTTCATCAGTGATATTGCCCTTTAGTTTTCTTTCTTTGTGACATCCTTGTCTCCTTTTGGTATCAAGGTGATGGTGGCCTTGTAGAATGAGTTTGGGAGTGTTCCTCCCTCTGCTATATTTTGGAAGAGTTTGAGAAGGATAGGTGTTTGCTCTTCTCTAAATGTTTGATAGAATTCACCTGTGAAGCCATCTGGTCCTGGGTTTTGGTTTCTTCAAAGATTTTTAATCACAATTTCAATTTCAGTTCTTGTGATTCATCTGTTCATATTTTCTATTTCTTCCTGATTCAGTCTTGGCAGGTTGTTCATTTCTAAGAATTTGTCTATTTCTTCCACATTGTCCATTTTATTGGCATAGAGTTGCTTGTAGTAATCTCTCATGATCTTTTGTATTTCTGCAGTGGCATTTGTTACTTCTCCTTTTTCATTTCTAATTCTATTAATTTGAGTCTTCTCACTTTTTTTCTTGATGAGTCTGGCTAATGGTATATCAATTTTGTTTGTCTTCTCAAAGAACTATCTTTTAGTTTTATTGTTCTTTGCTATCATTTCCTTCATTTCTTTTTCATTTATTTCTTATCTGATCTTTATGATTTCTTTCCTTCTGCTAACTTTGCGGGATTTTTGTTCTTCTTTCTCTAATTGCTTTAGGTGCAAGGTTAGGTTGTTTATTCGAGATGTTTCCAGTTTCTTAAGGTGGGATTGTATTGCTATAAACTTCCCTCTTAGGATTGCTTTTGCTGCATCCCATAAGTTTTGAGTTGTCGTGTCTCCATTTTCATTTGTTTCTAGGTATTTTCTTATTTCCTCTTTGATTTCTTCAGTGATCACTTCGTTATTAAGTAGTGTATTGCTTAGCCTCCATGTGATTGTGTTTTTTACTGATATTTTCCTGTAATTGATATCTAGTCTCATAGCATTGTGGTCGGAAAAGATACTTGATACAATTTCAATTTTCTTAAGTCTACCAAGGCTTGATTTGGGACCAAAGATATGATGTATCCTGGAGAATGTTCCATGGGCACTTGAGAAAAATGTGTATTCTGTTGTTTTTGAATGGAATGTCCTATAAATATCAGTTAATTCCATATTGTTTAATGTATCATTTAAAGCTTGTGTTTCCTTATTTATTTTTATTTTTGATGATCTCTCCATTGTTGAAAGTGGGGTGTTGAGGTCCCCTACTATGACTGTGTTACTGTCGATTTCCTCTGATTTGGCCGTTTCTATTTGCCTTATGTATTGAGGTGCTCGTACGTTAGGTGCATGAATATTTACAATTCTTATATCTTCTTCTTGGATCCATCCCTTGATCATTATGTAGTGTCCTTCTTTGTCTCTTCTAATAGTCTTTATTTTAAAGTCTATTTTGTCTGATATGAGAATTGCTACTCCAGCTTTCTTTTGATTTCCATTTGCATGGAATATCTTTTTCCATCCCCTTGCTTTCAGTCTGTATGTGTCTCTAGGTTTGAAGTGGGTCTCTTGTAGACAACATATATATGTGTCTTTTTTTGTATCCATTCAGCCAATCTGTGTCTTTTGGTGGGAGCATTTATTCCATTTACATCAAGGTAATTATCGATATGTATGTTCCTATTCCTATTTCTTAATTGTTTTGGGTTTTTTATTGTAGATATTTTCCTTATGTTGTGTTTCTTGCCTAGAGAAGTTCCTATAGCATTTGTTGTAAAGCTGGTTTGGTGGTGCTGAACTCTCTCAGCTTTTGCTTGTCTGTAAGACTTTTAATTTCTCCATCAAACCTGAATGAGATCTTTGCTGGTTAGATTAATCTTGGTTGCAGGTTTTTCTCCTTCATCACTTTAAATATGTCCTGCCACTCTCTTCTGGCTTGTAGAGTTTCTGCCAAAGGATAAGCTGTTAACCTGACTGGGATTCCCTTGTGTGCTATTTGTTGTTTTTCCCTTGCTGCTTTTAATATGTTTTCTTTGTGTTTAAGTTTTGACAGTTTGATTAATATGTGTCTTGGCCTGTTTCTCCTTGGATTTATTCTGTATGGTGCTCTCTGTGCCTCCTGGATTTGATTCAGTATTTCCTTTCCCATATTAGGGATGTTTTCAACTATAGTCTCTTCAAATATTTTCTCAGTCCCTTTCTTTTTCTCTTCATCTTCTGGAACCCCTATAATTCGAATGTTGGTGTGTTTAATGTTGTTCCAGAGGTCTCTGAGACTGTCCTCAGTTCTTTTCATTCTTTTTTTCTTTATTCTGGTCTGCAGCTCTTATTTCCACTAGTTTATCTCCACATCACTTATTCATTCTTCTGCCTCAGTTATTCTGCTCTTGATCCCATTTAGAGTATTTTTAATTTCATTTATTGTGTTGCTCATTGTTGCTTGATTCATTTTTAGTTCTTCTAGGTCCTTGTTATCTGTTTCTTGCATTTTGTCCATTCTATTTCCAAGATTTTGGTTCATCTTTACTATCATTATTCTGAATTCTTTTTCAGGTAGACAGCCTATTTCCTCTTCATTTGTTAGGTCTTGTGGGTTTTTATCTTGCTCCTTCACCTGCTGTGTGTTTTTCTGTCTTCTCATTTTGCTTATCTTACTCTGTTTGTGGTCTCCATTTTGCAGGCTGCAGGTTCATAGCTCTCATTGTTTTTGGTGTCTGTTGCCAGTGGCTAAGGTTTTTTCAGTGGGTTGTGTAGGCTTCCTGTTGGAGGATACTGGTGCCTGTGTTCTGGTGGATGAGGCTGTATCTTGTCTTTCTGGTGGACAGGTCCACGTCTGGTGGTGTGTTTTGGAGTGTCTGTCGCCTTATTATGATTTTAGGCAACGTCTCTGCTAATGTGTGGTGTTCTGTTCCTGTCTTGCTAGTTGTTTGGCATAGGGTGTCCAGCACTGTGGCTTGCTGGTCGTTGAGTGAAGCTGGGTGCTGGTGTTAAGATGGAGATTTCTGGGAGATTTTCACCATTGGATATTATGTGGATCTGGGAGTTCTCTTGTGGACCATTGTCCTGAAGTTGTCTTTCCCACCTCAGAGGCACAGCACTGACTCCTGGCTGCAGCACCAAGAGCATTTCATCCACACAGCTCCTCAATGTGGGATGATTCCTTGTCCATTAATGTATTCCACAGTTGCAGGGTACACAAAGTTGATTGTGAACCTTTAATCCACTGCTTCTGAGACTGTTGGGAGAGATTTCCGTTTCTCTTCTTTATTCTCACAGCTCCCAGGTCTCAGCTTTGGATTTGGCCCCGCCTCTGCATGTAGGTTGCCAGAGGGCGTCTGTTCTTTGCTCTGACAGGACGGTGTTAAAGGAGCAGGTGCTTTGGAGACTCTGGCTCACTCAGGCTGGGGGGTAGGATGGGTACGGAGTGCGGGGCGAGCTTCCGGCGGCAGAGGCTGGCATGACGTTGCACCAGCCTGAGGCCTGCCATGCGTTCTCCTGGGGAAGCCATCCCTGTATCCCTTGACCCTGGCAGTGGCAGGCTGCACAGGCTCTCTGGAAAGGGTGTGTGGACAGTGACCTGCACTCACACACAGGCCTCTTGGCGGTGGCAGCAGCAGCCCCAGCATCCCACACCTGTCTCTAGGGTCCGCAATTTTAGCCGTGGCTCACGCCCATCTCTGGAGCTCCTTTAAGCAGCACTCTTAATCCCCTCTCCTTGCACACCAGGAAACAAAGAGAGAAGAAAATATCTCTTGCCTCTTCGGCAGGTCCAGACTTTCTCCCGGACTCCCTCCCAGCCAGCCGTGGTGCACTAACCCCTTCAGGCTGTGTTCATGCTGCCAACCCCAGTCCTCTCCCTGCGCTCCGACCGAAGCCCGAAACCCGAGTCTCAGCTCCCAGCTCCGCCCGCCGCAGCAGCCGAGCAGACAAGCCTCTTGGCTGGTGAGTGCCGGTTGACACCGATCCTCTGCATAGGAATCTCTCCACTTTGCCCTCTGCTCCCATGTTGCTGTGCTCTCTTCCGCTACTCCGAAGCTTTCTCCCTCTGCCACCCACAGCCTCTGCCCATGAAGAGGTTTCCTAGTTTGTGGAAACCTTTCCTCCTTCACAGCTCCCTCCCACTGGTGCAGGTCCCGTCCATATTCTTTTGTCTGTTTATTCTTTTTTCTTTTGCCCTACCCAGGTATGTGGGGAGTTTGCCTTTTGGGGTGTCTGAGGTCTTCTGCCAGCGTTTAGTAGGTGTTCTATAGGAATTGTTCCATGTGTAGATGAATTTCTGGTGTATCTGTGGGGAGGACGGTAATCTCTGTGTCTTACTCTTCAGCCATCTTCCCCTCTCTCCAGTCCGGTAGGTTTTTACCTTGCTCCTTCATCTGTTCTGTGTTTCTCTGTCTTCTCATTTTCCTTCCTTAGTGTGTTTGGGGTCTCTTTTTCTCAGGTTGCCGGTTCATAGTTCTCATTGTTTTTGGTGTCTGCCCCCCAGTGTATGAGGTTGTTTCAGTGAGTTATGTAAGCTTCCTTGTCGAGGGGACTGGTGCCTGTGCTCTCATGTATGAGGCTGGATCTTGTCTTTCTGGTGGGGAGGACCATGTCCAGTGGTTTGTTTTAGGGTGTCTGTGACCTTCTTATGATTTTAGGCAGCCCCTCTGCTAATGTGTGGGTTTGTGTTCCTGTCTTGATAGTTGTTTGACATCAGGTTTCCAGCACTGTATCTTGCTGGTCATTGAGTGGAGCTGGGTCTTAGCGTTGAGATGGAGATCTCTGTGAGAGCTTTTGCCATTTGATATTATGTGGAGCTGGGATGTGTCTGGTCGACCAATGTCCTGAACTCAGCTATCCCACCTCAGAGGCAGAGGACTGACACCTGGCCAGAGCACCAAGACCCTGTCTGCCACATGGCTCAGAAGCAAGGGAGAAAAGTAGAAAGAACAAAATAATAAAATAAAATAAAATAATTAAAGTAAATATTTTTTGAATTACTATAAATAAGAAAATTAGAAAGTAATTTAAAAGAAAGGAGGAAAGATAAAAGAGAGCAACCAACCCAAAAGACAAATACACCATTGATAACAAGCGCTATAAACTATAGAAAAAAATAAGGACAGACATAACACTAGCACAAATGGTAAAAGCAAAACAGATAAAATTACACAAAGATACATCCACTTTGACACTTACAAAATGAGAGAAAGGAAAATATATATATATATATATATATATATATATATATATATATATATATATATATATATATATATCAGTATATTAAAAAAGGAAGAGAGCAACCAAATCAGTAAACAATACTACCAATGATTATAAACTCTAAATACTAAACTACACTAAACATAA
The DNA here is from genome assembly GCF_964165515.1 of Mesoplodon bidens. NCBI lineage: Eukaryota > Metazoa > Chordata > Mammalia > Artiodactyla > Ziphiidae > Mesoplodon > Mesoplodon bidens. The sequence goes on along the minus strand of NC_138163.1, from coordinate 92,065,138 downwards.
AACCAGAGGAAAATTTGATGCAGAAAACAAACTCCAAGTCTACAGTTGTTTCCATAGTCCATCGCCTGAATTTGGGGATGGTTCATTGTCTATTCAGGTGTTCCACAGTTGCAGGGTATATGAAGTTGATTGTGGAGATTTAATCCGCCTCTCCTGTGTCTGTTGAAAGAGATTTCTCTTTCTCTTCTTTGTTTGCACATCTCCTGGAGTTCAGCTTTTGATTTCGCTCCGCCTCTGCATGTAGGTCACCTTAGGGCATCTGTTCTTCACTCAGACAGGACAGGGTTAAAGTAGCAGCTGATTAGGAGGCTCTGGCTCACTCAGGCCATGGGGAGCGAGGGGTAGAGAATGCCGGATGAGCCTGTGAGACAGAGGCCAGTGTGACATTGCAACAGCCTAAGGCTCACCCTATGTTCTCCTGGGGAAGTTGTCCCTGGATCATGGGATACTGGCCTTTGCAGGTTGCACAGGCTCCTGGGAGGGGAGATGTTTATAGGGACCTGTGCTTGCACACAGGCTTCTTGGTGGCTGAAGCAGCAGCCTTTGCATTTCATGCCTGTCTCTGCTGTCCACGCTGATTGCCGCAGCTCATGACTGTCTCTGGAGCTCATTTAGGTGGTGCTGTGAATCCCGTCTCCTCACGCACCCCAAAATAATGGTCTCTTGCCGGTTAGGCAGTTCCAGACATTTTCACAGACAACCTCCCGGCTAGCTGTACTGGACTAGCCCCCTTCAGGCTGTGTTCACACAGCCAACCCCAGTCCTCTCCCTGGGATCTGACCTCCGAAGCCTGAGCCTCAGCTCCCAGACTCCACCCTCTCTAGTGGTTGAGCTGAGAAGCATCTCAGGTTGGTGAATTCTGGTCAGCACTGATCCCTTATGTGGGAATCTCTCCACTTTTCCCTGTGAAGCCTTATTATTTCAGTCTCTTCCATGGCTCCAAAGCTTCCCCCCGCCACCCCCCATCTCTGCCAGTGAAGGGGTTTCCTAATGTGTGGGAACTTTTCCTCCTTCACAGATCCCTCTCAGAGGTGCAGGTTCTGTCCCTATTCTTTTTTCTCTACTATTTTCTTTTGCCCTACCCAGATACGTGGGGAGTCTCTTGCCTTTTGGGAAATCTGAGGTATTCTGCAAGTGTTCAGTAGGTGTTCTGTAGGAGTTGTTCCACATGTAGATGTATTTCTGATGTATTTTTCAGCAGGAAGGTGATCTCCACATCTTACTCCTGCACCATCTTGAAGGTCTCCCCACTTCACTTTTAGTCTGTTTGTGTTTTTACATCTGAAGTGAAGTTTTTTGTAGGCAGCATATACACGTCTTCTTTTTTTATTCCACTCAGCCATTCTATGTCTTTTGATTGGAGAATTTAATCTATTAATATTTAAAGTTATTATTAATAATATGTACTAATTGTCATTCTGTACAATATTTTCTGAATGTTTTGGTAGTACTTTTGTAGTTTCTTTCTTCTTGTCTTGCTACCTTCCCTTTAGATTTAATAACATTGTTTAGCATTATATTAAGATTTCTTTCCTATTTTCTTTAGTGAATCTACTATAGGTTTGCCTTTGTGACTATCCTGAGGTACACATATAAATAATTTATGTATATAACTATCTTATTTTGTACTGATAGCAACTTACATTTGAATTCATTCTAAAACTCTACATTTTTAACCCCCTCATTTTGTTTTTCATGTCACATTTTATATCTTTTTATTTTATATATGTCCTTAAATAATTATTATAGTTTTCATTAATTTTACTACTTTTGCCTTTTAACCTTCATACAAACTTTACAAGTGATTAATAGACTAACTTTACTGTTTTTTTACCCTTATCAGTTTTATAATTTTTTTTTCTTTTCAGTTAGCAGTGTCATTTCTTTTCAGTTTAAAGAAGTACTTTTAATATTTTCTATAAAGCTGATTTGGTGGTGGTGAACTATTTTATCCATTCTTGTCTGGAAACTATCTCTACTTCAAATCTTTACATGTAGGATGTTCTTGGTTAGATTTTTTCCTTTCAATGCTTTGAATATATCATGCCAATTTCATCTGGCATGCAAATTTTCTGCTAAAATATCTGCAGATTTTCTTATGTCACTTCCTTTTTATGTAACAAGTTGCTATTCTCTTGCTGTTTTTAGGATTCCCTAAGTTTTGGAGCAGTTTTCTCAGGGTTACTTTAGATGCTGCCTCCTGGGCTTGAATTCCTCAGTATGTCCATTGGATAAAACATAACTCTAAACATTTAGATTGTGTACATGTTTTTTTAGCTGGCAGCTATGGTGACTGATGAATGGACCAGAGCAGACTTCTCTCCTTCACCTGAACTCTGTGAGGATCTGGAACTTTGGTACCAGCAGAGGCCTCTTGTGCCCATCTGCCTCCTCAGGGAGTATAGATGAATTTAAGTGAGTCTCTCCTGGTTCTAGGATCTCCTGTTATTGATGACTGTAAGTTTTATTCAGTGGTGTTAAATTCCTTTCTGGAAAAGTAGCTTATCCTTGAAACTTAGTTTCAAGAAGAGGTACCTGATTGATCCTCAGTATAAAATACACTGGGAAGATTTTGCTCAGTTTAGACACTGAACAGGTTATTCTCAGTGAAAGGGACTGGGAATATTTTACTCAGCTTAGACATTGAGTGGTTTAGTCTCAGTTTAAAGACTTGGAAGACTTTGCTCAGTTAAACACTGAACAAAGTTGGACTCAGTAATTAGGGGGAATACTGGTCTGTTGTTTTTCCTTGAATTGGCTACATTAATAGACTTTTTCAAAATAAAACTGAAAACCTATGAGAGCTTCTGTTCTCTGAAGAAGGGGCTCCTCCTGGCCAGCAACAGCTTTCTCAGGCAACTGAGAAACTTGCAGGAGTGGTGAAGGCAAGACCTCATGTTGTGCAGCTGTCTCTATAAGGAAAACAACTCATTTTAATTAACAACCTTCTCAACTGGGGACACAAATAACTGGCCATTCCATAATCCGAGCACCTCTGGTAGTCTTATACACCACTGGGAGGACCTGAGACACATAAAAGGGGGCTGAAACAACGCTGGGTCCAAAACCTAGAGGAGTTAAGCTCTTAAGCAGCACATTGGCCCACTACACAATTGTCACCAGCAATTTTAATTTTGACAAACCATCCTCAGAATGGGAAATAAAGCTTTCAGAACAAAAGATAAAGGAATGACAGATTGCCAGCCTCCAACTAATACTCCAGCCAGGTTTATGTACAAAACTTACAAGTATTTACTTAATTGGGAATTAAAAGAAATCTTGCTTTTTTATTGTGTAGGAAGCTAATTTAAGTTTAAAAAAACAGCTTGATAAAAATATATTTTCAAAATTCTGACTTTAAACAAAGGCCTTCTAGGGAGACTTGCATTTCTCTTGTGTCTTTGATATGTAAAAGTTCTACCTGACCTTCCTAGGGGGTTATGTGTGTATGTGTTTTGACAACTTGACCTCTGTCATACTATTTTTGAGAGTAAACTCTCTAGACCTCACTTAGGTGACATCCTCTTCCACTCTCTTATGGAGAAGCCTCTTAAGTCTTACTAGTTTGAATCACTATTAAAATATTTCATTAATGGCCAAATGATGATGGATCATTTAAATTGGAAAATCTTCTAACTTGGTGGATTTCTGGAGTACTGTCATTATAAACAGCTGTTTTATTGGTACCTATAAAAACAAAAATCAAATTAAAAGTAGAAAAAAGAAATATGGTCAAAAATGGTCAAACTAAGAACTTCCTTAGTTTAAATCAAATAAAGAAAAATCGGTTTGGGAAGGTTTACTTGCTTCCCCTCAATGGGTGTTACAGATGCTAATAAAAACATTTAAATAATTAATTTTAACAGGAAAAAATAACTTGTAAGGAAGAGTCTAGATACTTTTTCCAACAAGGTAGAAATTTTTAAAAGGACTTATCTTAAATGAGTAAAGAAATCTTTAGATAGTTATTTAAAATAGGCTAAATAAAACAGAAGCATGATTAAAACTCAAGGTTTTCATATTACACTACCGAAGGTTAAATGGGCCAAAAGAGACCCCCTACTGGTCCTCAACATTAAAAGCCATAAAGGTCGGCTCTATTTACCCAGTATATATATATACTGAAAAAAAAATACACTGAGATACCTGAGCAGCAATTATTTGGGGGCAACAATTAGGCAAAAGAGCCTGAGTTCTTCGGCTCAACCCCCCTCTGGGGATCCCAGAACTTTTTATATAAAAATAGATAAAATGGACATGGAATAAAAAGAAAGAAAAACTTCTAGAGCTCCTCCTGTAAGATCAAAACTTGTTGATTGGAGCCTAATGAAAGCTAAAGGTCTAAAAGTTGATGGAACTGAGATGAAAGTGTATAAAATTAGTATATTTAAATGGGCTTTATATAAGATGGTTACATCTCTTTTGTTTAATTATATTTTGGGATAGGCATGTTTCTCTGGGGAATGCTTCCCCTATGTGGTATAATAATACAAAGCATATAGATCTGCACCTGAGGAAATATTAAACATACTAAAGGAAACCAATAGGGGTACCTGAGACATTCAAAAAATTAAAACTGGGAACTAAAATTCAAAGGCTAATAAAAATAAAAATAGTGATTTTGCTCTGGGTTTAACTTGTAAACTCAAAAACAAGGACTAGCTCAATGCCTTCTACAAGTTTTTGAAGGCATGATAAACTAAACTCTAAAGTTCTAGAACTTAGAGCTCATAAATTTCAATTTCGTTAGAAATCTTCTCACTGATATAATATATAGTTGGACAAATAATACTTTTAATATCATTTAGACAACAGACCGGGTCTCTGCTGAAATAAAAGCAGCTGTCTTTCTCTTGCAAATCTCTACAAACCAGAAATGTAAATACAGGTTACAAGGACCTGAGACTGAGCCTAACTAACTCAATCAGGCAAAACCAGAAACCAAAGAAAAACAGTGACAAAGTGGCAGTTTTAAAATTCAAACCACTGGGAATGCTCCCTCAGCCAAACTTTACAAATAGTAAGGCCTTAGTCATCTGAGCAAGAAACTTTGATGTATTCCAACTGTTTTTGTAAACTAGTAAGTTTATATTGTAATACCTGATTCATAAGTAAGTTTTTTTTTTAAGTGAGGCCATGAGATCTCTACTTTTGCCTGTTTATATGTCTGTGTACACATTATACATAGGAGATACCTCTACCTCTGGAAAATATCTTCAAAATTCAATTTATAAAGAGTTCAACTTAAAAGTAAGCACTTACAAATTAAATATAAAAAAACCTCACCAAAATGACTTTCAGGTTCATATAAACTGGGAAGTATGTAATATTAAGTTGATACCTGATATTAAAGTTAGATTAATTTTGTTGATCTAATTAATATAGACATGTCTATAGAGTCATCAACATTAAATATAAAACTTTATTGTACCTAGGTTTAATAAAAGTCAAATAAGCCCTTATTATATCTAGTGCAAGAAAAATTACTTGATATGATGAAACTTTAAAGTAAATGTAAATGAGATAAGAGCTTTTGGGTCAACTCTTTAATAATAATTATATTTGAGAAATGTCTAATTAAAATGTCCTCTCCTGACATTTGGTAACATAAAGTTCTAGAGTTGTGCTAATTTAAGTGAAGTGATGGAAGTTTATTGACATAAAATACTGAGACATCAATTACAAACAGAGAAACTAAAGGTATTTAGGATATTAATGAATATGTTTGGTGCCACCCTGAGATGTTCTCTGTAAGAAAACGAATGTTTTGGGTTTTTTTTTAGAAATTATCATTGGTATTTGTGTTCACCAATCTACAGAATGCTAATGTAAAAGACAGTTCATAATTGCTTACTTCTTAGTTTTCAATGGAAATTAAGGTTTTTAAAAGTTGAAGATTCTAATTTAAACATGTAATCAAAACTAATAGGAATAATAAGGAAACATTTCAGTATAGAATAAGAAAGCAGAATGCATGTTTTCAGTAAAGAAGGTATGAGGGATAGCCTCATCCACCAGAGGGCAGACAGCAGAAGCAAGAAGAAATACAATCCTGCAACCTGTGGAACAAAAACCACATTCACAGAAAGATAGACAAGATGAAAATGCAGAGGACTATGTACCAGATGAAGAAACAAGATAAAACCCCAGAAAAGCAACAAAATGAAGTGGAGATAGGAAAACTTGCAGAAAAAGAATTCAGAATAATGATAGTGGAAATGATCCAGGACCTCGGAAAAAGAAGCCAGGCAAAGATCAAGAAGATGCAAGAAATGTTTAACAAAGACTCAGAAGAATTAAAGAACAAACAAACAGAGATGACTAATACAATAACTGAAATGAATACTACACTAGAAGGAATCAATAGCAAAATAATTGAGGCAGAAGAATAGATAAGTGACCTGGAAGACACAATGGTGGAATTCACTGCTGCAGAACAGAAAAAACAAAAAAGAAAGAAAAGAAATGAAGACAGCCTATGAGACCTCTGGGACAACATTAAATGCAACAACATTTGCATTATAGGGGACCCAGAAGGAGAAGAGAGAGAGAAAGGACCAGAGAAAATATTTGAAGAGATTATAGTTGAAAAGTTCCCTAACATGGGAAAAGAAATAGCCACCAAAGTTGAGGAAGCACAGCGAGTCCCATACAGGATAAACACAAGGAGAAACATGCCGAGACACATAGTAATCAACAGCAAAAATTAAAGACAAAGAAAAATTATTGAAAGCAGCAAGGGAAAAATGACAAATAAAATACAAGGGAAATCCCACAAGGTTAACAGCTGATTTTCTCAGCAGAAACACTACAAGCCAGAAGGGAGTGGCATGATATACTTAAAGTGATGAAAGGGAAGAACCTACAACCAAGATTACTCTACCCAGCCAGGATCTCATTCAGATTCGATGGAGAAATCAAAAGCTTTACAGACAAGCAAAAGCTAAGAGCATTCATCACCACCAAACCAGCTCTACAACAAATGCTAAAGGAACTTCTCTAAGTGGGAAACACAAAAGAAGAAAAGGACCTACAAAAACAAACCCAAAACAATTAAGAAAATAGTCATAGGAACATTCATATCAGTAATTACCTAAACGTGAATGCATTGAATGTTCCATCCAAAAGACACAGGCCTGCTGAATGGATACAAAAACAAGACCCATCTATATGTTGTCTACAAGAGACCCACTTCAGACCTAGTGACACATACAGACTGAAAGTGAGGGGATGGAAAAAGATATTCCATGCAAATGGAAATCAAAAGAAAGCTGGAGTAGCAATACTCATAAAATAGACTTTAAAATAAAGAATGTTACAACAGACAAGGAAAGACACTACATAATGATCAAGGGATCAATCCAACAAGAAGATGTAACAATTATAAATATATATGCACCCAACAAAGGAGCACTTCAATACATAAGGCAACTGCTAACAACCTTAAAACAGGAAATCAACAGTAACACAATAATAGTGGGGGACTTTAACACCTCACTTACACCAATGGACAGATCATTCAAAATGAAAATGAATAAGGAAACAGAAGCTTTAAATGACACATAGACGTGATAGATTTAATTGATATTTATAGGACATTCCATCCAAAAACAGCAGATTACACTTTCTTCTCAAGTGCGCATGGAACATTCTCCAGTAGAGATCACACCTTGGGTCACAAATCAAGCCTCAGTAAATTTAAGAAAATTGAAATCATATGAAGCATCTTTTCTGACCACAACACTGTGAGATTAGAAATGAATTACAGGGAAAAAATGTAAAAAAACACAAACACATGGAAACTAAAGAATACGTTACTAAATAACCAAGAGATCACTGAAGAAATCAAAGAGGAAATTAAAAAATACCTAGAGGGCTCCCCTCGTGCTGCAGTGGTTGAGGGTCCGCCTGCCAATGCAGGGAACACGGGTTCGTCCCCAGTCTGGGAGGATCCCACATGCCACAGAGCGGCTGGGCCCGTGAGCCATGGCCGTTGAGCCTGCACATCTGGAGCCTGTGTTCCACAATGGGAGAGGCCACAACAGTGAGAGGCCCACATACTGAAAAAAAAAAGAAACCTAGAGACAAATGACAATGAATACATGACAATCCAAAATCTATGGGATGCAGCAAAAGCAGTTCTAAGAGGGAAGTTTATAGCTATACAAGCATACCTCAAGAAACAATAAAAATCTCAACTACAAAATCTAACCTTATACCTAAAGGAACTAGAGAAACAATAAACAAAACCCAAGGTTAGCAGAAGGAAAGAAATCATAAAGATCAGAGAATAAATAAATGAAATAGAAACAAAGAAAAGAATAACAAAGATCAATAAAACTAAAAGCTGGTTCTTTGATAAGATAAACAAAATTGATAAAGCATTAGCCAGACTCATCAAGAAAAAGAGGGAGAGGACTCAAATGAATAAAATTAGAAATGAAAAAGGATACGTTACAACAGACACTGTAGAAATACAAAGCATCCTAAGAGACTACTACAAGCAACTGTATACCAATAAAATGGACAGCCTGGAAAAAATGGACAAATTCTTAGAAAGTTATAACCTTCCAAGAATGAACCAGGAAGAAATAGAATAAATGAACAGACCAATTGTAAATAATGAAATTGAAACTGTGATTAAAAATCTTCCAACAAGCCAAAGTCCAGGACCAGAAGGCTTCACGGGTGAATTCTATCAATCCTTTATAGAAGAGCTAACACCCATCCTTCTCAAACTCTTCCTAAAGCTTGTGGAGGAAGGAACACTCCCAAACTCATTCTGAAGCCACCATCACACTGATACTAAAACCAGACAAATATGCTACAAAAAAGAAAATTACAGACCAATATCACTGATTAATATAGATGCAAATATCCTCAACAAAATACTAGCAAAAAGAATTCAACAACACATTAAAAGGATCCTACACAATGATCAAGTGGGATTTATTTCAGGGATGCAAGGATTCTTCAATATACGCAAATCAATCAATGTGATACACCATATTAACAATTTGAAGAATAAAAAATATATGATCATCTCAATAGATGCAAAAAAGTTTTTCCACAAAATTCAACACCGGTTTATGATAAAAACTCTCCAGAAAGTGGGCATAGAGGGAACCTACCTCACCATAACAAAGACCATATACGACAAACCCACAGAAAACATCATTCTCAATGGTGAAAAACTGAAAGCGCTTCCTCTAAGATCAGGAACAAGACAAGAATGTCCACTCTCACCACTATTGGTCAACATACTTTTGGAAGTCCTAGCCATGGCAATCAGAGAAGACAAAGAAATAAAAATTGGAAAAGAAGAAGCAAAACTGTCACTCTTTTCAGATGACATGGTACTATACATAGAGAATGCTAATGATGCCACCAGAAAATTACTAGAGCTAATCAATGAATTTGCTAAATTAGCAGGATACAAAATTAATGCATAGAAATCTCTTGCATTCCTATACACTAATAATGAAAAATCTGAAAGAGAAATTAAGGAAACACTCCCATTTACCATTGCAACAAAAAGAATAAAATACCTAGGAATAAATCTACATAGGGAGACAAAAGACCTGTATGCAGAAAACTATAAGACACTGTTGAAAGAAATTAAAGATGATACAAATAGATGCAGAGATATACCATGTTCTTGGATTGGAAGAATCAATATTGTGAAAATGACTGTACAACCCAAAGCAAGCTACACATTCAAGGCAATCCCTATCAAATAACCAATGACATTTTTTACAGAACTAGAACAAAAAATCTAAAAATTTGTATGGAGACACAAAAGACCCTGAATAGCCAAAGCAGTCTTGAGGGAAAGAAATGGAGCTGGAGAAATCAGACTCCCTGACTTCAGACTATACTACAAAGCTACAGTAATCAAGACAATATGGTACTGGCACAAAAACAGAAACATAGATCAATGGAACAAGATAGAAAGCCCAGAGATAAACCCACACACCTATGGTCAAGTAATCTATGACAAGGGATGCAAGGATATACAATGTAGAAAAGACAGTCTCCTGAATAAGTGGTGCTGGGAAAACTAGACAGCTACATGTAAAAGAATGAAATTAGATCACTCCGTAACACCATACACAAAAATAAACTCAAAATGGATTACAGACCTAAATGTAAGACCGGACACTATAAAACTCTTAGAGGAAAACTTAGGAAGCACACTCTTTGACGTAAATCACAGCAAGATCTTTTTTGATCCACCTCCTGGAGTAATGGAAATAAAAACAAAAATAAACAAATGGGACCTAATGAAACTTAAAAGCTTTTGCACAGCAAAGTAAAGCATAAACAAGATGAAAAGACAACCCTTAGAATGGGAGAAAATATTTGCAAATGAATCAATGGACAAGGGATTAATTTCCAAAATATATAAACAGCTCATGCAACTCAATATTAAAAAAACAAACAACCCAATCCAAAAATGGGCAGAAGACCTAAATAGACATTTCTCCAAAGAAGACATACAAATGGCCAAGAAGCCCAAGAAAAGCTGCTCAACATCACTAATTCTTAGAGAAATGTACATAAAAACTACAATGAGTTATCACCACCCACCAGTTAGAATGGGCATCATGAGAAAATCTACAAACAACAAATGCTGCAGAGGGTGTGGAGAAAAGGGTACCCTCTTACACTGTTGGTGAGAATGTAAATTGATACAGCCATTATGAAGAACAGTATGGAGGTTCCTTAAAGAACTAAAAATTGAATTACCATATAACCCAATAATCCCACTTCTGGGTAATACCCAGAGAAAACCATAATTCAAAAAGTCACATGCACCCCAATGTTCATTGCAGCACTATTCACAATAGTCAGGTCATGGAAGCAACCTAAATGCCAATCAACAGACGAATGGATAAAGAAGATGTGGTACATATATACAATGGAATATTATTCATCCATAAAAAGGAACAAAATTGGGTCATTTGTTGAGGCGTGGATGGACCTACAGACTGTCATACAGAGTGAAGTAAGTCAGAAAGAGAAAAACAAATATCGTATATTAAAGCATATATGTGGAACCTAGAAAAGTGGTACAGATGAACCGGTTTGCAGGGCAGAAATTGAGACACAGATGTAGAGAGCAAACATATTGACACCAAGCAGGGAAAACGGTGGGGGGTTGGGTGTGTGTGTGATGAATTGGGCGATTGGCATTGACATGTATATACTGATGTGTATTAAACTGATGAGTGATAAGAATCTGTTGTATAAAAAAATAAATAAAATAAAAATCATTCAAAAAAGAAGGTATGAGGAATGGAATTACATTTTCTTGAGGGAAAAGAAAGTATGTCTTAGAGCTGGTCATATTTGGATGGAAAAATAAAGGACTAACTAATATGGATACAGAAAGTGATGAAGTTTGTTGAAAAGAACCTTTCGGGGGGTGGGGGGAGTTTTATGCATGGTCAGGATTAACTAATTTTAGATTGAAGTTAAATAAGTAAATGGATTTTGTTGTTAAGTGAGTACAAGACTGGAATTTGAAGGAAATTTCTTAGGGTGATCCTTTTTGATAAGAGATTGTGTGAGTTCTCTGCCCTTAAGTGATCTGTATTTGGTTTTTTCTTCCAACTTTTTGTGACTTTGGTTAAATGAATAAGGATTGCTTCAAAGAGACCTATGATCCTGTTGTGTTTTAAAACATTTTTGATATTTTTAATAAACTTCCCAAATATCAAAATCCAACTAAAGATCTTTTAGCCTCCAACTAACTCAGATGCTTTGAAGGACCCCTGAGACATCTCAGAGAGGAATGTTAAACTAATTAACTTTATTTGCTATATGAAATTATTTGAAAAACATTGTCAAGTGATTGGAGATGAGACCTAGGTTATAGTGTATAGATAAATGTCATTAATAGAGGTATTCCAAAATTTATATGGAATTTCTAACATCTGATATGCCCTGATATAATGTTATCAGTTATAATTCTAGTTTTTATCCTAAAATGTTGTATGTCACAGGAATATCCACATTTCTTGCTAATTGTTTTGTAATGAAATCTTTAACCTTTCTATTTTAAGTTTTGACCTTTATAGACAATTATTATTTTACAGTGATGCTTTTACAAAATTAAGATCTTCGAGAAGACACATAAAAAGGACTTTTTAACAAATATAAGTTTTTGATAGCCTTTAGATAATACCACTGAATTGGGTAACAAATGACAAAACTCTAATGGAAAACCCTATGACTTCATCCAGATTAACAGGAATTAATTTCATGGGACTGAATGAACTGATGAATATAATTTATAACTTTATGACATTTTGGGAAACATACTAGCTTTAATCTTTGTTTTCCAGAAAAACCTTGGCTCTTATGCTATGACCTACAAGTTGATAAAGTATACCTTTTAAAAAAGGATGAAACACTTATCTTTTTCTCTCTACCTGATCCTGTTAGTGTTTGGCTTCTCCAGCGGGCTCTCCTGTGGACTTGATGGTTTATTGCAACTGGATTACAACTAGTTATACTAATCATTATTTTAATTTGTTCTTTGTTTCCAAATTGTTTATGATTTTTGTCTCCCTACTACACTATGACTTTGTCAATGTTACTAGATGCATTATTTATATCCTGTCTATTTTATCAGATTGTCGTCTCTTACAGTACCCAGTGTGCAACCAGGCCTCTAACAAAATTGATGATGGCTAAACACCTTGAGGAAATAGATCACATTTATGACTCTAATAATGTAATTATAATAGTGTGATTCTAGGTATGGGAAGAAGCAACAAGGGAAAACATTTCCTGAATCATTATAGACAAGTAAGATAGAGGATCCAGAGAATATTTAATTATCAACAGGGCCTAATCCAGAAATTAGCACCTGGGGTGGAATATAAACAAGAATTTTTGCCTGATCTGAGATGAGCCTCCCATCATCATGGGGCAAAAATTGGTCATGAAATGTCTCCCAAATATTGGTCGAATTTCAAACCAAGAGAAGGAACCAATAAATAAAATATTGCCTACCATATCAGTAAACAAAGGATGTCACAATCACCAGCAATTGCAGCCACCACTGACAATGGTGAGCTGGTGAGCCCTGAGGGAACTCAGGAAGGAAACAAAAAATACCCGCCATCTAGCAGCCATCAGACTGCAACCACTCCTGATAGCGAGCCCTGAGGAAACTCAGGATGTGAAAAAACAGGATACTGGCCCCAGATAGCTGAGGTGTATATCAAAGGAGTGATTTCAGTGAGCCCAGACTCTTGCATCTTCCCATACATATAGAAATGCTAAATTCCTTAACTTGAGATATCTAGTTTTCTTTTATTAACAGTAATCTTTTGCTCCTACTACCTGCCCTTTGTTGCAAAACTCCTATATATCCCAGCTCCCCCCTTGCCTCCTCAGAGCAGTTTTCTCAGAGTTACTTGAGATGCTGCCTACCGGGCTTGAAGACCTAAGTATGTCTGCCAAATAAAACATAACTCTCAAATGAAAAACAAAACAAAACAAAACAAAAAAGATTATCTAACTGTTGACAGTTTAATTATAATGTGTCTTGGTGTGGATCTCTTTGGATTTATCTTATTTAGAACTCTCTGGGCTTCCTGGACCTGGGTATTTATTTCCTCCCACAGGTTAAGGGCGTTTTCATCCATCATTTCTTCAAATTATTTTTCTTCGCCTTTCTCTCTCTCTTTTTCCTTCTGAGACCCCTATAATGTGAATGTTATTCTGCTTGATGTTGTCCCACAGGTCCCATAAGCTATCTTCATTCTTACTTCCTTTTTCCTTTCACTGCTCTGTTTAGGTGAATTACCTTGCCCTGTCTTCCAAAGTGCTGATCCTTTCTTCTGCTTCATCTATGCTGCTGTTGAAACCTCTAGAGTACTTTACAGTTCAGTTAACATATTATTTGGCTCTGTGAATTCCATTTCGTACTTTCTTATATTTTCTATCTCTTTGTGGAAGTTCTCACTGTTTTCATCCATTGTTCTCCCAAGTTTGGTAAGCATTTTCATGACCATTAATTTGAATTCTTTATCAGGTAGGTTATTTATCTTTGTTGCATCAAGGATTTTTTCTTATAGTATTATCTTATATTTTCATTTGGAACATGTCCAGGACACACTCAACTGCTTCATCATGGCATTGGGAAAATGCCTTGATTTGAAACACCCACCATCTTCAATGATGCAGTGGGAGAGTGCCTTGTCTAAACGTGCCTATCAGGTTTACCAAGGGAGCAATAGAATGTCATGAACACAAGTGCTACTGAGCCCCTGTCAGGAGGCATGGGGATATTGCAACTGCCTGCACTCAACAGCTTCAGCAAGGCAGCTGGGTAGTGTTGTGATCTCTTGCCCTGGCAGACCTTAGCAAGGCAGCAGGATGGTGCCACATTTGTTTGTTTTTGTCTGTGCTAATAGGAAGAGGAAGAGTGCAAATTGGTGTCCACCAGTGCCTCCTTCTTTGCAGAATCCAAACTGTGCCATGCCCCTCCAGCAGATGCTTTTTTTTTCTTTTTTTAATTTTGACTTACAATATTACCTTAGTTTCAGGTATACAACATAGTGACTATTTTTTTTAAGTTTATTTATTTATTTTTTTAATTAGTTTCTGCTTTATAACAAAGTGAATCAGTCATACATATACATCTGTTCCCACATCCCTTCCCTCATGCATCTCCCTCCCTCCCACCCTCCCCATCCCACCCCTCCAGGCGGTCACAAAGCACCGAGCTGATCTCCCTGTGCTCTGCGGCTGCTTCCCACTATCTATCTACCTTACGTTTGGTAGTGTATACACGTCCATGCCTCTCTTTCGCCTTGTCACAGAACCTAGGGGCAAAACGGGAATGAAGACGCAGACCTACTTGAGAATGGACTTGAGGATATGGCATAGTGACTATTTTTATAGAGTATACTCCATGTGAAGCTATTATAAAACACTTCCTATACTGTACATTATATCCATGTATCTTATTTTATATTAATATTACCTCTTAAACCTCTTCCCCTATCTTGTCTGGCCCCCTACCTCTCCACCCACTGATAACCACTACTTTGTCCTCTGTATCAGTAAGTCTGCTTCTGTTTGGTTATATTTATTCATTTGTTTTATTTTTTAGATTCCACATATAAGGGAAAATATAGAGTATTTTTCTCTGACATATTTCAATAAGCATAATATCCTCCAGGTACATCTATGTTGTAGCAAATGTAAAGTTTTGATTCCTTTTTTCTGACTGATAAATAAATAAATAAATAAATCTATATGTCTATATTTATATATCTACATAAGATATATAGATAATATAGACATTTATACATATATGCTATATCTTCTGTATCCATTCATCTGTTGATGAACACTTAGGTTGCTTCCATATTTTATCTATTTTAAATAATGCTGCTATACATATTGAGGAACACATATCTTTTTGAATTAGCATTTTTGTTTTCTTTGGATATTTACCCAGCAGTAGAAATGCTGGATCATAGAGTAGTTCTATTTTTTTTAATATTTTGAGGAAACTCCATATTGTTTTCCATAGTGGCAGTAGAAGTTGACATTTCCACCAACACCATACTGTTTCCCTTTTCTCCACATCCTCACCAATACTTGTTATTTCTTGTCCTTTTGATGATAGCCATTCTGACAAGTGTGAGGTTATATCTCACTGGGGTTATTATTTGCATTTCCTTGATGATTAGTGACATTGAGCATCTTTTCATGTGTCTATTGACCATCTGTATGTCTTCTTTGGAAAAATGCCTATTCAGGTCTTCTGTACATTTTTTATCTGACATTTTTTTGATATTGAGTTTTTTATATATTTTGGATATTAGCCCCTTATCAGACACATCATTTGCAAATATCTTCTCCCATTCAGTAGGTAGAGTTTTTGGTTCTTTGATGGCTTCCTTTGCTGTGAAAAACTTTTATGTTTGTTTAGGTTCCATTTGTTTATTTATTTGTTTTTTCTCTTACCTGAAGAGACAAACCCTCCAAAATATTGCTAAGGCCTATGTTAAAGAATATATTTCCTATGTATTCTGTAGAAGTTATATGGTTTCAGGTTTTACATTTTTTTTTTTTTACTGTAAGATGTAGTTTTTTTTTTTTTTTTGGTGGCATGAGGGATTTTCCCTAGCCAGGGATTGAACCCGCACCCCCTGCAGTGGAAGCGTGGAGTCTTAACCACTGGACCACCAGGGAAGTCCCCAGGTTTTACATTTAGGTCTTTAATTCATTTTGAGTTTATTTTTTTAATGGTGTGAGAAAATGTTCTAATTTTATTCTTTTACATGTAGCTGTCCATATTCCCCAACACCACTTATTGGAGAGACTGTCTTTTCCCTTTTGTATATTCTTGTTTCCTTTGTCAAAGATTGATTAACCATATGTGCATGGGTTTATTTCTTGACTCTGTATTCTGTTCCATTGATCTCTGTGTCTGTTTTTCTGCCAGTACCATGCTGTTTTGATCACTGTAGCTTTGCATTATAGTCTGAAGTCAGAAAGTGATGCCTCTGGCTTGTTTCTTTGTTTCAAGATTGCTTTAGCTATTTTGAGTCTTTTTTGGTTCCATACAAATTTTAGGATTGTTTGTTCTAATTATACGATAATTGTAATGGGTATTTTGATAGGAATTACATTAAATCTGTAGATTTCTTTGGATAGTATGGCTATTTAAACAATCTTAGTTCTTCCAACCCAAGAGCATAAGATATCTTTGCATTTATTTGTATCATCTTCAGTTTCCTTCATCACTGTCTTACAGTTTTCAGAGTATAGTTCTTTTACCTGCTTGATTAACTTTATTCCTAGATATGTTACTCTTTTTTATGTGATTGTAAATGGGATATTTTGTATTCTCTTTCTGATAGTTCATAATTAGTTTATAGAAAAGCAATAGATTTCCATATATTACTTTTTATACAACTTTACTTATTTAATTTATTAATTTTAATAATTTTTTTCTGGTGTCTTTAGGATTTTCTATATGTAGTATTATGTCATCTGCACACAGTGACAATTTTCATTTTTCCTTTCCAATGTGGATGTCATTTTTTTTTCTTGTCTGACTGCTGTGGTTATAACTTCCAATACTATGTTGAATAAAATTGAGCAGAGTGGATATCTTTGTCTTCTTGTTGACATAGAGAAAATGCTTTCATCTTTTCACCATTGAGTATGATTTTAGCTATAGGTTTGTCATATACAGCCTTTGTTATATTAAGATTCATTCCTTCTATATCCACTTTATTGAGATTTTTTATAAATGATGCTGAATTTTGTCAAATGCCTCTGTATCTGTTAAGCTGATCATAGAAATTTTATTTTTAATTTTTTTATAAATGTGAGTGGTGTGTCACATTGACTGATTTGTGGATTTTGAACCATTCTTCTATCCCTGGAATAAATCCCACTTGATCATTGTGTATGGTCCTTTAATGCATTGTTGAATTTAGTTTGCTAATATGTTGCTGAGGATTTTTGCATCTATGTTCATCAATGATATTGGCCTGTAATTTTCTTTTTTTGTGTGGTGTCTATGTTGTCTGGTGTTTGTATCGGGCTGATGCTGGTCTTGTGAAATTAGTTTGAAAGCATTCCTTACTATTCAAATTTTTGGAAATGTTTGAAAAGGATGTGTTAAGTCCTCTTTAAGCATCTGGTACAATTCAGTTGTGAAGCTGTCAAATCCAGTCTTTTGCTTGTTTGGAGGGTTTTTTTTTTCCTTCTTTTTTTGAATTACTGATTCAATTTTATTACCAGTACTTGGTCTGTTTATATTTTGTATTACTTCCTGATTCAGTCTTGGGACATTGTATATTTCTAGCAATTTATCCATTTTTTCTTGGTTGTTCATTTTATTGGTGTATAACTGTTCATAGTAATCACTCCTGACCCTTTGTATTTCTGTGATGTCAGTGGTAACTTTTCCTTTTTCCTTTTCTTTATTCACGTCCTCTCTTTTTTCATGATGTGTTTGATTTAAGGTTTATCAATTTTGTTTATTTTTTCAAGGAACCAGTTCTTAGTTTCATTTATCTTTCTATTCTTTTATAAAATTATTTTCTTGTTTATATTATTGAAATTATTATTTTTGTTTCATTTATTTCTTCTCTGATATTTATTTCTTCTTCTAGCTGTGGGTTTTATTTGTTCTACATTTTCTGGTTCCATTCAGTGTAAGGTCAGCATGTTTAGTTGAGATTTTTGTTTGTTTGTTTCCTGAGGTAGACATGTTTAACTATAAATGTCTCTTGTAACTGCTTTTGCTGTGTCCCATAGATTTGTATAACTGTGTTTTGATTTACATTTTTCTCCACTTTTTTTTTTTTTTTTTTTGCGGTACGCGTGCCTCTTACTGTTGTGGCCTCTCCCTTTGCGGAGCACAGGCTCCGGACGTGCAGGCCCAGCAGCCATGGCTCACGGGCCCAGCCGCTCCACGGCATGTGGGATCTTCCCAGACTGGGGCACGAACCCGTGTCCCCTGCATCAGCAGGTGGACTCTCAACCACTGAGTCACCAGAGAAGCCCACATGTTTGTTTTTTGCAGTCTTTTTTCTTGTATTTGATTTCTAGTTTCATAGTGTTGTCATTGGAAAAGATGCTTGACATGATTTTAATCTTAAGTTTGAGGCTTGTTTTTTGCCCTAGAATGTGATCTATCCTGAAGAATGTTTCATGTGCACTTGAAAAGAATGTGTACTCTGCTGCATTTGGATGGAATGTTTATATATATATATATATATATATATATATATATATGGTTTAATGTGTCATTTCAGGCCAGTATTTCCTTATTGTTTTTCTCTCTGAATGATCTGTCCACTGATGTAAGTTGGGTGTTAAAATCCTCTACTATTGTGTTACTGTCAGTTTCTTTCTTTATGTTTGTTAATATTTACTTTATATATTTAGGTGTTCCTTTGTTGGGTGTATGTATATTAACAATTGCTATGTCCTTTGCTTGGATCAATTCTTTTATTATTATGTAATGTCCTTCTTTTTTTCTTATAACTGTCTTTGTTTACAATCTGTTTGATATACATATTGTTACTCTAGCTTTTTTTTTGTTTTCATTGGCATGAAGTACCTTTTTTCATCTTCTCACTTTGAATCTGTGTGTGTCTTTACATCTGAACTGAAACTATTGTAGTCATCATATATAGGGTTCTTGTTTTTTTTTTAATCACTTCAGCCATTTTTTTTATGGAAGCCTTTAGTCCACTGATGTTTAAAGTAATTATTGATAGCTATGTACTTATTGCTATTTTGTTAATTTTTCTCAGGTTATTTTTGTAGTTCTTCTTCTTTTACTCTCTTCCCTAGTGATTTGATGACTATCTTTAGTGTTATGTTTGAATTCCTTTCTCTTTTTTGTGTGTATCTATTTTAGTTTTTTGGTTTTTAGTTACCATGAGGTTTATATAACTATATATATATATAATTACAATAATCATATGATATATATATATATATATATAATTATTTTAACTTGATTATTTCTTAAGTTTGAATACATTCTAGCAACCTTGTATTTTTACTTCCCCCCATATTTAATATTTTTGACCTCATATTTTATATCTCTTTGTTTTGTGTATCCTTTAACTTTTATTGAGTATGTAGATGATTTTACTACTTTTGTCTTCTACCCTTTCTTTTTATAATAAATTTATTTATTTATTTATTTATTTATGGCTGTGTTGGGTTTTCATTTCTGTGTGTGGGCCTTCTCTAGTTGCAGCAAGCGGGGGCTACTCTTCTTTGCAGTGCGTGGGCTTCTCATTTTCATGGCTTCTCTTGTTTCAGAGTACAGGCTCTAGATGCACAGGCTCAGTAGTTGTGCCTCTCGGGCTTAGTTGCTCCACAGCATGTGGGATCTTCCCAGACCAGGGCTTGAACCTGTGTCCCCTGCATTGGCAGGCAGATTCCTAACCACTGTGCCATGAGGGAAGCCCTACTCTTTCTTTAGCTTTGTAGGTGGGTTGATCTATTACCTTTACCAATGAGATTTCTCCTTTCATAATATATATATATATATATATATATATATATATATATATATATATATTATTTCTAGTTGTGTCTTTTCTTTTCCACTTAGAGAACACCCTTTAACATTTCTTGTAAAGCTAGTTTAGTGGTGCTGTATTATTTTATCTTTTGCTTGTCTTTAAAACTATATTTTCTACAAAACTTAGTAATAGACTTGCTGGGTAGAGTTCTTGGTTGTAAGTTCTTTCCGTTTATCACTTTAATTATATTGTGCCACTCCCCCTGGCCTACAACATTTCTGCTGAGTCAGCTGACATTTTTATTGGAGTTTCTGTGTTTGTAACTTGTTGCTTTTCCCTTGTTGCTTAATTTAATTTTTGCCATTTTAATTGCAATGTGTCTTGGTGTTCACCTCTTTGGGTGATTTTCTTTGGGATTACCTGTCCTTCCTGGACCTGGATATCTGTTTCCTTTCCAGGGTAGGGATGCTTTCAATTATGGTTGCTTCAAATAAGTTCTCTGCTCTTTTCTCTCTCTCTTCTCCTTCTGGGATCCCTGTAATGTGAATGTTAGTGTGCTTGATGTTATCCCAGAGATCTCTTAAACTGTCTTTGTTTTTTAATTTTCTTTCTTTTTCTGTTCAATTTTGGTGTTTTCCACTACCCTGGCTTCCAGTTTGCTGACCCATTCCTCTGTATCTTCTAATCTACTGTTGATTTCTTCTAGTGTATTTTTATTTCAGTTATTGTATTTCAACTCTGATTCTTCTTTATATTTTTTAGCTCTTTGTTAAATTTCTCATTGTATTCATCCACTCTTCTTCCAAGTTCATTGAACATCTTAATGATCACTAGCTTGAACTCATGGGTAGCTTCCTTATCTCCCGTCACTTACTTCTTCTTCTGAGAATTTTTTCTTGTTCCTTCATTTGGAGCATATTCCTTTGTCACCTCGTTTTGCCTAATTTTCTGGGTTTATTTGTGTGTATTAGGTAGGTCGGTTATGTTTACCAGTATTGAAGTAGTGGCCTTATGTAGGAGATGTCCTATTGGGCCCAGATGCACATTCCCCTCTGGTCACCAGAGTTATATGATCCAGGTATGCCCCTTATGTGAGCTGAGTGTGCCCTCCTATTGTGGTAGGGCTGACTAAAATGAGCATGCTGATAGGTGCTGCTGGTCCCTGGCATTATTGGCTGCTGGGCCCTGCCACTAGTGGAGGCTGATGACTGCTAGTGGGCATGGCCATGTTCTGGTGCAGCTGGCTATGGGCCCAGGGTATCCTAGGGCAGCTAGTTCCAGGGCCTATGTGATCTTGGGGCTGATGCTGGCCTGCTGATTGGCAGGACCAAGTCCTATGGTGTCTTTTTCTGGGTGGCAGGGGGTCCAAGGCTGGTGCCAGACTTCTGGTGAGAGGGGCTAGGTCCCACTGTAGCTGTCTATAGGCCTGATATATCCTGGGGCAGCTGGCTGTTGGGCTCAGGGGTGATGGGGCTGGTGCCATCTCACTGGTGTGCAGGGCTATTTCCTCATGTGACTGTCTGCTAGGCCTGTGGAGTCCTGGCACTGGTGCCCACTGATTGGTGGGCAGGGACAGCTCTCAGCACTTATAGGTTAGAGAGAGGACTCCAAAATGGTATTTACCAGCACCAGTGTCTTCATGGTAGAATGAGCTTTTAAAAATCACTGCCACCAGCATATATGTCTCCAGGAGAAATCCTAGTTACCTTCTCCCTCTCTGGGAGGTTCACCAAGATCAGAAAGTGGGTCTGATTAGGCTCCTTTCAAATTAATGCCTCTGCACTGATTCTTGTAGTGTATGAGATTTTGCATGCACCCTTTAAAAGCAGAGTCTCTGCTATAGCCCTCAGGGTCTCCAATAAACAAACCATGATGGCCTTCATAACCAGACATTCTGTAGGCTTGTCTTTCCACACAAGACTCCAGGATTAGGAGCCCTATGGGAGGTTTGGACCCCTTGATCCATGGGGAAACTTCTGCAGTTATGATTATTCCCCCTTTTGTGGGTCGCCTACCTGGGGGCATAGATCTTGGCTATATTGTATCTCTGCATCTCCTACCCATCTTGTTGTGGCTCCTTCTTTATATCTTTAGTTGTGGAAAATCTTTTTTGTTAGTTTTCAGTTCATTCTAATCAGTAGTTGCTCTCTAAATGGTTGTAATTTTGGTGTGACTGTGAGAGGAGATGAGCTCAGGATCTTCCTAATCTGCCATTTGTGCCATTCCATCACAAGTAAATAATTTCAAATAGTGATAAACAGTATTAAGGAAATGAAATAAGGAATGTAGATAGAGTTACAAATATGGTTGGAAATACAGTCAGGAGGCAAGTCATGAAGGGTATTATAGACCAAAATAATGAGTATGAATTTTATTTTAAGTCTATTGGGAAGCTATTGGAGGATTTTTAATACTTATTAGATGATTGGTAGACATATAGAGAGCATTAGAGCCATTTGAGATTGGATTCTGAATTGTTAGATAGGCACATTAACTAGCCAAGCAGCTCTATTCAGGAAACAAAATACACAAGTATAAAATTCACGAGTTGTGGTACTGTAGTAATATTTATTTAAAATAAATTTTAAGTTAGGAATTTTATTCAATTTTAATTTGTATCTGCAGTGAGGTATGACTACAACAATGATTCTCAAACTTCAACATGCATCAGCATCACTTGTAGGCCTTGTTAAAACAAACTTCCAGATTATCTAATTTAGTAGATCTAGAGGTGGGCCCTCAAATTTTGCATTTCTAACAGATTTTAAGGGGATATTGATGCTGCTGGTTGTGGGATTTGATAACCGCTGGATTACACAAACACAAAATAAATTTCATTAGACCTAGGCTACGTTAAAATACATCCAGTAAATCATTGGTGTTTGAGGATTTAATATTGATCTTTTCAGTTATTCATGAGTGAGTCCAAAGTTCCGGAACCTAAAGTAATTTGTGACATCTGGCTCTTTTTAGGATCTTGATTTTATATTACCTAACAGTGGCATCATCTACCCTATTTCTGTCTTTAGGATAAAATCTTCACTTTAATGCAAGGTTCCTGTATGGTCAAATCACCAAGTAGTCATTGTCAGCAATCAGTGAATATGATCACTTGCATGTAGTTAATAACCAAAATCATGATAAGTAGTGGTTATGAGTACTATTGGAGTTTGAGCAGCATTTCCAAGACATTATATATATATATATATATATATATATATATATATATATATATATATAAAACCTTCATGACTTTTGCCAGATCCATGTATTTCTATTTTATTAATGGTTTTGTTTACATCATTTTTTTTGTTTTTGCTTTTCTTTGTCCTTAGTGGTGATATTTATAAATTTATGGATGAGATATGCTAGTAATATTGGCATATATTAAAATAAGTTCATAACCATTAAAATAAATAATCATTCATACCAACTAAAATTATCTCATGTACCACCAGTGATATACATGTCTGGGTTTGGGAATAATTGAGGTAGAGCAAATTTTTGATGATGCCTGATTCATTTATTCAAAAATTATTTGTTCACTCTACTCTCTTCTAGGCACTGTTAGAAATGTCAGGTACAGAGCAGGCATTTTTGTGATAATTGTTTAGTGGAATAGATAAATAAAAAACACATAAATAAAATATTTTTTCTGATATTACATGTTATCACACACACACACCAGAATGGTAGGTTAAAATAACATCAGAGGAGATACCTTAGCTATGATGGTCATGCAAATCTCTGGAGAAAGGGCATTCCAAGGAATAACAACAGATACAAAGGATCTGAAGTGGAAATGGAGGAAAATATTTGAGAAAGAGCCAAAGGGCCCATGTGGCTGGAGCATAGTGCATGAGAGAGCATGTTACTAGGAGGTGAGGTTGAAGACATAGATTGAGTCAGATAGTATAGGACTTTGTAAGCCATGTTTAGAGGTTTGAATTTTATTCTAATTGTGATTGGAAACATTGGAGATTATTAAGCAGGGAAATAACCTGATTTGAATTTTTTTTAAAAATCACTCTGGCTATTCCGTAGAGAATGGATTGTAGTAGAATTGGGAAAACCAATTAGGATTCTATTATAAGTGAGATGATAGTAGCATGGAGCAACCTGGCAGCAGTGGAGATAGAAGTGGTCAGATATAAAATAGGTTTGGGGGTAGAATTGGCAATATTTGATAATAGATTGAATATCTATTATCATCTATCATTGAATACCTAAAGGGAAGGAAAAAGAACAATCAAAGATGACTCAATGATTTTTGTGCAATTAAAAGGATAATGGTGTTATTAATTGAGATGGGGTAAACCAGAGAAGGAGAAGGTTTTGGGGATAAATCAATGCTTCTGCTTTGGATATGCTAAATTTGAGATGCCAATTAAACATCTATATGTAGCTATCAAGTGATCGTGCATGTATACAAATCTGATGTTCAGGGAAGAGGTCCAAAATGGAGATATAAATTTGAGAGTCATTAACATCTAGAAGGCACTTTAAAAGCCATGAATCTGGATTTAGATGACCAGGGGGGAAATTGTAGATAGAGGAGAGGGCATATCTTAACCTTGAGACCTTTCAGTAGCAAAGGAAATTAATTAAACTAATCACACAATATAGAATTGCAAATCATTATATTGTTTGATTCATTTTAATTCCAGGTCGTGGGAAAAAAAAAAAACTAAGGTACAATAATGGCAGCAGCTTGAGCTCCAATTTTATAGGTCTTGCCCTGACACTAACTAAGAGGGTGACCTTGCACAACCACTTGCTTCATTTTGAAACTCAGTGTTCTCATTTGACAAATGAGGAGGGTTTGCAATTATATGGCTCTCAAACCTTTTGCAACTTTGATTCATAGAATTCTATAATCCAGCAGCTGAGACAGAAAACTTTGGATATGACTACCTGTGCCAAGAGGAGTGAAAAGTATAATGCCTTCGTATTGCACATGGAAGTAGACATAGCTTTTTATATAGAATGTTGGGGGTCAAAGCAAATAACTTCTCTGTACTTCAGTTTGCCTATCTGCTTTTGAGAAAGATCAGGGACTAAGAAAAGTTTGGTTACTTATTCTAGAAATGACTTCTTTTCTCAAGTTGCCTTAAGTGAGAGTGAGGGATATGTGGGGCAGAGAGAAGCACTGAAATTTTATTCAAACAAACCAAAGGTAGCACAGGATAATTGAATTTGGCTTCAGGAGCCTTGGCTTCTAGTATTTTTTTACCCACTAGCCTGGCTTATTTTGTGTACGGTCTTTTCTCTGCATTTCACTTTTTCTCATCTATAAAACAAAGAGGTTGCTCAAACTCAGTGGTCCCTAGTAAACATTAAAAAATTGGAACAGTTATGGATTTCTTTGAATATGTATCACATTGGATTCTGCTTTTCCATTTGTGATAATATTATATTTTCATTTTTAAATTATTTTTTACATGAGTCAAGTACAAAATCTATTAAATAAAAATAGTCAAAGTCATAAAGGTGAAAGTAGGTGGTCTCTGAGTTCTCTTTATTGTTTTTCTTGATGGCTGAGGTACATTTTATTGGTTTTCTCTGAGGTCTCTTTCTAAACCTCAGTGAGTCTCCATTTTTCTCATCTGCTAGATGGAAACAAGACAAATCTGAAAAGGGGCATCTGCTGAGAATTTTTGTGACTAGTCTAGATTTGTAGTCAACTGTTTGTCTCCCATGCATTTTGAAGTGATGCTATTCCCAATTAATGAGTGATTGGGGTGGACTTTACCATATACAGGAGCTGGGAGTGGCTTTAACTCTTAAAGACCTTGAGGGAAGGCATTATGTAGTAAAACATCTTTCAGTGCACCAGATGTAGCTTTAGTGGACTGAAATGGGACCTGGGTAAGCAGAGTCCAAATCTGGCATTTCCATAATAATAATGTCACTTACTGAGTGCTTACTTACCTTGTGTCAGTCAAGGTTCTAGGTGCTTTATATGGAATATCTCATTGGATATTCATGACAATTCTACAAGGTAAATACTATAATTATTACTTTTTTCCTGATGAGAAAACTGAGGCACAGACCAAATAATTACCATACCCAAGGTCACACAGCTAAAACTCAGAAGGGTTTAGATTCAAGCATCCATCTTTTCCTGCTACTTCTGAGGAGCAGTTCCATTAGCTAAATCCCCTCAAAAGTTACCAAATACACATGATTAAATATGAACCCATCTAAGTTGTGGTCAGTTTGTGTCTTGAGCAGCATCGTCTTCCCTGATCTCTCTCCTTATTCTGTGCTTTTCTAGCTCTCTGTGTTGGAACCCAGACTGCTTCTGTTCTAAAATTAAAGCTGGTACTGTGTGGCATTCGCAGTCTGGGGTGTAACGTCTGGCCAAAGGGATCTCAGGTACAAGCCTGAGTGCTCACAAGGAGCTGGGCCTAATAAGGTGGATCCAGCCAGAGGTTCTTTTTTTTATTTTATTTTATTGGATTATAGTTGATTTACAATGTTGTGTTAGTTTCAGGTGTAAAGCAAAGTGATTCAGTTATATATATACATATATTCATTATTTTTCAGATTATTTTCTCATATAGGTTATCACAAAATATTTAGTAGAGTTCCCTATACTATACAGTAGTTCCACATTAGTTATCTATCTTATATATAGTAGTATGTGTATGTTAATCCCAAGCTCCTGATCCATCCGTCCCCTAACCAGAGCTTCTAAGAGGAAGACTATTTCTATTGTAATACAGTACTTGTGAGAGAAAAGGTGACCTGATAGGATCTGCTGTTAAGAAATGATGAATAGTATCATGTCATCTGCAAACAGTGACAGCTTTACTTCTTCTTTACAAATTCGATTCCTTTTATTTCCTTTTCTTCTCTGATTGCTGTGGCTAAAACTTCCAAAACTATGTTGAATAACAGTGGTGAGAGTGGGCAGACTTGTCTTGTTTCAGATCTTAGTGGAAATGGTTTCAGTTTCTCACCATTGAGGACGATGTTGGCTGTGGGTTTGTCATATATGGCCTTTATTATGTTGAGGAAAGTTCCCTCTATGCCTACTTTCTGCAGGGTTTTTATCATAAATGGGTGTTGAATTTTGTCGAAAGATTTCTCTGCATCTATAGAGATGATCATATGTTTTTTTCTCCTTCAATTTGTTAATATGGTGTATCACGTTGACTGATTTGCGTATATGGAAGAATCATTGCATTCCTGGAATAAACCCCACTTGATCATGGTGTATGATCCTTTTAATGTGCTGTTAGATTCTGTTTGCTAGTATTCTGTTGAGGATTTTTGCATCTATGTTCATCAGTGTTATTGGCCTGTAGATTTCTTTCCCTGTGACATCCTTGTCTGGTTTTGGTATCAAGGTGATTACAACAAAAATCATAAAATATCTAGGAATAAACCTACATAGGGGACAAAAGACCTGTATGTAGAAAATTATAAGTCACTGATGAAAGAAATTAAAGATGATACAAATAGATGGAGAGATATACCATGTTCCTGGATTGGAAAAATCAATATTTTGAAAATGACTCTACTACCCAAAGCAATCTACAGATTCAATGCAATCCCTATCAAACTACCACTGGCATTTTTCACAGAACTAGAACAAAAAATTTCAAAATTTGTTTGGAAAAACAAAAGACCCCGAATAGCCAAAGCAATCTTCAGAAAGAAAAACAGAGCTGGAGGAATCAGGCTTCCTGACTTCAGACTATACTACAAAGTTACAGAATCAAGACAGTATGGTAATGGCACAAAAACAGAAAGATGGATCAATGGAACAGGATAGAAAGCCCAGAGATAAACCCACGCACATATGGTCACCTTATCTTTGATAAAGGAGACAGGAATGTACAGTGGAGAAAGGACAGCCTCTTCAATAAGTGGTGCTGGGAAAACTGGACAGGGACATGTATAAGTATGAGATTAGATCACTCCCTAACACCATATATGATCACACATATATAAGAGCACACAAAAATAAGCTCAAAATGGATTAAAGACCTAAATGTAAGGCCAGAAACTATCAAACTCTTAGAGGAAAACAGGCAGAACACTCTATGACATAAATTACAGCAAGATCCTTTTGGACCCACCTCCTAGAGAAATGGAAATAAAAACAAAGATATACAAATGGGACCTAATGAAACTTCAAAGCTTTTGCACAGCAGAGGAAACCATAAACAAGACCAAAAGACAACCCTCAGAATGGAAGAACATATTTGTAAATGAAGCAAGTGACAAAGGATTAATCTCCAAAATTTACAAGCTGCTCATTCAGCTCAATAGCAAAAAAACAAGCAACCCAATCCAAAAATGGGCAGAAGACCTAAATAGACATTTCTCCAAAGAAGATATACAGATTGCTAAGAAACACATGCAAGAATGCTCAACATCATTAATCATTAGAGAAATGCAAATGAAAACTATGATGAGATATCATCTCACAACAGTCAGAATGGCCATCACCAAAATATCTAGAATCAATAGATGCTGGAGAGGGTGTGGAGTAAAGGGAACACTCTTGCACTGCTGGTGGGAATGTGAATTGGTACAGCCACTATGGAGAACAATATGGAGGTTCCTTAAACTACTACAAGTAGAACTACCATATGACCCAACAATCCCACTGCTATGTGTATACCTGAGAAAACCATAATTCAAAAAGAGACATGTACCAAAATGTTCATTGCAGCTCTATTCACAGTAGCCAGGAGATGGAGACAAGCTAAGTGTCCATCATCGGATGAATGGATAAAGAAGATGTGGCACATATATGCAATGGAATACTACTCAGCCATAAAAAGAAATGAAATTGAGCTATTTGTAATGAGGTGGATAGATCTAGAGTCTGTCATACTGAGTGAAGTAAGTCAGAAAGAGAAAGACAAATACCGTATGCTAACACATATATATGGAATTTAAGAAAAAAAATGTCATGAAGAATCTAGGGGTAAAACAGGAATAAAGACACAGACCTACTTGTGAATCGACTTGTGGATATGGGGAAGGGGAAGGGTAAGCTGTGACAAAGCGAGAGAGAGGCATGGACTACACTACCAAACGTAAGGTAGATAGATAGTGGGAAGCAGCCGCATAGCATAGGGAGATCAGCTCGGTGTTTCATGACCACCTGGAGGGGTGGGATAGGGAGGGTGGGAGGGAGGGAGACTCAAGAGGGAAGGGATATGGGAACAGATGTATATGTATAACTGATTCACTTTGTTATAAAGCAGAAACTAATAAAAAAAAAAGAATTCATGAAAGTGCTAGTGAAAAATAACTACTCTTATATCCACTGAGAAGGGGGCTGATTCTCAAGCCTTCCTTCCCACCCTGGTGGCCTTATTTTCTACCATAAATCAGTGTTACAGCCAAAGGGAGAGAAACTGCAAGTTCATGAAGAGAGCCTAGAAAGCTCCGGGGGACTGAGAAAGAGGGTAAGCTTTAGTTTGGTATGGGTTTTTTTTTTCACTTTACACAACCATTTTAAATTTGTTTTCAAAAAAAAAAGGAAAAGGTGAACTTCCCTGGCGGTGCAGTGGTTAAGACTCCGAGCTCCAATGCAGGTGGCATGGGTTCAATCCTTGATCAGAGAACTAAGATCCTACATGCTGAGTGGCACGGCCAAAAAGATAAATAAATTTTAAAAAATTAGAAATAAATAAAAGTTAAAAATAGTTCCAGCTTTCTTGATCTATAATTGACATATTATGTAGTTTAAGGGGTATAATGTGATGATTTGTTACACATTTTTGTGCATGACACACATTTTTCAAAATGAAAAATGTTTACCATGGTAAGTTTAATTGACACATCCTTCACCTCATATAATTACAATTTCTTTTTTGTGGTGAGAACATTTAAGATGTTCTGCAGACAGTTTTTCAGTACCGAAAAGCCAGACTGAGTGCTGACAATTTCCTGTTTGCTTGCTTTCCCTAAAGCAACACTGAATACTGAAGTTTGTGTGGTTTCTCCCAGTTCCCTAGAGTTGGACCAGCTTTCTCTTCATGCTCATTGGCTTTCTGCAAGTGCTCATTCTCTCTGCCCTTGGGGGCATAGACAGAGAGCCAGCCATGGGGTGGAGGTGTGTGTGGCTGAGGCATGTGGTACATTTGAGGTGCCCATGGGCCAGTTGGGAGCATCTAAACGTGAGAGGTCCCCAGCAGTTCATGGGCAGTTTTCTTGATATGTGTTTCTTTGATGCCTTCTGAGAACCCTGGGTGCTGCTCTCCCAGCCACTTCCCACCCACCAGTTGTTCAGCACACCTCTGTAGAGTAGTCAGTACTAAGAGTAGGCTGCATTTCTCACAGGGAAACTGGGCCCTCACTCACATGCTCTCACTTTCATCTGTTGGAAAAATTATGGGCCAAGAAATTCTCTCTTGACGCTGGGCTCTGCCACCTTGGGGGAGGGCTGATACAAGTAAAATGAAACTGATCCTTTTACCCTCTTCAATGCATCCAATCTTGGATTTTTTTTTTTTTTGCTCCAACAGTATGCTGGGACTTTTCTGCTGGATTCACAGACTTCCACAAATGCACTCTTGTTGATGGGTGATTGTCAAAATCTTCTTCTTTTTTTTTTTTTTTTTTTGGTGGGAGACGATGATAGAAAATTCCTTCTGCCATTTTCATGAGGCCATTCTCCCATTTGCTGTGGCTTTAAAACTGCATTTAGTCTGGCTGTCTGGCTTGAGATAGAGGCTGTGTGTATCTGCCATGTAGCAAGAGCTTTTTATGACTGGAATTCTTTTCTGGAAAAAGTGATTTGGATATAATCTTAATTTCTCTGAGAATTTTGACATTGTGATTGTGGACAGGGGTGGATGAACAAACAGGAAGTCCCATAGAGTAGTCATTTAAAGGTCACTTAACTTTCTGAGTCTCAGATTATGTCCTGATTTTCTCAAAATTTCTCTCAAATGGCCCTGAGTTAAGGAAATTAACTGGGACTGGGTGAAGCTTGGACCAGGATATTGGTGTAGAGTATGCAAGCATTTGAAGTGTTCTTCCCTTAAAGTATTTTAATGTTCATGAATACTATAACATGGTAGAACTTCCATCTTACACTTTCTTTGGTACAACATTGTGCTCTAATAAATTCCTGTGCTGTATTTCTTAGTGATATTTCTAATGGGCTAGAATTCTCTAATGGGCTAGACTTCTCATATTGCACCTTGTAAGAATCAGGGACATTGATGACTATCCTAGCTCATTTCAGTCCAAGTAGCCACTTTCCCATTTATTCTTCCTCCTCTCCTACATTTGAGCACCCTCTAAAACAGTAGCTATCATGTTCCTTGTTGCAACCAAATTCACCCAGCAAATACTCCCTGAGCACTCACTGTATATCTCAATTCTTGTCTTGAGTGCAGATGCAGGTGCAGGTGCCTTAGAACTGGAGTTTTGTACTTGCTGAGTTTTTGCATTCTATGACAGTGCATGATTCTGGCCTCTTACAGAATTTATAGTCAATCTTGGCCAGCTCTATTGTCTCTGGAAAGGAAGACAAGAACTTGAATGATTAAAATACATCTAATCTCAGTTTATCATTGATTTCAACCTCTTCCTCAATCAGAACTGTGACTTAGAAACAGACAATTTGTTTTACCTTCTTGTTAAATATGTCACTTTCAGATAGTGATGTCTCAGAAATAAAACTTTCCAAAAGCAAGATGCCTGCAGGACCAACACATTGGATCATCAGTTCTTAATTAACTGAAAGACTGGCTATCTCCCTCTAGTATTCAAATTCATTCATCTTTCACTTTTTTTTATTTAATCAATGAGATAATATGGTGTGTCAGCCTCTGAAATCAGACTGCCTAAAATTAAATCCTAGCTTCTCTCTTTCCTAGACTTAGACAAGTTACTTAACCTCTCTGGATACACAGTTTACCCACCCCACTGTGATGCTGTGAGTTGTAAAAGGACCTAATATATGCAAAACACTTATACAGTACTCAATATAAGTTAGCTATTATTATCTATGTGCACAATGAGAAGGAAACTGCTGAATTCCATTACCCCATGAATGACTTAGAAAGTCAGTTCTACCTTAGTTGGAAATAGAAATTATAAATATTTATGATTATTACCTTTTCTATTATTCTTAAAATATATTGTACTGTATATTGTATGTATTTATCTTTTTCTAAGGCTCTCACGCTCTTATTGTCACTTGCTCACTATAACATCCCTGTGAGATAGGTAGAGTGGAGATTGTGACTTCAGTTAACTGAGGCCTAAAGAGACTTGTTCTTAGGTGATTTGCTCTGGATCACACTTGAAAGCCAGGTCTCCTAACTCCCAATTTCAGATCCTTCCACCACAAAAAAACTTATTGTTCTCTGTAGGTTATCAATGCAAATATTATTGTCATTTTTATTATCAATAAACAGTAATGGAAAAACTTTGGGGTGCTGAAATTTTGCCATATCACTATACATATACATAGTCTGTGGTAACTGAGCTGAGTCTATGATACTGTACCAGGAGTTTCTAATTTAGATTGTTTTTTATTGTGTGTGTATATAAGTATGCCTCAATCATGATCATGTATAACATACACTCCTAGGCTCATAGATGGGTGGGGGATATGGAAATCTCAAATGGGAGGAAATTCTTGGGGAAGGTGTGGATACAGAATGCGTTGGGTGTAAATCTGTTTTGCAAAACCCATCCTGGCTTTTCTTAAATCTATGAGTGCTTCTCTCATCTGAACAATAGAATCAAGAGGTATTTGATGTAGTTTGAAATCAGGAGGCCTGTGTGTGATAGTTTGAAATCAGGAGGCTTGTGTGTGAAAGAAAGAGAGTGGAGAAGTCAGAGACTGGTCTACTTCCCACAGAGCCTTCTTCCCTCCTGCTGGGTCCTCTTTGACTGAAGATAGCTTTGATTTCCTTTGCCAAGGATGAGGAGGGGTAAGATAATGGAGGGGGAGTGAAGAAGCAGCCCAGGAGAAGCAAGCTGGCTATAAAAAAGCAATCTCATTACCACACCAGATTCCATTAATTTCCAATCATTTAAAAGCCTTTGGGTTTTAATTTTTGTTTTAGTGCCATGTAGTTTCTGTATATTGATTTGTTTCTCCATTACCAAAGTGGCTGTCTTCTCCAGTTTGCCTGCAAACAGAAGAATGGGTTGTGGGCATTCAGGTCCAAGGTTGCATGAGGTAGGAGCCACATAAATATTTGTTGGCTAATGGGAAATGGGAAGCCCACAGGCGGTCACCTCATAGATGATAGCTACTCCGTTTGGCCTTTTTTACACTCTTGGAGGATTTTTTTAAAAAGGAACTTACAAAGAGTGTGTATGTTTATGTGTGTATATGTGTTCTTATCTGTTGGAATCTATGTGTGTCTATGTTACAAGTCTCAGTTCCTGAGCGGCCCTTAACCACAAATTATACTTACATCCTGGTTATTCCCACTCCCACCCTTTTTCCTATGGCTGTTTGGCTACCTTGGAGGACCTGGCTTCCCACTCAGCATCTCACCCCCACTCTGTGTCCATACAAAGAAGCAAATCCTCCATAATTCCATTTGTGTCCCCTAACCACACCAATTATAAAAAATATATTTGGGCTTCCCTGGTGGCGCAGTAGTTGAGAGTCCGCCTGCCGATGCAGGGGACACGGGTTCGTGCCCCAGTCCGGGAAGATCCCACATGCCGCGGAGTGGCTGAGCCCGTGAGCCATGGCCGCTGAGCCTGCGCGTCCAGAGCCTGTGCTCCGCAACGGGAGAGGTCACAACAGTGAGAGGCCCGTATACCGCAAAATAATAATAATAATAATAATAATAATAATAATAATAAGTGGCTGATTGATATTTACTCAATCTTACATCAAGTGTAAGTAAAAGCATCCCTGAAATCTTTATTTTTAACTCATCTGTAATCTACAACCTAAGTAAAACAGTACTCTTATAATGTAAGTACAGCTTCAAGATAAGTCCTTTAGTCTCTCCTTTCCAACCCAGCTTACTGCACCTAAGCTTCTCTAAAGTGAGAATTCTGGATGCCACCACCGTCTTGCCTCATTTTTCTCCTTTTGTGTCACCCAATCCCATTTTTATTCCAAACCCTGATGACAGAAGTGACCAGCTTTAGGTAGGATGCCCAAGGATGTTTAACTTTCATGATGGCCCTCTTAAAGGTTCAGGATTTTACTTTTAAGCCTTTGTAATATAGAAAGATTTTGGTGAGTCCTTTCCACTTTTAAACTGACACTTTCCCACTGTCCAGCTGACATTTGTGCAGTGGCTTATCTTAAGGGAGGAACATATTCCAGGCAGCTGGCTGGGCTTCCAACCAGTTTTCTGTGCTCCTGGTGCCTATATGAAGGACTGGGGAGAAGAGAAAAGGGGAAAAATGTCCTCCAGTTCCTCAATTTATACCAGCTTTGCAGAAATCCTCTTAGTCCCCTAGGCCTTGGGATGAGAGATGTTGCCAGCAAGAGTAACATGCCTTGGGTTACCCCTTTCTGCCTCCTCCCTCTAGTTCCTCTAGGTCTTTCCTCTTCTTTATGAAAGTAGAAGATAAAGAGAATATAGCCCACCTTCTCCCCTTTGAATCCCAGGAAGAATAAATGCTGGGTTCTGGAGGGCATGTTTCCAAGGGAAGATGAAAGTTTGATGCTTTCCCATATTTTTTCAAGGAATCCTGCTGGTTTTTGAGCAGTGTGTTGTAGCATGTCCTAGAATTAAGGAAAGCAATCTATTCCGCTCCTATACACATAAGGCTTCCAGCCAAGACTGTGCAAGGGATATTTAAGAAAGAAAAGGAGAAAGGGAAAGGGTGGAGAGAAGTCTGGAAAAGAAGAGGCTGGAAGGAGAGTAGGCTGAAGTCAGAGAAAGGGGAGAAAAGTAAGGCAAGGGGAGATAAAAGGGAAAGAGAAGGTCTTTGAATGGGCAGGACTTACTTCCTTGTCTATTTGTGTTATTTACTGATTTTGGATGTCTGTCCTGAGTCTTTTGGTTTTCATCTAGCTCTTATTCTCTCAGCCTGCCCTGGAAGTTCAGTTCTTCTGACCTATACATTCTCTTTACAAAGGCAGAAAAGCAAAATTGTGATTTATCTTGTCATGTTTCTGCCTTTGTTAGCTTTTTCAAAGGCAGCCCACCAGGCTGACTCTTAGAGGAGAGCCATGTAGCCCATATTGGCTGAACTTTAGGTTTACATAAAGACTACTTGCCCCAGCCAGGGCCTCCTGGCTTTCACTAACACAATACCTATGAAAGTTTGATGCGATTTGTAGCATACTTCAGAAAGCAGTTAATGGTGCTTAGTGAATAAGGTCTTAAGTGGGAGAGTCCTCATTTCAGAGAAAATACTCCCATTTAAATGTCTTGAAAAAATCGCTTCCAAGTGTGTGGGAGATAGGAGAGATATCTTGCTGAGTGTCTTTATTATACAATCCCTTGCACTTAGTAGATGCTTAATAAACATTTAGGGAATCAGTATCTGTGTCTGCAAATAATGGGTGGTGGTTTATTCTCTGGCCATGTTTTGAGTAAAGTTTGATAATTGTCATTACCTTAAGGTTGTTATGTTTGAATATTTCTTGTTCCTTGTCAACCAAAATGTTGGTAAAACCACAAAAATTTATGGACCACTCAGCAGGACATTATTAAAGTTTGTTGTATGCCCTTGTGTTATGGACTGTAGGAAAGATAAGAAAGAAAACTCAATGATGGCTCATGTCTATTTGAGCAGGTAAGATGCACCTATGAAAAAAGCACAAAATGTGGACAAGTCCTATTTGGAAGAAAAACATGCTAAAGTGAAAGGTTGGGAGTCAGTCCAATCTTCATTCCAGACCTGACCTCACTATTTATCAGCTGAGTGCCTTTGGGCAAGTACTTAACCACTTTGAGCCTATGTTTTCTCATCTGTAAAAATTAAGATACCATACAAAAAGGAAATAAGAGAGACAAAATATATAAAGTGCCTGATACTTGGTAGTTACTTAATGATGATAGTAATAATATGTATTACTCTAATACTCTTGTAAAACCTGCTTTAAAGAAAAGTGAAAATTTTTTAAGATGGTGATAAATTTCTTTTTTTTTTTTTTTTTTTTTTTTTTGCGGTATGCGGGCCTCTCACTGTCGCGGCCTCTCCCGTTGCGGAGCACAGGCTCCGGACGCGCAGGCCCAGCGGCCATGGCTCACGGGCCCAGCCGCTCCGCGGCATATGGGATCCTCCCAGACCGGGGCACGAACCCGTATCCCCTGCATCCGCAGGCGGACTCTCAACCACTGCGCCACCAGGGAGGCCCATAAATTTCTAATTATTCCATATCATATTATTTTTAATTAAAATAGCAAGTACTTTAAAATAAAAGGGTGGAGAAATTGAGCTTCAGTCTTCAAATGTCCATTTGAGCCTCATGATTTAAGCCCTATTCAAATGGCAAATTTCCATGTACCTATATTTTCTTTTTCTCTTCCTTTTTTTTTCTCGTAATGCTAGTCCCTGGAGTTGAACTTAGTTTTAAGACTTCTGATTTGCTTTGCCTTACTTAATTCCTTTCCTGCTTCTCTTCCTTTGATGGATCTCATACACTATTCTCCAAATTTCCCCTTTCTCCACCCACCCTTCACCCTGAAAGACACATGCACACAATAAATGAGTGAAGTCTAGGAGGTCAAGGGAGTTGTATCTAAGCATTCCTGCTCCTTGGCAACTCTAGTGTCTTAGAGAACATCACTTCTGGAATGAGAGTGCCTCTTTATGCTTCCTTTCAACACATTCCTCTTTCTAGCTTTCTCCTTAAGTGTATTTGATGAGAACAATTTGATGAGTACAATCTCGTTACTTCATGAAAAGAGTCATTAATAATGATTAGCCATGAAATCTAAACTTGTGAAAGCCTTGACCCTGGACAAAAGCCTAAAACAACCTCAAAATGCCTTAAGATGATAATTTCTCTGGCCATTGGATAAAGGCAGGGGACTTGGACAGAGGCCAGGCACTAGTAAGACTAGAAGGGGAAAGTTGTTTAAAGGAAAGGATCAATAAAAGGAGTTATTGCTAAGTGGAAGAGTGATGAAGTATCACTCATTGAGGGAGGAAACAGATTTCATAACTAAGTTATAAGTGTAGTGTTTGCTTTCTATATTTACTTTCCATGTAATAGGGATATTTTACAGAAGTGGCAACAAATCTAGCTGGTCCCTTCTCCTCAGCCATTCCTGAAATCTACGTAATTTTGGAGTGGATTGCTGTGACTATTTCCACAAAAGAGAAGATGAACAGAAGAATTATTTTTCTAGGGGATTAATGGCATTTTGGTAGGGAACAGTCTTTGGCCAAATTACTTCGTGGGGCAGTAATAACTGTAGTTAAAATTAATGAAGTATGTCCTATGTGCTAGGAACTATTACATCACTTTACCTTTATAAGTCACTTAAAAACCCATTTTTCAAATGAGGAACCTGAAGCCAGAGAGGTTAAGTAACTCCCTTCCACCTAGCCTTTTGATTTCCCTTATCTTGTCCTATGTTTTTTTTCTCTCTAGCACTTTTCACCCACAAGCAAACATAGTATGAAATTGTTAGATTTATTGTTTACTGTCTTTGTTACCCCACTAGAATGCAGACTTTATGAAGGAAGGGATCAGTACCTGTTTTTTTGATTGAGATATCTAAAATGCCTTTAAAAAAAGCTTTCTGCATATTAAAACCTCATTTAAAATTTGCTGAATAAATAACTTGCCCAGAGACACACAACTTGTAAATAACAGAGTTTGAATTTGAACCCAGGCAAACTTTAGTGTCTGCTTTCTCTATCTACTGCACTGTTTCTCTGCCTGAAACGTGAATTATTCATCAATTTCTGATGCCATATAAAATATTATGCTTTCCACAGCTAGCTTTACAAACTGTAGGCCATTGTGGCCTGTATAGGGAGAGGTCAGTGGAGTGTTCTGCATCATTGCCAAGGGATTTTCTTGGAAGAACTCCCAACCTGCATCAAGTCCCTGTGGGTTCAGTTTAGCCTAGCTTGTGTACACTATGATCATTCTGGGTAAAGAAGGGTGATGTCATAAAGACTAGTGCATTTTCTTTTTTGTTTTGGCTGTGGCTGAAATCAGAGAAAATGACTCTTTTGTTTGATATAGCTGTGACCTTTTAGTGTCCATGCTTTTCACATTCTCTATACCCTTTCCTGAGTTACAAGAACAACTCCCTTAATGAAGATCAAAAGTCAGAGGAAGTTCAACTGTGGATTTCATTCAGAAATGGAAATACACTACAAAATCCCTTCAGAAGTCTCTCTCTATAATGAGTTGATTTTAGGCTAGCAGTCAATTGAGCAGGCTTGACTGAGATGGCAGCTGAAAGAGCACTGGTGTCTGGGTCAGCTCAGCATCTGAACCAGTTTTCCAATTTATGCCTTCATAGGAACTACGGTATGATTAATAATGCTTTTTTCCACCTGCACTTTTAAGAAGCATTTTTTTAAAAAGGCTGGTTGTTATTTTAAGTTAGAAGACCAGATGTACCTGACATTTTGTGCTTTGACTCCCCCATCCTCATAGTATAGAGACATCAAATATAACCCTTCCTTATTTGTCTGGCCCTTACAAATAATTTCTCAGTGTCTTCTCAGCATAAGAGGTGCTTCTCAGGGGAACAGAGAGACAAATGTTCACATAACAATTTTCAAGGTCGTAAGGAATATAATGTGTCATATAGTAAAAATGGAACAGAGTATCTTGACCTTATTTAAAGAATGAAAATTAGTCAAGATGATTTCATGTGTTAGAGTCCACACTTATCAGGGTATGAATAATGCAGCCTGCTCTCTCCATTAGATTATGAAGCTCTCAAGTCTCATTAACATTCATTGTCTGGCATCTTTTCTAGTGCTCAGCAAATGTGTTCTTTCTTCTATGTTTTGGCAAATAATGTTTTCTCCAGCTTTATTGAAATATAATTGAAATATAACATGGTGGAAGTTAAAGGTGTAAAATGTGATGATTTGATATATGTAGTTATTGTGAAATGATTACCACAATAAAGTTAATTAACACATCCATCACCTCACATAGATACAATTTTTTGTGTGTGGTAAGAATTTTTAAGATCTATTCTCTTAGCAACTTTCAAGTATACAATGTATTATTGTTAACTATAGTCACCATGTTGTAAATTACCAAAACCTAGTCATCTTATAACTGGAAATAACCACCTTCACCCATCTTTCCCACTCCTCTACCCCTGACAGCAACCAATCTACTCTTTTTCTATGAGTTCATTTTTTAAGATTCCATATATAAGTGATATCATACAGTATTTGTCTTTCTCTGTCTGACATTTCACTTAGCATAATGCTCTCAAGGTCTATCCATGCAGTCACCAATGTCAAGATTTCCATCTTTTTCTGGCTGAATAGCATTTCATTCCATTTCTTTATCCATACATCACTTGCTGGACACTTAGGTTGTTTCCATGTCTTGGTTAATGTAAATAATGGCTATAACGAACATGATGTTGCAGATATCTCTTCCAGGTACTGATTTTATTTCCTTTGAGTATATACACATACCTCATTCTATTGTGCTTTACCTTACTGCACTTCACAGATAATCACATTTTTTACAAATTGAGGAAATCTATTGTCGCTATTTTTCCAGCAGAATTTGCTCACTTCGTATCTCTGTCACATTTTGGTAATTCTCACGATATTTCAAACTTTTTCATAATTATTATATTTATTATGGTGAATTGTGATAGATGATCTTTTATGTTACAATGGTTTTGGGGCACCACAGACCAGGCCCATATGAGATGGTAAACAATTGATAAATGGTGTGCATGTTCTGACTCCTCTGCTGACTGGATGTGTCCCCATCTCTCTCCTCTTTTCAGGTCTCCCTATTACCTGAGACACAACAACATTGAAATTAAGCCAATTAATAACCCTATAATGGCCTTTAAGTATTCAAGTGAAAGGAAGACTTGCATGTCTCTCACTTTAAATCAAAAGCTAGATATGGGCCTCCCTGGTGGCGCAGTGGTTGAGAGTCCGCCTGCCGATGCAGGGGATACGGGTTCGTGCCCCGGTCTGGGAGGATCCCATATGCCGCGGAGCGGCTGGGCCCGTGAGCCATGGCCGCTGGGCCTGTGCGTCCGGAGCCTGTGCTCCGCAACGGGAGAGGCCACAACAGTGAGAGGCCCGCATACCGCAAAAAGAAAAAAAAAAAAAAAAGCTAGATATGATTAACCTTAGTGAGGAAGGCATGTTGAAAACTAAGATAAGCTAAAAGCTACACCTCTTGCCTCAAACAGGAAAGTTGTGAATGCAAAGGAAAAGTAATTCTTAAAGGAAATTAAAAGTGCTACTCCACTGAACATATGAATGATAAGAAAGCAAAAACAACCTTTGTGCTGATATGGAGAGATTTGAGTGATCTAGCTAGAAAATCAAACCAGCCACAACATACCCCTAAGCCAAACCTTATCCAAAGCAAGGTCCTAATTCTCCTCAATTCTATGAAGGCTGAGAGAAGTGAGGAGGCTGCAGAAGAAAAGTGTGAAACTAGGAGATATTGGTTCATTAGATTTATGGAAAGAAACCATCTACATAACATAAAAGTATGAGGTGAAGTGCTGCTTGCAAGTGCTGATGTAAAAGCTGCAGCAAGTTATCCAGATATTCTAGCTAAGACAATTAATGAAGGTGGCTACACTAAACAACAGATTTTCAATGTGGATGAAACAGCCTTCTACTGAAAGAAGGTGCCATCTAGGGCTTTCATAGCTGTAAAGGAGAAGTCAATGTCTGGCTTCAAAGGCCAGGTTGATTTTCTTGTTAGGGGCGAAGGCAGCTGGTAACTTTAAGTTGAAGCCAGTGCTCATTTACCATTCCAAAAATCCTAGGACCCTTAAGAATTATGTTAAATAATCTGCCTGTTCTCTGTAAATGGAAGAAAAATGCCTGAATGACAAGCACATCTGTTTACGTCATTGTTTACTGAATATTTTAAGCCTACTGTTGAGACCTACTTCTCCAAAAAAAATGATGCGTTTCAAAATATTAATGCTCATTGGAAACACACTGGTCACTGAAGAGCTCTGATAGATGTGCCACAAGATTAATGTTGTTTTTATGCCAGTTAACACAAAATCCATTCTGTAGCCCATGGATCAAAGGGTAACTTGGACTTTAAGTGTTACTGTTTAAGAAATACATTTTGTAAAGCTATAGATGCCATACAAAAAGATCCCTCTGGGGCTTCCCTGGTGGCGCAGTGGTTGAGAATCCGCCTACCAATGCAGGGGACATGGGTTCGAGCCCTGGTCTGCGAAGCTCCCACATGCCGCGGAGCAACTAAGCCCGTGCGCCACAACTACTGAGCCTGCGCATCTGGAGCCTGTGCTCCACAACAAGAGAGGCCGCGACAGTAAGAGGCCTGCGCACTGCGATGAAGAGTGGCCCCCACTCGCCGCAACTAGAGAAAGCCCTCACACAGAAACGAAGACCCAACACAGCCAAAAATAAATAAATAAAATTAAAGGAATCTCACAGATCAACACAACAAAGGTTTAAAAAAAAAGATTCCTCTGATGGATTTGGACAAAGTAAATGAAAAACTTTCTGGAAATGAT
The DNA here is from genome assembly GCF_964165515.1 of Mesoplodon bidens. Classification (NCBI taxonomy): domain Eukaryota; kingdom Metazoa; phylum Chordata; class Mammalia; order Artiodactyla; family Ziphiidae; genus Mesoplodon; species Mesoplodon bidens. The sequence goes on along the minus strand of NC_138163.1, from coordinate 92,023,485 downwards.
TCACCATTCTAGATGCCATGAAGAATATTCATGAGTCATGGGAAGAGGTTAAAATATCAACATTAACAGGAGCTTGGAAGAAGTTGGAATCAATAACTTAAAGGTGTTCATGAATAACTTTGAGGTGTTCAAGACTTCTGCAGAGGGAATGGCCATCATCAAAAAATCTACAAACAATAAATGCTGGAGAGGGTGTGGAGAAAAGGGGATGCTCATGCAATATTTGTGGGAATATAAACTGATACAGACACTATGGAGAACAGTACAGAGGTTCCTTAAAAAACTAAAAATAGAACTACCATTTGACCAGCAATCCCACTACTGGGCATATGCCCTGAGAAAACCATAATTCAAAAAGAGTCATGTACCACAATGTTCATTGCAGCTCTATTTACAATAGGCAGGACATGGAAGCAACCTAAGTGTCCATTGACAGATGAATGGATAAAGAAGATGTGGCACAAATATACAATGGAATATTAGTCAGCCATAAAAAGAAATGAAATTGAGTTATTTGCAGTGAGGTGGATGGACCTAGAGACTGTCATGCAGAGTGAAGTAAGTCAGAAAGAGAAAAACAAATACTGTATGCTAACACATATATATGGAATTTAAAAAAAAAGGTTCTGAAGGACCTAGGGGCCGGACAGGAATAAAAACGCAGATGTAGAGAATGGACTTGAGGACATGGGGAGGGGGAAGGGTAAGCTGGGACAAACTGAGAGAGTTGCATGTACTTATATGTACTACCAAATGTAAAATAGATAGTTAGCGGCAAGCAGCCACATAGCACAGGGAGATCAGCTCGCTGCTTTGTTATTACCTAGAGGGGTGGGATAGGAAGGGTGGGAGGGAGACGCAAGAGGGCAGAGAAATAGGGATAAATGTATATATATAGCTGATTCACTTTGTTATAAAGCAGAAAATAACACACCATTTTAAAGTAATTATACTCCAATAAAGACGTAAAAACAAACAAACAAACAAACAAAGATTTCTGCGGAAGAAGTAAATTCAGATGTGGTAGAAATAGCAAGAGAACTAGAATTAGAAGTGGAGCCTAAAGATGTAACTGAGTTGCTGCAATCTCATGATAAAACTTTAATGGGTGAGGGGTTGCTTCTTATGGATGAGCAAAGAAAGTGGTTTCTGGAGATGGAATCTATTGTTGGTGAAGAAACTGTGAAAATTGAAATGACAACAAAGAATTTAGAATATTACATAAACATAGTTCATAAAGCAGTGGCAGAGTTTGAGAAGATTGACTCCAATTTTGAAAGAAGTGTTACTGTGGGTAAAATGCTATCAAACAACATTGCATGCTACAGAGAAATAGTTAATGAAAAGAAGAGTCAATTGATGCAACAAAGTTTATTGTTGTCTTATTTTAAGAAGCTGCAGAACAGCTTCAAGACAGTGGAAGAGTAAGACGTGGAGATCACCTTCCTCCCCACAAATACATCAGAAATACATCTGCATGTGGAACAACTCCTACCGAACTCTAGCAGAAGACCTCAGACCTCCCAAAAGGCAAGAAACTCCCCACGTACCTGGGTAGGGCAAAAGAAAAAAGGAAAAAACAGAGACAAAAGAATAGGGACGGGAACTGCACCAGTGGGAGGGACCTGTGAAGGAGGAAAGGTTTCCACACACTAGGAAGGCACTTCATGGGCGGAGACTGTGGGTGGCGGAGCGGGAAAGCTTCAGAGCCATGGAGGAGAGCGCAGCGACAGGGGTGTGGAGGGCAAAGCAGAGAGATTTCCTCACAGAGGATCCATGCTGACCAGCACTCACCAGCCCGAGGGGCTTCTCTGCTCACCCGCCAGAATGAGCGGGGGTTGGGAATTGAGGCTCCGGCTTCGGAGGTCAGATCCCAGGGAGAGTACTGGGGTTGGCTGGGTGAACACAGCCTGAAGGAGGCTAGTGTGCCACAGCTAGCCAGGAGGGAGACTGGGAAAGTCTGGAGCTGCCGAAGAGGCAAGAGACTTTTTCTGCCTCTTTGTTTCCTGGTGCATGAAGCGAGGGGATTAAGAGCACTGCTTAAAGGAGCTCCAGAGACGGGCGCGAGCCATGGCTATCAATGCAGACCACAGAGACGGGCATGAAACGCTAAGGCTGCTGCTGCCACGACCAAGAAGCCTGTGTGCAAGCACAAGTCACTCTTCACACCTCCCCACACAGGAGACTGTGCAGACCATGACTGCTAGGGTCCAGTGAACAAGGGACAACTTCCCCGGGAAAACACACAGTGTGCCTCAAGCTAGTGAAACGTCACACTGGCCTCGGCCACCACAGGCTCTCCCTGCATGCGTACCCCTCCCTCCCCCCGGCCTGAGTGAGCCAGGGCACCTGAATCAGCTGCTCCTTTAACCCCGTCCTGTCTGAGTGAAGAACAGAGGCCCTAAGGCGACCTACAGGCAGAGGCAGGTCAAAATCCAAAGCTGAACCACGGGAGCTGTGCGAACAAAGAAGAGAAAGGGAAATCTCCCCCAGAAGCCTCAGGCGCAGTGGATTAAATCTCCACAATCAACTTGATATATCCTGCATCTGTGGAGTACCTGAATAGGCAACGTATCTTCCCAAAATGAGGAGGTGGACCTAGGGAGCAATGATATATATTTTTTCCACTTTTTTCTCTTTTTGGAAGTGTGTATGTGTATGCTTCTGTGTGTGATTTTGTCTGTATAGCTTTGCTTTTACCATTTGTCCTAGGGTTCTGTCAGTCGGTTTTGTGTTTTGTTTTTTTAATTAAAAATTTTTTTTCTTGGGCTTCCCTGGTGGCGCGGTGGTTGAGAATCTGCCTGCCAATGCAGGGGACACGGGTTTGAGCCCTGGTCTGGGAAGATCCCACATGCCGCGGGGCAGCTAGTCCCGTGAGCCACAACTACTGAGTCTGCGCGTCTGGAGCCTGTGCTCCGCAACGAGAGGCCACAACAGTGAGAGGCCTGCGCACCGCGATGAAGAGTGGCCCCCACTTGCCACAACTAGAGAAAGCCCTCGCACAGAAACAAAGACCCAACACAGCCAAAAATAAAAATAAATAAATTAAAAGAAGGCTCAACATTTTAAAAAAAATTTTTTTTCTTAAAATTTATTTTAATTATTTTATTTTATAATCTTCTTCTTTCTTTCTTTCCTTTTTCCTCCCTTTTATTCTGAGCTGTGTGGAGGACAGGCTCTTGGTGCTCCAGCCAGGTGTCAGGGCTGTGCTACTAAGGTGAGAGAGCCAAGTTCAGGACACTGGTCCACAAAAGACTTCCCAGCTCCATGTAATATCAAACGGTGAATATCTCCCAGAGATCTCCATCTCAATGCCAAAACCCAGATCTACTCAATGACAAGCAAGCTACAGAGCAGGACGCCCAATGCCAAACAACTAGCAAGAGAGGAACACAACCACATCCATTGGCACAGAGGCTGCCTAAAATCATAATAAGGCCACAGACACCCAAAAACACACCACTAGCCGTGGACCAGCCCACCAGAAAGAAAATATCTAGTTTCATCCACCAGAACAGAGACACTAGGCCCCTCCACCAGGAAGCCTCCACAACCCACTGAAACAAACATAGCCACTGGAGACAGCCACCAAAAACAATGGAAACTACAAACCTGCAGCCTGAAAAAAGGAGACCCCGAACACAGTAAGTTACGCAAAATGAGAAGACAGAAAAACACACAGCAGATGAAAGAGCAAGGCAAACAGCAACCAGACATGACAAATGAAGTGGAAATAAGCAGTCTACCTACAAAAGAATTCAGAATAATGATAGTAAAGATGATCCAAAATCTTGGAAATAGAATGGAGAAAATACAGAAAACCTTTAACAAGGATCTAGAAGAGCTAAAGAGCAAACAAACAGTTATACACAATAAATGAAATTGAAAATCCTCTAGAAGAGATCAATAGCAGAATAACTGAGGCAGAAGAATGGATAACTGACCTGGAAGATAAAATAGTGGAAATAACTACTGCAGAGCAGAATAAAGAAAAAAGAAAGAAAAGAATTGAGGACAGTCATGGAAAACTCTGGGACAAAATTAAACACACCATTTAGGAATTATAGGGGTCCCAGAAGAAAAAAAGAAAGGGACTGAGAAAATATTTGAAGAGATTCTAGTTGAAAACTTCCCTAATATGGGAAAAGAAATAGTTCATCAAGTCCAGGAAGAACAGAGAGTCCCATACAGAATAAATCCAAGGATAAACATGCCAAGACACATATTAATCAAACTATAAAAAATTAAATACAAAGAAAACATATTAAAATCAGCAAGTGAAAAACAACAAATAACACATAAGGGAATACCCATAAGTTTAACAGCTGATCTTTCAGCAGAAACTCTGAAAACAAGAAGGGAGTGACAGGACATATTTAAAGTGATGAAGGAGAAAAAACTACAACAAGGATTACTCTACCCAGCAAGGATCTCATTCAGGTTTGACAGAGAAATTAAAAACTTTACAGACAAGGAAAAGTTAAGAGAATTCAGCACGATCAAACCAGCTTTACAACAAATGCTGAGGGAACTTCTCTAGGCAGGAAACACAAGAGAAGGAAGAGACCTACAATAACAAAGCCAAAACAATAAAGAAAATGGTAATACGAACATACATATTGATAATTACCTTAACTGTAAATGGATCAAATGCTCCAACCAAAAGTCATAGACTGGCTGAATAGATACAAAAAAAAAGAAAAGACCCATATATATGCTGTCTACAAGAAACGCTCTTCAGACTTAGGGACACACACAGACTGAAAGTGAGGGGGTGGAAAAAGATATTCCATGCAAACACAAATCAAAAGAAAGCTGGAGTAGCAATGCTCATATCAGAGAAAATAGACTTTAAAACAAAGACTATTACAAGGAACAAAGAAGGACACTATATAATGATCAAGGGATCAATGCAAGAAGAAATAAGAATTGCAAAATATTTATGCACCTACATAGGAGCACCCCAATACATAAGGCAAATACTAACAGCCATAAAAGGGGAAATCGACAGTAACACAATCATAGTAGGGGACTTTAACACCCCACTTTCACCAATGGACAGATCATCCAAAATGAAAATAAATAAGGAAACACAAACTTTAAATGATACATTAAACAAGATGGACTTAATTGATATTTATAGGACATTCCATCCAAAACCAACAGAATACACATTCTTCTCATGTGCCAATGGAACATTCTCCAGGATAGATCATATCTTGGGTCACAAAGCAAGCCTTGGTAAATTTAAGAAAACTGAATTTTGTATCAAGTATCTTTTCTGACCACAACAATTGAGACTAGATATCAATTACAGGAAAAATATCTATAAGAAATACAAACACATGGAGGCTAAACAACACACTACTTAATAACCAAAAGATCATTGAAGAAATCAAAGAAGAAATAAAAAATACATAGAAATAAATGACAATGAAAGCACAGCAACCCCAAGCCTATGGGATGCAGCAAAAGCAGTTGTAAGTGGGAAGTTTATAGCAATACAATCCTACCTTAAGAAACAAGAAACATCTCAAATGAACAACCTAACCCTACACCTAAAGCAATTAGAGAAAGAAGAACTTAAAAACCCCAAGGTTAGCAGAAAGAAAGAAATCATAAAGATCAGGCCAGAAATAAATGAAAAAGAAATGAAGGAAACAATAGCAAAGATCAACCAAACTAAAAGCTGGCTCTTTGAGGAGATAAACAAAATTGATAAACCATTAGCAAGACTTATCAAGAAAAACAGGTAGAAGACTGAAATCAATAGAACTAACATGAAAAAGGAGAAATAACAACTGACACTGCAGAAAAACAAAGGATCATGAGAGATTACTACAAGCAACTATATGCCAATAAAATAGAAAACCTGGAAGAAATGCACAAATTCTTAGAAATGCACAACCTTCTGGGATTGAACCAGGAAGATATAGCAATTGTGAACAGACTAAACACAAGCACTGAAATTGAAACTGTGATTAAAAATCTTTCAACAAACAAAAGCCTGGGACCAGATGGCTGCCCAGTAGAATTCTATCAAACATTTACAGAAGAGCTAACACCAATCCTTCTCAAACTCTTCCAAAATATAGCAGAGGGAGGAACATTCCCAAACTCATTCTACGAGGCCACCATCACTCTGATAACAAAACCAGAGAAAGTAGTCACAGAGAAAGAAAACTACAGGCCAATATCACTGATGAACATAGATGCAAAAATCCTGAATAAAATACTAGCAAACAGCATCCAACAGCACATTAAAAGGATCGTACACCATGATCAAGTGGGGTTTATTCCAGGAATGCAAGGATTCTTCAATATACGCAAATCTTTCAATGTGATACACCATATTAACAAATTGAAGGAGAAAAACCATATAATCATCTCAGTAGATACAGAGAAAGTTTTCGACGAAATTCAACACCCACTTATGATAAAAACCCTCCAGAAAGTAGGCATAGAGGGAACTTTCCTCAACATAATAAACGCCATGTATGACAAACCCACAGCCAGCATCATCCTCAATGGTGAAAAACTGAAACCATTTCCACTAAGATCAGGAACAAGACAAGGCTGCCCACTCTAACCACTATTTTTCAACACAGTTTTGGAAGTTTTAGTCACAGCAATCAGAGAAGAAAAAGAAATAAAGGGAATTCAAATTGGAAATGTAGAAATAAAGCTGTCACTGTTTGCAGATGACATGATACTATACGTAGGGAATCCTAAGATGCTACCAGAAAACTACTAGAGCTAATCAATGAATTTGGTAAAGTAGCAGGATACAAAATTAATGCACAGAAATCTCTTGCATTCATATATACTAATGATGAAAAATCTGAAACTGAAATCAAGAAAACACCCCTATTTACCATTTCAACAAAAAGAATAAAATATCTAGGAATAAACCTCCCTAAGGAGACAAAAGACCTGTATGCCGAAAATTATAAGACACTCATGAAGAAATTAAAGATGATACAAATAGATGGAGAGATATACCATGTTCTTGGACTGGAAGAATCAGCATTGTGAAAATGACTCTTTTACCCAAAGCAATCTACAGATTCAATGCAATCCCTATCAAACTACCACTGGCATTTTTCACATAACTAGAACAAAATATTTCACAAATTGTATGGAAACACAAAAGACCATGAATAGCCAAAGCAATCTTGAGAAACAAAAACGGAGCTGGAGGAATCACGCTCCCTGACTTCTGACTATACTACCAAGCTACAGTAATCAAGACTGTATGATACTGGCACAAAAACAGAAATATAGATCAATGGAACAGGATAGAAAGCCCAGAGATAAACCCACACACATATGGTCACCTTATCTTTGATAAAGGAGGCAGGAGTATACAGTGGAGAAAGGACAGCCTCTTCAATAAGTGGTGTTGGGAAAACTGAACAGGGACATGTAAAAGTATGAGATTAGATCACTCCCTAACACCATACACAAAAATAAGCTCAAAATGGATTAAAGACCTAAATGTAAGGCCAGAAACTATCAAACTCTTAGAGGAAAACATAGGCAGAACATTCTATGACATAAATCACTGCAAGATCCTTTTTGACCCACCTCCTAGAGAAATGGAAATAAAACCAAAAATAAACAAATGGGACCTAATGAAACTTAAAAGCTTTTGCACAGCAAAGTAAAGCATAAACAAGATGAAAAGACAACCCTCAGAATGGGAGAAAATATTTGCAAATGCAGCAACTGATAAAGGATTAATCTCCACAACATACAATCCACACATGCAGGTTAATATCGAAAAACAAACAGCCCAATCTAAAAGTGGGCAGAAGACCTAAGTAGACATTGCTCCAAAGAAGATATATGGATTGCCAACAAACACATTGAAAAGATGCTCAACATCACTAATTATTAGAGAAATGTAAATCAAAACTACAATGAGATATCTCACACTGGTCAGAATGGCCATTATCAGAAAATCTAGAAGCAATGAATTCTAGAGAAGGCGTGTAGAAAAGGGAACCCTTTTGCAGTGTTTGTGGAAATGTAAATTGATACAGCCACTATGCAGAACATTATGGAGGTTCCTTAAAAAACTAAAAATAGAACTACCATATGACCCAGCAATCCCACTAGTGGGCATAAACCCTGAGGAAACCATCATTCAAAAAAGTCATGTAGGGCTTCCCTGGTGGCACAGTGGTTGAGAGTCCGCCTGCCAATGCAGGGGACACAGGTTCGTGCCCCAGTCCAGGAAGATACCACATGCCGTGGAGCGGCTAGGCCCATGAGCCATGGCCGCTGAGCCTGCGCATCTGGAGCCTGTGCTCCGCAATGGGAAATGCCACAGCAGTGAGAGGCCTGCGTACCACAAAAAAAAAAAAAAAAAAAAAAAAAGTCATGTACCAAAATATTCATTGCAGCTCTATTTACAATAGCCAGGACATGGAAGCGACCTAAGTGTCCATTAACAGATGAATGGATAAAGAAAATATGGCACCTATATACAATGGAATATTACTCAGCCATAAAAAGGAATGAAACTGAGTTATTTGTAGTGAGATAGATTGACCTAGAGACTGTCATACAGAGTGAAGTCAGTCAGAAAAGAAATACATATACCACATGCTAACACATATATGAGCCTGATCTTTGGCACCAGGCCAAGCTGAGAGGTGAGTGACATGGAGTGAAGTGAACATGAGAGAAGAGGAAGAGCTTCCAGAAAGGGACATACCAATGGCTCAGTGGGCAGGAACGGCCTCCTACAAACAGGCCCAAGGCCCCTTCTTCTTCCCAGACCTGCTGCCCACGGGAGAGTGATTCATGGCCAAATCCTTATGGATGGGCCCCACAAGACTGGCTTCTCCTTTGTCTACCTGTCCCCAACCTCCAGCTCTGCAGGTCCCGGTGCTCCCGTGGAGAGCTCAGTGGGGGAAAACTCATCAGAATATCAAGCTAAGCTAAGACAGCTAACTTGCCAGGGAGACGTAAGGAAACTAGACCTAGAGGGCTACATACAAAACACTGTTTGGAATGTCTGCACCAAAGCCAAGGTAGAGTTGGGACAAGCTTGGAGAGACAGGCTGGGAACCCCGGGCAACATCCCCCAGCCTTTCATTCTAGGGCGCTGGTCCTGATATATGGAATCTAAAAAAAGAGGGAAAAAAAGGTCAGAAGAACCTAGGGACAAGATGGGAATAAAGATGCAGACCTACTAGAGAATGGACTTGAGGATATGGGGAGGGGCAAGGGTAAGCTGTGACAAAGTGTGACATAGCATGGACATATATACACTACTAAACGTAAAATAGATAGCTAGTTGGAAGCAGCTGCATAGCACAGGGAGATCAGCTCGGTGCTTTGTGACCACCTAGAGGGGTGGGATAGGGAGGGTGGGAGGGAGGGAGATGCAAGAGGAAAGAGATATGGGGACATATGTATATGTATAACTGATTCACTTTGTTATACAGCAGAAACTAACACACCATTGTAAAGCAATTATACTCTAATAAAGATGTTTAAAAAAAAAAGAAGTTGCCATGGCCACCCTAGGCTTCAGCAACCACCACCCTGATCAGTCAGCAGCCATCAACACTGAGGCAAAACCCTCCACCACCATCTGAGTTGAAGCCTCATTTTTTAGCAGTAAAGTAGTTTTTAATTAAGGTATGCACATTTTTAGATATAATGGTATTACACACTTAATAGACTACAGTACAGTGTAAACATAACTTTAATATTCACTGGGAAACCAAAAAATGTGTGTGACTCTCTTGATTAAGATGTTTGCCTTATTGCAGTGGTTTGGAATCAAACTCACAGGTGTGCCTTGTCTTACCCAGAAATGTGATTGTTGTATTATATTGTAGTTCAATTTTTTTTAATTTTTTTGAGGAACCTCCATAGTGTTTTCCATAGTGGCTGTACCAATTTACATTACCACCAACTGTGCACAAGTGCCCCCTTTTCTTCATATCCTTGCCAACATTTGTGATCTCTTTTTGATGATAACCATTCTGACAGGTGTGAGGTGATATCTCATTGTGGTTCTGATTTGCATTTCCCTGATGATTAGTGATGTTGAGCACCTTTTCATGTACCTGTTGACCATGTTTACGTCTACTTTGGAAAAATGGTCCAAAGGTCTTATGCTCATTTTTAATTGGATTTTCATTCTTCTTTCCTTCCTTCCTTCCTTCCTACCTTCCTTCCTTCCTTCCTTCCTTTCTTTCTTTTGCTATTGATATTTATGAGTTCCTTATATATTTTGGATATGAACCCCTTATCAGGTAGATAGTTTGCAGATATTTTTCGTATTCCATCAGTTGCCTTTCATTTTGTGTATTTATTTATATATTTATTTATTACTTTTCAGAAGCTTTTTAGATTTATGTAATCCCACTTATTTATTTTGTTTTTCTCCTTATGCTTTTGGCTTCATATCCAAAAATTTATTGCAAAATGGTACAAAATTCCATTTATAAGATGAATAATTTTCTGGAGATCTAATTGACAGCATGGTGACTATAGTTAACAATACTGTATTGTATACTTGAAAGTTGCTGAAAGAGTAGATCTCAAAACTTCTCACCACATGACAAAAACTGGTAACTATTTGAGGTGATGGATGTGTTAACTAACCTTATTCTGGTAATATTTTGCAATATATACATATATATGTAGAAAACTCATTGACCACGGAGTTATTTCCCTACATTTTCTTCTAGAAGTTTTATGGTTTCAAGTCTTACAATTCTTTAAGCCATTTCAAGTTAACTTTTTGAGTGGTGTAAGATGGGGGTTCAGTTTCATTCTTTTGCATGTGTACATCTAAATTTCCTAACACCATTTATTGAAGAGACTATCTTTCCTCACTGAGTATTTTCTGCTCTCTTGTCAAATATTAGTTGTCCATGTATGCGTGAGTTTATTTCTGGGCTCCTGATTCAGTTTTATTGGTCCATGTGTCTGTTTTTATTCCAATACTATACTGTTCTGCTTACTATAGTTTTGTAACATAGCTTGAAATCAAGAAGTGTGATGCCTCACTTTATCATTCTTTCTCAAGACTGCTTTGACTATTTGGGGTATTTTGTGACTCCATAAAAATTTTAGGATTATTTTTTTTCCATTTCTGTAAGAAAATGCTATTCAGTCTTGATAAGGAGTGCAGTGAATCTATAGATGGCTTTGGGTTTTATGGACATTTTAACAACATTAATTCTTCTGATCCATGAACGTTGGATATCTTTCCATTTATTTGTGTCTGCTTCAATTTTTTCATCAGTGTCTTATTATTTTCACTGCACAGATCTTTCACCTTCTTGATTAAATCTATTCTTAAGTATTTTGTTGGTTTTGATACTGTTGCAAATGGGATTGTTTTATTTATTTATTCTTCAGATACTTTATTGTTAGTGTAAAGAAACATGACGGATTTTTGTATGTTGACTTTGTATCCTTCACCTTTATTAGTTCTAACAATTATTATTTAGTAGTTCTAACAATTATTTGTTAAGTCTAACAATTGTTTTGTGGAATCTTTAGGTTTTTCTATATATGAGATTATGTCTGCAAACAGAGACAATTTTACTTATTTTCTGACTTGGATGACTTTTATTTCTTTCTCTTGCCAAATTGCTCTGGCTAAGACTTATGGCACTATGTCAAATAGGAGTGCTGGGAGAAGACACCCTTATCTTTTTGCTGATCTTAGAGGAAAAGCTTTTCATCATTGAGTATGATGTCATCTGTGGGCTGATCATATGTAGCCTTTATTATGTTAAAGTAAGTTTCTTCTATACCTAATTAGTTGAGGGTGTTTATCATGAAAAAGTGTTGTATTTGTCAAATGCTTTTTCTTCATCTGTTGAGATGATCATGTGAACTTATCCTTTACTCTTTTTTTTTTCTTTTTCTTTGGCTGCACTGTGTGGCTTGCAGGATCTTAGTTCCCCAAACAGGGATTCAACCTGGGCCCCTGGCAGTGAAAGCATGGAATCCTAACCACTGGATCACCAGGGAATTCCTGTTATCCTTTATTCTTTTAATGTTGTGTACCACATGATTGATTTTCATATGAGGAATCATCTTTCTATCCCAGGGATAAATCCCACTTGAACATGGTATATGCTTTTTTTTTTAAGATTTATTTTAGTTTATTTATTTGGCTGCATCAGGTCTTGGCTTCAATGTGCTGGCTTTTTGTAGCAACATGCAGGATTCTCTAGTTGCAGCACACATGTGGGCTTCAGAGCACATGGGCTTAGTTGCCCCAGACATGTGGGATCTTATTTCCCTGACTAGGGATTGAACTCGCATCTCCTGCATTGGAAGGTAGATTCTTAACCACTGGAACACAAGGGAAGTCCCAGTATATGCTCTTTTAGTGTGCTGTTGAATTAGGTTTAGTAATATTTTGTTGAGAATTTTTGCATCTCTATTCATCAGGGATATTGACCTGTAGTTTTCTTGCATTGTCCTTATCTGCCTTTTGGTCAGTGTAATGTTGGTCTCCTAAAATGAGTTTGGGAGTGTTCCCTCCTCTTCAATTTTTTGGAGGAGTAGAGGAGGATTAGCATTAATTTTTCTTAATTATTTCTTTAAATATTCACCAGTGAACCCAGCTAGTCCTGGACTTTCCTTATTTGGGAGGTTTTTGATTAATGATTCAATTTTGTTACCTGTTATGAGTCTTTTCTTATGTTCTACTTTTTCATGATTCAGACCCGATAGATTGTATTATTCTAGGAGTCTCTCTACTTCTTCTAGGATGTACAATTTGTTGGTGTATCATCTTTCATAGTCTTTGTATTTCTGTGGTTCAAGTTGTAATGCCTCCTTTTTCACTTGTAATTTTTAAAATTTAAATTCTCTCTTTTATTTCTTGGTTAGTATAGCTAAATACTGTCATTTTTTGTCTTCTCAAAAAACCAACTCTTGGTTTTCTTAATATTCTCTATTGTGTTATTATTCTCTCTTTCCTTTATATCTGCTATAATCTTTTTTTAAAATATTTTTTATTAGTTTCTGCTTTATAACAAAGTGAATCAGTCATACATATACATCTGTTCCCACATCCCTTCCCTCATGCATCTCCCTCCCTCCCACCCTCCCCATCCCACCCCTCCGGGCGGTCACAAAGCACCGAGCTGATCTCCCTGTGCTCTGCGGCTGCTTCCCACTATCTATCTACCTTACGTTTGGTAGTGTATATATGTCCATGCCTCTCTTTCGCTTTGTCACAGCTTACCCTTCCCCCTCCCCATATCCTCAAGTCCATTCTCAAGTAGGTCTGTGTCTTTATTCCCATTTTACCCCTAGGTTCTTCATGACATTTTTTTTTTAATTCCGTATATATGTGTTAGCATACGGTATTTGTCTTTCTCTTTCTGACTTACTTCACTCTGTATGACAGACTCTAGGTCTATCCACCTCATTACAAATAGCTCAATTTCGTTTCTTTTTATGGCTGAGTAATATTCCCTTGTATATATGTGCCACATCTTCTTTATCCATTCATCCGATGATGGACACTTAGGTTGTTTCCATCTCCGGGCTATTGTGAATAGAGCTGCAATGAACATTTTGGTACATGTCTCTTTTTGAATTATGGTTTTCTCAGGGTATATGCCTAGTAGTGGGATTGCTGGGTCATATGGTAGTTCTATTTTTAGTTTTTTAAGGAACCTCCATACTGTTCTCCATAGTGGCTGTACCAATTCACATTCCCACCAGCAGTGCAAGAGGGTTCCCTTTTCACCACACCCTCTCCAGCATTTATTGTTCCTAGATTTCTTGATGATGGCCATTCTGACTGGTGTGAGATGATATCTCATTGTAGTTTTGATTTGCATTTCTCTAATGATTAATGATGTTGAGCATTCTTTCATGTGTTTGTTGGCAGTCTGTATATCTTCTTTGGAGAAATGCCTATTTAAGTCTTCTGCCCATTTTTGGATTGGGTTGTTTGGTTTTTTGCTATTGAGCTGCATGAGCTGTTTATAAATTTTGGAGATTAATCCTTTGTCAGTTGCTTCATTGGCAAATATTTTCTCCCATTCTGAGGGTTGTCTTTGGTCTTGTTTATGGTTTCCTTTGTTGTGCAAAAGCTTTGAAGTTTCATTAGGTCCCATTTGTTTAACTTTGTTTTTCTTTCCATTTCTCTAGGTGGTGGGTCCAAAAGGATCTTGCTGTGATTTATGTCATAGAGTGTTCTACCTAAGTTTTCCTCTAAGAGTTTGATAGTTTCTGGCCTTAAATTTAAGTCTTTCATCCATTTTGAGCTTATTTTTGTGTATGGTGTTAGGGAATGATCTAATCTCACACTTTTACATGTCCCTGTCCAGTTTTCCCAGCACCACTTATTGAAGAGGCTGTCCTTTCTCCACTGTATATTCCTGCCTCCTTTATCAAAGATAAGTTGGCCATATGTGCGTGGGTTTATCTCTGGGCTTTCTATCCTGATCCACTGATCTATCTTTCTGTTTTTATGCCAGTACCACACTGTCTTAATTACTGTAGCTTTGTAGTATATTCTGAAGTCAGGGAGCCTGATTCCTCCAGCTCCGTTTTTCGTTCTCAAGATTGCTTTGGCTATTCTGGGTCTTTTGTTTTTCCAAACAAATTTTGAAATTTTTTGTTCTAGTTCTGTGAAAAATGCCATTGGTAGTTTGATAGGGATTGCATTGAATGTGTAGATTGCTTTGGGTAGTAGAGTCATTTTCACAATATTGATTCTTCCAATCCAGGAGCATGGTATATCTCTCCATCTATTTGTATCATCTTTAATTTCTTTCATCAGTGTCTTATAATTTTCTGCATACAGGTCTTTTGTCTCCTTAGGTAGGTTTATTCCTAGATATTTTATTCTTTTGTTGCCATGCTAAATGGGAATCTTTTCTTGATTTCATTTTCAGATTTTTCATCATTAGTGTACAGGAATGCCAGAGATTTCTGTGCATTAATTTTGTATCCTGCTACATTACCAAATTCATTGATTAGCTCTAGTAGTTTTCTGGTAGCATCTTTAGGATTCTCTATGTATAGTATCATGTCATCTGCAAACAGTGACAGCTTTACTTCTTCTTTTCCAATTCAGATTCCTTTTGTTTCCTTTTCTTCTCTGATTACTGTGGCTAAAACTTCCAAAACAAATTTGAATAAGAGTGGTGAGAGTGGGCAGCCTTGTCTTGTTCCTGATCTTAGTGGAAATGGTTTCAGTTTTTCACCATTGAGGACAATGTTGGCTGTGGGTTTGTCATATATGGCCTTTATGATGTTGAGGAAAGTTCCCTCTATGCCTACTTTCTGCAGGGTTTTTATCATAAATCGGTGTTGAATTTTGTCGAAAGCTTTCTCTGCATCTACTGAGATGATCATATAGTTTTTCTCCTTCAATTTGTTAATATGGTGTATCACATTGATTGATTTGCATATATTGAAGAATCCTTGCATTCCTGGAATATACCCCACTTCATCATGGTGTATGATCCTTTTAATGTGCTGTTGGATTCTGTTTGCTAGTATTTTGTTGAGGATTTTTGCATCTATGTTCATCAGTGATATTGGCACATAGTTTTCTTTCCTTGTGACATCCTTGCCTGGTTTTGGTATCAAGGTGATGGTGGCCTCATAGAATGAGTTTGGGAGTGTTCCTCCCTCTGCTATATTTTGGAAGTGTTTGAGAAGAATAGGTGTTAGCTCTTCTCTAAATGTTTTATAAAATTCGCCTGTGAAGCCATCTGGTCCTGGGCTTTTGTTTGTTGGAAGATTTTTAATCACAGTTTCAATTTCAGTGCTTGTGATTGGTCTGTTCATATTTTCTATTTCTTCCTGATTCAGTCTTGGCAGGTTGTCCATTTCTAAGAATTTGTCCATTTCTTCCAGGTTGTCCGTTTTATTGGCATAGAGTTGCTTGTAGTAATCTCTCATGATCTTTTGTATTTCTGCAGTGTCAGTTGTTACTTCTCCTTTTTCATTTCTAATTCTATTGATTTGAGTCTTCTCCCTTTTTTTCTTGATGAGTCTGGCTAACGGTTTGTCAATTTTGTTTATCTTCTCAAAGAACCAGCTTTTAGTTTGGTTGATCTTTGCTACTGTTTCCTTCATTTCTTTTTCATTTATTTCTGATCTGATCTTTATGATTTCTTTCCTTCTGCTAACTTTGGGGGTTTTTTGTTCTTCTTTCTCTATTTGCTTTAGGTGCAGGGTCAGGTTGTTTACTCGAGATGTTTCCTGTTTCTTAAGGTGGGATTGTATTGTTATAAACTTCCCCCTTAGAACTGCTTTTGCTGCGTCCCATAGGTTTTGTGTCGTCGTGTCTCCATTGTCATTTGTTTCTAGGTATTTTTTAATTTCCTGTTTGATTTCTTCAGTGATCACTTCGTTATTGAGTAGTGTATTGTTTAGCCTCCATGTGTTTGTATTTTTTACAGATCTTTTCCTGTAATTGATGTCTAGTCTTATAGCATTGTGGTCGGAATAGATACTTGAAACAATTTCAGTGTTCTTAAATTTACCAAGGCTTGATTTGTGACCCAAGATATGATCTATCCTGGAGAATGTTCCATGAGCACTTGAGAAAAATGTGTATTCTGTTGTTTTTGGATGGAATGTCCTATAAATATCAATTAAGTCCATCTTGTTTAATGTATCATTTAAAGCTTGTGTTTCCTTATTTATTTTCACTTTGGAAGATCTGTCCATTGGTGAAAGTGGGGTGTTAAAGTCCCCTACTATGAGTGTGTTACTGTCGATTTCCCCTTTTATGTCTGTTAGTATTTGCCTTATGTATTGAGGTGCTCCTATGTTGGGTGCATAAATATTGACAATTGTTATATCTTCTTCTTGGATCGATCCCTTGATCATTATGTAGTGTCCTTCTTTGTCTCTTCTAATAGTCTTTATTTTAAAGTCTATTTTGTCTTATATAAGAATTGCTACTCCAGCTTTCTTTTGATTTCCATTTGCATGGAATATCTTTTTCCATTCCCTTACGTTCAGTCTGTATGTGTCTCTAGATCTGAAGTGGGTCTCTTGTAGACAGCATATATATGGGTCTTGTTTTTGTATCCATTCAGCCAATCTGTGTCTTTTGGTGGGAGCATTTAGTCCATTTACATTTAAGGTAATTATCGATATGTATGTTCCTATTTGCTCTAATCTTTATTATTTCTTTACTTCTGCTAACTTTGGGCCTAGTTTGTTTTTTTCCTAGTTCCTTGAGTTGTAATTAGGTTGTTTGTTTGAGATATTTCTCTGTTCTTAATGTGTATGTTTATAGCTATAATTATTCCTATTAAAACTGTCTTTGCTGTACCCCATACGTTCTGGTATGTTTTATTTCTATTTTCATTTGTCTCAAGATTATTTTTTATTTTCTTTTTGATTTCTTCTCTGATTGTTCAGGAGTATGTTGTTTAATTTCTATTTATTTGTGAGTTTTCTAGCTTTCTTCCTGGTTTTTTTATTTCTATCAAAGAATGTGCTTTAAATGAGAAGACATATCTCTGGACTGTGATATCTTTCTGTCTGAATCACTTAAGTATTTTCTGCCTTCTAAGTTCTTAATTTATCCAATTGTAATACTGGACAAAGTATATACTATAACAGGGGTAGTTCAAATCTAATTCATGGGCAAGGATGTATAGTAGAAATACATGATCATCTTGGAGTGTTTGTATAGATTCTCTGGCACTTACCAGTGCAATGTCATTTCTTGCACAGTATGTTTAAGTGCTCTGAACCTCAGCTATATCATCTTAAAAGAGGGAAAAGTAATTTGTAATTTCTAGGGTTTGGAGAAATATTAAATGAGATCATGCATATAAAGTCCCCACAGTGCTTAGTACTTATTTTCTGTTCAATAAACTGTAGTGATTTTTATAACTGTTGTTACTGAGTTTTGTTTTGTGGTTTTGCAAAGAATAGTACCTTAGAAAACGCCAAAGCCTGGTGGACTTAATCTAGCTCATGAAAACTGCTCATCTTCATCTATTCATCTTACTTTGTCCCATTATTAACCTAGCCAAAGCACTACTCAATGTTTCCATGGCTCTCATCAACCTGCTCTTCTCAGCCTTTTTTTTTTCAGTAACTTGCAATGCTTTTAGTTTTTCGGGCCCAAAACATTAGAGTCACTATTATATCCCATATGTAATAAATACAGCAGCACATGCTATTAGCTGTAAACTTATAAAAGAGAATCTCCTAAATCCAAGCACTTCTCACCACTTCCAGCATACCAAACTGTCCTGATCTACCACTATCTCTCCCCTAGCATAATGTAATAGTGTCATAAGTAGTCCCCCCTATTCTTTCTTTATCCCTAAAAAGTTATTCCTAATACATCAGCCAGAGTGATCCTATTATAACCTAAGGTAGATCGGGTCAGTTCTCTGCTCAAATCTCTCCAATGACATCCTGTCAAACTGAAAGCCAAAGTACTTACCTTGGCATACAAGAAACTGCATGATTTTGCACCTTCTCCCTCTCTGACCTCATCTCCTGCCCCCTCTCTCCATTCATTCTGTTTAGGCCATGAGAACTTTGAATTTGCCATTCTTTCTGCTTGGAATTCTCTTCCCTGCAATATCCACATGACTCACTTTCTCCATTCTTTCAGTCCTCTTTTAAAATATTACCTCTCCAAAGAGGTCTATATAAAATAATAACACACTCTCCATCACTCTGCATCTCTACTACCCTGTCTAATTTTATCTGACATATTGTATATTGTTTATTGGCCATTTTTCCTGACTAATATTTAATAACCTCCATAAGGGATATTGTTATTTTCACTAATTCCCAGTGCTGAACAAATGAATGAACAATTAGCTCAGTGCCTGCTATGTTACAGACACCTGTATCAAGCACCAGGGCTGCATACAACACATTAGCTCTAGCCTTGAGGAGTTCACAAACAAGGTAAGATGAAGGCCCTCAAAGAAGTAATATAAATATGCAATTCCTATTATAATGCTAAATGCTATAATAATGATCAGGTGTTGTAGGTGTTGTAGTATTTTAGAGGGCTTAACTAGAGGATGGAGCTTAACTGCATGATGGATGACAAGAAAGTCTTCATTAAGAAGGTAATGCTAGAGCTAGAATTTGAGCTGAATCTGAAGAATAAATATTCAATAAACAAAAGAGGGGCAAAGGATGGTGATGGGAGGGGTGCATTGAGAAGACATTCTAAATAGAGAGAAAAGCAAGTAAAATGACATGGAGATGTAAAATATAGAAGCAGCTATATATAAAGAAAATGATTTAAATATGGACTGAAAGAGGGACTTCTCTGGTGGTGCAGTGGTTAAGAATCAGCCTGCCAATGCAGGGGACATGGGCTCTAGCCCAGGTCCAGGAAGATCCCACATGCTGCAGCTCAACTAAGCCTGTGCACTACAACTAGTGAGCCTGCGCTCTAGAGCCTGTGAGACACAACTACTGAGCCTGCATGCCATAACTACTGAAACCCATGCACCTAGAGCCCGTGCTCCACAACAAGAGAAGCCACTGCAATGAGAAGCCCGTGCACCGCAAGGAAGAGTAGCTCCCAGTCACTGCAACTAGAGAAAGCCCGTGAGCAGCAACGAAGAACAAATAAATAAATAAATAAATAAATAAATAAATAAATAAATAAGATAGACTGAAAGAAACTCTTGGAACTAGGGTATTGAGCATACATGGTGGGGAAGGGGGGTTCTTGCTCATTTTTCTCAAGGAACTTGCCTTTTCTCAACCCAGTCAAAGGATAGAGTAAATAGGAAGAGTATGTGGAATGTGCAAAGTTTCATTCACTGGGGAGGAGCCCTGATAGACTGGAGGAGCTACTGACGCTTTTAGAAGTTATTTGAATTATGTCCTTCAGGACTGGATTATGTTCCTCAGGTCAGCATAACTTCTACTTTGGGTAAGGAAGAAAACAATAGAAAACATATTATTAGAAGTCAAACCTTAGTGCAGCTCACCAGATATGGGTGAAATTGTCAGGATATCCTTTCTCGACAACTTTTGCAAGGAAATCTATTATTTATTTCCAGATTACCTTTGCTTGCCCAGGAGAGACCATTTGTCAACCAAATCCCAACCCAATAGATGAAACAAGAAAATGCAGATGTATTTCCTTATTTGACATAATATAAGGAGACTTTTCTTTAAATCAATGGCTTAGCATTTACTTCTTTGATTATTTCAGAGCCAATGCTGAAGGTTCTGCACACCCATCTACAAGCCAAAATGCTACCCTCTGGTAATGTACCAAATGGGATCAAAATTAGGTCCGTTGTGTTACTCTGCATTTAGTCTAGGTTGTGAAGGTGTTTTTTTTTTACTTTTTTTAATTAGTTTCTGCTTTATAACAAAGTGAATCAGTCATACATATACATCTGTTCCCACATCCCTTCCCTCATGCATCTCCCTCCCTCCAACCCTCCCCATCCCACCCCTCCAGGCGGTCACAAAGCACCGAGCTGATCTCCCTGTGCTCTGCGGCTGCTTCCCACTATCTATCTACCTTACGTTTGGTAGTGTATATATGTCCATGCCTCTCTTTCGCTTTGTCACAGCTTACCCTTCCCCCTCCCCATATCCTCAAGTCCATTCTCAAGTAGGTCTGTGTCTTTATTCCCGTTTTGCCCCTAGGTCCTTCATGACTTTTTTTTTTAATTCCGTATATATGTGTTAGGATACGGTATTTGTCTTTCTCTTTCTGACTTACTTTACTCTGTATGACAGACTCTAGGTCTATCCACCTCATTACAAATAGCTCAGTTTCGTTTCTTTTTATGGCTGAGTAATATTCCATTGTATATATGTGCCACATCTTCTTTATCCATTCATCCGATGATGGACACTTAGGTTGTTTCCAGCTCTGGGCTATTGTGAATAGAGCTGCAATGAACATTTTGGTACATGTCTCTTTTTGAATTATGGTTTTCTCAGGGTATATGCCTAGTAGTGGGATTGCTGGGTCATATGGTAGTTCTATTTTTAGTTTTTTAAGGAACCTCCATACTGTTCTCCATAGTGGCTGTACCAATTCACATTCCCACCAGCAGTGCAAGAGTGTTCCCTTTTCTCCACACCCTCTCCAGCATTTATTGTTTCTAGATTTCTTGATGATGGCCATTCTGACTGGTGTGAGATGATATCTCATTGTAGTTTTGATTTGCATTTCTCTAATGATTAATGATGTTGAGCATTCTTTCATGTGTTTGTTGGCAGTCTGTATATCTTCTTTGGAGAAATGCCTATTTAAGTCTTCTGCCCATTTTTGGATTGGGTTGTTTGTTTTTTTGCTATTGAGCTGCATGAGCTGTTTATAAATTTTGGAGATTAATCCTTTGTCACTTGCTTCATTTGCAAATATTTTCTCCCATTCTGAGGGTTGTCTTTTGATCTTGTTTATGGTTTCCTTTGCTGTGCAAAAGCTTTGAAGTTTCATTAGGTCCCATTTGTTTATCTTTGTTTTTATTTCCATTTCTCTAGGAGGTGGGTCCAAAAGGATCTTGCTGTGATTTATGTCATAGAGTGTTCTACCTATGTTTTCCTCTAAGAGTTTGATAGTTTCTCGCCTTACATTTAAGTCTTTAATCCATTTTGAGCTTATTTTTGTGTATGGTGTTAGGGAATGATCTAATCTCAAACTTTTACATGTCCCTGTCCAGTTTTCCCAGCACCACTTATTGAAGAGGCTGTCCTTTCTCCACTGTACATTCCTGCCTCCTTTATCAAAGATAAGTTGGCCATATGTGCGTGGGTTTATCTCTGGGCTTTCTATCCTGATCCACTGATCTATCTTTCTCTTTTTATGCCAGTACCACACTGTCTTGATTACTGTAGCTTTGTAGTATAGTCTGAAGCCAGGGAGCCTGATTCCTCCAGCTCCGTTTTTCGTTCTCAAGATTGCTTTGGCTATTCGGGGTCTTTTGTTTTTCCAAACAAATTTTGAAATTTTTTGTTCTAGTTCTGTGAAAAATGCCAGTGGTAGTTTGATAGGGATTGCATTGAATGTGTAGATTGCTTTGGGTAGTAGAGTCATTTTCACAATATTGATTCTTCCAATCCAGGAGCATGGTATATCTCTCCATCTATTTGTATCATCTTTAATTTCTTTCATCAGTGTCTTATAATTTTCTGCATACAGGTCTTTTGTCTCCTTAGGTAGGTTTATTCCTAGATATTTTATTCTTTTTGTTGCAATGGTAAATGGGAGTGTTTTCTTGATTTCATTTTCAGATTTTTCATCATTAGTGTACAGGAATGCCAGAGATTTCTGTACATTAATTTTGTATCCTGCTACTTTACCAAATTCATTGATTAGCTCTAGGAGTTTTTCGGTAGCATCTTTAGGATTCTCTATGTATAGTATCATGTCATCTGCAAAGAGTGACAGCTTTACTTCTTCTTTTCCAATTTGGATTCCTTTTATTTCCTTTTCTTCTCTGATTGCTGTGCCTAAAACTTCCAAAACTATGTTGAATAAGAGTGGTGAGAGTGGGCAGCCTTGTCTTCTTCCTGGTCTTAGTGGAAATGGTTTCAGTTTTTCACCATTGAGGACAATGTTGGCTGTGGGTTTGTCATATATGGCCTTTATGATGTTGAGGAAAGTTCCCTCTATGCCTACTTTCTGCAGGGTTTTTATCATAAATCGGTGTTGAATTTTGTCGAAAGCTTTCTCTGCATCTATTGAGATGATCATATGGTTTTTCTCCTTCAACTTGTTAATATGGTGTATCACATTGACTGATTTGCGTATATTGAAGAATCCTTGCATTCCTGGAATAAACCCCACTTGATCAGGGTGTATGATCCTTTTAATGTGCTGTTGGATTCTGTTTGCTAGTATTTTGTTGAGGATTTTTGCATCTATGTTCATCAGTGATATTGGCCTGTAGTTTTCTTTCTTTGTGACATCCTTGCCTGGTTTTGGTATCAAGGTGATGGTGGCCTCGTAGAATGAGTTTGGGAGTGTTCCTTCCTCTGATATTGTTTGGAAGAGTTTGAGAAGGATGGGTGTTAGCTCTTCTCTAAATGTTTGATAGAATTCGCCTGTGAAGCCCTCTGGTCCTGGGCTTTTGTTTGATGGAAGATTTTTAATCACAGTTTCAATTTCAGTGCTTGTGATTGGTCTATTCATATTTTCTATTTCTTCCTGAGTCAGTCTTGGGAGGTTGTGCATCTCTAAGAATTTGTCCATCTCTTCCAGGTTGTCCATTTTATGGGCATAGAGTTGCTTGTAGTAATCTCTCATGATCTTTTGTATTTCTGCAGTGTCAGGTGTTACTTCTCCTTTTTCATTTCTAATTCTATTGATTTGAGTCTTCTCCCTTCTTTTCTTGATGAGTCTGGCTAATGGTTTATCAATTTTGTTTATCTTCTCAAAGAACCAGCTTTTAGTTTTATTGATCTTTGCTATCGTTTCCTTCATTTCTTTTTCATTTATTTCTGATCTGATTTTTATGATTTCTTTCCTTCTGCTAACTTTGGGATGTTTTTGTTCTTCTTTCTCTAATTGCTTTAGGTGCAAGGTTAGGTTGTTTATTCGAGATGTTTCCTGTTTCTTAAGGTGGGATTGTACTGCTATAAACTTCCCTGTTAGAACTGCTTTTGCTGCATCCCATAGGTTTTGGGTCGTCGTGTCTCCATTGTCATTTGTTTCTAGGTATTTTTTAATTTCGTCTTTGATTTCTTCAGTTATCACTTCATTATTAAGTAGTGTATTGTTTAGCCTCCATGTGTTTGTATTTTTTACAGATCTTTTCCTGTAATTGATATCTAGTCTCATAGCATTGGGGTCAGAAATGACACTTGATACAATTTCATTTTTCTTAAATTTACTAAGGCTTGATTTGTGACCCAAGATATGATCTATCCTGGAGAATGTTCCATGAGCACTTGAGAAAAATGTGTATTCTGTTGTTTTTGGATGGAATGTCCTATAAATATCAATTATGTCCATCTTGTTTAATGTATCATTTAAAGCTTGTGTTTCCTTATTTATTTTCATTTTGGAAGATCTGTCCATTGGTGAAAGTGGGGTGTTAAAGTCCCCTACTATGAGTGTGTTACTGTCGATTTCCCCTTTTATGTCTGTTAGTATTTGCCTTATGTATTGAGGTGCTCCTATGTTGGGTGCATAAATATTGACAATTGTTATATCTTCTTCTTGGATCGATCCCTTGATCATTATGTAGTGTCCTTGTCTCTTCTAGTAGTCTTTATTTTAAAGTCTATTTTGTCTGATATGAGAATTGCTACTCCAGCTTTCTTTTGGTTTCCATTTGCATGGAATATCTTTTTCCATTCCCTTACTTTCAGTCTGTATGTGTCTCTAGGTCTGAAGTGAGTCTCTTGTAGACAGCATATATATGGGTCTTGTTTTTGTATCCATTCAGCCAATCTGTGTCATTTGGTGGGAGCATTTAGTCCATTTACATTTAAGGTAATTATCGATATGTATGTTCCTATTCCCATTTTTTTAATTGTTTTGGGTTCGTTATTGTAGGTGTTTTCCTTCTGTTGTGTTTCTTGCCTAGAGAAGTTCCTTTAGCATTTGTTGTAAAGCTGCTTTGGTGGTGCTGAACTCTCTCAGCTTTTGCTTGTCTCTAAACATTTTAATTTCTCCATCAAATCTGAATGAGATCCTTGCTGGGTAGAGTAATCTTGGTTGCAGGTTTTTCTCCTTCATCACTTTAATTATGTCCTGCCGCTCCCTTCTGGCTTGTAGAGTTTCTGCTGAGAGATCAGCTGTTATCCTGATGGGGATTCCCTTGTGTGTTATTTGTTGTTTTTGCCTTGCTGCTTTTAATATGATTTCTTTGTGTTTAATTTTTGACAGTTTGATTAATATGTGTCTTGGCGTATTTCTCCTTCGATTTATTCTCTATGGGACTCTCTGTGCTTCCTGGACTTGATTAACTATTTCCTTTCCCATATTAGGGAAGTTTTCAACTATAATCCCTTCAAATATTTTCTCAGTCCCTTTCTTTTTCTCTTCTTCTTCTGCAACCCCTATAATTCGAATGTTGGTGCCTTTAATGTTGTCCCAGAGGTCTCTGAGACTGTCCTCTGTTCTTTTCATACTTTTTTCTTTATTTTGCTCTGCAGCAGTTATTTCCACTATTTTATATTCCACCTCACTTATCCGTTCTTCTGCCTCAGTTATTCTGCTATTGATCCCATCTAGAGTATTTTTTATTTCATGTATTGTGTTTTTAATCGATGCTTGATTCGTCTTTAGTTCTTCTAGGTCCTTGTTAACTGTTTCTTGCATTTTGTCTATTCTATTTCCAAGATTTTGGATCTGGGAAATAGAATCTTTGATCATCTTTACCATCATTATTCTGAATTCTTTTTCAGGTAGACTGCCTATTACCTCTTCATTTGTTAGGTCTGGTGGGTTTTTATCTTGTTCCTTCTCCTGCTGTGTGTTTTTCTGTCTTCTCATTTTGCTTATGTTACTGTGTTTGGGGTCTCCTTTTTGCAGGCTGCAGGTTCGTAGTTCCCGTTGTTTTTGGTGTCTGTCCCCAGTGGCTAAGGTTGGTTTAGTGGGTTGTGTAGGATTCCTGGTGGAAGGTACTAGTGCCTGTGTTCTGGTGAATGAGGCTGTATCTTGTCTTTCTGGTGGGCAGGTCCACGTCTGGTGGTGTGTTTTGGGGTGTCTGTGGACTTTTTATGATTTTAGGCCACCTCTCTGCTAATGGGTGGCGTTGTGTTCCTGTCTTGCTAGTTGTTTGGCATAGGGTGTCCAGCACTGTAGCTTGCTGGTCGTTGAGTGAAGCTGGGTGCTGGTGTTGAGATGGAGATCTCTGGTAGATTTTCGCCATTTGATATTATGTGGAGCTGGGAGGTCTCTTGTGGACCAGTGTCCTGAAGTTGGCTCTCCCACCTCAGAGGCACAGCACTGACTCCGGGCTCCTCAATTTGGGATGATTTGTTGTCTATTCATGTATTCCACAGATGCAGGGTACATCAAGTTGATTGTGGAGCTTTAATCCGCTGCTTCTGAGGCTGCTGGGAGAGGTTTCCCTTTCTCTTCTTTGTTCTCACAGCTCCTGGGTCTCAGCTTTGGATTTGGCCCCTCCTCTGCGTGTAGGTCGCCGGAGGGCGTCTGTTCTCCGCTCAGACAGGACAGGGTTAAAGGAGCAGCCTCTTCAGGGACTCTGGCTCACTCAGGCTGCGCGGGAGGGAGGGGCACGGAGTGCGGGGCGAGCCTGCAGCGGCAGAGGTCGGCGTGACGTTGCACCAGCCCAAGGCGCGCCGTGCGTTCTCCCAGGGAAGCCGCCCCTGGATCCCGGGACCCCGGCAGTGGCAGGCTGCACAGGCTCCCGGAAGGGCGGTGTGGACAGTGACCTGCGCTCGCACACAGGCTTCTTGGCGGCGGCAGCAGCAGCCCCAGCGTCCCACGCCCGTCACTGGGCTCCGCGCTTTCAGTCGTGACTCGCGCCCGTCTGTGGAGCCCCTTTAAGCAGTGCTCTTAATCCCCTCTCCTCGCGCACCAGGAAACCAAGAGGGAAGAAAAAGTCTCTTGCCTCTTCGGCAGCTCCAGAGTTTTCCCGGACTCCCTGCCGGCTAGCTGTGGCACATTAGCCCCTTTCAGGCTGAGTTCTCGCCGCCAGCCCCTGTCCTTTCCCTGCGCTCTGACCGAAGCCCGAGCCTCAGCTTCCAGCGCCGCCCGCCCTGGCGGGCGAGCAGACAAGCCTCTCGGGCTGGTGAGTGCCGCTCGGCACCGATCCTCTGTGCGGGAATCTCTCCGCTTTGCCCTTCCCAGGTATGTGGGGAGTTTCTTGCCTTTTGGGAGGTCTGGGGTCTTCTGCCAGCATTCAGTAGGTGTTCTGTAGGAGTTGTTCCACGTGTAGCTGTATTTCTGGTGTATCCGTGGGGAGGAAGGTGATCTCCGCGTCTTACTCTTCCGCCATCTTACCCGGAAGTCCTGTGAAGGTTTTATTAGACTGACAAATCAGATCAGAAGTACAAAGCAAAGCAAACCAAAACCCACATCCACAGTGTAGTTGCTGTGGAATACAGCTGAGAGAATTGGATTAGTGTCATACTGTGAAGTGTTGTGAACTTCTCAAACACCCTTTATTGAACAAATATAAATTGAGTGACAGCTGTGTGCAAGGCAGTGTATGAGGGAGAAGAGAAATAAATGACTAGTTGTACAGTTTTTTAAAAATCTTCTTATGCTAGATCATACTTTGTGGTAGGTTAATGGGGGTACCACTGGTAGAGTTGGACAGTAAAAATGATTGTTACCTATGCCACCTTGGTCTAATTAGTTGTAAAGTCAAAATGTGTCTTTTAAAATCTCTGTCATATTTGTCTTTTCTAGTTCCTCTAGGATCTCATGCCTGAACTAGTACAATTGTTATGAGACTACTTTCTCTGCCTCAAGTTTGAGCAGATTCCACATACAGGGGTCTCTGAGTAATGTCATTTCCTCATGTTACTTCCATGTTTTCTGTTAATCATCATCATCAATCTGTGTCTGACTTCCGTAACCTTCCATAAATAGATCATTCCAGTAGGAGCCCTCCTTCTGGTCTGTCTGCTCTCTTTTCTCCCCCAGGAATGGATTCTGTTCCTTTCTGTTTACACAATTTGTTTTAGTTAACATCTTTATGATAATCCAGAAACAGCAGTTGCAGAGACATGGTGGAGAAGGATCTTATAGTACTGTAGTTTACTATTGAAAAAAATCCACATATAAGTGGACTTGTGAAGTCCAAACATGTGCTGTTCCAGGGTCAACTGTAGTTACCTAACTCAGAGATTTGTTGAGGGAATTAAATGAGTGGTATAAATAAAAATGCTTCGAACATTTTCTGGCCCACAGTAATGCATAATAAGTGATGATGGAGACTTCCCTGGCGGTCCAATGGTTAAGAATCTGTGTTTCCAATGCAGGGGCTGCGGGTTCAATCCCTGGTTGGGGAACTAAGATCCCACATGCTGTGTGGCCAAAAAAGAAAAATCACATATATAAAATATTTTTAAAAAGTGTTGACGATGATGATGATGAAGATGATGATGATGATGATGATGATATGGACATGTTTGTTCTTCTGTCTTTGCACACTTGTAAACTACATTTCTGGACATGACATTGCTGGGTAAAATGGCATTCACATTTGCTGTCTTAATAAAAATGTTGTACCAATTTACATACTCACCAACTGTGCATAAAACTACCTAATTCTTCACACTCTTGCCAATTCAGAGTAGTTTTTAATTGCCAATATGAGAGGCTAAAAACATCTCATTTTTGTTTAATTTGCATTTGCTTGACAGTTAATTGAGATTAAGCTACAAGCCATCTATATTTTTCTGTGAATTTCCTATCTTCATTTTTGCCCTTTGTGTGTGTGTGTGTGTGAGTGTATGTGTGCAGGTGGAGGGTGGATTATATTGTATTAGGTAAGAATTTAACTTTGTTGTTCCCAAACAGTTGGTCCAGTGCCTTTATTAAATAATCTATCTTTTTTCTAATTAATTTCTAATTAATTTTAAATGCCACCATATTTATTAAATACTAAATCCTCATATATATGTCTATTTTTAAACTCTATAATTTTTATTAATTTTTGTCTAATTATATGTCATTATCACACTGTTTTTACTTCTGAAACTTTATGGTATCAATTTTGATATCTGGTAGAATAAGACTGTTCATACATTAGTCCCCCTTAACTAGGGAAAAACTGATGCAACATAAATGCCTACTTATTCTAGCTTGAATATAATATCAAGCTGAAATTTACACAATAAATATTATATGGTGATGCCTTTGCTACTAGCTGATGATGGTGCAAATGACCAAAGGTCTCATCTGAAATCCTTCTCACATGCTGCATATATAAGCAAAATGTCCATGGCAAATCTTCACCTCTCATGAATCCTATATTTTCAGCTAAAATGGATTGCTTATTGTGCCTTGAGCACATTGTGCAAGTCAACACTTCTGTGCCATTGCCTCATGCCACTTCTTCTATCTGGACTATCCCTCCTGTTTCTTTTCCCAGCAAACTTGTATTTATTCTTCAAAGCTCACTTCATTTTACACCTTCTGTGTTATGCCTTCTCTAATAGGCACATAACATTTTGATGAGGCCTATAGAATTAACCATTAAATTATCTTTTTGTTTGTTATGTGTATCTATAGGTTTTTCCCCCGACCACTCCACTGAAAATGCTCTTGTCAAGGTCATCAATAACCTCCAAGTTATTAAATCCAACAGTAAATTCTCAGTCCTTATCTTACTCAAAATTATCTGCAGGAAATGATAGCTTTAATCATGCCTCCTGGAAACACTTTCTTCACATGGCTTCCAAGTTTCTATGCTGTCTTGGTTTTCCTCCTAGCATTTTGGCGTCTCTTCTCAGTCTCCTTTTTTTTTTAATTTAATTTTATTTTTTTTAATTTTATTTTTTTATTAGTTTCTGCTTTATAACAAAGTGAATCAGTCATACATATACATCTGTTCCCACATCCCTTCCCTCATGCATCTCCCTCCCTCCCACACTCCCCATCCCACCCCTCCAGGCGGTCACAAAGCACTGAGATGATCTCCCTGTGCTATGCGGCTGCTTCCCACTATCTATCTACCTTACGTTTGGTAGTGTATATATGTCCATGCCTCTCTTTCGCTTTGTCACAGCTTACCCTTCCCCCTCCCCATATCCTCAAGTCCATTCTCAAGTAGGTCTGTGTCTTTATTCCCGTTTTACCCCTAGGTTCTTCATGACATTTTTTTAAATTCCATATATATGTGTTAGCATACGGTATTTGTCTTTCTCTTTCTGACTTACTTCACTCTGTATGACAGACTCTAGGTCTATCCACCTCATTACAAATAGCTCAGTTTCGTTTCTTTTTATGGCTGAGTAATATTCCCTTGTATATATGTGCCACATCTTCTTTATCCATTCATCCGATGATGGACACTTAGGTTGTTTCCATCTCCGGGCTATTGTGAATAGAGCTGCAATGAACATTTTGGTACATGTCTCTTTTTGAATTATGGTTTTCTCACGGTATATGCCTAGTAGTGGGATTGCTGGGTCATATGGTAGTTCTATTTTTAGTTTTTTAAGGAACCTCCATACTGTTCTCCATAGTGGCTGTACCAATTCACATTCCCACCAGCAGTGCAAGAGTGTTCCCTTTTCTCCACACCCTCTCCAGCATTTATTGTTTCTAGATTTCTTGATGATGGCCATTCTGACTGGTGTGAGATGATATCTCATTGTAGTTTTGATTTGCATTTCTCTAATGATTAATGATGTTGAGCATTCTTTCATGTGTTTGTTGGCAGTCTGTATATCTTCTTTGGAGAAATGCCTATTTAAGTCTTCTGCCCATTTTTGGATTGGGTTGTTTGTTTTTTTTTGCTATTGAGCTGCATGAGCTGTTTATAAATTTTGGAGATTAATCCTTTGTCAGTCTCCTTTTTTTAACCTTCCTTATCTCACCCACCTTTAAACTTTGGAGTGCTACAAGGCTCAGTCTTCAGAGATCTCTATATACACTCACTTTTTAGGTACTGTCATCCAGTTCCATGACTTCACATAACATCCATATGCCAATGATTCCTAAATTTTATATGCCCAGGTAAAACCATGCCCCTGAAATCATAACACATATATGTAACCACCTACTTGATATCTTTACTTGGATGTCTGTTAAGCATCTCAAATCTAATATACACAAAACTTAACTCTCGTCTTCAGCCCCTCATCACCAAACCTGCTTAACCCTAAGTCTTATCTATTTCAGGTAATGATAATTGTATCTTTTCATTTGCCAAGGCCCCAAAACTTGAAGTAATCTCCTGGAAGTCTCTCTAGTGTTCTACATCCAATCCACAGCATATAACATTTCTGACTTCAGATTCTGATCTTCTCAATACCTCTATCACTGTTTGCTTGATATAAGCCAACATCATCCCTTACCTGGATTAATGCGATAGCTGACTTAGTGGTCTCTTTGCTTGCCCCTGATATAAAGTGAGCCTTTCAGAACATGTGTCAGATACTATCACTCCTCTCCTCAAAACTTTCTGATGGTTTTCCATCTCATGCAGATTAAAAATCAAAGATTATTTTTACCATGACCTCAAAGGCCTTATGCACTCTGGCCCTCTGCTACATTTGTGACCTCATCTCCTGCCATTCCTCCCTTTACTGTCTGCACTTTAGCCCTGCTGGCCCCTTCACTGTTCCTAGAATGTGCCAGACAAGCTCTCACCTCAGGGACCTTGCATCGACTGTTCCCTTTGCTTAAAATATTTTCCCCCAGATCTTCCTATGCCTTATCAATTATTTGCCTCTGCTTAAATGTGACTTTTCTACAAAGACCTTCTTTCAGTAGAGTGGCACTCATTCACTCAATATCTTTTAACTTACTTGAAGTTAACACATTAGAACTTTATATATCTGTTTATGTGTTTATTATGACTTCCCAATTTGAATGTAAACAACACAAGGGCAGAGGTTTATCATACCTGTTTACTAATATATACCCCAGTGTCAAGAATTGTGTCTGGCACATAGTAGGTATTCAATAAAGAGTTGATGAATGTACAAATGTGTGAATTAATGGTTTGCATGATAGACACCATCATATCTTCCCAGCTCCCTCTCACATCCCTGAGCTTTATTCCATTACTGAGTTTCACCTCACCCCTTATTCTTTTTTGTAACTAATTATTTTTATCAGAATATAGTTGATTTACAATATTATATTAATTATAGATGTACAACATATCAACAGTAATTCAATATTTTTATAAATTATACTCCATTTAAAAATATTATAAAATAATGGCTATATTCCTGTGATATACATTACATTCTTGTATCTTTTTTTAACATCTTTAATGGAGTATAAATACTTTACAATGTTGTGTTAGTTTCTGCTGTATAACAAAGTGTATAAGCTATATGTACACATATATGCCCATATCCCCTCCCTCTTGCATCTCCCTCTCACACTCCCTATCACACCCCTCTGGGTGGTCACAAAGCACCGAGCTAATCTCCCTGTGCTATGCTGCTGCTTCCCACTAGCTATCTATTTTACATTTGGTAGTGTATATATGTCAATGCTACTCTCTCACTTCGTCCCAGCTTACACTTCTCCCTCCCCATGTCCTCAAGTATATTCTCTAAGTCTGTGTATTTATTCCTGTCCTGTCCCCAGGTTCATAGAGCCTTTTTTTTTTAGATTCCATGTATGTGTTAGCATATGGTATTTGTTTTCCTCTTCCTAACTTACTTCACACTGTATGACAGACTCTAGGTCCATCCACCTCACTACAAATAACTCAATTTCATTCCTTTTTATGGCTGAGTAATATTCCACTGTATATCTGTGCCACATCTTCTTTTTTTTCACATGAATATCTTCCTGATTTATTTACATAACCACAGTTGGTACAGCTGGTCAGTTGTGCTAACTGACCTATTTGCCATATAAATGATTATGCTCTCTTTTCCAAAGGATTAAACCATACAGGTGGGAAATTGTCTTTTATTCTGAAATCAAGCAGCTGTAAAAAATCCAAAATTCTGAGGCTATATCAGGGGACTGAAGTCAATGGGTTGATACTGCAGAAATCTATACTGCTGCTTTACTCAGGCATCTACCAGGAGACTGCTGTTTTTCAAGTATACATTCTTCAGCCAGACTCAGCAAATCTTAAGTCAGAATCCTGACAGCTTTAACTGGATTTCCTCACCATCTGTATACCCTGAAAATAACATTTCTCATGAAACAGACTTCCATCCCAGTGATTTGGGTCCTGGACTTTTTGGACCTGCTATATTCACAGAGGACTGGGCAAAAGTCTTCTTTTTTAAATTTTTATTATTTTTTTTACATCTTTATTGGAGTATAATTCTTTTACAATGGTGTGTTAGTTTCTGCTTTATAACAAAGTGAATCAGTTGTACATACACATATGTTCCCACATCTCTTCCCTCTTATGTCTCCCTCCCTCCCACCCTACCTATTCCACCCCTCTAGGTGGTCACAAAGCACTGAGTTGATCTCCCTGTGCTATGCGGCTGCTTCCCACTAGCTATGTATTTTGCGTTTAGTAGTGTATATATATATCCATGACACTCTCTCACTTTGTCACAGCTTAACCTTCCCCTTCCCCATATCCTCAAGTCCATTCTCTAGTAGGTCTGTGTCTTTATTCCCATCTTACCCCTAGGTTCTTCATGACATTTTTTTTCTTAGATTCCATATATATGTGTTAGCATACGGTATTTGTCTTTCTCTTTCTGACTTACTTCACTCTGTATGACAGACTCTAGGTCCATCCACCTCACTACAAGTAACTCAATTTCATTCCTTTTTATGGCTGAGTAATATTCCATTGTATATATGTGCCACATCTTCTTTACCCATTCATCTGTTGATGGACACTAAGGTTGCTTCTATGTTCTGGCTATTGTAATTACAGCTGCAATGAACTTTGTGGTACATGACTCTTTTTGAATTATGGTATTCTCAGGGTATATGTCCAGTAATGGGATTGCTGGGTTGTATGGTAGTTCTATTTTTAGTTTTTTATGGAAGCTCCATACTGATCTCCACAGTGGCTGTATCAATTTACATTCCCACCAACAGTAAAAAGGGTTCCCTTTTATCCACACCTTCTCGAACATTTACTGTTGTAGATTTTTTGATGATGACCATTCTGACTGGTGTGAGGTGATACTGAATTGTAGTTTTGATTTGCATTTCTCTAATGATTAGTGATGTTGAGCATTGTTTCATATGTTTCTTCACAATCTATATATCTTCTTTAGAGAAATGTCTATCTAGATCTTCTGCCCATTATGGATTAGTATTTTTTTTTAACTGAGCTGCATGAGCTGCCTGTATATTTGGAGATTAATCATTTGTTGGTTGCTTTGCTTGCAAATCTTTTCTCCCACTCTGAGGGTTGTCTTTTCATCTTGTTTATGGTTACCTTGGCTGTGAAAAAGCTTTTAAGTTTCAATAGGTCCCATTTGTCTATTTTAGTTTTTATTTCCATTTCTCTAAGAAGGGGGTCAAAAACTATCTTGTTGTGATTTATGTGAAAAAGTGTTATTCCTATGTTTTCCTCTAAGAGTATCAGTGTGTCTGGCCTTACATTTAGGTGCTTAAGTCATTTTCAGTATATTTTTGTGTACGGTGTTCAGGATATTCTAATTTCATTCTTTAAAATGTAGCTGTCCAGGGTTTCCCTGGTGGTGCAGTGGTTGAGAGCCCACCTGCCGATGCAGGGGATGCGGGTTCGTGCCCCAGTCCAGGAGGATCCTGCATGCCGTGGAGTGGCTGGGCCCGTGAGCTATGGCCGCTAAGCCTGCACGTCCGGAGCCTGTGCTCCACAATGGGAGTGGCCACAGCAGTGAGTGGCCCACGTACCGCAAAATAAAATAAAATAAAATAAAATGTAGCTGTCCAGTTTTCCCAGCACCACATAGTGAAATGGCTGTTTGTTCTCCATCGTATATTATTGCCTCCTTTATCAAAGATAAGGAGTCTGTATGCACGTGGGGTTATCTGTGGGCTTTCTATACTGTTCCATTGATCTATATTTCTGTTTTTGTGCCAGTACCATACTGTCTTGATTACTATAGTTACTGTAGCATAGTCTGAAGTCAGGAAGCCTGATAGCTCCAGCTCTGTTTTTCTTTCTGAAAATTTCTTTTGCTATTCGGGATCTTTTGTGTTTCCATACAAATTGTGAAAACCTTTGCTCTAGTTCTGTGAAAAATGCCAGTGGTAGTTTGATAGGGATTGCACTGAATCTGTAGATTGCTTTGGGTCATAGGGTCATTTTCACAATGTTGATTCTTCCAATCCAAGAACATGGTATATCTCTCCATCTATTTGTATCACGTTAACTTTCTTCCATCAGTGTCTTATACTTTTCTGCATACAGGTCTTTTGTCTCCTTAGGAAGGTTTATTCCTAGATATTTTATAATTTTCATTGCAATGGTAACTGGGAGTGTTTTCTTAATTTCACTTTCAGATTTTTCATCGTTAGTGTATAGGAATGCCAGAGATTCCTGTGCATTAATTTTGTATCCTGCTACTTTACCAAATTCATTGATTAGTTGTAGTAGTATTCAGGTAGCAAATTTAGGATTCTCTATGAATAGTATCATGTCATCTGCAAACAGTGACAGCTTTACCTCTTCATTTCCAATTTGGATTCCTTTTATTTTTTTTTTCTTCTCTGATTGCTGTGTCTAAAACTTCTAAACCTATGCTGAATAATAGTGCTGAGAGTGGGAAACCCTGTCTTGTTCCTAATCTTAGTGGAATTGGTTTCAGTTTTTCACCATTGAGGATGATGTTGGCTGTGGGTTTGTCATACATGGCCTTTATTATGTTGAGGAAAATTTCCCCTGTGCCTACTTTCTCTAGGGTCTTTATCATAAATAAGTGTTGAAATTTGTCAAAAGATTTCTCTGCATCTTTTGAGATGATCATATGGTATTTCTCCTTCAGTTTGTTAATATGATGTATCACGTTGATTGATTTGCGTATAATGAAGAATCCTTGCATTCCTGGGATAAACCCCACTTGATCATGATGAATGATCTTTTTATTGTGCTGTTGGATTCTGTTTGCTAGTATTTTGTTGAGGATTTTTGCATCTATGTTCATCAGTGATATTGGCCTGTAGTTTTCTTTCTTTGTGACATCTTTGTCTGGTTTTGGTATCAGGGTGATGGTGGCCTCCTAGAATGAGTTTTGGAGTGTTCCTCCCTCTGCTATATTTTGGAAGAGTTTGAGAAGGATAGGTGTTAGCTCTTCTCTAAATGTTTGATAGCATTCGCCTGTGAAGCCATCTGGTCCTGGGCTTTTATTTGTTGGAAAATTTTTAATCACAGTTTCAATTTCAGTGCTTGTGATTGGTCTGTTCATATTTTCTACTTCTTCCTGGTTCCATCTCAGAAGATTGTGCATTTCTAAGAATTCGTCTATTTCTTCCACGTTGTCCATTTTGTTTTCATATACTTCCTTGTAGTAATCTCTCATGATCCTCTGTATTTCTGCCGTGTCAATTGTTATTTCTCCTTTTTCATTTCTAATTCTATGGATTGGAGTCTTCTCCCTTTTTTTTCTTGATTAGTCTGCTAATGGTGTATCAATTTTGTTTATGTTCTCATAGAACAAGCTGTTAATTTTACTGATCTTTGCTATCGTTTCCTTCATTTGTTTTACTTTTATTTCTGTTCAGATATTTATGATTTCTTTCCATCTGCTAACTTTGGGGTTTTTTGGTTCTTCTTTCTCTTATTGTTTTATGTGTAAGGTTAGTTTGTTTATTTTCAATGTTTCTTGATTCTTTTTTAAAAATTTTATTATTATTATTATTTTTAACAACTTTATTGGAGTATAATTGCTTTACAATTGTGTGTTAGTTTCTGCTTTATAACAAAGTGAATCAGTTACACATATACATATGTCCCCATATCTCTTCTCTCTTGCATTTCCCTCCCTGCCACCCACCCTATCACATGCCTCTAGGTGGTCAAAAAACACCGAGCTGATCTCCCTGTGCTATGGGGATGCTTCCCACTAGCTATCTATTTTACGTTTGGTACTGTATATATGTCATGCCACAATCTCACTTTGTCCCAACTTACCCTTCCCCCTCCCCGTATCCTCAAGTCCATTCTCTAGTAGGTCTGCATTTTTATTTCTGTCTTGCCCCTATGTCCTTCTGAATATATATATATATTAGATTCCTTATATATGAGTTAGCATAAAGTATTTGCTTTTCTCTTTCTGACTTACTTCAATCTGTATGACAATCTCTACGTCCATCCACCTCATTACAAATAACTCAGTTTCGTTCCATTTTATGGCTGAGCAATATTCCATTGTATATATGTGCCACCTCTTCTTTATCCATTCATTGATGATGTACACTTAGGCTGCTTCCTTGTTCTGGCTATTGTAAATAGAGCTGCAATGAATATTTTGGTACATGACTCTTTTTGAATTATGGTTTTCTCAGGGTGTATGCCCACTAGTAGGATTGCTGGTTCATATGGTAGTTCTATTTTTGGTTTCATAAGGAACCTCCAGTCTGTTCTCCATAGTGGCTCTATCAATTTAC
Source organism: Mesoplodon bidens (assembly GCF_964165515.1). NCBI lineage: Eukaryota > Metazoa > Chordata > Mammalia > Artiodactyla > Ziphiidae > Mesoplodon > Mesoplodon bidens. Next base: position 91,986,350 of record NC_138163.1, on the reverse strand, counting down.
ATTGTCACCAACAGTGAAAGAGGGTACCATTTTCTCCACATACTCTCTAGCATTTATTGTTTCTAGATTTTTTGATGATAGCCATTCTGACTGGTGTGAGATGACATCTCATTATAGTTCTTATTTGCATTTTGCTAACGATTAATGATGTTGAGCATTCTTTCATGTGTTTGTTGGCAATCTGTATATCTGGAGAAATGTCTGTTTGAGTCTTCTGCCCATTTTTGGATTGGGTTGTGTGTTTTTTTGATATTGAGCTGCATGAGTGGCTTGTATGTCTTGGAGATTAATCCTTAGTCAGTTGCTTCATTTGCAAATATTTTCTCGGATTCTGAGGGTTGTCTTTTCGTCTTGTTTATGGTTTCTTTTGCTTTTAAGTTTCCTTAGGTACCATTTGTTTATTTTTGTTTTTATTTCCGTTTCTCTAGGAGCTGGGTCAAAAAGGATCTTGCTCTGATTTATGTCATAGAGTGTTCTGCCTAGATTTTCCTCTAAGAATTTGAAGGTGTCCAGCCTTACATTTAGGTCTTTATTCCATTTTGAGTTTATTTTTCTGTATGGTGTTAGGGAGTGTTCTAATTTCATTCTTTTATATGTAGCTGTACAGTTTCCAAGCACCACTTATTGAAGAGGCTGTCTTTTCTCCCCTGTATATTCTTGCCTCCTTTACACAAGATAAGGTGACCATATATGTGTGGGTTTATCTCTGGAGTTTCTATCCTGTTCCATTGATCTATATTTCTCTTTTTGTGCCAGTACCATGCTCTCTTGATTACTGTAGCTTTGTAGTATAGTCTGAAGTCACAGACCCTGTTTCCTCCAGCTCCATTTTTTCTTTCTCAAGGTTGATTTTTGGGGTCTTTTGCCTTTCCATACAAATTATGAAGTTTTTTTCTAGTTCTGTGAAAAATGCCAGTTGTAGTTTGATAAGGATTGTCTTGAATCTGTAGATTGCTTTGGGTAGTAGTCATTTTCACAATGTTGATTCTTCCAATCTAAGAACATCATATAATTCTACATTTATTTGTATATCTTTAGTTTCTTTCATCAGTGTCTAATAATTTTCAGAGTATAGTTCTTTTGCCTCCTTAGGTAGGTTTATTCCTAGGTATTTTATTATTTTTGTTGTGATGGCAAATGGGATTGTTTCTTTAATTTCTCTTTCTGATCTTTTGTTGTTGGTGAATAGGAATGCAAGCAAATTCTGTGTATTAATTTTGTATTCTGCAACTTTACCAAATTCATTGATGAGTTCTAGTAGTTTTCTGGTAACATCTTTAGGATGTAATATGTATAGTATCATATCATCCCCAAGCAGTTACAATTTTACGTCTTTTTTTCCAATTTGGATTTCTTTTATTTCTCTTTTTTCTCTGATTGCTGTGGTTAGGAATTCCAAAACTTTGTAGAATAGTGGCAAGAGTGGACATCCTTGTCTTGTTCCTGGCCTTAGAGGAAATGCTTTAAGCTTTTCACAATTGAGAATGATGTTTGCTGTGAGTTTGTCAGATATGGCCCTTATTCTGTTGAGGTAGGTTCCTGATCTGCATTTCTATTGATAATCTTTCTTCATTCATTTAAATTTTTATTACCACCTTTTTTTTTTTTTTGCGGTATGCGGGCCTCTCACTGCTGTGGCCTCTCCCATTGTGGAGCACAGGCTCCGGACGCGCAGGCTCAGCGGCCATGGCTCACGGGCCCAGCCACTCCACGGCATGTGGGATCTTCCCGGACTGGGGCACGAACCCGTGTCCCCTGCATCGGCAGGCAGATTCTCAACCACTGCGCCACCAGGGAAGCCCCTATTACCACCTTTTTAAACTTGATGTCCACTAGACTGATGTTCTCTGTTTTATTATTTGTTCTTTCAGGGGATTTCACTTGTTCTTTTAATTGGGAGTAGTTCTTCTGCCTTTTCATTTTACTTAACTTTCTTTCTATGAATTTAGGAGAAACCGTTGTCTACTGTGGTTTTGAATGGGTGTTTTTATGTGGGAACACCCCTGTCTAGACTGTGTATGTTCAGTATTTTTAATGTGAGGGCTGATTTTGGTATGATAGCCAAGCTGAGTGTGCTGGCGGTTATCCCTTTGATAGGGGGTGTAGTTGGTGTTGTAATATCTAGAGCTTGTGCTGGATGTGTGGTGGGACTTCCTATCTACTTCAAGGCTGTCCCCACTCTCTCATGGGTGGGTTCTACTCCTCATTTGTTGGAGTAAAAGCCCTGAGGGTTGGGTTTTATCAGGCTCCATTGCCCTTGAGTGAAAGCTCTGCCCCAAAGGTGGTGATTACTGAAGCAGCTGAGGCCCATGGTTTCACATTAAACCTATGTGCCACCTGTGTATACATCCGCAGTTCTGCTCAGAAGCAGTCTACATTTATGTCCTTTTCTCTGTGTGTTCATCCCAAATCTAGTGCAAGGCTGTGGTGTGGAATAGGCTGAGGTTGGGGGTTGAGTTATTTTGGCTACAAGAATTGTGGTGGATCCACTTCTACTGAGATGTGGGCTGCCTTTGTGGTAGAGTTCTCCCATGATCTGTCTACTCCAGATCTAGTGCTAAGCTGTTGAGTGGGTGGGGTTAAGGCACTCTCACTAGGAAATGAACTACTGTGTACTCCTGCCCAGTGCCTGTCTGCCTGAGATTCAGAGCTCAGCCACTGTGCCCTCTTGTGGAACTGCTCCATGTGTGCACTGGCAAAGTTTGCTGAATCCTCTCCTGCTGCACCATGCTGACAATGGGCTCTGTGGCTCCACCAAGCTCATACACCATGTCCTCTGGGTATCTCCGCATACCTATATTGAGTGCTCTCCCATAGCCTGTCTGCCCAAGATTTCACCAGTTCTTAGCCATTGCTTCTTCTTCAGACTCACTGTGCCATTCACATGCTGAAAATGGCCTCTGTGCATCTTCCAGGTTAACTCCCCAGACAACCCTCATCTCTCTCTGCATAGCAAGAATGAATCTTTGCTCAGACCTTGCACCAGCTTCTGGTGTAGCATGCGTGGGTCAGGGTGTTTTCCACTTTGGATGGGGAAGTGCGACAAGGCAGAAACCACTGGTGCAAATCTCTCTCTGTCCTGATTGTTAGCAAGGCAGCATGCATGCACTCCTTGTGAGTAAAGTCTAGGCTTCCCCAGCCCTTCTCTTCTATCTTTGGCTATTCGAGGTCTTTTGTGTTTCCATACAAATTTAAAAATTATTTGCTCTAGATTCTATGAAAAATGTCATTGGTAATTTGATAGTGATTGCCTTGGTTATTTTGGTCATCTTGGCATTATTGATTCTTCCAATCCAAGAACACGGTATATCTTTCCATCTCTTTGTGTTGTCTTACATTTCTTTCATCAGTGTCTTATAATTTTCAGAGTACAGGTTTTTGTCTCCTTAGGTAGGTTTATTCCTAGGTAGTTTATTCTTTCTGATGCAATGGTAAATGTGATTGTTTCCTTAATTTCTTTTTCTGATCTTTCATTGTTAGTGTATAGAAATGCAACATATTCCTATATATTAATTTTACATCCTGCAACATTATCAAATTCATGGATGAGCTCTAGTAGTTTTCTGGTAGTGTCTTTAGGATTTTTTATGTAAAGTATCATGTCCTCTGCAAACATTGACAGTTTTACTTCTTCTTTTCCAATTTGGAATCATTTTATTGCTTTTTCCTCTGTGGCTAGGACTTCCAAAACTATGTTGAAAAAAAGTGGTGAGATCAGCATCCTTATCTTGTTCCTGATGTTAGAAGAAATGTTTTCATCTTTTCACCATCAAGTATGATGTTAGTTGTTGGTTTGTCATAGATAGTCTTTATTATCCTGAGGTTTGTTCCCTCTAGATCCAGTTTCTAAAGAACTTTTATCATAAACCCATGGTAAATTGTGTCAAAAGCTTTTCTACACCTATTGAGATGATCATGCTGTTTTTATTCTTCAGTTTGATAATGGGCTGTATCACCTAGATTGATATGAGGATACTGAAAAATTCTTGCATACCTGATATAAATCCCACTTGGTCATGCTGTATGATCCTGTAAATGTATTGTCAGTTTGGGTTTATGAATATTTTGTTGAGGGTTTTTGCATATATATTCATCACTGATATTGGCCTGTAGTTCCTTTATTGTGATCCTATTGTCTGGTTTTGGTATCAGAGTGATGCTGGCCTCATAGAATTAGTCTGCAATATTTTTGGAATATTTTGAGAAAAATAGGTGTTAACTCTTCTCTGAATGCATGGTAGAATTCACCTGTGAAGCCATCTGGTCCTGTACTTTTGTTTGTTGAGGTACTTTTAATTACAGATTCAAATTTCTTACTAGAAATTGGTTTGTTCTATATTTTCTATTTTTTTCTGCTTCAGTCTTGTGAGATTGTTCATTTCTAAGAATTTTTTATTACCTAAAGTTTAGCCATTTCGTTGACATATAATAATGTCTTATGATCTTTTATATTTCTGTGGTGCCATTTATAATTTCTTTATCATTTCTTCTTTAATTGATTTGAACTCCCTCCTTTTTTTCATTATGATTTGGCTAACATTTTATCAATTTTTTTTTCTTTTCAAAAACCAGCATTCAGTTTTATTGATCTTTTCTGTTGTTGCTTTTTGTTTTGTTTTGTTTTGTTTTGTTTTTTTGTGGTACGCGGGCCTCTCACTGTTGTGGCCTCTCCCGCTGCAGAGCACAGGCTCCAGACGCGCAGGCTCAGCAGCCATGGCTCACGAGCCTAGCCGCTCCGCGGCATGTGGGATCTTCCCGGACCGGGGCATGAACCCGTGTCCCCTGCATTGGCAGGCGGACTCTCAACCACTGTGCCACCAGGGAAGCCCTGTTGTTGCTTTTTAAGTCTTTATTTCATTTATTTCTCTCTGATATTTATGATTTCCGCATTACTAACATTAAGTTTTGTTTGTTCTTCTTTCTCTAGTTCCTTTATGTGTACATTAGATTATTTATTTGAGATTTATTTTGTTTCTGGAAGTAAGCTTGTTTCAAAATAAACTTTCCTCTGAAAACTGCTTTTGCTGTGTCTCATAGGTTTTGGATAGTTGAATATTCATTTTCATTTGTCTCTAGGCATTTTTTAAGTTCTTTAATGATACATGGATTATTTAGTAGTATATCGTTTGGCCTCCACGTGTTTCTGTTTTCTACAGTTTTTTTAAACATATTTTTTGGAGTATAATTGCTTTACAATGCTGTGTTAGTTTCTGCTGTATACCAATGTGAGTCAGCTATATGTATACATATATCCCCATATACCCTCCCTCTTGCATCCCTCCTAGCTTATCCCACCCCTCTAGGTGGTCACAAAGCACCTAGCTGATCTCCCTGTTCTATGCAGCTGCTTCCCACTAGCTACCTATTTTACATTTGGTAGTGTATATAAATCAATGCCACTCTCTCACTTCGTCCCAGCTTATCCTTCCTGTGACCTCAACTCCATTCTCTATGTCTGCATATTTATTCCTGCCTTGTCTCTACGTTCCTCAGAATCTTTTTTTTTTCTTTTTAGATTCCATATATATGTGTTAGCATATGGTATTTTTTTTCTCTTTCTGACTTACTTCACTCTGTGTGAGAGACACTAGGCCCATCCACCCCACTACAAATAACTCAATGTCATTTCTTTCTATGGCCAAGTAATATTCCATTGTATATATGTGCCACATCTTCTCTATCCATTCATCTGTCAATGGAAAATTAGGTTGCTTCCATGTCCTGGCTATTCTAAATAGTGGTGCAATGACTATTGTGGTGCATGACCCTTTTTGAATTATGGTTTTCTCAGGGTATATGCCCAGTAGTGGGATTTATGGTTCATATGGTAGTTCTATTTTCAGTTTTTTAAAGGAACCTCCATACTGTTCTGCATAGTGGCTGTATCAATTTACATTCCCACCGAGAGTGAAGAGGGTTCTCTTTTCTGCAGATCCTCTCCAGCATTTATTGTTTGTAGATTTTTTGATGCTGGCCATTCTGACCAACATGAGCTGATAGCTCATTGTGGTTTTGATTTGCATTTCTCTAATGCTTAGTGATGTTGAGCATCCTTTCATGTATTTGTTGGAAAACTGTATGCCCTCTTTGGAGAAATATCTATTTCTGTCTTCTGCCCATTTTTCATTGTATTTTTTTTTTGATATTGAGCTGCATGAACTGCTTGTAAATTTTGGAGATTAATCTTTTGTCAGTTGATTCATTTGTCAATATTTTCTCCCATTCTGAGGGTTGTCTTTTCCTCTTCTTTATGGAATCCTTTGCTGTGGAAAAGTTTTTAAGTTGCATTAGTTCCCATTTGTTTATTTTTGTTTTTATTTCCATTTCTCTATGAAGTGGGTCAAAAAGTATCTTGCTGTGATTTATGTCAAAAACTGTTGTTCATATATTTTTTTCTAAGAGTTTTAGAGTGTCTGGCCTTACTTTTAGGTATTTAATCCATTTTGAGTTTATTTTTGTGTATGGTGTTAGTGAGTGCTCAAATTTCACCCTTTTACATGTAGCTGTCCAGTTTCCCCAGTACCACTTATTGAAGAGGCTGTCTTTTCTCCATTGTATATTCTTGCCTTCTTTTATCAAAAATAAGGTGACCATATGTGTGTGGGTTTAATTCTGGGCTTTCTATCTTGTTCCATTGGTCTATATTTCTGTTTTGGTGCTAGTACCATACTGTCTTGATTAAGGTAGCTTTGTAGTATAGTCTGAAGTCAGGGAGCCTCATTCTTCCAGCTCCGTTTTTCGTTCTCAAGATTGCTTGTGCTATTCGGGGTCTTTTGTGTTTCCATCCAAATGTTGCAATTTTTTGTTCTAGTTCTGTGAAAAATGTCATTGATAGTTTGATAGGGATTGCATTGAATCTGTAGATTGCTTTCGATTGTATAGTCTTTTTCACAATGTTGATTCTTCCAATCCAAGAACATGGTATATCTCTCCATCTGTTTGTATCAACTTCAATTTCTTTCATCAATGTCTTATAGTTTTCTGCATATGCGTTTACAAGTCTGTATGTGTCCCTGAGTCTGAAGTGTGTCTCTTGTAAACAGCATATATACTCGTCTTGTTTTTGTATCCATTCAGCCAGTCTATATATTTTGGTTGGATCATTTAATCCATTTACATTTAAAGTAGTTATCGATATGTATGTTCCTATTTCAATTTTCTTAATGTTTTGGGTTTGTTTTTGTTGGTCTTTTCCTTCTCTTGTGTTTCCTGTCTGGATAATTTCCTTTAGCATTTGTTGTAAAGCTGGTTTGGTGATGCTGAATTCTCTTAGGTTATACTTCTCTGTAAAGTTTTTAACTTCTCTGTCAAATCTGATTGATATCCTTGTTGGGTAGAGTAATCTTGGTTGTAGGTTTTTCCCTTTCATCACTTTAAATTTGTTCTTCCAGTCCCTTCTGGCTTGCAGAGCTTCTGCTGAAAGATCAGCTGTTAACCTTATGGCGATTCCCTTGTATGTTATTTTCACTTGCAAATTTTAATATTTTTCTTTGTATTTATTTTTTGATAGTTTGATTAATATGTGTCTTGGCATGTTTCTGCTTGGATTTATCCTGTATGGGTCTCTGTGTGCTTCCTGGATTTGATTGACTATTTCCTACCCCATATTAGGGAAGTTTTCAACTATAATCTCTTCAAATATTTTCTCAGTTTCTTTCTTTTTCTCTTCTTCTTCTGGGACCCCTATATTTCAAATATTGGTGCATTTAATGTTGTCCCAGATGTCTCTCAGACTTTCCTCAATTATTTTCATTATTTTTTCTTTATTCTGCTCTGCAGCAGTTATTTCCACTCTTTTGTCTTCCAGGTCACTTATCCTTTCTTCTGCCTCAGTTATTCTGCTATTGATTCCTTCTGGAGTATTTTTAATTTCATTTATTGTGTTGCTCATCATTGTTTGTTTGCTGTTCAGTTCTTCTAGGTCCTTGTTAAGCCTTTCTTGTGTTTTTTCCATTCTATTTTCGAGATTTTGGATCATCTTTACTATTATTACTGTTGAATTCTTTTTCATGTAGACTGCTTAATTCCTCTTCTTTTGTTTGGTCTGGTGGGTTTTTCCTTTGCTCCTTCATCTGCTGCATATTTCTCTGTTTTCTCATTTTGTCTAACTTTCTGTGTTTGGGGTGTCCTTTTTGCTGTCTGCAAGTTTGTATTTCTGCAAGTTATTTTTGGTGTCAGCCTCCAGTGTATGAGGTTGGTTTAGTGTGTTGTGTAGGCTTCCTGGTGGAGGATACTTGTGCCTGTGTTCTGGTGGATGAGGCTGGGTCTTGTCTTTCTGGTGGGCAGCACTGCATCCAGCGGTGTGTTTTCAGGTGTCTGTGAACTCATTATGATCTTAGTCAGCCTCTCTTCTAATGTGTGGTGTTGTGTTCCTGTCCTGCTATTTGGCATGGGGTGTCCAGCTCTGAAGCTTGCTGGCCTTTGCTTGTAGCTGGGTCTTAGTGTTGAGACGACAGTCTCTGGGAGAGATCTTTCCGTTTGATTTTACATGTGCCTGGTTTGTTTCTTGTGGTCCATAGTCATAGATTGGACCCCCACCTCACAGGCTCAGGCCTGACATCCAGCCAGAGCACCAGTACTCTGCCAGCCACATGGTTCAGAAGAAAAGGAAGAGACAAAAATAAGCAAAAAGAAATACAAAGACAAAAATGAAAACAAAAAAACGTGCAGACTGAACCCTAGGACAAATGGTAAAAGCAAACCTATACAGACATAATCACAAAAAGAAGCATACACATACACACTGACAAAAAGAGAAAAGGGAAAAAAACGAACAACAAAAAAATATATAAATATATATAAAGGAAGAGAGCAACCAAACCAATAAACAAATCCACCAATGATAATAAACACTAAATACTAAACTAAGATAAACATAAAACCAGAGTCAAATTAGACGCAGAAAGCACACACCAAGTCTGCAGTTGCTCTCAAAGTCCACCGCTTCAATTTTGTGAACATTTGTTGTCTATTCATGTATTCTTCAGTTGCAGCCTTTATCAAGTTGATTGTGGGGATTTTACCTCCTGCTCCTGAGGCTGCATGGAGAAATTTCCCTTTTTCTTCTTTGTTCGCACATCTCCTGGGGTTCAGCTTTGGTTTTGGCCCTGCCTCTGAGTGTAGGCTACCCTCAGGAGCCTGTTCCCTTCCCAGAGAGGAGGGGGTTAAAGCAGCGACTGATTCAGGCTCTTTTGCTCACTCAGTCTGGGGGTAGGTAGGCGTATGGTAGTCATAATTGGAATGTGAGGTGAGCCTGAGGCGGCAGAGGCTGTTGTGATCTTGCAACAGCCTGAGGCATGCTGTGTGTTGTCCCAGGGTACTTGTCCCTGAATCACGGGACCCTGGCAGTGGCTTGCTTCACAGACTCCTGGGGGTGTCAATAGTGACCTGTCATTGCACACAGGATTCTTGCTGGCAGTGGCAGCATTGTTCACTGTTCATGCCCACCTCTGGGGTCCAAGGTGATAGCCATGGCTCATGCCTTTCTCTGGAGCTCACTTAGGCAGTGCTCTGCCTTCTGTGGGCCCACAGGTAAGGCATCCCCTCTCTTTGTGCCCCCCAAAATAAAGGTGTCTTGCCTCTCTGGAAGGTCCAGATATTTTCCTGGACTCCCTCCCAGCTAGCTGTGACACACTAGCCCCCTTCAGGCTGTGTTCCCACAGCCCACACCAGTCCTCTTCCTGGGGTCTGACCTCTGAAGCCCAAGCCTCAGCTCTCAGCCCCCACCATCCCGTTGGTGGAGCAGAAAGCCTCTCAAGCTGGTGAGTGCTGGTCAGTACTGATCCTTTGTTTGGAATCTCACTGATTTGCCCTCTGCACTCTGGTTGCTATGCTCTCCTACATGGCTCTGAAGCCTCCCCCTTACCCATGCCCCGTCTTGACCAGTGAAGGGGTTTCCTAGTATGTGGAAACTTTTCCTCCTTCACAGTTCCCTCCCAGAGGTGCAGGTCCTGTCCCTATTCTTTTGCCCCTGTTTTTTTTTTCTTTTTTCTTTTGTTCTACCCAGGTACGTGGGGAGTTTCTCACCTTTTGGGAAGTCTGAAGTCTTCTACCAGCATTCAGTAGGTGTTCTGTAGGAGTTGTTCCACATGTAGATGTATTTTTGATGTATTTATGGGGAGGAAGATGATCTCCATGTCTTACTCCTCCACCATCTTGAAAGTCTCTACAAATAGACTTTTGAGGACCTAAATTTCTTCCTGCATTGCTTAGGCCATTATTCTCAATGATATTGTTGTTAGCCTGGGTCAACTGGTGGTAGTGTTATCTTAGATGACAAAGTATATATATGACCAATTACTGTTGCTAATCAGAGACCCACAGACAGTGGGATGCTCACACTGATGCATGAAGTCATCGACCATATCTGAAAATATTTCTATGGCAGTTTCACAGAGACAACAACCTAGTCACCTGATGATGCCTCATGGTATAGTGAAACATGCATCAGGTTTGAGATCAGTCAGAGCTAGGTTACAATCCTGGCTCTACCAAAAAATAGCTGTGTGACATAGAGTCTCAGTGTGTTAATCATTAAAAATTACCTACTTAATATGGGTCATATGTATACAGATTAAATGAAATAATATAGTTAACTTAATAGTTAACATTCATTGAGTGTGCACAATGTGCCAGGAATTGTTTTAAGTAATTTATGGATGCTCTTTTTAAATCTTTGCTATAATCCTATAACATAGTATTATTAGTTGAATTGTGTCTCCCCTTCCAAACTTCATATGTTGAAGTCCCAACCCCCAGTATAGCAGATGTAATTTCTTAAGATAAGGTCATTAGGGTGGACCCTAATCTGATGTGACTAGTGTGCTTATAAACAGGGAAATTTGGATATAGAGATGTGTGTAATGGGAAGATGATGTGAAAAGACATAGAAAGAAATCACCCATTTACAAACTAAGGAGAGAGACCTGGAATAGATACTTCCTTCACAGCCTACAGAGGGAACCAACCCTGCTAACATCTTGATTTTGGACTCCCAGCCTCCAGAATTGTTAGACAATAAATTTATGTTATTTAAGCCAACAGTTGTGGCACTTTGTTATGTCAGCCATAACAAACTACTATACATAGGTATTACTGTTAGACTCATTTTACAGAGGAAGAAACAGAGGCACAGAGAGATTAAGTAACTTACTCAAGTCATAGAGCCAGGAGTGGAACTCAGGCAGTCTAACTCCAAAGTTTACCCTCTTAACTACTATTTTATACTGCCTTCCATGCACAAGTACATTTCAAATACCAGTTTCATATTTGACACATAACAGGTACTCAACGCATGTCCTTGGCCTTCCAATTTAGAAATATAACTATTGCTAAGTTATATGCTACAGGACAGAGGTAGGTGGCCAGTTTGATCAGTAGACTATGAGTCTCTTGCACACAATGAGCAAATCTTAATTCACTGTGGAATCTCCAGAGTCTATGAAATAAGATGTATCACATATTAAGCGCTCAATAATTATTTGCTCTTCTTGTTCTTATCAAGAGAACCTAACTAACAAATTGAGACTACTACTATTACATTGGTGATATGTATGCTAAATGACCAAGTCCTCATTATTTTAGAGATGACTAATTCAATAAGAGTTGGTTGGAGGATTCAAGAGAAGTTGTTTTGAAAAAAGAAAGAAAAAATTAGCTGCAAACTAAACAAATCTCCCCTAATTAAATGCAAAATGTTGCTAGAAGAGAACCCCAAGTAGAAGCTCTGAAAAAACACTTTTATATAAAGTAGAACAATAACTGAGGTCTGCAGAAGCAACCAGTGTTCTATAAGGTTTAGATCCTCTACAGTGAGCATGCAACTCCTCAGAAAACCACATGTCCAATATCTTACTTGGCATTGCCACAAAGCACCTCAAACTCAACACATCCAAAACTAAATTCATTCTCTTCCCTCCCTAAACATGGTTCTTTTACATTGTTCCTCATTGAATGACTTCACTATCCAGTTGCTCAAGTTAGAATTCTAAGAATCATCTTGGACACTTCCCTCTCCCTCACCTCCAATATTAAATCCCTTACCAAATTCTGTTGATAGGACCTCCTAAGTTTCTCTAAAATCAGTATGAGTCTCTGCATCTTCACTGCCTTTACCTAAGGTATAATGTAAGCTATGATCTAAATTATAATAATTTATTGCTGAACTCCTGCACCTCCTAACTTGTTTCCCCTAATTTACCACAGCCCCCTCCAATCTGATATCCACACTGCAGCCAAAGACACATTTCAAAATACATATCTGATTATGTTGCTCCTCTGCTAAAAATATTTAGTGGCTCTTTGGAGAAAAACAAAACTGTTTAGGATCTCTATGAACTCCTGTATAGTCTGGCCCCTTCCTGTATCTCCAGCCTCAATGTGTACTACTCTCACTCACTTTCCTCCAACCTCTCTGGCTTCTTGGGTTTTTGGACATATATAAAACACTATATTTAAGACCCTAATGCTGCCAGGCCTTTGCCCATGATATTTCTTCTTCCTGTGTATTCCCTCTTGGCCTAGTTAGTGTTTACTTAACCTCAGGTAAGCTTTCTCTGATCTTCCTTGATACCTCAAATCTCTCTCCCATAGCAAATAGTATGTGCCAAACAAATATGAACTTGTGCACAATGGTTTTCACAATGGTAGTGAATGTATGTGTTGCCTATTTGAAGAGCATAACTAATAGCAAAAATTAGTACATGATGATTTTCTGTCTTGGAGGCATACTCAACGGTAGTAAGCCACATCCTGGCAATGATTTCATATGTAGAATGCCCATTAGAAACCAGAACATCTCCACTACAACACTGGTGCTGTGGAAAAGTTTATTATTGGGAGTGTTTTCCTGATAGAATCCAGTAGAACTAAATTAAAGGCTAATTGCTCCAGGTTCTAACTAACTGGGGTTGTAGAATCCAGGATTCTTCCATGTCTTCTTCAATTGTACCTTTAAAAGTCTGATGATATTCGATGGATCCAAGAGTTAGAACAAAAAGTATTATGGAGGGAATTTCTGTCCCTCCCAGTAGCCTAGTAGACTCTACTTCTGGAGATTTTACTGAACTTTCTGAACAGAGGGAATTATGCCTTTGAGATAAGAAAACAACATTGGAGTTAACAGATATTCTGACAGGCAGAATATTGAAAGGAAGAAGTAAATTAGGATTGGTAATATGGAGAGAGATGAATGAGAAAGGGACGGTACACTGAAGAAGGATGGATGGTGGGTAGGAGGTCCTAGCTTATATGTCCCTGGCTGTAGCTGGGGTCACTTGCTGCAGACCAGGTGGGAGTGAAATCACTGCTAGCGATGTAATTGGCAGACTCCCAACAATCAGTTGAGTCTGAAATAAGACTACTGATCATCCATTGCAGCAGTTGTCCTAGTAAGAAGCAGAATCATCTGACTCGCATCACATACCAACGGCAGTAAGGAAAACCAGTACCAGTGCCTGTATCTGTACAGAGAGGATCCAAAGGGAACCTGTTTCTAGGGGGCAGGGATGAAGAACCTTGATCCTTTGATTTAAATTAATTTAGAACTCTGTAAGTGTCTGAGGTACCAGATAGTGTCCAAACTCTCCTCTGATAAAAACAGAAGTAGTGAGGTGATATACCTAGGCTAGAGTTCTGGGACCTGAACCCAGATTTTGGGTTAGAGTGATGGAAAGCAAAGTGTCCTGCTCAGTAGAAGATATATTTTGGGGTCTGATGAAAACAATCCTTTTTCTGGTTCAAAACATGTTCTGTGGTAAGAACTCATAAGTAAGTTGGCTGTGTCCTACATACAAAGCTAGCAATAAACATACTGCCAATGTCTCATCTTAAAACCAATAATCTTTCCCTTTTATTACAAGCAGATCATCATTCTACCTGAGCAAAATGCTCTGAAGATCAAAAAGACTCATAATGTTTTAGTAACATAGTCAAACTAGAATGTAAAAGTTAATCTAACATATGTTTACTGATACACATAATTGATATTTAGTCTCACTGTAATTAGGCATAAATAGTAAGGAAAGTTGAAAGGCCAAGGAAATTTTTAATTCTTTTAATTTAACCCTAGATAAATTGGGTGGGGGAGGGGGAATCTCCTCTCCAGAAGCTCTCTATACAGGTTTGCAGAAATGTAAAAGGGTTTGTGAGGATTAGGTTAAGCTTTCACTTTAACAGAGTAAATATGTGGGATTAGAGAATCTAGAGTCAGTTTAGGGAAGGGGGTCTACATGGGGCCAGACCTCACAGCAGTCAAAGGAAACTGGTTTACTTCTTTTTGTTGAAATTCTCAGAATATTTTTAAATGAAATATCAGAAATGTCTGCAAAATTGTGGTATGTTTTAAATTATCACATTAAACAAAATGACATTTTAATAAGCATGCATAATTCAATGTTATTCACAAGATTTTTAAAAATTTTTATGTATAAATATTGAAAATAGTGTATCACAGGAGGTGTGGTCCAATCATGGGCTCCACCTTTGAATTTATATGATGAATCTTTCAATGTTGCAATTTGGCAATAAAGGCAAATTTGAGATTTGATGTCTTTAGGGAATGTGAAGCCTTGGCCAAGTGATTTTTTTAGGTTCTGCCTGTGATAGGCTATTGAAGGAATCTAAAGCTGTTTGGAGACCTCTCTGAAGAATGAGTATCATCAAACACAAATGGTGAGTGGCCAGTTATTACAGCTTCTCCCACAGGAGGAATGTGTCTGCCAGGAGTTCTGTGCAGACAGACAGATGATTAATATTGAGTGGCTCTAAGCCCCAGGTATTAGCAACTGGGGAATGGGCCATTGCTAAAGCTACCAGACTCATTTTTTTCTCAGACTAAAAATAACCTCCAAAAAATATGATCCTTAGCTATCATAAGGCTAGAATCCATGGATATCCAGGTTTAAACCAATGCTAGAGATGCCCACTGACCTCCAGCCTCTCTCCAGTACTTCTCCTTCTCCCATTTACATTGCTGTCTTCTCCATCCACCGAATTCAAAATGGGTGAATTAAAAAGCCTGAGACTGAGCATTGGGAAACAGTAGAGGTTAAGCACACACACGCACACTCTGGCATGTACTTGGCTATAAGACTGGGATATTAACTCTGAGCGTGCTTGCATGGATTAAATAAAGCCAGTATTGGGCTTATCACAGTGCTCCACCAATGTTAGATGATGATGATGATGATGATGATTTAGTCTCTCCAGTTGTGTTCTTCAGAGCCACTTTTGTCTTCAGCTACCTTTTTCATCAGTGGTCCTTCAGCTCCTACCCAGGGCAAAATGAGAATCTCAGTGATGTAGTGAGGAGTAAATGAGGTAATGACTAAAAAAGTGCTTAGCAGTGCAGTAGGTACTCAGAATATGGTGGTCATTATTATTAGCTGCTTCTATAAAATGGGAAAAAAACTCATTAACTATAGAAAGCATTCTTTGTTCTGAAAATCAACAAAAAGTGCTTCCTATGGATCAGTCAACTGTTGATTTCTAACACCTGTAGAGCAATATGGGATAGCAGGGTATATGTTCCCATTACCTTAATGAGCAAAACTCAGACCATTAGTTTTCCAAGTACGGTCCCCAGAATAGCAGCATCAGCATAACCTGGGAACTTGCTAGAAATGAAAATTCTTAGGTCTCACCCACAACCTACTAAATCAGAAACCCTGGGGGTGAGGCCCTGCAATCTGTTTTTAACAAGATATCCAGGTGATTCTAATGCACACTCAAATGTGAGAATCATGATATACTGGAGTTTTAAATGCTGTCACAAAATCTTGATTCTGTGCAAGGCACTTTTTCACAAATACTGTGCATTTCTGATACTCTAAAATGAGAACAATAATATTGGCTGGAATTGTCCGGACTAATTTTAAAGCAAATTCATAATGCAAAAATAATTCCACAACAAATGACCTTTTTGGTCACCATGGAATAGTGTCTCCTGCTTCATTCCTACTGGGGTCATTAGATGAGACTTCCCTGTTCAAAACTTGTGCAGGTTTAAAACAGGTTCTTACTCATATCTCTAGAACCTATTTCTGAGGATACTGAGGCTTGTCCCATGTTCTTTGGATCCAGATAAAATCAGGATAACTAAACGGGGTGATATGATATGTGATCTTGGCAAAGTTACTTAAGTTCTCTCTGCCTTAATTTCCTCATCTGTAAACTAAGGATAATGGCACTTATAGGATTGTTGCAGGAATTAAATGTCTTTCTACCGGTAAAGTGTTTGGAAGAGTGACTATACACCATTCATATGTGTTGTTATTATTATTATTACAGCAATGTAGACTAATTTCAGCCCTAAGCTCTTTACCCAATTATTATGAATGGGAAACACTTACTCCACTTTACCCTACCCCCCACTACTATGACCCCTTGCCATCCAGGCACATTCAGGACCTTTATAGAGGAGAGGAGTCAAAGATGAACACTTAGCAAAAAAAAAAAGAAAAAAAGATGAGGATATTATTCAGATAGCTTGTCAGTGAGGTAACAAATATTCATTGAGCATCTATTCTCTTCCAAGCAGTGGACTACATCTGAGAGTAAAATTGACCTGGATTCTGCCTTTACAAAAAAGTAAGTCTAGGGACTTCTCTGGTGGTCCAGTGGTTAAGACTCTGCGCTCCCAATGCAGGGGACATGGGTTTGATCCCTGGTCGGAGAACTAAGGTCCTTCATGCTGTATGGCATGGCCAAAAAAACCCAAAAGAGGTCTAGTGGGAGAGACAGGTAAAGAAAAAGTAATCACACAAATGCACAACATACCCAATTAAAAATTGTGGTTATTGCTACTAAGGAAAATTGTTCTGCCAAATGTATAAGGGGGAAAAGGGACATTCAACCAGAATTCCTGTACTTTGGCTTGCAAAGCATTGGCCAGAGCAGATGGCAAGTCCTGGTTGAGGAGATGAGGCTAGGAAAAATGTATGAAACATTTATGAAGGCCTTTCTTGTAGGTCACACTAAAAGGTTTTAGCTTTTATCTTGAGGACAATAAGATACCTTTGAGAAATTTCTGATTTTGGAATAATCGATCCTAGCTTCAGTGCATGAGAGCAAAAGTAGAGACAGGGAGACTAATTAGGAGTTTATTTTGATAAGCTAGTTAAGAAATGATGTGAGTAGTTCCTATTACTAGTATTACATATACGTGCTACTTGAGTATCCTTTCTTTAAGCTGATGTGATTCAGGCAAGTGAGGGTCATGATAAGATGCTGATTTACAAACAATTCATCTGAGTTGTTTTATTCTAATTATAGAAATAGTACAAATTTGTTATAGAAAATTTAGAAAACAAAGTATAAAAAAGGAAACAAACTTCCCATAATCCTTCAACTACCTACAACTTTAATTCGACATCCAACTCAAATATTTTTTCCAATTATAAAAGCAATACATGCTCATTATAGAAAAATTAAAAAAAAACAAAATTGTCTTATAATTCTACTGCTATCCTTTTTTAATACTAAAATGTGTTTATTTCTGTGGTAAAAATGTGTGGCATGTATGTTGAACAAAAATGAAATGATAGTGTAAGTGTACTTTTGTGTACTATTTTTACATTTAACATTACTATACAAATGTTTTCCATGGTCACTGAGAATATTTGAAAACCTTAAATTTGAATAACTCTGTTGTCATATGCATGCACTATAATTTAGCTACCCAACATCTTGTTGTGAACATTCAGATTCTTTCCAACTTTTCATTGTTATATTTAAATCTGGGATGAGCTTCCTTTGTCCACATCTCTGCTTTTCTGGTTATAGAGATATACTCATCCTTGCACTTGCTTACCTGGTAAACAATATGGGGAAGTACGTTGGTCTCTGTGAGACAGCATCTCTAGCCTGGGAGTTCTGATCATTTTGCTGTAACCAACCAAGAAGACAGGTTGTTGAAAGTATGGAAACCATATTATACAGGGGATGGATTAAGCAATCAGGGATGTTTGTGGGAGGGAAAAGAAGGTGAGACATTTCAGGGACCATGACATGGAAGAAGGAGTAGACTTGCTCTTTGTTTTTCCATGGGTCAGTCCCAGGATGCACAGGTAGAAATTTCAAAAAGCATATTTAGTTCAACATAATAATAGCAAAATTTTGTATAGTGCTTAGTCTGTGCCAAGTTCTGTTCTAAGCATGTTATATGTATATGTATTAAATTACATAATCCTCTCAATATCCTATGAGATAGGTACTATTATTATTCCTATCTTACAGATGAGGACACCAAGGCCCAGATATGTTAAATAACTTGTTCAGGGTCACACAGCTAGCAAGTGGTAAAATCAAAATTTACACTGAGACATGTGGCTCTAAATTATTCAATTCTACCAACTTTTATTGAGTACTTGTTATATGACAAGTACTGAGCAAAGAGCTAAAAATATAAAGATAATTGAACTACTGATGATTGAACTCCTAACCTCAAGGAAATGACAGTCAAATGAATGAAACTGCCATATAAAAAGATAGGCATACTATAATGTGGTGAGTCTTATGAAAGAATTATGTCAGCGTGCTCTAAGGGCTTGAAGAGACCCCCTTAGCCCAAACTGGAGGTTCAAGGAAAACTTGCTGTAGAAGTGTGTTCAAAAACATATAAGGTTTCATCCAAACTCAGTGGAAAACTTACATATTATATTAGCAATTCTGTCATGGGTATAGGAGGAGGAGGAGGCAGGATTGCTATACATTTTTTATTTGAGGGTTAGACCCTCCTTTAAACCAAAGTGTCTAATAAAGGAGCTCCTGAATTGGGAAGATAATTGGGTTCAATCATTGTTTGCTAAAGTTCAGTTATTTACATTTCACCTTCATGATTTAGACCATATCTGAGTATTAGCTGTACTGCTATTTACTTAGTATGCTTCCTTAAATAAACTGACTTATTTTACTAAAAAAATTGCATCAAAAATAGCACTACCATAAATAGAAAGCCAGTCTAACTCTCCATAAATAGAAGGCAACCATTAAAATACATGCGTACTATTAGAAAATAGTTAACTCTGTACTGCCTAAGATAATCTTTCATACCACTAGGGTTATGCCTAAGACATGTTGAAAAATGCTGAATGAAAATATCTCTTCAGGCCCTTCCTACAACAACATTCTGTGCTTGGGTGACTAACTCTTGCCTCTAGTGTATGGCTTCAGTGTTTTATTTTCATCATATTTGTGTATATTTTCCCACCTGTGCTTCACATAGTCCTGATCATTTCAGCTATGTGTTTATACCATGTAAACAGGTGTAGTTGCCTATATCCCCATGACATACTATAGATTCACTTCCCAGATCAAACCATTTATCTCACTTTATGAAGTGAACTACCACTGCTAATCTGCCTGCCTTACACTTTTAAATTCACTATTAGCCTGACCTGAAAAGGTAATGTCCTGTCATTGTGGCTTAATGGTAGGCTGCTACAACTATATTTGTGGTATTGACTTGGGAGGAAAGAGCTACCACAATACAGGGCCATTTGGACAAACAAAGAGCAGAGGAAGGAAAGAATAAAGGTGCAATACCTCAATAGGTATGTTAATAGAAAGGTTTTAAGAAAGCACTGAAGACATCCTCCCCATCTTCTTTCTTCTCTCCCTCTTACTTTCTCAGGGAAATGATACGACCACAATAGGCTGTAGGGTGAAAGCCATTCTCCCACTGGTTTGGGGGACAGCGGTAGATGGACACAGCCCATCTGTTAGGAAAGTGGGAGCTACTTGTGGTAATGCAGGGATGATAATCATGAGTCTGCTTTGCGGGGGAGGGCTGCAGGGCCCTGGTGCCTCTCTGAATCCAGCTCATTAATAAAGAAGTTCTTGTTTTATTTATACATTTCCTTAGACAATCTTGTATATTTATTTGTTTAATATGAAAGCAAGAATGCAAGCCTTTTTCTTGTATACTCAGTAGAATCCTTCCCTGACTCAGGAATATACATTTTTGGGACCAGGCCAAGGATGTTATTCCTTTCCTGCAGATGAGGCTGAGGATCCCAGTTTTTCTGCTTTGGCTTGGTTGTTGATTATAAAGCCTCTTCCCTCCTCCAATTTATAGGTGTGGTAGCATCTAGGGTCTAAATAGTGTGAAAAGTCCATGCATACACACACACACACACACACACACACACACCCCACACACATACTCACCCCTAGTCAAGCTCTGCTCATAAAGTTAGCAGCCTGAGGTACAACTAAACTTGTGGATGGTAGCAGACCTGCTAGAGCTTGGCTAGGATGGTGCTCTTCCAAGAGAATTTCAAAGCCTGGTCACCTGCTCCTGGACCACTGGCCATTCCTAAGGTGAATTTAGTCATACCTCTGAATCTCTCAAGCAAGCAGTTTAGTTATTAATTTTTATAAGTTATTCATATATACAAGTATGGGAGTTATGGGAAACATGGAGGCATGTTCCCAATATCTGTGTCCAGAAAGGGACGCAATCTAAAGCTAGTAGATTTAAGAGCTGCCATTGCGAAGAATAATAGTTATCCTATCTTGAGTGCTTTCTTTTTGTGAGGTACTCTGTTTTGTAGGCTGTAATCTCATTGGGGGCAGATCCAGGACTTGTGGGGCCTGAAGCTTATACAACTTTGGGGATACTCTTTAAGAAAAACACAGTTTGATCACTCTCAGTGTCTTGGAAAGAGGCCATTCAAATGAAGGGCCTCGAAGCTCAAACTTCATTAATTTCACTGTAAAGCCACCTCTGCAACTTTTTAAATCTTTTGACAATTCTGAGAAGTACTAGCAGTATACCTTTAAAAGAAATAGGTGAGGAAACTGACTTTTAGAGAAGTGAGGTCACTTGCCCAAGGTTGTACAGTTTGTAAGCTAAGTCATTGTTTTTCTCCAACAATTTCTTTCCAGGCTTTCTCTTCTCAGCTAACTGAATTTCCTTCTCTAAAATATCCTTATCCTTTGCTGGCAGAACTTAGCACTGTCTTCTGGCATGTGTGAGGAACTTAACACTTGTTCAACATTAGCAGAGGGGCGAAAGGTCTCCTTCTAGCTGAGCTCACAGGGGGAATATTCCCTCTGGGGAACTGCAGAACAAGAAGAAAGCGGGTGAGGAGGGCAATATTTTTCCTATTAGATCTGAGCTATGTGCTACTTTCAGCTACACTTTTTTTATTCCATGAACAACAGTGACTTAAGAATGCAGGCTTTTCTGTTTATATACAACTTGACTTCCCCAGACCAGCTCTACCCTGTTGGGCCCCTATCTCCCCATGCTCTCCCCTCCCTTCCTCACTTCACCCTATTCTGCCCCACCTTCCTCTCAGCCCCAGCTCCCCAAGACTTCTCTTTTGTTGTTGTTCTACTGGGAGCGGGGAGGGTGGAGTCCTCTTACTGAGGCTTTTCCTCCCCTCCCTCCAGCCCTCACACTGGGCTCCACCCTACTAGTTTGTCAGCTGGCTTTCAAGAAAAGGAGGAGAAGAGGCAGGAGGATGAAGAGGAGGAAGAGGGAAAGGGAAAAACAGCGTTTCTTGGGCCCTGACACCTGGGGTATCTGCATATTTCTTAGCTGTTGTTCATTGGTTCCCTACTTAATTTAACTCTTACATCCCTCACCTGACTCTGGTTATAAAGAGGAAAGTACAGGCTTCTACTTCAAGCAGGCAGTCTCCTTAAGCCTTTGGGTTTGATGGAAGGCATTGAAGGTATTGCAGGTCGCTGTTTGATTTATTTCTTAAGGAAGCTAATACAAAGGAGAGTCTGCGTTGCTTCCTGGAAGGAGAGGGAAAATGATCTCAATTTCTACTTCTCCATACGTGTTCCCCCATACCCTTGCCTGTGACTTACATGGCCACTTGCTGATTATTGATGTGTCAAGAGGCAAAGAATATAAAGAAAAGTCCTGCCTTTGTAATTAGCTGTGATATATAAAACCTACATATATATATATATATATATATATATATATATATATATATATGTATACTCAATAAGTGTATATATGTATACACATATGGCTTAGAACAGTTTGGCACATAGTTAATGGTCAATAACTATTATTATTGTTAATAATAATACCTGGCACTCAGGTTACAGAGATGATAACATCTTGTGCCTAACTTCAGGGACTTTATAGTCTAGTATGGGCAAGCAATTATATCAACAAATATGTGCCCTGAGGTAGAGGAGGGCACAGAGGAAGCGATGGTTAGTTCTGCCTGAAGGAATTAAGTCAGGAGGGGAGATGACCTTGAATTAGTCCTTTCAAGGAGGTAGACAGAGAACTTAGGCCATTTGAGAAAGAGAAAGAAAAGTGAGCCAAAGCATAGAGAATGGAAATAACCTGGCATTCTCAGGGATTTGTAATACAGGTAAGGCCCAGGAAATCAGCAAAAGCTCTGCTGCCTGAGAGGTAGGCAGGGTCCAGATCACAGCAGATTAAAAGATGAGTTCCAGAGTGTTGCCTTGGATGTTGGGGTACATGGTGATGTCATTCAGGTGAACTACAGGAGGAATAACCGAGTTTGGGGTGGAATAAGAAAATAGACGATTAGAGACATTCTGGCAGCAATATCAAGCGAGTGGGCATATATGTGTTGGGAAGTACTGGGCTGTGAACCTCAGTTTTCTTATTTTTAAAAGGGGGCTTGGGAATTCCCTGGTGGCCAAAAAAATAAAGGAGGGGCTTAGAGAATATAATATCACCTATTCTCCAGGGTTGTTATCCGGAATAAATGAGAAATGATGAATGTAAAAACACCTGGCCTAGTGACTTGCCCATATTAGGTGCTGAATACACAGTAGCTATTATTATTTCTCCTGTCTCTCTGCTCCCTCCTTCTCTCTGCTTTGTTTCTTCTCTCCCTCTTTCCTCCTCTTTAAAAGAACTGTGGTAGCAAAGAGGCACTGAAAAAGGCCTGTGGTTGCCTGTGACTTCCTGGCCTCCTATCAAATCGTTTAGAGAGGGA
Organism: Mesoplodon bidens; assembly: GCF_964165515.1. Lineage (NCBI taxonomy): Eukaryota > Metazoa > Chordata > Mammalia > Artiodactyla > Ziphiidae > Mesoplodon > Mesoplodon bidens. Next base: position 91,963,407 of record NC_138163.1, on the reverse strand, counting down.
CTTTCAAGCAAGGACAAAGAAATCCTGGAAATGTGGCTGATTTGCTATGGATTCAGCTCCACAGGGATCTTCCACAATGACTGGAAGAGAGGCCATCTCAGGGGTTTGAGGACTCTATTCTTAGAGGTCTGGTATTTGGGAGACTAAAAAGAATCTTTCTGTATTCACAGTTCCTTCATCTCCTCCTTCTTCCCTTATCTCTTGCTAGAAAATGCCCCCAGTTCCATTCTCCTTTGCTCTTAGTCTCCTCCCTGAGAAGATACTGTGACTTCGTTGTCCTTGATAGTGTCACATTGTTACCATGGAGAGCTAGGACTGTAAATATTTTTCAGTTGCCAGCTTTCTTGCTTTTCCCCTTCCCTATTCCTCCCTTCCTATACAGCCCCCACCCCCAATTCCCACATACCTTTCACCCTCTCTCAGCTTAACATGCAAATGGATAGGTGACCAAACGGTGTGCTTGCAAGCCTCTTTGAGAATAAGGAACTGAACTTGATTGAGTCGTACCTGCTGCTTCTGGAGACTGCCGCCAGGGACAAGACCAGAGCTCTCCACACTGGGCCCCGCCCCACCCCCTCCCTTCTCCCTCCTTGGTCTCAGCAGCCCCCTTCTCCACCTCCTTTCACTATCCTCTAGTGTCCGCCTGTCCCTTTTAAGTAACTCCACCCTCAGGATAGTCACACCCCTTCTCTGGGTCTAGCCGGGCAGGAGGCAAGTCACCCCACCCACTCGGGTTGCCCAGCTAGCACTGTCGGTCCTGACCCTCATGAACGTGAGGTCCCCAGTGGGGCAGCTAGGTGCACCCAAGAAACCTCGCTCTAGAGTACCCGCACAAGTTCTTGACGTTTTTTGCTGAAGCCCCTGTCCTAGACTGGGGTGCCCCTATGAGTTTCCACCAATCGTAGGCATTTGCCCCTCCCTTCTTTCTTTTTAGGAAGGCTTTGGGGTGTGCAGCGGCACCAACGGCAGTAAAGTTTTGTGGTATATTCTCCTGGGTTCCTGTCTTGAAGGAGTCCTCCGCCTTAACTTTGTATTCAGGTAGTGCTTTGGGGTTTGGGTTGGTTTTCTTAGCTCTTAGCCCCGGCACTCTCCTCAAGGGTGTGTGGAGTTCAGAGGATGGGTGGAGAGTGGGTTTGGCCGGAACTGAATTGATAGAGGTGAAAGGGGAACGGAGGATCCTCAACCTTGGCCACTTGGGCCCAGAGAACCCACTTTATTTTTAGCCGAGGAAAAGAGCTAAAAGAGCATTGCAGCAAGGGGAAGATTCTTTTTAGGAAGTCGGTTTTGCTGGCTCCCCAATTTGGGGTTGGATGCTTGAGAGCTTTGTTTCCCTTGTTTCGAGGGTGGTCCAGCTGGGTCTGAATCGACTCTGTGGGCTCTAGCCCTCCTCCTCATTTCCAGCCAGGAGAAAAAGAGGAGGTGGGGGGTCGAGAAGGAGAAGGCAAGAGCGAGCCGCCTGGCGCGCTGTCAGACAGGGGCGGGTGTGAGGGAAACAGCTGTCTTGCGATCAAGAGTATGAGCCTCTCAGAGGACCGCATGAGCTCCGGACACTTCAGGAGTCCCCAGCTAGTGACATGGGCGGTAAGTGACTCCCGAATTAGAACCCGCCCACTCCCATCTCCTCCCTCTAGGTTTTATCCCCCATCCCACCCCCAGTCCTCACTTCTATAGGTTTTAGTAGAGGGAGTGCGGCGGGGGCGGTGGGGAGAGAAGGGTACAAACATTATGTGGAATCAAATGAAACTCAAGGGAAAATGACTTTGCTAAAGGGCTGAGCAAAGAGGAGTTCGGAATGGGAGGAGTACTTTGGGGAGCCTTGTAGGAGAAATGAAGAGGGGCACGAATGGATGGATTTGTTTAATTTAATCCGCCCTGGTTTGGCGCTTTCATTTTTCCTTCAGGGGTAAGTTTTGTCTTTGACTTAACCCCACACAGCCAAAGTTGCTACCAGAGAGAACGGAATTCGGAAGGCCAACGTTCCAAGGTAACCCCCTTAAATAGTAGCAGGTACCTAGATATGCTTCTAAAAGGAAGGAGAAGAGCAGGGGTTAAGGTTTGAGCCGAGGCCATTGAACGGCGAGGCCCTGAAGGCAGCCGCCGGAGAGGAGCTGCTTTGGGCGTGCCGGCTCTTTAAGGAGGGGCTGGGCATGGTTGGAGGAGAAAGCATAGGCCCTGCCCTGGCTCTTTAAAACGTGGCTAAGGCGGTTGGTTTGTCTGTGTAGGTGGAAGATTGGGCCGAATTGCTGGGATTGCTGGAGAGTATAGATTTGCAATGGTCACTTAGAAGAGCTGCCTTTTTGTGGGCTTTTTATGTTTAACTCTAAGAATTTGGGGAAAAATAAATCACAAAATAAATAAAACTTATTCTTTGGAAAGATAAATACAAACAGATGGTCAAGGGAATGATCCTTTATTTCCTTTTGTTCTGTCTACGTTGTAAAGAAAAGCGTTTATTAAGCAGCAGTCTGATGGTACTCAATGTGATAATAACTAGGCAAAGAGAATAATCTCCAAATTTGGATTTGAAGCTGATGGAGACTATGATGGTTGGGGTAACAGGCAGATCTGCTTTGAAATCCTAATGCCACCACTTACTGGCCGTGTGACCCTGGGCATTGCTTTTCTCCACTAGAGAATGTGGATTAATAAAGATATTTGGGTAGATTAAATACCTTAGTGTATGTGACGGAGGCTGCCACTCCATGTATATCTTAGTTTCACTTCCTTTTCCCACTCAGTTTGAGACTCTTTCTTTGGAGCACCACTGATAGAATTAGTGTTTTGCTGTCCTTAAAACACCTTCCAGGGGGTGAAAGGAGACCTTGGAATATTGAATTAGCTTGCCCAAAGTCTGGAGCTAGAACATAGGTTTTGCTTGCTACTGATTTAACATTGTTCCCACTGGACTTTAGCACCTCTGAGAGAAAGGGACACTAACCTGCCTTTCCCCTCATTCTTTGGACAACTTAACTAGGATGATATAACCAACAGGACCTTTGGACAACAGAAATCAGTGACTTACAAATGACCCCATCCCATTCTTCAGATTTTTTCGGGGGGACCCTTATATATGAAGGTTGTTCATTTTTGGTGACTGTTGGGAACACAGAGAATGGGCTGGGAACAGTGTCTTCAGGTTGGCTTGGGGGCAGACAGGCAGAAAACATAGGAAGGGAAGAAATATAAACTCAAAAGTAAAAGTGATAGGTGAATCTAGTCCATCCTCAAGATCAGACTAGTTAATGGCTCTATTTTCAGAGCTCTGGGGAGCCATAGGTACCTCTCATTAGGGCTTTCAGGATACATTGGAAAGAAAACTGGGGAAAAAACATGAACTAGATTACTACCACCATTTCTTCAACTCCCCCCAACCCATATCATCCTAGTGTATGCATTTCTGTAATGGGGTCCTTGTTGGTTCAGTTAATTGAATTCCAATAACCAATTCACCAAGCCTAGTCTAGTCATCTTTCATCTCTCCGGATTGTGTGTATCTGGTGGTGAGGGAGATCAACCTTTTCTCATTCTGGCAGGGACATTATTATCATGTGACACATTTATATATTTGCCCTTGCCTTGAGTCAGTTCTAGTTTATTGTCCCACACTGATGAAGAATAAGATTGCCTTTGGATATATAATTAATTTAACAAATATGTGTTGGCATGCTGTGTCAGGCACTGATAAACTTGTTAAAAACTAACTTCCTATTCCTCCATCTTAAATGACTTCTTTTTACTCACCCCCTCATTTAAACCTCAATCTTCCTTCAAGTCCTATTTTAGTCCTTAGCTCCCACATAAAGCTGTCCTTATCTCCTCAGCTATTCCTTAGAAATTGTACATCACTCTCTGTTCTGCTCAGTGGATACTTATAAATGAACTGCTTTGTAATGTACTTGTTTTTTATGATTTTTTCCTTAAAACAGTATTTCTAATATTCCTCTCATTATTAATCCCAAATCAAATGCCATTTGTATGAAAATTTACCTGATCCTTGCATATAGAAAAACTCTTCTGAGTTTCCGTATCACTTTACCCACATTATCTGGAACCTACACAACTCTCTTCCCTGTATTTTGGCCATTTCTGTACATATCTAAGCCCTTAGCCCCTTTCTAGACAGAAAGGTGCTTGAAGATATTACTATGATTGTATCTTCAAAGTACTTACCCAATTAACTTTCCCATGTAAACACGGAGTACATATATTATAGATGATCTTCTAAGATTTGGCTCCAAAATATCATGTTTTTGTCAGTGAAGGAAAACTTGATTGGGATTATTGACCTAGATGATCATCTAGTACAGCTGTCATCTCATTACTAAGTAGAGTGCGAATGAATAACATTGTCATATCAGGTTCATTAGTTTATCCAAAGATGATGTGAAACCTTGTTTGGTGTACTTTCTGATTATCATATAATAATGTGTTCAATTCAGGCTGTATACCTGAAGTTGGGTTTTTGTTGTATTTATTGTCCCCAACTCAGCTTTATCATCTAGCCTCAGTTTTCTCACATCTAAAATAATACAGTAATTTGTAATTATAAGTAATGTAAGTAAAACATTGGACTCTGTACCTAACTTCTAATACATATTTCTTAAGTGGAGGGTCTCATCATTTTGTTACTTAGAGTAGTTTATTTTATTTAAACGTTGTTTGGTTTTTGGAATAAAGGAAGGTAATTCAGTGAGACAGGAAGCTGGATTTAAAAGTCTGTAACAAGCTTGACGCTTTGTATAAAAAATTAAAGATATCTGTGTACTTAGATAAAATAGATGTATTGTGGGCAAAGCAAACTCTGGAAGTATTAAAGACTTTAAATTAAGGAGCTATAACCTAACTCTAGAGCCAAATCCAGGTATTTGATACCAATCCAGGTATCAAATCACTAGCATCTTGATATTTTGTTGTAACCTCAAACTCATCATTTCTAAAATAGAACCCATCATTATCACTAGACTCTTCTTCCCCCACCTCTCATTCAAGATTTCTCCTTTTCATTTACCTAGTCCCGCAATTTACCATCATCATAATCTTGGTGAAGTCATTTAAATTCTGAACTTGAGTTTTCTCATCTTTGCACTGAGGATAATAGTAGAAACTACCTCATAGGGTTGCAGTAAGGAATAAATGTGCTAATTTTGTAAAGCACTTAGAAGAATGCATGATAGTGTAGTAAGAAATGGGGAAATATAGTTGTTGTGGTTCCCATATTCCATGCTCAAAATGCTGGCATCAACTCTCTTCCTCAGTTTCCCTGTCTACTTGGTTGCCAAGGGCTATGTTTTTCTTTCCCTTTGTATCTGGCATCAGTTCCTTTCTTTTTATTCTAACTACCACCACTTTAATTTAGTCCAGAGGTACAACGAATTAGCCTACAGACCAAATATAGCCTACGCATGTGTTTTGTTCCTCCTAAATTGATAAAACTTTCATCTTAAAATGAATTTTAAATTAATAATGCATTATACATCCCTTAAAATTTGAAATATACAAAGTGATATACAATGAAGAGTCTCCCTCCTAGTCTTGTCCCCTAGTTGCCTCAGGCAACTAAAGTTATCTGTTTATTAGAAATTCTTCCACAGACATTTTATGCATATCAAACAAATGAGTATTTTCCCCCTTTCCTTTTCTACACGGATAGTGACACACTCTGCATATTGTTCTACACCTTGCTTTGTCTACTTAAAAATATACTTTTGAGACCTTTCCATATCTGTATGTAAAGAAATATCTCATTCTCTTGTGTGACTGCATAGGTTCTCACTATATGGATGAGCCACAATTTATTTAAACAGTTTTCTATTGAATGCCATTTAAGATATTTACAAACTTTTGCAGTGTTTTTGTAATAACAATAAAAACTTTATAAGTATGTGTGTGTGTTAGTCTGCTAGGGCTGCCATAACAAAACACTATATAGATTGGGTGGCTTAAACTACAGAAATTTATTTTCTTACAGTTCTGTGGGCTGGAAGTCAAAGATCAGGGTACCAGCATGATCAGGTTCTGGTGAGGGCCCTCTTCCTGGCTTTCAGATGGTGGCCTTCTCCCTGTGTGCTCATATGACCTCTTCTTTGTGCTCCTGGAGAAAGAGAGTGAGCTCCCTGATGTCTCTTCTTATAAGGACACTAACCCCATTGGAGGAGGACCCTACCCTTATGACCTCATTTAACCTTAATTACTTCCATAAAAGCCTTATCTCCAAATACAGTCACACTGGGGATTGGGAGTTCAACGTATGAATTTTGGGAGGGACACAATTCAGTCTGTAGCAGTATGTCAATTTGCCCAGACCCACACTTTAAAAAATGGTTGATTGCCAACATTTAAATAAATCATACTTTGAAGGGTGTTGCCGACCTGCGCTTCAGAGGGGAAAGTTATTTCCACCTGGAGTATACCTAAATGTTAGATTGGCCTCAGATTGACAGAATTGTCAATTTATTAATGAAGCATGGCTTGTTTTGAACAAGACAAGCTGGGTCAAGCATTTGAAGATGCTTTTGAAGTACTGAGGCAACATTCAACTGGTGATCTTCAGTACTCCTCAGATTACAAAAATTACCTGGCTTTCATCAACCACTGTTCTCATGTCAGAGGAAATTCCAACAGCTATGGTGTGCTGCCCACAGAGGAACCGGTCTACAATTAGAGAACAGTAATAAACAGTGCTGCAGACCTCTATTTTGAAGGAAATATTCATCATTTTCTGTAGAACATCCCTGAAAACCAGCTGGTGCAACCTACTCTTCTCCAGCAAAAGGGAGGAAAAGGCAGGAAGAAGACTGTTTGAATACCTTCATGAATCCCTGTGTAATCCTGAGATGGGTCTTGTGTTCAATGGATAGATCAAACCAAAGGCATCTTTCAGTTTGTATCAAAAAACAAAGAAAAACTTGCCCAACTTTGGGGGAAAAGAAAAGGCAACCAGAAGACCATGACTTACCAGAAAATGGCCAGAACACTGAGGAATTATGGAAGAACTGGGGAAGTCATCAGAATCCGGAGAAAGTTAACTTACCAATTCAGTGAGGCCATTCTCCAAAGACTGTCTCCATCTTATTTCTTGGAAGAAGAGATCTTCTACTCACGGTATGTTCAACCTGATCAAGGATACCTCAGTTTAAATAACTGGAATGCATATTATAATTATACATACTCCACTTACCATGATCTAAGTCACCCTGATTGCTAAATATACTCTTATATATCAAAATTTTCTGGCATCAGAAATCCCTACAAGTTTTAGGATTTTTCTCTGAAAGCAAATACTGAAAAACAAAACAAAAACCCAAACTTAATTATTGCTATCTTTTATGAAGTAGCATATAATCTATACTAACTTGGTGAAAAATTTTGCCAGTGAACAACTTTAAAATGATCAAGTCCCATTTGAAAATATAGACTAAATGTCCTTCCTTTTACTATTGTCTATGTAATACTTCCTTCTAGATTAATAATGCTAGTGGAGATGCTTTGATTTACATATTGATTTAAACATTATTTTCCTGTCATACACTCAGATAAAAAAATCATTCTAACATGTATCCAACAGCTTTAGCAACAAAACAAAAAATGATTGCCTGTGATAGTGTTCCGCTAAATTACATTCATGGCTTTAAAAATTTCAGTGACTAAAACTAGAACTACTATATGATCCAGCAATTCCACTCCTGGGTATACATCCAAAGAAAATGAAAACACTAACTTGAAAAGATATATGCACCCCAATGTTCACAGCTGCATTATTTATTTATTTATTTATTTGGCCACACTGCACAGCTTGCAGGATCTCAGTTCCCGACCAGGGATTGAACCCAGGCCTCTGCAGTGAAAGCACAGAATCCTAACCACTAGACTACCAGGGAACTCCCATAGCAGCATTATTTATAACAGCCAAGATATGGAAGCGACCTAAGTGTCCACCAACAGATGAATGGATAAAGAAGATGTGGTATATATACACAATGGAGTACTATGAAACCATAAAAAAGAGTGAAATTTTGTCATTTGCAACAACCTGGATGGACCTGGAGGGTATTATGCTTAGTGAAATAAGTCAGGGAGAGAAAGGCAAATACTGTATATTATCATTTATATGTGGAATCTAAAAATTGAAACAAATGAATATAACAAAATAGAAACAGACTTAAAGATATAGAGAACAAATTAGTTACCAGTAAGGAGAAGGAATGAGGGAGGGGGCAAGATAGGGGTGGAGAATTAAAAGGTACAGACTACTATGTATAAAATAAATAAGATACAAATATGTAATGTACAGCACAGGGAATATAGCCAATATTTTATAATAGCTTTGAGTAGAGTATAATCTAGAAAAATATTGAATCACTAGGTAGTACACCTAAAACTAATATAATACTGTACATCTGAAACTAATATTGTAAATCAACTATATTTCTATAAAATAAATAAATAAAAATTTAAAAGTAAAAACTTTAAAAAAATTAAAAATCATACTTTACTTAAAACTCTAGAATTCCAGCTTCTCTTAAATAATCAGAAGATACCAACCCATATGCCCTCTTGTCAACAATTGCCTGGAGTTGGTGAACTGCTTCCTCCTTTCCCTTTTAGACAGGACATGTATTCTCAGTTCATCATATTTCCTATCTGGCCTCAGTGATCTTAACCTGCCTGACCCCTCTAGGTATTGAGTTTGTGACACCTATGTAAGCTCTTACCATGATACACATAAAGTATTCCAATAGCTTCTAGTTCTACCTTGGTTCTTTTGCCTTCTCTATTCTGTAGACCACTGCCTGAATATGTTCTCTAAAACACATTTTAAAAAGTATGCCACTTTCCTTTGCTCCACAATCATTTACTGGGTGCCTACAAAGTTCCAGGCATTATGCTAGAAGCTGGGGTTAGAGTAGTGAACAATTTAGATGGGACCCTTGCCTTCACAGAGTGTATAGTCTACCCTTCCTCTCATCTGGATTTCCTTTCTGTCTCTTCTTGACCAATCTTAGTTCCTCAAGGCTGACCTCACCAGAAACCATTTCTTTGGAATTTTTCCTGACTATTCTACTTTCAGTTATCTCCTCTTGTAATTAGTGTTCCTAGCTTCAAATCATAATTAAGCACTTTAGCATCTATTATCTTGTAATATTTGGTTATTGTTTTATTCATAGTTATGTCTCACTACATAGACTTGGGAGCTCAGATCTCTACAGGGCCCAATAAAATGACAGAAGCATGTCCTGTATAAAGAGGGCAGCCATTTATCAACTCCAGGTAATTTTTCTCTTGTGCCAATGTAGATTCCATGTTGTAAGATCTCTCAACTTTTTCAGAAAAGCAAGAAATGGAATTTTTTAAAAAATATTTATTTATTTATTTGGCTGTGTTGGGTCTTAGTTGTGGCATGCGGGATCTTTCGTTGTGGTGTGTGGGCTTCTCTAGAGTTGTGGCACATGGGCTCAATAGTTGCAGCGTGCAGGCTCCAGAGCATAAGGGCTCAGTAGCTGTGGCACATGGGCTCTCTAGTTGTGGCGCACGGGCTCTAGAGCCTGTGGGTTTAGTTGCCCCGAGGCATGTGGGATCTTAGTTCCCTGACCAGGGATCTTACCTATGTCCCCTGCATTGGAAGGTAGATTCTTAACCACTCGTCCACCAGGGAAGTCCCAAGAAATGGAGTATTTTAAAAAAGGAATCTCCTTTTAAAGGAGAATGTAAAAAAAGAGAAAAGAATATATATATATATATATATATATATATATATATATATAAAGAATATAGATATAATATATATATATAACTGAATCAGTTTGCTGTACACCTGAAACTAACACAACATTGTAAATCAACTATATTTCAATAAAAAATTAAAAATAAATAAATAAATATGGGGTGAGGGAAAATAAAATATTATCAGCTAATTTGATTTTATTTTTTAACAACACAGTGGGAACAAGGCCAGCATCTGCAGTGGGCTGACAATTTTCTCTATCTGACCTACACTGCAAAACTCCCGGAATGTAGAGACCAGGTGGAAGCTTGGTACTATCTGCTCCCCCTCTCGTGTATATACACAGTATCTACTACAGCGTTAGCTATTTAGTAAGTTATCTATAAAGCCTTGGTTATCATCAGTAAGTTCCTCTTTAAGTCAACTGTAATCTCCAATAATAATATAGCAGTTCTGTTTTCTCCTAATACCTAACATGTGCCTTTGAAGGCAATTATCAGGACAGCCTTCCTTTCCCTTACCTCCTTTTTTCCAAATGTAACCATCTAAATTTCTTGACCTAGCTCCATTTTTTTCATTTTAAAAAATTTATCATTTATTTCTCTAGAGTTTCTTTCATTCTTTTCTGCAATTCTCTTCCATTTCATTTCCCTTGAAATACAAACACAAACAAGGTACAATATCCTCAGAAAGGTCTTCACAATGCTTAACTTTTATTTATTTGGGGCTGATTATTCCAGCTCTGTTGTCTCTTTCTGTGTTGTCAATGATTTAGCTGTTTCATCTTCAATTAGAATAAGGATGTGTGATGTGATTCTATTCAGTTTCTTTTTTTAAAAACTAGTTCTGATAAATATGTACAATATAGCCCCTCCAGTTTTTTGTAGCGAGATCCTAGAATCAATGTGGAGCCTTTAAAATAACAATAATGATTATTGTTATTGGTACGTTCATTTACATGACCTCTGTGGGTCCTATAAATTGAGATGGCCCAGGACTCTTATAGGACTTGGTGTTCTCGAGCCAGGTAGCTCAGGCAGTGAGTGGAGAGACCATTCAAAAGAGAAGGTCTCTACCCTTAAGCACTGTACTAAGCATGGGCAAAGACCCCTGTGTTGTACATTCTTTTTGGTTGCTGCAGTGGCACCATGTTTAATTTGTTGGAGGAGACTGTTGCATGAAACAATAGTATAAAGTAATGAAGTGGATTGCATGAGATTTTACATGATGGTGTAGAGCAGTGAGCTTGTATTGTTGTGGCTTTTTGTCCTTTTTCTAAACCAATGCCTCAGTGCCAAGCTGGAGCTCTGTATTCCTAGAGGTTTTGTCTGATGATTAACATCACAGTTAGTGGGAATCTTTTAATATTCTTTTCAGATGTTCAATAGTAGAGCATACTGCTAATGTATAAAAAATCTCCAATATTATTATTTTCAAAATCATCAAACTATTTCAAAGTTCAGGATAGTAGCAATTACTTTAAGGGAGAAAAAGAGTGTTGCTATCAGACATCATCCCTGGATTCAGATCCCTGTAATTTACCAGCTATGTGACCTTGAGATTACTTAATTTCTCTGAGTCTGTATTTCTTCATGTGCATAATGGAATCAACAGTAGTACCTACCTCACAGAGATTGTGAAAATTAAATATGTCCCTTTGGAAATGCCATAGGAATGAAATGATATCTGGGATTTGCCTAAAAGTAGCCATTGAGGTGGAGGAGAGAGTTGGGAGTACAAATGAAACAAGATTTTTCATGAGCTGATAATCACTGAAACTGGGAATAGGTGGGAACAGGTACATGGGATTCATCTTTACTTTTGTACGCATTTGTGATCATACAAAATAAAAAGGTTTTTTTTTTTAATGCTGTAGGAGTGAACTCAATTTCGCCTAATGGTTTGTGGAGAACTTAATTGTCTTTCTTGATATCAGCTTCACAGATTAAGCAGAAACTTGGAAAACTATAGCTCTTTCATCTATGTCCTCTGTCGTATATCATAGAGTGTTATGGAAGAGATCTGAAAAGGGCTAAGTAGTTTACTCAAAATGACACTCCTAGATAACAGTGAACTAGAACCCAGGTCTCCAGCTCCTAGGTAAAAGATTTTCCCATTGTTCATGCTGCTTTCTTTAACTATAGCACTTTTAACATAAGTTCTATCAGTTTCTTGCATGTAAGATTATTTTTAAAAAATAAATTTACCTGTTTGATGGAGGACAAGGGAACTAGTTCTAGAAATCTGAGGTTAATTTATACAATACTTTTAAATCTGTCTTTCAGTTGATCCTCTCAATGATCCTGTGAGGTTCACAGTGATCTTATGAGCAAGAATTATTTCTACTTTCTGTATTAAGTGATGGGACTTGTCCAAAGTTATTCAACAATTTGGTCATTAAACTAGAACTAAAACTCAGGCCTGGAGTTCATTGAACCTTGAATCCACTAGTTTTAGACATTTATAATAATTCCCTTTAGCTTTCATCTTTTCCAGAATCAAGAATCTTAATCTCTAGCACATTCCAGAGTGATTTTTCTTTCATGCATATTTGGGTTTCTCTGTGGAAAAGAAAATGGAGCTTAACATCAGCATCTGGGGGGAATGAAAGTGGCTGAAAGCACTGGAAGGCTTGCAGGTGATCCTGTAGAACATGAACTCATGTGAGAATGGAGATAAACATATAAAAATTCATAAGATTAGATATTGTTATTGTGAGTGGTTTGGATCTTTAAAATGTGACTGTATGTATTGTACATATCTTTATGTACTTTAGTTTTGGATTTTCTGACAAAAGTATTCCTAAAAATTTATATGGAGATTTCACATTTACACCTTATAAAGAAATTTTATATGTGTTATCACAATGGTCTTCATAACAACCCTCTGAGGCGTAGGGTCAAGCTGATGTATCTCTATTTTGCAGATGAGAAAACTGAGGCATGGAAAAGTCAAGTGGTTTGCCCAAAGTCATACAACTCTTTTCTGCTGTTTCTTATCACCTTATCTTTTTATTACCTCACATTACTTCACTGCTTCAAGCTTAGCTGGCTATTGTAGTAATGATGATATACTGTTTCTTTCTTTCACATGGTATATGATGTCAGTCTTCAGTTTTTTTGTGGTAATATGTTCTTTCCTCTTAAATTCATGTTGTTTTTTTAAACATTTCAGTTGCCCCTACTTTCTTTAATCTCGCTCAGGAAAGCTGAGAAAACAAGCTGCAGACATTTCTTGTCTTGGAGCCACTTCTGAGTACCTGCTCTGGTGGTCATTCCTATACTTTGGACTAAGTACCTCAGACACCCTCCAGATTTTATTTATGTTGAGACTCTTGAATAGAAAACTCATAGTGAGCTACCTGCTGAGATGCCACAAGTGGAGGTTCTTTGAGTTTGGGTTTTCCAGTCGTTCCTATGATGATAGGTATGAACCTGTTTGGAAGAAATGAGAGAAAATGGAGGATCTTGCAATCTCCTTTTATTAAGTTTTTTTTTCTAGCAATGGTATATCCCCCATTATGTAACCTTCAAGCAGAGGTTGGGAGATCTCACTGGCACCCAGGTCATGGAGCATTATAGCTTCATTATAGCTCTAGACTGCTGAGGTTCATATCTCAGTTCTACCATTTACTAGCTGGGTGATTCGGGGATAAGCTACCTCATCTCTCAGGTTCCTCATTTTAAAAATGGGGAAATAATGTGCCCACTCCTAAAATTATGAGGATTAAATGAGCTAATGTAAGTATTTGTTCTTTTAGTAGCACTGTAACTAACACATAGTAAGTACTCAGTGTCTTTTGGTAATTATTGTTCTTTTATCACCATTCTATTGTTAATGTCATGCTCAGAGTAGCCTCAATCTTGAAGGTTTTCCCAGAGACCCATTGTAAAACTTTCTATTCCCCTGGAAGTTATATAATTAAACTGTCTGAAAATATATGTGTATCTACTTGTCCTTTAGTTACCTTTTTCTAATATAAAAGACATAAGAAATACTCTTTTAAAAATACCTATAGGGCTTCCCTGGTGGTGCAGTGGTTGGGAGTCCGCCTGCCGATGCAGGGGACGCGGGTTCGTGCCCCGGTCCTGGAGGATCCCACATGCCGCGGGGCGGCTGGGCCAGTGAGCCATGGCTGCTGGGCCTGTGCGTCCGGAGCCCATGCTCCACGGCAGGAGAGGCCATGACGGTGAGAGGCCCGCGCACCACAAAAAATAAATAAATAAATAAAAAGTAAATAAAATAAAAACCCCTATAATCTCAAAACCCTAAAACATTGATTTTCAATTTTCAAGCAGTTTCAGAATTTCTTATGGGTCAGAGGCTGAAAGTGAATGCTTTCTCAAGATCTTCCAAAATAATTGACTTGTTGTCCTTAAATTTGTTTTTCTTTTAGCGAGCAGTTTTCTAGAAAGAAGGTGCTCACCAGATTTGGGATATTAGAAAGTAGTTAGGGAGCACTTTAATTTGAGTTAGAGGATAAGATTTCTGGTTCTGACTCCATCACTGCTAAAATATGTGACCTTGGTCCTCCAAATTCATTATCTGTAAAATGGGAATGATATATGAAAGCTGTCTATTTCCCTACTGTAAAGCTATGTAGATGCACATGAGGAATTATTATTTGTATTGTCAAAATGCGCTGTCTTCTTAAGTACTAAGTACCTTCATAGGTCAGTGTCAAGATTCCCAAAGCTTTGCTTTCTTTTGTATTGATAGTTGTAGGCTCCAGTGACTCTGCTTTGCTTCCCTCCTTATAGGCTTAACTTCTCACTTCATCCCTAGACACTTTTTTCCTCCTCAGTGCTAACCAAAGAGTGGGTTATGTTCTTACTAGTCAGTCACCTGCTCCTATCCCTTAGAGGCACTGTTCACTTTCATAAAACAAGCAGATCAGTGTGGAAAGCAGTGGGTAATAAAATAAACTTCGAACATGACAAAGGTAGTATAATCTTATGAAATTTCTGTGGTCATGGTCCCTGGAGCATCGTTTGTGAGGTTCTACATATATGAGATGTTGACCTGCTGTGGATAGAGCTCAGTTCTCCTTGCTCTCGCCTCCTTTATTTCTTCCTCCAATACTCCCTTTCTTAGAAGAAGGACCAGAAAGTCCAGCTTCTAGACCTTTTTTTGTTTTTTTTTTGGCGATGCCACTCAGCATGTGGGATCTTAGTTCCCCAACCAGGAATTGAACCCCGTGGCCCCACCACCACTGCCGCCCTGCAATGGAAGCATAGAGGCTTAACCACTGGACTGGCAGGAAAGTCCAAGAAAGTCCAGCTTCTAGACACAAAGGCTTGAAGAGCCAATTCAAGCAGAATAATTGTTATTATCTCAAGTAGGTAACTTGCATTTCTGAAGCTCTCCTGCCTGTGCGATTCACATCTCAGTGGCCCAAGACATACCCTAACCCCCTTTGGGTATTTCCTGACCAATTATCTCACAGCTTCTGAGCAGCTGTCTAGTCTCAGACACTTAGAATAGCAACTCCAACTCTAGAGAAAAGTGAAAGGTTTATAAAGCACTTAAAAAAAATAACTGAGCTTTCTTTAACTGTTCTGTAAGCCCTAATTTCCTTCTGTTTTACATTTTGTCTGGCAAAATATTAAAGTAAACATTTTTTTTAAAAAGAGAAGCTTATACACCTTCCTGATAGCTTTCCCTTTACTCATTTTTACCAACATTTAAAATGTTATCCTGGGTTATCTAATGGCTATTCCAATTGGCTGTTCTATGGAGAGTACGTTAACCAGAAATGGCTGAGACATTCCTGACATTGTCAGCTATCCTCCTTGTGCCATTTGACTAAAATATTTGTGATATGGGTGGGAGAAAAAGTATTTTTCAGAATCCTTGATTATTGCTATTAAATAATATTAATATTATTTTATATTATAATATTTTGTCATTAAATAACCATTCTTATTCCCATGATCATTCATTCACCCGACATTAGCACATTGTATGGAGGAAGTACTCTGCTAAAAGAAAGGGGTACAGAGAAGAACAAGACGAGGTAACTATTGTGGGGCTCACCTTATGGTAAGGGAAACAGACAACGCCTTTGTGCCAGGTACTGTTTTAAACATTTGAACACATATTAAATTGATAAATCCTATGAGCTGGTACTATTATTATTCCCATTTTACAGTTGAGGGAACAAAGGAAAACTTTCCCAAAGTCTTACTGTTAAGAAGTTGCAGAACCAGGACATGACCCTAGGCAATGTGATGTACGGACTAGAAGGGGAAGTGACTGGGAGATGAAGGTCTAGGTTTAAGAGATATTTCTGAAGTAGAATTTATGCTGCTGATAGCCAATTGGCTGGAGATGGAGAGAGAAGGGTCAAAGGTGACTGACCCTCAGTCACTGAGACTGAGAATGTGTTGATAGTGGTGCTAAACAATTTAGATTGTAAATATAGGAGGTGGAGAAGGTTTTTAAGCACGTTGAGTATAAACAACCTGTCTGATTCCTAGGAGCTATTCTTCTGGGCCAGAGAGAAAGAGAGATTCTGGCCATCAACAATAATAATTGTGGTGATGATAACAATAGCTAATTATATTGAAAACTTTTTATATGCCAAGAACTATTTTAAGTGAGTTTACATGTACTAATCCATAGAATCCTCACATCAGCCCTATTAAATCAGTGTCATTTCCTCTACCTCTAGGCAGGTAGAGAAATTGAGGTTCACAGGGGCTAAACATCTTGTCAAAGTCACTCTGCTTCCTCAACCCTGTTGTTTCATAATCCATAGGAATTGAGGAAGACCAGATAGGAGAGGGCTCTTGTAAGTTGTCCTGGCTAGAAATAACAAGGCTTAGTTGAACCCACGTCCCCTTCATTGGAAGGTGGATTCTTAACCACTGAACCACCACCAGGGAAGTCCCCTCCCCTCCTTCTTAAAATCAGAAAAGGCTGCCCTCTCTGGCATCTCATACTTCACAGTTAATTACACCTCAAACATCTCTCATACATAACCTCTCTAATTTTCTTTTATTCTTTCCCACTCTTGTCCAACTCCTGTACTTGAGAAAACACACTTCATTCTCCTTTTCTGTCAACTCATCAAAATCTTTCAGAAATGTATTGAACACCTACATGTGCCAGACACTCTTCTAAGCCCTTGAAATACATCACTGAAACAAAAATTAAAGATGAAAATCTCTGACTTCAAAGAGCTTAGAGTCTAATGGAAATTAGAGTTTTCTGCATCTGACTTCTAGTGTGCTTATTCCTTACTATGCTTCTTCCTTCATTAACCCCAACCCCTACTCCTAAAGAGGCTTCATAGAAGCCTTAGGACTCTGCAGAGAACAATTTTAAATCTTTTAATTTTAAGTAGAGGCTTAGAAAACAAACTGCCTTGACAAAGATTATAAGATATAATTCCTGGGCATCTAACTCCCAGGTCAGTGCTCTCTGCTGTACTTGCTGACTCTCCATGTCTGGTTGACCCAGATCTAAAACTGATAACAATGTGCCTAGTATAACCTCTGACACATAGTAATATGCATAAATATTTAGTGAATGATGGATGTATATGTGAGCAGTTCTACTCATATACTTAGATCAAAGAAAATAAATTGTGTTTTGAGATAAAATTGGAGATATTTTAGAGTGTCAGAATTCTCCAGATTCTTTGATAGTGGCTCACAAATTTTCCTCATAATCTCAAGAGAAGATTCATTGTGTGTTATTGCCTATCTAATAATCTAATTAGAACTGGTTTCCTCAATTCCTGACAGTTAATAAATAAAGGAATTATTTATAGGTTTATCTTTTACTTTTTGTGTGACTGTATTATAATTTGTATCCTTGCAGGTTGTTCATTTGCTGTGTTTTAACTGCATTAGGTCTTAAAAAGGATATTGTGAAGTGACCTGTAAAATGAACATTTCTATGGGTAAATGTAGTTGACATCCAAAACAATTAACTGATTTATGGACTGTCTTTTGAAATGCAACCAAGTCATAAATGAGGAAACTAATTGTAATTGACTTGGAGGCACTTAGTGTGATCTGAAATCTGACCAATCAAGTCAAAAGCAAGCTATGAATTCATCTTTCTTACCCTATGTTTTCATCTCTGATGAATGCAGATAAATCAAAGGAAATCTGGTTGAAGAGGTGCTGGTAGGTACTAATGATGGAAATGATTGTAATGGTATAGGGCAGCTGAATGAAGCCACCAAGTGTTTACTTTCATAAGAGGAAAAAGTAAACACTTGGTGGCTTCAATCAACTGCTCTACGCCATCACAATCATTTCCTTAACTTGGGATTTCTGGTTTTCTTTAATTAACAGTAATCTTTTGATGTTCCAACTACCTGCCCTTTGTTGCAAAGCTCCTATACATCCTAGCTCCCCCCTCACCTCCTCAGAGCAGTTCTCTCAGGGTTACTTGAGATGCTGCCTCCTGGGCTTGAAGTCCTAAAATTTCCTGCCAAATAAAACATAAATCTCAACTTTTAGGTTGTGAGTATTTTTTTAGTTGACTATATATATATATATATATATATATATATATATATATATATATATATAGAGAGAGAGAGAGAGAGAGAGAGAGAGAGAGAGAGAGAACTTAATCCCTGTGCTGTACACCTGAAACTAACATGACATTGTAAATGAACTATACTTCAATTAAAAAAACCCTAAAAAACAGAAAATAAAAACAAAAAAACAAAATAAAAAAGAGGAAAAATTATCTAAGAAGGAAATTAAAAATTGCTTATATTATCCCCACTTGGCTTGTATGTTTAAGAGAAATAGGAAGATAAAATGCTTCTTTAGAGAGATTCGGCACTGATGTGTAAGCAAGTTCATTAGGGTAAATATCCACACAGGAGCATGGAACTCTTTAGAATGAGAACTAGGCCAGGAAGGGGAGGATTCTGGAAACTATGTAGCTATGATGATATTCCTGTGAAGATAGTGCTAGTTGGAGATGTTGGACAGATTCATGTGCATACAGGATGTGAGGGGAGGAGGCAGCTAGTATTGTTGGGGACCAGTCAGAGCTATCTTGGTGAGTAGAATATGTAAATTAGAGTGTTGTCCAAATACTGACTTCTCAGTATCTATTAAGTCCTGAAAAATAATGTTCATAGAATACAAACAGGAGTAACCAGGGGTAAATGGCATACTATATGCATATAGTGGGTTAGATTTAATTTTTAAATTGTCTTTCCCTTGATTCTTTTCCAGATATGGATCAACTCATAAACAACTTGGAGGTCCAACTTAATTCAGAAGGTGGCTCAAAGCATATATTCAAACAGGTCAGTTATCAAGAAAATGAGATACTAATATTGAGCCATAATAGTGTTGAGTATCTGGTAATTGTCATAGAGCTGAAGCTCATTTTTCTTTCTAACAAAATGTTGGGAGCTGAGAAGGGGTGAATGAAGGGAGGTTTCCAGGAGGTACCTGGATGCCTGGGTTTCTGGTTCAAATAGGGAGTAAATCTGGCGTAAAAGTAACATAGCCTTTGGAATCAAGGTTATAGGGACAAGATTAGACACTTCGTAGACAACAGCAGTCATTTATCTAGCACTAGTCCATATTTTGGGCACTCTGAAGACTAAATGCAATGTCTTATTTAATCCTCACAATAACTGTTGGATAGTGTGTTAGTCAGGGATCTCCAGATAAACAGAACCACCAGAATGTGTATTTCTCAATTTCTCTCTATCTATAGATATACATAAAATATGTATCTATCTATATCTATCTACTCTATCTATATCTATCTGTCTATATATATAATTAATATATATATTATATATAAATATATAACTTTACATATAAAATAAAAATATATCTATATCTATAGATCTATCCAAATATATCTATATCTATCTACCTATTTATAGAGAAAGAATTTTTAAATATTTATTTTATTGAAGTATAGTTGATTTACAATGTTGTATTAATTTCTACTGTACAGCAAAGAGATTCAGATATATATATATATACACATTCTTTTTCATATTCTTTTCCATTATGGTTTATCACAGGATACTGAATATAGTTCCCTGTGCTACACAGTCTTTTTTGTTTATTCCTTCTATATATAATAGTTTCCATCTGCTAATCCCAAACTCCCAATCCATCCCTCCCCCACCCTCTCCCCCTTAGCAACCACAAGTCTGTTCTCTATGTCCCGGATATATGCCTAGGAGTGGGATTGCAGGATCATATAGCAACTCTATTTTTAGTTTTTTTGAGGAACCTCCATACTGTTTTCCATAGTGACTGCATCAGTTTACACTCCCACCAACAATGTAGGAGCGTTCCCTTTTCTGCACACCCCAGAGAGAGAAAGATTTTAAGAAATTGGCTCACATGATTATCGAATCCTAGTGTATCCAAAATCGGATGGGGTAGGCTGCCAAGCTGGAGAGCCATAGAAGATTTACAGTTCTAGTCCAAAAGCAGACTGCTGGAAGAATTTGTTCTTCCTTGGAGATCAGTCTTTGTTTATTGAAGCCTTCAAGTGATTGGATGAGGCCAACCCACATTATGGAGGGTAATCTGCTTTAGTCAAAATTCAATGATTTAAACATTAATCTCACCCAAAAAAAACTTCTTCACAGAAACATTCAGAATAATGTTTGACCAAATATCTGGGCACCTGGCCCAGCCAAGTTGACACATAAAATTAACCATCACAGATATGTATTCTTAATGTTCCCATTCTACAGATAAGAAAGTTGTGACCTTGGGCATTCCCGAAAAAGGATTCAAAACGGATTGCCTGGTTTTTACAGCTAACCACTCTGTGTTAGATGTGGAAGTCCCATCTTGCTCAGGGTTGAGTTCTAATGTCATTGCATAAGTGAAAACCAAATACAGTCAAAATTATCCTTGAAAATCCTTTAAATTGCCTGTAAAATTGAGCATACAGTTTTGTGTATCCAGTACTGATCTGTTTCTTTACTTAAGTCACCAGATAAAGTATCTGGCTGACAATTAAGAGTCATATTTTAGAAGAAAAATGTTTTTAATCATTAAATGCTTTGCCTTTGGTGTACAACTGAATTTGTTTGTTACATGTGCATATGGATGAGATGCCCTTATACTCTTTTAATGACATTAAATCCAATGTAATGTCTTATTTACCTTACTTGTAGCTGTTGCCATTTAGGAACTATTAGCACATCAAAAGTTGCTAATTATTGCAAAACTTCTGCTTGTTGCTGGTGCTTTGTTATAGTAAATACTAAGAGGAAGCTGAGTATAAGTGTTAGTTAAAAATTGATTAAACTTGTAATAAAAAAATTCAGGGAAATGTTGTCAAGCATGCATAGCTATCTTATTTTGAAATCTCAGTACACCTAAATACAATTCAAAATGTTTTTCCATGCGTTAAGTAGAGTAAGTTTCCAAAATTTGAGGTCACTTTGAAATTGGTGCAATGTATAGAAAATTCTGGATAGTAGATGATCTAAGCATTTTTTTGTTTGTTCATTTCTTGCCATTTCCAAGATATCTTGTTTCTAGTAAAGCTAGGGTACTTGTGGTACATGGCCACAAAACACTAACCATGTCCCAGGCCCAGAGCTTGTGTTCTATAACAGTGCAATGCTGGCAACATCTTAGTGGGCAGAAGCCTCCTAGTTTGGTTCATTACATGATTTGTTTATGTCATGAGGTAGGATTGGTGGATGGGTGTCTAACTCAGTACACACATCCTGCTCTCACTTCTTTGAATTCCTACATCACCACACCATATAATGAATGAGTACTTGCTTGTCACCTGTCCTTTGTTTATGGTTTATGATTATTTCCCAGAAGTAGGATTTCTTGGAAAAAGTGTATGAGCAGATCTAAGGTTCATACTGTATCATACATATCTTCCCCCCTCCAACTTAATATTGTTAACATTTTGGCACACATTCTCACATAGTTGTATATATTCTCTCTCTTTCTCTGCCTCTCTCTGTGTGATTCTCTCCCTCTCTCTCTCTCTTTCTCACTTACTACCTTTGAAAGTAACTTACATCAAGAAACTTCAAGCCTAAATAATTCATCATGCATCACATACAAATAATGACATTCTCCTACATAATTACATCAACACTAATACACCCAGGAAAATTAACAATGTTTCTATAATATTACCTAATTGGGTCATTCATTTCTCAATGGTTCTCAGTGACACCTTTTCCCAAACCATTCTTTCTTTCTGGAATGTGTTTCAGTCAGCCTGTTTAATTTACCAAATCCCACACTATCCGTAGGACCCAAATTCTAATTTCTTCTCTTCCATAAAGAACTTTAATTGATAACACCAGCTCTCACTAATCTCTAGTGCCCTGAACTCCTGGAATGCTAAATTATCTGTATCAGTCACTCATGTGGCTCTGCTTGTTACTTTTTTTCTAATTGTCAACAGCTTCATGTAAATATCTCATTTTAAAAAAATTAAAAATAAAGTCTTGTGATGATGGCAGAAGAAGAGTAATGATTGAAGCCTTATTGTGGACAGGGTTTTTGTTAAGAATTGTTAGACCACAGGGCAGACTTGGTCTACAGAAGGACAACTCATGATGGTTTGCTGAAGCAGGACCCTGCAAGATCTTATTTCGTCAAGGCAATAAGAATAGCCTATATGTTCTTCAAGTTCTATACTTTCATCAGTCAGTTTCCATTTTGGATTTTCCTGAATAATATATTTGTCAATATAATGAATAACTGTGGATTGAGTACTAGCTAATCACAAGGCCTTGAACTCATGACATTATTCTCGGCAACACTCAAGGTCTAGGAGATGGCCTCTATTTAGCAAAAGATAGTAAGTTTGCCAAAGTAATATCCATTTTATATTTAACATTCAGAACTTCAGCTTCCTTAGGTTTCTGGGACTAAAGCAGAGTCCAGAAACTCCCTGAAAATTTAACTAGATCTTTCCTTAATGTATACTGGCAGACTGTTTATTTCTATATCTGCACCCTTAGGTTTCTGGGACTAAAGCAGAATCCAGAAACTCCCTGAAAATTTAACTAGATCTTTCCTTAATGTATACTGGCAGACTGTTTATTTCTATATCTGCACCCACAGTCTACATACTTCTAGAGAAACGATATTATACCTAACCTCTTCTTTTGTTTTTGTTTTTGTTTTGTTTTGTTTTGTTTTTCTTGGCCATGCCCCACTGCTTGCTGGATCTTAGTTCCCTGACCAGGGATTGAAGCCTGGCCATGGCAATGAAAGCCCCGAGTCCTAAATACTGGAACACTAGGGAATTCCCAACCTAACCTCTTCTTATGCTTTCTGTTGTAACTCTATTTCTCAGTGTTATCAGGATAATTTCTGTTATCTCAGATATTCCTGGGATTCTGCCTCTTTAATCTGGGAAGGGAGCTAGTTAGGTGAAGGGACAGGTAGGAAATATGGGAAAAATAGGAGCTTAAGTTGATATTAGGGATTCAGAGGAGAAGGAATTTTTAAGTTCAGCACAGCCATTCTTGACAACTTCTCCACATCCTCCCCCTCCCCACCAATACAATTCTACTGCTCACCTTACCTGGATGGAGTGAATCCACCCATGAGGGATGGATTACATTAGAAGTATGTCAAACAGTGGGACAAATCACAGAAGACATGTCTTACAGGGGCAGATTGAAGCAATATGTGGACCACAAACAAGGCGTGAGTTGGGATTAGGTCCTGTAAATCGAGAAACCAAAAATACCATAGAATAGCAGAGGGAGAAATCAGATGGCTGTCTGGCTAAATTCTGCGAGTAAAATGTGGATACTTCTTGGTGCCTTTATTCATGCTCAGCATGCTCGGAGGGTATTTTAAAGAAAGTCAGAACAAGAGAACACCGCCTATTCTTGCCCCTCATCATTCTCTGAGTTAAGGCCCATATTATCTTTCATCTAAAATTTAAAAATCATAACCATAATATCATTTGATAATGATATTATGGATAATGATATTATGGATTGAGTCCTTTAAAAATTACCAGTAATTCTTTAATATCATCCAATATGCAGTTAATATTCAAATTTATCCAATTGTCTCATAAATGTCTTACCAAGATTTTTCCTTATGATTCCATTTTGACCTCTTTAAATCCTGTCTTATTCCTTCTTGAATCTATCCTTCATTAAGGAGCTAGTTAAATATCACAGAAATAGCTCTACCCATGTCACTCCCCTCCTCAAAACAATTATCTTTTATCTCACCCAGCCTTTCCTTGAAATTCACTTTCTCTCATATTCCAAAAATAAAGCATAGTCATATTTTGTGTAAGGGATGCATTCCTGAACATCTCTCATAATTCAGAACTCCCACACCTCAAGTATAATCCTGATAGAGAATGGAGTCTTGTTTGTTTACTGGCTAAGTAGCACTACTATCTCCAAAGCCATCTTCAAGGTCAAGATATTGCTTGGCAATGGCAGTAAACAGTCCACAATATCCTTGACCTTTTTTTTTTTAAATTGAAGTATAGTTGAATTATAATTTTATATAAGTTTCAGGTGTACAGCATAGTGATTCAGCATTTTTACATATTATACTCCATTAGAAGTTATTACAAGATAATATCTATAATTCCCTGTGCTATACAATATATCCCCGTTGCTTATCTATTTTATACATAGTAGTTTTTATCCCTTAATCCCCTACCCCTAATTTGTCTACTCCCCTTTGGTAGCCACTAGTTGGTTTTCTATATCTGTGAATCTGTTTCTGTTTTGCCTATACATTTGATAGTATTATTATTATTATTTTTTGGCTGTGCCATGCATCATGCAAGATCTTAGTTCCCCGACCAGTGATTGAACCTGCAGTGAAAGCACTGAGTACTAACCACCGGACCACCAGGGAATCCCCTGTATTATATATTAGATTCCATATATAAGTGATATCATACAGTATCTTTCTGTCTGACTTCTTTCACTAAGCATAATATTCTCCAGGACCATCCAAGTTGCTGCAAAAGGCAGAATTTCATTTTTTATGGCTGAGTAATATTCCATTGTGTGTATGTGTGTGTATGTATACATATACATACAGCAGGTTCATATATATATATATATATATATATATACATATATATATATATATATACCACATCTTTGTCTATTCGTCTATTGATGGACATGGGTTGCTTCCATATTTGACAGTTATGAATCGTGCTGCTGTGAACATTGCGGTGCATGTATCTTTTTGAATTAGTGTTTTGTTGTTGTTGTTGTTGTTTTTCCAAATGCATACCCTGGAGTGGAAATGCTGAAGCATATGATAGCTGTATTTTTAATTTTTTGAGGAATCTCCATACTGTTTTCCATAGTGGCTACAACAATTGATATTCCCAACACTGTAGGAGGGTTCCTTTTTTACATCCTCTCCAGCATTTGTTATTTGTAGACTTTTTGATGATAGTCATTCTGACAGGTGTGAGGTGATATCTCGTTGTGTTGATCTGCATTTCTCAGATAATTAACAATGTTGAACATCTTTTCATGTGCCTGTTGGCCATCTGTATGTCCTCTTTGGACAATGTCTATTCAAGTCTTCTACCCAATTTTTTTTAACTTTTAAATTTTTATTTTATTTTTTATACAGCAGGTTCTTATTTGTTATCCATTTCATACACAACAGTGAACACATGTCAATCCCAATCTCCCAATTCATGACAGCACCACCACCCCACCCGCCGCTTTCCCCCTTGGTGTCCATATGATTGTTCTGTACATCTGTGTCTCAATTTCTGCCCTTAAAACCAGTTCATCTATACCATTTTTCTAGGTTCCACATATATGCGTTAATATACGATATTTGTTTTTCTCTTTCTGATATACTTCACTCTGTATGACAGTCTCTAGATTCATCCATGTCTCTACAAATGACCCAATTTCTTTCCTTTTCATGGCTAAGTAATATTCCCTTGTATATATGTACCACAACTTCTTTATCCATTCATCTGTCAATGGGCATTTAGGTTGCTTCCATGACCTGCCTATTGTAAATAGTGCTACAATGAACATTGGGGTGCATGTGACTTTTTGAATTATGGTTTTCTCAGGGTATATGTCCAGTACTGGGATTGCTAGGTCATAAGGTAATTCTATTTTTAGGTTTTTAAGGAACCTCCATAATGTTCTCCATAGTGGCTGTATCAATTTACATTCCTACCAACAGTGCAAGAGGGTTCCCTTTTCTCCACAGCGTCTCCAGCATTTGTTGTTTGTAGATTTTCTCATGATGCTCATTCTAACTAGTGTGAGGTGATACCTCGTTGTAGTTTTGATTTGCATTTCTCTAATAATTAGTGATGTTGAGCTGCTTTTCATGTGCTTCTTGGCCATCTATGTCTTCTTTGGAGAAAAGTCTATTTAGGTCTTCTGCCCATTTTTGGATTGGGTTCTTTGTTTTTCTTAATATTGAGCTTCATGAGCTGTTCATATATTTTGGAGATTAATCCTTTGTCCGTTGATTCATTGGCAAATATTTTCTCCCATTCTAAGGGTTGTCTTTTCATCTTGTTTGTAGTTTCCTTTGCTTTGCAACAGATTTTAAGTTTCATTAGGTCCCATTTGTTTATGTTTGGTTGTATTTCCATTACTCTAGGACATGGATCAAAAAAGATCTTGCTGTTATTTATGTCAAAGAGTGTTCTTCCTATGTTTTCCTCTAAGAGTTTTATAGTGTCCGGTCTTACATTTAGGTCTGTAATCCATTTTGAGTTAATTTTTGTGTATGGTGTTAGGGAGTGTTCTAATTTCATTCTTTTACATGTAGCTGTCCAGTTTTCCTAGCATCACTTATTGAAGAGACTGTCTTTTCTCCATTGTATATCTTTTCCTCCTTTGTCATAGATTAGTTGACTATAGGTGCATGGGTTTATCTCTGGGCTTTCTATCCTGTTCCATTGATATATGTTTCTGCTTTTTTGTCAGTACCATATTGTCTTGATTACTGTAGCTTTGTAGTATAGTCTGAAGTCAGGGAGTCTGATTCCTCCAGCTCCGTTTTTTTCCCTCAAGACTGCTTTGGCTCTTCTTGGTCTATTGTGTCTCCATAAATACTTTAATTTTTTGTTCTAGTTCTGTAAAAAATGGCATTGGTAATTTGATAGGGATTGCATGGAATCTATAGATTGCTTTGGGTAGTATAGTCATTTTCACATTATTGATTCTTCCAATCCAAGAGTATGGTATATCACTCCATCTCTTTGTATCATCTTTAATTTCTTTCATCAGTGTCTTATAGTTTTCTGCATACAGGTCTTTTGTCTCCCTAGGTAGGTTTATTCTTAGGTATTTTACTCTTTTTGTTGCAATTGTAAATGGGAGTGTTTCCTTAATTTCTCTTTCAGATTTTTCACCATTAATGTATACAATGCAAGAGACTTCTGTTCCTTAATTTTGTATCCTGAAACTTTACCAAATTCATTGATTATTTCTATTAGTTTTCTGGTGGCATCTTTAGGATTCCCTATGTATAGTATCATGTCATCTGCAAAGAGTGACAGTTTTACTTCTTCTTTTCCAATTGGTATTCGTTTTATTTCTTTTTCTTCTCTGATTGCTGTGGCTAGGACTTCCAAAACTGTGTTGAATAATAGTGGTGAGAGTGGACATCCTTGTCTTATTCCTGACTTTAGAGGAAATGCTTTCAGATTTTCACCTTTGAGGATGATCTTTGCTGTGGGTTTATCATATATGGCCTTTATTATGTAGAGGTAATTTCCCTCTATGCCCACTTTCTGGAGAGTTTTTATCATAAATGGCTGTTGAATTTTGTCAAAAGCTTTTTCTGCATCTATTGAGATAATCATATGTTTTTTCTTCTTCAGTCTGTTAATATGGTGTATCACATTGATTAATTTGTGTATATTGAAGAATCCTTGCATCCCTTGGATAAATCTCACTTGATCATGGTGTATCATCCTTTTAATGTGCTGTTGGATTCTGTTTGCTAGCATTTTGTTGAGGATAATTGCATGTACATTCATCAGTGATATTGGTCTGTAATTTTCTTTTTTTGTAGTATCTTTATCTGGTTTTGGTATCAGGGTGATGGTGGCTTCATAGAATCAGTCTGGGGGTGTTCCTTCCTCTGCAATTTTTGGGACTAGTTTGAGAAGGAGGGGTATTAGGTCTACTCTAAATGATAGAATTCACCTGTGAAGCCATCTGGTCCTGGAGTTTTGTTTGTTGGAAGATTTTTAATCACAGGTTCAATTTCATTACTTGTCATTGGTCTATTCATATTTTCTATTTCTTCCTTGTTCAGTCTTAGAAGGTTATACCTTTCTAAGAACTTGTCCATTTATTCCTGGTTGTCCATTTTATTAGCATAGATTTACTTGTAGTTGTCTCTTAGGATGCTTTGTATTTCTGTGGTGTCTGTTGTAACTTCTCGTATTTCCATTTCTAATTTTATTGAGTTGAGGCCTCTTCCTGTTTTTCTTGATGAGTCTGACTAATGGCTTATCAATTTGGTTTATCTCCTCAAAGAACCAGCTTTTAGTTTTATTGATCTTTGTTATTGTTTTCTTTGTTTCTATTTCATTTATTTCTGCTCTGATCCTTATGATTTCTTTCCTTCTGCTAACTTTGGGTTTTGTTTGTTCTTCTTTCTCTAATTCCTTTAAGTTTAGGTTGCTTATTTGAGATTTTTCTTGTTTCTTGAGGTAGGCTTGCATTGCTATAAACTTCCCTCTTATAACTGCTTTTGCTGCATCCCATAGGTTTTGGATCATCGTGATTCTGTTTCCAGTTGTCTCTAGGTATTTTTTGATTTCCTCTTTGATTTCTTCAGTGATCTCTTGGTTATTTAGTAACGTATTGCTTAGCTTCCATGTGTTTGTGTTTTTTACATTTTTGTTTTTGTTTTTGTTTTTCCTGTAACTGATTTCTAATCTCATAGCGTTGTGGTCAGAAAAAATGCTTGATATGATTTCAATTTTCTTAAATTTACCATGGCTTAATTTGTAACCCAGATGTTTATCCTGGAGAATGTTCCATGAACACTTGAGAAGAAAATGTAATCTGCTGTTTTTGGATGGAATGTACTATAAATATCAACTAAATCTGTCAGGTCTATGTGTCATTTAAAGCTTATGTTTCCTTATTAATTTTCTGTTTGGATGATCTGTCCATTGGTGTTAGTGAGGTGTTAAAGTCACCCACTATTATTGTGTTATTGTTGATATCCTCTTTTATAGCTGTTAGCAGTTGCCTTATGTATTGATGTGCTCCTATATTGGGTGCATATATATTTATAATTGTTATATCTTCTTGGATTGCTCCCTTGATGATTATGTAGTGTCCTTCCTTTTCTCTTGTAACATTCTTTACTTTAAATTCTATTTTGTCTGATATGATAATTGCTACTCCTGTCTTCTGTTGATATTTCCATGGAATATCTTTTTCTATCCCCTCACTTTCAGTCTGTATGTGTCCCTAGGTCTGAAGTGGGTCTCTGGTAGAGAGCATATATATGGGTCTTGTTTTTGTATCCATTCAACTAGCCTGTGTCTTTTGGTTGGAGCATTTAATCCATTCACGTTTAAGGTAATTATTGATATGTATGTTCCTATTACCATTTTCTTAATTGTTTTGTGTTTGTTTTTTGTAGGTCCTTTTCTTCTCTTGTTTTTCCCACTTAGAGAAGTTCCTTTAGCATTTGTTGTAGAGCTGGTTTGGTGGTGCTGAATTCTCTTAGTTTTTGCTTGTCTGTAAAGCTTTTGATTTCTGCATCAAATCTGAATGAAATCCCTGCCAGGTAGAGTAATCTTGATTGTAGGTTCTTCCCTTTCATCATTTTAAATATGCCATGCCATTCCCTCTGGCTTGGAGAGTTTCCTCTGAGAAATCAGCTGCTAACCTTATGGGAATTCCCTTGTATGTTAACCTTATGGGAGTTCCCTTGTATGTTGTCATTTTTCCCTTGCTGCTTTCAATATTTTTTCTTTGTCTTTAATTTTTTGCCAATTTGATTACTATGTGTCTCAGCCTGTTTCTCCTTGGGTTTATCCTGTATGGGACTCTGTGCACTTCCTGAACTTGGGTGCCTATTTCCTTCCCATATTAGGGAAGTTTTCGACTATAATCTATTCAAATATTTTCTCAGTTCCTTCTCTCTCTCTTCTCCTCTGGGACCCCTATAATGCAAATGTTGTTGCATTTTATATTGTCCCAGAAGTCTCTTAGGCTGTCTTCATTTCTTTTCGTTCTTTTTTCTTTATTCTGTTCCACAGCAGTGAATTCCACCATTCTCTCTTCCAGGTCAATTATCCATTCTTCTCCCTCAGTTATCCTGCTATTGATTCCTTCTAGTGTATTTTTCATTTCAGTTATTGCATTTGTCATCTCTGCTTGTTCTTTAATTCTTCTAGTTCTTTGTTAAACATTTCTTGCATGTTCTCTATCTTTGCCTCCATTCTTTTTCCACAGTCCTGGATCATCTTCTCTTTCATTATTCTGAATTCTTTTTCTGGAAGGTTGCCTATCTCCACTTCATTGAGTTGTTTTTCTGGGGTTTTATATTGTTCCTTCATCTGGTACATAGTCCTCTGCCTTTTCATTTTGTCTATCTTTCTATGAATGTGGTTTTTGTTCCACAGGCTGCAGGACTGTAATTCTTTTTGCTTCCACTGTCTGTTCTCTGGTGGATGAGGCTATCTAAGAGGCTTGTGCAAGTTTCCTGATGGAAGGGACTGGTGGTGGGTAGAACTGGCTGTTGCTCTGGTAGGCAGAGCTCAGTAAAACGTTATTCTACTTGTCTGCTGATGGGTGGGGCTGGGTTCCCTCTCTGTCGGTTGTTTGGCCTGAGGCGACCCAACACTGGAGCCTACCCGGACTCTTTGTTCGGGCTAATGGCGGACTCTGTGAGGGCTCACACCAAGGAGTATTTCCCAGAAATTCTGCTGCCAATGTCCTTGTCCTCACGGTGAGACACAGCCACCCCCTGCCTCTGCAGGAGACCCTCCAACACCAGCAGGCAGGTCTGGTTCTGTCTCCCATGGGGTCACTGCTCCCTCGTTTGGGTCCCAACACACACACCACCCTGTGTGTGCCCTCCAAGAGTGGAGTCTCTCTTTCCCCTAGTCCTGTCGAAGTCCTGCAATCAAATCCCGCTAGCCTTCAAAGTCTGATTCTCTAAGAAGTCCTCCTCCTCTTGCCAGACCCCCAGGTTGGGAAGCCTTACGTGGGGCTCAGAACCTCCACTCCAGTGGGTGGACTTCTGTGGTATAAATGTTCTCTGGTTTGTTAGTCACCCATCCAGCAACTATGGGATTTGATTTTATTGTGATTGTTCCCCTCCTACCATCTCACTGGGGCTTCTCCTTTGTCTTTGGATGTGGGGTATCTTTTTTGGTGAGTTCCAGTGTCTTCCTATTGATGATTGTTCCCTTCTACCCATTTTTTAATTGGGAATATCCTTGATCTTTGAATTCATGGAACTCAGAAAAATTGTAATTAGGTTGAGGTTTTATATTATTTTATATATTACCTATAAAGTGATCATTTAATTAGTATTTACTTTTTGGCCATGCTGCATGTGGGATCTTAGTTCCCCGACCAGGAATCAAACCTGCGCCCCCTGTATTGGAAGCACAGAGTCTTAACCACTGGACCACCAGGGAAGTCCCTTAATTAGTATTTTTAAATTTAAAAGTTGCACAGTTAGATTTTGCATTTAATACAACTGACTGTACTGCATCATTATTCCCTAAGCATATTGTTTGTTGTTATGTCTCTGTAGATGGAAATTTTTTTTTACCTTTGTCTTCTTACAGAACTTCTATTAATTCTCTAAGACTCATCTGAAATATCACTTTCTCCTTGAAACCTTCCCTGATCTTCTAGACAGAATGAATCATTCCCTTTTCTTTTTCTAAAATTCCTTGCTTGTATATCTGCTGCTTCACTTATTATGTTATGACTTATAAGCAACTCATATTATTCTATCATTGTAGTTGGTATATTAGTACGTACTTCGTGGCTATACCTTATTCATTTGTGCCCTCACTGAGCTTAACACAGTACTAATAGTGGATACTCAGATGTGTTGATTCTAATTAATCTTGCAGAATTATTATAAAGTTTAAATGAAATAATTTGTATCAATTGCCTTATACAGTGCCTGATGCTGGTACTCAATAAAGTTTCCCTCTTTTTTCCTCTTTACCCTTGTTTTACTTTTTCCTCTTGCCTTATTTTTCTCGACTCCCTGTATATTCTGTCCATGACAACAGAATAGAGATTTCTTTCTTTCATTGCTCACATCTCTCTTCTTCAGGGTACTAACACTCACTGTTTGCATCTCTCATTTGTTTATGTATTTATTTTAGGTCACTGGCCCTGTTAAAATTAGAGATTCCCTTAAGGCAGCAGACAGAGGTAATATGACATCTCCACCACTCCTGGATGCCAACCCCATGGAGAACCCAGCACTGTTAAATGACATCAAGATTGAGCCCCCAGAAGAACTTCTGGCTAATGATTTCAACCTGCCCCAGGTGGAACCAGTTGACCTCTCCTTTCACAAGCCAAAGTCTCCTCTTCAGCCTGCCAGTATGCTGCAAGCTCCAATACGTCCTCCCAAGCCACAGTCTGCTTCCCAGACTCTTGTAGTATCCACTTCAACATCAGACACAGGCACTTCAGCAAACATCCCTACTGTTCTGACTCCAGGCTCTATCCTGGCCTCCTCTCAGGGCACTGGTGGTCAGCAGATCTTACATGTGATTCACACCATCCCCTCAGTCAATCTGCCAAATAAGATGGGTAGCCTGAAGGCCATCCCAGTGATGGTGCAATCGCTGCCCATGGTGTATACTACTTTGCCTGCAGACGGGAGCCCTGCAGCCATTACAGTCCCACTCATTGGAGGAGATGGCAAAAATGCTGGATCAGGTGAGCATCAATCTGCCCCTTTGATGGACCTTACCTTCCTTCATCTATTCCCTTTTTGAATACCCTATCTCCTATTTCGTTTCCAATTATTCTTGCATGCAGCTTTAAGAGAAATTTTTCATAAATACTGTTTTTATCGTGTCTCTTCAATGCTTACAAATGTACAAAGAATCTTTTTCATTTAGCCCACGTTTCTCAAACTGGAGTATACATATCTTTGCGTGAAATACTATTTTTCTTCCTGGAACCTCTCTATTATTTGACAGTAAGTAATTTAAAACATTTTATATTTTTAAAATATGGTTTTATTAAAGAGAAAAATATAATATTTGAATAATATTTTAAAACATGACCTTCAAAAATAGTTTAAGCTACTAAAGCAACTACACTGGGACTTTCCAGGAGGATGTGTTTAGTCTTCTATGCCATTAGGAATGCTTTGGTAGAAAAGTTGAGAATGTTTCTAGCCCTATATACATAGCCAGCCTTATCTCTCAGCCTCTCCCAGCACTGTACCTTTTCTCTTCCCTACAGGTAAAATAGTTTTCTTTGAAATTTTGCCATCTTTCCTGTGTTCCACCTCATCTGGCATCTATCACATTCCATGTTACTTTTTTACATGCCTGTATCACAAATTTATGGGCATTCTTCCCAACTGAATTGTAAATTTCTCCAGGACAAGACTCCATCCTATTTTTCTTTGTGCATCTCCAGAGAGCACAGTGGTAGATAGTAGTTGTCTTGTAACAAATAATGTGATGAACAAACTTGAAATTGTTTCCAGGAGAGAGTTCATATGCTGTAATCTTACTTTTTACTTATTTTTAAAATACGTTCAGAATTCAGAAAGCTATGTTTATCTCCCCTTCACCACTATCCCCCAGCTACCCAGTTCCCCTCCTAGAGACATATCTAGTTTGTAATGGAGAATGATGGAAGAAAATTATATGGCTTCTTGAAGTGGTTCAAGATATTTATCTTCACAGCATCTGTAGAATTACAAGCAGTTTTGGATGTGCAACTTTAGGAAGGATGTTGGGAAATTGGAGTATAATCAGAGGAGAAAGATTAAGATGGTGAGAGGACTAAAACCCATGTCAGAAAGGAGATGATAAATGTTTAGCATGAATTAAAAATACCAAAGGGGAGATAAGTGGGTGGAAATGACTAGGAACCAGATTTCAGCTCAGTGTAAAAAAAAACTTTCTAAGAGTTTTCTACCTTTGAAATTCAATGCCATGCCTTGTGATCTTTCCCTCACTAAATGTAGGAGAATGACATACTAAGCATCAAGTTGCTGAGACTGCGCCGGGTTCTTTTGAATAAAAATGCCGTTATCGATTAGTGGTTAATTGTGGTAATTATAAGTATTCATAACAATCTTGTTTTTGAGATCCCCTGAGGGGGTTATTTAAAATACAATTATCAACTTTCATATAGGGAGAGAGCCAAACAAAACAGGAAATGGGAAAATAAAATTCTTTGTGTGAGAATTTGCTGATATCAAGGCAGTGGTAACACCAAGGGATGGTTTGATGGACTTTGAATTCCGCCCCCACCATAATATCCATCAGTCCATCAGAACCATTTTAAATAAACGGAATAAATTTTAAGGTGTTCAATGTAGTTTCAAGCTAAGACCATTAGCACAGTGGTCTCCAAATGGTATGCTTACACCTTGGTGGGGGACAAAGGGGGTATTGCACAAAGTATTTGGAGCACAAAAAGAAAACATCAAAACTTCTATTGGTATTGTCTCACCCTTTACATGTTATTTTGTTTATTTTTTATATTGCACACAACATTTTAGGATGCTA
The DNA here is from genome assembly GCF_964165515.1 of Mesoplodon bidens. Lineage (NCBI taxonomy): Eukaryota > Metazoa > Chordata > Mammalia > Artiodactyla > Ziphiidae > Mesoplodon > Mesoplodon bidens. The sequence goes on along the minus strand of NC_138163.1, from coordinate 91,928,975 downwards.
GTACATTTATATCATAAACACACACATATGCATGCAGAGACACAGACACAGCTATATGCTTAAAACATTTTAGTGAATGATACACAATGTATGGAGGTGACTGCACTAGCCAAATACTCCCCATCCCCAACTTTATTGCCACCCTTAAGTTTCTTCTATATAGAAATTTTGAAGCTTTCACTAGATCTAGGAGATGTCTGACCATCTGACTGAGTTTTGTTAGGCGTCAGAAACACCATTGGTTGACAATAAATATTTAAGGGCTTCTGCCAACATAGGTGGAAGGGGAGGACATTAACATGTATCAAGCACCTACTAGACATTCATTATGTGTCTCATCTCATTCTGTGTTTCCATTAAGGAACACAAAAGCCAAAGGGGATGTTCTCACCTCTAGCATGAGCCTAGGCATTGATCTGAGGACAGCCAGGGAACTATTTAGAGTTTGATTCAACAAATACAAATTGAACCTGACTTTTCAACAGACACTGTCTTTGGTCCTCGAGATAGGGAGTTGAATCATACCCAGACCTTATCCTAGAGAAACCCACTATCTTATCTTACTCACTATCCTAGAGAAGCTCATTCTAGTGAGAGTGCTCCACACTACCCTTCCCTCAAAGGAATTTCTTTATCCTGCTCTGCTAAAATTTTAAATGCTCTTCTCTTCCTTCCGTATAAATGTACTTCTTCCATCTTTGCTTTTTCTTTATTTCTCTATCTTGCTGATACTTTTCATTGTGGGCCAAACTGGGAATCCTGAAAATGATTAGAGGCTCATATATTTGTAGCCCACACTGCTCCTTTTCTTTGCTTTTAGTTAAAGTTGACCCCACCTCCATGTCTCCACTGGAGATCCCAAGTGACAGTGAGGAGAGTACAATTGAGAGTGGATCCTCAGCCTTACAGGGTTTTCAGGTACAAGAGTAAGTACTTTTATCTTTACTTCAAGTCTGTCTGTGTGTGTGTGTCTGTGGTAAAAGTGGAACAAGTTCTCAGACACAATAGTAAGAATTTGAGGACAACAAAATATAGGTAAACTGCCTTTTCAGTGAAGGTATGAGCTTGTATGCACACATGTGCATGGACATGGATGTTATGACACAATAATGTTTTAATTTTAGATCATCAGTTTTTACCCTTGGAAAATTTACAAATTTCCTATAAAGTACAGTTGCATTCTCTTTCTCTCTGTAAGTTTAAAGCAACCTTATCATTGGTTTGTGTTTTAGCAACCATGTTGGATGAAAAATACATTTCTTTAAACCTAAGAATGAAGCTTATTAGAGTGAACTGCTCATACTGCTTGGGAACAGAAACCACCCAAAGAAACATTACCACCTTGTGGGACCTGCATTTACTGAGCAGAATGGCTTAGTTGAGGGAATTGCTTGAGCTATTTCAATTATTGGGGGGGATGGTATTAAATTTGCATAAATTAAATGCATGTATCCGGTGATCCCATTATATGTAAGTCCATTTATTTAGCCTCCACTTTAAAATCACTATTTGGCCTTATCTCTCTTTCTTTGCTCAGACCAGCAGCAATGAGCCAAATACAGGGAGAAGAGTCCCTTGACTTGAAGAGAAGACGGATTCACCAGTGTGACTTTGCGGGATGCAGCAAAGTGTACACCAAAAGCTCTCACCTGAAAGCCCACCGAAGAATCCATACAGGTCTGCCCACTTCCACCCTACCCCCAACACACACACACACACACACACACAGTCTCTGAGTGACAGGAAGAGAAGAAAGTCTTGAAACAGAGGTTGATCTATTTATACTCATTGGCACAGGTTCCATTCATGGCTTTTACCCCTATGTCTTGTTTCTACTCTACGGTATCTTTCATGAGACCAGCCTAAGAAAACACTAAACCTGGTGTCTTCTGAATAGTTATCATTCCCATTGAGCACCTGTAGGTCTTCCTGATTGGGAAGTCATAACATTTATAAAAAGATTAAGGCAGATAAGACTCCCTCCCTTGCTACCAGAGCCCCACAAGTTTTATTGAGTATTGAAAAGTACAGTGAAATTAAAGCAGGCTTTTGGAGCTCAGCATCATTTACCAACCTATAACATATCTTTGTTCTCATTAGAAATGAAAGGAGGGCATTAGAAAGAATAAGTAAAGCAGACCTGGGGGCTGAGGGCAGGGGCTGGGGGAGTGAGCAAATTGCCCCATCTGAAGCATAACTATCACTCAACTCCAAATAAGTATTACCAAATCTCCCAAATTAAAAAGAATCATGATTTTTATGTGAAACATCCTAGATTTTGAATGTTGGCATGTAATTAAGCAAATTTTATAACACCACAGATTCAAAGAAACCTGCCTATGGGCCAGAAATAGCTTTTCAGTCATCAGTTTGTACCCTCTCCTTGAAGACTCCTCATCCCCATTCATCTCCAGCTCAGAAGTGAGATTTGGACACCCTGGACTAGGAAGGGGAACTCTTTTCTTGTAAACATATACTGTATTAGAGTTTGTATAGAACCCAACCTTGGTATGCAACCTGGGTATACTTTTTTTCTATTACTGGTATTCCACAGGTTCTTTGGAACTAAGAGAGATGAAGAAATGCCTGCTTTATTGCACTCTAAAGATTGGGATTCATTGCGAGGGGTTCCAGAGAGTGATATCCTTGTCTCTGGTAGATATTCTCAGCAGAGAGCCATGAGGCTCTAGATTATCTGGATACCACCTCTAGTATGCAATGCAGCCCTTCATCTCTTTTGAGCTTACAATCATGCAAAGCAGAAAGTACAGATACAACAATTTCCATTTAACATACAATTAAGCCCCAGTTTTTAATAACAGCATCACCCATTCACATAACGACTGATTCTTAACATTCTCTGTGCCCCCAGTTATGTGTTTCTAAACTTCTATTATTTCTCTCTTCAAATAGCTCATTTATTGAGGATGTAAACATAATAGCCAAGAGCATACACTGTGAAACTACACTGCCTGAATTTGACATCCCAGTCCATCACTCATTAGCTGAAAGTTACTTCACCTTTCTTTGCCTCAGTTTCCTTATCTGGGAATATTAATAGTTCAAACACTTAGAATACTGTCTGACATATAGTAAACTCTCAATAAATGTGAGCTATTATTTGTATCCTTTCAATTCCAGTCTCACTTCCACACAGTTAGGCTTTCTGTCTTAATTTATACTTTTTCTCCTACAACTTTATAGTTGAAAATTAAAATTGTTGATATTTAAGATATAAAAATGGGTGATTTGATATGTATACATTCTGAAATATTCACCACAAACAAACTGATTAACCCGTCCATCACCCCACAAAGTTACCTTGTGTGTATGTGTGTGTTTCTCGTGAGAACACCTAAGATACATCCTCTTAGCAAATTTCAAGTATACAATATTGTTAACTACAGTCACATTGTTGTACATTAGATTTCTAGGACTTATTTATCTTGCAGAACTGAAATTTGTACCCCAGACCAACATTTCCCCATATCCCCACCTCAAACCCTGGTTAGCAAGATTCTATACTCTGTTTCAATGAGTTTGACATTTAAAAAAAAAATTATAGTTGATTTACAATACATATTAAGTTCTGGTGTACAACGTACTGATCCAATATTTCTTATAGATTATACTCCACTTAAAGTTATTATAAAATATTAACTATATTCACTGTCAAAAAAATAAAATATGTATATATATATATATATATATATATATATATATATATGATTTTACACCTTATTTGACATACTGTTTGAAGATATTTTCTCCCATTCAGTAGGTTGCCTTTTCATTTTGTAGATGGTTTCCTTGGCTGTGCAAAAGCTGCTAAGTTTAATTAGGTCCCATCGATTTATTTTTGTTTTGTTTCCTTTGCCTGCGGAGACAGATCCAAAAAAAGTATTGCTACAAATTATGTCAAAGAGTGTCCCCCTTATGCTTTCTTCTAGACGTTTTATGGTTTATGGTATTAAATTTAGGTCTTTAATATATTTTGATTTTATTTTTATATGGTGTTAGAAAATGCTTTATTTCATTCTTTTTTTTTTTTTTTTTTTTTTTGCTGTACGCGGGCCTCTCACTGCTGTGGCCTCTCCCGTTGCGGAGCACAGGCTCCGGACACACAGGCCCCGCGGCCATGGCTCGCGGGCCCAGCCGCTCCACGGCATGTGGGATCTTCCGGGATAGGGGCACGAACCCGTGTCCCCTGCATCGGCAGGCGGACTCTCAACCACTGCGCCACCAGGGAAGCCCTTCATTCTTTTATATGTAGCTGTCCAGTTTTCCCAGCACCACTTACTGAAGAGACTGTCTTTTCCTCATTGTACATTTTTGTGCCCTTTGTCATGGATTAATTGACTATATGTATATGGGTTAATTTCTGGGCTCTCTGTTCTGTTCCACTGATCTATGTGTCTGTTTTTGTGCCAGTACCAATCTGTTTGGATTACTGTAGCTTTGTAGTACAGTCTAAAGTCAGGTAGCATGACAATTTCAGTTTCATTCTTTTTTTTTTTTTTTGATGATTGCTTTTGCTATTCAGGGTCTTTTGTTGTTCCATATAAATTTTAGGATTACTAGTTCTAGATCGGTGAAAAATGTCATGGGTATTTGGATAGGGATTGCATTAAATCTGTAGATTGCTTTGGGTGGTATTGATATTTTAACAATATTAATTCTTCAAATCCAAGAACATGGAATATATTTCCATTTTTTGTATTATTTTCAAATTTCTTTATCAATGTTTTATAGTTTTAGAGTATAGGTCTTTCATCTCCTTGATTAAGTTTATTCCTAGGTATTTTATTCTTTTTGATGTGATTGTAAATGGGATGGTTTCCTTAATTTATATTTCTTCTAGTTCATTATTAGTGTATAGAAAATCTACAGATTTCTGTATATTAATCTTGTATCCTGTAACTTTACTGAAATCATTTATCAGTTCTAATAGCTTTTGGGTATAAACCTCAGGTTTTCTATGTCATCTGCAAATAGTGAGTTTTACTTCCTCTCTTCCAATTTGGATGCCTTTTACTTCTTTTTCTTGTTTAACTTCTCTAACATGAATTTCCAATACTATGTTGAGCAAAAGTGGCAATAATGGGCATGCTAATCTTGTTCTTTGTATTAGAGCAGAAGTCCCAACCCCCGGGCCACTGACTGGTACTGGTCTGTGGCCTGTTAGGAACCAAGCTGCACAGCAGGAGGCAAGCAGTGGGCAAGCAAGTGAAGCTTCATCTGTATTTACAGCTGCTCCCCATCACTAGCATTACTGCCTGAGCTCCTTCTCCTGTCATATCAGTGGTGGCCTTAGGGTCTCATTGGAGCACGAAACCTACTGTGAACTGTGCATACGAGGGATCTAGGTTGCACACTCCTTATGATAATCTATGCCTGGTTATCTGAGATGGAGCTGAGACAATGATGCTAGGGAGCTGGGGAGTGGCTTCAAATACAGATTATCATTAGCAGAATGGTTTGACTGCACAGAGACCATAATAAATCAATTGCTTGCAGACTCATATCAAAACCCTATCAATGAGTGGCAAGTGTAAACAAACTCAGGGCTCCTACTGATTCTGCATTATGGTGAGTTGTGTAATTATTTCATTATATATTACAATGTTATAATAATAGAAGTAAAGTGCACAATAAATGTAATGCACTTGAATCATACCGAAAACATCTGCACCACCCCAGTCCATGGAAAAATTGTCTTCCATGAAACTGCCCTGGTGCCAAAAAGGTTGGGGACCACTGTATTAGAGAAAAAGCTTTCATCTTTTCATCATTGAGTATGATGTTAACTGTAGGCTTGCCTTTATTATGGTGAGGTATATTCCCTCTATGCTCACTTTTTGAGAGTTTTTATTATAAATAGATGCTGATTTTGTCAAGTGCTTCTTCAGTGCTTATTCAGATGATCTCATGATTTTTATTCTTCTTTTTGTTAATTGGTTTTGATTGATTTGCACATATTGAACCATTCTTGCAACCCTGGAATAAGTCCCACTTCATCATAGATCCTTTTTATGTACTGTTGGATTCGGTTTGCTAATATTTTGTTCAGGAGTTTTACATCTATATTCATCAGAGATATTGGTGCATAATTTTCATTTTATAGTTTCTTTTTCTGGTTTTGATATCAGGTAGTGGTGGCCTCGTATAATGAATTTGGGAATATTCCATCCTCTAAAAATTCTTTGTATGGTTTCAGAAGAATAGGTATTAACTCTATTTTTTTAAATTTATTTTACTTATTTTATTTTTGGCTGCATTGGGTCTTCATTAATTGTGTGCAGGTTTTCTCTAGTTGCAGCAAGCAGGGGCTACTCTTCATTGTGGTGCACGGGCTTCTCACTGCAGTGGCTTCTCTTGTTGCAGAGTATGGGCTCTAGGCACATGGTCTTCAGTAGTTGCAACACATGGGCTTAGGAGTGGTGGCTCATGGGCTCTAGAGTGCAGGGTGAGTAGTTGTGGTGCATGGGATTAGTTGCTCTGTGGCATGTGGGATCTTCCCGCATCAGGGTTCGAACCCATGTCCCCTACATTGGCAGGCAGATTCTTAACCACTGTACCGCCAGAGAAACTCTAACTCTTCTTTAAATGTTTGGTAGAATTTCCCTTTGAATCCAACAGACGATGAAGTTTTGTTTGCTGGGAATTTTTTTTTGTTTGTATTTTAGGTAACAAATTTAATTTCACTACTAGTGATCAGTCTGACTAGGTTCTGTATTGCTTTCTACTTCAGGTTTGGAAGGTTGTATGTTTCTACAAATTTGTCAATTTCTTCTACGTTTTCCATTTTGTTGACATATAACTGTTGATAGTTTTCTCTCTCTCTTTTTTTTTACATCTTAATTGGAGTATAATGGCTTTACAATGGTGTGTTAGTTTCTCCTTTATAACAAAGTGAATCAGTTAAACATATACGTATGTTCCCATATCTCTTCCCTTTTGCGTCTCCCTTGCTACCACCCTCCATATTCCACCCTTCTAGGTGGTAACAAAGCACCGAGCTGATTTCCCTGTGCTATGAGGCTGCTTCCCACTAGCTATCTATTTTACGTTTGGTAGTGTATATATGTCCATGCCAATCTCTCGCTTTATCACAGCTTACCGTTCCCCTCCCCATATCATCAAGTCCTTTCTCTAGTAGTCCTGTGTCTTTATTCCTGGCTTACCCCTAGGTTCTACGTGACATTTTTTTTTCCGTAAATTCCATATATATGTGGTAACATATGGTATTTGTCTTTCTCTTTCTCACTTATTTCACCTTGTATGACAAACCCTAGGTCCATCTACCTCATTAAAAATAGCTCAATTTCATTTCTTTTTATGACTGAGCAATATTCCATTGTATATATGTGCCACATCTTCTTTATCCATTCATCCGATGATGGACACTTAGGTTGTTTCCATCTCTGGGCTATTGTAAATAGAGCTGCAATGTACATTTTGGTACATGACTTTTTTTTTTTATTTATTTTTTTTTTTGCGGTACGCGGGCCTCTCACTGTTGTGGCCTCTCCCGTTGCGGAGCACAGGCTCTGGACGCACAGGCCCAGCGGCCATGGCTCATGGGCCCAGCCGCGCCGCGGCATGTGGGATCCTCCCGGACCGGGGCACGAACCCGCGTCCCCTGCATTGGCAGGCGGACTCTCAACCACTGCACCACCAGGGAAGCCCGGTACATGACTCTTTTTAAATTATGGTTTTCTCAGGGTATATGCCCAGTAGTGGGATTGCTGGGTCATATGGTAGTTCTATTTGTATATTTTTAGGAACCTCCATACTGTTCTCTATAGTGGCTGTACCACCTCACATTCCCACCAGCAGTGCAAGAGTGTTCCCTTTTCTCCACACCCTCTCCAGCATTTATTGTTTCTAGATTTCTTGATGATGGCCATTCTGACTGGTGTGAGATGATATCTCATTGTAGTTTTGATTCGCATTTCTCTAATGATTAATGATGTTGAGCATTCTTTAATGTGTTTGTTGGCAGTCTGTATATCTTCTTTGAAGAAATGTCTATTTAGGTCTTCTGCCCATTTTTGGATTGGATTGTTTGGTTTTATTTTTGTTGTTGTTATTGAGCTGCATGAGCTGCTTATAAATTTGGAGAGTAATCCTTTTACAGTTGCTACATTTGCAAATATTTGCTCCCATTCTGATGGTTGTCTTTTGGTCTTGTTTACGGTTTCCTTTACTGTAGAAAAGCTTTGAAGTTTCATTAGGTCCCATGTGTTTATTTTTGTTTTTATTTCCATTTCTCTAGGAGGTGGGTCAGAAAGGATCTTGCTGTGACTTATGTCATAGAGCGTTCTGCCTATGTTTTCGTCTAAGAGTTTCATAGTTTCTGACCTTACATTTAGGTCTTTAAACGATTTTGAGCTTATTTTTTTGTATGTAGGATAGGTGTTAGCTCTTCTGTATTTATTTGATAGAATTCTCCTGTGAAGCCTTCTGGACCTTTGATTTGTTGGAAGATTATTTAATCACAGTTTCAATTTCAGTGCTTGTGATTGGTCTGTTCATATTTTCTATTTCTTCCTGATTCAGTCTTGGCAGGTTGTGCATTTCTAAGAATTTGTCCATTTCTTCCACGTTGTCCATTTTATTGGCATAGAGTTGCTTGTAGTAATCTCTCATGATCTTTTGTGTTTCTGCAGTATCAGTTGTTACTTCTCCTTTTTCATTTCTAATTCTATTGATATGGGTCTCCTCCTTTTTTTTCTTGATGAGTCTGGCTAATGTTTTATCAATTTTGTTTATCTTCTCAAAGAACCATCTTTTAGTTTTATTGATCTTTTCTATCATTTCTTTCATTTCTTTTTCATTTATTTCTGATATGATTCTTATGATTTCTTTCCTTCTACTTACTTTGGGGTTTTTTGTTATTATTTCTCTAATTCCTTTAGGTGCAAGGATAGGTTCTTTACTCTAGATGTTTCCTGTTTCTTAAGGTAGGATTGTATTGCTATAAACTTCCCTCTTAGAACAGCTTTTACTGCATCCCATAGGTTTTCAGTCGTCGTGTCTTCACTGTGATTTGTTTCCAGGTATTTTTTTTAATTCCACTTAGATTTCTTCAGTGATCACTTCGTTATTAAGTACTGTATTTTTTAGCCTCCATGTGTTTGTATTTTTTATTTTTATTTATTTTATTTTATTTTTTTATTAGTTTCTGCTTTATAACAAAGTGAATCAGTCATAAATGTACATCTGTTCAAACATCCCTTCATTCCTGCGTCTCCCTCCCTCCCACCCTCCTCATCCCACCCCTCCAGGCAGTCACAATGCACTGAGCGGATCTCCCTGTGCTCTGCGGCTGCTTTCCACTATCTATCTACCTTACGTTTGCTAGTGTATATATGTCCATGCTTCTATTTTGCTTTGTCACAGCTTACCCTTCCCCCTCCCCATATCCTCAAGTCCATTCTCAAGTAGGTCTGTGTCTTTATTCCCGTTTTACCCTTAGGTTCTTCATGACATTTTTTAAAAAATTCCATATGTATGTGTTAGGATACGGTATTTGTCTTTCTCTTTCTGACTTACTTCACTCTGTATGACAGATTCTAGGTCTATCCACCTCATTACAAATAGCTCAGTTTCGTTTCTTTTTATGGCTGAGTAATATTCCATTGTATATATGTGCCACATCTTCTTTATCCATTCATCCCATGATGGACACTTAGGTTGTTTCCATCTCCAGGCTATTGTGAATAGAGTTGCAATGAATATTTTGGTACATGTCTCTTTTTGAATTATGGTTTTCTCAGGGTATATGCCTAGTAGTGGGATTGCTGGGTCATATGGTAGTTCTATTTTTAGTTTTTTAAGGAACCTCCATACTGTTCTCCATAGAGGCTGTACAAATTCACATTCCCACCAGCAGTGCAAGAGTGTTCCCTTTACTCCACACCCTCTCCAGCATTTATTGTTTCTAGATTTTTTAATGATGGCCATTCTGACTGGTGTGAGATGATATCTCATTGTAGTTTTGATTTGCATTTCTCTAATGATTAATGATGTTGAGCATTCTTTCATGTGTTTGTTGGCAGTCTGTATATCTTCTTTGGAGAAATGCCTATTTAGGTCTTCTGCCCATTTTTGGAATGGGTTGTTTGTTTTTTTGCTATTGAGCTGCATGAGCACTTATACCTTTTGGAGATTAATCCTTTGTCAGTTGCTTCAGTAGCAAATATTTTCTCCCATTCTGAGGGTTGTGTTTTGGTCTTGTTTATGATTTCCTTTGCTGTGCAAAAGCTTTGAAGTTTCATTAGGTCCCATTTGTTTATCTTTGTTTTTATTTCCATTTCTCTAGGAGGTAGGTCCAAAAGGATCTTGCTGTGATTTATGTCATAGAGTGTTCTGCCTATGTTTTCCTCTAAGAGTTTGATAGTGCCTGGCCTTATATTTAGGTCTTTAATCCATTTTGAGCCTATTTTTGTGTATGGTATTAGGGAATGATCTAATCTCATACTTTTACATGTCCCTGTCCAGTTTTCCCAGCACCACTTATTGAAGAGGCTGTCCTTTCTCCACTGTACATTCCTGTCTCCTTTATCAAAGATAAGGTGACCATATGTGTGTGGGTTTATCTCCAGGGTTTCTATCCTGTTCCATTGATCTATCTTTCTGTTTTTGTGCCAGTACCACACTGTCTTGATTACTGTAGCTTTGTAGTATAGTCTGAAGTCAGGGAGCCTGATTCCTCCAGCTCCGTTTTTTGTTCTCAAAATTGATTTGGCTATTCAGGGTCTTTTGTTTTTCCAAGCAAATTTTGAAATTTTTTTTTCTAGGTCTGTGAAAAATGCCAGTGGTAGTTTGATAGGGATTACATTGAATCTGTAGATTGCTTTGGGTAGTAGAGTCATTTTCACAATATTGATTCTTCCAATCCAGGAGCATGGTATATCTCTCCATCTATTTGTATCATCTTTAATTTCTTTCATCAGTGTCTTATAATTTTCTGCATACAGGTCTTTTGTCTCCTTGGTTTATTCCTAGATATTTTATTCTTTTTGTTGCAATGGTAAATGGGAGTGTTTCCTTGATTTCATTTTCAGATTTTTCATCATTAGTGTACAGGAATGCCAGAGATTTCTGTGCATTAATTTTGTATCCTGCTACTTTACCAAATTCATTGATTAGCTCTAGTAGTTTTCTGGTAACATCTTTAGGATTCTCTATGTATAGTAGCATGTCATCTGCAAACAGTGACAGCTTTACTTCTTCTTTTCCAATTTGGATTCCTTTTATTTCCTTTTCTTCTCTGATTGCTGTGGCTAAAACTTCCAAAACTATGTTGAATAAGAGTGGTGAGAGTGGGCAACCTTGTCTTGTTCCTGATCTTAGTGGAAATGGTTTCAGTTTTTCACCATTGAAGACGATGTTGGCTGTGGCTTTGTCATATATGGCCTTTATTATGTTGAGGAAAGTTCCCTCTATGCCTACTTTCTGGAAGTGGTTTTATCATAAATGGGTGTTGAATTTTGTCTTAAGCTCTCTCTGCATCTATTGAGATGATCATATGGTTTTTCTCCTTCAATTTGTTAATATGGTGTATCACATTGATTGATATGCGTATATTGAAGAATCCTTCCATTCCTGGAATAAACCCCACTTCATCATGGTGTATGATCCTTTTAATGTGCTGTTGGATTGTGTTTGCTAGTATTTTGTTGAGGATTTTTGCATCTATGTTCATCAGTGATATTGGCGTGTAGTTTTCTTTCTTTGTGACATCCTTGCCTGGTTTTGGTATCAAGGTGATGGTGGCCTCGTAGAATGAGTTTGGGAGTATTCCTTCCTCTGAAATTGTTTGGAAGAGTTTGAGAAGGATGGATGCTAGCTCTTCTCTAGATGTTTGATAGATTTCGCCTGTGAATCGATCTGGTCCTGGGCTTTTGTTTGTTGGAAGATTTTTTATCACAGTTTCAATTTCAGTCCTTGTGATTGGTCTGTTCATATTTTCTATTTCTTCCTTATTCAGTCTTGGCAGGTTGTGCATTTCTATGAATTTGTCCATTTCTTCCAGGTTGTCCATTTTATTGGCATAGAGTTTTCTGTAGTAATCTCTCATGATCTTTTGTATTTCTGCAGTGTCAGTTGTTACTTCTCCTTTTTCATTGCTAATTCTATTGATTTGAGTCTTCTCCCTTTTTTCCTGATGAGTCTGGCTAATGCTTTGTCAGTTTTGTTTATCTTCTCAAAGAACCAGCTTTTAGTTTTATTGATCTTTGCTATCATTTCTCTTGATTTCTTTTTCATTTATTTCTGATCTGATCTTTATGTTTTCTTTCCTTCTGCTAACTTTGGGGGGTTTTTGCTCTTCTTTCTCTAATTGTTTTAGGTGCAGGGTCAGGTTGTTTACTCGAGATGTTTCCTGTTTCTTAAGGTGGGATTGTATTGCTATAAACTTCCCCCTTAGAACTGCTTTTGCTGCGTCCCATAGGTTTTGTGTCGCCGTGTCTCTATTGTCATTTGTTTCTAGGTATTTTTTTTATTTCCTCTTTGATTTCTTCCGTGATCACTTCTTTATTGAGTAGTGTACTGTTTAGCCTCCATGTGTTTGTATGTTTTACAGATCTTTTCCTTTAATTGATATCTAGTCTCATAGCGTTGTGGTCAGAAAAGATACTTGATACAATTTCAATGTTCTTAAATTTACCTAGGCTTGATTTGGGACCCAAGATATGATCTATTCTGGAGAATGTTCCATGAGCACTTGAGAAAAATGTGTATTCTTTTGTTTTTGGATAGAATGTCCTATAAATCTAAATTAAGTCCATCTTGTTTAGTGTATCATTTAAAGCTTGTGTTTCCTTATTTATTTTCATTTTGGCTAATATGTCCATTGGTGAAAGTGGGGTGTTAAAGTCCCCATCTATGAATGTGTTACTTTCGATTTCCCCTTTTATGGCTGTTAGTATTTGCCTCATGTATTGAGGTGCTCCTATGTTGGGTGCATAAATATTTACAATTGTTATATGTTCTTCTTGGTTCGATCCCTTGATCATTATGTAGTATCCTTATTTGTCTCTTCTAATTGTGTTTATTTTAAATTCTATTTTGTCTGATATGAGTATTTCTACTCAAGCTTTCTTTTGGTTTCCATTAGCATGGAATATATTTTGAATTCCCCTTACTTTCAGTCTGTATGTGTCTCTAGGACTTGATTAACTGTTTCCTTTCCCATATTAGGGAAGTTTTCAACTATAATCTCTTCTAATATTTTCTCAGTCCCTTTCTTTTTCTCTTCTTCTTCTGGAACCCCTATAAATTGAATGTTGTTGCCTTTATTGTTGTCCCAGAGGTCTCTGAGACTGTTCTCAGTTCTTTTCATTCTTTTTTTCTTTATTGTGCTCTGAAGTAGTTATTTCTACTCTTTTATCTTCCAGGTCACTTATCTGTTCTTCTGCCTCAGTTATTCTGCTATTGATCCCTTCTAGAGTATATTTAACTTAATTTATTGTGTTGTTCATCATTGCTTGTTTCCTCTTTAGTTCTTCTAGGTCCTTGTTAAATGTTTGTTGCATTTTCTCTATTCTATTTGCAAGATTTTGGATCATCTTTACTATCATTATTCTGAATTCTTTTTCAGGTAGACTGCCTATTTTCTCTTCATTTTTTGTGCCTGGTGGCTTTTTATCTTGCTCCTTCATCTGCTGTGTTTTTCTATCTTCTCATTTTGCTTATCTTCCTGTGTTTAGTGTCTCCTTCTTGCAGGCTGTAGGTTCGTAGTTCCCATTGTTTTTGCTGTCTCTCCCCAGTGGCTAATGTTGGCTCAGTGGGTTGTGTAGGCTTCATGGTGGTGGAGACTAGTGCCTGTGTTCTGGTGGATGAGGTTGGATCTTTTCTTTCTGGTGGGCAGGTCCATGTCTGTTTGTGTGTTTTAGGGTGTCTGTAGACTTATTATGATTTTAGGCAACCTCTCTGCTCATGGGTGGTGTTGTGTTCCTGTCTTGCTAGTTTTTTGGCATAGGGTGTTCAGCACTGTAGCTTGCTGGTCATTGAGTGTAGCTGGGTGCTGTTGTTGAGATGCAGATCTCTGGGGGATTTTCGCCATTTGATATTATATGGAGCTGGGAGGTTTCTTGTGGACCAGTGTCCTTAATTTGGCTCTCCCACCTCAGAGGCACAGCACTGACTCTTGGCTGCAGCACCAAGAGCCTTTCATCTACATGGCTCAGAATAAAAGGGAGGAAATTTAGAAAAAAGAAAGAAGAAATGAAGGAAGGAAAGAAAGAAAGAAAGATAGAAAGAGAGATAGAAAGAAAGAAAGTAGGGAGGGAGTGAGGGTGGGAGGGTGGAAGGAAGGAAGGAAAGAATGAAAGAAGTTAAAATAAAATAAAGTAAGATAATATAAAGTAACATTATTAAAATAAAAATAATTATTAAGAAAAAAATTTCAGAAAAAGAAAACGGACGGATAGAACCCTAGGACAAATGGTGGAAGCAAATCTATACAGGCAAAATCTCACACAGAAGCGTACACATACACACTCACAAAAAGAGGAAAAGGGGAAAAATAATAAACCTTGCTCTCAAAGTCCACCTCCTCATTTTGGGATGATTCACTGTCTATTCATGTATTCCACAGATGCAGGGTACATCAAGTTGATTTTCGAGCTTTAATCCGCTGCTTCTAAGGCTGCTGGGAGCGATTTCCCTTTCTCTTTGCTGTTCACACAGCTCCCGGGGTGCAGCTTTCGATTTGGCCCTGCCTCTGCATGCAGGTCACCAGAGGGCGTCTGTTTTTCACTCAGACAGGATGGGGTTAAAGGAGCAGCTGTTTCGATGACTTTGGCTCACTCTGGCCGGAGGGATGGAGGGGTGCGGAGTGCGGGGCGAGCCTGCGGCAGCAGAGGCCAACATGACGTTGCACCTGCCTGAGGCACACCGTGCATTCCCCCAGGGAAGTTGTCCCTGGATCCCAGGACCCTGGCAGTGGAGGGCTGCACAGGCTCCCCGGAACAGGGTTGTGTATAGTGACCTGTGTTCTCCCACAGGCTTCTTGGTGGTGGCAGCAGCAGCCTTAACGGCTCATGCCCGTCTCTAAAGTCCACGCTTTTAGCCGTGGCTCACGCCCGTCTCTGGAGCTCTTTTAAGCAGCACTCTTAATCCCCTCTCCTTGTGCACCAGGAAACAAAGAGGGAAGAAAAAGTTTCTTGCCTCTTGGGCAGGTCCAGACTTTTCCCCAGATTCCCTCCCGGATAGCCGTGGTGCACTAACCCCTGCAGGCCCTGTTCACACCGCCATCCCCAGTCCTCACCCTGCACTCCGACCGAAGCCTGAGCCTCAGCTCCCAGCTCCGCCTGCACTGGCAGGTGAACAGACAAGCCTCTTGGGCTGGTGAGTGCCGGTCGGCACTGATCCTCTGTGCGGGAATCTCTCCGCTTTGCCCTCTGTACCCCTGTTGCTGTGCTCTCCTCTGCGGCTCTGAAGCTTTCTCCCTCCCCCACCCACTGTCTCTGCCCGTGAAGGGGTTTCCTAGTGTGTGGAACCCTTTCCTCCTTCACAGCTCCCTCCCACTTGTGCAGGTCCTGTCCCTATCCTTTTGTCTCTGTTTATTCTTTTTTCTTTTGCCCTACCCAGGTACTTGGGGCCTTTCTTGCCTTTTGGGAGGTCTGAGGTCTTCTGCCAGTGTTCAGTACGTGTCCTGTAGGAGTTGTTCCACGTGTAGATGTATTTCTGGTGTATCTGTGGGGAGGAAGGTGGTCTCCGCATCTTACTCTTCCACCATCTTCCCCTCGTCCCCCGATAGTTTTCTCTTTTAATTTTTTGTATCTCTGTGTAATTCATTGTTATTTCCTCTTCTTTCATTTGTTTTGTTTATTTGTATCCTCTCTTCTTTTTTGATGAGCCTGCCTAAAGACTTATCAATTTTGTTCATCTTCTCAAAAAAACTAGGTCTTAGTTTTGTTGACCATTTCTATTGTTTTGTTTTTGTTTATGTTTTGTCTCCATGTTATTTATTTCCTCGCTGATCTTTATGATTTCCTTTCTTCTGCTGACTTTGTCCTTTCTTTGTTCATCTTTTTCTAATTCTTTTAGATGGAAGTTTAGATTGGTTTTTTTGAGATTTTTCTTGTTTCTTCTGGTAGGCCTGTCTTGACAAAACTTCCCTCTTAGAACTGCTTTTGCTGCATCCCATAGATTTTGAAAAATTGTGTTTCCATTTTCACTTACCTGGAGGTATTTTCTGATTTCCTCCTTGATTTCTTCATTGAACCATTGGTTTTTTTAGAAGTCTGTTGTTTGGTCTCCATGTGTTTGTGCTTTTCCCATTTTTCTTCTTGTAATTGATTTCTAGTTTTATACTATTGTTGTTGGGAAAAAGTACATGATATTATTTCTATCCTCTTAAATTTATTGAGGCTTCTTTTGTGGCCTAGCATGTGATCTATCCTGGAGAATGTCCCATGTGCACTTGAAAAAATGTATATTTTGCTATTTTGTGATCCAATGTCCTATAGATATCTATTAAGTCCAACTGGACTATTGTGTCATTTAAGACGACTGTTGCCTTATTGATTTTCTGTACAAATGGTCTGTCAATTGCTATAACTGGAGTGATAAAGTCCCCTACTATTATTGAATTATTGTCATTTTGTTTTATGTATTTAGGTGCTCCCATATTGGGTTCTTATACGTTAACAAAATATCATCTTCTTGTATTGATTCCTTTGTCATTATATAATGCCTTTGTTTGTCTTTGGTTATGGCCTTTGTTTTAAAGTATATTTTGTCTTTGAGTATTGCTACCTCTACTTTAATATTTATTTCATTTGTATGAAATATCTTTTTCCAACCCCTCAGTTTCTGTCTGTGTGTGTGTTTAACTCTGAAGTGAGTCTCCTGTAAGCAGCATACTCATGGGTCTTGTTTTGGTATTCAGTCACCATATTTTTTTGTTGGAGCATTTAGTCCATTGACATCTGAAGTAGTTATTGATAGGTATGTACTTATTCCCATCTTATTGCTTGTTTTCTCTTTGTTTTTGTAGTTCTTCTCTGTTCATTTCTTCTTCTGTTTTTCTTCCCTTGTGGTTTGATGATTTTTTAAGTAATATTATTGTATTCCCTTATTTTTATTTTTTGGGTCTCTACCATAGGTTTTTGATTTGTAGTTAGCATGGGGTTCATATATGTTGATCTATAACTATATCTACTCTTTTAAACTCATAGTCATTTAAGTTCAAACACATTCTAAAAAATCCACATTTTTTACTTCCCTCCCCAACATTTCAATTTTTTTGAAGTCATATTTTACATCTTCATGTTTATCTCTTAACTGTTTATGTAGTTATAGCTGCTTTTATAATTTGTTGTCTTTTTTTAACTTTATACTGTCTTACTTAATTCCTTGATCTTCAATCCTTACTATATATTTGCCTTTCCTGGTGGGATTTTCCCTTTACAATAGATTCTTACTTCTTTTCCACTTAGAGAAGACCCTTTAATATTTATTTTATGGTAGGTTTAGTATTGATGAACTCTTTTAGTTTTTTCTTGTCTGAGAAGTTCTTTGTCTCTCTGATTCTGAATGATAATCTTGCTGGGTAGTTGCAGGGTTTTTTTTCCCTTTCAACCCTTTGAATATATTATACCACTCCCTTCTTGCCTACAAAGTTTCTGCAGAGAAATTAGCTGATAGTCTTATGGATGTTCCCTTGTATATGACTTTGTTTTTCTATTGATTCCTGTATAATTTTGTCTTTAACTTTTATTGTTTGTACAAATATGGTATATCTTGGTGTAGATCTGTTTGGGTTAATCTAGTTTGGTACCCTCTGTGCTTCCTGTACTTGTACATCTGTTTCCATCTTTAAGTTTGGGAAGTTTTCAGCCATAATTTACTCAAATACATCTTCAATCCCCTTCTCTCTCCCTTCTTCTGAGACCCCTATAATGTGAACATTGGTAAGCTTAATGTTATCCCAGATATCTTATACTGCTTTTATTTTTTAATTTGTTTTTCTTTTTGCCGTTCTGATTGGGTGATTTCCACTATTCTACCCTCCAGATCACTTATGTGTTCTTATGTATCACTTAATTTGCTATTCATTCCTTCTAGTGTGTTTTTTATTTCACTTATTTAATTCTTCATTTCTGAATGGGGCTTTTAAAATGTTTTCTACCTGTTAAAATTTTTACTGTGTTCATCTATAATCTTCCCTAATTTACTTAACGTTTTTGTTACCAATGCTTTGAATTCTTTATTTGTCAAATTGTTTATTTCTGTTTCATTATTCATTTTTTTCAGGTATATTCTCTTGCTCTTTTGATTGAGAGCAGTTCCTCTGCCTTTTCATTTTGCTTAACTTTCTCTGTCTCTATTAATTTAGGTGAAACAGTTACCTATTAATTTCTTGAAGGGGTGTTCTTATGTGGGAGTGCCCTGTACAGAATGTGTGTGCCCAATGCCTTTGCTTGAAGAGCTGGATTTGATGTGGATGCAAGTCATTTCTTTCCCCAGGGTGTGCTGGCAGCTATCACTTTGGTGGGGCTGGAGATGGAGAAGCTAGAGATGGATTTGGGTGTGAGGTGGAACTTCCCCTCTGCTCAGTAGCCATCATGGTCCTATCAGGGGTGGGGTCTGATCCTATGTTGCTGGAGCAGAAGCCCTGAGGGTAAGGCCTGAGCTGTCTCTGTTTAAGTGTGTGTTTTCCCTTCTCCCAGGATTGGGGTCCTTGCCCCAGAGGGGCAGAGTGCTGAAGCAATGTGACTCTGTGCAAGCTCTAGGCTCGGGTCAGCTACAGACAGAGGTTGAAGCTATCTCCATTTTACTGCCTGTGGAGGAACCCACAATTGTTTGCCTTGCTTGGCTCAGACACAGCAGTGGATGGAAGTTCCCTTTGTCCCTCACAGCTGATTTAGACCCCAGCTTCTGCTGCACCCACCCAGTTGTGGAATCATAAGGCAGGGCAGGTGGGAGTCCTGTGAGGATTCTCAGCATATACAGGGCATGAGCTGTGGTAGAGTGGCCACTGTCAGAGTTTTGGACTACATCTGATGCACTGCTTTAGTAAGCATTAACAATAGCTACCACCACTCTACACAGGCTGTCCTCTGGGAATCAGTATCCTTTGCATTCTACAGCCAAGTCTTCTTCCTGGTCATGGCAACCCTAGATCCAGTGCAGCGCTGTGACAAGAAGTGAGCAGGCCAAAGCATTTGCTGGGCTCAGGCTGGGATGCATGCAGAGAAGGCCATGGAAACCTGGCAACCATTACATCAGTCTTCTGTCCATCCTGCCTCAGAGGCAAGCCAACATACACACGTGCTTATCACCAGTGAAGTCCAGGCTTCCTACAGCCCTCCTGTTAGTCCAATCATTCCTCCAACCAACCAAGTGAGCTCATCTCCTCTGCTCAGGAGTCCGGGACTTGGGTACCCAATCTGTGACTCTCATGGCTCATTTCCAAGGGCTGGTGTCTGCCTGTGCATTCTCCCCTTCCTTCTGAGGCCCCTCCCAGGGGCACAGATCTTGACCCAATCACTTTTCTTTCCCTCCTACCACACTACATGTGGATTTTTCTAACAGCCTTGGTTGTATAGGAGTCTTTCTGCCAGTTTTCAGCTAGCTTTCCATGTGACTTGTTCCATGTATAGTTGAATTTTTTCTGTGTTCATGGGGAAGATGAGCTCAATGTCCTCTTACTCCTCCATCTTGATCAATCCCCCTCTTGCTGCATTTAGAATTCTCTCTTTGTGTTTAATTTTTGCCATTTTCATTATGAAATGTCTTGGTATAAGTCTCTTTGCATTCATCTTGTTTAGGAATCTCTGTGCTTTCTGTACCTGGATATCTGTTTCCTTCTTCACATTTGGGAAGTTTTCCGCTGCAATTTCATTAAATTCATTTCTGACACTTTCTCTCTCTTTTCCCCTTCTGGAAGCCCTATAATGTGAATGTTAGAACATTTGATATTGTCTCAAAGGTCCCTTAAACTACCTTAATTTTTTAAAATTGTTTTTCTTTTTGCTGTCCTGATTGGGTGATTTCCATTATTCTACCTTGCAGATCACTTACACATTTTTCTATATCACCTAGTCTGCTGTTATTTTTTTCTAGTGAATTTTTAATTTCAGTTATTATATTCTTCAGTACTGACTGTTTTTTAAAATACTTTTTAGTCTCTAGTGAAATTCTAATGTGTTCATCTGTTCTTTTCACAAGTTCACTTAGCATTTTATTAGTAATGCTTTGAACACTACTTCTGATAATTTATTTATTTTTTTAAAATAAATCAGTGTGTACATGTCAATCCCAAACTCCTTAACTATCTTCCCTGCTACCTTTCCCCCTTGACAACCAAAAGTTCATTCTCTAAATCTGTGAGTCTGTTCCTGTTTTGTAAATAAGTTCATTTGTATCATTTTTTTGATTCTGCATATAAGTGATGTAATATAATATTTGTCTTACTCTGACTTACTTCACTTAGTGTGATAATCTCCAGGTCCATCCATGTTGCTACAAATGACATTATTTTATTATTTTTAATGGCTGAGTAATATTCCATTGCATATATGTACCACATCTTCTTTATCCAGTCCTCTTTTGAAAGTCATTTAGGTTGCTTCCATGTCATGGCTATTGTAAATACTGCTTCAATGAATATTGGGGTGCATGTATATTTTGAATTAATGTATTTTCTGGGTATATGCCCAGGAGTGGGATTGCTGGGTCATATGGTAGTTTTATTTTTAGTTTTTTAAAGAATCTCCATACTGTTCTCATAGTGGCTGTACCAATTTACATGCCCACCAAGAGTGTAGGAGGCTTATCTTTTCTCCACATCCTCTCCAGCATTTATTGTTTGTAGATTTTTTGATGGTGGCCATTCTGAATGGTGTGAGTTGATACCTCATTATAATTTTGATTTGCATTTCTCTAATAATTCCTGATGTTGAGCATCTTTTTTTATGTGCATTTTGGCCACTTGTATATCTTCTTTAGAGAAATGTCTATTTAGATGTTCTGCCCATTTTTTGTTTGGGTTATTTATTTTTTTGATATTGAGCTCTGACCTGTTTGTATATTTTGGTGATTAATATCTTGTCAATTGTTTCATTTACAAATATTTTCTCCCATTCTGTGGGTTGTCTTTTCAATTTTCTTAAAGTTTCCTTTGCTATGCAAAAGTCTTTATGTTAAATTAGATCCCATTTGTTTATTTTTCTTTTTAATTTCATTACTCTAAGAGGTAGATAAAAAAACTTCATGCTGCAATTTATGTCAAAGAGTGTTCTGCCTGTTTTCCTCTAAGACTTTTATAGTGTCCAGCCTTACATTCAGGTCTTTAATCCATTTTGAGTTTATTTTTCTGTATGGTGTTATGGAGCATTCTAATTTCATTCTTTTACATGTAGCTGTCCAGTTTTCACAGCACCATTTATTGAAGAGACTGTCTTCTCTTCATTGATTTTTCTTGCCTCCTTTGTTATAGATTATGTGACCATAGGTTCATGGGTTTATCTCTTGGCTTTATATCTTATTCCCTTGATCTATATTACTGTTTTTACACCAATACCATACTGTTGTGATTACTGTAGCTTTGTAGTATAGTCTGAAGACTGGGAGCCAGATTCCTCCAGATCTGTTTTTCTTTCTCAAGATTGCTTTGGCTATTTGTACTCTTTTGTGTTTCCATACAAACTGTAATTTTTTTTCTAATTCTGTGAAAAATGCCTTTGGTAATTTACAAGGAATTGCACTGAATCTGTAGATTGCTTTGAGTAGTATAGTCATTTTAACAATATTGACTCTTCCAATCCAAGAATATCTTATATATCTCCATCTGTTTGTGCCATATTTGATTTCTTTCATCAGTATCTTTTAGTTTTCTGAGGACAGGGCTTTTGTCTCCTTAGGTAGGTTTATTCCTAGGTATTTTATTCTTTTTGCTGTAATGGTAAATGGGATTGTTTTCTTAATTTCTCTTTTTGATCTTTCATTGTTAGTGTATAGGGATGCAAGAGATTTTTGTGTATCAATTTTGTAACCTGCAACTTTACCAAATTCATTGATTAGCTCTAAAAGTTTTCTGGTGGCATCTTTAGGATTTTCCATGTATAGAATCATGTCATCTGCAAACAGTGACATTTTTCCTTCTTTTCCAGTTTGGATTCCTTCTATTTATTTTTCTTCTCTGATTTCCATAGTTAGGACTTTAAAAACTATGATGAATAATAATGGTGAGAGTGGACATCCTTGTCTTGTTCTTGATCTTAGAGGAAATGCTTTCAGTTTTTCACCAATGAGAATGATGTTTGCTATGGGTTTGTCACATATGGCCCTTATTATGTTGAGATAGGTTCCCTCTATGCTCACTTTCTGGAGAGTTTTTATCGTAAATCATTGTTGAATTTTGTCAAAAGCTTTTCCTGAATCTATTGAGATGATCATATGGGTTTTATTCATCAGTTTGTTACTATGGTGTATCACATTGATTGTTTTGCATATATTGAAGAATCCTTGCATCTCTGGGATAAATCCCACTTGATCAGGGTGTATGATTCTGTTAATGTGTTGTTGGATTCTGTTTGCTTGTATTTTTTTGAGGATTTTTGCGTCTATGTTCATCAGTGATACTGGCCTGTAATTTTCTTTTATTGTGATATCTTTGTCTGGTTTTGGTATCAGGTTAATATTGGCCTGATAGAAAGAGTTGGGAATGTTCCTTCCTCTGCAATTTTTGGAAGAGTTTGGGAAGGCTAAGTGTTTCTTCTCTAAATGTTTGATAGAATTCACCTGTAAAGCCATCTGGTCCTGGACTTCAGTTTGTTGGAAGATTTTTAATCACAGTTTCAATTTCATTACTTGTGGTTGGTCTGTTCATACTTCCTATTTCTTCCTGGTTCAGTCTTCGAAGGTTTTACCTTTCTAAGAATCTGTCCATTTCTTTCAGGTTTTCCATTTTATAGGCATATAGTTGCTAGTAGTCGTATGTTATGATCCTTTGTATTACTGTGGTGCCAGTTGTAACTTATCCCTTTTTATTTCCAGTTTTATTGATTTAAATTCTCTCCCTTTTTTTCTTGGTGAGTCTGGATAAAGTTTTATCAATTTTGTTTATCTTCTCAAAGAACTAACTTTTAGTTTCATTGATCTTTGCTATTTTCTTTCTATTTCATTTATTTCTGCGCTGATCTTTATAATTTCTTTCCTTCTAAGTTTGAGTTTCTTTTGCTCTTCTTTCTCTAGTTGCTTTAGGAGTAAGGTCAGATTGTTTATTTGCGATTTTTCTCGTTTCTTGAGGTAGGATTGTATCGCTATTAACTTCCCTCTTAGAACTGCTTTTGCTGCATCCTATATGTTTTGGGACATCATGTTTCCATTGTCATTTGTTTCCAGGTATTTTTGATTTCCTCTTTGATTTCTTCAGTGATCTACTTGTTATTTAGTAGCATATTGTTTAGCCTCCATATGTTTGTGTTTTTACAGTTTTTTTTCCTGTAATTGATTTTTAATCTCATACCATTGTGGTTGGAAAAGATGTTTGGTATCATTTCAATTTTCTTAAATTTACCAAGGCTTCATTTGTGACCCAAGGTGTGGTCTATCCTGCAGAATGTTACACATGCACTTGAGAAGAAAGTGTATTCTACTGCTTTTGGATGAAATGTCCTATAAATATCAATTAAGTCTATCTGGTCTAATGTGTCATTTAAGGCATGAGTTTCTTGGTTAATTTTCTGTCTGCATAATCTGTCCATTGGTGTAAGTAGCATGTTAAATCCCCCCACTATTATTGTGTTACTGTTGATTTCCCTTTCTGTGGTTGTTAGTATTTGCTTTATGTATTGATATTATGCTATGTTGGGTGCATAAATATATACAAATGTTATATCTTCTCCTTGGATTGATTCCTTGATCATTATGTAGTGTCCTTCCTTGTCTCTTGCAACAACCTTTTTTTAAAGTCTATTTTGTCTGATATGGGTATTGCTACCCCAGCTTTCTTTTGGTTTCCATTTGCCTGGAATATCTTTTTCCATCCACTCACTTTCAGTCTGTATGTGTCGCTAGGTCTGATGTGGGTCTCTTGTAGACAGCATACATATAACTCTTGTTTTTGTATCCATTCAGCCAGTCTATGTCTATTTGTTGGAGAATTTAATTTATTTACATTTAAGGTAATTATCAATATGTATGTTCCTATTGCCATTTTCCTAATTGTTTGGGGTTTGCTTTTGCAGGTCTTATTTTTCTTCCCTTCCTCATTTGTTCTATTCTCTTGTCTTTCTTGCCTAGAGAGGTTCCTTTAGCAATTGTTGTAAAGCTGCTTTGGTGGTGCTGAATCCTCTTAGCTTTTGCTTGTCTGTAAAGCTTTTGATTTCTCCATCGAATGTGAATGAGAGCCTTGCTCATTAGAGTATACTTGGTTGTAGGTTTTTTTTTTTTATTGTGGTATGCGGGCCTCTCACTGTTGTGGCCTCTACCGTTGCAGAGCACAGGCTCCAGACATGCAGGCTCAGCGGCCGTGGCTCACGGGCCCAGCCACTCCAGGACATGTGGGATCTTCCCAGACTGGGGCACGAACTTGTGTCCCCTGCATCGGCAGGCAGACTCTCAACCACTGCACCATAAGGGAAGCCCTGGTTGTAGGTTTTTTTTTTAAATGCCATAAAGAAAAAAAGAGAAAGACATCATAACTTATAAAGGGATCAATACAAGAAGATAATATTACACTTGTTAAATTTATGCACCTCATATTGGAGCACCTAAATATATAAAATAAATACTAAGGGACATAAAGGGAGAAAGGGATAGTAATACAACCATAGTAGGGGCCTTTAATAACCACTGACATTAATGGACAGATCATTTAGACAGAAAATTCAATAAGGCACCAGAGGTCCTAAATGACACAGTAGACCAGTTGAACTTAACTGATATCTACAAGACACAGTATCCAAAGAACAAAACAAAGCAAAACATCAAAATACACATTCTTTTCAAGTGTATATGGAATGTTTTCTAAGGTAGACCATATACTAGGTAACAAAACAAACCTCATAAATTTAAGAGGATGGAGATAATTTCACACATCTTTTCTGACAACAGCAGTGTGAATCTAGAAATTAAACACAGAAAGAAAAACAGAAACAGAACAAACACGAGGAAAATAAACATGCTACTAAAATAACCAATGGGTCAAAGATGAAAGCAAAGAAGAAATCAGAAAATACCTGAAGACAAACAAAAATGAAAACACAACCTTACAAAATTTATGGGATTCAGCAGAAGCAGTTCTAAGAGGCAAGTTGATAGCAATACAGGACTTCCTCAAGAAGCAGGAATAATCAAATAAACAAACTAACCTACCACCTAAAAGAATTTCAAAAAAGAAGAACAAACAAAACCAATGGTCAGCAGAAGAAAAGAAATAATGAAGATTGGAGGGGAAATAAATAAAATAGATTTTTTTTAATAATAGAAAAGGTCAATAAAACCAGGAGCTGGGCTTCCCTGGTGGCACAGTGGTTGGGAGTCCGCCTGCCGATGCAGGGGATATGGGTTCATGCCCTGGTCTGGGAGGATCCCACGTGCCATGGAGTGGCTGGGCCTGTGAGCCGTGGCCGCTGAGCCTGCGTGTCCAGAGCCTGTGCTCCGTGGCGGGAGAGGTACTGCAAAAAAAAAAAAAAAAAAAAAAAAAAAAAAAGGAAAAAACCAAGAGCTGTTTTTGGGGATTTTTTTGTTTGTTTGTTTTTTAAGATAAACAAAATCAACAAATTCTAGCCAGGCTCACCAAGAAGAAAAGAGAGAGGACCCAAATAAATAAAATAAGGAATGAAAGAGGAGAAATATCTGATAACACAGATATAAAAAAAATTACCAGAGAATACTATGAAAAGTTATGTACCAAAAAGGTGGACAACCTGGAGGAAATGGACAAGTTTCTAGAAACATACAGCTTGCCAAAAGTGATTCAAGAAGAAAGAGATACTTTGAACAGACTAATCACTAAAAGTGGAATAGAATTTGTAATTTTAAAAATTTCCTTCAAACAAAAGTCCAGGAACAGATGACTTCACTGGGGAATTCTATCAAACATACAAAGAAGAGATTATACCTATCCCTCTGAAACCATTCCAAAAATATTTAAGAGGATGGAACACTCCCAAATTCATTCTATGAAGCCACCATCACCCTGATACCAAAACCAGACACTACAAAAAAAGAAAAAGAAAAAGAAAATTACAGGCCAATGTCTTTGATGAATATTCAGGCAAAAATCCTTAACAAAATACTAGCAAACCAAATCCAACAATGCCTAAAAAGGATCATGCACCATAATCAAGTTGGATTCATTCCAGATGATTCAACATTTGCAAATCGATCAGTGTGATACACCACATTAAAAAAAGGAAAGACAAAAACCACATGATCATCTCAAAAGAGGGAGAGAAAACATGTGACAAAATTCAACATCCATTCATGATAAAAACTCACAAAAGTGGGTATAGGGAGAATGTTTCTCAACATATTAAAAACCATTTATAACAAACTCATAGCCAATGTAATACTCAATGGTGAAAAACTGAAAGCCTTCAAGCTAAATTCAGGAACAAGACAAGGACGCCGACTCTCACCAATTCTATTCAACACAGTATTGGAATTTCTAGCCACCACAATCAGACAAGAAAAAGAAATAAAAAGTATCTAACTTGGAAAAGAAGAGGTAAAACTGTCACTATTTGCAGATGAAATGATCGTCTATATAGAGAGAGAACCCTATAGTCTCCACACAAAAACTATTAGAACTAACAAATGAATTAAGAAAGTTAGCAGGATACAAGATTAATATACAGAAATCTATTGCATTTCTTTACACTGACAATGAAAGAATACCATTTAAAGTCACATCAAAACACTTTAGGAATAATCTAAACCTAGGACGTGAAAATTATAAAATATTCATAAAGGAAATTGAAGAGGATTCAAAGAAATGGAAAGATATCCCATGCTCTTAGATTAGAAGAATTAATATTGTTAAAATGGCCATACTACCCAAAGCAATCTACAGATTTAATGTAATCTTTCTCAGAGTACCCATGTCATTTTTCACAGAACTAGAGCAAATAATCCTAAAATTTGTATGGAACTACAGAAAAACAGAATTGGCACAGCAATCCTGAGGATAATGAATAGAGCTGGAGGCATAGCCCTTCCAGAATTCAGACTATACTAAAAAGCTACAGGAATCCAAACATTGTGGTATTGTCACAAAAACATACATATAGCTCAGTGAAACAGAATAGAGAGCCCAGAAATAAACCCACACACCTATGGTCAATTAATCTATGACAAAGGAGGCAAGAAGGAACAATGGAGAAAAGACAGTCTCTTCAACAAGTGATGTTGGGAAAGTTGGACAGTTTAATGTAAATCAATGAAATTAGAGCACTGCCTCACACCATATACAAAAATAAACTCAAAATGGTTTAAAGACCTAAATATAAGACATGACACCATACAACTCCTAGAGGAGAACATAGGTAAAACATTCTTAGACATAAATCATAGGAACATTTTCTTAGGTCAGTCTCCCAATGCAAAAGGAAAAACAGCAAAAATAAGTTGGACCTAATTAAACTTAAATTCTTTTGCACAGCAATGAAAATCATAAAGAAAATGAAAAGACAACCTGTGGAATTGAAGAAAATATTTGCAAATGATGCAACCAACAATGGGTTAATTTCCAAAATACACAAACAGCTCATACAACTCAATATCAAAAGAACAAACAACCCAATCGAGAAATGGGCAGAAGACTTAAACAGACAGTTCTCCAAAGAGGACATACAGATGGCCATCAGGGACATGAAAATATGCTCAACATTGCTAATTATTAGAGAAATGCAAATCAAAACCACAATGAGGTATCATCTCACACTGGTCAAAATGGTTATCATCAAAATCTACAAATAATAAATGGAGAGGGTGTGGAGGAAATGGGAACCCTCTTATATTGTTGGTGGGAATGTAAATTGGTGCAGCCACTGTTGAAAACACTATGGAGATTCCTTTAAAAACTAAAAGTAAAGCTACTATATGATCCAGCAATCCCATTCCTGGTTATATATCCAGAAAATATAAAAACTCTAATTTGAAAAGATATGTGCACCCCATGTTCATAGCAGCACTATTTACAATAGCCAAGACATGGAAAAAAAACAGTTACCCATCAACAGAGGATTGGATTGAGAAGATGTGATATATATATAATGGAATATTACTCAGCCATAAAAAAGAATGAAATATTGCCATTTGCAGCAACATGGATGGACCTAGAGAATATTATCACTTACATGTGGAATCTAAAAAGTAATACAAAAGAATCTCTATACAAAATAGAAACAGACTCATAGACATAGAAAACAAACTTATGTTTACCAAAGGGGAAAGGATTACGGGAGGGATAATTTAGACTTACGGGATTAACAGATACAAACTACTCTACTTAAAATAGATAAGAAACAAGGATATACTGCATAGTATAAGGAGTTATATTCAGTATCTTGTAATAACTTGTAACGGAAAATAATCTGGTAAGAAATATACATGTATAAATATAACTTCAAATATATGTGTGTATATATATATTTTTACAATGTTGTATTAGTTTCAGGTGTACAGTGAAATGATTCACTTCATTTTGCTCTACACCTGAAACTAACACAACATTGTAAATCAATTATACTTCAATAAAGGAAAGAAGCTTCCCCCTATGTTTACTTCTGTAATTTTATGGTTTCTGGTTTTACATTTTAGATGTTAATCCATTTTGAGTTTATTTTTGTATATGATGTGAGATAAGGGTCCAATTTCATTCTTCTGTATGTGGATATCCAGTTTTTCCAACACCATTAATCAAAGACATTCTTCTCCCATTGTTTGTTATAGACACGATGTTGAAGATCAATTGACTGTAGATGCATGTATTTCTATCTGAGCTCTCTATTCCATTGGTCTATATCTCTATTTTTATGTCAGTACATTACTATTTTGATTACTGTAGCTTTGTAATATATTTTGAAATCAGGACTTGGAATGCCTCCAACCTTATTCTTTTTTATCAAAATTGCTTTGGCTATTCAGGGTCTTCTGCAGTTCCACATGAACTTTAGAATCCTCTTTTCTATTACTGTAAAGAACACCATTGGGGTTTTGATAGGAGTCAAATTGAATCTGTAGGTCATTTTGAGTTATGGATATTTTAACAATATTAATTTTACCAATCCATGAACATGTGATATCTTTCCAGATGGAAAGATGTGTGTACCTTCTTTAATTTCCTTCATCGTTGTTGTATAATTTTCTGTGTACAAGTCTCTAACCTCATTAGTTAAATTCATTCCTAACTATTTTATTATTTTTGTAGCTATTTTGAATTGTATTCTTTCCTTCATTTCTGTTTCAGATACTTTGTTGTTTGTGTTTAGAAACATGAATAATTTTTCTCTTTTGATTTTGTATATTTCAAGTTTACTGAATTTTTAATTAATTCTAAATCCTTTAATTAGATCAGTTTTTGTTTGTTTAAAATTTGGTGTTGAAGTAAGTCAGAAAGAGAAAAACAAATACTGTATGCTAACACATATATATGGAATCTAAGAAAACAAACAAACAAAAAATGTCATGAAGAACCTAGGGGTAAGATGGGAATAAAGACACAGACCTATTAGAGAATGGACTTGAGGATATGGAGAGGGGGAAGGGTAAGCTGTGACAAAGTGAGAGAGTGGCATGGACATATATACACTACCAAACATAAAATAGATAGCTAGTGGGAAGCAACCGCATAGCACAGGGAGATCAGGTCGGTGCTTTGTGACCACCTAGAGGGGTGGGATAGGGAGGGTGGGAGGGAGGGAGATGCAAAAGGGAAGAGATATGGGAACATATGTATATGTATAACTGATTCACTTTGTTATAAAGCAGAAACTAACACATCATTGTAAAGTAATTATACTCCAATAAAGATGTTTAAAAAATTGGTGTTGTTTATATATATGATCATATCATCTGCAAATGAAGGTAACTTTTTTCTTCCTCTCTGTTTTGGGTGCCTTTCTTTTACTGAAGTGTAGTTGATTTACAATGTTGCATTAATTTCTGTTGTAGAGAAAACTGATTCAGTTATACATACGTATACATTCTTTTTTATATTCTTTTCCATTATGGTTTATCACAGGATATTGAATATAGTTCCCTGTGCTATACAGTAGGACCTTGTTTATCTACTCTATATATAATAGTTTGCATCTGCTAACACTAAACTCCCAATCCATCCCTCCCCCATGCTCCCTCCCCTTTGGCCATAAGTCTGTTCTCTAAGTCTGTTAATGTATTTCTGTTTCACAGATAGGTTCATTTGTGTCACATTTTAGATTCCACATATAAATGATATCATATGGTATTTGTCTTTCTCTTGCTTGCTTCACTTAGTATGATAATCTCCAGGTCCATCCATGTTGCTGCAAATGGCATTATTTCATTCTTTTTTATGGCTGAGTAATATTCCATTGTATATATGTACCACATCTTCTTTATCCATTCATCAGGCTATGGATATTTAGGTTGTTTCCATGTCTTGGCTATCATGGATAGTGCTGCTATGCACAGAGGGGTTGCATGTATCTTTTTGAATTTTAGTTTTGTCCAGATATATGCCAAGGAATGGGATTGCTGGATCATATGGCAACTTTACTTTTAGTTTTTTAAGGAAACTCCATACTGTTTTCCATAGTGGCTGTACCAACTTACATTCCCACCAAGAGTGTAGGAGGGTTCCCTTTTCTCCACACCCTCTCCACCATTTGTTTTTTGTAGACTTTTTAATGATGGCCATTCTGACCAGTGTGAGGTGTTACCTCATTGTAGTTTTGATTTGCATTTCTCTAATAATTAGTGATGTTGAGCATCTTGGGTGCCTTTTATTTCCCTTTTTTGTATAATGCTCTGGCTACGAGTTCCAGTACTACGTTGAAAAGAAAGGGGAAGAGTCAGCTTCCTTACCTTGTGCTGGATCTTAGGACAAAAGCTTTTAGTTTTTTGCTACTGGTTGTGATGCTAGCTGTTGTGATGTATGTCTTGTGTTGAAGGAAGTTCTTATATATCTACTTTGTTGAGCATTTTAATTATGAATGGATATTGAACTATTTCAAGTGCTTTTACTCCATCTATTAAGATGATCATGCAGATATTTTCTTAAATTTGTTAATGTGTTTTATCACGTTCATTGATTTAAGTATATTGAACCATCCTTGCATCATCCCAGGGATAAGTCCAACTTGATCATGGTGTATAATCTTTTTTTTTTTTTTTTTTTTTTTTTGCTGTACGCGGGCCTCTCAATGTTATGGCCTCTCCCGTTGCAGAGCACAGGCTCCTGACGCACAAGTTCAGTGGCCATGGCTCACAGGCCTAGCCGCTCCGCGGCACGTGGGTTTCTTTCAGACTGGGGCATAAACCTGCGTCCCGTGCATCGGCAGGCGGACTCCCAACCACTGCCCCATGAGGAAAGCCTTATAACCTTTTTTTTTTTTTTTTTTTTTTCGGTACGCGGGCCTCTCACTGTCGTGGCCTCTCCCTTTGCGGAGCACAGGCTCCGGACGTGCAGGCTCAGCGGCCATGGCTCACAGACCCAGCCGCTGCACGGCATGTGGGATCTTCCTGGACCAGGGCACGAACCCGTGTCCCCTGCATTGGCAGGCAGACTCTCAACCACTGCGCCACCAGGGAAGCCCCCTATAATCTTTGTAATGTACAGTTGAATTCAGTTTGCTAGGATTTTATTGAGGATTTTTGCATGTATATTCATCAAGGATATTGGCCTATTGTTTTCATATCTTGTGCTTTGTTTGGTTTTGTTATCAGGGTGATGTTCTTCTCATGGGATGAGTTTGGAAGTGTTCCCTCCTCTCCCATTTTTTGGAAGATTTAAGGAGAATTAGTATAAATTCTTTGAATGTTTTGTAGAATTCACTTGTGAAGACCTCTGGTCCTGGGGTTTTCTTTGTTCAGAGATTTTTGATTACTGATTCAATTTCCTTATTTTTTATTGATCTAGTCAGGCTTACTATGTTTTAATTCAGTTTTTGTAGGTTATGTTTCTAGGAATTTATCCATTTCTTATAAGTTATCTAGTTTGTTGGCATATAACTGTTTATAATTGTCCCTTATAATCCTTTTTATTTCTGGGGCATCCGTTGTAATGTGTCTTCTCTTATTTCTGATTTTATTTACTTCAATCTTCTGTTACTTTTATTCTTGATTCCTTCATCAAATCAATAAATGATTTGAGTACCTGTGTGTGTCAGACAATAGATTACACCAGTAGCCTTATATTCATTGTAATCCATCTTGCATATCATGGCTAGATCATTTCAACTTTCAGATTTGATCAAGTCACTCTCGAGTTCAAAAATGTTTAGTGTTGCACACTCCCCCCACCCCCCAACCACTGCCCTCTGGCAGTGGTGTACCAAGAGGGACAGGGCAGTGGGAGCTGTCATAGCCCGAAGGAGTATCTTATCATTGGCTTACAACTGGAACATGATGATAACAAAGAGCAAGCATTTAGTTTATTTTGTTTTAAAATTCTTTATAATCAATGCATCCCCCTTATTGCCTATATCTGAGGCAGACTACTCTCACTGCCCCCCTCTTTGGTATGTCACTACATTTCATGCTGAAATTCAAATTCTTTAGTCTGGCCTTTGCAATAGGGACCATCTCATGGAAATTCTGTAAACGTTTTTACAGAATTCAGGATGGCTGATCCCATGCCCCATGCATCAGTTATGGTACTTCCTACCAGCCCATGCCCCCAGCTGACTGGGTTGCTTTTCACCTACTGTTCTACCCATCTAAACTTACCCATGTTTCAAGCTTAATGCCTTCACACTAGCCCACAGATTATTAAGCCTTGGAACTTATATCATACTTTGTCACATGGCTAATATGTACATTTTATATTATTAATTATTTTCCCTATGTATGTTTTGTTCTTCAATATCGATGATGTACTGATGAAGGTCATGTGTTGAGTTGTGCCACATGAAGTGCATTAGCACAAACAGGAGCCTGTTCAATGATAATAAAAGGTAACAGCTTTGGCAATAGGAAAAATTGGTCTCCTTGCTGAACTCTGTAATCTGTGTATTCTAGCAATGAGCTCTTATAACCACAGGGTGTCACTGCTTTACAAGTCAAATTTTCTTCATTTGATTGTAGAGAAGATAGAAGTAGGAGAAATTCGTGAGAGATTGCAACAAAATGTATAGCAGTGTTTGGAGATGTGGAGATGGAATAGAATTATATAGACCAAACTGAAAAATCCCATTTACACACTAAACACCATCTACAGTCTCATTCTCCTTTCCACTGGTAATTTGTTGTGTAGTCTTCCAGATCTTTTCTCTTTGTTTGGGGGTTGTGTGTGTGTGTGTGAGAGGGAGAGAGAGAGAAACAGAGAGACAGACACAGAGACACAGAGGTAGAGAAGTTTAGGGAACATAAATGGGATCCTACTCTGTGTGTGTGTATGTGTGTGATGCATAGCCATTCAGTAGCATTTTCTTTTCATTTTATAACATTTCATTGGCCATCTTTTGTTCTCACTACATCCAACTCTATCTCATTCTTTTTAGCAGTTAATGCAGCAATTTCTGTGTATTGAAATGATCAGTAATTGGCATCTTTAATCCTCAAAATAGTTGCCTTGGTATTGTCCACAACTGTGAGTTAGAGTGAATTCCATTCTGTTGCCCATTGTTTGAAAGCTGCACAGTTAATTAGTAAGCACTTAGGAGGACTGATAAGTGTTGAGCAGTAAGTTGCAAAACAGCATATGCAAACCAGATTGCCACCAGAATTTAGAACAACATAAAATAAAATGTTCTGGAGTATTTATAAGGAGAAGAGAAGAAAGAGCCAAAGTAAGAAAG
Source organism: Mesoplodon bidens (assembly GCF_964165515.1). Taxonomy (NCBI): domain Eukaryota; kingdom Metazoa; phylum Chordata; class Mammalia; order Artiodactyla; family Ziphiidae; genus Mesoplodon; species Mesoplodon bidens. Next base: position 91,895,004 of record NC_138163.1, on the reverse strand, counting down.
ACCATTAAAATACCAATACATTTTGTACGGGTTGACTAAAACGTTCATTCGAGTTTTTCCGTAAGATGTTACAGAAAAACTCGAACGAACTTTTTGGCCAACCCAATACCTAAGTTATTCTCTTATTTATGATTATAAGATTATACATGCTCATCGTAGAAGATGGGAAATAGAGAAACACATTAAAAAGAAAACAATCGTTACCCTAACCCCATAACTTAACCATAGTTAATATTTATTTTTTACTCATAGCTTCTTACATTTTTATGTTTAAATTTGTATAATAAGATACAGGTACATGATTTTTAAAACATTCCAACAATACAGGAAGGTGAAAAGTAAAAAGAGAGAGTTCTCTTCTCACCTGATTCTCATCTTCTCTTCTCATTCTCATCCTCACTTTCCAGATATTCACTCACTCTTAAAAATCTCTCATAATTTACATTTAAGTGTGTTGATATTGCCTTTATTCTGAGTATATAAATATGTGTTATGTGACATATACACCATTATAGAGTTATACTGTGTTAATGTTTTTTTTATATTACTTTTCTTTTTCATATAGTTTTCTACCCAAAGCATACATATTCCATATATAACCCAGGTGCAACCTGGGGGTACAGAGTAAGCATGTAACTATTTCAAAAAGTTTGACTTGACACTTCTCCTCACCCCATTCCATGCCACTGAGTTTCTGATCTTTCACAGAAAAAGGCCTGTAGCCTTAGCTGAAGACCCATTCCAGTGAACTGCACATTCTTTCTGTGTGTATGGCTCTATTTTAGACTATTACTTTTGGGGAGCTATTAGAGGAGAAAATACAGTTACTACTGTGTGGTATAGTGGAAAATGTCAAAGATTTGGGTTTTGATCCCAGTTTTATCATTTATTGGCTGTGTTTAAAGGATAAAATGTTTCATACAACCTTGTGAGATATTTTTATCCCTCTTTAGAGATGAAAAAACAGAGATCCAGCCAGGGAGAAGTGAATTATTTAAGGTCACACAACTACTATGTACTAGAGCCAGGATTCAAGCAAAGGCCTGTTTGAGGCACAGCCTATGTGTTTTCCATTCAACCATCGTGGCTTCTCTTTGGGACTTCAGTAAAGGTGAAAGAGAACATGACTTTAAAGTGATTGCTTAATTTTTTGACGTTATAAAAGGTTATGTACTCTGTTATCTTTTCGGGATCCAAACGTCTCTTATCTGACTCCCTTTGTTTTGTCATATTCCTTTTTTTAGGAGAGAAGCCTTATAAATGCACCTGGGATGGCTGCTCCTGGAAATTTGCTCGCTCAGATGAGCTAACCCGCCATTTCCGCAAGCACACAGGCATCAAGCCTTTCCGGTGCACAGACTGCAATCGTAGCTTTTCTCGCTCTGACCACCTGTCTCTGCACCGCCGGCGCCATGACACCACGTGAGCGGCACAGACTGCACTAGAAGAGCTGCACTGGTCTCTTTCTTGTGTGTGTGTGTGTGTGTGTGTGTTCGCGTGCGCGCAGTGGGATCATGACCATCTTTTCCTCTTTGACTCAGCTTGCCTCTGGGATGGGATTGGAACAGTTCACTGAGCCAGGCTGACGAAACTGGAGGAAAAGATAGCTGATCTTCCATAGGGACTCTTTATATTCCACCTTCATTTCTCCACTGACTAGTCACCAGTTTTTTCAACCTCCGCATGGGTTGAATTCCAGTGCGGCACCCATGGTTGCCCCCCTCCTGTCCCTGTTATGAGATAGGACATTTTTCCTACAATACGAAAACAGGAATCAAATTCAAGGCTGTGAACAAACATACGCTGCTTTTTGTTCTTATTTTCCTCTTGTTTTATAGAATTCTTATCATATTTCTGAATCAGTACATCAAAGTGGTTTGTAGTGTCCTAAATTGACTTTTTTCAAGTTCCTAGACAGAAAAGAGCATAACATTGTAGTTGGCTGGTAAGATTTACAGGGATTTGGGTCCTGAGTATAGGGCACATTCTCAGTGAATAAGCTGAGTCCCATACCAAGCTCCAAGGTTTTGTAAAGCCAATTCTATTTGTTCTTACAGTTTGGTTTTCAGACAGTGCTGGTGCTTCTTGCTTCTTTAGTCCATCAAAGGGAATGAAAGGATCTTTTTGTCCTTCTCCTTTTCCTCCTCTTCTTCCTCCTCCTCCTTCAGGATTAAAGATTTTGCTGCACAATTACATTCTTTGTTTTGTTAAATTTGATTCAAAGCACACATCGACCTGCCAGTAGGGTAAAAAGTGTTCCAGGAGAGTAAGTTGGGCAGTGACAGGAACAAGTAGACCCAGGATGATCCTGAAAACAAATAGAGGAGGACTTTTTTTGGATAGGATATCAAAAGTGCTATAATCACAAGTCTCATTCAAATGGCAATCTGTTGAGACAATGTCTTGAGAGGCTACACTGTACTGTGTATTCTTCTATTTACATAAAGCAACTGTTATGCGCATATTGCATGATGAGAAATGACACACTGGGACCATGTTATACTGAGGTGAGGGGTTGGAAGAAAAAAATGTGTTAAGTCCATGGCATTATTAGCATGCATTCCTATGTTTCAAATGGAACTATAAGAGGCTTTTAGTGAAAACTGACAAACAGAAAGCAATTCGATGTTCTGCAACTGCTATGAACATCTAAGCCATTTACTTTAGCCATTATAACATGTTGCATAATATACACATTTGCTTACACAATCAGACTGTTTTATAATAGTCTCTGGGACATAAAACCCTCTGTTCCAGGCCCTGGACCTCAGATCTACCTCCAGATGGCATATTTCCTCTCCTGGGGTCAGGGAGGGGAGGTTTGCATCACTTAATTGTGGACACAGCCTCTCTCCTGGAAAAGGTTGTCTTCATATGGTACCCTTTTTCCTTGGCAGATATTCAACCAGTCTCTCTTGAATACTTCAGGTCATTACTTCCCAAGGCCACCTAGTCTGACTAAATCATAGAATTCTAGCACCAAGAAGGGATCCTATTAGCTATCTAGTCCTACCCATCATTAATATTTTACAAATGAAACAAATACGGGTCAGATTCCTTTCCCAGATGTTTCCTTGAGGCCTTACAGACCTGCACACCCATTCTCCCAGGGATCACATTATTAAACCAAATTAAAGAAATATTTACATGATTGGTTGCAGTATTTGTCCAAGTTTATATGTTAGGCTTCAGAAAACTTTAGACCACTCACAAAATCATTTACAGTTGACTAAATGGTAAGTAAGATGTGCTTGTGGTCGTTGATATATAACATTAGGAACAGTTTTTCTATTCTAACACTTTCTATAATATCTCAGGTTTGATTTACCTCATTTCAAGTTACAGTGTCTTTTCAGACCATAAACCCTCATAAATTTAAGGACTACCTGTATTTTTCAAAATGATATGTAGATTTTTACTATTTTTGCCTTGTTATTTTGATATAGGTTTTACCCTGACTTTTGGTGTGCAAGTTCCACACTGTAGACTAATTGTTAAAGCACTAGGAAATATCTAGGACCAATCTGTTAAAGGGGACATCTATGCAGGTGTAAGACAGGTTGTTAAAGGTGAATTACCATCATACATAAGTTAAGCTTATAATTGAGTAGTTGATATGGTATTTCACAGCAGAGTCTAAGGGCTTACCCATTTTCTCCAGAGTTTGGATTTGAGACTCCTTTTCCAGAGTTCATAAATGACCTGTGCCCATCAGGATCTTTTGCATTGGAGCATATGAGCTATTTATAAATAAAGACTATAAAACATAGTGTTGTACTAACTAGGATAATCAAATTAGAACTCCAAATATTGGTATCCCTGACATCTCTAAGCCTTTATTCAATTTTTTCCCTTCAAAGTAATGAGGGGCTTTGTTAATGCTTTATTAATTGTCTATGGTCAGGAAACAATTCTAATCCTATTTTTATTGCCCTCTTCCCTCCAAATAATGATAAAATCTTTACAAATTATTTCCATATTCTTTAAGAAATATATCAAAATTCATTAAGAGTATTTCATGGAGTACAGGTACTCGAATACAGTATAATACTGTACCACACCAAAAGCATGTAGAACTTTGCTAAATAGTGAGATGGAAAAGAACTGGCTTTCTTAGGTAGCATTTGGAATTAATTGAATTTGCTGTGCTCACATCAGCTAACCACCATTATGTGGACAGTTGCCTAGGGCATGGAAAATTGCCTTGATCAATAGGGTTGAATAATATCTTGGAATTTATTGCAGTGGAATTCCTCCATTTGTAGATGATTGGCAATTGAACATTACTATTGATAATTATGATTGGAAAATTCAGGAAAAACTATGAAGAATATGAACTGCTGAGTACATTAGGTGGAGTGCATTATGGGCAAGACAGAAAAGTTTGTGAGAAAAAATTCTTAAATTCTTTTTAAATAAAATTTTTATTTTAACACAGTTTTAGATTTACAGAAAAATTCTGAAGGTAGTACAGAGAGTATCCCTATATCTCAAACCCAGTTTTCCCTATTACTAACATCTTTCATTAGATGTACATTTGTTGCAATTAATGAAATAATGATACATTATTATTAATTAAAGTCCAAACTTTATTCAGATTTTCTTAGTTTTTACCTAATATCCTTTTTCTTTTCCAGCATCCTGTTCAGGATACCACATCACATTTAGTAGTCATATCTCCTTAGGCTTCTCTTGGTTGTGACAATTTCTCAGACTTTCCTTGTTTCCTATGACCTTGGCAGTTTCGAGGGGTCCCTCAATTAATATCTGTCTGATGTTTTTCTCATGATTAAACTGAGCTTATGGGTTTGGGGGAGGAAGACCACAGAGGTGAACTGCCATTTTCATCACATCATATTAACATGACTTATACCCTTGATGTTAATCTTGATCACCTGGCTGAGATAGTGTTTGTCAGCTTTCTCCTCTATATTCCACCCCACCTTCCATACTGTACTCTTTGGAAGGAAATCACTATGTGCAGCCCACACTTAAGGAGTGGTTAGCTATGCACTACATGCCTGAGGGTGAGTATCTACATAAATTATTTGGAATTCTGCGTGGTAGAGTTGTCTTTTCTCCCTCATTTATTTATTTATGCAATAATTTTCTTGTATCAGTATGGACTCATGGATATTTATTTTGTAGTTTGGGTTATAGTCCAATGCAACTTATTTTGTTACTCAGATTGTTCCAGCTTTTGTCATTGGGCACTCTTTTGGGTTGGTTTCCATGTTCTTTTGACATACCCCCATCTTTTTTTTAGCACACCTTTATTTTCCAGCACTACAAGATGCTGCAAACTCATCTTGTATATTTTTTTTTGCCGAATCCTGTAATCAACCATTTCTTTAAGGAGTCCTGGTTTCTTTTAATGGAGAATTGTATTAGAAACGAAGATCTGGGCATTAGGTATGCTTGTTGCTTCTTGTATTTTTGCTTCTAGGTCATCTCAATTGACAGAGCAAGGAAATATATGTGTGTACACTAACCCATGTATATCTATACATAGATATCTACAAATATTTCTGTATGTAATCATCCGTATCTTTATTAAGCTAAACATGAGTTTATACTGATGTCTCCTACTCCAATCCCTTACCACATGGATCATCTTATCCTAGCCTTTTGCCTTTGTTCACTCTAACCTTCCACTCCAAAAGTGAGAAACCTGGCTCCCACACGTTGCCATCTACTTACTTAATTGTTCAGTTCCAGAGTACCTGTATAGTGGTATCTGAATTGTTAGCCTTTACACCTGTGGGAACACCTAGAGCACAGTACTTATGTACATGATAGTAACAGTTTTAGAACTCTAACAGCTCTTTGAAACAAAGTGATCTGCAAAATTCAGGAGTTAGAGATTTCTATGACCTGAGTTCCAGGAACTTGGGGTGTATCCTACCCTCAAAAGGTTTTCCGAAGATCAAAACCATTGGGAATTGATCTAATCATTAATAAGCCAAGGGAAATTATTGATCCTCCCTAGTGTGTTAATACCTATATAGAAATAGGTACACTGAAGAAAGTAGGTGTGCCCAATTTAAAGAAACACTTAGCACTGTCTTTTCTCACTGGTAAATATGGCTCTCTGACAATAGAGGTGCTACCCTAAGTTACCTCTCTTCCATATTTTCCCATCTCTCACTTTATTGACCTTAGGCAAGTCACATAGCCTCTCTGTGCCTCAGTTAACCCATCTGTAAAATGGGGATCCAAATACCTACCTCACAGGATTGTTGTGAGGATTCTCAATAATGGATGTTGGCAAAACTGACAAGTGATCCTTAAATGAACAACAAAATATTATGATTACCATTATGATGATAATTATAGTACTCTATATTTACCCTAGAAAAAGGAGAGGATTAGGTTTCCTGGATGATAAAGAGCTAAATTTGAGTAAGTAACAAGGATAATTGAAGAGTGGTCACTGGAAGTAATATTATCTCTTCCTCTCACTTTCCCTACATTCTCTTCATTGCTAGCTATAAGATTCTCATCTGTTTCTATACTCAAAGCATATTAGCGTCTAAAGGAATAAGTAGGCAAAATCCATTGCTGTAAAAGCAGTATTCTTCCCCTTTCCTCACTCTACCTGGACCACATTACATGTCCCCCTGTCAGAAGCACAGAGGCAATCTCCCACAGCCCTTCAAACTTTGGCCAGTCCAGCTTCATCAGTTACATTTTGTCTTTCCACACTTATTATATTCTGAACAGTATAGGTTGAAGGGAAGTGGGGTGGGGTGGTTGGGGTGGGAGTGGGATGGAAGAGAATAGAACTTATACTAGTGACAGGATATTTCTTTGATTCTCAAATACTGGTTTTACCTCCCATTTCTTTTTCTGGTGGTGGGTTGGGAACAGGGGGAGAGACACTATTTTGTTTATTAAGAAACTCTCCTTCCTTTCCAGTAGATGTTTCCCAGGATCAGTATAAGTAGTTGTTTTGGACATTATAACTATGTTGTATGCAGTGCTGTTTTCATTGTATTTCTGAATAAAAAGAGGAAGAGAATCCCTAGTGCTGTCCATCCTTGTTTTTTGACAGGCGGACACAGCAGGAAAACAGTGCCAGAAACTGACTGTTCATTTTTGTGTTGGGGAAAGGAGCCTGCAGTGAAATGATTGTTTTTTGTCATTGTTTGTTTAAAGAAGTTATAGAACAGTATATTAAGCTTTAGTATTTATAACTCATGTTTCTGCCTTGTTATTTCAGTACTTTAGAACAGCACCCTGTTTTTTCTCTATTTTATACTAGTTCTTGCTCCAGCGACATGGCTGTGAGACTAAGACTGTGAGCAATCTCTGATATTCAAGCCTGTTAGGTCCCTGGAGATACTCAAAAACTGCCTCAGTTAGCATGGTCACTTAGAGACTACTATGTTCTCGCTCAATGGGACTTTTCCTCTGTGGCATCCAGGCAGGGTGTATGTTTGGGAACTAAGCAATCTTGTTACGTTCGATTATTGTACTTTTATTAATAAAAAATATTTTAAACTTCAGAATCCACGGCTGTTATCTCGAATTTGTCTTCATTTACGTTTCCACAGTATTGCATGGCACCAGTAAATCATTCTCGTTTCCTTTCCCTTAACTGGGTAAAATTTTGGTGAAACTACTTTATACTAGCATGGGGCAAGAAAGGAAGCTGGGCTGTCTTAAACACAATAATTTCTCTAAGTACATGAGGCCCTCCCCATTCTTGGAAATCTACTCAGCATGTCCCTGAATGGGACTGCATGGAGACCGTGCTCCTTTTACATATTTCTTACAGAGAATCAACCTGTATGATACAGGCTCAGCTGGTAAGGTTTCCCTGCCCATCCCTGTTCCCTTCACCATCTTGTTTGTTTTTTTTCCTGAGAAGGAATTCAAGAGAGTAGGGTATTGGGACAGCTTTAAACTTCAAAGCTACCTCAGTACAAATACCACCCCTGGGTGGGGATCTGGGAAGCTGATTCTGCTTTGGGAAACTTCATCTCTCAGAGAGATGCTGGGGAGAAAGGTAAAAGGGAGGAAATCCTGTGAGAGATTAAGACCAAGAGCTAGAAGAACAGATTGAAGAGTAACTGCTCTTGGAGCTGACAGAAAGGGATTATTACTACAAATTATAAAAAACAAGGAATCTCAAGCTTTATAAGTTTCTCCAAATTTTTTTTTACTCATTTATTTATTCTGAGAGTCATTGTCATCTCTTTGGGTTAAAAGCATCATCAACTCGATGCTACAAATACACTGACTGAAAAACTACCAATAATCCAGGCTTTTTGCTGGTTGTTATGGACATAAATAAAACACACATGCTCTCAAGAAATTCACTCCTTAAGAGGGGATACCAGCATGAAAAAAAAAACACAGTAATGTCTTAAGTCTCATAATAGATATATGTTCCATATTACTGAAAATTAAAAACATTTAAACAGTAAAAGATAACATAAAAAGTTAAGGCAGCCACATATAACACAAGATTTATGTCAAGCACATAAAAAAATCATACAAATAATTTAAAAATGCAACATGAATAAAAAATTAACAATTCACAGATGGATTTTATATAGCCAATGAACCTATAAAAAATGTTCGACCTCACTACTAATCATGGAAATTCAATTCAAAAAGAACAAAATAATGTCATTTGCAGCAATATGAATGGACCTAGAGATTGTCATGCTGAGTGAAGTAAGTTAGAGAAAAACAAATATGATATCGCTTACATGTGGAATCTAAAAAAAATGGTACAAATGAACTTATTCATAAACAGTCACATATGTAGAAAACAAACTTATGGTTACCAGGGGGGAAAGGGGGTGAGGGATAAATTGGGAGATTGGGATTGACATATATACACACTACTATATATAAAATAGATAACAAATAAGGACCTACTGTATAGCACAGGGGACACTTCTCAATACTCTGTAATGACCTATATGGGAAAATAATCTTACAAAGGGTGTATATATGTATATGTATAACTGATTCACTTAGCTGTACAGCAGAAACTAACACAATATTTTAAATACACTATACTCCAATAAAAATTTAAAAATAAATAATAAAAAGTAAAATGAGAACAATTTTCCACTCATTTGACTGGAAAATATTTACAAGTTTCATAAGAACAAGTGTTGGCAAAATATATGGAAATGTGTAATTATTATACACCACTGGCTGAAGATAAAAAATGGTAGTCATACTGGAGGAAACTTTTTCTTTGTTTATTATTACAAAAAAGACCAAATACTCTATGTCCCAGAAATTTCACTTTTGAGTGTCTAAAGAGAGGTTGGTGCATATACAATAAAGATGTTTATTTCAGCATTGATTATAATCATGAAAAATTATAAATAACATAAACATCTATCAAAAGGGGAATGACAGTAAACTATGATATAAGTTATACTGTGGAACATAATGCAGCAGTCAATGGGAATGGGGTAGATCCATATTAACCTGTATGGAAAGATCTTCAAATCGTATTGTTTTGGAAGGATCCACACCAACCAGATTACAGTGCCTTTGTATTAAGAGAAATGAAGAACCTCAGCTTGAGGGTTTAAAATAAATCTGTAAGAATTCAAGAGGGAAACATCTTGTAGGGCTGTCAGAGAATATGGTCAAAGGAACAGTGAACACAAAGGCACTTCTCTTCTGAAATATGTTATAAAAAATACACAGGAGTTACTTGGGACAGTTAATATGTATATTCATATTTGAACACCTACAATTACATTACCCTGATTCATTTATCAGATTAGCTACAGTCACTGGGCAGAGAGTGAGTGGGGATAGAAGAGAATGGGACCAGGTACATTTTTAGAAGAATGAGTAGGTCAGCAAGGGTTAAGGTGCATATCCTGGTGAAACCACAGCAAGTAACTATTGCATCTTGGACAAGGGATCATAAGAAGCCAGAATAGCTAAGAATGAGAGACCCAGAATACAGGCTTTTTGCACTTTTCAAGAGGTGAGGGGTGAAATGAGAACTGACCTGAAGGTTTGACTCCTCATGCAGACTATCTGGATCTGTTGCTATAATCTTATTTGCAGATGGGATATTTTCCCTCAACATTTTCTTCAAATTATATTTTCTTTTCCCTTCCCCCAGCTATATTCAGATAAAATTGGCAAATAATATTGTGTAAGTTTAAGGTATACAATGTGATGGTTTGATACACATATATTGTGAAATTTTTACCACAATAACGTTACTTAACATGTCATTCACCTAACATAATTACCGTTTTGTTGTTGTTATAGTGAGAATATTAAAGTCCTACTCTCATAGAAACTCTCAAGTATACAATACAGTATTGTTAACTATACTCACCATGCTATTTATTAGGTCCCCAGAATCTGTTCATCTTATAACTAAAAGTTTATAATCTTAAACCAACATCTTTGTATTTTGCTCATGACTCAGGCCTTGGCAAACACAATTCTACTCTCTGTTTCTATGTGTTTAATGTTTTTAGATTTCACGTATAAGTAAGAATATAGAATATGTGTCTTTGACTTATTTCACTTAACAATATGGCCAAAAGGTCCAACCATGTTGTTGCAAATGACAGGATTTCCTTCTTGTTGATGGCTGAATAATATTCAACCATATATATGTGTGTGTGTGTGTGTGTATATATATATATATATATATATATATATATATATATATATAACATTTTTATTATCCATTCATCTGTTGAAGGAAACTTAGGTTATTTCTATGTCTTGGCTATTGTGAATAATGCTGAATTGAATATGGAAAAACACATACCTCTTCAAGAGAGTGAATTCACCTCTTTCAGAAGTGGGATTTCTTCTACAGATTCAATGCAATCCCTATCAAATTACCAGTGGCATTTCTTACAGAACTAGAATAAAAAAATCTTAAAATTTGTATGGAGACACAAAAGGCCCTGAATAGCCAAAGCAGTCTTGAGGGAGAAAAACAGAGCTGGAGGAATGGACTCCCTGATTCAGACTAGACTACAAAGCTACAGTAATCAAGACAATATGGTACTGGAAAAAAAAACAGAAATATAGATCAATGGAACAAGATAGAAAGCCCAGAGATAAACCAACACACCCATAGTCAACTAATCTTGACAAAGGAGGCAAGGATATACAATGGAGAAAAGAGAGCCTCTTCAGTAAGTGGTGCTGGGAAAACTAGACGGCTACATGTAAAAGAATGAAATGAGAACACTCCCTAACACCATATACAAAAATGAACTCAAAATGGATTAAAGACCTAAATGTAAGACCAGACACCATAAAATTCTTAGAGGAAAACATAGGAAGAACACTCTTTGACATAAATTACAGCAAGATCTTTTTTGATCCACCTCCTAGAGTAATGGAAATAAAAACAAAAATAAACAAATGGGACCTAATGAAACTTAAAAGCTTTTGCAAGGCAAAAGAATCCACAAACAAGATGAAAAGGCAACCCTCAGAAAGGGAAAAAAGAATATTTGCTAATGAATCAACAGACAAAGGATTAATCTCCAAAATATATAAACAGCTCATGCAGCTCAATATTAAAAAAATAACAACCTAATCAAAAAATGGGCAGAAGACCTAAATAAACATTTCTCCAAAGAGGACATACAGATGACTGAGAAGCACATGAAAAGCTGCTCAAGGTCACTAATTATTAGAGAAATGCAAATCAAAACTACAGTGGTGTATCACCTCACACCAGTTAGAATGGGCATCATCAGAAAATTTACAAATAACAAATTCTGGAGAGGGTGTGGAAAAAAGGGAATGCTCTTGCACTGTTGGTGGGAATGTAAATTGTTACAGCCAGTATGGAGAACAGTATGGAGGTTCCTTCAAAAACTAAAAATAGAATTACCATATGACCCAGCAATTCCACTACTGGGCATATACCCAGAAAAAAACATAATTCAAAAAGACATATGCACTGCAATGTTCATTGCAGCACTATTTTAAATAGGCAGGTCATGGAAGCAACCTAAATGCCCATCGAAAGACAAATGGATTAAGAAGATATGGTACATATATATAATGGAATATTACTCAACCATAAAAAAGGAATGAAATTGGGTCATTTGTAGAGACATGGATTAATCTAGAGACTGTCATACAGAGTGAAGTATGTCAGAAAGAGAAAAACAAATATCATAAATTAACACATATATGTAGAACCTAGAAAAATGGTACAGATGAACTGGTTTGCAGGGCAGAAATTGAGACACAGATGTAAAGAACAAACGTATGGACCCCAAGGGGGGAAAGTAGTGGTGGTAGGGGGTGGTGTGATGAATTGGGAGAATGGAATTTACATATATATATATATATATATATATATATATACTAATATGTATAAAACTGATAACTAAAAAGAACATGCAGTATAAAAAAATTAATTAAATAAAATTCAAAAAAAAGAAGTTGGATTGCTGGATCATATGGTAATTCTATTTTAAATTTTAAAGAAAACTCCATATTATTTTCCAGGAGGATTTACCAATTTACATTCCCATCAACAGTGTACCATGGTTATGTTTTATCCACATCCACACCAGCATTTGTTATTTCTTGACTTCTTGATAATAGCCACTCTAAGAGGTGAGAAGTGATCATGGTTAGATTTGCATTTCCCAGATGATTAGTGATGTTGAGCACATTTTTACATACTTGTTGGCCACTTGTATGTTTCTTTGGGAAAATGTCTACTCAAGCCCTCTGCCAACCTTTAACTGGATTTTTGTTTGTTTTTGCTTTTCACATTGTAGGATTATTTTTTCTGTTTCTGTGAAAAATGACATTGGAATTTTGATAAGGATTACATAGATTCTACAGATGGCTTCAGGTGATACAGACAGTTTAACAATATTAATTATTCTGATCCATGTACACAGAATAACTTTCTATACATTTGTGTTTTCTTCAATGTATTTCATCAAAATCTTGTAATTGTTATTGTACAGATCTTTCACTCCCTTTGTTAAATTTATTCCCAAGTATTTTATTATTTTCAGTGCTATTGTAAATAGATGTTTAACTTTCTTTTTCAGCTATTTCACTGTTAATGTATAGAAACACAATTAATTTCTGCATGTTGATTTCATATACTGCAACTGTATTGAATTCATTGATTAGTTCCAACAGTTTTTTGTTACATCTTAAGAATATTCTATATATCATATCATCTTCAACAATTTTACTTCTTCCTTTCCAATTTAGATAATTACTATTTATTTATCTTGACTGATTTGTTCTAGCTAGGATTTCCTGTAATATGTTGAATAAAAGCAGGTATAGTGAGCACCCTTGTCTTGTTTCTCATCATAGAGGAAACATTTCAACATTTCACTGTTGAGTATACTGTTATCTGTGGCTTTGTCAGATATGGCCTTTATGATTTTGAGGTATATTCTTTCTATACGCAATTTGTTGAGGAATTTATCACGAAAGGATCTTGTACTTTGTCAAATTCTTTTTCTGCACTCATTGAGATGACCATGTTTTTGTCTTTCATTTTATTAATATGGTGTATCATATCTGTTGATTTTTGTATATTGAACAAATCATTGCATCTCAGATATAAAGCACACTTTTTCATAATGTAAGATCCTTATAATAAGGTATTGAATTTTCTTTGCCAGGATTTCGTTGATAATTTTGCATGTAATTTAACCAGAGATATTGTTTTCTTGTAATATCCTTATATGACCATGGTATCATTGTAGTGCTGGGCTTGTAAAATGAGTTTGAGAGTGTTCCTTCCTCTTCTATTTTTTGGAAGAGTTTGAAAAGGGTTGACATTAATTCTTATTTAGGTGATTGGTAAAATTTACCCATGAAGCCATCTGGTCCTGGGCTTTCCTTTGTTGGGAAGATTTTGATTACTGATTCAATATCCTTAACTTGTTATTGCTGTGTTTAGATTTTCTACTTCTTCATGATTCACAATTGGTAGGTCGTATGTTTCTCAGGATTTATCCATTTATTCTAATTTGTCCAATTTGTTGGCATATAATTGTTCATAGTGGTCTCATTATCCTTTTATTTATATTTTTAGTATGCTCAAAAATTTTATTTCCTTTATTCTTTCCTAGCTTTCTATCTTTATTCCCTTTGTTCTTTCCATCCTTCCTTTCCTTCCTTCTTTTGTTCCATTCTTCCTTCCTTTCTATAATTTTTTCTTTCCTTCCTTCTTTTTATTTATTGACATATAATTGGCATACAGAACTGTATAAGTTTAAGACATACAGCATAATGCAGTTGACTTAAATGTATTGTGAAATTATTTCCAAAAAAATAATTAAATCCATTATCATATATAGATAGAAAAAAAGAAAAAAGGTTTTTTTCTTATAATGAGACCTCTTAGGATCAACACCCTTAAAGTTTTTCAAATATACCACGCAGAACTATTACGTACAGTCATCATGTTGTACATTGTATCCCTAGTATTATCTTATAAGTGGATATTTGTTTGTTTTGACTGCCTTCATCCAATTCCCCCACACCTTAGGCCCCAACTCTGGTAAACTGGTAACCACAAATCTGATCTCTTTTTCTGTGAGTTTGGTTTCTCATTCCAGGGGAATTCCCTGATGTACAGTGTTTAAGACTCCATGCTTTCACTGACAAGGGCATGGGTTCAATACCTGGTTGGGAAACTAAACTCCCACAAGCTGTGCCAAGCGGCCAAAAATAAAATAAATAGCGTTAAAAAAAGATTCCATATATAAGTGCGATAATAGGGTATTTGTCTTTCTCTGTCTGACTTATTTCATTTAACATAATGCCCTCGAGTTCCATCTATGTTATTGCAAATGGCAGAATTTCCCTCTTTTATTTAAGTAAAGTTGATTTACAATATTATATTAGTATCAAGTGTACAACAGAGAAGAATTTCCTTTATAATAGCATTCTGTTATAATTGAAAAAATGCTCAACAATGCTAATTACTATAGAAATGCAAATCAAAACAAAGAGATATCACCTCACAACTGTCAGAATGACTATCATCAAAAAGCCTACAAATAACAAATATTGGGAGGACTTCCGGGGAAGATGGTGGAAGAGTAAGATGTGGAGATCACCTTCCTCCCCACAGATACACCTGAAATACAGCTACACGTGGAATAACTCATACAAAACACCTACTGAACGCTGGCAGAAGACCCCAGACTTCCCAAAAGGCAAGAAACTCCCCACGTACCTGGGTAGGGCAAAGTGGAGAGATTCCCGCACAGAGGATCGGTGCCGACCGGCACTCACCAGCCCGAGAGGCTTGTCTGCTCGCCCACAGGGGCGGGCACTGCTGGATGCTGAGGTTCGGGCATCGGTCAGAGCACAGGGAGAGGAATGGGGCTGGTGGCGAGAACTCAGCCTGAAGGGGGATAATGCGCCACAGCTAGCCGGGAGGGAGTCTGGGAAAACTCTGGAGCTGCCGAAGAGGCAAGAGACTTTTTCTTCCCTCTTGGTTTCCTGGTGCACGAGGAGAGGGGATTAAGAGTGCTGCTTAAAGGAGCTCCACAGACGGGCGCGAGTCGCGACTGAAAGCGCGGAGCCCAGAGACAGGCGTGGGACGCTGGGGCTGCTGCTGCCGCAGCCAAGAGGCCTGTGTGTGAGCGCAGGTCACTGTCCACGCCGCCCTTCCGGGAGCCTGTGCAGCCCGCCACTGCCGGGGTCCCGGGATCCAGGGATGGCTTCCCTGGGAGAATGCACGGCACGCCTCGGGCTGGTGCAAAGTCACGCCGGCCTCTGCTGCTGCAGGCTTGCCCCGCACTCTGTGCCACTCCCTCACCCCCCCCGGCCTGAGTGAGCCAGAGTCCCCGAAGTGGCTGCTCCTTTAACCCTGTCCTGTCTGAGCGAACAACAGACGCCCTCCAGCGACCTACACACAGAGGAGGTGCCAAATCCAAAGCTGAGACCCGGGAGCTGTGAGAATAAACAAGAGAAAGGGAAATCTCTCACAGCAGCCTCAGAAGCAGTGGATTAAAGCTCCACAATCAACTAGATGTACCCTGCATCTGTGGAATACATGAATAGACAACAAATCATCCCAAATTGAGAAGCCAGGAGTCAGTGCTGTGCCTCTGAGGTGGGAGAGCCAACTTCAGGACACTGGTCCACAAGAGACCTCCCAGCTCCACATAATATCAAATGGCGAAAATCTTCCAGAGATCTCCATCTCAACACCAGCACCCAGCTTCACTCAACGACCAGCAAGCTACAGTGCTGGACACCCTATGACAAACAACTAGCAAGAAAGGAACACAATGCCACCCATTAGCACAGAGGATGCCTAAAATCAAAAAGTCCACCGACACCCTAAAACACACCACCAGACGTGGAATTGCCCACCAGAAAGACGAGATCCAGCCTCATCCACCAGAACACGGGTACTAGTCCCCTCCACCAGGAAGCCTACACAAACCACTAAACCAAACTTAGCCACTGGGGACAGACACCAAAAACAATGGGAACTACGAACCTGCAGCCTGCAAAAAGGAGACCTCAAACACAGTAACATAAGCAAAATGAGAAGACAGAAAAACACACAGCAGGAGAAGGAGCAAGATAAAAACCCACCAGATCTAACAAATGAAGACGTAATAGGCAGTCTACCTGAAAAAGAATTCAGAATAATGATAGTAAAGATGATCCAAGATTCTATTTCCAAGATCCAAAATCTTGGAAATACAATAGACAAAACGCAAGAAACAGTTAAAAAGGACCTAGAAGAACTAAAGATGAATCAATCATCAATTAAAAACACAATAAATGAAATGAAAAATACTCTAGATGGGATCAATAGCAGAATAACTGAGGCAGAAGAACGGATAAGTGAGGTAGAAGATAAAATAATGGAAATAACTGATGCAGAGCAAAATAAAGAAAAAAGAATGAAAAGAACAGAGGACAGTCTCAGAGACCTCTGGGACAACATTAAAGGCACCAACATTCGAATTATAGGGGTTCCAGAAGAAGAAGAGAAAAAGAAAGGGACTGAGAAAATATTTGAAGAGATTATAGTTGAAAACTTCCCTAATATGGGAAACGAAATAGTTAATCAAGTCCAGGAGCACAGAGAGTCCCATACAGAATAAATCCAAGGAGAAATACGCCAAGACACATATTAATCAAACTGTCAAAAATTAAACACAAAGAAATCATATTAAAAGCAGCAAGGGAAAAACAACAAATAACACACAAGGGAATCCCCACCAGGATAACAGCTGATCTCTCAGCAGAAACTCTACAAGCCAGAAGGGAGTGGCAGGACATACTTAAAGTGATAAAGGAGAAAAACCTGCAACCAAGATTACTCTACCCAGCAAGGATCTCATTCAGATTTGATGGAGAAATTAAAACGTTTACAGACAAGCAAAAGCTGAGAGAGTTCAGCACCACCAAACCAGCTTTACAACAAATGCTAAAGGAACTTCTCTAGGCAAGAAACAGAACAGAAGGAAAAGACCTACAATAATGAACCCAAAACAATTAAGAAAATGGGAATAGGAACATACATATCGATAATTACCTTAAATGTAAATGGACTAAATGCTCCCACCAAAAGACACAGAGTGGCTGAATGGATACAAAAACAAGACCCATATATATGCTGTCTACAAGAGACCCACTTCAGACCTAGAGACACATACAGACTGAAAGTAAGGGGATGGAAAAAGATATTCCATGCAAATGGAAACCAAAAGAAAGCTGGAGTAGCAATTCTCATATCAGACAAAATAGACTTTCAAATAAAGACTACTAGAAGAGACGAAGGAAACTACATAATGATCAAGGGATCGATCCAAGAAGAAGATATAACAATTGTAAATATTTATGCACCCAACATAGGAGCACCTCAATACATAAAGCAAATACTAACAGCCATAAAATGGGAAATCGACAGTAACACAGTCATAGTAGGGGACTTTAACACCCCACTTTCACCAATGGACAGATCATCCAAAATGAAAATAAATAAGGAAACACAAGCTTTAAATGATACATTAAACAAGATGGACTTAATTGATATTTATAGGACATTCCATCCAAAAACAACAGGATACACATTTTTCTCAAGTGCTCATGGAACATTCTCCAGGATAGATCATATCCTGGGTCACAAATCAAGCCTTGGTAAATTTAAGAAAATTGAAATTGTTTCAAGTATCTTTTCTGACCACAATATTATGAGACTAGATATCAATTACAGGAAAAGAGCTGTAAAAAATACAAACACATAGAGGCTAAACAATACACTACTCAATAACGAAGTGATCACTGAAGAAATCAAAGAGGAAATTTAAAAATACCTAGAAACAAATGACAATGGAGACATGACAAACCAAAACCTATGGGATGCAGCAAAAGCAGTTCTAAGAGGGAAGTTTAGAGCAATACAATCCTACCTGAAGAAACAGGAAACATCTCGAATAAACTACCTAACCTTGCACCTAAAGCAATTAGAGAAAGAAGAACAAAAACATCCCAAAGTTAGCAGAAGGAAAGAAATCATAAAGATCAGATCAGAAATAAATGAAAAAGAAATGAAGGAAACAATAGCAAAGATCAATGAAACTAAAAGCTGGGACCCGGAGGAAGATGGCGGAAGAGTAAGACGCGGAGATCACCTTCCTACCCACGATACATCAGAAATTCATCTACACGTGGAACAACTCCTACAGAACACCTACTGAACGCTGACAGAAGACCTCAGACCCCCCAAAAGGCAAGAAACTCCCCACATACCTGGGTAGGGCAAAAGAAAAAAAGAATAAACAGAGACAATAGGATAGGGACGGGACCTGCACCAGTGGGAGGGAGCCGTGAAGGAGGGAAGGTTTCTACACACTACAAGCCCCTTCGCGGGTGGAGACTGCAGGTGGCGGAGGGGGAAGCTTCGGAGTAGCGGAGGAGAGCACAGCAACAGGGGTGCGGAGGGCAAAGCGGAGAGATTCTGGCACAGAGGATCGGTGCCCTCAGGCACACACCAGCCCGAGAGGCTTGTCTGCTCGGTCGCCGGGGCGGGCGGGGCTGGGAGCTGAGGCTCGGATACCGGCTTTCAGTCGGAGCGCAGGGAGAGGACTGGGGCTGGTGGCAGGAAGAGAGCCTGAAGGGGTTAGTGCACCACGGCTAGCCCGGAGGGAGTCCGGGGAGAGGGTCTGGAGCTGCCGAAGAGTCAAGAGACTTTTTTCCCTTTTGTTTCCTGGTGCGCGAGGAGAGGGCATTAAGAGGGCTGCTTGGGGAAGCGCCGGAGCCAGGCGCGAGCCGCGGGTAAGGCGCGGACCTCGGAGACCGGCGTGGGACGCTGGGGCTGCTGCTGCCGCCGCCGCCGCCGCCGCCGCCACCGCGGGGCCTGTGTGCGAGCGCGGGTCACTGTCCGCCCCGCCTTCCGGGGGGCCTGTGCACCCCGCCACTGCCGGGGTCCCGGGACCCGGGGACGGCTTTTCCAGGAAAGCGCACAGAGCGCCACGGGCTGCTGCAACGTCACGCCGGCCTCTGCCGCCGCAGGCCTGCCCCACACTGCGCGCCCCTCCCTCCCCTCTGCCTGAGTGAGACAGAGCCCCCGAATCAGTGGCTCCTTTAAACCCGTCCTGTCTGAGCGAAGAACGGACGCCCTCCGGCGACCTACGCGCAGAGGCGGGGCCAGGTCCAAGGCCGAGACCCGGGAGCTGTGAGAGCAGAGACAGGGAAATCTCTCTGTGCAGCCTAGGAGGCAGCGGATTAAAGCTCCACGGTCCATTTGATGTGCCCTGCGTCTGTGGAGTACATGAATGGACAGCGAATCATCCCAAATTGAGGAAGTGGACTTTGAGGACAAGATTTAAGACTTTACCCCCTTTTCCTCTTTTTACAACGAATTATCCCAAACAAAGGAGGTGGACTTAGAGAGCAAGATTTCAGATTTCTCGCCCTTTTCCTCTTTTTACAACGAATTATCCCAAATTGAGGAGGTGGACCTGGAGAGCAAGATTTTTGATTTTTCCCCCTGCTCTCTTTTTGTGAATGTGTATGTGTAATCTTCTGTGTAAGATTCTCTCTGTATAGCTTTGCTTCCACCATATGTCGCAGGGTTCTATCGGTCCATTTTTTTTCAATAATTACTTTTTAATTTTAATAACACTACTATATTTCATACTTTATTCTATTTTACTTTACCTGCTCTTTCTTTTTTTCCTACCTTCCCTTCCTCCCTCCCTCCCTCCACTCCTCCTTTCCTTCTTTATTTTCTTTCCTTCCTCCCTCCCTCCCACCATTCTTCTTTCCACTTTCTTTTTCTTTCCTTCCTCCCTCCCTCCATCCTGTCTTTCCTTCTTTCCTTCCTCCCTCCCTCCTTTCTTTCCTTCTTTCTTTCCATCTTTCCTCCCTCCCTCCCTCCCTCCTTTCTTTCTTTCTTCCTTCCTTCCTTTCTTCCCTTCTTCCTTTCTTTCCCTCTCTCTTTCTTTCTTCTACTAATTCTTTCTTTCTACTTTTTCTCCCTGTTATTCGGAGCCGGGTGGATGAAAGGCTCTTGATGCTGAAGCCAGGAGCCAGTGCTGTGCCTCTGAAGTGGGAGAGCCAACTTCAGGACACGGGTCCACAAGAGACCTCACAGCTCCACATAATATCAAGCAACGAAAATCTTCCAGAGATCTCCATCCCAACACCAGCACCCAGCTTCAGTCAACGACCAGCAAGCTACACTGCGGGTCACCCTATGCCAAGCAACTAGCAAGGCAGGAACACAACCCCACCCATTAGAAGAGAGGCTACCTAAAAACATAATAAGGCCATAGGCACCCCAAAACACACCACCAGACGTGGACCTGTCCACCAGAAAGACAAGATTGAGCATCAACCACCAGAGCACAGGCATTAGTCCCCCCCATCAGGAAGCCTACACAACCTACTGAAACAACCTTAGCCACTGGGGTCAGACACCAAAAACAACGGGAACTACGAATCTGCAGCCTGCAAAAAGGAGACCCCAAACACAGTAACATAAGCAAAATGAGAAGACAGAAAAAGACACAGCAGGTGAAGGAGCAAGATAAAAACCTACCAGACCTAACAAATGAAGAGGTAATAGGCAGTCTACCTGAAAAAGAATTCAGAATAATGATAGTAAAGCTGATCCAAGATTCTATTTCCAAGAACCATAATCTTGGAAATAGAATAGACAAAATGCAAGAAACAGTTAATAAGGACCTAGAAGAACTAAAGATGAATCAAGCATCGATTAAAAACACAATAAATGAAATGAAAAATACTCTAGATGGGATCAATAGCAGAATAACTGAGGCAGAAGAACAGATAAGTGAGGTGGAAGATAAAATAGTGGAAATAACTGATGCAGAGCAAAATAAAGAAAAAAGAATGAAAAGAACAGAGGACAGTCTCAGAGACCTCTGGGACAACATTAAACGCACCAACATTCGAATCATAGGGGTTCCAGAAGAAGAAGAGAAAAAGAAAGGGACTGAGAAAATATTTGAAGAGATTATAGTTGAAAACTTCCCCAATATGGGAAAGGAAATAGTTAATCAAGTCCAGGAGGCACAGAGAGTCCCATACAGAATAAATCCAAGGAGAAATACGCCAAGACACATATTAATCAAACTGTGAAAAATTAAACACAAAGAAATCATATTAAAAGCAGCAAGGCAAAAACAACAAATAACACACAAGGGAATCCCCATCAGGTTAACAGCTGATCTCTCAGCAGAAACTCTACAAGCCAGAAGGGAGTGGCAGGACATAATAAAAGTGATGAAGGAGAGAAACCTGCAACCACGATTACTCTACCCAGCAAGGATCTCATTCAGATTTGATGGAGAAATTAAAACTCTTACAGACAAGCAAAAGCTGAGAGAGTTCAGCACCACCAAACCAGCTTTACAACAAATGCTAAAGGAACTTCTCTAGGCAAGAAACACAACAGAAGGAATATACCTACAATAACGAACCCAAAGCAATTAAGGAAATGGGAATAGGAACATACATATCAATAATTACCTTAAATGTAAATGGACTAAATGCTCCCACCAAAAGACACAGAGTGGCTGAATGGATACAAAAACAAGACCCATATATATGCTGTCTACAAGAGACCCACTTCAGACCTAGAGACACATACAGATTGAAAGTAAGGGGATGGAAAAAGATATTCCATGCAAATGGAAATCAAAAGAAAGCTGGAGTAGCAATTCTTATATCAGACAAAATAGACTTTAAAATAAAGTCTATTAGAAGAAACAAAGAAGGACACTACATAACGATAAAGGGATCAATCCAAGAAGAAGATATAACAATTGTAAATATTTATGCACCCAACATAGGAGCACCTCAATACATAAGGCAAATACTAACAGCCATAAAAGGGGAAATCGACAGTAACACAATCATAGTAGGGGACTTTAACACCCCACTTTCACCAATGGGCAGATCATCCAAAATGAAAATAAATAAGGAAACACAAGCCTTAAATGATACATTAAACGAGATGGACTTAGTTGATATTTATAGGACATTCCATCCAAAAACAACAGAATACACATTTTTCTCAAGTGCTCATGGAACATTCTCCAGGATAGATCATATCTTGGGTCACAAATCAAGCCTTGGTAAATTTAAGAAAATTGAAATTGTATCAAGTATCTTCTCTGACCACGATGCTATGAGACTAGACATCAATTACAGGAAAAGATCTGTAAAAAATACAAACACACGGAGGCTAAAAAATACACTACTCAATAACGAAGTGATCACTGAAGAAATCAAAGAGGAAATTAAAAAATACCTAGAAACAAATGACAATGGAGACACGACGACCCAAAACCTATGGGACGCAGCAAAAGCAGTTCTAAGGGGGAAGTTTATAGCAATACAATCCCACCTTAAGAAACAGGAAGCATTTCGAGTAAACAACCTGACCCTGCACCTAAAGCAATTAGAGAAAGAAGAACAAAAATCCCCAAAAGCTAGCAGAAGGAAAGAAATCATAAAGATCAGATCAGAAATAAATGAAAAAGAAATGAAGGAAACGATAGCAAAGGTCCATAAAACTAAAAGCAGGTTCTTTGAGAAGATAAACAAAATTGACAAGCCATTAACCAGACTCATCAAGAAAAGAAGGGAGAAGACTCAAATCAATAGAATTAGCAATGAAAAAGGAGAAGTAACAACTGACACTGCAGAAATACAAAAGATCATGAGAGATTACTATAAGCAACTCTATGCCAATAAAATGGACAACCTGGAAGAAATGGACAAATTCTTAGAAATGCACAACCTGCCAAGACTGACTCAGGAAGAAATAGGAAATATGAATAGACCAACCACAAGCACTGAAATTGAAACTGTGATTAAAAATCTTCCATCAAACAAAAGCCCAGGACCACATGGCTTCACAGGCGAATTCTATCAAACATTTAGAGAAGAATTAACACCTATCCTTCTCAAACTCTTCCAAAATATAGCAGAGGGAGGAACACTCCCAAACTCATTCTACGAGGCCGACATCACCTTGATACCAAAACCAGGCAAGGATATCACAAAGAAAGAAAACTACAGGCCAATATCACTGATGAACATAGATGCAAAAATCCTCAACAAAATACTAGCAAACAGAATCCTACAGCACATTAAAAGGATCATACACCATGATCAAGTGGGGTTTATTCCAGGAATGCAAGGATTCTTCAATATATGCAAAGCAATCAATGTGATACACCATATTAACAAGTTGAAGGAGAAAAACCATATGATCATCTCAATAGATGCAGAGAAAGCTTTCGACAAAATTCAACATCCATTTATGATAAAAACCCTGCAGAAAGTAGGCATAGAGGGATCTTTCCTCAACATAATAAAGGCCATATATGACAAACCCACAGCCAACATTGTCCTCAGTGGTGAAAAACTGAAACCATTTCCACTAAGACCAGGAAGAAGACAAGGCTGCCCACTCTCACCACTCTTATTCAACATAGTTTTGGAAGTTTTAGCCACAGCAATCAGAGAAGAAAAGGAAATAAAAGGAATCCAAATTGGAAAAGAAGAAGTAAAGCTGTCACTCTTTGCAGATGACATGATACTATACATAGAGAATCCTAAAGATGCTACCGAAAAACTCCTAGAGCTAATCAATGAATTTGGTAAAGTAGCAGGATACAAAATTAATGTACAGAAATCTCTGGCATTCCTGTACACTAATGATGAAAAATCTGAAAATGAAATCAAGAAAACACTCCCATTTACCATTGCAACAAAAAGAATAAAAAATCTAGGAATAAACCTACCTAAGGAGACAAAAGACCTGTATGCAGAAAATTATAAGACACTGATGAAAGAAATTAAAGATGATACAAATAGATGGAGAGATATACCATGCTCCTGGATTGGCAGAATTCATTTTGTCAAAATGACTCTACTACCCAAAGCAATCTACAGATTCAATGCAATCCCTATCAAACTACCACTGGCATTTTTCACAGAACTAGAACAAAAAATTTCAAAATTTGTTTGGAAAAACAAAAGACCCCGAATAGCCAAAGCAATCTTGAGAACGAAAAACGGAGCTGGAGGAATCAGGCTCCCTGACTTCAGACTATACTGCAAAGCTACAGTAATTAAGACAGTCTGGTACTGGCATAAAAACAGAAAGATAGATCAGTGGATCAGGATAGAAAGCCCAGAGATAAACCCACGCACATATGGCCAACTTATCTTTGATAAAGGAGGCAGGAATGTACAGTGGAGAAAGGACAGCCTCTTCAATAAGTGGTGCTGGGAAAACTGGACAGGGACATGTAAAAGTTTGAGATTAGATCATTCCCTAACACCATACACAAAAATAAGCTCAAAATGGATTAAAGACTTAAATATAAGGCCAGAAACTATCCAACTCTTAGAGGAAAACATAGGTAGAACACTCTATGACATAAATCACAGCAAGATCCTTTTGGACCCACCTCCTAGAGAAATGGAAATAAAAACAAAGATAAACAAATGGGACCTAATGAAACTTCAAAGCTTTTGCACAGCAAAGGAAACCATAAACAAGACGAAAAGACAACCCTCAGAATGGGAGAAAATATTTGCAAATGAAGCAACTGACAAAGGATTAATCTCCAAAATTTATAAACAGCTCATGCAGCTCAATAGCAAAAAAACAAACAACCCAATCCAAAAATGGGCAGAAGACTTAAATAGGCATTTCTCCAAAGAAGATATACAGACTGCCAACAAACACATGAAAGGATGCTCAGCATCACTAATCATTAGAGAAATGCAAATCCAAACTACAATGAGATATCATCTCACACCAGTCAGAATGGCCATCATCAAGAAATCTAGAAACAATAAATGCTGGAGAGGGTGTGGAGAAAAGGGAACCCTCTTGCACTGCTGGTGGGAATGTGAATTGGTACAGCCACTATGGAGAACAGTATGGAGGTTCCTTAAGAAACTAAAAATAGAACTACCATATGACCCAGCAATCCCACTACTAGGCATATACCCTGAGAAAACCATAATTCCAAAAGAGACATGTAACAAAATGTTCATTGCAGCTCTATTCACAATAGCCCAGAGCTGGAAGCAACCTAAGTGTCCATCATCGGATGAATGGATAAAGAAGATGTGGCACATATATACAATGGAATATTACTCAGCCATAAAAAGAAACGAAACTGAGCTATTTGTAATGAGGTGGATAGACCTAGAGTCTGTCATACAGAGTGAAGTTAGTCAGAAAGAGAAAGACAAATACCGTATGCTAACACATATATACGGAATTTAAAAAAGAAAAAAAAATGTCATGAAGAACCTATGGGCAAAACAGGAATAAAGACACAGACCTACCTGAGAATGGACTTGAGGATATGGGGAGGGGGAAGGGTAAGCTGTGACAAAGCGAAAGAGAGGCATGGACATATATACACTACCAAACGTAAGGTAGATAGATAGTGGGAAGCAGCCGCAGAGCACAGGGAGATCAGCTCGGTGCTTTGTGACCGCCTGGAGGGGTGGGATGGGGAGGGTGGGAGGGAGGGAGATGCATGAGCGAAGGGATGTTGGAACAGATGTATATGTATGACTGATTCACTTTGTTATAAAGCAGAAACTAATTAAAAAAATTAAAAAAAATTTTAAAAAATTAAAAAAAGAACCTATGGGCAGAACGGGAATAAAGACACAAACCTACTTGAGAATGGACTTGAGGATATGGGGAGGGGGAAGGGTAATCTGTGACAAAGCGAAAGAGAGACATGGACATATATACACTACCAAACGTAAGGTAGATAGATAGTGGGAAACAGCCGCAGAGCACAGGGAGATGAGCTTGGTGCTTTGTGTCCGCCTGGAGGGGTGAGATGGGGAGGGTGGGAGGGAGCAAGATGCATTAGGGAAGGGATGTGGGAACAGATGTATATGTATGACTGATTCACTTTGTTATAAAGCAGAAACTAATAAAAAAATTAAAAAATTAAAAAAAAAGAAACAAGAAACATCTCAAATGAACAACCTAACATTACACTTAAAGCAGAGAAAGAAGAAGAAAAAAACCCCAAGGTTAGCAGAAGGAAAGAAATCATAAAGATCAGAAAAGAAATGAATGGAAAAGAAGTGAAGGAAACAAAAGCAAAGATCAATAAAGCTAATACCTGGGTCTTTGAGAAGACCAACAAAATTGTTAAACCATTAGCCAGACTCATCAAGAAAAAAAGGGAGAAGACGCAAATCAATAGAATTAGAAATGAAAAAGGAGAAGTAACAACTGACACAGCAGAAATACAAAGGATCATGAGAAATTAATACAGGCAGCTATATGCCAATTAAATGGACAACCTGGAAGAAATGGACAAGTTCTTAGAAATCCACAACATTCAGAGGCTGAAATAAAAAATATAAACAGACAAATCACAAGCACTAAAATTGAAACTGTGATTAAAAATCTTCCAACAAAAAATCCCAGTACAAGTGTAACTCACATGTGAATTCTTTCAAGCATTTATATAAGAGCTAACAGCTATCCTTCTCAAACTCTTCCAAAATATAGCAGAGGGAGGAACACTCCCAAACTCATTCTACGAGGCCGACATCACCTTGATACCAAAACCAGGCAAGGATGTCACAAAGAAAGAAAACTACAGGCCAATATCACTGATGAACATAGATGCAAAAATCCTCAACAAAATACTAGCAAACAGAATCCAACAGCACATTAAAAGGCTCATACACAATGATCAAGTGGGGTTTATCCCAGTTATGGAAGTATTCTTCAATATATGCAAATCAATCAATGTGATACACCATATTAAAAAATTGAAGGAGAAAAATCATATGATGATCTCAATAGATGCAGAGAAATATTTAGACAAAATTCAAAACCCATTTATTATAAAAACACTCCAGAAAGTAGGCATAGAGGGAACATTCCTCAACATAAGAAAGACTATATATGAAAAACCACAGCCAACATCATACTCAATGGTGAAAAAATGCAAACATTTCCACAAGGATCAGGAACAAGACAATGTTGCCCACTCTCACCACTATTATTCAGCATAGTTTTGGAAGTTTTAGCCACAACAATCAGAGAAGAAAAAGAAATAAAATGAATCAAAATTGGAAAAAAAGTAAAGCTGTCACGGTTTGCAGATGACATGATACTATACCTAGAGAATCCTAAAGATGCTACCAGAAAACTACTAGAGCTAATCAATGAATTTGGTAAGGTAGCAGGATACAAAATTAATGCACAGAAATCTCTGGCATTCCTATACACTAATGATGAAAAATCTGAAAGTGAAATTAAGAAAACACTCCCATTTACAATTGCAACAAAAAGAATAAAATATCTAGGAATAAACCTACCTAAGGACACAAAAGACCTGTATGCAGAAAATTATAAGACACTGATGAAAGGAATTAAAGATGATACAAATAGATGGAGAGATATACCATGTTCTTGGATTGGAAGAATCAACATTGTGAAAATGACCCTATGACCCAAAGCAGTCTACAGATTCAATGCAATCTGTATCAAACTAACCCTGGCATTTTTCACAGAACTAGAACAAAAAATTTCACAATTTTTATGGAAACACAAAAGACACCGAATAGCCAAAGCAATCTTGAGAATGAAAAACGGAGCTGGAGGAATCAGGCTCCCGGACTTCAGATGATACTAAAAAGCTACAGTAATCAAGACAGTATGATACTGGCACAAAAACTGAAATATAGATCAATGGAACAGCATAGAAAGCCCAGAGATAAACCCACACACATATGGTCTCCTTATCTTTTATAAAAGAGTCAAGAATATACAGTGGAGAAAAGACTGCTTCTTCAATAATTGGTGCTGGGGAAACTGGACAGCTACATGTAAAAGAATCAGTTAGAACACTCCTAACACCATACACAATAATAAACTCAAAATGGATTAAAGACCTAAATGTATGGCCACACACTATAAAGCTCTTAGAGGAAAACATAAGCAAAACGCTCTATGACATAAATCACGGCAAGATCCTTTTTGACCCACCTCCTAGAGAAATGGAAACAAAAACAAAAATAGGTAAATGTGACCTAATGAAACATAAACATTTTACACAGTAAAGGGAACCATAAACAAGACAAAAAGACAACCCTCAGGATGGGAGAAAGTATTTGCAAATGAAGCAACTGACAAAAGATTAATCTCCAAAATTTGCAAGAAGTTCATGCAGTTCAATATCAAAAAAAAAATCCAATCCAAAAATGGGCTGCAGACCTAAATAGACACTTCTCCAAAGAAGATATACAGATTTCCAATAAAGACATGAAAGAATTCTCAGCATCATTAATTATTAGAGAAATGCAAATTAAAACTACATTGAGATATCATCTCACACCTGTCAGAATGGTCATCATCATAGAAACTACAAACAATAAATGCTGGAGAGGGTGTGGAGAAAAGAGAACCCTCTTGCACTGTTGTTGGGAATGTAAT
Organism: Mesoplodon bidens; assembly: GCF_964165515.1. Lineage (NCBI taxonomy): Eukaryota > Metazoa > Chordata > Mammalia > Artiodactyla > Ziphiidae > Mesoplodon > Mesoplodon bidens. Next base: position 91,866,023 of record NC_138163.1, on the reverse strand, counting down.
TTGATACAGCCACTACCAAGAACAGTATGGAGGTTCCATAAAAAATAATAATAGAACTACCATATGACCCAGCCATCCCACTCCTGGGCATAAACCCTGAGAAAACCATAATTCAAAGAGAGTCATGTACCACAAAGTTCATTGCAGCTCTATTTACAATAGCCAGGATATGGAAGCAACCTAAGTGTCCATCAACAGATAAATGGATAAAGAAGATGTGGCACATATATACAATGGAATGTTACTCAGCCATAAAAAGAAACGAAATTAAGTCATTTTATGTGAGGTGGATGGACATAGGGTCTTTCATGCAGAGTGAAGTAAGTCAGAAAGAGAAAAACAAATACTGTATGCTAACACATATATGTGGAATCCAAAAAAAAAAAGATCATGAATACCTAGTTACAAGACAGGAATAAAGACGCAGACCTACTAGAGAATCAACTTGAGGATACGGGGAGGGGAATGGTAAGCTGGGACAAAGTGAGCGAGTGGAATGGACATATGTACACTGCCAAATATAAAATAGATAGCTAGTGGGAAGCAGCCGCATAACACAGGGAGATGAGCTCGGTTCTTTGTGACCCCTGAGAAGGGTGGGATATGGAGAGTGGGAGGGAGGGAGATGAAAGATGGAAGAGACATGGGGATATATGTATATGTATAACTGATTCAGTTCATTATAAGGCAGAAACTAACACACCATTTTAAAGCAATTATACTCCAATAAAGATGTTAAAGGACATTAAAACAGAAATAATAGTATCTATTTCATAGTACAGTTGTGAGTATTGAGCGAGATAAGGACTATAACAGGCTTAGCATAAGCAGGACAATAGAGATAAAATACACTTTAAAACAAATGTTATAACAAATGACAAAGAAAAACATTATATAATGATATATACATATACATATACATATATATCAAATACTAAGAGACATGAAGGGAGAAAATTGAAAATAATACAATAATAATAGGGGACTTTAACACCCTAAATACATCAATGAACTGATGACCCAGGAAGAAAAATTAATAAGTCAACAGTGGTTTTAAATGACACAGTAGATCAATTGGTCTTAATATGTATCTACAGGACATTACATACAAAAACAGGAGAATACACATTCTTTTCAAGGGCACATGGAATTTTCTCCAGGATAGATCACACATGCGGCCATAAAAGAAGTCTCAACAAAAAAGAACCAAAAGAAAATTATAGGCCAATAACTTTGATGAATATACATGAAAAAGTCCTCAACAAAATATTAGCTAACTTGATCCAACAATATATGTAAAAGATCATACACTATGATAAAATTGGGTTTATTCCAGGGGTGCAAGTGTGTTTCAACATTTGCAAATAAATTAATGTGATACACCAAATTAACAAAAGGAAAGATAAAATCACATGATAAACAAAATAGATGCAAAAAAAGAAATTGGCAAAAGTCATTATACATTCATAAAAAAAACTCATCAAACTGGGTATGGGGGGAATATACCTCAATATAATGAAGGCCAATTATGGCAAGCCCACAGCCAACATAATATTCCATGGTGAAAAGCTGAAAGTCTTTACTCTAAATTCAGGAATGATACAAGGATGTCCACCCTTGCCACCACTATTTAACATGGTATTGAAAGAACTAACCACAGCAATAAGGCAAGAAAAAGAAATGAAAAATGTCCAACTTGGAAGGAAAGAGGTAAAAATGTCACTATTGACAGATGATATACTTTATATAGAGAACCCTAAAGTCTCCATAGAAAACCTATTAGAAATAATAAATGAATTTGGCAAGATTGCAGGTTACAAGATTAATATACAGAATTCTGTTGCATTTCTATATACAAAAAATAAAATATAAGTAAGATAATGTAAAAAAAACCCACAATACCATTTACAGTCACATCAAAAAGAATAAAATACCTTGTGATAAATGTAACAAAGGAGGTGCAACACCCATACTCTGATAACTATAAAATATTGATGAAATCAATGGAGGATGATAAAAAAATGGAAAGTTATCCCATGCTCTTGGATTGGAAGAGTTAATATTGGTAAAATGGCCCTACTACCCAAAACACTTGGGCATAAAATATTTTATTCCATCCCCTCACTTTCAGTGTGTGTGTGTCTTTAGCACTGAAGTGAGGGTCTTATAAGCAGCATATAGGTGGGTCTTGTTTTTGTATCTAATCAGCCACTCTGTTTTTTGTTGGAACAGTTAAGCTATTTACATTTAAAATGATTATTTATAGGTATGTTCTTATTACCACTTTGTGTTTTTTTGTTTGTTTTCTAGTTGTTTTGTAGCTATCTGTTCTTTTCTTCTAGTTTCTTCTGTTATGGTTTGATGATTTTCTTTAGTGGTATGCTTGTGTTCCTTCCTCTCTATTTTTTATGTACCTGTTTTAGTTTTTATTTGTGGTTACAAGGAGGCTTATATATGTTGAGCTATATCTATATTTACTTGTTTTAAACTCATAGTCATTTAAGTTCAGTCACATCCTAAAAGATATACATATTTTACTTCCCTTTCCCTAGTTGTGTTTTTTAATAATTTTCTTTTTTGTAGATCTATTTATTTTTTATTTATTTATTTATTTTTTTTTGCGTTACATGGGCCTCTCACTGTCGTGGCCTCTCCCGTTGCGGAGCACAGGCTCCGGACGCACAGGCTCAACAGCCATGGCTCACGGGCCCAGCTGCTCCGCGGCATGTGGGATCCTCCCAGACCGGGGCACGAACCCGTGTCCCCTGCATCGGCAGGCGGACTCTCAACCACTGCGCCACCAGGGAAGCCCTATTTATTTTTAATTGTTTATTTTTTGGCTGTGTTGGGTCATTGTTTCTGCTCACGGGCTTTCTCTAGTTGCAGCGAGCAGGGTATACTCTTTGTTGTGGTGCACATGCTTCTCATTGCAGTGGCTTCTCTTGCTGTGGACCATGGCTGTAGGCAAACGAGCCTCAGTTGTTGTGGCTCACCAGCCGTACAGCGCAGGCTCAGTAGTTGTGGCACATGGGATTAGTTGATCTGCAGCATGTGGAATCTTCTCAGGCCAGAGATTGAATCTGTGTCCCCTGCATTGGCAGGCAGATTCTTAACCACTGCACCACAAGGGAAGTCCTCCCACGTTGTGTTTTTGATGTCATATGTTACATCTTAATGTTTATTGTAGTGACAAGTAATTTTACAATTTTTGCCATTTAATCTTAACACTAGATTATTTAATTGATTGATTCACAGCCTTTACTATATATTTGCCTTTACATGGGATTTATCCTTTCCTATAAATTCTTACTTCTTGTTGTAGCCTTTTCTTTTCCATTTAGAGAAGACCCTTTAACACTTATTTTAGGGTCAATTTAGTATTGAAGAAATCTGTTAATTTTTGCTTGCCTGAGATAACCTTGCTAGTTACAATCCTAGATTGTAGATTTTTCCCTTTCAGCAGTTTAAATGTATTATGCCACTCCTTTGTAGTCTGCAGAATTTCTGAAAAATTGGCTGAGAGCTCTATGGGAATTCCCTTGTATGTGACCATTATTTTCTCATGCTGCCTTTAGAATTTTCTCTTTATCAACTTTTGCATTTTAAATTATGCCATATCTTGGAATGAGTAGCTTTGATTTAATCTAGTTTGGGACCCTCTGCTTTCTTGAACCTAGATATCCATTTTCTGCTTCAGGTTTGGAAAGTTTTCATCCATAATTTCATCAAACACAATTTTTTAACGTTTTTATTAGAGTATAATTGCTTTACAATGGTGTGTTAGTTTCTGCTTTATAACAAAGTGAATCAATTATACATATACATATATCCCCCTATCTCTTCCCTGTGGCATCTCCCTCCCTCCCACCCTCCCTATCACACCCTTCTACTGGCCACAAAGCACCAAGGTGATCTCCCTCTGCTATAGAACTGCTTCCCAATAGCTATCCATTTTACATTTGGTAGTGTATATATGTCCATATATACACTACCATTCTCACACTTTGACCGAGCTTAACATTCCGCCTCCCTGTGTCCTCAAGTCCATTCTCTAGTAGGTCTGAGTCTTTATTCCCATCCTGTCCCTGGTTCTTCATGACCTTTCTTTTTTTATTTTTAGATTCCATATATATGTGTTAGGATAAGGTATTTGTTTTTATCTTTCTGACTTACTTTATTCTGTATGATAGATGCTAGGTCCATCCACCTCATTAAAAATAACTCAATTTGGTTTCCTTTTATGACTGAGTAATATTCCATTGGATATATGTGACATATCTTCTTTATCCATTCATCTGTTGATGGACACTTAGATTGCTTCCATGTCCTGGCTATTGTAAATAGAGCTGCAATGAACATTCTGGTACGTGACACGTTTTGAATTATGGTTTTCTCTGTGTATATGCTCAGAAGTGGGATTTCTGGGTCGTATGGTAGTTCTATTTGTAGTTTTTTAAGGAACCTCCATAATGTTCTCCATAGTGGTTGTATCAATTTACATTCCCTCAAGCAGTGCAAGAGGGTCCCCTTTTCTCCACACCCTCTCCAGCATTTATTGTTAGTAGATTTTTTCCTGATATCCATTCTGACTGATGTGAGATGATATTGCATTGAACATTTCATTTGCATTTCTCTAATGATTAATGATGTTGAGCATTCTTTCAAGTGTTGGTTGGCAATCTATATATCTTCTTTGGAGAAAAGTCTGTTAGGTTTTCTGCCCATTTTGGGGTTGGGTTGTTTGTTTTTTGATATTGAGCTTCATGAGCTACTTGTAAATTTGGAGATGAATCGTTTGTCAGGTGCTTCATTAACAAATATTTTCTCCCATTCTGAGGGTTGTCTTTTTCTCTTGTTTATGGATTCCTTTGATGTGTAAAAGCTTTGAAGTTTCATTAGGTCCCACTTGTTTATTTTTGTTTTTATTTCCATTTCTCTAGGAGGTGGGTCAAAAAGATCTTGCTGTGATTTTTGTCATAGAGTATTCTGCCTATGCTTTCCTCTAAGAGTTTGATGCTGTCTGGCCTTACATTTAGGTATTTAATCCATTTTGAGTTTATTTTTGTGTATGGTGTTAGGGAATATTCTAATTTCATTCTTTTACCTGTAGCTGTCCGATTTTCCCAGCACCACTTATTGAAGGGTCTGTCTTTTCTCCACTGTATATTCTTGCCTCCTTTATCAAAGATAAGGTGACCATAGGTAGCTGTGTTTATCTCTGGGCTTCATATCCTGTTCCATTGACCTAAATCTCTGTTTTTCTTCCAGTACCACACTGCGCTGATTACTATAGCTTTGTAGTATAGTCTGAAGTCTGGGAGCCTGATTCCTCCAGCTCTATTTCTCTTTCTCAAGATTACTTTGGCTATTTGGGGTATTTTGTGTTTCCATACAAATTGTGAAATTTTTTTGTTCTAGTTCTGTGAAAAATGACAGTGCTAGTTTGTATAGGGATTGCATTGAATCTGTAGATTGTGTTGGGTAGTAGAGTCATTTTTACAAGGTTGATTCTTCCAATCGAAGAGCATGGTATATCTCTACTACTATTTGTAGCATCTTTAATTTCCTTCATCAGTGTCTTGTCATTTTCTCCATACAGTTCTTTTGAATACTTAGGTAAGTTTATTCCTAGGTATTTTATTCTTTTTGTTGCAATGGAAAATGGGAGTGTTTTTTTTAATTTTCACTTTCAGATTTTTCATCATTAGTGTATAGGAATGCAAGAGACTTCTGTGCATTAATTTTGTACCTTGCTACTTAACCGAATGCATTGATTAGCTCCAGCAGTTTTCTGTTAGAATCTTTAGGATTCTCTATATATAGCATCATGTCATGTAGAAACAGTGACAGCTTTACTTCTTCTTTTCCAATTTGGATTCCTTTTATTTTTTTTTCTTCTCTGATTGCTGTGGCAAAAATTTCCAAAACTATGTTGAATAATAGTAGTGAGAATGGGCAACCTTGTCTTGTTCCTTATCTTGGTGGAAATTGTTTCAGTTTTTCACCATTGAGTACCCTGTTGGCTATTGGTTTGTCATATATGACCTTTATTCTATTGAGGTAAGTTCCCTCTATGTCTAGTTTCTGGAGGGTTTTTATCATAAATGGGTGTTGAATTTTGTCAAAAGCTTTCTCAGCATTTATTGAGATGATCGTAAGGTTTTTCTCCTTCAGTTCATTAATATGGTGTGTCACATTGATTGAATTGTATATATTGAGGAATCCTTGCATTCCTGTGTTAAACCACACTTCATCATGGTGTGTCATCCGTTTAATGTCCTGTTGGATTCTGTTTGCTAGTATTTTGTTGAGGATTTTTGCATCTATATTAATCAGTGTCGTTGGTTTGTAGTTTTCTTTTTTTCTGACATCATTGTCTGGTTTTGGTATCAGGGTGATGGTGGCCTCGTAGAATGAGATTGGGAGTCTTCCTCCCTCTACTATATATTGGAAGAGTTTGAGAAGGATAGGTGTTAGCTCTTCTCTAAATGTTTGAAAAAACTGAGCCTGTAAAGCCACCTGGTCCTGGGCTTTTGTTTGTTGGAAGATTTTTAATTACAGTTTCAATTTCAGTGCTTGTGATTGGTCTGTTCATATTCTCTATTTCTTCCTGGTTCAGTCTCGTATGTTGTGCATTTCTAAGAATATGTCCATTTCTTCCAGGTTGTCCATTTTATTGGCATATATTTGCTTGTGGTAATCTCTCATGATCCTTTGTATTTCTGCAGTGTCAGTTGCTACTTCCCCTTTTTCATTTCTAATTCTGTTGAGTTGTGTCTTCTCCCCTTTTTTCTTGGTGAGTCGGGCTAATGTTTTATCAATTTCATTTCTCTTCTCAAAGAATCAGCTTTTAGTTTTATTGATCTTTGCTCTCATTTCCTTTCTTTTTTTTCCATTTATTTCTGACCTGATCTTTATGATTTCTTACCTTCGGCTAACTTTGGGGGTTTTTTGTTCTTCTTTCTCTAACTGGTTTAGGTGTTAGGTTAGGTTGTTTATTTGATATGTTTCTTATTTCTTAAGTTATTATTCTTTTGCTATAATCTTTCCTCTTAAAACCACTTTGCCTGCATCCCATAGGCTTTGGGACATCATGTTTTCATTGTCATTTTTCTAGTTCTTTTTTATTTCCTCTTTGATTTCTTTAGTGATCTCTTGTTTATTAAGTAGTGTATTGTTTAGCCTAAATGTTTTTGTATCTTTTACAGATTTTTTCCTGTAATTGATATCTAGCCTCAAAGTGTTGTGTTTCAGGAAAGATACTTGATGCAATTTCAATTTTCTTAAAGCTACAAAGGCTTGACATGTTACCCAAGAGATGATATATCCAGGAGAATTTTCCATAAGCACTTGAGAATAAAGAGAATTTTGTTGTTTTTGGATGGAGTGTTCTACAAATATCAATTAAGTCCATTTTGTTTAATATATCATTTAATGTTTGTGTTTTGTTATTTATTTTCATTTTGGATGGCCTGTACTTTGGTGAAAATGGGGTGTTGAAATCCCCTACTATGATTGTGTTACTGTTGATTTCCACTTTTTTGGCTCTTAGTATTGCCTTATGCATTGAGGGGCTCCTATGTTGGGTGCATAAATATTTAAAATCGTTATATCTTCTTATTGGATTAATCTGTGATCATTATGTTCTGTCCTTCTTTCTCTCTTGTAATACTCTTTGTTTTAAAGTCTATTTTCCCAGATATGATAATTGCTACTCCAGCTTTCTTTTGATTTCCATTTGCATGGAATATCTTTTTCCATTCCCTCACTTTCAGTCTGTATGTGTCACTAGGTCTGAAGTGGGTCTCTTGTAGACAGCATATACATTTCTTGTTTTTGTATCCATTCAGCCAGTCTATGTCTTTTGATTGGAGCATTTAATCCATTTACATTTAAGGTAATTATCAATATATATTTTCCCCTTATCATTTTCTTCATTGTTTTGGGTTTGTTATTGTAGGTGTTTTCCTTCTCTTTGTTTTCCTGCCTAGAGAATTTCCTTTAGCATTTGTTGTAAAGCTGGTTTGATGGTGCTGAATTCTCTTAGCTTTTTCTTGTCTGTAAAGCTCTTATTTTTTCCATCAAATCTGAATTAGATCCTTGCTGGGTAGAGTAATCTTGGTTGTAGTTTTTTCCCCTTCATCACCTTAAATATGTCCTACCACTCCCTTCTGGACTGCAGAGATTCTTCTGAAACTTCAGTTGTTAACCTTATGGTGATTCCCTTTTATGTTATTTGTTGTTTTTCCCTTGCTTCTTTTAATATTTTCTCTTTGTATTTAATTTTTGATTGTTTGATTAATATGTGTATTGGCGTGTTTCTCCTTGGATTTATCCTGAATTGGGCTCTCTGTGCTTACTGGTCTTTAACTATTTCCTTTCCCATATTAGGGAAGTTTTCAACTATAGTCTCTTCAAATATTTTCTCAGTCCCTTTCTTTTTTTCTTCTTCTTCTTGGACCCCTATAATTCGAATGTTGGTGTATTTAATATTGTCCCAGAGGTCTCTGAGACTGTCCTCAATTATTTTCATTATTTTTTCTTTATCCTGCTCTGTAGTAGTTATTTCCACTATTTTATCTTCCAGGTCACTTATAAGTTCTTCTGCCTCAGTTATTCTGCTATTGATCCCTTCTAGAGAATTTTTAATTTCATTTATTGTGTTGTTCATCACTGTTTGTTTTCTCTTTAGTTTTTCTAGGTCCTTGTATATATTTCTCATATTTTCTACATTCTATTTCTAAGATTTTGTATCATCTTTACTATCATTATTCTGAAATATTTTTCAGGTAGACTGGCTATTTCCTCTTCATTTGTTAGACCTGGTGGGTTTTGCCTTGCTCCTTCATCTGCTGTGTGTTTCTCTGTCTTCTCAATTTGCTGAACTTACTGTGTTTGGTGTCTCCTTTTTGCAGGCTGCAGGTTCATAGTTTCCGTTGTTTTTGGTGTCTGCCCCCAGTGGCTAAATTTGGTTCTGTGTGTTGCGTAGTCTTCTTGGTGGAGGGGACTAGTACCTGTGTTCTTGTGGGTGAGGCTGGATTTTTTCTCTCTGGTGGGCAGATCCAAGTCTTGTGGTGTTTTTTCGGGTGTCTGTGAACTTATTATGATTTTAGGCAGCCTCTCTGCTAATGGCTGGTGTTGTGTTCCTGTCTTGCCAGATGCTTGGCATAAGGTGTCCAGCACTGTGGCTTGCTGGTCATTCAGTGGAGCTGAGTCTTTGCGTTGAGATGGAGAAATCTGGGTGATTTTTGCTGTTTGATATTACGTGGAACTGTAGGGCTCTAGTGGACCAATATCCTGAACTTGGCTCTCCCACCTCAGAGGCACACCCCTGATGCCTGGCTGGAGAACCAAGAGCCTGTCATCCACATGGCTCAGAAGAAAAGGGAGATAAAAAGTGATAGAAAGAAAGAAAAAGATAAAATAAAATCAAATAGAATAAAATAAAAAATTATTAAAATTTTTTAAATCATTATTAAAAAATTCTAAAGTAATTTAAAAAAAAGAAAGAAAGAACAACTAAACCAATAAACAAATCCACCAATGATAAGAAGCACTGAAAACTATACTAAAAAAACAAACAAAAAAAATCAGACAGACAGAACCCTAGGACAAATGGTAAAAGCAAAGCTATACAGACAAAATCAGACACAGAAGCATACGCATACACACTCACAAATAGAGAAAAAGAGAGAATATATATATATATATATATATATATATATATATATATATATATATATATATACTGTTGCTCCCAAAGTCCACCTCCTCAATTTGGCATGATTTGTTGTCTATTCAGGTATTCCACAGATGCAGGGTACGTCAAGTTGATTGCGGAGATTTAATCCACTGCTCCTGAGGCTGCTGGGAGAGATTTCCCTTTCTCTTCTTTGTTCGCACAGCTAAGGGTGTCTCTTCTTCACTTACATGGTACAGGGTTAAAGGAGCAGGTGCTTCGGAGGCTCTGGCTCACTCAGGCCGGTGGGAGGGGAGGGTACGGAATACGGGGCGAGCCTGCGGTGGCAGAGGCTGGTGTGACGTTGCACCAGCCTGAGGTGCACCTTGTGTTCTCCTGTGGAAGCTGTCCCTGGATCAGGGGACCCTGGCAGTGGCGGGCTGCACGGGCTCCCAGGAGGGGAGGTGTGGATAGTGACCTGTGCTTGCACACAGGCTTCTTCGTAACTACAGCAGCAGTCTTAGAGTCCCATGCCCGTCTCTGCAGTCTGCGCTGATAGCCATGGCTTGCAACCATCTCTTGAGCTCCTTTAAGTGGCGATCTTAATCCCCTGTCCTCACGCACCTGGAAACAAAGAGGCAAGAAAAAGTCTCTTGCCTCTTTGGCAGTTTGAGATATTTTCCCGGACTCCCTCCCAACTAGCTGTGACACACTAGCTCCCTTCAGGCTGTGTTCATGCAGCCAACACCAGTCCTCTGCCTGGGATCCAACCGAATACTTAGCCTCAGCTCCCAGTCCCCACCCGCCCTGGTGGATGAGCAGACAAGCCTCTCGTGCTGGTGAGTGCTGGTCTGCACCAATCTTCTGTGCGTGAATCTCTCTTCTTTGCCCCCTGTACCCCTGTTGCTGCACTCTCCTCCCTGGTTCTAAACCTTGCCACCTCCACCACCCACAGTCTCCACCCACGAAGGGGCTTCCTAGTGTGTGGAAAGCTTTCCTCCTTCACAGACCCCTCCCCTGGTTGCAGATCCCGTCCCTATTCTTTTGTCTCTGTTTTTTTCTTTTGCCCTACCCAGGGATGTGGGGAATTTATTACCTTTTGGGGTGTCTGAGGTCTTCTGCCAGCATTCAGTAGGTGTTCTGTAGGAGTTGTTCCACATTTAGATGTATTTCTGATGAATTTGTGGGGAGGAAGGTGATCTCCACGTCTTACTCTTCAACCGTCTTGAAGCTCCTCCCTCAAACCATTTTTGACCATTTTTATTTCTTTCTTCTCCTTCCAGGAACCATATAGTGCAAATGTTCCTATGCTTGATGTTGTGTTAAAGTTAACCTAAACTGTGCTCATTTTCTAAAATTTGCTTTTATTTTTACTCTTCTGTTTGGATGACTTTCACTACTTTATCTCCTAGGTCACTTATATGTTCTTCTGTATAATCTGGTCTGCTGTTAATTCCTTCTAGTGTGTTTTTCATTTCAGTTATGGTATTATTCTGTTCTGACTGATCACTTTTAATATTTTCTAGTTCATTAATTAATATTTTCTAGTTAAAATTCTCAGTGTGTTCATTTACATTTTACCTAGTTCAGTTAGCATTCTTATTGCTAATGCTTTGAACTCTATCTCTGGTAAATTGTCTCTGTCTCATTAGTTGATTTTTTTTGTATGTGGTACATGGGCCTCTCACTCTTGTGGCCTCTCCCGTTGTGGAGCACAGGCTCCAGATGTGCAGGCTAAGCGGAAATGGCTCACGGGCCCAGCCACTCCACGGCATGTGGGATCTTCCTGGACCGGGGCACGAACCTGTGTCCACTGCATCGGCAGGAGGACTCTCAACCACTGCCCCACCAGGGAAGCCCTCATTAGTTGTTTTTCTATTTTTTTCTCTTTTCTTTCATTTGAAATAAATTTCTCTGTCTTCTCATATTTCTTAACTTTCTCTCTCTCTATGAAGTTAGGTGAAACAGTTACCTATCCCATCCTTGTGTGGGTATGTCCCTATGCAGTCTATGTGTGCTCAGTAGCTTTGGTGGGAGAGATGGATATCAAGTGAGTATGGGTCATGTCTGACTCCAGTATGTACTGGCAGCTATCTGTTTACTTGGGAGGTAGGGCTGGAGATGGAGGGGCTAGAGGTAGAGTCAGAGCCAGATGTGATCCAGGGCTTCTCCTATTCTCAGTAGCTGTTACCACCCTATCAGGGGGAAGGGACTGTGTCCTAATGTGTTGTAGCAGCTCTGAGGATCAGACCTACTGATTCCATTCCCTTCAAATTTGTGCCCTCCCTTCTCCCACCAATGGCATCTTTGCCCCAGAGGGTAACAGTGCTGGAGCAAGAGTGGACAGATCTGGCTCACAATGTGGGGAAGGATGCAGGCTGGGGTTGTTGTGGTACACCAAGCAGAGCTCAAAATAGCGACCAATATGCTGCATCCATGAACACTATTAATGGCTACCCTTGCCCCATTCAGATGCAGTTCCATCCCCTTCAACCATGCACCCTCCTCAGCAATGGCAACATTTGGCCTTCTGAGGAGCTGCACTGGAGCAAAAATGACCATAATGGGCAATCAGCGTCTGCTGGGGCACATGCTGGGGCAGTTCCTGCACACCAGTCAGATCTTCAGACTGCTCTTGATCTGCGTCCTCCATGGATGCCAGTAATGGCTGCCCTCACTCAGTTCAGATGCTGTGCAGTGTCTGAGCCAGCTCTCTGCCTCACAATTGTGCACCTTCCTTGGCAACAGCAGCTATCTCCCTAGTAGGAAGCTGATAGTTTGAGGGGCTGGAGCTGGTGCTTGGTGTGGACTGGGTGCACACTGGGATGTTTCAAGAAACTGGGATGTACAGCTTCAATCTGCTTCCTCCACCTTGTTCCTGAGAGTAAGCAAGCTTGTGCTCACTCTTAATGAATGGAGTATTTGATTCTTACAGCCCCCTTGTTAGTTCCACTCATTTTCAAACTAGCTAATGGGACTCATCTTTCCCATATCAGACCTCTAGGAGGACCTCTGGGCCCATGATATTCCCCACTTATTCTGTGTCGTCTCCTAAGGTTGTGTGTCCTGACCTGATTGCTACTCCTCCCTTACTGCCTGAGTCGATGTGGATCTTCCTTTACAGCCTTGGTTGTACAGGAGTTTTTCTGCCAGTCTCCAGTTTGTTTTCAGTGAGAATTGCTCCAGATGTAGATGTATTTTTGATGTGTTTGTGGAGAGAGGTAAGTTCTATGTCCTCCTTCTTTGCCATCTTGATCTCTTCTGGAAATGGTACATTTAAAGTGCTTAAATAAAACTGTTAACTGGGAATTCTATGAACAGTCAAACTGCCTTTCAATAATAAGGGAGAGGGGCTTCCCTGGTGGTGCAGTGGTTGAGAATATGCCTGCTAATGCAGGGGACATGGGTTCGAGCCCTGGTCTGGGAGGATCCCACATGCCGTGGAGCAACTAGGCCCATGAGCCACAACTACTGAGCCTGCGCATCTGGAACCTGTGCTCCGCAACAAGAGAGGCTGCAATAGTGAGAGGCCCGCATACCACGATGAAGAGTGGCCCCCGCTTGCCACAACTAGAGATAGCCCTCACACAGAAATGAAGACCCAACACAGCAAAAATAAATTAATTAATTAATAAACTCCTACCCCCAACATCTTCTTTAAAAATAAATAAATAAGGGAGAAATTAAGGCATTCTCAGATAAACAGAAGCTAAGGGAGTTACCACAAGACATGCCTTGACAGAAATGCAAAAGGGGATTATTCAGGTTGAAACAAAAGGTTGCTCGACACTAACTTGAAGTATTATGAAGATATAAAAATATCTCATAGAGGTAAATACATGTGCAAATATGAAAGCCATTATACTATAATTTGGTTCTTAGCTCCACTTTTTATTTTCTACATAATTTAAAAGACATTTCAAACTATAGATCTTACACCTCTTTGGTGAAGTTTATTGCTAGGTATTTTATGATTTTTGGTGTGATTTTAAATGGGATTTTTAAAACTTTATCTGATATTTAAGAAATAGTGTATACAAACACAACAGATTTTTCTTCCTTCCTTCCTTCCTTCCTTCCTCTCTGTCTTTCTCGCTTTCTTTCTTTCTATCTATCTTTCTCTCTGTCTCTCTCTCTCTCCCTCTCTCTCTCCCTCCCTCCCTCCCACCGTCCTTCCCTCCTTCCCACCGTCCTTCCCTCCCTCCCTCCCTTCATTCCTTCCTTCCTTCCTTCCTTTCTTTCAGTTATACAGCAGGTTCTCATTACTAATCTATTTTATACATATTAGTGTATAGTGTAGGTCAACCCCAATATCACAATTCATCCCACCACCACCACCCCGCGCTTTCCCCCCTTGATGTCCATAAGATTGTTCTCTACATCTGTGTCTCTATTTCTACCTTGCAAACCACTTCATCTGTATGAAGTTTCTACGTTCCACATATATGCGTTAACATACGATATTTGTTTTTCTCTTTCTAACTTATTTCACTCTGTATGACAGTATCTAGGTCCATCCACATCTCTACAAAAGACCCAATTTCGTTCTTTTTTATGGCTGAGTAATATTCCATTACATATATGTACCATGGCGTCTTTATCTATTTATCTGTCGATGGGCATTTACATTGTTACCATGACCTGGATATTGTAAATAGTGTTGCAGTGAACATTGGGGTGCATGTGTCTTTTTGAATTATGTTCTTCTCTGGATATATGCTCAGTAGTGTTGTTGCTGGGTCATATGGTAGTTCTATTTTTAGTTTTTTAAAGAACCCCCATAGAGTGGCTGTATCAATTTACATTCCCACCAACAGTGCAATATGGTTCCCTTTTCTCTGTACCCTCTCCAGCATTTGTTGTTTGTAGATTTTCTGATGATGCCTATTCTAACCGGTGTGAGGTGATACCTCATTGTAGTTTTGATTTATATTTCTCTAGTGATTAGTGCTATTGAGCATCCTTTCATGTGTTTGTTGGCAATCTGTATATCTTACTGGGAGAAATGTCTATTTAAGTCTACTGCCCATTTTTGGATTGGGTTGTTTGGCTATTCGAGGTCTTTTTTGTTTCCATACAAATGGTGAAATATTTTGTTCTACTTCTGTGAAAAATGCCATGGGTAGCTTGATAGGGATTGCATTGAATCTGTAGATTGCTTTGGGTAGTATAATTATTTTCACAATGTTGATACTTCCAATCCAAGAACATTTGTATCATCTTTAGTTACTTCCATCAGTGTGTTATAGTTTTTTGCATACAGGACTTTTGTCTCCTTAGGTAGGTTTATTCCTAGGTATTTTATTCTTTTGTTGCAGTGGTAAATGGGAGTGTTTTCTTAATTTCACTTTCAGATTTTTCATCATTAGTGTATAGGAATGGAAGAGATTTCTGTGCATTAATTTTGTATCCTGCTACTTTACCAAATTCATTGATTAGCTCTGGTAGTTTTCTGTTAACATCTTTAGGATTTTCTATCTATAGAATCATGTCATCTACAAACAGTGACAGCTTTATTTCTTCTTTTCTGATTTGATTTCCTTTTATTTCTTTTTCTTCTCTTATTGCTGTGGCTAAAACTTCCAAATCTAAGTTGAATAATAGTGGTGAGCATGGGCAACCTTGTCTTGTTCCACATCTTTTTGGAAATGCTTTAAGTGTTTCACAATTGAGGATGATGTTGCCTGTGAGTTTGTCATATATGGCCTTTATTATATTGAGGTAAGTTCCCTCTATGCCTACTTTCCCTCTATGTTTTTATCATAAATGTTGTTAAACTTTGTTGAAAGCTCTTTATGCATCTATTGAGATGATTATATGGTTTATATTATTTACTTTGTTAATATGGTGTATCACGTTGATTGATTTGCATGTATTGTAGAATTCTTGAATTCCTGGGTTAAACCCCACTTGACCATGGTGTATGATCCTTTGAATGTGCTGAAGGATTCTGTTTGCTAGTATTTTGTTGAGGATTTCTGAATCTATGTTCATCTGTGATATTGGCCTGTAGTTTTCTTTCTTTGTGGCATCTTTGTCTGGTTTTGGTATCAGGGTCACAGTGACCTCATAGAATGTTTGGGGGACTGTGCCTCCCTCTGCTATATTTTGGAAGAGTTTGAGAAGGATAGGTGTTAGCTCTTCTGTAAATGTTTGATGGAATTCGCCTGTGAAGCCATCTGGTCCTAGGCTTTTTTTTTTTTTTTTTGGAAGATTTTTATCACAGTTTCAATTTCAGTTCTTGTGATTTGCCTGTTTAAATTTTGTATTCCTTCCTGGTTCCGTCTCAAAAGGTTGTGCATTTCTAAGAATTTGTCCATTTCTTCCAGGTTGTCTGTTTCATTGGCATAGACTTGCTTGTAGTAATCTCTCATGGTCCTTTGTATTTCTGCAGGGTCAGTTGTTATTTCTCCTTTTTCATTTCGAATTCTATTGTTTGAGTCTTCTCCCTTATTTTCTTGTTGAGTCTGACTAATGGTTTATCAATATTGTTTATCTTCTCAAAAAACAGCTTTTAGTTTTATTGATCTTTGATATTGTTTCCTTCATTTCTTTTTCATTTATTTCTGATCTGATCTTTATTATTTCTATCCTTATGCTAACTATGGGTTTTTTTGTTCTTGTTTCTCTAAGTGCTTTATGATTTTGGATCATCTTTACTATCATTACTCTGAATTCTTTTCCCGGTAGGTTTCCTATTTCCTCTTGATCCATTTGTCTGGTGCATTTTTACTTTGCTCCTTCATTGGCTGTGTGTTTCTCTGTCTTCTCATTTTGCTTAACTTACTGTCTTTGGGGTCTCCTTTTTACATGCTGCAGGTTCACAGTTCCTGATGTTTTTAGTTTCTGTCCTCTGTGGCTAAGGTTGTTTCAGTAGGTTTTGTAGGCTTCCTGGTGGAGGGAACTAGTGCCTGTGTTATGTTGGATGAGCTGGATCTTGTCTTTCTGGTGCACAGGCCCACATCCAATGTTGTGTTTGCATCTTCTGTGACCTTATTATGATTTTATGCAGCCTCTTTGCTAATGGGTGTGGTTGTATTCCTGTCTTGCTAGTTGTTTGGCATAGGGAGTTCAGCACTGTAGCTTGCTGGTCGTTGAGTGGAGCTGGGTCTTAGCGTTAAGGTGGAGATCTCTGGGAGAGTTTTCGCCATTTGATATTACTTTGAGCCTGCAGGTCTCTGGTGGACCAATATCTTGAACTCAGCTCTCCCACATCTGAGGCACAGGGCTGACACCTGGCCAGAGCACCCAGACTCTGTCAGCCGCATGGCTCAGAAGAAAAGGGAGAAAAACAGAAAGACCAAAAGAAAAAATAAAGTGAAATAAAGTTATTACAATAAAATAAAAAATAAAATATTGAAAGGTAATTTTTAAAAAAACAAGCAAGCAAGAAAGAGAGCAACCAAACCAAAAAACAAATCCACCAATGATAACAAGCACTAAAAATTATACTAAAAAAAGAAAAGAACTAAAATACAAAAATGACAGACAGAATCCTAGGACAAATGGTAAAAGCAAAGCTATACAGACAAAATCACACACAGAAGCATACACATACACACTCACAGAAAGAGAAAAAGGAAAAACATAAATAAATATATATATATATATCATTGCTCCCAAAGTCTACCTCCTCAACTTGGTATGATTCATGGTCTATTCATGGTCTATTCAGGTATTCCACAGGTGCAGAGTATATCAAGGTGATTGTGGAGATTTAATCTGCTGCTCCTGATGCTGCTAGGAGAAATTTCCCTTTCTCTACTTTCACACAACTCCTGGGGTTCAGCTTTGGATTTGCCCCCCTTCTCTGTGAGTAGGTCGCCTGAGGACTTGTGTTCCCTCTCAGACAGGCTTATATTGCTATAAGTGTCATTCTAAGAACTGCTTTTGTTGCATCCAACAGATTTTGGAAATTTAGGTTTCCATTTTTATTTTGCTCAAGGTATTAATTTTGTTCATTTTTTGGATGATTTCATAGACTGAAGTATAATTGATGCACAATATTATGAAAGTTACAAGTGTACAATATAGAGATTCACACTTTTTTGATGGTTATACTCCATTTATAGTTTGTACCTCTTAATCTTCTACTCCTATATTGCCTCTCTCACCTTCCCCATACTGATTAACCACTAGTTTGTTTTCAATGTCTGTGAATCTGCTTCTTTTTGGTTATATTCACTAGTTTGCTGTATTTTTTAGACTCCACATAAAAGTGATATCAAACTGTATTTTTCTTTATGTATCTGACTTATTTCACTTAGAATAATACCCTCCAAGTCCATCCATGTTGCTGTAAATGGCAAAAATTCTTTATTTTTTATGGCTGAGTAGTATTGCATTGTGTGTGTACATATATATATGTTTCACTATCTTGGCATTTGTAAATAATGTTGCTGTCAATATTGGGGTGCATCTGTCTTTTCAAAATTGTGTTTTTGTTTTCTTCTGATATATACCCAGGAGTGGAATTGCTTGGTCATATAGTAGTATTATGTTTAGTTTTTTGAGAAAACTCCATAGTGTTTTCCACAGTGGTTTCACTGCTTTACAATCCCATCAACATTGTACAAGAGTTCTCTTTTCTCCACATCCTTACCAACATTTGTTATTTGTGATCTTTTTGATGACAGCCATTCTAACAGGTGTGAGGTGATGGTTCATTGTGGTTTTGATTTGCATTTCTCTGAGGGTTAGCTATATTGAGCATCTTTTTATGTGCCTGTCGGCTGTCTGCATTTACTCTTTGGAAAAATGTCTACCCAGCTCTTCTACTCATTTTTGAATGAACTTGTTTGGTTTTTTGATGTTGAATTGTACGAGAAGTTTATATATTTTGGTTATATATATTGGTTATATATATTGGTCATGTCATTTGCAATATCTGCTCCCATTCAGTATGTTCTCTTTTGTCATTGTTGATGGCTTTCTTTGATGTGAAAAGCTCTTAATTTTCATGAGTTTGTATTTGCTTATTTTTGCTTTTAACTCCTTTGCTTTAGAAGACAGATCCAAAAAAATATTGCTGTGATTTATGACAAAGAGTGTTCTGCCTATGTTTTCCTCTGGGAGATTTATTGTTTTGGTCATACATTTAGGTCTTTAATCCATTTTGAAGGTTTTTTTTCATATATGGTGTTAGAGAATGTTCTAATTTCATTCTTTTACATGTAGCTGTTTGCTACAAATTTGTGTAGTATTACGTATTGAAGAGACTCTCTTTTCTCCATTATATATACGTGCCTCCAAGGTCATAGACTAACCGACCATAAGAGTATGGGTTTATTTTTTGGTCTCTATTATTTTCCATTGATATGTGTCTGTTTCTGTGCCACTATCATAGTGGTTTGATTACTGTAGGTTGGTAGTATATTCTGAAATCATGGAATACGATTCCTCCAGCTCCATTCTACTTTATAAGAAATGTTTTGGTTATTCATGGTCTTTTGTGTTTCCATACAAATTTTAAAATTATTGTTCTATTTCTGTGAAAAATTCCATTGGTATTTTGATAGGGATTGCATTGAATCTCTATATTTCCTTGGGTGGTATGGTCATTAAACAATACTAATTCTTCAAATCCAAGAACATGGTATATCTTCCCATCTGCTTGTGTCAACATCAATTTCTTTCATAAGTGGTACTTCCCTGGTGGTCCAGTGACTGACTCCACATTCCCAATGCAGGAGGCCTGGCTTCAATACCTGCATAGGGAACAAATCGCCCATGCCACAACGAAGATCCCGCATGTGGCAACAAAGATCCCATGTGCCCGAACTGAGCCCTGACACAGCCAAATAAATAAATAAATAAAAATTTAAAAGATTTCTTTCATAGCTGTCTTATAGGTTTCTGTTTTTTATATAAATTGCTTATTTATTTATTTATTTATTTATTTATTGCTGCATCAGGTATTAGTTGCTGCATTCGGGATCTTTCATTGCAGCACATGGGCTATTCACTGCGGTTTGCAGTATTCTCTCTAGTTGCAGCATTCAGCTTTTCTCTTCTCTAGTTGTGGATCACAGGATCCAGGGCACATGGGCTCTGTAGTTTGTGGCATTCGGGCTCTCTTCCTGAGGCACGTAGGATTAATTGCTCTGTAGCATGTGGGATCTTAGTTACCTGACCAGGGATCAAACCCATATCCCCTGCATTAGAAAGCAGATTTTTTTTTACAACTTCATTACAGTATAATTGCTTCACAATGGTGTATTAGTTTCTGCTTTATAAAAAAGTGAATCAGTTATGCATATACAAATGTTCCCATATCCATTCCCTATTTCATCTCCCTCCCTCCCACCCTTCCTATCCCACCCCTCCAGGCGGTCACAAAGCACTGAGATGATCTCCCTGTGCTATGCGGCTGCTTCCCACTAGCTATCTACCTTACGTTTGGTACTGTATATATGCCCATGCCTCTCTCTCGCTTTGTCACAGCTTACCCTTCCCCCACCCCATATCTTCAAGTCCATTCTCAAGTAGGTCTGTGTCTTTATTCCTGTTTTACCCCTAGGTTCTTCATGACATTTTTTTCTTTTTCTTAAATTCCATATATATGTGTTAGCATATGGTATTTGTCTTTCTCTTTCTGACTTACTTCACTCTGTATGACAGACTCTAGGTCTATCCACCTCATTACAAATAGCTGTTCCATTTCTTTTTATGGCTGAGTAATATTCTATTGTATATATGTGCCACATCTTCTTTATCCATTCATCCGATGGTGGACACTTAGGTTGTTTCCATGCCCTGGCTATTGTAAATAGAGCTGCAATGAACATTTTGGTACATGACTCTTTGAATTATGGTTTTCTCAGGGTATATGCCTAGTAGTGGGATTGCTGGGTCATATGGTAGTTCTATTTGTATTTCTTTAAGGAACCTCCATACTGTTCTCCATAGTGGCTGTACCAATTCACATTCTCACCAGCAGTGCAAGAGTGTTCCCTTTTCTCTACACCCTCTCCATCATGTATTGTTTCTAGATTTTTTGATGATGGCCATTCTGACTGGTGTGAGATGATATCTCATTGTAATTTTGATATGCATTTCTCTGATGATTAATGATGTTGAGCATTCTTTCATGTGTTTGTTGGCAGTCAGTATATCTTCTTTGGAGAAATATCTATTTAGGTCTTCTGCCCATTTCTGGATTGGGTTGTTTGTTTTTTTGCTATTGAGCTGCATGAGTTGCTTATAAGTTTTAGAGATTAATCCTTTGTTAGTTGCTTCATTAGCAAATATTTTCTGCCATTCTGAGGATTGTCTTTTGGTCTTGTTTATGGTTTCCTTTGCTGTGCAAAAGCTTTTAAGTTTCATTAGGTCCCATTTGTTTATTTTTGTTTTTATTTCCATTTCTCTAGGAGGTGGGTCCAAAAGGATCTTGCTGTGATTTATGTCATAGAGTGTTCTGCCTATGTTTTCCTCTAAGAGTTTGATAGTTTCTGGCCTTACATTTAGGTCTTTAATCCATTTTGAGTTTATTTTTCTGTATGGTGTTAGGGAATGATCTAATCTCATACTTTAACATGTCCCTGTCCAGTTTTCTCAGCACCACGTATTGAAGAGGCTGTCCTTTCTCCACTGTACATTCCTGCCTCCTTTATCAAAGATAAGGTGACCATATGTGCACGGGTTTATCTCTGGGCTTTCTATCCTGTTCCATTGATCTATCTTTCTGGTTTTGTTCCAGTTCCATACTGTCTTGATTACTGTAGCTTTGTAGTATAGTCTGAAGTCAGGGAGCCTGATTCCTCCAGCTCCGTTTTTCATTCTCAAGATTGCAGAAAGTGGATTCTATACCACTGGACCATCAGGGAAGTCCCTGGTCTTATATGTTTCTGAGTACATGTCTTTTACCTCCAGAGTTAGATTTGTTCCTACGTATTTTTTTTTAAGTAATGGTATATGGAATTGTTTCCTTATTTTCTCCTTCTGATAGTTCATTATTAGTGTAAAGAAATGCAGCATATTTGTTTATATTATTTTTATATCCTGCAACTTTATCAAATTCATTAATGAGGTTAGTAGTTTTTTGTGTCATCCTTAGGATTTTCTATGTATAATATCATGTGGTCTGCAAACAATGACAGTTTTACTTCTTTCTTTCCAAGTTGGATTCTTTTATTTCTTTTTATTGTTTGATTGTTCTCGCTAGAATTACCAATACTAAGTTGAATGAAAGTGGTGGAAGTGGGCAATCTACTTGTTCCTGATCTTACAGGAATGTTTTCAGCTTTTCACCATTGCATATGATATTAGATGTGGGCTTGTCATATATAAACTTTTTTTAACATCCTTATGGGAGGATAATTGCCTTACAATGGTGTGTTAGATTCTGCTTTATGAAAAATTTAAACAGTTATATACATACATATGTTCCCATATCTCTTCCCTCTTGCCCCTCTCTCCCTACCACCCTCCCTATTCCACCCCTCTAGGCAGTCACAAACCACTGAGCTGATCTCCCTGTGCCATGTGGCTGCTTCCCACTCTCTATCTATTTTACCTTTGGTAGTGTATGTATGTCCATGCCACACTCTCACGTTGTCACAGCTTACCTTTCCCCCTCCCCATATCCTCAAGTCCATTCTCTAGTAGGTCTATGTCATTATTCCTGTCTTACCCTTAGGTTCTTAATGACCATTTTCTTATTCTTAGATTCCATATATATGTGTTAACCTACAGTATTTGTTTTTCTCTTTCTGACTTCCTTCACTCTGTATAACAGACTCTAAGTCCATCCACCTCACTAAAAATATCTCAATTTCATTTCTATTTATGGCTCAGTAATATTCAATTGCATATATGTGCCACATCTTCTTTATCCATTCATTCGATGATGGACATTTAGGTTGCTTCCATGTTCTGGCTACTGTAAATAGAGCTGCAATGAATATTTTGGGACATGACTCTCATTACCTTTTTTTTAACATCTTTATTGGAGTATAATTGCTTAACAATGTTGTGTTAGTTTCTGCTTTATAACAAAGTGAATCAGTTATATATATAGATATGTTGCCATATCTCTTCCCTGTTGCAGTGATTTATGTCATAGAATATTCTGCCTATGTTTTCCTCTAAGAGTTTGATAGTGTCTGGCTTTATATTTAGGTCTTTAATCCATTTTCAGTTTATTTTTTGTATGGTGTTAGGGAGTGTTCTAATTTCATACTTTTGCATGGACCTGTCCAGCTTTCCCAGCACCACTTATTGAAGAGGTTGTCTTTTCTCCACTATATATTCTTGTCTCCTTTATCAAAGATAAGGTGACCATATGTGCGTGGGTTTATCTCTGGGCTTTCTATCCTGTTCCATTCATCTATACTTCTGTTTCTGGGCCACTACCATACTCTCTTGATTACTGTAGCTTTGTAGTATTGTCTGAATTCAGAGAGCCTGATTCCTCCAGCTCAATTTTTTGTTCTCAAGATTCCTGTGGCTTTTCGGGGTCTTTTGTGTTACTATACAAATTGTGAAATTTTATGTTCTAGTTCTGTGAAAAATGCCAGTGGTAGTTTGATAGCAATTGCATTGAATCTGTAGATTGCTTTGGGTTGTAGAGTAATTTTCACAATGTTGATTTTTTCCAATCCAAGAACATCGTATATCTCTGCATCAATTTGTATCGTCTTTTCGTCAGTGTCTTATAATTTTCTGCATACAGGTTTTTTTTTCTCCTTAGGTAGGTTTATTCCTACATATTTTATTCTTTTTGTTGCAATGGTAAATGGGAGTGTTTTCTTGATTTCACTTTCAGATTTTTCATCATTAGTGTATAGGAATGCTAGAGATTTCTGTGCATTAATTTTGAATCCTGCTACTTTATGAAATTCCTTGATTACCTCTAGTAGTTTTCTGGTAGCATTTTTAGGATTCTCTATGTAAAGTATCATATCATCTGCAAAGACTGACAGCTTTATTTTTTCTTTACTGATTTGGATTCATTTTATTTCTTTTTCTTCTCTGATTGCTGTGGCTAAAACTTACAAATCTATGTTAAATAAGAGTGGAGAGAGTGGGCAACCTTGTCTTCCTCCTGATCTTAGTAGAAATGGTTTCAGTTTTTCACCATTTAGGACGATGTTGGCTGTGGGTTTGTCATATATGGCCTTTATTATGTTGAGGAAAGTTCCCTCTATGCCTACCTTCTGGAGGGTTTTTCTCATAAATGGGTGTTGAATTTTTTTGAAAGCTTTCTCTGAAACTATTGTGATGATCATATGGTTTTTCTCCTTCAATTTGTTAATATGCTGTATCACATTGACTTATTAGCGTATATTGAAGAATCCTTGCAATCCTGGAACAAACCCCACTTGGTCATGGTGTATGATCCTCTTAATGTGCTGTTGGATTCTGTTTGCTAGTGTTTTGTTGAGGATTTTTGCATCTATGTCCATCAGTGATATTGACCTGTAGTTTTCTTTCTTTGAGATATCCTTGTCTGGTTTTGGTATCAGGGTGATGGTGGCCTCATAGAATGAGTTTGGGGGTGTTCCTCCCTCTGCTATATTTTGGAAGAGTTTGAGAATTCTAGTTGTTAGCTCTTCTCAAATAGTTTGAAAGAATTCGCCTGTGAAGCCGTCTGGTTCTGGGATTTTGTTTGTTGGAAGATTTTTAATCACACTTTCAATTTCAGTGCTTGTGATTGGTCTATTCATATTTTCTATTTCTTCCTGATTCCGTCTTGGCAGGCTGTGCATTTCTAAGATTTTGTCCATTTCTTCCAGGTTGCCCATTTTATTGGCATAGAGTTGCCTGTAGTAATCTCTCATGATCTTTTGTATTGTTACTTCTACTTTTTCGTTTCTAGTTCTATGGATTTGAGTGTTCTCAGTTTTCTTCTTGATGAGTCTGACTAATGGTTTATCAATTTTGTTTACCTTCTCAAAAAACTGGCTTTTAGTTTTATTGATCTTTGGTATCATTTCCTTCATTTTTTTTCATTTACTTCTGGTTTGATCTTTATGATTTCTTTCCTTCTGCTAACTTTAGGGGTTTTGTTTTTCTTCTTTCTCTAATTGCCTTAGGTGAAAGGTTAGGTTGTTTATTTGAGATGTTTCCTGTTTATTAAGGTAGGATTGTATTGCTATAAACGACTGTCTTAGAACTGCTTTTGCTGCATACCATAGGTATTTGGTCATCTTTTCTCCATTGTCATTTGTCTCTAGGGATCTTTTTTTAAACATCCTTATTCCAGTATAACTGCTTTACAATTGCGTGTTAGTTTCTGCTTTATCACAAAGTGAATCAGTTATACATATACATATTTTCCCATATCTCTTCCCTCTTACATCTCCCTCCCTAAAACCCTCCCTATCCCACACCTACAGGCGGTCACAAAGCACCATGCTGATCTCCCTGTGCTGTGCAGCTAATTCCCAGTAGATATCTCCCGAATGTTTGGTAGTGTATATGTGTCCATGCCTCTCTCTCGCTCTGTCACAGCTTACTCTTCCCCCTCACCATATCCTAATGTCCATTCTCTAGTAGGTCTCAGTCTTTATTCCTGTCTTACCCCTAAGTTCTTCGTGACTTTTTTTTCTTAAATTCCATATACAGCTGTTAGCATACTGTATTTGTCTTTCTCTTTCTGACTTACTTCACTCTGTATGACAGACTCTATGTCTATCCACCTCATTACAAATAGCTCAGTTTCATTTCTTTTTATGGCTGAGTAATATTCCATTGTATATATGTGTCATATCTTCTTTATCCATTCATCTGATGATGGACACTTAGGTTGTTTCCATCTCTGGGCTATTGTAAACAGAGCTGCAGTGAACATTTTGGTACATGACTCTTTTTGAATTATGTTTTTTTCAGGGTATATTCCCAATAGTGGTATTGCTGGGTCATATGGTAGATCTATTTGTAGTTCTCTAAGGAACCTCCATACTGTTCTCCATAGTGGCTGTACCAATTCACATTCCCACCAGCAGTGCAAGAGTGTACCCTTTTCTCCACACCCTCTCCAGCATTTATTATTTCTAGATTTTTTGATGATGACCATTCTGACTGGTGTGAGATGATATCTCATTGTAGTTTTGATTTGCATTTCTCTAATGATTAATGATGTTGAGCATTCTTTCATGTGTTTGTTGGCAGTCTGTATATCTTCTTTGGAGAAATGTCCATTTAGGTCTTTTGCCCATTTCTGGATTGTTTTTTGTTGTTGTTGTTCTTGTTATTGAGCTGCATGAGCTGCTTATAAATTTTGGAGATTAATCCTTTGTCAGTTGCTTCATTTCCAAATACTTTCTCGCATTTAAAGGGTTGTATTTTTTCCTTGTTTAAGGTTTCCTTTGCTGTGCAATAGCTTTGAAGCTTCATTAGGTACCATTTGTTTATTTTTGTTTTTATTTCCATTTCTCTAGGGGATGGCTCAAAAAGGATCTTTCTGTGATTTATGTCATAGAGTGTTCTGTCTATGTTTTCCTCTAAGTTTGATAGTTTGTGGCCTTACATTTAGGTCTTTAATCCTGTTTGAGCTTATTTTTGTGTATGGTGTTAGGGAGTGATCTAATCTCATACTTTTACATGTACCTGTACACCTTTCCCCACACCACTTAGTGAAGAGGCTGTCTTCATCCACTGTATATTCCTGCCTCCTTTATCAAAGATAATGTGACCATATGTGCATGGATTTATCTCTGGGTTTTCTATCCTGTTCCATTGATCTATCTTTCTGTTTTTGTGCCTGTAACACACTGTCTTGATTACTGTAGCTTTGTAGTATAGTCTGAAGTCAGGGAGCCTGATTCCTCCAGCTCCGTTTTTCGTTCTTCAGATTGCTTTGACTATTCGGGGTCTTTTGGGTTCCATACAAATTGTGAAATTTTTTGTTTTAATTCTGTGAAAAATGCCAGTGATAATTTTATAGGGATTACATTGAATCTGTGGATTGATTTGTGTAGCAGAGTCATTTTCACAATGTTGATTCTTGCAGTCCAAGAACATGATATATTTCTCCATCTCTTTGTATCTTCTTTAATTACTTTCATCAGTTTCTTATAATTTTCTGCATACAGGTCTTTTGTCTCCTTAGGTAGGTTAATTCCTAGATATTTTATTCTTTTTGTTGCAGTGGTAAATGGGAGTGTTTTCTTGATTTCACTTTCAGATTTTTCATCACTCGTGTATAGGAATGCCAGAAATTTCTGTGCATTAATTTTGTATCCTTCTTCTTTACCAAATTCACTGATTAGCTCTAGTAGTTTTATGGTAGCATCTTTAGGATTCTCTATGTAAAATATCATGTCACCTGCAAACAGTGACAGCTTTATTTCTTCTTTTCCAATTTTTATTCCTTTTATTTCCTTTTCTTCTCTGATTGCTGTGGCTAAATCTTCCAAACCTACGTTTAATAAGAGTGGTGAGAGTGTGTAACCTTGTCTTGTTCCTGATCTTAGTGGAAATGCTTTTAGTTTTTCACCATTGAGGACAATGTTGGCTGTGGGTTTGTCATATATGGCCTTTATTATTTTGAGGAATGTTCCCTCTATGCCTACTTTCTGCAGGGTTTTTATCATAAATGGGTGTTGAATTTTGTTGAAAGCTTTCTCTGCATCTGTTGAGATGATCATATGGTTTTTATCCTTAAATGTGTTAATATCATGTATCACCTTGATTGATTTGTGTATATTGAAGAAATCCTTGCATTTCTGAAATAAACCCCACTTAATTATGTTGTATGATCTGCTTAATGTGCTGTAGGATTCTGTTTGCTAGTATTTTGTTGAGGATTTTTGCATCTATGTTCATCAGTGATATTGGCCTGTAGTTTTCTTTCTTTGTGACATCCTTGTCTGGTTTTGGTATGAAGGTGATGGATGGCCTCATAGAATGAGTTTGGGAGTGTTCCCCCCTCTGCTATATTTTGGAATAGTTTGACAACGATAGGTGTTAGCTCTTCTCTAAATGTTTGATAGAATTCGCCTGTGAAGCCATCTCGTCCTGGACTTTTGTTTGTTGGAAGATTTTTAATCACAGTTTCAATTCCACTGTTTGTGATTGGTCTGTTAATAATTCTTCCTGATTCAGTCTTGGTAGGTTGTTCATTTCTAAGAATTTGTCCATTTCTTCCAGGTTGTCCATTTTATTGGCCAAAGTTGCTTGTAGTAATCTCTCATGATCTTTTGTATTTCTCCAGTTTCAGTTGTTACTTCTCCCTTTTCTTTTCTGATTCTATTGATTTGAGTCTTCTCCCTTTTTTTCTTGATGAGTCTGGCTAACGGTTTAATAATTTTGTTTATGTTCTCAAATAACCAGCTTTTAGTTTTATTAATATTTGTTACTGTTTCCTTCATTTCTTATTCATTTATTTCTAATATGATTTTTATGATTTATTTCCTTTTTCTAACTTTGCGGGTTTTTTGTTCTTCTTTCTCTAATTGCTTTAGGTGCAAGGTTAGGTTGTTTATTCGAGATGTTTCCTGTTTCTTAAGGTAGGTTTTTGTTGCTATAATCTTCCCTCTTAATACTGCTTTTGCTGTCCCCCATGGATTTTGCTTCTTCATGTATCCATTGTCATTTGTTTCTAGGTATTTTTTGATTTCCTCTTCAATTTCTTCAGTGATCACTTCGTTGTTAATTAGTGTATTGTTTAGCCTCCATGTATTTGTATTTTTACAGATGTTTTCCTGTAATTGATATCTAGTCTCATAGACTTGTGGTAGGAAAAGATACCTGATACAATTTCAATATTCTGAAATTTACCAAGGCTTTATTTCTGACCCAAGATATGATCTATCCTGGAGAATGTTCCATGAGCACTTGAGAAAAGTGTGTATTCTGTTGTTTTTGGATGGAATGTCCTACAAATATCAATTAAGCCCATTTTTTGTAATGTATCTTTTAAAGCTTGGGTTTCCTTATTTATTTTAATTTTGGATGATCTGTCCATTGGTGAAAGTGGGGTGTTAAAGTCCCCTACTATGAGTGTGTTACTGTCGATTTCTCCTTTTATGGCTGTTAGTATTAGCCTTATGTATTGAGGTGCTCCTATGTTGGGTGCATAAATATTTACAATTGTTATATCTTCTTGGATCGATCACTTGATCATTATGTAGTGTCCTTCTTTGTCTCTTCTAGTAGTCTTTATTTTAAAGCCTATTTTGTCTGATATGAGAATTGCTACTCCAGCTTTCTTTTGGTTTCCATTTGCATGGAATATCTTTTTCCATCCCCTTACTTTCAGTCTGTATGTGTCTCTAGGTCTGAAGTGGGTCTCTTGTAGACAGCATATATATGGGTCTTGTTTTTGTATCCATTCAGCCAATCTGTGTCTTTTGGTGGGAGCATTTAGTCCATTTACATTTAAGGTAATTATCGATATGTATGTTCCTATTCCCATTTTCGTAATTGTTTTGGGTTCGTTATTGTAGGTCTTTTCCTTCTGTTGTGTTTCTTGCCTAGAGAAATTCCTTTAGCATTTGTTGGAAAGCTGGTTTGGTGGTGCTGAACTCTCTCAGCTTTTTCTTGTCTGTAAAGGTTTTAATTTCTCCATCAACTCTGAATGAGATCCTTGCTGGGTAGAGTAATCTTCGTTGTATGTTTTTCTCCTTCCTCACTTTAAATATGTCCTATCAGTCCCTTCTGACTTGCAGAATTTCTGCTGAAACATCACCTGTTAAGCTTATGGGGATTCTCTTGTGTGTTATTTGTTTTTCCCTTGTTGCTTTTAATATGTTTTCTTTGTGTTTAATTTTTGACAGTTTCATTAATATGTGTCTTGGCTTGTTTCTCCATGGATTTATCCTTTATGGGACTCTCTGTGCTTCCTGGACTTGATTAACTATTTCCTTTCCCATATTAGGGAAGTTTTCAACTATAATCTCTTCAAATATTTTCTCAGTCCCTTTCTTTTTCTCTTCTTCTTCTGGAACCCCTATAATTCGAATGTTGGTGCGTTTAAGAGGTCTCTGAGACTGCCATCAGTTCTTTTTATTCTTTTTTCTTTATTCTGCTCTGCAGTAGTTATTTCCACTATTTTATCTTCCAGGTCCGTTATCCGTTATTCTGCTTCAGTTATTCTGCTACTGATCCCTTCTAGAGTATTTTTAATTCCATTTATTTTGTTGTGCATCATTTCTTATTTCATTTTTCATCCTTCTAGGTCGTTGTTAAATGTTTCTTGCATTTTCTCTATTCTATTTCCAAGATTTTGGATCATCTTTACTATCATTATTCTGAATTTTTTTTCAGGTAGAATGCCTATATGCTCTTTCTTTGTTAGGTCTGTTGGAGTTTTATCTTGCTCCTTCATCTGCTGTGTGTTTTTCTGTCTTCTCATTTTACTTATGTTACTGTGTTTGGGGTCTCCTTTTTTCAGGCTGCAGGTTCATAGTTTCCATTGTTTTTGGTGTCTGTCCCCAGTGGCTAAGGTTGCTTCATTGGTTTGTGTAGGCTTCCTGGTGGAGGGGACTAGTGCCTGTGTTCTGGTGGATGAGGCTGGATCTTGTCTTTCTGGTGGGCAGGTCCACGTCTGGTGGTGAGTTTTGGGGTTTCTATGGACTTAATATGATTTTAGTCATCCTCTCTGCTAATGGATGGTGTTGTGATTTTTTCTTGCTAGTTGTTTGGCATACGGTGTCCAGCACTGTAGCTTGCTGGTCGTTCAGTGAAGCTGGGTGTTGGTATTGAGATGGCGATCTCTGGGAGGTTTTCGCCATTTGATAGTATGTGGAGCTGGGAGGTCTCTTGTGGACCAGTGTCCTGAAGTTGGCTCTCCCACCTCAGAGGCACAGCACTGACTCCTGACTGCAGCACCAAGAGCTTTCACCCACACGGCTGAGAATAAAAGGGAGAAAATTTCGAAAAAAGAAGGAAAGAGGAGAAAAGGAAAGAAAATACAGTAAGATAAAATAAAATAAAGTATTAAAATAAAAAATAATTATTAAGAAAGAAAAAATTATTTTAATTAAAAAAAGAAACAAAAACAAACAAACAAAAATGGACAGATAGAACCCTAGGACAAATGGTGAAAGCAAAGTTATACAGAAAAAATCTCACACAGAAGCATACACATACATACTCACAAAAAGAGGAAAAGGGGAAAAATAATAAATCTTGCTTTCAAAGTCCACCTCCTCAATTTGGGATGATTCATTGTCTATTCAGGTATTCCACAGATGCAAGGTACATCACTTTGATTATGGAGATTTAGTCAACTGCTCCTGAGGCTGCTGGGAGAGATGTCCCTTTCTCTTCTTTTTTCACACAGCTCCAGGGGCTCAGCTTTGGATTTGGACCTGCCTCTGCGTGTAGGTCTCTGGAGGGCATCTGTTCTTCTCTCAAACAGGATGAGATTAAAGGAGCTGCTCTTTTGGGTCTCTGGATCACTGAGGCCGGGGGGAGGGAGTCCACTCTGATAGCCACGACTCTCCCCCGTCTCTGGAGCTCCTTTAAGCCGTGACCTTTATCCCCTCTCCTCGCACACCAGGAAACAAAGAGGGAAGAAAATGTCTCTTGCCTCTTTGGCAAGTCCGGACATTTTCCCAGACACCCTCCCGGCTAGGCATGGTGCGGTAATCCCTTCAGGCTCTGTTCACGCCACCAGTCCTCTCCCTGTGCTCTGACCGAAGCCCGAGCCTCAGCTCTCAGCCCTGCCCATCCCGGCAGGTGAGCAGAGAAACCTCTCGGGTTTGTGAGTGCCGGTCATCCCCAATTCTCTGTGCGGGAATCTCTCCACTTTGCCCTCCGCACCCCTCTTGCTGTGCTCTCCTACTTGGCTCTGAAGCTTTCCCCTTCCGCCTTCCGCAGTCTCTGCCCATGAAGGGGCTTCTTAGTGTGTGGAAACCTTTTCTCCTTCACAGCTCCCTCCCACTGGTGCAGGTCTCATCCCTATTATTTTGTCTTTGTTTATTATTTTTTCTTTTGCCCTACCCATGTACGGGCAGAGTCTTTTCCTTTTTGGAGGTCTGAGGTCTTCTGCCAGCATTCTATAGGTGTTCTGTAGGAGTTGTTCCATGTGTAGATGTATTTCTGTTGTATCATTGGCGAGGAAGGTGATCTCCATGTCTTACTCTTCTGCCATCGTCCCCCTCCTCCATTTACATTTAATTTAATTATCATTATGCATTTTACTCTTAACATTTTCTTAATTGCTTTGTGTTTGTTATTGTATGTCTTTTCCTTCTCTTGATTTTCCTGCCTAAAGAGGATCTTTTAGCATTTGTTGTAAAGTGTCTTGGTTGTGCTGAATTATCTTAGCTGTTGCTTGTCTGTAAGGTGTTTAGTTTCTCCGTCAAATCTGAATGAGATCCTTCCTGGATAGAGTAATATTGGTTGTAGGTTTTTTCCCTTTCATCACTTTAAATATTTCCTGCCACTCCCTTCTGGCTTGCCGAGTTTCTCCTGAAAGATCAGCTGTATACCTTATGAGTATTCCCTTGTCGGTTATTTGTTGTTTTTCCCTTGCTGCTTATAATATTTTTTTTCTTTTTACTTAATTTTTGATAGTTTGATTAATATGTGTCTTGGTGTGTTTCTCCTTGGATTTATCATGTATGTGACTCTCTGTGCTTCCTGCACTTGATTAACTATTTCCTTTCTCATATTAGGGAAGTTTCCAACTATAATCTTTTCAAATATTTTCTCAGTCCCATTTATTTTTCTCTTGTTCTTCTTGGACTTCTGTAATTCGAATCTTGGTGCATTTAATATTGTCCCAGAGTTCTCTGAGACTGTCCTCAATTCTTTTCATTCTTTTTTCTTATTCTGCTCTGCAGTAGTTATTTCCAGTATTTTATCTTCCAGCTCACTTGTCCATTCTTCTGCCTCAGTTATTCTGCTATAGATCCCTTCTAGAGAGGTTTTTTTTTTTTTTTTTTTTTTTTTTTGCGGTACGCAGGCTTCTCACTGTTGTGGCCTCTCCCATTGCTGAGCACAGGCTCCGGACGCACAGGCTCAGTGGCCATGGCTCACGGTCCCAGCCGCTCTGCGGCATGTGGGATCTTCCTGGACCAGGGCACGAACCCGTGTCCCCTGCATCGGCAGGCGGACTCTCAACCACTGCGCTACCAGGGAAGCCCTAGAGAGTTTTTAATTTCATTTATTGTGTTGTTTATGTTCGTCTGTTTGCTCTTTAGTTCTTCTATGTCCTTGTTAAACGTTTCTTGTGTTTTCTCCATTCTAATTCGAAGGTATTGCATCATCTTTACTATCATTATTCTGAAATCTTTTTCCAGTAATCTGCCTACTTCCTCTTCATTTGTTAGGTCAAGTGTGTTTTTACCTTACTCTTTCATCTGCTGTGTGTTTCTTTGTCTTCCCATTTTGCTTAACTTACTGTGTTTGGGGTCTCCTTTTCACAGTCTACAGGTACGTAGTTCCCGTTGTTTTTCGTGTCTGCCCTCAGTGGCTAAATTTGGTTCATTGTGTTGTGTAGGCTTCCTGCTGGAGGTGACTAGTGCCTGCGTTCTGATGGATGAGGCTGGATCTTGTCTTTCTGGTGTGCAGGTCCACGTATGCTTGTGTGTTTTGATGTGTCTGTGACCTTATTATGATTTTAGGCAGCCTCCCTGCTAATGGGGGTGGGGTTGTATTCCTGTCTTGCTAGTTATTTGGCATAGGGTGTTCAGCACTGTAGCTTGCTTGTCATTGAGTAGAGCTGGGTTTTTGTGTTCAAGTGGAGATCTCTGGGAGATTTTCACCATTTGATATTAGTGGAGCTGGGAGGGCTCTTGTGGAACAATATACTGATCTTGGCTCTTCCACGTCAGAGGCACAGGCCTTACTCCTGTCTGGAGCACAAAGAGCCTGTCATCCACATGGCTCAGAATAAAAGGGGGGTGGGGGAAGGAAAGCAAGCAAGAAAGAAAAACATTTTTTAAAAGTTATTAAAATAAAAACAAAAAATTATTATTAAAAAATTATTTTTAAGTAATTTTTTAAAAAAGAAAGAAAGAAGAGAACAAGGAAACAAAAAAAAGAAATCCACCAATGATAACAAGTGCTTAAATCAATACTAAGAAAAAAAAAAGACAGACAGAACCCTAGGACAAATGGTAAAAGCAAAGGTATACAGACAAATCACACACAGAAGCATATGCATACACACTCACAAAAAGAGAAAAAGGGGAAAAAATATATTTGCCCTCAACGTCCACCTCCTCAATTCGGTATGATTTGTTGTCTATTGAGGTATTCCA
Organism: Mesoplodon bidens; assembly: GCF_964165515.1. NCBI lineage: Eukaryota > Metazoa > Chordata > Mammalia > Artiodactyla > Ziphiidae > Mesoplodon > Mesoplodon bidens. Next base: position 91,832,186 of record NC_138163.1, on the reverse strand, counting down.
CAGATTCAGGGTACGTCAAGTTGATTGTGGAGATTTAATCTGCTGCTCCTAAAGCTTCTGGGAGAGATTTCCCTTTCTTTCCTTTTTTCACACAACTCCTGGGATTCAGCTTTGAATTTGCCATACCTTTGGGTGTGGGTCACCTTAGGGCGTCTGTTCTTTGCTCAGACAGGGTGGGATTAAAGAGCAACTGCTTCGGTGGCTCTGGCTCACTCAGGCAGGGTGGAGGGAGGGTTATGGAGTGCAGGCCGAGCCTGTGGTTGCAGAGGTCAGCTTGATCTTACACTAGCCTGAGTCCCGCCCTGTGTTCTCCTGAGGAAGTTGTCTCTGAATCACGGGACTCTGGGATTGGCGGGCTGCACTTGCTCCTGCCATGTGACGTGTGGATAGTGACCTGTGCTTGCACACAGGCTTCTTGGTAGCTGCAGCAGCAGCCTTAGTGTCTCATGTCCGTCTCTGGGGTCCATGTTGATAGCCACAACATGACCTCATCTCTTGAGCTCCTTTAAGCAGTGCTCTTAATCCCCTCTCCGCACACACCAGGAAACAGAGGCAAGAAAAAGGCTCTTGCCTCTTCAGCAGTTTGAGACATTTTCCCGGACTCCCTCCCAGCTAGCTGTGATGCACTAGCCCCCTTCAGGCTTTGTTCACACAGACAACCCCAGACCTCTCCATGGGATCCGACCGAAGCCGGAAACTCAGCTCCCAGTCCCCATCCATCCCGGCTGGTGAGCAGACAAACCTCTTCTGCTGGTGAGTTCTGGTCTGCACCAATCCTCTGTGCAGGAATCTCTACACTTTGCCTCTGAACCCCTGTTGCTGCGCTCTCCTCTGTGGCTCCGAAGCTGCCCCCCTCCACCCCCCACAGTCTCCACCTGAGAAGGGGCTTCCTAGTGTGTGGAAACCTTTCCTCCTTCACAGCTCCCTCCCACTGCTGCAAGTCCCATCCCTCTTCTTTTGCCTCTGTTTTTTCTTTTTCCCTACCTAGCTACGTGGGGGAGTTTCTTACCTTTTGGGAGGTCAGAGGTCCTCTGCCAGCGTTTAGTAGTTGTTCTGTAGGAGTTGTTCCACATGTAGGTGTATTTCTGATGTATCTGTGGGGAGGAAGGTTATCTCCACCTCTTACTCTTCCACCATCTTGAAGCTCCTCTCTGGGAGATTTTTGCTGTTTGATATTATGTGGAGCTGGGAGGTCTCTGGTGGACCAAAGTCCTGAACTCGGCTCTCCCAACTCAGAGGCACAGGCCTGACACCTGTCTGGAGTACCAAGACTTTGCCTCCACATGGCTCAGCATAAAAGTGAGAAAAAGAAAGAAAAAAAATAATAAAATAAAACAAAAGAGTTATTAAAATAAATAAATAATTATGAATTTTTTAAAAATTAAAGGAAAGAAAGAAGAGAGCATACAAACCAAGAAACAAATCCACCAATGATAACAAGTGCTAAAAACTATACAAAAAGAAAAAAGAAAAAAAAATCGGACAGAGAGAACCCTAGGAAAAATGGTAGTAGCAAAGCTATACAGACAAAATCACACTCAGAAGCATACACATACACATTCACCAAATGAAGGAAATAAATATATATATATATATATAGTTGCTCCGACAGTCCCCCACCTCAATTTGGGGTGATTCGTCATCTATTGAGGTATTCCACAGATCCAGGGTACATCAATTTCATTGTGGAGATTTAATCTGCTGCTTCTGAGGCTGCTGGGAGAGATTTCCCTTTCTCTTTTTTGTTCCCACAGCTCCTGTTGTTCAGCTTTTGATTTGGCCCCGCCTCTGCTTGTAGGTCACCTGAGGGCGTCTGTTCTGCCCTCAGAGAGGGCAGGGTTAAATGAGCAGCAGATTAGGGGGCTCTGGTTCACTCAGGCCGGGGGAAGGGATGTGTTTGGAATGCGGGGCCAGCATGTGGTGGCAGAGGCCGGCCTGACGTTGCACCAGCCTGAGGCATGCCGTGCGTTCTCCTGGGTAATTGTCCCTGGATCAAGGGACCCTGGCAGTGGCGGGGTGCACACTCTCCCCAGAGGGAAGGTATGGATAGTGACCTGTGCTTGCACACAGGCTTCTTGCTGGCTGAAGCTGCAACCTTAGAGTCTCATGTCCATCTCTGTGGTCCGCGTTGATAGCTGCGGCTCGCGCCTGTCTCTGGAGCTCATTTAGGCGGTGCTCTGATTCCCCTCTCCTCGTGCACTGCAAAACTAAGAGGCAAGAAAAAGTCTCTTGCCTCTTTGGCAGTTAAAGACTTTTTCCCGACTACTTCCCGGCTAGATGTGGTGCACTAGCCCCCTTCAGGCTGTGTTCACGCAGCCAATCCCAGTCCTCTCCCTTGGATCTGACCTCCAAAGCCCAAGCCTCAGCTCCCAGCACCCACCCACCCTAGCGAATGAGCAGAGAAGCCTCTCAGGCTGGTGAGCACTGGTCAGCACTGATCCTCTGTTGGGAATCTCTCTTCTTTTCCCTATGCACCCTGTTGCTGTGCTCTCCTCTGTGGCTCCGAAGATTCCCACCCGCCACTCCCCATCTCCGCCAGTAAATGGGCTTCCTAGTGTGTGGAAACTTTTCCTCCTAAATAGCTCCCTCCCACTGGTGCAGGTCCCGTCCTTTTTCTTTTGTCTCTGTTTTTTTCTTGTTTCTTTTGCCTTACCCATGTATGTGGGGAATTTCTTGCCTTTTGGAAGGTCTGAGGTCTCTGCCAGCATTCAGTAGGTGTTCTGTAGGAATTTTTCCACATGTAGATGTATTTCTGATGCATTTGTGGGGATGAACTGCTCTCCATATCTTACCCTTCTGCCATCTTGATGGTCTCTCCCCCTTCAATTTCTTTTAACAAAGTCTTGTTTTCATTCTATATACCTTTCATTTCATTGGTTAAATTTATTCCTATATATTTTATTGTTTTTGGTACTATTGTGAATGGGATAGATTTTTTGTTTCTTTTTCAGATGTTTCATTGTTAGTGTATAGAAATACAATTGATTTCAGTATGTTGATTTTACATCCTGTAGTTTACTGAATTCTTTGATTAGTTCCAAAAGTTTCTGTTTGGTTCTTTGGGGTTTCTATATATAAAATTATATAACCTGAAAATAATAACAATTTTATATTTTTTTTCTGATTTGTTTGCCTTTTAATTCTTGGTCTTGCCTAATTGCTCTAGATAGCACTTCCAGTACTATATTCAGTAACGGTGTGAGAGTATCTTTCTTTTTTTCCTGACTTAGGGGAAAACCTATCCATTTTTCACCATTGCATATAATTTTAGCTATGGGTTTTTTATATATAGTGTTTATTATGTTAGGTATGTTTCTTCTCTATCTAATGTCAGGGTTTTTATCATGAAAACATGTTATATCTTGTCAAATGCTTTTTTGGCACCTATTGAGATTATAATGTGATTTTCTTATCATTCATTCCATTAATGTGGTATATCACACATTGATTTGCATATGTTGAACCATCTCCATTTTTATCTTTAGGGAATGTACGCTAGATTTTTGTTTTGTTTTTACCATGTGTCTTATATAAAATGTCTCATAGAAGAAACAGTCCTCTTTATACATCATCAGTTGCCTATGAAGATTCCCACATTTTATTCCCGCTTTATAATTTTTATTTCACATTTTGCCTCATTTTATGCTGTCCACTAAGAAATTGTAAGAGCTATTGTTATATTAATACTGTTTCCTTTAACATGTATACTATATTTAAGTTGTGCATACACCATACTATTATAGATTGAGAGATTTTTCACCTTTACCAGTGCGTTTTATAATTTTATTTGTTTCATGTCACTGATTAGCATCATTTCATTTTAGCTTGAAAAACTCATTTTAACGTTTCTTGCAAAGCAGGTCTATTGGGGATAAACTTCCTCAGGTTTTATGTGGGAAAGTCTTTATTTCTCTTTCATAGCTAAATAATAACTTTGTGTGATAGAATATTCTTGGCTGTCAATTTTTATATTTGGCCATGTTGAATATGTCATTATACTCTCTCCTGGCCTTTAAGGATTCTGCTTAGAAATCTGCTGGTAGCCTAATGGGGGTACCTTTGTAGGTTATACTCTTTTTTTTTTCTTGTTGTTTTCTTATTGCTGCCTTTAGTATTCTTTATGTTTGATTTTTGGTAGTTTCATTATAATGTGTCTTTGAAGAAGGTCTTTTGGCATTGCGATAATAGGGTGTTATATTAGGTTTGTGAACTTGGGTGTCTAAATCTCTCCCCAGGATTAGGAAATTTTTGGCTATTATTTTTTTAAATAAGTTTTCTACAATTTCCCCCACTTTTTCTTCCAAAATTTTCATTATTCTGATATTGTCTTCTTGATTGAGACCCATAGATCACACGGGAATTCTTTGCTTTCTTTTATTCTTTTGTTGTGGTTACTTCTAACTTTATTAATTCAAAATTCTTATCCTATAGGTTACTTATTTTATCATCCATCTACTTTACTATGGATGCTCTTTATTGTGTTCCTTATCTCATTCATTGAGTACTTTAGCTCTCTAATTTCTGTTCGTTTTTTTATGATTTCTTACTCTTTGGTAAAGAGTTCATTTTGTTCACATATTTTCCCCCGGATGTCACTGAACTTTCTTTCTGTGTTTCCTAGTAGCTCATTGAGTTCCTTCGGAACAGCTATTCTGAATACTTTATCAGCTAGATCACAGTATTCCATAGCTTTGAGCCCAGTTTTTGAATTATTGATATACTTGAGGGATAAAATATTTTCTGGATGCTTCATGCTTCTTGTATTTTTGCATTGCTTTCTATCATGTGAAGTAGTAGACACCTTCTTAAACACTTATTGGTTGCCTTCAGATAGGGTACTAATCATTGGTGCTGCTATATCTGGGGTTTTCCCTGTTTTTTAATGAGCAAAGCTGCTCCACTCTTCCTGCTCCCTCATGGCAGCATTCTTAAGCTTTTACGTTTGTTGTTGTTGTTGTTATTATTGTTCTTATAATTTACCAGGCCAGCTGCTGGAAACTCTCTTGTTTTCCAGAAGGTTGCTCTATAGCTCCAGTTTGTTGTTTCTCCCATGCCCACAGGTCTTAGTCTTTTTCTGAGAGTCTCCAATTACCCATTGCCAGGCCTGCTCTTGCTGCCACAGTGGGAATCATGCACAAGGATCTGGCCGTGGAGTGGTGGGTGGTGTGGGTTTAGTACTTTGGGTACTGGGGGTATCCATCAACCCAGTAGGGAGATATTTGAATTGGACATTCCCAGAGGCTTGTGGGCAAATTTCCTCCTAAAGTCCTGAAGCAGTTGGCAGAAACTACATTCTTTAATGACCTTTGATAGTCTTATCTTTTTCCTTCCTCTTCTCTTCTCTGGTCATTGAGGTCCCACCTCAATAATCTGGATACTCCTGGAGAGAAATGGGTTTCTCCAGCTGTGACCCACAAAACCATTGTAGCAGGGCACTTCACTCACTGCTTACCATCTACTCTGAGGGAGCAGTCATCACTGTCTTGCAGCTCAGCCTAGTACAGTGTCACTATGGGGGAAGCAGCTTTTAGCAGAGTTTCTCACTCTCCATGGCACACAAACTCTTATGCCCCCCAATTTGATGATGTGCTGGAATTTACTGTCAGGCAGGCTGGATTTCCACAAATTCTATCTCACCCATGGGTATATGAACAGTTCCAGGTTTTTTCCCTGACCACATTGAGTGGGAGTGTAGTCTCACTTACTCCCTTGGATCCACAGCCTTTACTAAGTCTGTTTGTCTATTTTCAGAAGCACAGATGGGCAAAAGTCCTCTAAGTTTCCTTGGCGTGGGTTGTTGGGTCCACAGCTCCAAATAAAAGACACTTTTATTCATGAATGATTGTCTAACTAATTGTTTAAATGAGGAGAAACCAAAGGAGGAATGTCTTACACTGCCATTATGTTCTGGAGAAGTTACTCCAATTACATTTAAAGTAAAATTGATATATAAAGACTGAATAATGCAAACATTGTTTTCTGGCTGCTTGTTGGAATCATTTTTTTCTTTCTTCCTCTCTGTGTTTATTTGTGGATTTTGCTGTTGTGGTTGTGGTAGTATGCTTTAGTTCTTTTCTCTTTATCTTTTCTGTGTCTAGTGGAAGGCTTTTGTGGTTAACCTGAGGTTTATATAAAACACTTTACAGTTATAGCAGTCTATTTTAAGCTGATTATAACTAAATTTAATTTCATATTAAACTCTAAACTTTGACTCCCCCTCCATTTTCATCTTTTTATATTGTGTGTCAGTTTAAAAATTATTCTAGCTGTGGTTACCTTAAATACTCATTTTAAACTCTTACATTAAAGACAAAAGTTATTTACATCTATCTTCAAAAAATGTAGGAAAATAATAATTTAGAGCATTAGTATGCATTCAAAGTTAAGTTGATACCAGCTTAAAATATACGTTATAAATATAAGATGTTTTCTGTAACAATCATGGTAACCACAAAGCAAAACCTAGTAGTAGATACACAGAAGATAAATAAAAAGGAATCTAAACATAACACTTAAAATACCAAAGAAAATCATGAAATTAAAAAGGAAGAGAGCAGTGAAGGAGAAAGAAACAAAAGAATTACAAAAGATAAAAAGCAATTAAAAATATGACAATAGCAGGTCCATCCCTATTGATAATAAAAAGTTATTATTATAATTGGACTAAATTATCCAATCAAAAGACACACAGCAGATGAACTGATTTTGAAAATACCCATCTAGGGGGAGGAGATCAAGATGGCAGAATATGAACACACTGAGCTAAATTCCCCCATGAACACATCGAAAATGCATCCACATGCGAAGCAATGCTTGCTGAAAACAAACAGGAGACTGCCACAACAACTCTTCTACAAATAAGGCTATAAAAAAGATCTACACTCTGTTGCGTATGAAGGGAAAAGAAGTGATAAGGGCAGATAAGGACCCATGCCCCTAGCAAGGGCCAAAGAAAATGAGGGGGATATCACAGGCTCAGTGATCTGCCCTGGAGAGTGGGGGATTCGATCCACATATTGGGCACCCCAATCCAGGAGTCCAACATTTGGAAGATGGGTCCCCTTAGGAAGTTTGAAAACCAGTGGGGTTTACAGGAAAGCTGTAAAAAAATTAGACTCTGCTCATAAAGAGCATGCACACACTTGCTTACTCCCCAACACAAGATTAAGTAAGTGGATTGAAATTGCCTAGGGCTCTGGAAGTTTTCCTGGGACTGTCCCAGCATGTGCCCCAGCCTCTCTAGCTCCAGTGCAGCTTCCCACTAGGGAGAGTGTGCACTGAGGAGGATGCACACTAGGGGAACATAGTTGGCTCATACCCTGCACTGCATCTGAACAAGGGGAGGGCAGACTTTGCTGATGCTTGTGAAGACTGTGGCTCAGGAGCTGTCTGGAACCCTGAATGGTGTGACAGAACCATCCCAGCATGTGGAGATTTGTACCAGGCACCCACTTCAGCACCTCTTGCTTCAGCATGGTTCCTCTATGGGAGAAAGGTGCCATTGCCAGGAGGGGGGAAAGTGCACACATAAAGGAAATGGAAGCAGGTCAAAACTGACCCACAGTTTCTGCTCCAGCACCTTGAAACCTGATGCCATCCCCAATAGGGTGGTAAGGGACACTAAGCAAAGGAAAAACGCTGGTTTGGGCTCTAACCACTCCAACTCCAGCCTCATCTCCTTCGAAGGTGGCTACCAGCACACCCTGGGAAAAGACATGAAATGTGCTCCCTTAAGATCCAGCTGTCCCACCAAAGACACTGAAAACAGATTGCATAGGGGCACTCCAGAACAAGGGTGTGATAGGTAACTCTCTCACCTAATTCCATAAAGAGAAAGTTAAGTAAAATGAGAAGACAGAAGAATTTGTTTCAAATGAAAAACAATAAAAACAAACAAACAAAAACAACTAATGAAACAGATAAATAATTTACCAGATAAAGATAGATGAATACAGTGAGAATTTTAACAAGAAATTAGAAATATAAAAAAGAATCAATCAGACCTGAAAAATACAACTGAAATGAAAGACACACTAGAAGGAATTAAGAACAGATTAGTGTGACCAAGGGGATAAAGTAATGCAAGTCACCCAATCAGAATATGGATCAGCAAAAAGAGAAACAAATTTACAAAAATGAGCCCAGAGGAGGGTACTTCTGAGACAACATCAAGCATACTAATATTTGCATTATATGTGTCCCAGAAGGAGAAGAGACAGAGAAAGTATTTTTAAAATGTATTTGATGAGATTATAACTGAAAACTTCTCAGACCTGAAAAAGAAAATAGATATTGCAGTACAGAAAGCACAGAGTCCCAGACAAGATGAATTCAAAGAGACCCGCTCCAAGACATATTATAATTCAAGTGTCAAAAGTTAAAGAGATAATTCTAAAGGCAGCAAGAGGGAAACAAGAGTCACACACAAGGGAACCCCTAAAGGCAATCATCTGACATTTCTGAAGAAATTTTGCCAGCCAGAAGGGAGTGACATGATATACTTATAGTGCTGAAAGGGAAAATCCTACAACCTAGGATACTATACCTAGCAAGATTTTCATTCAGAATTGAGGGAGAGACAAAGAACTTCTAGACAAGCAAAAACTAAGAGTTCAACAGTACTAAACTGAACTGAAAAGAAGTGTTCAAATGTCTTCTCTAAGTGGAAAAGAAAAACTAAAATGAGAAGTAAGAATTTGAAGGAAAGAAAAAATCTAAATAGTAAAGCCAAATATATAGTAAAGGCTGTGAAATAACCAATTAAATAAGCTAGTACAAGGACAAAAAGACAAAAATCAACTATAACCACAATGAACAGTGAAGGGATAAATAGGAAGATACAAACTATGACCACAAAAACACAAAACGCGGAAAAAGGGAGTAAAAATCTTACATTTTTTAGAATGTGTTTGAACTTAAATGAATACCAATTTAAAGCAAGTAGATATAGATATGGATCAACATATATAAAAATAGTAAGCACAAATCAAAAAACCTACAATAGATATACATGGGGAGGAAGGAACAAAAGAAAACAACTAAAGAAAATCATCAAACCACAAAGGTGAAAACTAGAAGAAGAAAAGAACAAAGAACTACAAAAACAACCAGAAAACAAGTAACAAAATGGCAATAAGTACATATCTATCAATAGTCATTTTAAAAGTCAATACACTAAATATTCCAATTAAAGGACATAAGGTGGCTGACTGGGTACAAAAATAAGATCCATCTATATGCTGCTTATAAGACATTCACTTCAGTGCTAAAGACAACAAACAATCTGAAAGTGAGGGGATGAAAAAAAGATATTTCATGCAACTGGAAGTGAAAAGAAATCTGGGTAGCAATATTCGTATTAGACAAAGTTGACTTTAAAACAACATCTAGAACAAAGCAAAAATATGGGCATTATACAATGATAAAGGAATCAATAGAAGAAGAGAAAATAACATTCGTAAACATATATGCACCTAATACAGGAGCACCTAAATATGTAAAGCAAATCAACACATATAAAGGGGGAAATTAACAATAATACAAAAATAGTAGGGGACTTTAACAACCCACTTACATCAATGGACAGTTCATCCAGACAGAAAATCAATAAAAACAGCGCTTTTAAATGACACATTAGACCAGTTGGACTTAAAATATATCCACAGGACATTTCATTCAAAAAGAGCAGAATACACATTTTTTTCAAGTGCACATAAAACTTTGGCAGGAAAGAGCATATGTTAAGCCACAAAGTAAGTCTCAACAAATTTAAGATGACAGAAATTATATCAAGCATTTTTTCCAAGCACAATGTTATGAAATTAGAAATCAATCACAGGAAGAAAAATGAGAAAAACAAAAGCACATGGTGTCTAAACAACATGCTACTAAAAAACCAGTGGGCCAATGAAGAAATCAAGGGGAAATCAGAAAATACCTTGAGACAAACGAAGGTAAAAACACAACTTTCCAAAATCTATTGGACACAACAAAAGAATTTCTTAGAGGGAAGTTTACATCAATGCATGCCTACTTCAAAAAGCAAGAAATGTCTCAAACAAACAACATAACCTAACATCTAAAGCAATTAGTAAAAGAGCAAACAAATCCAAAAGTCAACAGAAGGAAGGAAATAATAAAGATCATAGTGGAAATAAATAAAGTAGAGACCTAAAATTCAATATATAAGATCAAAGATACTAAGACCTGGGTTTTTTTTAAAGATAAACAAGCTAATAAGCCTTTACACAAGCTTATTTAAAAAAGGATCCAAATAAACAAGATAAAAGAAAAGAGGAGGAATAAGAACTGATATCAGACATACAAATATATATATATATATAAGAATATTATAAAATTATATGTCAAAAAATTGGACAACTTTGAAGAAATAAATTTCTAGAAACATACAATCTCCCAAGAGTCAATCAGGAAGAAATAAACAATCTAAACAGACCAATAACTGTTAGTGAAATTGAATTAGTAATCAACAAACTCCCAGCAAACAAAACTCCAAGACTGGATAGTTTCAAAGGGGAATTATACCAAATAGATAGAGAAGAACTAATACTTATCCTTCTCAAACATTTCCAAAAAATTGAAGAGGAGCAAATGCTCCTGAATTCATTCTACAAGGCTACCATTCACTGATATGAAAACCAGCTAAAGACATTACAAGAACAGAAAATTACAGGCCAATATCTCTCATGAAAATAGGTACATAAATCCTCAACTAAATATTAGCAAACCAAATTCAACAGAATATAAAATGGATCATACAACATGATAAGGAGAGATTTATTCCAGCGATGAAGGGTTGGTAAAATATCTGCAAATTAATCCATGTGATACACCACACAAAAAAAAGGAATGATAAAAATCACCTGATCATTTCAATAGATGCAGATAAAGAATTTGACAAAATTCAACATCCATTCATGATAAAATCTCTCATTAAACTTGGTATAGAGGGAACATATCTCAGTATAATAAAGACCAATTATGACAAAACCACTACTAATATTATACTCAATGCTTTCAGCTTTTCCTCTATAATCAGGACCACGGCAAGGGTGCTACCTCTTGTCAAATCTATTTACCATAATATTGGAAGTCCTAACCACAGCAATTGGACTGAGAAAGGAAATAAAAGACTTCTAAATTGGAAGGAATAAGTAAAATTGTCACTACATTAAACATAGAAAATCCTAAAGACTCCATCAGAAAATTATTAGTACTAATCAATTCAGTAAAGTTTCAGAATAAAAGATTAATATACAGAAATCCATTGATTTTCTATACACTAATAATGAACTATCAGAAAGAGAAAGCAAGGAAAAAGCCCTGTTTAAAATCACATAAAAGGGAGGATAGGGGAAGATCGGGGAAGAGTAAGACACAGAGATCACCTTCCTCCACACAGATACACCAGAAATTCATCTACACAAGGAACAACTCCTACAGAACACCTACTGAACGCTGGGAGAAGACCTCAGACCCCCCAAAAGGCAAGAAACTCCCCCACGTACCTGGGTAGGGCAAAAGAAAAAAGAATAAACAGAGACAAAAGGATAGGGACGGGAACTGCACCACTGGGAGGGAGCGGGGAAGGAGGAAAGGTTTCCACACACTACTAAGCCCCTTCGTGGGAGGAGACTGCGGGTGGGGGAGGGGGAAAGCTTCGGAGTAGTGGAGGAGAGCACAGCAACAGGGGAGCGGAGGGCAAAGTGGAGAGATTCCCGCACAGAGGATCAGTGCCGACTGGCACTCACCAGCCCAAGAGGCTTGTCTGCTCGGCCGCCAAGGCGGGCGGTGCTGGGAGCTGAGGCTCGGGTTTTGGGTTTCAGGTTTCAGTTGGAGCGCAGGGAGAGGACTGGGGTTGGCGGCATGAACACAGCCTGAAGGGGTTAGTGCACCACCGCTGGCTGGGAGGGAGTCCATGGAAAAGTCTGGACCTGCCAAAGAGGCAAGAGACTTTTTCTTCATCTTTGATTCCTGGTGTGCAAGGAGAGGGGATTAAGAGTGCTGCTTAAAGGAGCTCCAGAGATGGGCGCAAGCCGTGGCTAAAAGTGCAGACCCCAGAGACAGGCGTGGGATGCTGGGGCTGCTGCTGCCGCTGCCAAGATGCCTGTGTGTGAGCACAGGTCACTGTCCACACCCCCTTTCCAGGAAGTCTGTGCAGCACTCCACTGCCGGGGTCCCGGGATCCAGGGACGGCTTCCCCAGGAGAGTACACGGCACACCTCAGGCTGGTGCAACGTCATGTCGGCCTCTGCCGCCACAGGCTCGCCCCGCACTCCATACCCCTCCTTCCCCGTGGCCTGAGTGAGCCAGAGTCACCGAAGCAGCTGCTCCTTTAACCCAGTCATGTCTGAGCGAAGAACAGATGCCCTCTGGCGACCTACACGCAGAGGCCAGGCCAAATCCAAAGCTGAGGCCCGGGAGTTGTGAGAATAAAGAAAAGAAAGGGAAATAAATCTCTCCCAGCAGTCTCAGAAGCAGTGGATTAAAGCTCCACAATCAACTTGATGTACCCTGTATCTGTGGAATGCAAGTATAGACAACAAATCATCCCAAATTGAGGAGGTGGACTTTGAGAACACGATTTATGATTTTTTCCCCTTTTCCTCTTTTTGTGAGTGTGTATGTGCATGCTTCTGTGTGAGATTTTGTCTGTACAGCTTTGCTTCCACCATTTGTCCTAGAGTTCTATCCATCCGTTTTTTAAAAAAAATTTTTTTTCTAATAATTATTTTTATTTTAATAACTTTATTTTATTTTATCTTACTTTATGTTATTTTACTTTATCTTCTTTCTTTCTTTCTTTTTTCCTTCCTTCCCTCCTTTAGACAACAATTCATCCCAAATTGAGGACGTGGACTTTGAGAGCAAGATTTATGATTTTTTCCCCTTTTCCTTTTTGTGAATGTGTATGCTTATGTGTGAGATTTTGTCTGTATACCTTTGCTTCCAGAATTTGTCCCAGGGTTCTATCCGTCAATTTTTGTTTGTTTTTTTTATTTTTTTAATAATTATTTTTATTATAATAATTCTACTACATTTTACCATACTTTATTAAATGGTACTTTATCCTCTCTCTTTCTTTTTTCCTACCATCCCTCCTTTGTCCCTCCCTCCTTTCTTTCTTTCTTTCCTGCTTTCTTTCTACCTCTACTAATTCTTTCTTTCTACATTTTCTCCCTTTTATTCTGAGCCGTGTGATGAAAGGCTCTTGGTGCTGCAGCCAGGAGTCAGTGCGGTGCATCTGAGGTGGGAGAGCCAACTTCAGGACACTGGTCCACAAGAGACCTCCCAACTCCACATAACATCAAATGGTGAAAACCTCCCAGAGATCTCCATCTCAACACCAGCACCCAGCTTCACTCAACAACCAGCAAGCTACAGTGCTGGACACTCTATGCCAAACAACTACCAAAACAGGAACACAACACCACCCATTACAAGAGAGGCTGCCTAAAATCATAATAAGTCCACAGACACTCCAAAACACACCACAAGACGTGTACCTGCACACCAGAAAGACAAGATCCAGCCCAATCCACCAGAACACAGACACTAGTCCCCTCCACCAGGAAACCTACACAACCCTCTGAACCAACCTTAGCCACTGGGGACAGACACCAAAAACAATGGGAACTACGAACCTGAAGCCTGCAAAAAGGAGACACCAAACACAGTAAGATAAGGAAAACGAGAAGACAGAAAAACACACAGCAGGTGAAGGAGAAAGATAAAAAACCACAAGACCTAAAAAATGAAGAGGAAATAGGCAGTCTACCTGGACAAGAATTCAGAAGAGTGAGAGTAAAAATGGAACCAAATCTTGGAAATAGAATAGACAAAATGCAAGAAACACTTAACAAGGACCTAGAAGAACTAAAGATGAATCAAGCAACGATGAGCAACACAATAAATGCAATTAAAAATACTCAGGATGGGATCAATAGCAGAATAACTGAGGCAGAAGAACGAATAAGTGACGTGGAAGATAAAATAGTGGAAATAACTGCTGCAGACCAGAATAAAGAAAAAAGAATGAAAAGAACTGAGGAAAGTCTCAGAAACCTCTGGGACAACAGTAAATGCACCAACATTCGAATTATAGTGGTTCCAGAAGATGAAAAGAAATAGAAAGGGACTGAGAAAATATTTGAAAAGATTATAGTTGAAAACTTCCCTGATATGGGAAAGGAAATGGTTAATCAAGTCCAGGAGGCACACAGAGTCCCATAGAGGATAAATCCAAGGAGAAATACGCCAAGACACATATTAATCAAACTGTCAAAAATTAAACACAAAGAAAACATATTAAAAGAAGCAAGGGAAAAACAACAAATAATACACAAGGGAATCCTCATAAGGTTAACAACTGATCTTTCAGAAGAAACTCTACAAGCGAGAAAGATGTGGCAGGACATATGTAAACTGATGAAGGAGGAAAACCTGCAACCAATATTACTTTACCCGGCAAGGATTTCATTCAGATTTGATAGAGAAATTAAAAACTTTACAGACAAGCAAAAGCAAAGAGAGTTCACCACCATGAAACCAGCTCTACAGAAAATGCTAAAGGAACTTCTCTAGGCAAGAAACACAACAGAAGGAAAATACCTACAGTAACGAACCCAAAACAATTAAGAAAATGGGAATAGGAACATACATATCGATAATTACCTTAAATGTAAGTGGTCTAAATGCTCCCACCAAAAGACACAGATTGGCTAAAGGGATACAAATACAAGACCCATATATATGCTGTCTTCAAGATATCCACTTCAAACCTAGAGACACATACAGACTGAAAGGAAGGGAATGGAAAATGTTATTCCATGCAAATGGAAATCAAAAGAAAGTTGGAGTAGCAATTCTCATAAAAGACAAAATAGACTTTGAAATAAAGACTATTAGAAGAGACAAAGAAGGACACTACATAATGATCAAGTGATCGATCCAAGAAGAAGATATAACAATCGTAAATATTTATGCACCCAACGTAGGAGTACCTCAATACATAAGGTAAATATTGACATCCATAAAAGGGGAAATCGACAGTAACACATTCATAGTAGGGAATTTAACACTCCACTTTCACCAATGGACTGATCATCCAAAATGAAAATAAATAAGGAAACACAAGCTTTTAAGGATACATTAAACAAGATGGACTTAATTGATATTTATAGGACATTCTATCCAAAGACAACAGAATACACATTTCTCTCAAATGCTCATGGAACATTCTCCAGGATAGATCATATCTTGCGTCACAAATCTAGCCTTGGTAAATTTAAGAAAATTGAAATCACATCAAATATCTTTTCCAATCACAATACTACGAGACTAGATATCAATTACAGGAAAAGATCTGTAAAAATTACAAACACATGGAGGCTAAACAATACACTACTTAATAAGGAAGGGATCCCTGAAGAAATCAAAGAGGAAATAAGAAAATACTTAAAAAACAAATCACATTGGAGACATGACGACACAAAACCTATGGGATGCGGTAAAATCAGTTCTAAGAGGGAAGTTTATAGCAATACAATCCCACCTTAAGAAACAGGAAACATTTCGAGTAAACAATCTGAACTTGCACCTAAAGCAATTAGAGAAAGAAGAACAAAAAAACCCCAAAGTTACCAGAAGAAAATAAATCATAAAAATAAGATAAGAAATAAATGAAAAACAAATGAAGGAAATGCTAACAACGATCAATAAAACTAAGAGATTGTTCTTTGAGAAAATAAACAAAATTAATAAACCATTAGCCAGACTCATCAAGAAAAAAAGTGAGAAGACTCAAATCAATAGAATTAGAAATGAAAAAGGAGAAGTAACAACTGACACTGCAGAAATACAAAAGATCATGAGAGATTACTGCAAGCAACTCTATGCCAATAAAATGGACAACCTGGAAGAAATAGAAAAATTCTTAGAAATGCACAACTGGCCAAGACTGAATCAGGAAGAAATAGAAAATATGAACAGACAAATCACAAACACTGCAATTGAAACTGTGATTAAAAACCTTCCAACAAACAAAAGCCCAGGACCAGATGGCTTCACAGGCAAATTCTATCAAACATTTAGAGAAGAGCTAAGACTTATCCTTCTCATATTCTTCCAAATTACAGCAGAGGGAGCAGCACTCCCAAACCCATTCTACGAGGCCACAATCACCCTGATACCACAACCAGGCAAAGATATCACAAAGAAAGAAAATTATATGCCAATATCACTGATGAACATAGATGCAAAAATCCTCAACAAAA
Source organism: Mesoplodon bidens (assembly GCF_964165515.1). NCBI lineage: Eukaryota > Metazoa > Chordata > Mammalia > Artiodactyla > Ziphiidae > Mesoplodon > Mesoplodon bidens. Next base: position 91,815,891 of record NC_138163.1, on the reverse strand, counting down.
TACTAGCAAACAGAATCCAACAGCATATTAAAAGGATCATACACCATGATCAAGTGGGATTTATTCCAGGATTGCAAGGAATCTTCAATATATGCAAATCAATCAACATGATACACCATATTATCAAATTGAAGGAGAAAAACCATATGATCAACTCAATACATGCAGAGAAAGACTTCGCCAAAATTCAACACGCATTTATGAAAAATACCCTGCAGAAAGTAGGCATAGAGGGAACTTTCCTCAACATAATAAAGGCCATATATGACAAATCCACAGTCAACATCGTCCTCAATGGTGAAAAACTGAAACCATTTCCACTAAGATCAGGAGCAAGACAAGGTTGCCCAATCTCACCACTCTCATTCCACATAATTTTGGAAGTTTTAGCCACAGCAATCAGAGAAGAAAAGGAAATAAAAGGAATCCAAATCGGAAAAGAAGAAGTAAAGCCGTCACTGTTTGCAGATGACATGATACTATACATAGGGAATCCTAAAGATGCTAGCAGAAAACAACTAGAGCTAATCAATGAATTTGGTAAAGTAGCAGGATACAAAATTAATGCACAGAAATCTCTGGCATTCCTGTTCACTAATGATGAAAAATCTGAAAGTGAAATCAAGAAAACACTCCCATTTACCATTGCAGCAAAAAGAATAAAATATCTAGGAATAAACCTACCTAAGGAGAAAAAAAGACCTGTATGCAGAAAATTATAAGACACTGATGAAAGAAATTAAAGATGATACAAATAGATGGAGAGATATACCATGTTCCTGGATTGGAAGAATCAATATTGTGAAAATGACTATTATCCAAAACAGTCTACAGATTCAATGCAATCCTTATGAAATTACCACTGACATTTTTCACAGAACTAGAACAAAAAATTTCAAAATTTGTATGGAAATACAAAAGACCCCAAATAGCCAAAGCAATCTTGAGAACGAAAAACGGAGCTGGAAAAATCATGCTCCATGTCTTCAGACTATACTACAAAGCTACAGTAATCAAGACATTATGGTACTGCTACAAAAACAAAAACATAGATCAATGGAACAGGATAGAAAGCCCAGAGATAAACTCATGCACATATGGTCACCTTATCTTTGATAAAGGAGGTAGGAATGTACAGTGGAGAAAGGACAGCTTCATCAATAAGTGGTGCTGGAAAAGCTGGACAGGTACATTCAAAAGTATGAGATTAGAACACTCCCTAACACCGTACACAAAAATAAGCTGAAAATCGATTAAAGACCAAAATGTAAGGCCATGAACTGTCAAACTCTTAGAGGAAAACATAGGCAGAACACTCTATGACATACTTCACAGCAAGATCCTTTTGGACCCACCTCCTAGAGAAATGGAAATAAAAACAAAAATAAACAAATGGGACCTAATGAAACTTCAAAGCTTTTGCACAGCAAAGGAAACCATAAACAAGACCAAAAGACAACCCTAAGAATGGGAGAAAATATTTGCAAATGAAGCAACTGACAAAGGATTAATCTCCAACATTTATAAACAGCTCATGCAGCTCAATAGCAAAAAAACAAACAACCCAATCCAAAAATGGGCAGAAGACTTAAATAGGCATTTCTCCAAAGAAGATATACAGATTGCCAACAAACACATGAAAGAATGCTCAACATCATTAATCATTAGAGAAATGCAAATCCAAACTACAATGAGATATCATCTCACACCAGTCAGAATGGCCATCATCAAGAAATCTAGAAACAATAAATGCTGGAGAGGGTGTGGAGAAAAGGGAACACTCTTGCACTGCTAGTGGGAAAGTGAATTGGTACAGCCACTATGGAGAACAGTATGGAGGTTCCTTAGAGAACTACAAATAGAACTACCATATGACCCAGCAATACCACTACTGGGCCTATACCCTGAAAAAATCATAATTCAGAAAGAGTCATGTACCAAAATGTTCATTGCAGCTCTATTTACAATAGCCCTGAAATGGAAACAACCTAAGTGTCCATCATAGGATGAATGGATAAAGAAGATATGGCACATATATACAATGGAATATTACTCAGCCATAAAATGAAATGAAATTGAGCTATTTGTAATGAGGTGGATAGACCTAGAGTCTGTCATACAGAGTGAAGTAAGTCAGAAAGAGAAAGACAAATACCGTATGCTAACACATATATATGGAATTTAAGAAAAAAAAAGACACGAAGAACCTAGGGGTAAGACAGGAATAAAGACTGAGACGTTCTAGAGAATGGACGTGAGGAAAATGTGAGGGGGAAGGTTAAGCTGTGACAAAGCAAGAGAGAGGCATGGACATACATACATTACCAAACTTAAGGTAGATAGCTAGTTTGAAGCAGCAGCATAGCACAGGGAGATGAGTTCGGTTCTTTGTTACCGCCTGGATCGGTGGGATAGGGAGTGTGGGAAGTAGGGAGATGCAAGAGGGAAGCAATATGGGAACAGATGTATATGTATAACTAATTAACTTTGTTATAAATCAGAAACTAATACACCATTGTGAAGCAATTATACTCCAATAAACTTTTAAAGAAAAAAAGTGTATTGTGATTATCTAGTGGTGTGGGATAGGGAGGGTGGGAGGGAGACGCAAGAGGGAGGAGATATGGGGATATATGTATATGTGTAGCTGATTCACTTTGTTATAAAGCAGAAACTAACACACAATTTTAAATCAATTATACTCCAATAAATATGTTAAAGGAATTTTTAAAAATCACATAAGATAAAGAAAAAACCCTAGGAATAATCTTAACCAAAGAAGTGAAAGACTGATACCTTGAAAACTATACAATATGGATGAAGTAAATTGAAGATGATAGCAAGAAATGGAAAGCTATTTCATGCTTATGGGTTAGAAGAATTAATACTGCTAAAATATCAGTATTCCCCAAAGCAATCTACAGATTTAATACAATCCCTATCCAAGTACCCATGACATTTTTCACAGAACTAGAACAAATAATTTCAAATTTTGTGTAGAAATACAAAATACCTTGAATAACCAAATGAATTCAGAAAAAAGAACAAAGCTGTAAGTACCATGGTCTCTGGCTTCAGACTATATTACAAAGATATGGTCATAAAAACAGAATGGTACTGGCACAAAAACAGACACATAGATCAATGGAACAGAATAGAGAGCCCAGACATAAACCCAGTCACTTATGGTCAATCAATCTATATCAAAAGATGCAAAAATATACAATGGGGAAGAGACAGTCTCTTCAATAAGTAGTGCTGGATAAACTGGGTAGCTACATATAAAAGAATACAGTTAGAACATTTTTTCACACCATACAAGAATAAACTCAAAATGGACTAAAGACCTAAATGTAAGAGTGGAAACTATAAAATTCCTAGAAGAAAACTTAGGCAGTACATTCTGACAAAAGTGGTAACAATATTTTTTTTAAAATCTTTCTCCTCAGGCAAAAGAAACAAAAGCAAAAGTAAAGTAATTGGCCTAGTTAAACATAAAAGCTTTTGCACAGGAAAGGAAACTATTGACAAAATGAAAACACAACTGAATGGGAGAAAATTTTAGAAACAAGATGACTGATAAGGGGTTTATATCCAAAATATATACACAGCTCATACATTTTTTTAAAAAAAACCTGGTTTAAAAAAATGGGCAGAAGACCTTAGTAGACATTTTTCCATAGAAAACATACAGATTGCCAACAGGCACATAAACTGATTGTGATAACACTACTCATCAGAAAAATGAAAATCAAAACCACAGTGAGATATCAACTCACACGTGCCAGAATGCCTATCATTAAAATGGCCACAAAAGAATTTTGGCAAGGGTGTGGACAAAAGTGAACACTAGTACAATATGAGGGGAATGTAAATTAGGGCAGCCACTATAAGAAATTGTAAAGCTAAAAATAGAACTATCATATGATCAAGCAATTCCACTCTTGGTTATGAATTCAAAGAAAACAGAAGCACTAATTTGAAAAAATACATGCACTAAAATTATCAACCTAAGCCATGATATTGAAGCAACCTAAGTGTCCATCAACATATGAATGGATATAGAAGATACGATGCAATTGTAAATTGAAATGTTAGCCATTAAATAGAATAAAAGATTGTCACTTGCAACAACATGGAGAGACCTGGAGATTATTATGCTTAGTGAAATAAGTCATACAGAGAAAGATATATAATGCATGTTATCACTTATATGTGGAAAATTTTTAAAAGTATTGAATATAACAAAACAGAAACAGGCTCATGGATATAGAGAAAAAACTAATGATAACCAGTGGGGAAAGGGAAGGGGGAAGAAGCAAGATAGGAGTAGGGAATTAAGAGGTGAAAACTACCATGTGTAAAATAAATAAGCTACAGTGATATATGGCATAGCACAGGAAATATAGTCAATATTTCATAATAACTTTAAATGGATTATAATCTATAAAACTGTTGAATCACTCTGTTGTACACTTGAAATTTATATAATATTGTAAATCAACTATACATCAATTTTAAAAATAAATTTTTTCCCAAAATAAATCCCATCTCGGTGCTTCCTATGATTCTTTCAACATTAAACACACACACAGAGTGAAAATTAATTAATAGAAAAACATATTCCATGCAAATGGTAATCAAAAGGAAGCAGGAGTAGCTATGCTTATATCAGACAAATAGACTTTAAGCCAAAAACTTTAACAAGAGACAAAGAAGGTCATAATATAATGAGAAAGATTCAATCTAAAAAGAGGATATATGGGCTTCCCTGGTGGTGCAGTGGTTGAGAGTCTGCCTGCCGATGCAGGGGTCACGGGTTCATGCCCCAGTCCGGGAAGATCCCACATGCCGCGGAGCGGCTGGGCCCGTGAGCCATGGCCGCTGAGCCTGTGCTTCCAGAGCCTGTGCTCCGCAATGGGAGAGGCCACAACAGTGAGAGACCCGTGTACAGCAAAAATAAATAAATAAATAAAATATAAAAATAAAAAGAGGATATAACATTTTAACATATTTGTACATCCAACATAGGAGAACAAAGCAAATATCATATAATAGGAGATTAAAGCAAATGTCAATAGGCATGATAGATGAAATATGTATCAATACATAATCAACAGACATGAAAGATGAAATAGATATCAATAAATAATAATCTGACATTATAATACCTTCCATTCAACAATGGATGTATCATTCAGACAGAATATCAATAAGGAAGCATTAGACTTGAGCTATCAATACCTTAGAAAAGATGCACTTACCAGACATTTACAGAAATTTCCATCCAGCAGCTTCAGAATATGTATTCTCCATAAGTGCACATAGAATATTCTCCAAGATAGATCATATGTTACTCCACAACATTTCTTAGTATTTTAAGAAGACAAATCCTATCAAACATTTTTTCATTCCAACCAAAATGGCATGAAATTAGAAATCAATTACAAGCAGAAAAATGGAAAATTCACAAATATGTGATTAAACAACCAATGGGTCAGTGAATAAATCAACAGAAATAAAAAATATCTTCAGACAAATAAAAATATAAATACAACATATCAAAAATTATGGAATGCAGCAAAAACACTTCTAAGAACGTAGTTCATGCTTACATTAAGGAATAAAGAAATATTTCTAACACTAACTTTAGACCACAGGGAACAAGGAAAGGAATGAAAAACTAAGCCCAGAGTTAGTAGAAAGAATAAAATAACAAAGATCAGAGCTGAAATAAATAGAATAGAGACTAAAAAGACAACAGAAAAGACCAATGAAACTAAGGGCTGATTTTTGAAAGGATAAAAAAAGACAAACTCTTAGCTGTTTTTACCAAGAGGAAAAGAGAGAGGATTAAAATAGAATTATAAATGAAAGAAGAGGTATTACAACTGATATCACATAAATAAATAGGATCATAATAAACTAATGTGAAAAATTATACCCCCCAAATTGGACAACCTTGAAGAAAAGGATAAATTCCTTGAAACTTAAAAACTGAACCATGAATAAATAGAAAATACGAATCAATCAATTACTAGTAAATAGATTGAGTCTGTAATTAAAACCTCTCAGTAAATAAAAGTTCAGGACCAGAAACCTTAACTGGTGAATTCTACCAATTATGTAATAAAGGAATGAGACTAATCCTTCTTTGAATCTTCAAAAAATAGAAGAGAAGAGAACATTTTGAAACTCATTTTGTAGGCCAATGTTACCTTGATCTCAAAATCAGACAAGGGTACTATAAGAAGACAATTACAGAACAATATTCTTGATAAAATTCAATGCAAGTATCATCAACAAAATATTAGCAAACAAAATTCAACAGTACATTAAAAATACCATACACCATGCTCAAGCAGGATTACAATTTATAGCTACATCAAAAAGAGTAAAATAATTAGGAATAAAATTAACCAAGGAGGTGAAAGATCTGTACACTGAAAACTATAAGACTTTGATTAAAGGAATTGTAGGAGACACAATTAGGTGTAAAGTTAGCCCATGCTCATGGGTTGAAAGAAACAATTTTGTTAAAATGTTCATACTACCCAAAGTGATCTAAAGATACAATGGAATCCCTATTATAATTCTAATATTTTTTCACAGAAATAGAAAAAAACACCTAATACTGAAATTGATATGGAAACACAAAAGACCCCAAAGAGCCAAAATTCTTGTTAAAAAGGAATAAATCTAGAGGTATCACAATTTCTGCTTTCAAACTATATTACAGACCTATAGTAATGAAAATGGTCACAGAGGAAGAAACACTTCTGAAATCATCCTATGAGTCCAGAATAACCCTACTACCAAAACCAGACGAAGATATCACACAAAAAAGAAGATTACAGGCTATTATCAATGATGAACATAGATGCATAAATCCTCAACAAAATACTAGCAAACTGAATCCAACAGTACATTAAAAGAATCACACACCATGATCAAGTGAGATTTATTCCAGGGATGCAAGGATTTTTCAATATTGGCAAATCATTCAGTGTGATACACCACATTAACAAATTGAAGAATAAGAAACATATGATCATTTCAAAGGTGCAGAAAAATATTTTGATAAAATTCAGCACAATTTATGATTAAAACTCTACAGAAAGTGGGCATAGAGGTAACATACCTCAACATAATAAAGGCCATATATGACAAACCCACAGCAAACATGATACTCAACAGTGAAAAGCTGAAAGCACTTCCTCTAAGATCAAAAATAAGATGAGGATGTCCACTTCCACCACTTTTCCTCAACATAGCATTGGAACTCCTAGCCACAGCAGTCAGAGAAGAAAAAAGAAAAGAAAGGAATCTAAATTGGAAAGGAGGAAGTAAAACTGTCACTGTTTCTAGATGACATGATACTATATATAGAAAATCCTAAAGATGACACCAGAAAACTAGTAGATCTCATCAATGAATTTGGTAAAGTTGCAGGATACAAAATTAATATATATAAATCTGTTGCATTTCTATACTCTAAGAGCAAACAATAAGAAAAAAAATAAAGGAACATTTCCATTTACCATTGCATCAAAAAATATAAAATACTAGGAATAAACCTACCTAAGGGGGCAAAAACACCTGTACTCAGAAAACTATAAAACACTGATGAAAGAAATTGAAGAAAACAAAAACAGATGGAAAAATATACCATGTTCTTGGATTGGAAGAATCAATATTTTCAAAATTACCATACTACAAAAGGCAATCTACAGATTCAATGCAATCCCTATCAAAATACCAATGGCATTTTTCACAGAACTAGAACAAATACTTTTAAAATTTATATAGAGGGAGATCAGCTCGGTGCTCTGTGACCGCCTGGAGGGGTGGGATAGGGAGGGTGGGAGGGAGACGCAAAAGGGAGGGGATATGGAAACATATGAATATGTATAACTGATTAAATTTGTTATAAAGCAAAAAAGAAAAAAAAATTATATAGAAACACAAAAGACCCCAAATAGCCAAACCAATGTTCAGAAAGAACAGAGGTAGAGGAATAATGCTTCCTGACTTCAGACTATACTACAAAGCTACTGTAATCAAAATAGCATTGTACTGCCACAAAAGCAGACACATAGACCAATGGAACAGGATAGAAAACCCAGAAATAAACCCACGCACTTCTTTTCAATTAATCTATGGCAAAGGCAAGAATATATAATGGAGGAAAGAAAGTCTCTTCAATAAATGGTGCTGGAGAGCTACATGTAAAATAATGAAATTAAAACATTCTCTAACACCATATACAAAAATGGATTAAAGACCTAAATGTAAGACCTGATACTATAAAGCTCCTAGGGGAAAATTTAGGCAGAACACATTTTGACATAAATTGCAGCAATATTTTGGGGGGGATCTATCTCCAAAAGTAAAGACAATAAAAATAAAAATAAACAAATGGAAACTAATGAAATTGAAAATCTTTTGCACAGCAAAGAAAACCATCAACAAAACAAGACAACGTCCTGAATGGGAGATGTTTGCAAATGATATGACCAATAAGAGATTAATATCCAACAAATAAAAACAGCTCATAGAACTCAACATCAAAAAACAAGCAACCCAATTTTTTTTAAATAGGTGGGGCAGAATGACTGAACATTTTTCCAAATAGGAAATGCAGATGGCCAACTGGCACATGCAAAGCTGCTCAAAATTGCTAATCATCAGGGAAATACAAATCAAAACCACAATGAGATATCACCTCACAACTGTCAGAATGGCTATCACAAAAAAGAACCCAAATAACAAATGTTGGTGAGGATGTGGAGAAAAGTGAACTCTTGTTCACTGATGGTGGGAACTTAAAGTGGTGCAGCCACTGTGGAAAACAGTATGGAGGTTTCTCAAAAAACTGAAAGTAGAACTACCACATGACCCAGCAATTCCACTCCTGGATATATATATGAAAGAACAACAAAATACTCATTCAAAAAGTGGCTTGCATGCCAACGTTGATAGTAGCATTATTTACAATTGCCAAGATGTGGCAGCAACATAAGTGTCCATCAACAGATGAATGGATAAAGAAGATGTGCTATATAAATAAAATGGAATACTACTCAGCCATAAAATAATGAAATTTTGTTATTTTCAGCAACATGAATGAACTTGGATGGCATTATGCTAAGTGAAATTAGTCAGATAAAGAAAAAGAGTGTTTGATAACATTTGTATGTAGAATCAAAAAATACAACAAACTAGAAAATATAACAACAAAGAAGCAGACTCATAGATATAGAGAACAAATTGGTGCTTAACAGTGGGGAATGGGGGGAGGGGCATTACAGGGGTTGGGGATTGGGAGGCACAAACTATTGGGTGTAAGGTAGGCTCAAGAACGATTTCAAAACACGGGGAATATATTCAATACTTCGTAATAACTGTAAATGGAAAGTAACATTTAAAATTGTATTAAAATTAAAATTAAAAAAGAAAAAATAAAAATTTTTAAGTGATATGGTATTGGCATAAACACAGGCATATAAATCAGTGGAATGTTATTGAGAGCCAGAATTAAACCTGTGTCTATATGGTCAATTAAATTTATGACACTGGAGCCAAGAATATGCAATGGGGAAAGAATAGTCTCTTCAATCAATGAATGGTGTTGAGAAAACTGGACAGTCAGTTGCAAAAGAAGGAAACTGTACCCCTATCATACACCAATCATACAAAGCAACTCAAAATGGATTAAAGACCTGGAACCATAAAATTCATTGAAGAAAATATAGATAATAATCTATCTTTGTTTTTGATTTTTAACAATGATTATAATATGTCTGGGTAATCAATTGTGGCTTGATGTTATTTGGAGACCCTTGTGCTTACTGTATCTGGATGTCCATATCTCTTCCCAGATTGGGACATTCAGGTGCTTTTTTTATTTTATTTTATTATTAACTTTATGCCCCTTTTTCTGTTCTCCTTAGGCAACTCCCATTATGTATATATTCATTTTCTCAATATTTTATGATAATTCTCATGGGCTTTCTTCACTCCTTTTCATGTTTTTTCTTTTTGTTTATCTAATTGGCTAATTTTATTTTATTTTATTTTTAATAAGGTACAGTTGATGTACAATATTATATCAGTTTCAGTTGTACAACAATGTGATTGACAATTTTAAATGTGTTCCATTTATAGTTATTATAAAATATTAACTATATTCCCTGTGTTGTACAATATATCCTTGTAGATTATTTATTTTATACATAGCAGTTTGTACCTTAGTCCCCTAGCCTGATGTTGCCCCTTTCCCCACTGGTAACCACTAGTTTGTACTCTATATATGTGAGTTTGTTTCTTTTTTGTTATATTCACCAGTGTGTTTTATTTTTTAGATGCCACATATAAGTGATATCATACACTATTTGACTTTCTCTGACTTATTTCACTTAGCATAGTACCCTCCAAGTTCATCCATGTTGTTACAAAGAGCAAACCTTTACTCTTTTTTATGGCTTAGTATTATTCCCTTGTCTATATCTACAACATCTTCTTAATCCATTCATCTGTTGATGGGCACCTAGGTTGTATCCATATCTTGGCAATTATAAAGAATGCTGTTATCAACACTGAGGGGCAAGTGTCATTTTTTATGAGTGTTTTTGAATTTTTCGGATATACATCCAGTAGTGGAATAGCTGGGTTTTGTGGTAGTTCTTTTTTTTTTTTAATTTTAGTTTTTGAGAAACCTCCATACTGTTTTCCACAGTGGCTGCACCACTTTACATTCTCATTATCAGTGTACAAGAATTCCCTTTTCTCCACATCTTCAACAACATTTGTGATTTGGGTTCTTTTTGATGATGGCCATTCGAACAGGTGTGAGGTGATATCTCATTGTGGTTTTAACTTGCATTTCTCTGATGAATAATGATGAGCTTTGTTCATGTGTCTGTTGTTGATCTCTATGTCTTCTTTGGAAAAAATGTCTATTTGTTTCTTCTGTCCATTTTTGTTTAATCCAGACATTTGGTTTTAGTTTTTTGGGTATTTTTTTTGTTGTTTGTTTGTTTGATGTTGAGTTTTATGAGCTGTTTTTATATTTTGGATAATATCCCCTTATTGGTCATATCATTTGCAAATATTTTCTCCAATTCAGTAGGTTGTCTTTATGTTTTGTTGATGGTTTCCTTTGCTGTTCGAAATCGTTTTAAGTTTAATTAGGTCCCATGTGTTTAGTTTTGCTTTTGTTTCTTTTGCTTTAGGAGAGGGATCCAAAAAAATATTGCTGCAACTTATGTCAGAGGTGTTCTGTCTATGTTATTCTCTAGGAGTTTTATAGTATCTGGTCTTATATTTAGGCCTGTAATCCATTTGGATTTTATTTTTGTGTATGGTGATAGAGAATGTTCTAATTTCATTTTTTACATGCAGCTGTCCAGTTTAACCAGCACCACTTATTGAAGAGACCTTCTTTTCTCCATTTTATATTCTTGCCTTCTTTGTCATTAATTGACCAGAACTGTGTGCGTTTATTTCTGGGTTCTCTATCCTGTTCCATTGATCTATGTGTCTATTTTGTGGCACTACAATGCTATTTTTTTATTCATAAAGAATAAAATTTATTTGTTAAATATTCTTAAAGATAGTAGCTAAAAAGTAAAGTTTATCCAAGTTAAGAAAGAATGGATGTGTGAAGGACATTTCTGAACGGAAGAAATATAAATGCTGTTACTGAAAAGTGAATTAAGTTGTTTTTACCATTGTGTGAGCTTAATACTTTATATTTGAAAATACAAGCCATTCAATTAAGAACACCTAAAATTCCAAATAACATTGAGTTCAACGAACCAGACATAAAACCAAATCTGCTCTTGGTTTACATCCTGGGTGCTAAGACCTGGGTGCTAAGACCAAAGGCTTGACTTTGCCCTTATAATATTTTTTTTACATCTTTATTGGAGTATAATTGCTTTACAATGGTGTGTTAGTTTCCGCTTTATAACAAAGTGAATCTGTTATACACATACAATGCTATTTTGATTACTGTAGATTTGAAGTATAGTCTGAAGTCAAGGAGAATCATTCCTCCACTTCTGTTCTTCTTTCTCAAGATTGTTTTGGTTATTTGGGGTCTTTCTCTTTCCATATAAATTTTAAAAGTATTTCTTCTAGTTCTGTGAATAATGTCGTTGGTATTTTGATAGGGGTTACATTGAATCTGTAGATTGCTTTGGGTAGTATGACCACTTTAACAATATTAATTCTTCCAGTCCATGAAAAATGTATATATTTCCCTCTGTTTGTTTCATCTTCAATTTCTTTCATCAATGTCATAGTTTTATGAGTACAGGTCTTGTGCCTCCTTAGGTAGGTTTATTCCTAGGCATTTTATCCTTTTTGATGTGATGCTAAATGGGATTGTTTCTTTAATTTTTTTCTTATGTTTTGTTGTTAGTGTATAGAAATGCAACAGATTCCTGTATATCAATTTTGTATCCTGAAACTTTACTAAATTTATTGATGAGCTCTCGTTTTTTGGTGGTGTCTATCGGATTTTCTATGTATAGAATCATGTCACCTGGAAACAGTGACAGCTTGACTTCCTCCTTTCCAATTTGGATTCCATTTATATCTTTTTGTTGTCTAATTGGATTTGGCTAGGACTTCCAAAACAATGTTGAATAAAAGTGGTGAGAGTGGGCATCCTTGTCTTATTCCTGATCTTAGAGAAAATGTTTTCAGCTTTTCACCATTGAGTATGATATTAGTTGTGGGTTTGACATATATGGCCTTTTTCATTTTGAGGTTTGTTCCCTCTATGCTCCCTCTATGCCCACTTTCTGGAGAGTTTTTACCATACATGGATGTTGAAAATGTCAAAATATTTTTCTGCATCCATTGATATGTTCCTATGGTTTTTATTCTTCAACTTGCTAATGTGGTGTATCACATTGAATGATTTACGGATAATGAAAAATCCTTGCATCCCTGGGATAAATCCCACTTGATCATGGTGCCTCATCCTTTTAATGTATTGTTGGACTTCGTTTGCCAATATTTTGTTGAGGAATTTTGCGTCTATGATCATCAATTAACTTGGACTGTAATTTTCTTTTTTGTGTGATATTTTTGTCTGGTTTTGGTATCAGGGTGATGCTGGTTCATAGAGTTAGTTTGAAAGCATTCCATCCTTGGTAATTTTTTGGAATACTTTGAGAAGGGTAGATGTTAACTCTTCCCTAATTGTTTGCAATGTAAAATTTCACCTGTGAATCCATGTGTTCCTGGAATTTTGTATGTGGAATTTTATTTTTTTAATTACTGATTTAATTTCCTTACTTGTTACTTTTCTGTTCATATTTTCTATTTCTTCTTGGTTCAATCTTAGGAGATTGTACCTTTCTAAAAATTTGTCCATTTCTTCTAGGTTATCCATTTTATTGGCATATGGTTGCTAATAGTAGTCTTTTATGATCCTTTGTATTTCTGTGGTGTCCAGTTGTAGCTTCTCATTCTTCATTTCGGATTTTATTGATTTTCTCCCCATCTCTTTTTTTCTTGATAAGTCTGGCTAAAGGTTATTAATTTTGTTTACCTTTTCAAAGAGGCAGCTTTTAGTTTCATTGATCTTTTTACTGTTTTTTTTGTCTTTTTCATGTATTTAATATCTCATCTTTATGATTTCTTTCCTTCTACTAAATTTGCATTTCGTTTGTTCTTTTTCTAGCTACTTTAGGTGTAGGATAGGCTGTGTATTTGAGATTTTTCTTGTTTCCTGAGGTAAGCTTGTGTCACTATAAACTTCCCTCTTAGAACTGATTTTGCTTTGTCCCATGGATTTTGGATTGTTGTGTTTTCATGTTTGTTTTCTTCAGGTATTTTTTCTTTGATTTCTTCAGGTATGCATTGGTTGTTTAGTAGCATATTGTTTAGACTCCATGTGTTTTGTTTTTTGAAATTTTTTCTTGTAGTTGATTACTAGTTTCATGGTACTGTGGACAAAAAGATGCTTGATAGAATTTCAATTTTCTTAAAGTTTCAGAGGCTTGTAATATGGCCTAGCATGTGATAAGTTCCATGTTCACTTCAGAGAAGTGTGCATTCTGCTTCTATCGGATGGACTGTTCTACATATATTTACTAAGTCTAACCAGTATAATGAGTCATTTAGGTCAGTATTTCTGCATTGATTTTCTGTCTAGATGAGCTTTCCATTGACATAAATGGGGTGTTAAAATCCCCTACAGTTATTGTTTTACTATCTATCTCTCGCTTTATATCTGTTAATATTTTCTTTATGTATTTAGGTATAACTACATTAAGTGCATTTATCTTTACATTTGGTATATATTCATCTTGGATTGATCCCTTGATCATTATGTAGTTTTCTCCTTTGTTTCTTTAAACAGTCTTTATTTTAAAGTCTAGTATGTCTGATATTATTGCTACCCTAGCTTTCTTTTCATTTACATTTTCATGGGATGCCTTTTTCCATTCTTTCACTTTCAGTCTGTGTGTTTCTTTATGTCTGAAGTGAGTCTCTTGCAGAGAGCACATATACAGGATTGGTATTTATATCCTTTCAGCTAACCTAGGTCCTTTCTTTTTTTTTAAACAACTTTATGGGAGTATAATTGGTTTACAATGGTGCATTAATTTCTGCTTTATAACAAAGTGAATCCGTTATACATATACATATGTTCCCATATCTCTTCCCTCTTGCGTTCCCTCCCTCTCACCCTCCCTATCCCACCCCTCTAGTTGGTCAAAAAACACTGAGCTGATCTCCCTGTGCTACTCGGCTGCTTCCCATTAGCTATGTATTTTATGTTTAGTAGTGTATATAAGTCCATGCCACTCTCTCACTTTGTCAAAGCTTAACCTATGCCTCCAAATATCCTCAAGTCCATTCTCTAGTACATCTCTGTCTTTATTCCCGTCTTAACCCTAGGTTCTTCATGACCTTTTTTTTCCCCTTAGATTCCATATATATGTGTTAGCATACGGTATTTGTTTTTCTCTTTCTGACTTAAGTCACTCTGTATGACAAACTCTAGGTCCATCCACCTCACTACAAATAACACAATTTCATTTCTTTTTATGGCTGAGTAATATTCCATTGTATATATGTGCCACATCTTCTTTATCCATTCAGCTGTTGACGGACACTTAGGTGGCTTCCATGTCCTGGCTATTGTAAATAGAGCTGCAATGAACATTTCGGTACCTGACTCTTTTTGAATTATGGTATTCTCAGGGTATATGCCCAGTAGTGGGATTGCTCGGTCGTATGGGAGTTCTATTTTAGTTTTGTAAGGAACCCCTACTGTTCTCCATAGCGTCTGTATCAATTTACATTCCCACCAACAGTGCAAGAGTGTTCCCTTTTCTACACAACCTCTCCAGGATTTATTGTTTCTAGATTTTCTTTTACATCTTTATTGGAGTATAATTGCTTTACAATGGTGTGTTAGTTTCTGCTTTTTAACAAAGTGAAGCAGTTATACATATACATATGTTCTCATATCTCTTCCTTCTTGTGTCTCCCTCCCTCCCACTCTCGCTATCCCACCACTCTAGGTGGTCACAAAGCACCGAACTGATCTCCATGTGCTATATTTCTAGATTTTTTATGATGGCCATTATGACCGGTGTGAGATGATGTCTCATTGTAGTTTTGATTTGCATTTCTCTAACGATTAATTGTGTTGAGCATTCTTTCATATCTTTGTTAGCAATCTGTATATCTTCTTTGGAGAAATATCTGTTTAGGCCTTCTGTCCATTTTTGAATTGGCTTCTTTGTTTTTTGTTATTGAGCTGCATGAGCTGCTTGTAAATCTTGGAGATTAATCCTTTGTCAGTTGCTTCATTTGCAAATATTTTCTCTCATTCTAAGGGTTGTCTTTTGGTCTTGTTTACTTTGCTGTGCAAAAGCTTTGAAATTTCATTAGGTCCCATTTGTTTACTTTTGCTTTTATTTCCATTTCTTCTTTCTTTGACCCAACTCCATTTCTCTAGGAGGTGGGTCAAAAAGGATCTTGCTGTGATTTATGTCAGAGTGTTCTGCTGTTTTCCTCTAACAGTTTGAGAGTATTTTCCTCTAAGAGTTTGATACTGTCTGGTCTTACATTTAGGTCGTTAATCCATTTTGAGTTTATTTTTGTGTATGGTGTTAGTGAGTGTTCTAATATCATACTTTTACATGTACCTGTCCAGTTTTCCCAGCACCACATATTGAAGAGTCTGTCCTTTCTCCACTGTATATTATTCCCTACTTTATCAAAGAAAAGAGGACAATATGTGCATGGGTTTATCTCTGGGCTACTATCCTATTCCATTGATCTTTATTTCTGTTTTGTGCCAGTACCTTACTGTCTTGATTACTGTAGCGTTGTAGTATAGTCTGAAGTCAGGGAGCATGATTCCTACAGCTTCACTGTTCGTTCTCAAGATTCCTCTTGCTATTCGGGTTCTTTAGTGTTCCATACAAATTGTGAAATTTTTTGTTCTAATTCTGTGAAAAATGGCAGTGGTAGTTTGATAGGGATTGCATTGAATCTGTAGATTGCTTTGGGTAGTAGAGTCATTTTCACAGTGTTGATTCTTCCCTTCCAAGAACATGGTATTTGTATCATCATTAATTTCTTTCATCAGTGTCTTATAATTTTCTTCATAGAGGTCTTTTTTCTCCTTAGGTAGGTTTATTCCTAGATATGTTATTCTTTTTGTTGCAGTGGTAAATGGGAGTGGTTTCTTAATTTCACTTTCAGATTCTTCATCATTAGTGTATGGGAATGCCAGAGATTTCTGTGCATTAATTTTGTATCCTGCTACCTTACCAAATTCATTGATTAGCTCTAGTAGTTTTCTGTAACATCTTTAGGATTCTCTATATATAGTATCATGTCATCTGCAAACAGTGACAGTTTTACTTCTTATTTTCTGATTTGGACTCATTTTATTTATTTTACTTCTCTGATTTCTGTGGCTAAATTTTTCAAACCTATGTTGAATACGAGTGGTGAGAGTGGGTAACCTTGTCTTGTTCCTGATCTTAGTGGAAATATTCTCAGTTTTTCACCATTGAGGACGATGTTGGCTGTGGGTTTGTCATGTATGACCTTCATTATATTCAGGAAAGTTCCCTCTATGCTTACTTTCTGCAGGGTTTTTATCATAAACCAGTGTTGAATTTTGTCGAAAGCTTTTTCTGCATCTATTAAGATGGTCATATGATTTTTCGCCTTCAATTGGTTAATATGGTGTATCATGTTGATTGATTTATATATATTGAAGAATCTTTGCATTCCTGGAATAAACCCCACTTGATCAAGGTGTATGATACTTTTAATGTGCTGTTGGATTCTGTTTGCTACTAGTTGGTTGAAGATTTTTGCATGTATGTTCATCAGTGATATTGGCCTGTAGTTTTCTTTCTTTGTGGCATCTTTGTCTGGTTTTGGTATCAGGGTGATGGTGGCCTCGTTGAATGAGTTTTGGAGTGTTCCTCCCTCTGCTGTATTTTGGAAGAGTTTGAGAAGTATAGGTGTTAGCTCTTCTCTAAATGTTTGATAGCATTCGCCTGTGAAGCCATCTTGGCTTTTGTTTGTTGGAAGATTTTTAATCACATTTTCAATTTCAGTGCTTGTGATTAGTCACTTCATATTTTCTATTTTCTATTTCTTCCTGATTCAGTCTTGGCAGGTTGTGCATTTCTAAGAATTTGTCTATTTCTTCCAAGTTGTCCATTTTATTGGCATAGAGTTGCTTGTAGTAATCTCTCATGATCCTTTGTATTTCTGCAGTGTCAGTTGTTACTTCTCCTTTTTCATTTCTTACCCTATTGATTGGAGTATTCTCCCTTTTTTTCTTGATGAGTCAGGATAAAGGTTTATCAATTTTGTTTATGTTCTCAAAGAACAAGCATTTAGCTTTATTGATCTTTGTTATCATTTCCTTCATTTCTTTTTCATTTATTTCTGTTGTGATCTTTATGATTTCTTTCCTTCTGCTAAATTTGGGGGGGGGGGTTGTTCTTCTTTCTCTAATTGCTTTAGGTGCAAGGCTAGGCTGTTTATGTGAGATGTTTCCTGTTTCCTAAGGTAGGATTGTATTGATATAAACTTCCCTCTTAAAATTGCTTTTGCTGCATCCCATAAGTTTTGGGTCGTCGTGTCTCCACTGTCATTTGTTTCTAGGTATTTTTGTTTTGTTTTGTTTTCTTTGGGGGGGTACGTGAGCCTCTCAATGTTGTGGCCTCTTCCATTGTGGAGCACAGGCTCCGGACGTGCAGGCTCAGCAGCCATGACTCACACACACAGCTGCTCGGTGGTATGTGGGATCTTCCCGCACTGGGGCACGAACCTGTGTCCCCTGCATTGGCAGGTGGACTCTCAAACACTGTGCCACTGAGGAAGCCCGATTTCTATGTATTTTTTGATTTCCTATTTGATTTCTTCAGTGATCACTTGGTTATTAAATTATGTATTGTTTAGTCTCCATGTGTTTCTACTTTTTAAGATCTTTTTCTATAATTGATACCTAGTCTCTCACTTTTCTGGTCAGAAAAGATACTTGATATGATTTCAATTTTCTTATATTTACCAAGGCTTGTTTTGTGACCCAAGATATGATCTTTCCTGGAGAATGTTCCATGAGCACTTGAGAAAAATGTGTATTTTGTTGTTTTTGGATGGAATGTCCTATAAATATCAATTAAGTCCATCTTGTTTAATGTATCATTTAAACCTTGCATTTCCTTATTTATTTTCATTTTGGAAGATCTGTCCATTGGTGAAAGTGGGGTGTTAAAGTCCCCTACTATGATTGTGTTACTGTCAATTTCCCTTTTATGACTGTTAGTGTTTGTCTTATGTATTGAGGTGCTCCTATGTTGATGCATATATATTTACAATTGTTATATCTTCTTCTTTGATCATTCCCTTGATCATTATGTGGTGTCCTTCTTTGTCTCTTGTAATAGTCTTTATTTTAAAGTCTATTTTGTCTGATATGAGAATTGCTGCTCCAGCTTTCCTTTGATTTCCATTTGCATGGAATATATTTTTCTATCCCCTCACTTTCAGTCTGTATATGTTCCTAGGTCTGAAGTGGGTCTCTTGTAGACAGCATATATATGGCTCCTGTTTTTGTATCCATTCAGCCAGTCTGTGTCTTTTGGTGGGAGCTTTTAATCCATTTACATTTAAGTTAATGATCAAGATGTAAGTTCCTATTCCCATTTTCTTAATTGTTTTGGGTTTGTTATTGTAGGTCTTTTCCTTCTCCAGTGTTTCTTGCCTAGAGAAGTTCCTTTAGCATTTGTTGTAAAGCTGCTTTCGTGGTGCTGAATTCTTGTAGCTTTTGCTTGATGTAAAGGTTTTAATTTCTCCATCAAATCTGAATGAGATCCTTGCGGGGTAGGGTAATCTTGGTTATAGTTTTTTCTCCTTCATCACTTTAAATATGTCCTGCTAGTGCCTTCTGACTTGCAGAGTTTCTGCTGAAAGATCAGCTGTTAACCTTATGGGGATTCCCTTGTGTGTTATTTGTTGTTTTTTCCCTGCTGCTTTTAATATGTTTTCTTTGTATTTAATTTTTGACAGTTTGATTAATATGTGTCTTGGTGTGTTTCTCCTTGGATTTATCCTGTATGGGACTCTCTGGGCTTCCTGGACGTGATTAAATATTTCGTTTCCCATATTAGGGAATTTTTTAACTAAAATCTCTTCAAATATATTCTCAGTCTCCTTCTTCTCCTCTTCTTCTACTGGGACCCCTATAATTCGAATGTTGGTGCAATTAATATTGTCCCAGAAGTCTCTGAAACTGTCCTCAGTTTTTTTTCATTCTTTTTTCTTTATTCTGCTCTGCAGTAGTTATTTCCACTATTTTATCTTCCAGGTCACTTAGCCATTCTTCTGCCTCAGTTATTCTGCTATTGGTATCTTCTAGAGTATTTTTAATTTCATTTATTGTGTTGTTCATCATTGCTTGTTTCCTCTTTAGTTCTTCTAGGTCCTTGTTAAATGTTTCTTGCATTTTCTCTGTTTTATTTCTAAGATTTGGATCAACTTTACTATCATTATTCTGAATTCTTTTTCAGGTAGACTGCCTATTACCTCTTCATTTGTTAGGTCTGGTGGGTTTTTATCTTGCTCCTTCATCTGCTGTGTGCTTTTCAGTCTTCTCATTTTGCTTATCTTAATGTGTTTGGGGTCTCCTTTTCACAGTCTGCAGGTTCATAGTTTCCTTTGTTTTTAGTGTCTGTCTCCTGTGGCTAAGTTTGGTTCAGTGGGTTGTGTAGGCTTCCTTGTGGAGGGATCTAGTGCCTGTGTTCTGGTGGATGAGGCTGGATCCTGTCCTTCTGCTGGGCACGTCCACATCTGGTGGTGTGTTTTGGGTAGTCTGTGGCCTTATTATAATTTTAGCCAGCCTTTCTGCTAATGGATGAGTCTGTGTTCCTGTCTTGCTAGTTGTTTGGCCTAGGGTGTCCAGCACTGTAGCTTGCTGGTCATTGAGTGAAGCTGGGTGTTGGTGTTGACATGGAGACCTCTGGAGGATTTTTGCCATTTGATATTACATGGAGCTGGGAGGTCTCTTGTGGACCAGTGCCTTTAAGTTGGCTCTCCCACCTCAGAGACACAGCACTGACTCCTGGCTGGGGCACCAAGAGTCTTTCATCCACACGGCTCAGTATGAAAGTGGGAAAAAATATAAAGAAAGAAAGAAAGAAAGAGTATAAAATAAAATAATGATAAAATAAAATAGTTATTATAATAAAATATAATTATTAAGAAAAGTTTTTTTAAAGTAAAGTAACAAAAAGAAAAAAGACAGACAGAACCCTAGGACAAATGGTGAAAGCAAAGCTATACAGACAAAATCTCACACAGAAGCATACACATACACACTCACAAAAAGAGGAAAAAGGGGAAAAATAATATATCTTGATCCCAAAGTCCACCTCCTTATTTTGGGATGATTTGTTGTCTATTCAGGTATTCTACAGATGCAGTGTACATCAATTTCATTGTGGAGATTTAATCCGCTGCTTCTCAGGCTGCTGGGAGAAATTTCCTTTTCTCTTCTTTGTTCGCACAGTTCCTGGGGTTCAGCTTTGGATTCGGCCCCGCCTCTGCATGTAGTTTGCTTGAGGGCGTCTGTTCTTTGCTCAGAAGGGCCAGGGTTAAAGGAGAAGCTGATTTGATAACTCTGCCCACTCAGGACAGAGGGGATGGAGGGGTATGGAATGCACGGCTAGCCTGCAGTGGCAGAGGCCGGCTTGATGTTGCACCAGCCTGAGGCATGCCCTGCGTTCTCCCAGGGAAGATGTCGCTGGATCATGGGACCCTGGCAGTGGCGGGCTGCACAGGTCCCCAGGAAGGGCGGTGTGGATAGTGACTTGTGTTTGCTCACAGGCTTCTTGATGGCTGCAGTAGCCGCCTTTGTGTCTTATGCCCGTCTCTGTGTTCTACACTAATAGCCATGTCTTGCGCCCGTCTCTGGAGTTCCTTTAAGCAGCTCTCTTAATACCCTCTCCTCGCGCACCAGAAATCAAAGAGGCAAGGAAAAGTCTCTTGCCTCTTCAGCAGGTCCAGACTTTTTCCCGAAATCCCTCCCAGCTAGTCGTGGTGCACTAGTTCCCTTCAGGCTGTGTTCATGCCACCAACCCTAGTCCTCTCCCTTCGATCAGACCTAAACCCGAGCCTCAGCTCCCAGCCCCCACCCACCCTGGTGGGTGGGCAGACAAGCCTCTCGGACTGGTGAGTGATGGTCAGCACAGATCCTCTGTGCGAGAATCTCTCCACTTTTCCCTCTGCACCCCTGTTGCTGCGCTCTCCTCTGTGGTTCCGAAGTTTCCCCCTTCCGCCTCCTGCAGTCTCCACCTGAGAAGGGTCTTCCTATTGTGTGGAATGTTTTCCTACTTCGCAGCTCCCTCCCAGAGGTACTGGTCCCGTCCCTATTCTTTTGTCTCTGTTTTTTTCTTTTTTCTTTTGCCCTACACAGGTACATGGGGAGTTTCTTGCTTTTGGGGATGTCTGAGGTCTTCTGTCAGCATTCAGTGGGTGTTCTATAGGAGTTCCACATGTAGATGTATTTTTGATGTATCTGTGGGCAGGAAGGTGATCTCTTCATCTTACTCTTCTGCTATATTCTCAAATCCTCCCCATGTCCTTTAATTGGAGCTTTTAGTCCATTTACATTTCTCCATTGTCTATTCTTCCCTCCTTTTTCATGGATTAATTGACTATAGGTGTGTGGGTTTATTTGTGTGCTCTCTAGTCTGTTTCATTATTCTATATATTAGTTCATTTACACTTAAAATAATTATTAATATGTATGTGCTTATGGCCATTTTAAAAGTTGTGTCTGGGGGACTTCCCTGGTGGTGCAGTGGTTAAGACTCTGCACTGCCAATGCAGGGGGTCCGCGTTTGATCCCTGGTCAGGGAACTAGATTCCACATGCATACGAAAAATAAGAGTTCACATGCCACAACTAAGGAGCCCACGTTCTGCAACTAAGGAACCAGTGAGCCACAACAAAGGAGTCCATGAGCCACAGCTAAGGAGCCCACCTGTCACAACTAAGGAGCCCACATGTCACAACTAAGGAGCCAGTGAACTGCAACTAAGGAGCCCATGTACCACAACTAAGACCCGGCACAACCAAACAAATAAATATATAATTTTTAAGTTGTTTTTGGCTTGTTTTCATTGGTCTTTTTTGCTCCTTTCTTCTTTTGTTCTCTTCTCTTATGATTTGACGACTGTCTCTAGTATTATGTTTGGATTCCTTTTCTTGTGTTTGTGTGTATCTATTATAGATTTGTAGCTTGTGGTTATCATGATGTTTATATATAGCAATCTCCATATATACTTGTTTGTTTTAAGTTGCTGATCTCTTAATTTTAAACACATTTTAACAACACTGCATTTGTACACTTCTCTCTTCATGATTTCTTTCTTATCCTATTTCACATCTAATTGTTTTGTGTATCCCTTAACTGCTTATTGTGGATATAGATGATTTTACTATTTTGTCTTTTAACCTTCCTACTAGATTTGTGCATAGATGATTTTCTACTTTTATTATATCTTTGTCTTTATCAATGAGTTTTTCCTTTCTTAATTTTCATGTTTCTAAGTGTGGCCTTTTCTTTTTTGCTTAGAGAAGTACCTTTCACATTTCTTATAAAGCTGGTTTGGTGGTGCTGAACTTTTTTAGCTTTCATATTTCTGTAAATCTTGTGAGCTCTCCATCAAATCTGAACAAGAGCCTTGCTGTGTAGAGTGTTCCTGGTTGTACAGTATTCCATTTCATCACTTTTAATATATCATGCCACAGCCTCTGGCCTGCAGAGTTTCTGCTGAAAAGTCAGCTGATAGTCTTATGGGAGTACCCTTTTATGTAACATGTTCCTTTTCTTCCCTTCTTTTAATATATTTTTCTTTATCTTTATTTTTGTCATTTTAATTACAGATTGTCTTGATGTTTTTCTCTTCAAGTTAATTCTGTATGGGACTATGAACTCCCTGGACTTTGTTGACTTTTCCCTTTCCTAGATTAGGGAAGTTTTCAGCTATTATGTCTTAAAATATGTTCTCAGCCCCTTTCTCTCTTCTCCTTCTGGGATCCCTATAAGGTGAATGTTAGTACACTTCATGTTATCCCAGAGGTCTCTTAAACTGTCCTCACTTCCTCCTTTCTTCTTTCTGTTCAGCATCAGTGATTTCCAATACTGTATCTTCCAGCTTGCTGATGCATTCGTCTGTATCATTTAGACTACTGTTGATTTCTTCTAGTATATTTTTTCATTTTAGTTATTGTATTTTCATCTCTGTTTGGTTGTTCTTTATATTTTATAACTCTTTGTTTAAAACTTCTAACTTCTTGCTCTTCATCCCTTCTTCTCCCAAGTTCTTTGATTACCTTTGCGAGCACTACTCTGAATATTTTCCTGGGTAGATCATCTATCTCAACTTCATTTAGTTCTTCTTCTGGGGCTTCATCTTATTCCTTCTTTTGGAATGTGCTCCTCTGTTTCCTCATTTTGCCTAAATTGTTTGCATCTGGTAGATTTGTTACATTTCCTGATCTTGGAGAAAACCAGGTAGATTTGTTACATTTCCTGATCTTGGAGATTTGTTACATTTCCTAGTAGATTTGTTACATTTCCTGATCTTGGAGAAGGGACCTTTTGTAGGAGATGGCCTAGGCATCCTAGCAGTGCACCCTACTCTCCTCATTAGAGCTATATACTCTAGCATTTTCTCCTATGAGGGTTACATTAGTCTTATTGTGGCCACAGAATATATGGGCAGTCTGGTAGTCTTGGTTGTCCACCCCCTCCATCCATTTTTTTTTGTCAGGTCCTGCCTTGTTCACTGGTTCCTGGCTTCTGGTTGATGGGACTGTGTCATGAGGTGGCTGCCTGAAGAACCCTGAGGGACCCTCAGGCTAGTGCTGTGTTACTGGCGGGTGATGCCAAGGTCCAGGAGACCCCAGGTCTTCTTCCACTCATTGGTTGGTGAAGTCATGTCCTTGGGCTAGTGCTGGTCTCTTCGATAACAAAGTCAGGTCCTGTGGTGTGGTTGCAGGGCCAGGGTTCCCAGAGCTGGGTTGGATTTCTGGTTGGTGGAGCTGGTCGCTGAAATAGTTGGCTGTATTTTCAGGGTTGTCTTGAAGCTTGTGTTGGCCTGCTAGTGAGTGGACCCAGGGCCCAACCAGTCCCAATGCAGGATCTGGTCTACAAGTGTGTGGGCTGGGTCTGCAGGCTGTGAAGCTGCGGTTTTCTTGTGGCTGGTGTTTGCCGCTTGGTGAGTGAGGCAGGTCCTGAGCTAAAGCCAGCTCACTGGTGGGTGGGGCTAGGGCCCAAGTGGTCCTGGGATTGCTGCCTGCCCACTTGTGGGTGGGACTTTCTGGCCTGAGGACCTTGGGGGTGTCTCAGTTCTAGTGCCTGTACACTGGTGTGTGGGGCCTGGTTATGACCCCTTCTGGTAGGCAGAGCCATGTACAGGTGTGGCTCTGAGATCAGGGATTCTTAAGCTATTGGTGGGTGGGGTCGTGTCCATACCCAATTAGTTACTTTTCCTGAGGCATCACAGAGTTGGTGCCTACAGACCATTAGGCTAAGATAGAGATGGATTGTGAGGCTAATAAGCTAGAGGGAAGATTCAAAAATGACACTTACCAGTACCAGTGTCCATGTTAAGGGTGAAATCCCTATTTACTCCAGTCCTCTGGGGCTCCCAAAATAAGCTCGACTGGACTTCAAAGCCAAATGCTCTGGGGCCTCATCTTCCTGGTGCAGGACCAATGGGCTGGGGCACCAGACATGAGGCTCAGGCTTCTCACTCCTTTGGGAGAACCTCTGCAGTTGGAATTATTGTCTTGTATTTATGTCACTCACCCGGGGGTATGGGACTTGACTATTTCACAACTTGCAGTGCCTTCTTTATATCTTTATTTGTAGAACATCTTTTCTGGTATGCTGTGGTCTTTTTCACCAATGGTTGTTCTGCTAATAGTTATAATTTTGGTGTTTCTGTGAGAGGAGTTGAGCTCAGGGTCTTTCTACTCTGCCATCTTTGTCCAGTTTCTCACTCACTGACTAATTTAAATGACATTTCTTCATACTTTTTCTTTTTAGATCTTTATTGGAGTATAATTGCTTCACAATACTGTGCTAGCTTCTGTTGCACAACAAAGTGAATCAACCATATGCATACACATGTCCCCATATCCCCTCCCTCTTGAGCCTCCCCTCTACTCTCTCTATCCCACCCCTCTAGGTGGACACAAAGCACTGAGATGATCTCCCTGTGCTATGCAGCTGCTTCCCACCAGCCAAGTATTTTACATTCGGTAGTGTATATATGTTGGTGCTACTCTCACTTCACTCCAGCTTCGTCCTCCTACCCTATGTCCTCAAGTCCATTCTCTATGTCTACATCTTTATTCCTGCCCTGCAACTAGGTTCATCAGTACCATTTTTTTTTAGATTCCATATATATGTGTTAGTGTACAGTATTTGATTTTCTCTTTCTGACTTACTTCACTCTGTATGACAGACTCTAGGTACATTCACCTCACTACAAATAACTCAATTTTGTTTCTTTTTATGGTTAATGTTCCATTGTATATATGTGCCACATATTCTCTATCCATTCATCTGTCGATGAACATTTAGGTTGGTTCCATGTCCTGTCTATTGTAAATAGTGCTTCAATGAACATTGTGGTACATGTCTCCTTTTGAATTATCATTTCCTCAGGGTATATGCCCAGTAGTGGGATTGCTGGGTCATCTGGTAGTTCTGTTTAGTTTTTTAAGGAACCTCCATACTGTTTTCCATAGTGGTTGTATCAATTTACATTCCCACCAACAGTGCAGGAGGGTTGGCTTTTCACCACACTCTTTCCAGCATTTATTGTTTCTAGATTTTTTGATAATGGCCATTCTGACCATCGTGAGGTGATACCTCATTGCAGTTTTGATTTGCCTTTCTCTAATAATTAGTGATGTTGAGCATCTTTTCGTGTGCCTCTTGGCTATCTGTATGTCTTCCTTGGTGAAATGTCTGTTTAGGTCCTGTGCCCATTTATTAACTGGATTGTTTGTTTTTTTGATATTGAGCTCCATGAGCTATTTGTATATTTTGGAGATTAATCCTGTGTCTGTCACTTCATTTGCAAATATTTACCCCCATTCTGAGGGTTGTCTTTTTGTCTTTTTTATGGTTTCCTTTGTTGTGCAGAAGCTTTTAAGTTTCATTAGGAAAAATTTATTTTTGTTTTTATTTCCATTACTCTAGGAGGTGGGTCATAAAAGATCTTGATGTGGTTTATGTCAAAGAGTGTTCTTCCTATGTTTTCCTCCAAGAGCTTTATAGTGTCTGGTCTTACATTTAAGTCTTTAATACATTTGGAGTTTATTTTTGTGTATGGTGTTAGGTAGTGAGGTAATTTCATTCTTTTACATGTAGCTGTCCAGTTTTCCCAGCACCACTTATTGAAGAGGCTGTCTTTTCTCCATTGTATGTTTTTGCCTCCTTTTTCATAAATTAGGTAACCATCTGTGCATGGGTTTATCTCTGGGTATTCTATCCTGTACCATTGATCTATATTTCTGTTTTTATGCCAGTACCATACTGTCTTGATTACTGTAGCTTTGTGTTATAGTTTGAACTTGGCAAGCCTGATTCCTCCAGCTCCATTTTTCTTTCTCAAGATTGCTTTGGTTATTTGGAGTCTTTTGTGTTTCCATAAAAATTGTAATTTTTTTTGTTCTAATTCTTTGAGGAATGCCATTGGTAGCTTGATAGGGGTTGCATTGCATCTGTAGATTGCTTTGGGTAGTATAGTCATTTTCACAATATTGATGCTTCCAATCCAAGAACATGGTACACATTTCTTCATACTTATTGAATCTTTTTTCTGTATGATCAAGTCTGCTTTTGATATTCTCTATTGAATTTTTCAGTTTTCTCATATTTTTCAGATTGAGGATTTCTGTTTGTTTTTCTTAATGGTTTCCATTAGTTCATTAAACTTCTCATTTTTTTCATGAAATCTTTCCTGATTTAATTTAGTTGCCCATGTAACCTCTTCCATTTCATTGCATTTCTTTAAGATGAGCATTTTGGAAGAGAAAGGGAAACCTCTCCCAGCAGCCTCAGAAGCAGCGGATTAAAGCTCCACAATCAACTTGATGTACCCTGCATTTGTGGAATACATGAATAGACAAAACATCATCCCAAATTGAGGAGCCCGGAGTCAGTGCTGTGCCTCTGAGGTGGGAGAGCCAACTTCAGGACACTGGTCCACAAGAGACCTCCCAGCTCCACATAATATCAAACGGCGAAAATCTTCCAGAGATCTCCATCTCAACACCAGCACCCAGCTTCACTCAACGACCAGCAAGCTACAGTGCTGGACACCCTATGCAAAACAACTAGCAAGACAGGAACACGCCACCCATTAGCAGAGAGGCGGCCTAAAATCATAAAAAGTCCGCAAACACCCCAAAACACACCACCAGACGTGGACCTGCCCACCAGAAAGACAAGATCCAGCCTCATCCACCAGAACACAGGCACTAGTCCCCTCCACCAGGAAGCCTACACAACCCACTAAACCAAACTTAGCCACTGGGGACAGACACCAAAAATAATGGGAACTACGAACCTGCAGCCTGCAAAAAGGAGACCCCAAACACAGTAACATAAGCAAAATGAGAAGGCAGAAAAACACACACCAGGAGAAGGAGCAAGATAAAAACCCACCAGACCTAACAAATGAAGAGGTAATAGGCAGTCTACCTGAAAAAGAATTCAGAATAATGATGGTAAAGATGATCCAAGATTCTATTTCCCAGATCCAAAATCTTGCAAATAGAATAGACAAAATGCAAGAAACAGTTAACAAGGAACTAGAAGAACTAAAGATGAATCAAGCATCGATTAAAAACACAATACATGAAATAAAAAATACTCTAGATGGGATCAATAGCAGAATAACTGAGGCAGAAGAACGGATAAGTGAGGTGGAAGATAAAATAGTGGAAATAACTGCTGCAGAGCAAAATAAAGAAAAAAGAATGAAAAGAACAGAGGACAGTCTCAGAGACCTCTGGGACAACATTAAATGCACCAACATTCGAATTATAGGGGTTCCAGAAGAAGAAGAGAAAAAGAAAGGGACTGAGAAAATATTTGAAGAGATTATAGTTGAAAACTTCCCTAATATGGGAAAGGAAATAGTTAATCAAGTCCAGGAGGCACAGAGAGTCCCATAGAGAATAAATCGAAGGAGAAATACGCCAAGACACATATTAATCAAACTGTCAAAAATTACACACAAAGAAATCATATTAAAAGCAGCAAGGCAAAAACAACAAATAACACACAAGGGAATCCCCATCAGGATAACAGCTGATCTCTCAGCAGAAACTCTACAAGCCAGAAGGGAGTGGCAGGACATAATTAAAGTGATGAAGGAGAAAAACCTGCAACCAAGATTACTCTACCCAGCAAGGATCTCATTCAGATTTGATGGAGAAATTAAAACCTTTACAGACAAGCAAAAGCTGAGAGAGTTCAGCACCAGCAAACCAGCTTTACAACAAATGCTAAAGGAACTTCTCTAGGCAAGAAACACAACAGAAGTAAAAGACCTACAATAACGAACCCAAAACAATTAAGAAAATGGGAACAGGAACATACATATCGATAATTACCTTAAATGTAAATGGACTAAATGCTCCCACCAAAAGACACAGATTGGCTGAATGGATACAAAAACAAGACCCATATATATGCTGTCTACAAGAGACCCACTTCAGACCTAGAGACACATACAGACTGAAAGTAAGGGGATGGAAAAAGATATTCCATGCAAATGGAAACCAAAAGAAAGCTGGAGTAGCAATTCTCATATCAGACAAAATAGACTTTAAAATAAAGACTACTAGAAGAGACAAAGAAGGACACTACATAATGATCAAGGGATCAATCCAAGAAGAAGATATAACAATTGTAAATATTTATGCACCAAACATAGGAGCACCTCAATACATAAGGCAAATACTAACAGCCATAAAAGGAGAAATCGACAGTAACACAATCATAGTAGGGGACTTTAACACCCCACTTTCACCAATGGACAGATCTTCCAAAATGAAAATAAATAAGGAAACACAAGCTTTAAATGATACATTAAACAAGATGGACTGAATTGATATTTATAGGACATTCCATCCAAAAACAACAGAATACACATTTTTCTCAAGTGCTCATGGAACATTCTCCAGGATAGGTCATATCTTGGGTCACAAATCAAGCCTTGGTAAATTTAAGAAAATTGAAATTGTATCAAGTATCTTTTCTGACCACAATGCTATGAGACTAGATATCAATTACAGGAAAAGAGCTGTAAAAAATACAAACACATGGAGGCTAAACAATACACTACTTAATAACGAAGTGATAACTGAAGAAATCAAAGAGGAAATTAAAAAATACCTAGAAATAAATGACAATGGAGACAAGACAACCCAAAACCTATGGGATGCAGCAAAAGCAGTTCTAAGAGGGAAGTTTATAGCAATACAATCCCACCTTAAGAAACAGGAAACATCTCGAATAAACAACCTAACCTTGCACCTAAAGCAATTAGAGAAAGAAGAACAAAAACATCCCAAAGTTAGCAGAAGGAAAGAAATCATAAAAATCAGATCAGAAATAAATGAAACAGAAATGAAGGAAACAATAGCAAAGATCAACCAAATTAAAAGCTGGTTCTTTGAGAAGATAAACAAAATTGATAAACCATTAGCCAGACTCATCAAGAAAAGAAGGGAGAAGACTCAAATCAATAGAATTAGAAATGAAAAAGGAGAAGTAACAACTGACACTGCAGAAATAAAAAAGATCATGAGAGATTACTATAAGCAACTCTATGCCCATAAAATGGACAACCTGGAAGAGATGGACAAATTCTTAGAAATGCACAACCTGCCAAGACTGAATCAGGAAGAAATAGAAAATATGAATAGACCAATCACAAGCACTGAAATTGAAACTGTGATTAAAAATCTTCCATCAAACAAAAGCCCAGGACCAGATGGCTTCACAGGCGAATTCTATCAAACATTTAGAGAAGAGCTAACACCCATCCTTCTCAAACTCTTCCAAACAATATCAGAGGAAGGAACACTCCCAAACTCATTCTATGAGGCCACCATCACCTTGATACCAAAACCAGGCAAGGATGTCACAATGAAAGAAAACTACAGGCCAATATCACTGATGAACATAGATGCAAAAATCCTCAACAAAATACTAGCAAACAGAATCCAACAGCACATTAAAAGGATCATACACCATGATCAAGTGGGGTTTATTCCAGGAATGCAAGGATTCTTCAATATACGCAAATCAATCAATGTGATACACCATATTAACAAATTGAAGGAGAAAAACCATATGATCATCTCAATAGATGCAGAGAAAGCTTTCGACAAAATTCAACACCCATTTATGATTAAAACCCTGCAGAAAGTAGGCATAGAGGGAACTTTCCTCAACATAATAAAGGCCATATATGACAAACCCACAGCCAACATTGTCCTCAATGGTGAAAAACTGAAAGCATTTCCACTAAGATCAGGAACAAGACAAGGCTGCCCACTCTCACCACTCTTATTCAACATAGTTTTGGAAGTTTTAGCCACAGCAATCAGAGAAGAAAAGGAAATAAAACGAATCCAAATTGGAAAAGAAGAAGTAAAGCTGTCACTCTTTGCAGATGACATGATACTATACATAGAGAATCCTAAAGATGCTACCGAAAAACTACTAGAGCTAATCAATGAATTTGGTAAAGTAGCAGGATACAAAATTAATGTACAGAAATCTCTGGCATTCCTGTACACTAATGATGAAAAATCTGAAAATGAAATCAAGAAAACACTCCCATTTACCATTGCAACAAAAAGAATAAAATATCTAGGAATAAACCTACCTAAGGAGACAAAAGACTTGTATGCAGAAAATTATAAGACACTGATGAAAGAAATTAAAGATGATACAAAGAGATGGAGAGATATACCATGCTCCTGGATTGGAAGAATCAATATTGTGAAAATGACTCTACTACCCAAAGCAATCTACAGATTCAATGCAATCCCTATCAAACTACCACTGGCATTTTTCACAGAACTAGAACAAAAAATTTCAAAATTTGTTTGGAAAAACAAAAGACCCCGAATAGCCAAAGCAATCTTGAGAACGAAAAACGGAGCTGGAGGAATCAGGCTCCCTGACTTCAGACTATACTACAAAGCTACAGTCATCAAGACAGTGTGGTACTGGCATAAAAACAGAAAGATAGATCAGTGGATCAGGATAGAAAGCCCAGAGATAAACCCACGCACATATGGCCAACTTATCTTTGATAAAGGAGGCAGGAATGTACAGTGGAGAGAGGACAGCCTCTTCAATAAGTGGTGCTGGGAAAACTGGACAGGGACATGTAAAAGTTTGAGATTAGATCATTCCCTAACACCATACACAAAAATAAGCTCAAAATGGATTAAAGACTTAAATATAAGGCCAGAAACTATCAAACTCTTAGAGGAAAACATAGGTAGAACACTCTATGACATAAATCACAGCAAGATCCTTTTGGACCCACCTCCTAGAGAAATGGAAATAAAAACAAAAATAAACAAATGGGACCTAATGAAACTTCAAAGCTTTTGCACAGCAAAGGAAACCATAAACAAGACCAAAAGACAACCCTCAGAATGGGAGAAAATATTTGCAAATGAAGCAACTGACAAAGGATTAATCTCCAAAATTTATAAACAGCTCATGCAGCTCAATAGCAAAAAAACAAACAATCCAATCCAAAAATGGGCAGAAGACTTACATAGGCATTTCTCCAAAGAAGATATACAGACTGCCAACAAACACATGAAAGAATGCTCAACATCATTAATCATTAGAGAAATGCAAATCAAAACTACAATGAGATATCATCTCACACCAGTCAGAATTGCCATCATCAAGAAATCTAGAAACAATAAATGCTGGAGAGGGTGTGGAGAAAAGGGAACACTCTTGCACTGCTGGTGGGAATGTGAATTGGTACAGCCACTATGGACAACAGTGTGGAGGTTCCTTAAAAAACTAAAAATAGAACTACCATATGACCCAGCAATCCCACTACTAGGCATATACCGTGAGAAAACCATAATTCAAAAAGAGACATGTACCAAAATGTTCATTGCAGCTCTATTCACAATAGCCCGAAGCTGGAAACAACCTAAGTGTCCATCACCGGATGAATGGATAAAGAAGATGTGGCACATATATACAATGGAATATTACTCAGCCATAAAAAGAAACGAAACTGAGCTATTTGTAATGAGGTGGATAGACCTAGAGTCTGTCATACAGAGTGAAGTAAGTCAGAAAGAGAAAGACAAATACCGTATGCTAACACATATATACGGAATTTAAAAAAAAATGTCATGAAGAACCTAGGGGTAAAACGGGAATAAAGACACAGACCTACTTGAGAATGGACTTGAGGATATGGGGAGGGGGAAGGGTAAGCTGTGACAAAGCGAAAGAGAGGCATGGACATATATACACTACCAAACGTAAGGTAGATAGATATTGGGAAGCAGCCGCAGAGCACAGGGAGATCAGCTCGGTGCTTTGTGACCGCCTGGAGGGGAGGGATGGGGAGGGTGGGAGGGAGGGAGATGCATGAGGGAAGGGATGTGGGAACAGATGTATATGTATGACTGATTCACTTTGTTATAAAGCAGAAACTAATTAAAAAAATGAGCATTTTGAATTCTTTGTTAGGCAATTCATAGATCTCCATTTTTGGGGATCAGTTCCTGTAGCTTTATTAGTTTCCTTTGGTAGCATCATGTTTTCCTGATTCTTCATCATCCATTCAGCTTTCATTTCTCTCTCTGCATTTGAAGGAGCAAACACTTTCTTTATTCTTTACAGACGTGTTTCTGCGTGTAAAGACCTTCTCCTGTCAGTTATCTGGGCTGATGGGATTACCTCAAGAAGTGAAATCAAGTTGGGCTGGAGCCAGATCATTTGACTGTTGCTGGATCCACACTGGGATCCTTGGCTAGCTAGCCTGTATCAGTGTATTGGAAATATGTGGTTACAGTCAGTTTCCTAGGTGTATGGGACTGCCTCTAAAACCCTGTTCAGTAAGTCTAGCCATTGGAACAAGTGTCAACTTAACATCTTCACTTGGATCCACAAACAATAATACTGTTATGTTCCATGGATTGGTGTGGTTCCCAACAGGCTCCTGCAAATGCTCCTGCTGTGTCACTGGTTGGTTCCCTAGTTTAACAAGTTTGGTCCTGGTTCTTGGCTGAGAGGAGTTAGATCTGAGTCTCTGGGATACTTCAAAGTTCACAGCCAGGTCCAAGTTATACATACCTGGCTCCAAAAGCAAGGTCAGGTGCATGTCTCACCTGGTCACTGGGTGGGCATAAGTGCTTCCTGATCGTGGCTTGGAGGGGCTGTATCCAAGTCACAGAGCCTTTTTAAAATCTGCTGTCAGAGCAAGGTTTGCCAGCCTATTTCCAAGAACACTAACAGGAATATCCCCTTGCTTGTCTGCTTACAGACCAAGGCTGAGAGGGGCTATAGTCAAGTCACAGAGTCATTTCAGGGTATATTTTCCATTTGTGGTCACTAATGGGCATATGTTCTGGTGGCCACCTTCATTAGCATGTCTCCTTATTGACTGTATCTAGAGGTGCTGTAGCCAGTCACAGTGCTATTTCAGGATCTTTGGTGGTATAGATTGGTGTTTCTCCTTCTGGGTCCCTGTGCTGGCAAGAATGCTCATGGACTACGGGTGGGAGTGACTGGAGCAAGTTTTAGTGCCATTTCAGGATTCTGGTGGCATGTCTCCTGGCAGATCCCTAGCTGGCTGGACTGTTCTCAGACTACCATGAGGAGGAGCTGGAGTTGAGTTACAGGATCATTTTAGGATCTCTGGGTGTGCACATGGATGTGTCTCCCAGTGGGTCCCTCGCTCAACAACATTGCTTTCAGGGGCTTGAGCCCCTCTAGAGGGCAGTTTCAGAATCTGCAGTCAGACCGATTTTGGTAGGTTTGCGTCCAGGGGCTCCAGACTATGGCTGTAAAGGGCTAGAGCTGGATCATGGTCCACTTTAGAGTCTACATCGGGACTGAAGTCTGAAAGCCTATTACCTGGGGCCCAATTGAACCAGACTTTTCCTTGTTCCCTTAGTGTATAGCAGTGGTGGCAAGACCAATATCAATTGGGGCTCTAACCAAGTCAACAGCTCTGTTTCTTTGTAACCAAAAGCACGTTTGGCAAGTCAACCACCTGGTTGTGGTCCTATTTTTTTCAAAATGATCCTCTTCAGTTTTGGACTCCACTGAGGTTTCACAATCTCCCACCTAGGTCCCAAAGCTCCCATAAAGCACTTCTGTCCATGGATGGTGGCAAAATTATTGTTGCTGAAAAGGGTTATGAGTGAAGTACCTCCTATCCCACAATCTTGGTGATGTCACTTTACACCACATTCTGATTACAACTATTCTTAATAATTTAGTCTTTTATCTTTTATACTAGAGTTAATAGTGGTTTACCAATCACCATTATATATTATTACATTATTCTATATTTGTCTATGTTTTTACCTTTACCAGTGATATTTTTACTTTCCTATGCTTTTATGTTGCTCTTTATTGTTCTTTCAACTTGAAGAACTCCCTTTCACACTTCTTGTAAGATAGGTCTAGTGATGTGTTCCATTAGTTTTTATTTGGGGGGAGCATCTTTATCTCTCCTTCATTTTCAAATGTACAATTTTGCCAGGTATACTATTTTAGGTTGGCAATTTTTTTTCTTTCATCACATTGAAAATATCATCTCACTCTTTCCAGGGCTGCAAGGTTTCTGCTGGTAAATTGGCTTATAGTCTTAGAAGAGTACACTTGTATGTGATGAATCACATTTTCTCTTACTGTTTTCAAATGTTTCTTTGTATTTTATTTTTGACAATTTAATTATAATGTGTCTCAGTGTGGAAATCTAGTTTCAAACTTTTTGTGATTCTTTGGACCTCTTGAATCTGGATGTCCATTTCCCTCCCAAGATTTGGGAAGTTTTCAGCCATAATTTCTTTAAATTCTTTAAATAAATTTTCTACACCTTGTTCTCTCCCTTTCCTCCTCCTCCTCCTCCTCCTCCTCCTCCTCTTCTTCTTCTTCTTCTTCTTCTTCTTCTTCTTCTTCTTCTTCTTCTTCTTCTTCTTCTTCTTCTTCTTCTTCTTCTTCTTCTTCTTTCTTCTTCTCCTTCTTCTTTATCTTCATCCTCTTCTCCTTCTCCTTTTTCTTCTTCTTGAAATCCCATAATGTGTATATTTGTCCTCTTGATGGTATCCCATAATTTTCATAGGTTTTCTTAACTCTATTTCATTTTTTTTCTTTTTGTCCCTCTGACTGTACAATTTAAAATGTCCTGTCTTTGAGTTTACTGATTCCTTTTTCTGCACTATTGAATATGCTATTTGTCTTACTTCATTCAGGCTACTATAAAAAGAAATATCACAGAGTGTAGCTTTTAAACAGAAATTTATTTCTTACAGTTCTGAAGTCTAGAAGTCCAAGTTTAGGGTGCCTGAGTGGTCAAGTGAGGAAATCCTTCTTGGTTGCATTGTGTCCTCACATGGCAGAAGGGACTAGAGAACTTTGTGGGGTCTCATATAAAAACAGTAATATCATTCACAAGATCTCCACCCTCATGACCTAGTTACTGCCCATAGGTCCCACCTCATTATACCATCACATTGGACATTAGGATTTCAACATATGAATTTTGGGGACACTCAAACATTAAGACCATAACAATATTGAAGCTCTCCATTGAATTTTTTTAGTTCAGTCATTGTATTCTTCATCTCCAGAATTTGGTTCCTTTTTTATGGTTTCTATCTCTGCTGAACTTCTCATTTTGTTAATGTATTGTTTTCCAGTTTTCATTTCGTTGTCTATCTGTGTTGTCTTGTAGATCACTGAACTTCTCTAAGACGTTTATTTTTAATTCTTTGTTAGGAAGTTTGTAGATCTCCATTAATTTAGTCAATTACTAGATCTTAATTTTGTTATTTTGTTGGTGTCATTTTAACCTGATTCTTGGTGATCCTTGTAAACTTACATTGGTGTTCAGGCATTTGAAGAAGCAATCACTTCTTCCTATCTTTACAGACTGACTTCTTCTGGTAAAGCCCTACCTCAGTCAGTGTGACCAGAGATTTCGTGTGGTCTGATTGCAGGACCATGGGTGAGCTGACTGGCAGAGTCCATGAGAAGGCCAACTGGAGGAATCCATGGGTGGGCTAGCTGGTGGTGTTTAGAGGTGTGCCTCTTTCCTGATTCAGCAAGCATATGGAAACTGTGCTATTTTCTGTGTGTGGGCAGGTCTGGTGCCATGGTATGCAGTCAGGCTTGGTGTCAGGGTCTGTGGGTAGATGACCTGGTCTTAGGTTACCTTTGTTGGTCTCAATTTATTTCATATATTCTAGCACAGATATTATTTTGTCAATAAAAATGGAAGATTTTGTAAATCTTCAATCTTTCAGCTCTTTGTTTCACTACTTACCATTTTTATTTATGGTGACCATTTTTATTTGAAAAATTGTCAATCATTTATTATACCCTATTATATGTGTTATCCTCTTTTATATCTCTGTGAATATTAATCATATTTTAAAACTATCTTTTTGTTTTTGCTATTACCTTTATGTCTTCTGTGTTGACCTTCATTCATTTTTTTATGTTCTTGTTTTTCCTCAAATGTTTGATATAAGTTTTCTGGGCTTATCTTAAAATTCGAGATTTTTTGTTTGCTTCTCTGTGGGTTTTATTTCTGCTTACCACAGTTTGCCCCCAGTGATATGGGGGAGAAATGGAAGATTTCTCCAGGAAAGTTCTATGAGAAGCTTGTCCTAAGGGCACGTTTTCCTTCTGTCACCACAATTCAAAGCATTCAGTTTCCTGTTTGGCCCAATCATCCACATGTTGCACACCTTAGTAGCAAAACCCTCTGTTACCTGATTCTTAATAGGAATTGGAGAGGTGAACTGTCTGGCTACTTCAAACATAATTCCTCAACCAATCATACTGACAATTGCTCACAGAGCTCTTGCTGTAGTCCAAATTTGTTTACTTTTTGACTTTCTATTACCTCTGATCCAATACTATTTTGTGAGTACTCTTCTATATATATTTAAGACTCTGGTTTCCTTTGTCAATCCAATCTCATTTGTGTTCATCTTTCAGGAAGTTCTCATAATTTGGTATATTAGAAGTGTCCTTTTGTTTTTCAGAATTGTTGTGGATTTTTTCCTATAATTTTAGTGATTTGGAGCAGGAGAAGGAGACAGGTGCATGTAAACAGATCACCATCTTATCCAGTTCAAGACAATGACTACTTGTATTTTTTTTTTCATACACCATGACAAAGTGGGATCCATTCCTGGGATACATGAATGGTTCAACACACAAAAATCAATGTGGGAGGAACAGAGGAAGATGGTGGAAGAGTAAGATGCAGAGATCACCTTCCTCCCCACAGATACATCAGAAATACAACTACAAGTGGAAAAACTCCTACAGAACACCCACTGAACGCTGGCAGAAGACCTCAGACCCCCCAAAAGGCAAGAAACTCCCCACGTACCTGGGTAGGGCAAAAGAAGAAAGAATAAACAGGGACAAAAGAATAGGGATGGGACCTGCACCAGTGGGAAGGAGCTGTGAAAGAGGAAATGTTTCCACACACCAGGAAGCCACTTCACAGATGGAGACTGTGGGTGGCGGAGGGGGGAAGATTCAGAGCAACGGAGGAAAGTGCAGCAACAGGGGTTCAGAGGGCAAAATGGAAAGATTCCCACACAGACCATTGGTGCCGACCAGCACTCAACAGCCCGAGAGGTTTGTCTGCTCACCCACCGGGGCAGGCGGGGGCTGGGAGCTGAGGCTCGGGTTTTGGTTGGACTGCAGGGAGAGGACTGGTGGAGTGAACACAGCCTGAAGGAATTAGTTCACCAGGACTAGCCAGAAGGGAGTCTGGGGAGAAGTCTAGACCTGTCTAAGACGCAAGAGACTTCTTCTTCCCTCTTTGTTTCCTGGTGCACAAGGAGGGGGGATTAAGAGTGCTGCTTAAAGGAGATCCAGAGACAGGCGCCAGTGGCGGCTATTAGCGCAGACCCTAGAGATGGTCATGAGACCCTAAGGCTGCTGCTGCCACCACCAAGAAGGCTGTGTGCGACCACAGGTCACTATCCACACCTCCCTTCCAGGGAGCATGTGCAGCCCACCACTGCCAGGGTTCTGGGATCCAGGGACAACTTCCACGGGAGAATGCATGGCGTGCCTCAGGCTGGTGCAACCTCCTGTGGAGCTCTGCCACCACAGGTTCACTGCGCACTCCGTGAACCTCCCTGCCCCCAGCCTCAGTGAGCCAGAGCCCCCGAATCAGCTGCCCCTACAACCCCGTCCTGTCTGAGCGAAGAACAGGCTCCATCCGGTGACCTACACGCAGAGGCGGGGTCAAATCCAAAGCTGAACCCCCAGAGCTGTGCGAACAAAGAAGAGAAAGGAAAATTTCTCCCAGCAGCCTCAGGAGCAGCGGATTAAATCTCCATAATCAACATGAAGTACCCTGCATCGGTGGAATACCTGGATAGACAAGGAATCATCACAAATTGAGGAGGTGGGATTTGAGACCAAGATTTATTATTTTTCCTCTTTTCCTCTTTTTGTGAGTGTGGAGATGTATGCTTCTGTGTGAGATTTTGTCTGTATAGCTTTGCTTTCACAATTTGTCCTAGGGTTCTCTTCATCAATTTTTTTTACACTTAAAATATTTTTTAATAATCATTTTTTATTTTAATAACTTTATTTTATTTTATCTTTATTTTACTTTATTTAATCCTCTTTTTTTCCCTTCTACTTTTTCTCCCTTTTATTCTGAGCCGTGTGGATGAAAGGTTTTTGGTGCTGCAGCCAGGAGTCAGTGCGGTTCCCCTGAGATGGGAGAGACAACTTCAGGACACTGGTGCACAAGAGACCTGCCAGCTGGACATAATATCAAACAGCAAAAGTTTCCCAGAGATCTCCATCTCAATACCAACAACCAGGTTCACTCAACGACCAGCAAGCTACACTGCTGGACACCCTATGCAAAACAACTAGCAAGACAGGAGCACAGAACCACCTATTAGCAGAGAGGCGGCCTAAAATCATAAGGCCACAGACACCCCAAAACACACCAGCAGACGTGGACCTGTCCACCAGGAAGACAAGATCGAGCCTCATCCACAAGAACACAGGAACCAGTCCGCTCCAAGAGGAAGCCTACACAACCCACTGAAACAAACTTAGCCACTGGAGACAGACACCAAAAACAACGGGAACTATGAACCGGCAGCCTGCAAAAAGGAGACCCCAAACACTGTAAGATAAGCAAAATGAGAAGACAGAAAAACATATAGCAGATTAAGGAGCAAGACATAAACCCACCAGACCTAACAAATGAATAGAAAATAAGCAGTTTACCTGAAAAAGAATTCAGAATAATGATAGTAAAGATGATCCAAAATCTTGGAAATAGAATAGAGAAAATGCAAGAAACATTTAACAAAGACCTAGAAGAACTACAGAGGAAACAAGCAATGATGAACAACACAATACATGAAATTAAAAATACTATAGAAGGGATCAATAACAGAATAACTGAGTCAGAAGAACGGATAACTGACCTGGAAGATAAAATAGTGAAAATAACTACTGCAGAGCAGAATAAAGAAAAAAGAATGAAAAGAACTGAGGACAGTCTCAGAAACTTCTGGGGCAACATTAAATGTACCAGCATACGAAATATAGGGGACCCAGAAGAGGAAAAGGAAAAGAAAGGGACTGAGAAAATATTTGAAGAGATGATAGTTGAAATTTTCCCTAATATGGGAAAGGAAATGGTTAATCAAGTCCAGGAAGACCAGAGAGTCATATACAGGATAAATCCAAGGAGAAACACAACAAGACACATATTAATCAAACTGTCAAAAACTAAATACAAAGAAAATATATTAAAAGCAGCAAGAGAAAAACAACAAATTACACACAAGGGAATCTCCATAAGGTTAACAGCTGATCTTTCAGCCAAAACTCTGCAAGCCAGCAGGTAGTGGCAGGGCATAATTTAAGTGATGAAGGAGAAAAAACTACAAGCAAGCTTACTCTAACCAGCAAGGAACTCATTCAGATTTGATGGAAAAATTAAAACCTTTACAGACAAGCAAATGCTGAGAGAGTTCAGCACCACCAAACCAGCTTTACAGCAAATGCTAAGGAACTCCTCTAGGCAAGAAACACAAGAGAAGGAAAAGACCTACAATAACAAACCCAAAACAATTAAGACAATGGGAATAGGAACATACATATCAATAATTACCTTAAATGTAAATGGATTAAATGCTCCAAACAAAGGACACAGACTGGCTGAATGGATAAAAAAACATGACCCATATATACGCTGTCTACAAGAGACCCACTTCAAACCTAGAGACACATACAGACTGAAAGTGAGGGGATGGAAAAATATATTCCATGCAAATGGAAATCAAAAGAAAGTTGGAGCAGCAATTCTCATATCAGACAAAATAGACTTTACAATAAAGACTATTACAAGAGACAAAGAAGGACACTACATAATGATCAAGGGATCGATCCAAGGAAAAGATATAACAATTGTAAATATTTATGCACCCAACATAGGAGCACCTCAATACATAAGGCAAATACTAACAGCCATAAAAGGGGAAATCGACAGTAACACATTCATAGTAGGGGACTTTAACACCCCAGTTTCACCAATGGACAGATAATCCAAAATTAAAACAAATAAGGAAACACAAGGTTTAAATGATACATTAAACAAGGTGGATTTAATTGATATTTATAGGACATTACAAACAAAAACAATGGAATAAATATTTTTCTCAAGTGTTCACGGGATCTTTTTCAGGAGAGATCATATCTTGGGTCACAAATCAAGCCTTGGTAATTTTAAACAATTTGAAATTGTATCAACTGTATTTTCTGACCACAAGGCTATGAGACTAGATATCAATTACATGAAAATATCTGTAAATAACACAAACACAGCTTCCCTCGTGGCGCAGTGGTTGAGAGCCCGCCTGCTGATGCAGGGGACACGGGTTCAAACCCAGATACAGGAGGATACCACATGCCGTGGAGTGGCTGGGCCCCTGCACCATGGCCGCTGAGCCTGCAATTCTGGATCCTGTGCTCTGAAACAGGAGAGTCCACAACAGTGAGAGGACAGCGTACCGAAAAAAAAAAAAACACATGGAGGCTAAACAATAAACAACTTAATAACAAAGTGATCACTGAAGAAATCAAAGAAAAAATCAAAAAATACCTAGAAACAAATGACAGTGGAGACACGAGGAACCAAATCCTATGGTATGCAGTAAAAGCAGTTCAAATATGGAAGTTTATAGCAATAAAATCCTAACTTAGGAAACAGGAAACATCTCAAATAAACAACATAACCTTCCACCTAAAGAAATTAGAGTAAGAAGAACAAAAGCACCCCAAAGCTAGCCGAAGAAAAGGAATCATAAAGATCAGATCAGAAATAAATGAAAAAGAAATGAAGGAAATGATAGCAAAGATCCATAAAACTAAAAGCTAGTTCTTTGAGAAGATAAACAAAATTGATAAACCATTAATCAGACTCATCATGAAAAAAAGAGAGAACACTCAAGTCAATAGAATTAGAAATGAAAGAGAAGAAGTAACAACTGACACTGCAGAAATATAAAAGATCATGAGAGAATACTACAAGCAACTTTAGGCCAATAAAATGGACAACCTGGAAGAAATGGACAAATTCTTAGGAATACACAATCCACCAAGAATGAATCAGGAAAAATAGAAAATATGAACAGACCAATCACAAGCACTGAAATTAAAACTGTGATTAAAAATCTTCCTTCAAACAAAAGCCCAGGACCAGATGGCTTCACAGGCGAATTCTATCAAACATTTTGAGAAGAGCTAATACCTATCTTTCTCAAACTCTTCCAAAATATAACAGAGGGAGGAACACTTCTAAACTCACTCTACGAGGCCACCATCACCCTGATACCAAAACCAGACCAGGATGTCACAGAGAAAGAAAACTCCAGGCCAATATCACAGATGAACAGAGATGCAAAAATCCTCAACAAAATACTAGCAAACAGAATC
The DNA here is from genome assembly GCF_964165515.1 of Mesoplodon bidens. Lineage (NCBI taxonomy): Eukaryota > Metazoa > Chordata > Mammalia > Artiodactyla > Ziphiidae > Mesoplodon > Mesoplodon bidens. Next base: position 91,773,050 of record NC_138163.1, on the reverse strand, counting down.
CAACAGCACATTAAAAGGATCGTACACCATGATCAAGTGGGGTTTATTCCAGGAATGCAATGATTCTTCAATATATGCAAATCAATCAACGTGATACACCATATTAACAAATTGAAGGAGAAAAACCATATGATCATTTCAGCAGATTCAGAGAAAGCTTTCGACAAAATTCAACAACCATTTATGAATAAAACCCGCCAGAAAGTAGGCATAGAGGGAACTTTCCTCAACATAATAAAGGACATATATGACAAACCCACACCCAACATCATGCTCAATGGTGAAAAACTGAAGCCATTTCCACTAAGATCAGGAGCAAGACAAGGCTGCCTGCCCACTCTCACCACTCTTATTCAACATAGTTTTGGAAGTTTTAGCCAGAGCAAACAGAGATGAAAAGGAAATAAAAGGAATCCAAATTGGAAAAGAAGAAGTAAAGCTGTCACTCTTTGCAGATGACATGATACTATACATAGAGAATCCTAAAGATGCTAGCAGAAAATTACTAGAGCTAATCAATGAATTTGGTAAAGTAGCAGGATACAAAATTAATGCACAAGAATCTCTGACATTCCTATATACTAATGATGAAATATCTGAAAGTGAAATTAAGAAAACACTCTCATTTACCATTGCAACAAAAAGAATAAAATATCTAGGAATAAACCTATGTAAGGAGACAAAAGACTTATATGCAGAAAATTATAAGACACTGATGATAGAAATTAAACATGATACAAATGGATGTAGAGATATACCATGTTCTTGGATTTGAAGAATCAACATTTTGAAAATGATTCTACTACCGAAAGCAATCTACACATTCAATGCAATCCCTGTCAAACTATCGCTGGCATTTTTCACAGAAGTAGAACAAAAAATTTCACAATTTGTATGGAAACACAAAAGACCCAGCATAGCCAAAGCAATCTTGAGAACGAAACACAGAGCTGGGGGATCAGGCTCCCTGACTTCAGACTATACTACAAAGCTACTGTAATCAAAACAGTATGGTACTGGCACAAAAACGGAAAGATAGATCAATGGAACAGGATAGAAAGCCCAGAGATAACCCCACTCACATGTGGTCACCTTATGTTTGATTAAGGAGCCAGGAATGTACAGTGGAGAAAGGACAGCCTCTTCAATAAGTGGTGCTGGGAAAACTGGACAGGTACATGTAAAAGTATGAGATTAGATCACTCCCTAACACAATACACAAAAATAAGCTCAAAATGCATTAATGACCTAAATGTAAGGCCAGAAACTATCAAACTCTTAGAGGAAGAAATAGGCAGAACACTCTATGACATAAATCCCAGCAAGATCCTTTTTGACCCACCTCCTAGAGAAATGGAAGTAAAAACAAAAATAAACAAATGGACCTAATGAAACTTCAAAGCTTTTGCACAGCAAAGGAAACCATAAACAAGACCAAAAGACAACCCTCAGAATGGGAGAAAATATTTGCCAATGAAACAACTGACAAAGGATTAATCTCCAAAATTTATAAGCAGCTGATGCAGATCAATAAAAAAAAGAATTTAATCCATAAATGGGCAGAAGACCTAAACAGACATTTCTCTAAAGAATATATACAGATTGCCAACAAAGACATGAAAGAATGCTCAACATCATTAATCATTAGAGAAATGCAAATCAAAACTACAATGAGATATCATGTCACACCGGTCAGAATGGCCATCATCAAAATATCTAGAAACAATAAATGCTGGAGAGTGTGTGGAGAAAATGGAACAGTCTTGCACTGCTGGTGGGAATATGAATTGGTACAGCCACTATGAGAACAGTATGGAGGTTCCTTAGAAACTACAAATAGAACTCCCATACGACCCACCAGTCCCATTACTGGACATATACACTGAGAAAACCATAATTCAAAAAGTGTCATGTACCAAAATATTCATTGCAGCTCTATTTACAATAACCAGGAGATGGAAGCAACCTAAGTGTCCATCATCGGATGAATGGATAAAGAAGAGGTGGCACATATATACGATTGAATATTACTCAGCCTTAAAAAGAAATGAAATTGTGTTATTTGTCGTGAGGTGGATGGACCTAGAGTCTGTCATACACAGTGAAGTAAGTCAGAAAGTGAAAACAAATACCATATGCTAACACATATATATGGAATCTAAGGGGAAAAAATTGTTCATGAAGAACCTAGGGGTAAGACAGTTATAAAGACACAGATCTACTAGAGAATGGACTTGATGATATGGGAGGGGGAAAGGTAAGCTGTGACAAAGTGAGAGAGTGTCATGTACATATATACACTACCAAACGTAACGTAGATAGCTAGTGGGAAGCAGCCGCATAGCACAGGGAGATCAGCTCGGTGCTTAGTGACCACCTAGAGGGGTGGGATAGGGAGGGGGTGTTGGAGGGATATGTAAGAGGGTAGGGGTGGGAACATAGGTGTATGTATAACTGATTCACTTTGTTATAAAGCAGAAACTAACACACCAGTGTAAAGCAATTATACTCCAGTAAAGATGTAAAAAAAAATAAATAATTTTTAAAAAATTAAAGAAAAAAAAAGTAAATGTATGCAGAGGGTTAAACTGAAAGTAAACTGATATTCTGCTCATTTAAAGGAGAGGATGATGATCCTAGAGCTATGAAATAGCAACATAGACGGACCTAGAAATTATCATATTAAGTGAAATGTCAGACACAGAAAGAGAAATATCATATGATATCATTTATATGTGGAATCAAAAAGATGATATAAATGAACTTATTTACAGACTAGTAATAGCCTCACAGACTTCGAAACAAACTTATGGTTTCCAAAGGGGAAAGGTGTAGGAGGGAGGGATAAATTAGAAGTCTGGGATTAACATTTACACACTACTATATTTAAAATGGATAGCCAACAAGGACCTACTGTATTACACAGGGAACTCTACTCAGTATTCTGTAATAACCTATATGAGAAAAGAATCTGAAAAAGAATGGATAAATGTGTATGTATAACTGAATCACTTTGTTGTACACCTGAAATTAACCCAACATTTTAAATCAACTATAATCCAATATAAAATAAAAATTAAATTTTAAAAAATGCAAAAATAAAAATCAATGTGATACACCACATTAACACAATAAAGGATAAAATCACATGATCATCCCAATTGATGCAGAAAAATCATCTGACAAAGTTCAACAGCCCTTCATGACAATAACTCTCAATAAATTAGGCATAGAAAAAACCCACCTTGATACAGTAAGGCTCAATATGAAAAGCCCACAACTAATTTCATACTCAGTAGTGAAAATTGAAAGTGTTCCTCTAAAATCCAGAACAAGGCAAGAATGCACACTTCCACCACTTCCATCCAACACAGTAATGGAAATACCATCCTGATCAATTTAGGCAAGGAAAAGAAGTAAAATCCTCAACATTGGAAATGGATAAGGAAAATTTTCTCTTTTTGCAGATGGCATGATTTTATATGTAGAAAACCCCAAAGACTCCACAAAAACATGATTAGAACTGATAAAGGAATTGGGTAAAGCTGCAAGATACAAGATCGACATACAAACCTTAGTTGCATTTCCTTTTTTGTTGTTTTTGAATTTTATTTTATTTATTTTTGTATACAGTAGGTTCTTATTAGTTATCCATTGTATACACATCAGTGTATACATGCAATGACTACTAGTATTAATTAACCTCCTCCTCCTTTTCCTCTTCCTCCTACTCTTCCTCCTTATTTTTCTTCTTCTTCTTCTTCTTCTTCTTCTTCTTCTTCTTCTTCTTCTTCTTCTTCTTCTTCTTCTTCTTCTTCTTCTTCTTCTTCTTCTTCTTCTTCTTCTATCATCATCATGATCATCATCATAAGTATCATTATTACCATTAATATTTTGACTGGAGAAGTCTCCTGTCATTCCTAAAGAGACCAAATAATTCTTCTGAGCAAAACAGATGCTGTCATTTATGCATTTACTTTAGCTATTTCAAGAAATTTCTGTACAGAAACTGTATCCAAGACACCAGGCAGAAGAAGATTATGAAACTGAAATTATGGTGTAAACTATTAAAAATATCCTGAATTATGTGTTAAAAAAAGAATATCCAATAGGGCTTTCTGGCCTTTTATCTTTAACATATGATTCTATGTTGGAAAATAAAAGTACATCTTGGTAAATTTATTATGAGGTGATATCTCAATACTTTCCTCAGCCTTACCAATCCAGTCTTCTTTGAGGACTTATAAGATGCACAAAGTTTTACTGATGCTTCCTGCTTTTCAATTTTAGTCTTTATTTATAGATTTCTTGTTATAAAATGATATATACATATTGTTAAAATATTAAAACAATGCTTAAAATACAAAGGAAAAGTAAAATCTATACCAAATTCTACTTTTCAAAGATAACCATTGTTGTCTTGTAGAACATTCTTTATTTTTCACTCTTTTGGCAAGAGATAGAAATATGCAGCATAAAAAGTGGGATCCTTCTTTTCCTGAATTCTGAAGTCATTTGTTTTCACCTAACAACGTAGTCTGGATATTTTTCCAAGTTAACAAACACCATCATTATTAACATTGTTAAACATTATTAAATGTGCAGTATTCCATTGTATGAGTTAAACTACAGCTACCATAACTGACCCTTAATGTTGGATGATTATGTTGTTTAAATTAGTTTTGTTGTATATTGTTAAAAACAGGTTTTATTTTTAGATACATCTTTATTGGAGTAAACAGTTTTAAATTGAAACGTTATTTCATGCAACTTCTTTCACTTGTGCCATTATCTGCTTAGGGGAAATTCCTAGAATTGGGATTATTAGAGCAATAGTATACTCATTTTACATTTTGTTACATATTACCCAATGGTTCTCCAGAAGAACACTTATTTACAGTTTTACCAGAAATGTATGATCAAGTGGTGACTTCCCTGTTCTTGTTATGATGGATTTTTTTAAATTGTATGATGGACACTTTGGCTATTGCATTAAGAGAATCTTGATTTTCTTATTTTTATTTCTATTTATCAGGCAGTCATCTTGTTTATGTTTGGCATGCAGATTCTGGCCTAATTTTGTGAGATGCAGTTCCAATAACAGTCTAAGTTTCAGAGCCTATGCAGTGCTATTTGGTCTGCTTCATGTTATCTCATTCAACTGAGTCTCTCCCTGACCCCTGATGGTGCTGTTTTAGGGAGTAGAAATAGTTTCCCCAGGCCAGGCAACTTGTTTCTCCAGGTAAGGGAAGGGTTTCTCAGGTTTTGAGCAGGGTTTGATGAGTGTCAGTTTAACAAAAAAAGACTTCCTGGACCTGTCACTTGTTATGGTAGGGTCACTTCTGACTGTGGGGTATTGAGACCATTTTCAGGGTTGAGTGGTTATACAGCATAATTCCATTTACACTCATTTGCTAGCTATGTGGTTTCACATATGAGAAAGTCTTTGCTCATTTTTATGCTCATTTTTAATTTTAAAAAATTATTTTAAGCTTATTAGCACCAGGACCTAGCCCTGTCCATCAGCTGATTGGCACCAGACCTGGGATGCCCTAAGCCAAGGAACTAGCTGGGGGTGGGGGGGGAACAGCTCCATCCACCAGAAGGCCAGCTGCCATTGGCCCCAACTGCCCAGGGAACCGGCCTTGCCCACCAGAATATCCAGGACCCAGCCACACCCACAAGTGTGTTGTCACTAGCCCCAGGACACCTGGGCTCCTTCAGCCAGCTGTCAGGACCTGGCCTGCTCACCAGCGCTCCAACACCACTCTGGAATCCTGGATCCTGCATCCACAGAACCCAGGATTTGGCTCTGCCCATCAGTGGACTGACGCTAACCAGGGGGACCTGGTCTCAACCACCACTGGGCAGCAACAGCACCAGGACCACCTAGGCCTTGATTCCACCCACCAGCAGGTCGACATCAACTCCAGATACCCAGGGCCACACAGCTAGATTTTAGGACCTGGCTCCACCTGTGAGTGGGCTGGAACTAGCTCATGGACACCTTGGGGCCAGGTCCCTCTTATAAGTGGGCTGACACCAGCTCTGGGACCCCTGGGACCCTCAGTCACCCCATTATCCATTCCTACCCATAAGCAGGCTGACATGAGCTCTGAGACACAACTGACCCCAGATCCAGCCATGTCAGGAACCAGCTTCACCCACCAATGGGATGACACTAGCCCCAGGAAGCCCATGGGTACTATCTCACCCACCAGAAGCTTAGCACTAGCTCTGGAACCCCCACCACCATAGTCAGCAACACTAGGACCCAGCTCTACACACTTGTGGAATAGCACTATCCCTGGGAAACACCAGGGATCTGCAGTCAGCTGCCTTGTGACCCAATCCCACCCACCAGAGGGCTGGCACTAGGACTGGGACTGTCCAGGCCATGCAGCCAGGCAAACTAGAAACTGGCCTCACCCAACAGCAGTCTCCATACTAGCAGCATGTGGCAAACAACCAGGAAGGGGCTACCCACATGTACAAGTACACCCACAGTAGTCAGCTTGCCACAATAGAAGGGCCCACATAACCAACATAGAGGATACCCTGAAAGCATATAGCTCTGGTGACCAGACGGCAATGTGCTTCTGGGCCCCATAGAATGTCTCCTAAAAAGGCCACTCCTCTAAGATTGGGAAAAGTAATCAAACTACCAAATATATAGAAATAAAAATGTGAATTAGGCAAAATGAAGCAACAGAGGAATATGTTCTAAAAGAAGGAGTAAGATAAAACCCAAGATAAGAACTAAATAAAGTAGAGATATGAAATCTAACCAATAAAAAGTTCAAGAAAATGATCATAGAGTTGCTTGGGAGAAGAATGGATGAAGACAGTGAGAAGTTAGAAGCTTCTAACAAAGAGTTAGAAAATATAAAAGAGCTAAACAAAGCTGAAGTGTACAATAACTGAAATAAAAAATACAATAGAAGGAATCAACAGTATATTACATGATGCAGAGGAATGGATTAGCACTAGAAGACAGAGTAGTTGACATCACACAAGCTGAACAGAATAAGGAAAAGAAAAATTGAAATGACAATTTAGAAGTCTAGAAGGCCTTTGGGACAATAACAAGCATGCTAACATTTTCATTGTAGGGGACTCAGAAGAGAAGCGAGAGAAATGGGCAGAAAATATACGTGAAGACATAAGAGCTGAAAAATTCTGTAACATGGGAATGGGAACAGACAACCCGGAAACACAAAGAGTCCCAAATAAGATCAACCCAAAGACATCCAAACCAAGATACAAAGTAATGAAAATGGCAAAAATTAAGGCTAAAGAGGTAATACTAAAAGCAGCAAGGAAATAGCAACAAGTTTCATAAAAGAGAACTCCATAAGACTATCAGCTATCTTCAGCATAAACTCTGCAGGTCAGAAGGGAGTGACACAATTTAGTTAAAGAAATGAATGGAAAAAACCTACAACCTAGAATACTCTGTGCAGCAAAGGCTACCTACCATTGACATTTGAAGAAGAGATAAAGAGTTTTACAGGCAAGAGAAAGCTAAAAGAATTTAGAACCATGAAACTAGTTTTACAGAAGCTAACACCATTGTAAAGCAATTATACTCCAATAAAGATGTTAAAAAAAAGAAAAAAATGTGTTGAATGGATAAACCAATGAATAAATAATGGATGCCCATTTTAAAAAATGTTAAAGGGACTTATCTAAGCAGAAAAGAAAAGGCCACAATTAGAAATATGAAAATTACAGAAAGAAAAATCTCATTCATAAAGGAAAATATATAGTAAAAGTAGTAGATCAACCATTTATACAGCTAGTAGAAACATTAAAATACAAAAGTAATAAAACACCTATATTCACAAGTAGTTTAAGATATACACAAAACAAAAAGATATGAAATATGATGTCAACATTAAACGTGTGGGGGTAGTGAAAGTGCAGGGTTATTAAAATGCATTCATACTTAAGGGATCAGCAACTTAAAATAATTGTATATATACCTATCTCATGGTAAACACAAACCAAATATGTATAATAGATATACTCACAAAAAAGAGAAAGGAATCCAAACATAACATTAAAGAGAGTAATCAAGTCACAAGGGAAGAGAGGAAGGAGAAATAAGAGCAAAAAAAATTTAACAAAATGACAATAAGTGCATATCTATCAGTAATGCTTTAAAAGTACATGGAATAAATGCTCCAATCAAAAGACATAGAGTGGACAGATGAATACAAAAGCAAGACCCAAATATATGTTGCCTATAAGAGACTCACTTCAGATCTAAATAACACACAGACTGAAAGTGAAGAGATGGCAAAAAGGTATTCCATGCAAGTAGAAATGAAAGAAATCCAGGGTAGCAATACTTATGTAAGGCAAAATAGACTTTAAAATAAAGACTATAACAAGACAGAAAGAAGGACATTATATAGTAAAGAGATAGATCCAAGAATAAGATATAACAATTGTATATATATATATATATATGAACCCAACATAGGAGCACCTAAATAGATGAAGCAAATATTAACAACCAGATGGACTTACTGGACATTCAACAAAAAGCAGCAGACTACTCATTCTTTTCAAGTGCACATGGAATATTCTCCAGGATAAATCACACGCTAGACCACAAAACAAGTCTCAGGATATTTAAGAAAACTGGTATCATAGCAAGCATCATTTCTGACTACAATGCTATAAGACTAGAAATCAACTACAAAAAGTGCAAAAAAAACATAAACACATAGATGCTAAACAATATGCTACTAAAAACCAATAGGCTACTGAGGAAATCAAAAATAGAATTTAAAAATTCATGGAGACAAATAGAAATGAAACTACAAAGATCCAAAATCTACTGGATAGAGCCAAAGCAGTTCTAAAGGAAACAAGAAAAATCTCAGTCTAACCATACATATAATGGATCTAGAAAAAGAAGACCAAGCAAACTCTAAGTTATTGAAAGGAAAAAAAAATAAAGGTTACAGCAGGAACAATTAAAATAGGGAATAAAGAATAGAAAATATCAATGAAACTAAACACTGGTTCTTTGAAATGATAAACAAAATTGATAAATCTTTATCCAGACTCATCAAGGAAAAAAAAGGAGAGAGAGATGACCCAAATCAATAAAATCAGAAATTATAAAGGAGAAGTTATAATCAAATCATGGAAATATAAAGGATCATAAAAGATTACTATGAATGGTATACTCCATTAAAATGGACAACCTAGAAGAAATGGGAAAATTCCTGGAAATGTACAGTCTCCTAGCATTGAATCACAAAGAAATAGAAAATATGAACAGACCAATTATCAGAAATGAAATTGAATCAGTAATAAAACAAACTCCCAACAAACAAAAGTCCAAGAGCAGACAGATTCACCTGTGAATTCTGCCAATTAAAGAAGAGTTAACACTTATACTTCTCAAACCATTGCAAAAAGATGCTGAATAAGAAACACTTCTGAACTCATTATAGAAGGCCAGCATCACCCTGACACCCAAACCAAACAAACATACAACACACAAAAAAGAAAATTACCAGACAATAGCACTGATGAACATAGATGCAAATATTCCAAACAAAATATTAGCAAAACAAAATTAGAAGAGTCATGCACCATGATCAAGTGGGGTTTATCCCAGGGATGCAAGGATGGTTCAAAATCCACAAATCAATCAATGTGATGATACACAACGTTCACAAAAAGAAGGGAAAAAAATTACATGATCATTTCAACAGATACAGAAAAAGCATTTGGCAAATTCAAGATTGATTCATGGCAAAAACTCTCATCAAAGTTGGTATAGTGGGAAAATATCTTGATATAATGAAGGTCATTTTTGACAAATCTGAAGCTAGTGTCATAGTCAATGGTGAAAAGTTAAAAGCTTTTCCTCTAAAATCAGGAACAAGACACGTTTTCCCACTCTCACCACTTCTATTTATGATGGTATTGGAAGTTCTAGCCACAACAATCAGACCAAAAAAAAAAAAAGAAAAAAGAAAAAAAAAAGAAAAGAAAAAAGCATCCAAATTGGAAGAAAAGAAGTAAAGCTGTCACTATTTGTGGATGACATGATATTATATATAGGAATCCCTAGACTCTACCAAAGAACTATTAGAATAAATTAATTCAGTAAAGTTGCAGGATACAAGAATAATACACAGAAATCTGGTGCTTTTCTGTAAAATAATAATGAACTATCAGAAAGAGAAAGCAAAAAATCCATTTATAATCACATCAAAAAGAATAAAATACCTAGGAATAAACTTAACAAAGGAGGTGACAGATCTATACTCTGAAAACTGTAAGACACTAATGAAGGAAACTGAAAAGGATACAAATAAATAGAAAGATATTTCATGTTCATGGATTGGAAGAATTAATATTGCTAAAACATCCATATTACTCAAAGCAATCTACAGATTCAGTGCAAAATACCCATGACGTTTTTTACCGAACTAGAACGAATAATCCTAAAATTTATATGGAAACACAAAAGACCCTAAATAGCCAAGGAAAAATTTAAATAACAGAACAAAGCTGGAGGTATCACACTCCCTGACTTCAGACTATACTGCAAAGTTATTGTAAGCAAAACAATATGATAGTGGCACAAAAACAGACACAAAGATCAAAAAACAGAATGGTGAGCCCAGAAATAAGCCCTTATGTTAATTTATCTATGACAAAACCAGTAAGAATATACAATGGAGAAACGATAGTCTCTTCAATAAATGGTGGTAGGAAAGCTGGACATGTAAAAGAATAAAATTATAATTTTTTACATCACATACAAGAATAAGCTCAAAATGGATTAAAAACCTATTTGTGAGACTGGACATCATAAAACTCCCAGAGGAAACCATGGGCATATTCTTTTACATAAGTCATAAAAATATTTTTTTGGATCAGTCTCCTAAGGAAAAGGAAACAAACAAAAATAAATAACTAGGACTTAGTTAAATGTAAAAGCTTTTGTACAGCAAAGGAAATCATAAACAAAACAAAAAGACAACTCTCAGAATGGGAGAAAATATTTGCAATTGATATGATATGTCTGATGAGGGGTTAATTTTCAAAATATATAAGGTGCTCATACAATTTAATATCAAAACAACAAACAACCTAATTTTAAAAATGGACAGAGGCTTGATAGACATTTTCCCAAAGAGTACATATAGATAGCCAACAGGCTCATGAAAAGCTGCTAAACATCAGTAATCATCAGGGTAATACAAATTAATACCTCTCACCTGTCAGAATGGCTGTCATTAAAAAGACAACAAATAACAGATGCTGGATGAAGATGTGAAGGAAAGGGAACACTTGCAAACTCTTGGTGGGAAAGTAAATTGGTGCACGGACTATAGAAAACAGTATGGAGATTCCTCAAAAAGTTAAAATAGAACTACCATATGATCCAGCAATTCCACCCTTGGGTATATATCCAAAGAAAACAAAAACACTAATACACTAATTCAAAAAAAAAAAAAAACATATATATATATATATATATATATATATATATGTATGTATATGCATCCCAATGTTTATATCAGCCTTATTCACAATAGCAAAATGTGGAAGCAACCTAAGTTCATCAATAGATGAATTGATAAAGAACATGTGAGATTATATATATAATAATTATATATATAAGTTAATATTACCCAGCCATAAAAAAGAATGAAATTTTGCCATTTCCATCAACATTGATATACCCGGAAGGAGTTATGCTTAGTAAAATAAGTCAGACAGAGAAAGACAAATAATGTATTATTTCATTTATATGTGGAATCTAAAAACCAAAACAAATGAACAAAATACAAAACAGTAACAGACTTACAGATACAGAGAACAAATGAGTGATTGACAGAGGGAAGGAGGGTGGAGGCAGGAGAGAAATATGTAACGGAAATTAAGAGGTACAAACCTCCAGTTGGCAGGACCATGTCTAGGGGCATGTCTAGAGGTAGCTGTGTGCTCAGGAAGTCTTTAGGCAGCCTGTTGATGGGCGGGATTCCATTCCCACCCTGTTGGTTGTTTGGCCTGAGGTGTCCCAGCACGGGAGCCTACATGCTGTTGAATGGGGCCAGGTCTTGGTGCTAATGACCCAAACAAGATGCCAGCCTTCAGGTGAGAACTCCCAGATATGTTTGCCACCAGCCCTTATGTCCCCAGTGAGAGCCACAGCCTCCCTCTGTGTCCTACAAGACCAGCAGATAGGTCTGGCCTAGGATCCTATAAAGTCACTGCTTTTGCCCTGGGTCCTGGTGCACACAAAATATTGTGTACACCAAGAGTGGAGTCTCCATTTCCCCCAGTCCTGTGGAGCTCCTGCGATCAAGTACAACTGGCTTCAAAGCCAAATGCCATAGGGGGTCCTCCTCCCAATGCCAGATCCCCAGGCTGGGGAGCCTGACATGAGGCTCAGGTATAATTATTCTACAGTTTGTGGGTTACCCACCCAGATGGTATGGGATTTGATTTTATCACGAGTGTGCCCTTCCTACTATCTCATTTTGGTTTCTTCTCTGTCTTTGGAAGTAGAATATATTTTTTGGTAGGTTCCTGTCTATTTTATTGATGGTTGTTCAGCAGTTAGTTGTGATTTTTGTGTTCTTGTAGGAGGAAGTGTGTCCAAGGTCCTTCTACTCCACCATCTTGACTGCTATCCTCCCCATTGTTTTTTGAGTAGCATTTGTTTAATCTTAATGTGTTCATTCTTTTCTCATTTTCCTTTCTGTAGGTGATTTCTAGTTTCATACCAATTTGTTCAGAAAAGATGCTTGAGATAATTATTCTCTTAAATACATTGAAGCTTGTTTTGTGACTTACTATGTGGTATATCCTAGAGAATGTTCCATACATGCTTGAAAAGAATGTTTTCCTGTTTTGGGGGAATGTAGTCTCCTGTAGATATCAATTAAGTCCAACTGGTCTATTATGTCATTTAGGACCTCTGTTGCCTTATTGATTTTCTGTCTGGATGATCTGTCCATTGATATCTGTGGGATGTTAAAGCCTCCTATTATTATTGTATTCCTATCAGTTTCTCCCTTTATGTCCAAAACAGACTTTTTGATTTCTTGAAGCAGTCAAACCTTTCTAATTTTAGCATATGTGAGAAAAGCCATTCAAACTAGTGACATGTCTAATATTTAAAGTGATGCAAGAGTAACTTATTTCAAAGAAATACAATAACCTAACTGGATAATGAAGAGTTGACTTATAAAAACATTGGGACCTGACAGAGAAGCATTTATACCATGTCCATGAATTGTGTTTCTAGGTGGGTGCTTCTAAAGGCTTGAAAATGTGTCCTTTTCCATAGTTTGTTAAATACCTACTCTTGCACAATTATTTATAGTATGCATTTACTTAACAAACTTTTACCATATATAGTATAGCAGTAAAATTCATCCTCGTCTGGTTCTGGATTATGCAGATCCTTAATCAGATGGTACAAATTCATGAGGTTATCTTTAACATTATTTCATCTGATGGTTTTCATTAGCCTTCAGCCTTGTTAGAAACAGATGCAATCAGGTTGAAGATCCCATATATGGGAAGACAAACAAAAGCTCATATGAGATCCAATTCTTCTGAATCAGCCTGTTAGGCAGGTGTTAGATTTACTAATTTGGCAGCCAAAAAGTGATGGTGCTCTGAACAGCTGCAACTACAGTATAGGGAAAAGTGGCACATGTGACGTTGCAATTCCTTTCCGGGAGAGAGAGAAGAGGAGGAAGACATTTTGAGACTCAAAGAATCTCTCATTTCTAAGCTCTTTAGATTTTCTCCCTGTGTTTTTTATTCCCTCCCTACCTTAAAACATCTCAAAAAGTGCCACAGATTTAGAAGTGTCCCACAGCCTATTTGCCAGTTATGGAAAATACATGGCTTTGTTCCAGGCTCTTCAATCTAGGAACACTTTCATCTGTATTTCTTTCCCATCCTCTCATCGCTTCAACAAACTCAAAAAGGAATGTATCTAATTGCATCACACTGGAAGAATGCAATGGTTTCCATGTTCTTGGCCTAGGAGCAGCAAAGGCTTAATCAAGGGCCAATTTGGCTCATGTGTATTTCATTAGATGATTATAAAAAATTAATTTCCCTTCCTTGTTTCTTTCCAAGTGACTTCAGAGAAATTGAAAGAAAACAATTTAAAACTCAGATGTAAGAGATAGAAGGGAACACTTTAAAAGAGAAATTAGCCACCTATGAATGTACCCTTATGCCACATACAAATTACCCATAATAATAATTATTTCTTGAGAAAATCTGATTTTTCTCTATCTCTGGCCCTGTACTGAAAGCTTAGAAACTGGTTCAAGGGTCAAGATTTGTCTATGTGAATACATCCCTAAATTTATTTATGCTACTGCTTCTCCTTTTGGGAACTTACCAAGTGTTCATAGGCAGAGTGAAATGAGATGTGAGAAGCAATCTGGACTCACCCTAGAGGTAGAGTTGCCAGATAAAGTACAGCTTGCCCAGTCAGATAATTTTTAGTATAAACATTTCCAAACAATTACATGGGAAATACTCATAATAAAAATTGTTTATTTATCTGAAATTCAAATTTAACTGTATGCCCTATATTTTTATTTGCTAAATATGGCAACCCTACCTTGAGGACAATTATTGCTGTTGGCTATGGAAAATACAATCAATAATAGCTTAAGTGAAATGAAAGATTGAACTACAAAGAAGAAATAAAATATTGGTGCTCTGAATATAAAAGCTTTATTGGTTAAAAAGATTTGACTCTGAGCAAATGAGCCCTTTCCCAGTCAATAGTCTTGATTGTCTTTTTGACAAATGCACACATAGCAGGACAAAGAGGGACATGGCATTAATGAACAAAAAATAGGTCAGTTCTGGGGCTGGGTGTTGAGTCCATTTAGCACTGGTGTGTATATGTATGTGTGTGTCTGTATACATATATATATATATATATATATATATATATATATATATAATCAGGATTAGCTGTCCCAAGGGGTGGGAAAGGCAGAAGGTGAACCACTTATCTGGAGTGGTTTTTCATGTATAGTGCCAGATGATCAGAGCAGGAAAAGCAGAAGCCACACAAGCTGGACGTCAGAGGGCTTAGCCCCAGTATACTTCTGGTTCTGGTAACACCTGGTGAAATCACCAGAACAGGAAAAATGCCAGTGACATCCATCCCACGTTCATTTACATGGCTTCTCACTTTCAGAGAGGAGCAGGAAAGAATTGATCCAGGTTATAGGCTGAAAAAGTTTTCCCAGGCCAACTTGTATTCAATCTACCCAAAAGAGTACTCACACCATAAATGTGATGTTGTTATTTGGAGAATTTTGCTGAACATAGTTGAAAAGTGATCACTAAAAATATAGACAATGAAAAATATAATGGTTTTTGAATAGAGTGGGAAAAAGACCTATGAGGTCTATGGTTACAAAGTTGTGGAAAGCAAATGATTTTACTTTAACCCTTTGCTCTTGTTGGGGCCTAAGGATTGGTTTAAAGTTTTCCACTTGGTATGAGACAGAAGGGAGAGAATCAAAGAGGTCAAAAAAAAAAAAGGGAGTGGAATATTGAGGTAGAAAGAGAAGGAAAAGCAGATCTCCCTGTGACTAGCTAGTTTACCTTTCCCAAATAATATTCTACTTGGAAATAAACACCATTTAACTCAATATGTACTGATTGTACATTTTCTGGCAGATAGTCACATTACTGTTACAGTTACTCCAGCATATGAACCTCGATGTCACCTTTGATCTCTCCCTTTCCTTTACTCACCAGTCCTAATCGTTTGGCCCACAAACCTGAGTTTGTTAATCCACTGATACACAGGGAGCCACCTCCTCACAGTGCCATGGGAGAAATTTTTAAAAGATTAAGCCATACTTTCTGTCCCCAAGGAGCTTACTGTCTAATTGGAGAAACAGAACTAACAAACAAAAAATAAGTTTCTCAGGATAAACTTAGTATAATATGTTTCCAGAAAAGAATCATTACCCATAAGGATTGGAGGAGTTAGAAAAGGCTTCAGAGAGAAACCAGAAATTAGGTTAGGTCTTCAAGGATAAAGATAATTTTGTTAATAAATCAGAGGAAGAAAAGGGGCTTTCCAGGCTGAAGTAGCAACAATAAACCAATGTAGGGCATGGAATTAAATGTGATGTGTTCTGGGAAGAGTGCAACAGCATATAAGGTGCAGTGGAGTATATATGAAGAAGATTAGGAAATAAAGTTGTATAGGTGGGGTTATTATAAAAAGTTAAAATGCTAAGTTAAGAACTGTGGACAAATTAAAAAAATAAGGAGGAAGGTAACATGATTTGGGTCAGTTTTTAGAAAGATTTTACTAGCATTAAAAACATTGGATGAGAAAATGAAGATTAGAGCAAAAGGATACTATGAGAATGAAATAACATTGGATGAGAAAATTAAGATTAGAGCAGAAGGATAACTATGAGAATGAAATAACACTTTTTGAGATATGCCATAACCAATTTAGAGAATACTTGAGCTCCCAAACAAGTATATGAAGAAATAAGTCTGTTATTACTTTTCATGAGGAGTGTCTTAACTTGCATCACAGATTTTATTTTTTGTTCCAAAACTTGTTCATTTGTTGCCATCAATAGTTCTCTTTACCTTCATAACAGAAATCTTGAGGCTTTTCACTCATCTTATTTAACAAGCACCATTACTCGTAATGCATGTGCCTCTCTGACAGTTAAAAATATTTACAAGGGGGAGGAGACAAGAAGATGGAGGAATAGAAGGACTTGAACTCACCTCTTTGACGAAAACAACAAATTCACAACTAACTGGGGAACAACCATCAACAACAACAAAAAGATTGGAAACTACCAAAACAGATATTCTATATACAAAGACAAAGAAGAAGCCACAACGAGATGGTAGGAGGCATGCTTTTGCAATATAATCAAATCACATACATGCTGGTGGGTGACCTACAAACCAGAAAATAATTATACTGCAGAGGTTCTCCCATAGGAGTGAGAGTTCTGAGCCCCACATCAGACTCTCCAGCCTGGGGATCTAGCATTGGGAGGAGGGGCCCCCAGAGCATCTGGCTTTGAAAGCAAACAGGGCTTGAGTGCAGGAGCTGCATGAGAATGGGGGAAACAGAGTCTCCATTCTTGGAGGGTACACACAAATTTTCACATGCAATGGAACCTAGGGCACAGCAGTGACTCCACAGGTACCAGGACTAGAACTACCTGCAGGTCTTAAAGAGTCTCATGGGAGGCAGAGATTGGCTGTGGTTCACTGTGGGGCAAGGACACTGGTGGTGGAGGCCCCAGGGAATATTCATTGGCACGAATCTCTCAGAGGTTGCCATTTTGGTCCCAAAACCTGGCCCCACCCAACAGCCTGGAGGCTCCAGAGCTGGGACACCTCAGGCCAAACAAACAACAGAGTGAGAACACAGCCCCACCCACCAGCAGACAGGCTGTTTAAAGTCATCTTGAGTGCAAAGCTGCCTCTAAACACACCCTGTGAAACGGGCCTGAGCAACAGACGGAGAAAACCCAGCTCTACCCACTAGTGGGGAGGGACCACTCCCTTTCACCAGAACCCTGCACAAGCCCCTGGACCAACATCACCCACCAGCGGGCAGACAACAGACGCAAGAGGAACTACAAACTTGCAGCTGGAGAAACAGAGACCACAAACAATGTTAGACAAATTGAGAAGGCAGAGAATTATGTTCCAGACAAAGGAACAAAATAAAACTCCAGAAGAACAACAAAGTAAAATGGAGATAAACAATCTGCCTGAAAAAGAATTCAAAGTAATAATAGTAAAGATGATCTAAAGACTCAGAAACAGAATGGAGGTACACAATGAGAAGATACAAGAAATGTTTCAGAAAGCACAAGAATATTTAAAGAACAAACAAATGAAGATGAACAATACAGTAACTGAAGTGAAAAATAAACTACAAGAAATCAAGAGCAGAATAAATGAGCAGGAGGATAAATAAGTCAGCTAGAACACTGATTGGTGGAAATCACTGTTGTGGAACAGAATAAAGAGAAAAGATGAAAAGAAATGAGGACAGTATAAGAGACCACTGGGACATTAAATACACCAACATTCCCATTATAGGGATACCATTTGTAGAAGAGAGAGAGAAAGAGCCTGAGAAAATGTTTGAAGAGATAATAGTCAAAAACTTCCCTAGCATGGGGAAGGAAACATTCGCTCAAGTCCAGGAAGCACAGAAAGTCCCATACAAAGTAAGCCCAAAGAGGAACATGCCAATACACATATTAATCAAATTAACAAAAATTAGAGACAAAGAAAATATTAAAAGCAACAAGGGAAAAGAAACAAATAACATACAAGGTAATCCACATAAATTTATCAGCTGATGTTTCAGCAGAAACTCTAAAAGCCAGAAGGGAGTGTCATGATGTATATAAAGTGATGAAATGGAAAAATTTAACAACCAAGAATACTCTACCCAGCAAGTTTCTTGTTCAGATTTGATGGAGAAATCAGAAGCTTAACACACAAGCAACAGCTAAAAGAATTTAGCACCACCAAACCAGATTTAAAACAAGTGTTAAAGGAACGTCTTTAGGTGGAAAAGAAAAAAGCACAACCTGAAATAAGAAAATTAAGAAATGAGAAAGCACACCAGTAAGGCAAAAATAAAGTAAACGTAGAAAACCATCCACAAAAAAATATGATATCTGAATCAGTAATCATGAGAGGAGAAGAGTACAAATTCAAGATACTTGAATTGCATTTGAAATTAAGAGACCGGGAATTTAAAAGAATCATATATATATATATATATATGATTGATATATACTACTATATTGAAACCTCATATCATGTATATGTATAGTTGATTCACTTTGTTATAAAGCAGAAACTAACACATCATTGTAGAGCAATTATAATCCAAAAAAGATGTTTAAAAAAAAACTGCTTTTGCTGTGTTCAATAGGTTTCAATCGTCATGGGTTTTTTTTGTTTTTAGATTCCATATATATGTGTTAGCATACAATATTTGTTTTTCTCTATCTGACTTACTTTACTCTGTGTGACATATTCTATGTCCATCAACCCACTACAAATAACCAAATTTCATTTCTGTTTATGGCTGAATAATATTCCACAGTATATATGTGCCTTATCTTCTTTATCCATTCATCTGTCAGTGGACACTCAGGTTGCTTCCATGTCCTGGGTATTGTAAATAGAGCTGCAATGAACATTGTCATACATGACCCTTTTTGAATTATGGTTTTCTCAGGGGATATGCCCAGTAATGGGATGGCTGGGTCATACGGTAGTTTTATTTTTAGTTTTTTAAGGAACCTCCATACTGTTTTCCCATAGTGGCTGTATCAATTTACATTCCCACAAACAGTGCAAGAGGGTTCCCTTTTCTCCACACCCTCTCCAGCATTTATTGTTCGTAGATTTTTCGATGATAGCCATTCTGTGAGCTGTGACATGATACTTCATTGTGGTTTTAATTTGCATTTCTCTAATGATTAGTGATGTTGAGCATCCTTTCATGTGTTTGTTGGCAATCCATATATCTTCTTCAGAGAAATATCCATTTAGGTCTCCTGCCCATTTTTGGACTGAGTTGTTTTTTGATATTGAGTTACATGACATGCTTGTATATTTTGGAGATTAATCCTCTGTCAGTTGATTCATTTGCAAATATTATCTCCCACTCTGAGGGTTGTATTTTTGTCTTGTTCAGGTTTTCCTTTGCCGTGCAAAAGCTTTCAAGTTTCACTAGGTCCCATATGTTTATTTATTTTTTTATTTCCATTTCTCTAGAATGTGGGTCAAAAAGGATCTTGCTGTGGTTTACATAATAGAATGTTTTGCCTGTGTTTTCCTATAAGAGTTTTATAGTGTCTGGCCTTACATTTAGGTCTTTAATCCATTTTGAGTTTATTTTTGGGTATGGTGTTAGGGAATGTTCTAATTTCTTTCATTTACATGTAGCTGTCCAGTTTTCCCAGCACCACTTATTGAAGAGGGTGTCGTTTCTCCATTGTATATTCTTGCCTCCTTTAAAAAAAATAAGGTGACCATAGGTGCTTGGGTTTAGTGCTGGGCTTTCTATCATGTTCCATTGATCTATATTTCTGTTTTTCTGCCAGTACCATACTCTCTTGATTGTTGGAACTTTGTAGTATGGCCTGAAGTCAGAGAGCCTGGTCCCTCCAGCTCCGCTTTTCATTCTCAAAATTGCTTTGGCTATTCGGGCTCTTTGTGTTTTCACTTCTCTTAAATTTACCAAGGCTTGATTTGTGACCCAAGATATGATCTATCCTGGAGAATGTTCCATGAACACTTGAGAAGAATATGTATCCTGTTGTTTTTGGATGGAATGTCCTTTAAAAATCAATTAAGTTCATCTTGTTTAATGTATCATTTAAAGCTTGCATTTCCATATTTATTTTCATTTTGGATATCTGTCCATCGGTGAAAGTGGAGGGTTAAAGTCCCCTACTATGATTGTGTTACTATCGATTTCCTCTTTTATGGCTGTTAGTAATTGCCTTATGTATTGAAGTGTTCCTATGTCGGGTGCATAAATATTTACAATTGTTATATATTCTTCTTGGATCAATCCCTTGATCATTATGTAGTGTCCTTCTTTGTCTCTTGTAATAGTCTTTATTTTGAAGTCTATTTTGTCTGATATGTGAATTGCTACTCCAGCTTTCTTTTGATTTCCATTTGCGTGGACTATCTATTTCCATCCCATCACTTTTAGTCTATACGTGTCCCTAGGTCTGAAGTGGGTCTCTTGTAGACAGCAAATATATGGGGCTTGTTTGTATCTATTCAACCTGTCTGTGTATTTTGGTTGGACCATTTAATCCATTTAAATTTTAGGTAGTGGGCTTCCCTGGTGGTGCAGTGGTTGAGAGTCCTCCTGCCAATGCAGGGGATGCAGGTTTGTGCCCCGGTCCGGGAAGATCCCACATGCCAAGGAGCGGCTGGGCCGGTGAGCAATGCCTGCTGGGCCTGCGCATCTGGAGCCTGTGCTCCGCAACAGGAGAGGCCACAGCCACAATAGTGAGAGGCCCACGTACCACAAAAAAAAAAAAATAGGTAGTTATCAATACGTATGTTCCTATTACCATTTTCTTAATTGTTCTGCATTTGTTATTCTAGGTTATTTCCTTCTCGTGTTTCCTGCCTAGAGAAGTTCTTTTAGCATTTGTTGTAAAGCTGGTTTTGTGGTGCTGAATTCTCTTAGCTTTTGCTTGTCTGTAAAGTTTTTTTTTTCTTTTTTTTCTTTTTTTTTTTTTGTGGTATACGGCCTCTCACTGTTGTGGCCTCTCCCGTTGCAGAGCACAGGCTCTGGATGTGCAGGCTCAGCAGCCATGGTTCATGGGCCTAGCCGCTCCACGGCATGTGGGATCTTCCCGAACCGGAGCATGAACACGTGTCCCCTGCATCAGCAGGCGGACTCTCAACCACTGCGCCACCAGGGAAGCCCCTGTAAAGATTTTGATTTCTCAGTTGAATCTGAATGAGATCCTTGCTGTGTAGAGTAATCTTGGTTGTAGGTTTTTCCCTTTCATCACTTTAAATATGTCTTGCCATTCCCTTCTGGCTTGCAGAGTTTCTGCTGAAAGATCAGATCTTAACCTTATGGGGATTCCCTTGTATATCATTTGTTGTTTTTTCCTTGCTGCTTTTAATATATTTTTCTTTGTACTTAATTTTTAATAGTATGATTAATATGTGTCTTTGTGAGTTTCTCCTTGGATTTATCCTGTTTGGCACTCTGCGATTCCTGGACTTGATTGACTGTTTCCTTTCCCATATTAGGTAAGTTTTCAACTATAATCTCTTCAAATATTTTCTCACTTTTTTTTCTCTTCTTCTTCTGGCACCCATAATTTGAATGTTGTTGTGTTTACTATTGTCCCAGAAGTCTCTGAGACTGTCCTCAATTCATTTCATTATTTTTTTCTTTATTCTGCTCTTCAGTAGTTTTCTCCACTATGTTATCTTCCAGGTCACTTATCCATTCTTTTTTTTTTTTTCACTTATCCATTCTTATGCCTCAGTTATTCTGCTATTCATTCTAGAGAATTTTTAATTTTATTTATTCTGTTGTTCATCATTGTTTGTTTGCTCTTTAGTTCTTCAAGGTCCTTGTTAAACGTTTCATGTATTTTCTCCATTTTATTTCCAAGATTTTGGAACATCTTTATTATCATTACTCTGAATTCTTTTTCAGGTAGACTGCCTCTTTCCTCTACATTTGTTTGATATGGTGGGTTTTTACCTTGTTTCTTCATCTGCTCTGTTTGTCTTCTCATTTGCTTTACTTACTGTGTTTGGGGTCTCCTTTTTGCAGGCTGCAGGTTTGTAGTTCCCATTGTTTCTGGTGTCTGTCCCCAGTTGCTATGGTTGGTTCAGTGGGTTGTGTATGCTTCCTGGTGCAGGGGACTAGTGCCTGTGTTCTGGTGGATGAGGCTGGATCTTGTCTTTCTAGTGGGCAGCACCGTGTCCAATGGTGTGTTTTGGGGTGTCTGTGACCTTATTATGATTTTAGGTAGCCTCTCTGATAATGGGTGGGGTTTTGTTCCTGTCTTGCTTGTTGTTTGGCATAGGGTGTTCAGCACCGTAGCTTGCTGGTACTTGAGTGGACCTGGGTCTTAGCTTTGAGATGGAGGTCTCTGGGAGATCTTTAGCCATTTGATATTATGTGGATTCGGGAGGTCTCTGGTGGACCAATATTCTGAACTCAGCTTAACCACCTCAGAGACACAGGCCTGACACCCGGCCAGAGCACCAAGGCCCTGTCAGCCACATCGCTCAGAAGAAAAGGGAGAAAAAAGAAAGAAAAATAAATAAAATAAAATAAATTTATTAAAATAAAAAATATATTAAACATAAAATAATGAAAAAGTAATTTTAAAAAAAGAAGGAAAGAAGAGAGTAACCAAACCAAAAAACAAATCTACCAATGATAACAAGTGGTAAAAAAAACTACACTAAAATTAGAAAAAAAATAAAGACAGACAGGAGCCTAGGACAGATTGTAAAAAGAAAGCTACACAGACAAAATCATACAGTGTCCACCACCTCAATTTTGGTATGATTCATTGTCTATTCAGGTATTCCAGAGACTCAGTGTACATCAATTAGATCATTGAGATTTAATCCCCTGTTCCTGAGGCTGCTGACAGTAATTTCCATTTCTCATCTTTGTTCAGACAGCTCCTGGTGTTCAGCTTTGTATTTGGCCCGGCCTCTGAGTGTAGGTCATCTGAGGGTGTGTGTTCTTTGCTCAGAGAGGATGGGATTAAAGCAGCAGTTGATTAGGGGGCTGTGGCTCACTCAGGCGGGTGGGGAGGGAGGGGTAGGGAATGCAGGGTGAGCCTGTGGTGGCAGAGGCCAGAGTGATGTTGCAACAGCCTAAGGCATGCCGTGTGTTCTCCTGGGGAATTTGTCCCTGAATCTCGGGACCCTGGCAGTGGTAGGCTTCACAGGCTGCTGGAAGTGGAGTTGTGGATAGTGACCTATGCTTACACACAGGCTTCTTGGTGGCTGCAGCATCAGCCTTAACATTTCATGCCCGTCTCTGGTCTCTGTGCTGAAAGTCATGGCTCGTGCCCATCTCTGGTGCTCGTTTAGGCAGTGCTCTGAATCCCCTCTCCTCGTGCACCACAAAACAATTGTCTTTTGCCTTTTAGGACGTTCCAGACTTTTCCCGGACTCCCTCCCATCTAGCTGTGGTTTACTAGCCCCCTTCAGGCTGTGCTCACGCAGCCAACCCCAGTCCTCTCCCTGGATTCTGAACTCTGATGCCAGAGCCTCAGCTCACAGCCCCCACCCACCCCGGCTGGTGAGCAGACAAGCCTCTCAGGCTGATGAGTGCTGGTTGGCACTGACACTTTGTGTGGGAACCTCTACACTTTGCTCTCTGCACCCCCGTTGCTGTGGTCTCCTCCATGGCTCTGAAGCTTCCCCCCTACCACCCCCCATCTCCACCAGTTAAGGGGCTTCCTAGGGTGTGGAAACTTTTCCTCCTGCACAGCTCCCTCCCAGAGGGGAAGGTCCTGTTCCTATTATTTTGTCACATTTTTTTCTTTTTTCTTTTGCCTTACCCAGGTACATGGGGAGTTTCTTGTCTTTTGGGAAGTCTGAGGTCTTCTGACAGGGTTCAGTAGGAGTTCTGTAGGAGTTGTTCCACATGTAGATGTATTTCTGATGTATTTGTGGGGAGGAAGGTGATCTCCACGTCTTACTCCTCTGCCATCATGAATGTCTCCTCCCACATCCCAAAAGCAGTTCTTAATAGGGAAATTTATAGCAATACAATCTTACCTCAGGAAGAAAGAAAAACCTCAAATAAACAACCTAACATTACACATAAAGCAACTACAGAAAGAAGAACAAACAAAACCCAAATGTAATAGAAGACAAGAAATCATAGACATCAAAGCAGAAATTAATAACATAGAGATAAAAAATAGAAAAAAATAAAGAAACTAAAAGCTGGTTCTTTGGAAAGATAAACAAAATTGATAAACCCTTAGCCAGACTCATCAAGAAAAAAAGGGAGAAGGCCTAAATCAAAAAAGTCACAGTGAAAATGGAGAAGTTACAACTGTCACCACAGAAATACGAAGGACCATGAGAGACTACTACATGCAACTATATTCCAATAAAATGGACAACCTAGAAGAAATTGACAAATTCTTAGAAAGGTACAATCTCCCAAGACTTAAACAGGAAGAGATAGAAAATATAAACAGACAAATTTGAAGTTCTGAAGATAAATCTGTGATTTAAATACTCTCAAAATAGACTTCCCGAGTAGTCCAGTGGTAAAGAATCTGCCTTCCAATGCAGGGGATGCAGGTTTGATCCCTGGGCAGGGAACTAAGATCCCACATGCTGCAGGGCAACTAAGCCTGTGTGTCAAAACAGCTGAGTTCATGTGGCTCAACTAGAGGGGCTGCATGGTATAAACTAGAAAGCCCACATTCTCTGGCGCCCATGTGCCACAACCACAGAGCCCATATGCTATGGACCCCACATGCCACAACTAGAGAGGGAGAAAACCTGTACACCAAAACTAGAGAGAAGCCCACATGCCACAACTAGAGAGCAACCCATGCCCCGTAACTAGAGAGAATCCCAAGCACTGCAACTAGAGAGAAACCCATGCACTGCAATGAAGAACACGTGTAACACAACAAAAGATCCCGCATGTCATAAAGATCATGCATGTCACAACTAAGACCCTGAGGCAGCCAAAAAAATTAAAAATAATAAAAAAAATTAAAACTCCCAAAATACAAAAGTCCAAGGGAGGCCTTCAAGATGGCAGAAGAGTAAGATGTGGAGATCACTTCCTCCCCATAAATACATCAAAAATACATTTACGTGTGGAACAACTCCTACAGAACACCTACCGGACACTGGCAGAAGACCTCAGACTTCCCAAAAGATAAGAAACTCCTCACGTACCTGAGTAGGTCAAAAGAAAGAAGAAAAAAACTGAGACAAAGAATAAGGGCAGCACCTGCACCACTGGGAGGGAGCTGTGAAGGAGGAAAAGTTTCCACACACTAGGAAGCCACTTCACTGGCAGAGACAGGGTGTGGGTGGGGGGAAAGCTCCAAAGCAGTGGAGGAGAGCATAGAAACAGGGGTGCAGAAGGCAAAGCGGAGAGATTCCCACACAGACAATTGGTGCCGACCAGCACTCACCAGCGTAAGACGCTTGTCTGCTCACCATCCGGGGCAGGTGGGGGCTGGGAGCTGAGGCTCGAACTTCGGAGGTCAGACCCCAGGGAGATGACTGGGATTGCCTGTGTAAACACAGACTGAAGTGGGCTAGTGAGCCACAGCTAACCAGGAGGGAGTCCAGGAAGAAGTGTGAACCTGCCTAAGAGGCAAGAGACTGTTGTTTTGGGGTGCACGAGGAGAGGGGATTCCTTCCCTCTGTGCCCACAAAAGATGAAGCAACACCTAAACAAGCTCCAGAGATAGGCATGGAGCGCAGCTATTAGCTCAGACCCCAGAGACAGGCATGAAACATTAATGCTGCTTCTGCAGCCACTAAGAATCCTGTGTGAAAGCACAGGTCACTGTCCACAAGAAAAACCCGCAACCCCCCTGCCACAAAGGAGCCTGTGCAGTCCGCCACTGCCAGGGACCCGTGTTACAGTGTGAACTTCCCCGGGAGAACACATGGCATGCCTAAGGCTGTTACAAGTCACACAGGCCTCTGCCACCGGAGGTTCGCCCCACATGCCAATTATAACTACCATACTCCTCCCTCCCCCCAGCATGAGTGAGCCAGAGCACCCTAATCAGCCGCTGCTTTAACCCCATTCTGTCTGGGTAGGAACAGAAGCCTGAGGGTAACTTACATGCAGACGTTTGGCCAAAATGAAAGCTGAATCACAGGAGCTGTGTGAACAAAGAAGAGAAAGGGAAATTTCTCCGTACAGCCTCAGGTGCAGTGGATTAAATCCCCACACGCAACTTGAGGTACCCTGCATCTGTGGAATACCTGAATAGACAAAGAATCAACTCAAAATTGAGGCAGCAGACTTTAGGAGCAACTGTAGACTTCCAGATTCTTATCTGCGACTGACTTGTTTCTGATTTTTATGGTTATCCTACTATAGTTTTTAGTGCTTGCTATCATTGGTGGATTTGTTTACTGATTTGGTTACTCTATTTTTTTAATTGTTTATTTTTATAATTTTTAAGTTTTAATTATTTTATTTATTATTTTTGTGTCCTTATTTTTTCTCCATTTTCTTCTGAACTCTGTGGCTGACATGGTCTTTGTGCTCTAGCCTGATTTCTGGCCTGAGCCTCTGCGGTGGGAGAGCCAAGTTCAGGACATTAGACCACCAGAGACCTCCCGGCCACATGTAATATAAATTGGTGAGAGATCTCCCAAAGATCTCTGTCTCAAGGCTAAGCTCCAGCTCCACTCAATGGCCAGCAAGCATGATTACTGGACGTCCCATGCGAAACAACTAGAAAGAGAGGGACACAAACCCAACCATTACTAGAGAGGCTGCCTAAAATCATACTAAGTTCACAGACACCCCAAAACACAACACTGGATGCAACAGTGCCGAACAGAAAGACAAGACCCAGCCCCACACACCAGAACACAGGCACTAGTCCCCTCCACCAGGAAGCCTACACAAGCCACTGAACCAACCTTACCAACTGGGGGCAGACACCAAAAACAACACAAATTACGAATGTGCAGCCTGTAAAAAGGGAACCCGAAATACAGTAAGTTAAGCAAAATGGTAAGATAGAAAAAATGCAGCAGATGATGGAGCAAGGTAAACCCCACCAGATCAAATAAATGAAGAGGAAATAGGCAGTCTACCTGAAAAAGAATTCAGAGTAATGATAGTAAAGATGATCCAAAATCTTGGAAATAGAATGGAGAAAATACATGAAACTTTTAACAAGGACCTAGAAGAACTAAAGAGCAATATGGGGATATATGTATACATATAGCTGATTCACATTGTTATATAGCAGAAACTAACACAACATTGGAAAGCAATTATACTCCAATAAAGATGTGTTTTTTTAAAGGACTAAAGAGAAAACACACAATGATGAACAACACAGTAAATGAAATTAAAACTTCTCTAGAAGGAATCAGTAGCAGAATAACTGATGCAAAAGAACGGATAAGTGACCTGGAAGATAAAATAGTGGAAATAACTACTATGTTGCTGCACAGCAACATAAAGAAAATTGGAGGAAAAGAATTGAGGACAGCCTCAGAGACATCTGGGACAACATTCAATGCTCCAACATACGAATTATAAGGGTCTCAGAAGAAGAATAGTAAAAGAGAGGGTCTGAGAAAATATTTGAAGAGATTATAGTTGAAAAATTCCCTAAGATGGGAAAGGAAATAGTCAATCAAGTCTATGAAGCACAAATAGTCCCATACAGGATAAATCCAAGGATAAACACAAAAGACACATACTAATCAAATGATCAAACATTAAATACAAAGAAAAAATATTAATACCAGCAAGGGAAAAGAAACATATAACATACAAGGAATAGCCAGGATATGGAAGCAACCTAAATATCCATTGACAGATGAATGGATAAATAAGCTGTGCCACATATATGCAATGGAATATTACTGAGGCATAAAAAGGAATGAAACTGATTTATTTGTAATGGAGTGGATGGACCTCGAGTCTGTCATACAGAGTGAAGTAACTAGAAAAAAAACAAATACTGGATGCTAATGCACATATATGAATCTAAAAAAAAAAACCGGTACTGATGAACCTAGTGGCAGGGAATGAATAAAGACACAGACGAAGAGAATGGACTTGAGGACACAGTGGGGAAAGGGGAAGCTGGGACGAAGTCAAAGCATAGCATTGACGTATATAAACTACCAAATGTAGAATGGATGGCTAACGAGAAGCTGCTGCATAGCACAGGGGACCAGCTCAATGCTTTCTGATGACCTAGAGATGTGGAAGAGGGAGGGTGGGAGGGAGGCTAAAGAGGGAGAGAATATGGGGATATATGTACACATATAGCTCATTCACTTTGTTATACAGCAGAAACTAACACACAATTGTAAAGCAATTATACTCTAATAAAGATAATTTAAAAAATAATAATAATAATATACAATTGAATGTCCGTAAGGTTAACAGTTGATCTTTCATCAAAAACTCTGCAAGCCAGAAGACAGTGGGAGGGCATATTTAAAATGATGAAAGGGAAAAAGCTACACCCAATATTACTCTACCCAGCAAAGATCTCACTCAGATTCAAAGGAGAAATTAAAACCTTACAGGCAGTCAAAAAATTTTAAAAACTGTAAAAATACAAACACATGGAGGCTAAACAATACTCTATCAAATAACCAAGAGATCACTGAAGAAATCAAAGAGGAAATCAAAAAAACACCTGGAAACAAACAACAATGAAAATACAATGGCCCAAGACCTATGCAAGGTGGCAAAAGCAGATCTAAGAGGGAAGTTAATAGCAATAGAATCTGATCTCAAGAAATAAGAAACACCTCAAATAAACAACCTAAACTTACACCTAAAGCAATTAGAGAAAGGAGAAAAAAAAAGCAACAGTTACCAGAAGGAAAGAGATCATAAAGATCACATCAGAAATAAGTGAAAAAGAAATGAGGGAAATGATAACAAAGATCAATAAAACTAAAAGCTGGTTCTTTGAGAAGATAAACAAAATTTATAAACCATTAACCAGACTCATCAAGAAAAAAGAGAGAAGACTCAAATCAACAGAATTAAAAGTTGAAAAGGAGAAGTAACAACTGACACTGCAGAAATACAAAGATTCTGAGAGTTTACTAAAAGCAACTATATGCCAATAAAATGGACAACCTGGAAGAAATGGACAAACACTTAGAAAAGCAAACCTTCCGAGACAGAAACAGGAAGAAATACAAAATATAAACAGACCAATCACAAGCACTGAAATTGAAACTGTGATTTAAAATCTTCCAACAAACAAAAGCCCAGGACCTAATGGATTCACAAGCAAACTCTATCAAACATTTAGAGAAGAGGTAATACCAATCTTTCTCAAACTCTTCCAAAATATAGCAGAGGGAGGAACACTCCCAAACTCATTCTATGACGCCACCATCACCCTGATACGAAAACCAGAAAAAGATTCACACAAAAAGAATACTACAGGCCAATATCACAAAAACCCTAAACACAATACTAGCAAACAAAATTCAGCAGCACATTAACAGGGTCATACACCATGATCAAGCGGGGTTTATCCCAGGAAGCCAAGTATTTTTCAGTATATGCAATTCAATCCATGTGATACACCATATTAACAAACTGAAGGATAAAAACCATATGATAATGTAAATAGATGCAGAAAAGCTTTTTAACAAATTTCAGCACCAATTTATGATAAAAACTCTCAAGATAGTATGCATAGAGGGATATTAACTCAATATAATAAAGGCCATATATGACAAATCCTCAGCCAAAATTGTTCTCAATGGTGAAAAACTGAAAATAGTTCCACTAAGATCAGGAACAAGACAAGGGTGCCCACTCTCACCACTATTATTAACATAATTTTGGAAGGTATAGCCCCAGCAATCAGAGAAGAAAAAGAAATAAAAGGAATCCAAATTGGAAAAGAAGAAGTAAAACTTTCACTGTTTGCAGATGGCATAGTAACAAACATAGAGAATACTAAAGATGCTACCAGAAAACTAATAGAGCTCATCAATGAATTTGGCAAAGTAGCAGGATACAAAATTAATGAACAGAAATATCTTGCATTCTTATAAACTGATGATGAAACTCTGAAAGAGAAATCAAGGAAACACTCCCATTTACCATTGAAACAAAAAGAATAAAATACCTAGGAATAAACCTACCTAAGGAGACAAGAGAACTGTATGCAGAAAAATATAAGACACTGATGAAACAAATTATAGATGATACAAACAGATGGAGAGATATACCATGTTCTTGGATAGGAAGAATCAATATTGTGAAAATGACAATACTACCCAAAGCAATCTCCAGATTCAATGCAATCCCTATCAAATGACAATGACATTTTTCATAGAACTAGAACAAAAAGTTATGCAATTTGTATGGAAACAAAAGAGACCCTGAAAAGCCAAAGCAATCTTGTGAAAGAAAAACAGAGCTAGAGGTATCAGACTCCTGGACTTCAGACTATACTAAAAAGCTACAGTAATCAAGACAGTATAGTACTGACACAAAACCAGACATATAGCTCAATGGAACAGGACAGAAAGCCCAGAGATAAGCCCACACACATATGATCACCTTATGTTTGATAAAGGAGATAAGAATATACAGTGCAGAAAAGATAGGCTCTTCAATAGGTGGTGCTGGGAAAACTGGACACCTACATGTAAAAGAATGAAATTAGAACACTCCCTAATACCATACACAAAAATAAACTTGAAATGGATTAAAGACCTAAATGTAATTCAAGACACTGAAAAACTCTTAGAAGAAAAGATAGGCAGAAAACTCTATGACATAAATCACAACAAGATCCTTTTTAACCCACCTCCTAGAGAAATGGAAATAAAAACAAAAATAAACAAATGGGACCTAATGAAACTTCAAAGATTTTGCACAGCAAAGGAAACCATAAACAGATGAAGACAACCTTCAGAATGGGAGAAAATATTTGCAAATGAAACAACTGAAAGAGGATTAATCACGAAAATATACCAGCAGCTCATGCAGCTCAATATCAAAAAAAAAAAACAACCTAATCCAAAAATGGGCAGAAGACCTAAATAGACGTTTCTCCAAAGAAGATATACAGATTGCCAACAAACACATGAAAGGATGCTCAACATCACTAATAATTAGAGAAAAGCACATCAAAACTACAATGAGGTATCACCTCACACCTGTCAGAAAGGCCATCATCAAAAAATCTACAAACAATAAATGCTGGAGAGGGTGTGGAGAAAAGGGAACCCTCTTGCACTGTTGGTGGGAATGTAAATTGATACAGCCACTATGGAGAACAGTATGGAGGTTCCTTAAAACACTAAAAATAAAATTACCATATGACCCAGCAATCCCACTATTGGGCATATACCCCGAGAAACCAATAATTCGAAAAGAGTCATATACCATAATGTTCATTGCAGCTCTATTTACAATAGCCGGGATATGAACACAACCTAAGTGTCCATCAAGAGATGAATGGATAAAGAAGATGTGGCACATACATACAGTGGTATATTACTCAACCATAAAAAGAAATGAAATTGAGTTATTTGTTGTGAGGTGGATGGACCTAGAGTGTCATAAAGAGTGAAGTAAGTCAGAAAGAGAAAAACAGATACTGTATGCTAACATATATATATGGAATCTAAAAAAGAAAAGAATGGTTATGAAGAACCTAGGGGCAAGACAGGAATAAAGGCGCACATGTACAGCATGGACATGAGGACACAGGCAGGAGGAAGGGTAAGGTGGGACACAGTGAGAGACTGGCATTGACTTATATACACTACCAAATGTAAAATAGATAGCTAGTGGGAATCAACCTTATAGCACAGGGAGATCAGCTCGGTGGATTGTGACCACATAGGGGGGTGGGATAGGACGTGTGGGAGGGAGATGCAAGAGGGAGGGGATATGGGGATATATGTATACTATAGCTGATTCACTTTGTTATACAGCAGAAACTAACACAACAGTGTAAAGCAATTTTACTCCAATAAAGATGTTTAAAAAAATATGATGTGGTACCTGTATACAATGGAATATTACTCAGCCATCAAAAGGAATGAAACTGAGTTATTTGTAATGATGTGGATAGACCTAGAGTCTGTCATACAGAGTGAAATAAGCCAGAAAGAGAAAAAGCAAATACCAGATGATAATGCACATATGTGGAAACTAAATAAATGGTACTGATGAACCTAGTGGCAGGGCAGGAATAAAGACACAGACGTAGAGAATGGACTTGAGGACACAGTGGAGGAAAGAGATGATGGGACGATGTGAGAGAGTAGCATTGACATATATACACTACCAAATGTAAAATGGATGGTTGGTGGGAAGCTGCTGCATAGCACAGAAAGATCAGCTTTATGCTTTGTGATGACTTAAAGAGGTGGGAAAGGGATGGTGGGAGAGTGGCTCAAGAGGGAGGGCATATGGGGATATATGTATACATATTGCTGATTCATTGTGTTGTACAGCAGAAACTAACACTACTTTGTAAAGCAATTATACTCCAATAAAGATATTAAAAAGAAACAAAAAAAACCGAAAAACAACAGTTCAGGATCGGATGGCTTCACAGGAGAATTATATCAAACATTTAGAGAAGAATTAACCTATCCTTCTGAAACTATTCTGAAAAATTGCAAAGACGCAGCACTTCCATTCTCATTCTATGAGACCACTACAATCTGATACCAAAACCCAACAATGATACCATAAAAAAGAAAATTATAGGTCAATATCACTGATGAACACAAAAGCAAAAATCCTCAACAAAATACTAGGAATCCAAACCCAACTATACATTAAAGGGATTATACACCATGATCAAGTGGGTTTTATCCCTGGGATGCAAAGAGCTTCCAAACCTGCAAATCAATCAGTAAGATACACTACTTTAACAAACTGAAGAATAAAATCCACATGATTATTGACATAGATGCAGAAAAACTTTTTGATGAAATTCAGTATCCATATGATAAAAATCCTCCAGAAAGTGGGGATAGGGGGAACATACCTCAACATAATAAAGTCCATATATGACAAATACACATCTAACAGCATTCTCAACAGTGAAAAGCTGAAACCATTTCCTGTAAGATCAGGAACAAGACAAGGATGTCCACTCTCACCACTGTTATTCAACATAGTTTTGGAAGTCCTAGCCACAGCAATCAGAGAAGAAAAAGAAATGAAAAGAATCCAAACTGGAAAAGAAGAAGTAAAACTGTCACTATTTGCAGATGACATGATACTATAAAAAGAATATCCTAAAGATGCTACAAGAAAACTCATAGAGCTCATCAATGAATTTGGTAAAGTTGTAGGATACAAAAGTAATACAGAGAAATTTGTTGTATGTTTATACAATAACAATAAAGAATAAGAAAGCTAAATTCAGGAAACAATCTCATTTACCATGGCAGCATATCGAATAAAATACTTAGGAATAAACTTGCCTAAGGAGACAACAGTCCTGTACTCTGGAAATTATGAGATGCTGATGAAATAAGTGAAAGACCACACACATGGATGGAAAGATATACCATGTTCTTGGATTGGAAGTATTAATATACTCATGTGACTATATTACACAAGGCAATCTACATATTCAATATAATCCCATTTAAATTACCATTGGCATTTTTCAGAGAAATAGAATGAAAAATTTTGAAATATGTATGGGCACAAAAAAGACCCGCAATTGCCAAGTGATACTGAGAAAGAAAATCAGAGCTGGAGGAGTCAGGCTCCTTGTCGTCAGACAATACTAAAAAGCTACAGTAATCAAAACGGTATGGTACTGGCACAAAAACAGAAATATAGATCAATGGAACAGGATAGAAGGCCCAGAAACAAACCCATGTTCTGGTGGTCAATTAATCTACCACAAAGGAGGCAAGGATATACAATGGAGAAAGACAGTCTCTTCAATTACTTGTGTTGGGAAAACTGGACAAATTTATGTAAAAGAATGAAATTAGAACATTTTCTAATACTGTATACAAAAATAACCTCATACAAAGCTAGAGTAATCAAGAGAGTATGGTACAGGCACAAAAAGAGAAATATAGATCAATGAAACAGGATAGAAAGCCCAGAGATAAACTCATGTACATATGGTCACCTTATCTTTTATAAAGGAGGAAAGAATATACAGTGGAGAAAAGACAGCCTTTTAAATAAGTGGTGTTAGGAAAACTGGACAGGTACATGTAAAAGTATGAAATTAGAACACTCCCTCATGACATACCAAAAAAGAAACTCAAAATGGGTTAAAGACCTAAATGTAAGGCCAGACACTATCAAACTCTTAGAGGAAAACATAGGCAGAACACTCTATCACATAAATCACAGCAAGATCCTTTTGGACCCACATCCTAGATAAATGGAAATAAAAACAAAAATAAACAAATAGGACCTAATGAAACATCAAAGCTTTTGCACAGCAAAGGACACCATAAACAAGACCAAAAGACAACCCTCAGAATGGGAGAAAATATTTGCAAATGAAGCAACTGACAAAGGATTAATTTTCAAAATTTACAAGCAGCTCATGCACCTCAGTAACATAAAAACAATCAACCCAATCCAAAAATGGGCAGAAGACCTAAATAGACATTTAACAAAGAAGATATACAGATTGCCAACAGACACATGAAAGAATGCTCAACATAATTAATCATCAGAGAAATGCAAATCAAAACTACAATGAGATATCATCTCACACCAGTCAGAATGGCCATCATCAAAAATCTAGAAACAATAAATGCTGGAGAGGATGTGGAGAAAAGGGAGTCCTCTGGCACTGTTGGTGGTAATGTAAATTGATACAGCCACAATGGAGAACCGTATGGAGGTGCCTTAATAAACTAAAAATAGAACTACCATACGACCCAGCAATCCCACTACTGGGTATATATCCTGAGAAAACCATAATTCAAAAAGAGTCATGTACCAAAATGTTCATTGCTGCTCTATTTAGAATAGCCAGGACCTGGAAGCAACCTAAGTGTCCATCGACAGATGAATGGATAAAGAAGATGTGGCACGTATATACAATGGAATATTACTCAGCCATAAAAAGAAACGAAATTGAGATATTTGTAGTAAGGTGGATGGACCTAGAGTCTGTCATACAGAGTGAAGTAAGTCAGAAAGAGAAAAAAATACTGTATGCTAACACATATATATGGAATGTAAGAAAAAAAAAGGTCATGAAGAACCTAGGGGCAAGACGGGAATAAAGACACAGACCTACTAGAGAATGGACTTGAGGATAAGGGGAGGGGAAAGGGTAAGCTGTGATAAAGTGAGAGAGTGGCGTGGACATATATACCCTACCAAACACAAAATAAATAGCTAGTGGGAAGCAGCCACATAGCACAGGGAGATCAGCTTCATGCTTTGTGACCACCTAGAGGGGTGGGATATGGAGGGTGGTAGGGAGGGAGATGCAAGAAGGAAGAGATATGGGAACATATGTATATGTATAACTGATTCACTTTCTTATAAAGCAGAAACTAACACACCATTGTAAAGCAATTATACTCCAATAAAAATGTTAAAAAAATTCATATACTTTCTGGAAAAAAAATATAAATAAATAAATAAATAAACTCAAAATCGATCAAAGACCTGAATATAAAACTGCACACTATAAAACCTCTCGAGGAAAACATAGGCAGAACACTCTTTGACACAAATTGCATCGATATGTTTTTGGATTCGTCTCCTAGGGTAATGGAAATAAAAATGAAAAACCCAAATATGTCCTAATTAAACTTAAAAGCTTTTTCACAGCAAGGAGAACCATAAATAAAATGAAAAGACAACTCTCAGAATGGGAGAAAATATTTGCAAATGAAGCAACCGACAAGGGATTAATCTCCAAAATAAACAAACAGCTCATACAGCTCAATTTTAAATAAAAGCTCAATTAAAAATTTCACAGAACATGTAAATAGAAATTATTCCAAAGAAGACATACAAATGGCCAAAGGCACATGAAAAGATGCTCAACTCTGCTAATTATTAGAGAAATGCAAATCAAAACTACACTGAGGTATCACCTCACACAAGTCATAATGGCCATCATCAAAAAGTCTACAAAAAATAAAAGCTGGAGGAGAGGTGTGAAGAAGAAGGAACCCTCCTACACTTTTGGTGGGAATGTAAATTTGTACAGCTACTATGGAGAACAGTATGGGGTTCCTTAGAAAAACTAAAACAGAGTTACCATATGATACTGCAATACCACACCTGGGCTTATATCTAGAGAAAACCATAATTCAAAAAGATACATGCACTCCAACACTCATAGCAGAACTGTTTACAATAGCCAAGACATGGAAGCAACCTAAGTGTCCATCAATAGATGAATGGATAAAGAAGATGTGGTATATATATATATATATATATATATATATATACAATGGACTATTACTCAGCCATAAAAAAGAATGAAATAATGCCATTTGCAGCAGCATGGATGGACCTAGAAATTATCATACTAAGTGAAATAAGCCAGACAAAGACAAATATCATATGATATCTCTTATATGTGGAATCTAAAAAAGGATACAAGTGAACTTATTTACAAAACAGAAATAAACTCAGAGACATAGGAAGCTAACTTATGGTTACCAAAGCAGAAATGGGGGGGGGATAAATTAGGAATTTGAAATTTAAAAAATTATATATATATATAAATATATATATATATACATAACTGAATCACTTTGCTCTACACCTGAAACTAACACAGCATTTTAAATCAATTCTATTTCAATAATTTTTTTAAAAAAAACACAGTGGGTCAATGGAGAAATCAAAGTAGAAAGCAGAAAATACCTTCAGGTAAGTGACAGTGAATAAACAACTTCACAAAATCTATGGGATGCAGCAAAAGCAGTTTTAAGAGGAAAGTTCATATGGATACACGTCTTCATCAAGAAACAAGAAACATCTTAAATAAACAACATAACCTACCTCCTAAAATAATCAGAAAAAGGAAAACAAATAAAATCCATAGTCCACAGAAGGAAAGAAATAAAAAGATCAGAGAGGAAATAAATAAAATAGAGGTCAAAAAATAATAGAAAGGATCAGTAAAACAAAGAACTGTTTTTTTGAAAAGATAAACAAAATTGACAGACCTCTAGCCAGATTCACCAAGAAGAAAAGAGAGAAGGCCCAAAGAAGCAAAATATAATTGAAAGAGGAGAAATAACAACTGTTTCCACAAAATACACCAAATCATAAGGGAATACTGTGAACAGTTATATGCAAATGAAGTGGATAACATAGAAGAAATGGACTAGTTTCTAGAAACATATAGCTTCCAAAACTGAGTTAAGGAGAAACAGATGATTTGAACAGACTAAACACGAGAA
Organism: Mesoplodon bidens; assembly: GCF_964165515.1. NCBI lineage: Eukaryota > Metazoa > Chordata > Mammalia > Artiodactyla > Ziphiidae > Mesoplodon > Mesoplodon bidens. Next base: position 91,735,337 of record NC_138163.1, on the reverse strand, counting down.
GTGAAATAAGAATCCGTAGGGAAAAAACAAAAACAACAAACCTCTCTGGACAATAGTCTAGGAATGGAGGAATGGATGGCTTCTCTAGGGAAATCTATCAAACATACAAAGAAGAACGTATACCTCTCCTTATCAAACTATTCATGAAAAATGAAGAGGAGGGAACACTCCCAAATTCATTCTATGACGCCTCCATAACCCTGATACCAAAACCAGACAAAGACACTACCAAAAAAAGAAAATTACGGGCCAATATCTTTAATGGATATAGATGCAAAATTCCTCAACAAAATATTAGCAAATCAATCAAACAATATATAAAAAGGATCATACACCATGATTAAGTTGGATTCATTCCAGTGTGCCAAGGATGGTTCAACATATGCAAACCAATCAATGTGATTCAAAACATTAACAAAAGGAAATATGCAAAGCACATGATCATCTCCATGGATGCAGAAAAAAACATTTGACAAAATTCAACATCAAGTCTTGATAAAAACTCTCACCGGGCTTCCCTGGTGGCGCAGTGGTTGCGAGTCCGCCTGCCGATGCGGGGGACACGGGTTCGTGCCCTGGTCCGGGAGGATCCCACATGCCGCGGAGCAGCTGGGCCCGTGAGCCATGGCCGCTGAGCCTGCGCGTCCAGAGCCTGTGCTCCGCAACGGGAGAGGCCACAACAGTGAGAGGCCCACGTAATGCAAAAAAAAAAAAAAAAAAAAAAAACTCTCACCAAAGTGGGTATAGAGAGAACATATCTCAACATAGTAAAAGCCATTTATGACAAACCCACATTCAACATAATAATCAACAGTTAAAAGATGAAACCCTGTTAAATTCAGGAACAAGAGGGACTTTCTTGGTGGTGCAGTAGTTAAGAATCCGCCTGCCAATGCAGGGTACATGGGTTCGAGCCCTGGTCCAGGAAGACCCCACAGGCCACAGAGCAACTAAGCCTATGTGCCACAACTACTGAACCTGCACTCTTGAGCCCATGAGCCAGAACTACTGAGCCAAAGTGCCACAACTACTGAAGCCCACATGCCTAGAGCCCATGCTCTAAAACAAGAGAAGCCACCACAATGAGAAGCCCGTGTACCACAATGAAGAGGAGCCCCTGCTTGCTGCAACTAGGGAAAGCATTCACGCAGCAATGAAGACCCAATGCAGGCAAAAAGAAGTGAACAAATAAATAAATTTAAAAAGAAATAAAGTCAGGAACGAGACAAGGATACCCACTTTCACCACTTCAACATAATATTGAAAGTTCTAGCCATAGTAATCAGACAAGAAAAAGAAATAAAAGGTATCCACATTGGAAAGATACCATCTACTACTTGCAGATGACATGATACTCTATATAGAGAACTCTAAAGTCTCCACACAAAGACTATTAGAACTAATAAATGAATTCAGCATGGAAGTAGGACACAAGATTAATATACAGAAATCGGTTGCATTTCTTCACACTAATAATGAAATATCTGAAAGAGAAAGTTGAAGAAAACAATCCCATTTAAAATTGCATCAACTTGGTGCTTTGTGACCACCTAGAGGGGTGGGATAGGGAGGGTGGGAGGGAGGGAGATGCAAGAGGGAAGAGATATGGGAACATAGGTATATGTTTAACTGATTCACTTTGTTATAAAGCAGAAACTAACACACCATTGTAAAGCAATTATACTCCAATAAAGATGTTAAAAATAAATAAATAAATAAATAAATAAATAAATAAATAAAATAAAATTGTATCATAAAAATACCTAAGAATAAACTTAACCAAGTATGTGAAAGACCTATACACTAAAATATATAAAACATTGATAAAGGAAATTGAAGAAGATTCCAAGAAATAGAAAGATATCTATGCTCTTCGACTAGAAGAGTTAATACTGCTAAAATGGCTACACTGGAAAAGGCAATCTATAGATTTAATGCAAGCCCTATCAAAATATCCATGGCATTTTTCACAGAACTAGAACAAGTAATTCTAAAACTTATATGAAACTGCGAAAGAGCCAGAATTGTCAAAGCAATACCGAGGGGGGGGGAAATAAACAAAGCTGGAGGCATAACCCTCCCAGACTTCAGACTATACTACAAAGCTCAGTAATCAAAACAGCATGGTATTGACACAAAAACAGATATACAGACCAATGGTATAGAGTAGAGATCCCAGAAATAAATTCACACTCTTATGGTCACCTAATCTATGACAAAGGAGGCTAGAATATACAACAGAGAAAACAGTCTCTTCAACAAGTAGTGTTGGAAAAGCTGGACAGCTACATGTGAATCAATGAAATCATAACACTCACACCAGATTCAAAAACAAACAAAATGGTTTAAAGACCGAAATATAAGACATGACACCATAAAATTTCTAGAAGAGAAAACAGGTAAAACATTCTCTGACATAAATAGGAACATTTTCCTAGATCAGTATCCCAATGCAAAAGGAATAAAAGTAAACCTAAACAAATGGGACCTAATCAACCTTAAAAGTTTTGCAGAGCAAAGGAAGCCATTAACAAAATGAGAAGATAACCTATGGAATGGGAAAAAATATTTGCCAATGATGCAATTGACAAAAGGTTAATATCCAAAATATACAAACAGCTTATACAAATCAATAGTGAAAAAAGAAAAACCCAATCAAAAATGGGGAGAAGATTTAAATAAACATTTCTCCAAAGAAGACACAGTTGGCCAACAGGCACATGTAAAGATGCTCAACATCGGTAATTATGAGAGAAATGCAAATCAAAACCGCAATGAGATATTCCCTCACACCCGTCAGTGTGGCTCTCATTAAGAAGTCTACAAATAATAAATTCTGGAGAGGGTGTGGAGAAAAGGGAACCCTCCTACACTCTTGGTGCAGCCACTATGGAAAGAGTATGGAGATTTCTTAAAAAACTGAGAATAGAACTACCATATGATCCAGCAATTCTATTCCTGGGTATATATCTGTAAAAACGAAAACACTAATTCAAAAAGAGACATGGACCCCAGTGTTCATAGCAACACTATTTACAATAGTCAGGACATGGAAATAACTCAAGTGACCATCAAGAGACTATTGACTTAAGAAAATGTGATATATATATATATATATATATATATATATATATATATATATATATATATATATATATATATATATATATATATATATATATATATATATATATATATCTCCATCATAAAAAGAATGAAATATTGCCATTTACAGCAGCATGGTGCACTTAGAAAATATTATATTTAGTGAGTTATGTCAGACAGAGAAGGATGTTGTATAATATCACTTATATGTGGAATCTAAAAAAAATAACACAAGTGAATCTATATACAAAACAGAAACAGACTCACAAACAGGGAAAACACATTTATGTTTACCAAAGTGGAAGGGATTGGGGGAGGGATAATTTAGGTTTATGGGATTAACAAATAAAAACTACTATGCATAAAATAGATGAGCAACAAGTATTTGCTGTATAGTACAGGAAACTATATTTAATATCTTGCAATAAACTATAATGGAAAATAATCTGAAATATATATATACATATACAACTGACTCACTTTGTTAGATGCCTGAAACTAACAGAATATTGTAAATCAACTATTCTCCAGTTTTAAAAATATCTTTTTAGGGGCTTTCTCTGTCTCACCATCTAAACCCCAGGGAGGAGGAAAGCTACAACTAAATCCCAGTGACAGCTACATATTCTGGGAGGAATGCAGAGAGCTCGTATTTCATTTGCAAAGGCATACTACAGACCCTTGGATATAGGGAGATGACACAGCACAGCAGGTTCTGAACTAAGACTGTCTGGGATGCAAATCAAGCTCTGCCAGCTCATGTTATTATTTTTTAATGTCTGCTTTGGTTTATTAGTAAAAGAAGCTAGTTAAAGGTGCTTCACCACTTTTCCTTGCACACATACAAATAATTCTCATAAGTATATTCCAGAACAACCCCATCCTTTTCACACAGAATGAAGGCATAAACCCCATGGAGTATTAACAAAGGTAAAATAATTGCAGAAATCACTTGCAAACACTCCAGTCCGTCTTTTTATCATAATTAGTTTTAGTTCTTAGAGTCCAGGTGCTCATGCCTTGAAGAGGCTTAGAAAGGGATGTCAGAAAGCATGATCTGTAGGGTCTCAGCTTCTAGCAGGAAGCATGCTGCCAGGCGAGCCAGCAACTATAATTTAATCTTTGAATCATCCTCCTGATTTGGACAATAAAGATAATCCAAGAGAAAATGTCTTGCCGCCCAAGAAAACAACCTCGATGTTTCTAACTAAAAAAAATGAAAAAAATCAGGGTTATGAATGCCGTAGAGTGGCACTGGCCTCTCTGGTGTAATAGCAGACCTGTGCACAGCATACAGTAAATCCTTTCAAAACCGATTCTACATTCATCCAATGACGGACACTTAGATTGATTCCATCTCCGGGCTATTGTGAATAGAGCTGCAATGAACATGTTGGTACATGTCTCTTCTTGAATTATGGTTTTCTCAGGGTATATGCCTCGTAGTGGGATTGCTGGGTCATATGGTAGTTCTATTTGTAGTTTTTTAAGAAACCTCCATACTGTTCTCCATATTTGCTGTACCAATTCACATTCCCACCAGCAGTGCAAGTGTTCCCTTTTCTCCACACCCTCTCCAGCATTTATTGTTTCTAGATTTTTTGATGATGGCCATTCTGACTGATGTGAGATGATATCTCATTGTAGTTTTGATGTGCATTTCTCTAATGATTAATGATGTTGAGCATTCTTAGCAATCTGTATATCTTCTTTGGAGAAATGTCTATTTAGGTCTTCTGCCCATTTTTGGACTGGGTTGTTTGATTTTTTGCTATTGAGATGCATGAGCTGCTTATAAATTTTGGAGGTTAATCCTTTGTCAGTTGCTTCATTTGCAAATATTTTCTGCCATTCTGAGGGTTGTCTTTTGTTCTTGTTTATGGTTTCCTTTGCTGTGCAAAAGCTTTGAAGTTTCATTAGGTCCCATTTGTTTATTTTTGTTTTTATTTCCATTTCTCTAGGAGGTGGGTCCAAAAGGATCTTGCTGTGATTTATGTGATAGAGTGTTCTGCCTATGCTTTCCTCTAAGAGTTTGATAGTTTCTGGCCTTACATTTTGGTCTTTAATCCATTTTGAGCTTACTTTTGTATATGGTGTTAGGGAGTGATCTGATCTCATACTTTTACATGTCCCTGTCCAGTTTTCCCAGCACCACTTATTGAAGAGGCTGCCTTTTCTCCACTGTATATTCCTGCCTCCTTTATCAACGATAAGGTGACCATATATGGGTGGATTTATCTCTGGGCTTTCTATCCTGTTCCATTGATCTATCTTTCTGTTTTTGTGCCAGTACCATACTGTCTTGATTACTGTAGCTTTGTAGTATAGTCTGAAGTCAGGGAGCCTGATTCCTCCAGCTCTGTTTTTCGTTCTCAAGATTGATTTGGCTATTCAGGGTCTTTTGTTTTTCCAAACAAATTTTGAAATGTTTTGTTCTAGTCCTGTGAAAAATGCCAGTGGTAGTTTGATAGGGATTGCATTGAATCTGTAGATTGCTTTGGGTAGTAGAGTCATTTTCACAATATTGATTCTTCCAATCCAGGAACATGGTATATCTCTCCATCTGTTTGTATCATCTTTAATTTCTTTCATTGGTGTCTTATAATTGGATAAAGAAGATGTGGCACATATATACAATGGAATATTACTCAGCCATAAAAAGAAACGAAATTGAGCTATTTGTAATGAGCTGGATGGACCTAGAGTCTGTCATACAGAGTGGAGTAAGTCAGAAAGAGAAAGACAAATAACGTATGCTAACACATATATATGGAATTTAAGAAAAATATATATATGATGAAGAACCTAGGGGTAAAACAGGAATAAAGACACAGACCTACTTGAGAATGGACTTGAAGATATGGGGAGGGGGAATGGTAAGCTGTGACAAAGCGAGAGAGAGGCATGGACATATATACACTACCAAACATAAGGTAGATAGATAGTGGGAAGCAGCTGCATAGTACAGGGAGATCAGCTCGGTGCTTTGTGACCGCCTGGAAGGGTGGGAAAGGGAGGGTGGGAGGGAGGGAGATGCAAGAGGGAAGGGATATGGGAACAGATGAATATGTATAACTGATTCACTTTGTTATAAAGCAGAAACTAATAAAAATAAATAAATAAAAATTTAAAAATAAATAAATTTTTTAAATAATTAATTTTAAAAAAAGAAAAACAAATACCGTCAGTGAAAATGTATCCATTTGTAATACAAATAAACTCTTTTGAATCAAAATAAATAAATAAATATAGTCTAAAACAAAACAAACAAACAAAAAAACCTTTTCTCAAGCCACCACAATGAGAAGCCCACGCACTACAACGAAGAGTAGCCTGGGCTCACCGCAACTAGAGAAAGCCCATGCGCAGCAATGAAAACCCAATGCAGCCAAAAATAAATGAATTAGCTTGGTGCTTTGTGACCGCCTGGAGGGGTGGGATAGGGAGGGTGGGAGGGATGGAGACACAAGAGGAAAGGGATATGGGAACAGATGTATATGTATGACTGATTCACTTTGTTATAAAGCAGAAACTAATAAAAAAAATTTTTCTCAGTTTGTTCAACATTTTCCTGGGATGGCTTTTCTGCCATTGCCTGAGTTGAGCATATTTCTTGCCTTTTCCTTTAGTGATACCCCTAATCTAAAGAAGCCTAACTCTGGTCCAGTGTTTGGGGTGGGGGAAATCCAGAACTCTTTAAACTTGTTTATTGAGAGGTGGTGGATAGCAGGGTATAATGACAATTAAAATGCCTTTATTTTCATGCCTTAAAAATACAAAAGAGAGTAAAGGGTAAGACTTTGTGCAAAAGAGAACTTCGGAAACAAAATACTAAAGAGACTAAAATATTCAAAAATGTATGTAAAATAAAGCCCTTGTGCTTGTTTGTTATACTAAGATGCAAACCATTTTTAAAAAGACTAAGATAAAACTTTTAAAAATAACATCAAAGTAATGAAACAAATAATTGCATTGCTGTGATGCTTTCTTTGGGGTGATACTGGAAAACCCCTTGGAATTTATCAGAGAAAAGATATCTATTTGGAAGGAAAACAACTCTAAGGGTGAGCAGTCCAAGAAGGCAGCATAAGAAGATATTCAACTCACCTCCACAAAGGGACACACCAAATATACAGTTACATATGGAATAATTCCCACTGAAAAAGAATTAAAAATAAGCTGAACAGCTGCCTCCACAACAAGGGATAAAAGGGTCACATCAAGACTGCTAGGAGAGACAGAGATGTGGTCTCACCAGAAACACCACTCCTGACATGGTGACACACAATAAGGAGGGATCTCAAGAGACTATAGTTTCTCCCCAAGGAGACCTCAAAACCTTGAGACCCAAACCTTTGGACACCTAAACCTTTGGGCTTGCACCATAGAGACAGGCCCCCAAAATGTCTCTCTTTCAAAACCAACAGGGCTTACATCCAGGGGACCTGGGGGCTGTAGGGATCCGAGATACTCTTTGTGAGGGGTTTGCATGTGAACTCACTCATCCTAGGAACCAGCATAAACTCAGCAGTTTAAGAGGTAACTGGATTATATGTGAAGGAGATTCATTTGCTAATATTAAAGCATCCAGAGGAGCAGGAAGTAAATTGGAAACAGAATGTTTTCAGAGACAAAAGCACTGACGAGCACCATTTTTGCACTCTCCCTCTTTTTTTTCAGTTTTCTAATTTTTTTTATTTAGAGACTAACACAGAAAAGCATGACTTTGTCAGCAATAATGTAACCATCAAGAATTTAACTAGATGCTGTCTTTTTGTAAATTATCCAGATGCCCCAAGTGAAGATAGACCTATTAATACTGAAATGCAAATGTCATTGAGTTCAAAAGTTTGCAACCGATAAGGGGCTTGTATCTAGAACATACAAAGAATTTTCAGAACTCATAGATAAAAAGACAACCCAATTTATAAACGGGCCAATGACTTGAAGATATTTCCCTGAAGAAGATTTACAAAAGGCCAATAAGTTCGTGAAAAGATGTTCAGCATCATTAATTACTAAGGAAATGCAAAATCAAAGCATGATGAGGCAGTCACTTTGGAAAATACTTTGGCAGTTCCTTAAAACATTAGAGCAATTATATTCCTACAATTCCGTTCCTTTGTATGGACCCAGGAGAACTGAAAACCTATGCCCACACAAAGCCTGTATGAGAATGTTCATAACAGTGTCCTCCATAATAGCCAAAAATTAGAAGCATACCAAATGTCCATCAGTGGATGATGGATAAACAATATGTGGTCTACCCACACGATGGAATATTATTCATCTGTGAATGAAGCACTGACACATGTTACAACGTGGATAAACCTTGAAAACATGCTCAGTGAAATAAGTCAGACACAAAAGGTCACTAGCGTATGATTCTGTTAATATGAAACGTCCAGAAAAGGCAAATTATAGCAACAGAAAGTAGATTGGTGTCTGCCAGGGGCTGGAGGAGGAGGACGGGGAGTGATGCTCATGGGTACAGGGGTTTCTTTTGAGGTGGTGAGAATTTTCTGTAACTGAATAGAGGTGATGGTTGAGTACTAAACTGACTGAACAGACCGTGGGAATAACAGAAGGACTGTTCTTCCCGTTAGTCACTGGCTTTATTCGTCAGGACTCGAAGGAACAGCAGGATCCACACTGAACGAGTCAGGAGTCAGCTGGCTGTGCTACGGAGCCACATCCCAGACCTTCTGCAGGAGCAGGTCGTTGGGGTTAAGGCAGCCAGAGACATAGCGGGCAAAGCAACTCACAGAAAATCAGGTGCCATCTCCTGTTGATTCAATGTTAGAAGGACAGTTTCCTCCTCAAACTCTTAGGGCACCAAACTAGTACTAAATTATACAAGCTCTCTTATTTTAACTCAAGTATCTCAACTCAAGAATCAATCAAACCAGTTACAAAAGTGAATTTCTAGAAGTTAGTTAAATTTCTTATGAGCTAGCTGAAACAAACCACGTAACTTTGCTTTGGATGAAAGGAGATGTCCTATAACAGAGATTCTGTATGGTCTTCTTCCTGTGAAGCTCACCTGCTTGATAGCTGTGACAGAGATGACGAAGAACAGTGGAAGTCCACTCATCACTGGACTAGTGGGTATATCAGTAATCAGCTGTACCAGAAATATGATAAGAAAATAAAAGCTGGCTATTCTTCTGAATTGTTCAAATAAGTTATTGGGTATGAAGTCCCAAAATGTGTACTTGGAGGAGATTATTTTGTTGCCTGGAGACTATTCTGTTGTACCTCTGCGGGATGTAGGCCTCGGAACCCGGCGTGGGCTCCCGGTGACCCACGTAGATGGTCCGGCTGTCCACCCAGTCCTCCTCCCCAGCACAGTATCTGTGCACGAGCATCAGCAAGAGGCTGCAGTCCATGGCTCCTTCGGCTGCGTCTGCCCGCTCAGGGCTCCCGCGCCCAGCTTGGCGCTCCCATGTGCCCGGCCCGCACACCCAGCCCAGATCACGGCCTGGGATTGCCCTCAAGCCGGGCCCGGCCCGCGGCGGCCGGCGCGGAGGGGGCTGTGGGGGATGGGGCGCTCGGCGGGATGGCTACTCGGAGGCCGGCGGCCAGAGCCCGGGCGTGCCGGGACTTGGGCGTTGGGGCTGCAGGCTGGGAGCGTGGCGGCCGGCAGATCCAGCTGCTGCTCTGCTGCTCCGCTCTCCCGCTCCGCTCTCCTCCACTCCACTCCGATCCGCTCCTCTCTGCTCTCTCCCTCTATCTTGCTAGTGCAAATAGGTGTGCATGGGTACACTCTCACTAAAGCCATTTGTGTGCCCTTCCCCCAGTGCTCTTCTCCTACATCACTAAAGCCACGGATATGCCAGGCCCCCAGTCTTCTTCCTTGCCTTGCTAAAGCCACAGGTGTTCCCAGTTGACAACATTTTTTTCCCAGCCTCAAGAAAGCCATGGGCATGACCCACTCCCCAAAACCTTCCCCAGCATTGCTAAAGCCACTGGTGTGCACCACTCAAAGAGCTCTTCCCCTGCCCTCCCCTCAACACTCTCCCACACCTCACTAAAACTGGTAATCAAGTTCAGTACACACAGAGGGGCCAGAACGAATAGCACTCCTAAGCCCAATGGGACTGTAACAACCAGAAAAACAATTTGGGACAGGATACCACCTCTAGGGCACTGCCCAGACAGCAGGTGAAACACACCCCCAATCTGCCTGTGAAAAAGGCCCATTTAATTTTCCAGGAGCCTCAATCTGAGGGCCAGGCTTCAGGTTTATGACACATCTAGAGGCTACAGAGGAGTTCTCAGGGAATGTAGGCAAGAAAAACAATCTTTGTGCCCTCCCTTGGCCTCACAACATCTTTCTGGTATCTCTGAGAATGGAGGTTATGCACTTATCTGAAGCCCAGATTCTTGCAGTTGTCACACATGGGACACCTCCATATCTTCTGCTCTGGAGCTTAGCAGGGTCTATTGTTGCAGTCCCACAAGACTGTATATCTTTGTCACCTTAAATGCTGCTGTCTGAGGATCTGGCAGCAAGAAATGAGGTACTGACTGAAATCAATCCCTTCGGAATACTGACAGTTCTTGGGAAACCCTCAACAACTGGGACCTATTAAGAATAACTCAGAATATTTAGATAATCACAATGTTTCAACAGACAACCAAGAGCTATGGAAAGGTTGAACAATAAGGTTCATCTCCTATACAATTACATTCCTTCAATAAGGAGAAGTAGCTGCTTCACCTAGTACATAGAAAGACACAGAAAGTCAAGAAAAATGAGTAAACAGAGGAATATGTTCCAAATAAAAGAACAAGACAAAATCTCAGGAAAAAACCTTAACAAAATGTAGCTAAGTAATCTACCTGAAAAAAAGTAAGTATTGTTTATAAAGATGCTCACTGAACTTAGGAGAAGAATGGATGAACACAGTGAGAATTTCAATAAAGATATAGAAAATATAAGAAAGTACAAAACAGAAGTCACAGAGCTGAAGAATACAGTAACAGAACTGAAAGGTACACTATAGGGTTTCAATAGCAGCCTAATGAAGTAAAAGAATGGATAAACAAACTGAAACACAGGGCTGTGGAACTCACTGAAACAGCAACAATAAATAATAATAATAATTTTTAAAAGGTGAACAGATTAAGAGACTTACAGGACTACATCAAGCAGAATAACATTTACATTATAGGAGTCTCAGAAGGAAAAGAGACAAAGAGGCAGAACTTATTTGAAGAAATAATTGATGAAAATGTCCCTGAACTGGGGAATAACCAGTTCCGGGAAGCACAAAGGGTCTACAAACAAGATTAAACCAAGAGGTCCACACCAAGAAAAGACTGTAATTAAAATGGTAAAAATTAAAGAGAGAATCTTTTTTTGGTTGGTTGGTTGGTTTTTTTGTTTGTTTTTGTTAGACATGCTACTTTTTGAGCATGTAAAGAGATAATCTTAAAAGCAAAAAGAGAAAAACAACTTGTTGAACACAAGGGAACTCTCATGAGACAGTCAGGTGATTTTTCAGCAGAAACTCTGCAGGCCACAAGGGAATGGCATGATATATTCAAAGTGCTGAAAGAAAAAATGCCAACCAAGTATATTCTAACTAGCAAGACCATCATTCAGAATTGAAGGAGAGATAAAGAATTTTCCAGGCAAGCAAAAGCTAAAGGAATTCATCACTGCTAAACCAGCCTTAAATATTAAAGGGACTTATTTAAAATGAAAAGACACTAATAACAAGAAAACATATGAAAGTAAAAATCTTACAGGTAAAGGCAAATACATAGTAGTGGTAGTGGATTAACCACTTATAAAACTAGTATAAAGGTTAAAAGACAAAAGTAGTAAAATTAATGATAACTACAATGATTAGTTGAGGGATACACAAATTAAAAGAGGTAAAATATGACATCAAAAACAAAACATGGGGTAAGGTAAAAATGTAGACTTTTTAGAATGTGTTCAAGAATAAATTGCTAACAACTTAAAATACACTGTTTTAGAGAGAGAGAGACTGTGATACATAATCCTCACAGCAACCACAAAGCAATAATCTATAATAGATAAAGATAATGAAAAAGAAATCCAAACATAACACTAAAGAAAATCATCAAACCCCAAGGGAAGTGAGCTAGAGAAGAAAAAAGGAACAGAGAGGAACTACAAAAATAGCCCCCCAAAATTAACAAAATGGCAATAAATATATACCTATCAAAAATCATTTTTTAAACTGAAGTATAGTTGATTAACAATATAATATTAATTTCAGGTGTACAGCGTAGTGAGCCAATATTTTTTATGGATTATACTCCATTTAAAGTTATGACAAAATAATGGCTACATTTCCCTATGCAATGTATCCTTGCTGCTTATCTACTTCTTATGTAGTAGTTTGTAACTCTTAATCCCATACCCCTAATTTGCCCTTCCCATTTCCCCCTCCACACTGATACCCACTAGCTTGTTTTCTATATTTGTAAGCCTGTTTTTGTTTTGTTATAGACATTCCTTTGTTTTATTTTTTAGATTGCCCATATAAGTGATAAAAGTATTTGTCCTACTCTATGTCTCACTAAGAATAATATTCTTTAGGTCCATACACATTGTTGCAAAAAGCAGAATTTCATTACATTTATGGCTGCATAATATTTCATTGTATATATATACCACATATTCTTTATCCATTTATCCATTGATGGACACTTGGGTTACTTCTGCATCTTGGCTATTGCAAGTAATGCTGCTATGAACATTGGAGTACATGTATCTTTTTGAGTTAGTGTTCTTGTTTTTTTTGGATATATACCCAAGAGTGGAATTACAGGATCTCATGGTAGTTCTATTTTCAGTTTTTTTAAAGAAACCTCTGTACTGTTTTCCATAGTGGCTGCATCAATTTACATTCCCACCAACACTGTACAAAGGTTCACTTTTCTCCACATCCTTGCAAACATTTGTTATTTGTAGTCTTCTTCATGATGGCCATTCTGGTAGGTGTGAGATGATATCTCATTGTACTTTGATTTTCATTTCTCTGATGAATAGTGATGTTCAGCATCTTTTTATGTGTCTCTTAGCCATCTGAATGTCTTCTGTGAAACAAAAAAAAGTCTATTCAGATCTTATGCCCATTTTTGAATTGGGTTGGCTGGTTTTCATATTTTGAAGGAATGAGCTGTTTAAATATTTTGTATATTGACCCCTTGTTGGTCATATCAGTTGCATATATTTTCTCCTATTCATTAGGATGTCTTTTCATTTTGTCCATGGATTCCTTTGTCATGAAAAATATTTAAAGTTTAATTAGGTTACATACATATATATTTGCTTTTCTTTCTTTTGCCTTAAGAGAGAGATTCAAAAAAATAATTTCTAGGATTTATGTCAAATAGTGTTGTGCCTATTCATTCCCCTAGGAGTTTTAAGGTTTCAGGTCTTACATTTAGGTATTTAATCAATTTTGAGTTTATTTTTTTACATACTGTTAGGAAATGTTCTAATCACATTGTTTTACATGCAGCTGTACAGGTTTCTTAGCACCAGTTGTTTAAGAGATTGTCTTTTGTCCATTGTATATTCTTGCCTCCTTTGTCATAGATTAATTAACCATAGGTGCATGGGTTTATTTCTGGGCCCTCTACTCTGTTCCATTGATCTATATTTATGTTTTAGTGCCAGGACTATGCTGTTTTGACTACTGTAGCTTTGTAGTACAATGTGAAGTCTGGAAGGGTTAGACTTCCAGCTTTTTTTCTCTCAAGAGTGCTTTGGAAATTAGGGGTCTTTTATGGCTCCATATACATTTCAGTATTATTTGTTTTAGTTCTGTTAAAAATGTCATGGGTACTTTGATAGGTATTGCATTATATCTGTAGACTGCTTTGACTAGTATGGTCATTTTAAAAATATTAACACTTCCAGGGCTTCCTTGGTGGCACAGTGGTTAAGGCTCTGCCTGCCAATGCAGAGGACACGGGTTCGAGCCCTGGTCCAGGAAGATCCCACAAGTTGTGGAGCAACTAAGCCCATGCACCACAACTACTGAGCCTGCGTGCCACAACTACTGAAGCCTGCATGCCTAGAGCCCGTGCTCCACAACAAGAGAAGCCACCTCAGGGCTTCCCTTGTGGTGCAGTGGTTGAGAGTCTGCCTGCCGATGCAGGGGACATGGGTTCGTGCCCCGGTCCGGGAAGATCCCACATGCCATGGAGCGGCTAGGCCCATAAGCAATGGCTGCTGAGTCTGCACGTCCGGAGCCTGTGCTCCACAATGGGAGAGGCCACAACAGTGAGAGACCCACGTACCGGAAAAAAAAAAAAAAGAGAAGCCACCTCAATGAGAAGCCCATGCACTGCAACGAAGAGTATCCCCCACTTGTTGCAACTAGAGAAAGCCTGCACACAGCAATGAAGACCCAACACAGCCAAAAATAAATAAATAAATAAATAAATAAATAAATAAATATATATATATATATATATATATATATATATAAACTCTTCCAATCCAAGAACATGGGATATCTTTCCATTTCTTTTATCATCTTTAATTTCCTTCATCAGTGTTTTATAGTTTTCATAGTATAGGTCTTTCACCTCCTTGGTTAAGTTTATTCCTAGTAGTTTATTCTTTTGATGTGATTTTAAATGAAATTATGTTCTTTCTCTTTCTGATAGGTCATTATTAGTATATAGGAAAGCAACAGATATTTGTATATTAATTTATGTTCTGGAACTTTATTGAATTCATTTATTATTTCCAATAGTTTTTCGTTGGAGACTTTAGTGTTTTCCATATAAAGTATCATGTCATCTCCAAGTAGTGACTATTTAACTTCTTCCCTTCGAATTTGGATGTCTTTTATTTCATTTTCTTGTCTGCTTACTGTGGCTAGGGCATCCAATACTATGCTAAATAGAAGTGGTGAAGTTGGGAGTCCTGGTCTTGTTCCTGAATTTAGAGGAAAGGCTTACAGCTTTTCACCTTTGAGTATGATATTAGCTGTGATTTTGTCATAAATACCCTTTATTATGTTGATATATGTTCCCTATATGCCAACTTTGATGACGGTTTTCATCATTCATGGATGTTGAATTTATCAAATGCTTTTTCTGCATCTATTGAGAGGATTATGTGATTTTCATCCTTCCTTTTGTTAATGTGGTGTATCACATTGGTAGACTTGCAAACATTGAATCCCCCTTGCAACCCTGGAATAAATCCCACTAGATCATGGTGTGTGATCCTTTTTATATATTGTTTGATTCAGCTTGCTATTACTTTATTGAGGAATTTTGCATCTATATTCATCAAAGGCCTTTAATTTTCTTTTCTTGTCATGTGTTTGTCTGGTTTTGGTACCAGGGTAATGGTGGCCTCATGGAGTGAATTTGGGAGTGTTCCATCCTCTTTAATTTTTTGGAATGGCTTCAGAAGTATAGATAATAGCTCTTCTTTATATGTTTGGTATACTTCCTCTCTGAAGCTGTCTAGTCCTGGTCTTTTCATTGCTGTAAATATTTTATTAAAAATTTAATTTCACTACTAGTGATCGTTCTGTTCAGATGATCTATTTCTTCCTGATTCAGTGTTGCATCTTTGCATGTTTATATAAATTTTCCCAATTCTGCTGCTTTTGGCATATAACTCTTCATGGTATTCTCATGATTTTTTGTATCTCTGTGGAATCAGTCATTATTTCTCTTCTTTCATTTCTTTTTTTTTCCTTCACCTCTAAAGCAAATTTATTTCTGATTTCTGAACTCTATATGGATTCAGAGTTTTTTACATTTTTATTCAGATATAGTTGATTTACAATGTTGTGTTAGTTTCAAGTGTACAGTAAAGTGATTCATATATATGTATATGTGTGTGTGTGTATATATATATATATTTTACATTATCTTCCATTATAGGTTATTACAAGCTTTTGAGTATAATTTCCTGTGCTATACAGTAGGTCCTTGTTCATTACCTATTTTATATATAGTAGTGTGTATATTTTAATCCCAAACTCCTAATTTATCCCTCTCCTCCCCTCCCCTTTGTTAACCATAAGTTTGTTGTCTATGTCTGTGAGTCTCTTTCTGCTTTGTAAATAAGTTCACTTGTATCCTTTTTCAGAGTCCTCATATAAGCAATATCATATGATATTTGTCTTTGTCTGGCTTATTTCACTTAGTAGGATAATCTTTAGGTCCATCCATGTTGCTGCAAATGGCATTATTTCATTCTTTTTATGGCTAAGTAATATTCCGTTGTGTATATATACATTCTCTAACACCATATACAAAAATAAATTCAACATGGATTAAGGACCAAAGTGTAAGACCAGATACTATGCAACTCCTAGAGGAAAACATAGGCAGAACACTCTTTAACATAAATTGCAGCAATATCTTTTTGGATCCATCTCCTAGAGTAATGGAAATAAAAACAAAAATAAACAAATGGAACCTAATCAAACTCTTTCATTTCTTATTTTGTTTGTTTGAGTCCTCACTCTTTTCTTCTTCATGAGACTGGCTAAAGACATGAATTTTGTTTATGCTTTCAAAAAAGCCCACTCTTTGTTCTATTGATCTTTGGGTTTTTTTTTTGTTTGTTTGTTTGTTTAATTCCTCTCTAACCATTATTATTTTTCTTTCTTCTGCTGAATTTGGGCTTTGTTTATTTTTCTTTTTTAATTCCTTTGATGGTAGTTGAGGTTGTTTATTTGAGATTTTTGTTTCCTGAGGTAAGTTGTATTATTATAAAATTCCCTCTCATAACTGTTTTTCCTGTGTCCCATAGATTTTGTAAAGTTTGGTTTTTGTTTTCATTTGTCTCAAGGTGTTTTTCGATATAACTCTTTGATTTCTTCATTGGCCCATTGACTTTTTTAGTAGCATGTTGTTGAGTCTCCACATGTGTCTGTTTTTCCCAAATTTCTTCCCATAATTGATTTCTACTTTCATAATGCTGTGGCCAGAAAAAAATATGCTTAACATAATTTCTGTCCTCTTAAATTTGTTGAGACTTGTTTCATGGCCTACCATGTGATCTATCCTGGAGAACATTCCACGTGCATTTGGAAAGAATGTATATTCTGCTGTTTTTGTATGGAATATCCTATAGTTATCTATTAAGTCCTACTAGTTAATGTGTCCTTTAAGACTACTGTTTCCTTATTGATTTTCTCTCTGAATAATTAGTCCATTGATATAAGTGGGTTGTTAAAGTTCCCTGCTATTTTTGTACTGTTGTTAACTACTTCCTTTATGTCTTTTAATATATGCTTTATATATTTAGGTGCTCCCATATCAGGTGCATGTATGTTAATAAGCATTATATCCTCTTCTTGCACTGAATGCTTTATTATTATATAATGTCCACTTTGTCTTTTGTTAAAGACTTTGTTTTAAAGTCTATTTCGTCTCATATAAGTATCATTACACCTACTTTTCTGTCATTTCTATTTGCATGAAATATCTTTCTTCATCCCCTCACTTTCAGTCTGTGTGTGTCTTTAGCTCTGATGTGAATCTCTTATAAACAGCATATAAATGGATGATGTTCTTTAATCCAATCAGCCATCCTAAATCATTCGTTTGGAGTATTTAATCCATAGACATTTCCATGACTGTTGATAGGTATGTACTTGTTGCCTTTTTGTTACTTGTTTTTCGTGTTGCTTTTATCATTCTTCTTTGTCCTTTTACTCTTCTTTTAGTTTCCTCACCGAGGTTTGATGATTTTCTTTAGTGGTATGCTTCTGTTCCATTCTCTCAAGTCTTTGTGTATCCATTGTAAGTTTTTGATATATGGTTACCATGGGGTTCATGTATTTTGACCTGTATTAAGCTGATAGTCATTCATGTTTAAATACATTCCAAAAGGTATACTTTCTTTTACTGCTCTTTCTCCTTGTTTTGTGCCTTTGATGTTTTATTTTACATCTTCATGTTTACCCCTTTACTCTTTACTGTAGTTAAAGTTGATGTTATAATTTTTTGTTTTTTAATTTTTGTTCTAGCTTATTTTAATGGTTGATCTACTGCCTTCACTTATATTTGCCTTTACTAGAGTGATTTTTCCTTTTCTATAGATTCTTACTTCTTGTCATAGCCCTTTCTTTTCCACTTAGAGAAGACTCTAAGATTTCTTTTAAATTCTTTAACTTTTGCTTGTCTGAGAAGTTCTTTATCTCTCTTTCAATTCTGAATGAAAATCATGCTGGGTAGAGTTTCCTATGTTGCAGGACTTTCCCTTTCAGCATTCTAAATATATCATGCTCTCCCATCTGGCTTACAACATTTCTGTAGAAAAATCAACAGACAGAGTTATAAGGGTTCCCTCATGTGTGACTCTTTGTTTTTCTCTTACTGCCTTTAGAATACCCTCTTTAACATTAACTTTTGCCATTTTAATTATAATGTCTTGGTTCAGGTCTTTCTGGGTTTATCTTGTTTGGGAATCTCTAAGCTTCCTGTACTGTTTTCTTCTTCAGGTCTAGGAAGTTTTGTTTTGTTTTGTTTTGTTTTAACTTTTATTGGAGTATAGTTAATTCACAATGTTGTGTTAGTTTCAATTGTACAACAAAGTGAATCTGTTATACATATCTGTATATCCATGCTTTTTTAGATTATTTTCCCATATAGGCCATTAGAGAGTATTGAGTAGAGTTCCCTATACTATACAGTAAGTCCTTATTAGCTATCTGTTTTATATATAATAGTGTGTATACGTCAATTCCAATCTTCCAATTTATCCCTCTCCCCTTTACCCCTCTGGTAACAATAAGTTTATTTTCTACATCTGTAACTCTATTTCTGTTTTGTATATAAGTTCATTTGTATGTTTTTTCTTAGATTCCGCATATAAATATGATATTTGTCTTTCTCTATCTGACTTACTTCATTCAGTATGATAATCATCAGGTCCATCCATGTTGCTGCAAATAACATTATTTCATTCTTTTTTATGGCTGAGTAATATTCCATTGTACATATGTTCCACATCTCCTTTATCCATTCCTCTGTTGATGGACATTTAGGCAGCTTCCATATCCCAGCTATTGTAAGTAGTGCTGCAAATGAACACTGGGGAGCATGTATCCTTTCAAACCATGCTTTTCTCCAGATATAGGGCCAGGAGTGGGATTGCTGGATCATATGGTAGCTATATTTTTAGTTTCTTAAGGAACCTCCATACTGTTCTCCATAGTAGCTTCACCAATTTACATTTCCACGAACAGTGTAAGACGGTTCCCTTTTCTCTACATCTTCTCCAGCACTTATTGCTTGTAGTTTTTTTGATAATGACCATTCTGAGTGGTGTGAGGTGATACCTCATTGTAGTTTTGATTTGCATTTATCTAATAATAAGTGACGTTGAGCATCTTTTCATGTGCTTTATAACCATCTGTATGTCTTCTTTGGAGAAGTCTCGATTTAAATCTTCCACCCATTTTTTGATTGTTCTTTTTTGCTTTTTTATATTGAGCTGCATGTGTTGTTTGTATATTTTTGAGATTAATCCCTTGTCAGTTGCTTCATTTTCAAATAGTTTCTCCCATTCTGAGGGTTGTCTTTTCATTTTGTTTATCATTTCCTTTGCTGTGCAAAAGCTTTTAAGTTTAATTAGGACTCATTTCTTTATTTTGTTTTTATTTTCACTACTCTAGGAGCTGGATCAAAAAAGATCTTGCTGTGATTTATGTCAGAGAGTGTTCTGCCTATGTTTTCCTCTAAGAGTATTATAGTATCTGGCTTTACATTTATGTGTTTAATACATTTTGAGTTTACTTTTGTGTATAGTGTTAAGGAGTCTTCTAATTTCATTCTTTTCCATGTAGCTGTCTAGTTTTCCCATCACCACTTATTGACGAGATTGTCTTTTCTCCTTTGTATATCCTTGCCTCCTTTGTCATAGATTAAGTGACTGTAGGTGCATGGGTTTATCTGTGGGCTTTCTATCATTGTCTTCCATTAAGCTGTATTTCTGTTTTTGTGCCAGTACCATACTGTTTTGATGACTGTAGCATTGTAGTATAATCTGAAGTCAGGGAGCCTGATTCCTCCAGCTCCATTATTCTTTCTCAAGATTCCTTCAGCTATTCGTGGTCTTTTGTGTTTCTATACAAATTGTGAACACTTTTGTTCCAATTCTGTGAAAAATGTCATTGGTAATTTCATAGGGATTACATTTAATCTGTAGATTGCTTTGGGTAGTATAGTCATTTTCACAATATTGATTCTTCCAATTCAAGAACATGGTCAGGTCTAGGAAGTTTTAAACCATAATTTCATTAAATATATTTTAAACCCCTTTATCTCTCTATTCTTCTGGGACCCATATAATACAAATATTAGTATGTTTGATGTTGTCTCAGAGGTACCATAAACTGTGCTCATTTTTGTAATTTTTTTTTTGCTGTTCTGATTGGGTGACCATTACAATATCTTCTAAGTCACTTATTCATTCTTCTATATCACCTAGTGTTTTGTTTATTCATTTAATGTGTTTATCATTTCAGTTAATTTATTCTTCATTTCTGAATGGTTCTTTTTTTATATTTTATCATTCCTTTTTATAATTCTCACTGTATTCATTTTTTTTTCTTTTCCCCAATTCAGTTAGCATTCTTCTTACTAATGCTTTGGACTCTTTAACTAGTAAATTATTTATTTCTGTTTATTAGTGTATTTAAGGTGCTTTCTCTTTTTCTTTCATTTGAAATAAATGTATCTGTCTTCTCATTTTGCTTAATTTTCTCTGTCTCTTTGATATTAGGTGGAAACGTTACCTCTCCTGGTTTTGAAGGGGTGTCCTTGTGTGGGTGCACCCATATAGAGTCTTTGTGTGCCCTGTGGCTTTGGGGGGAGTGCTGAATTTGACGTGAGTTCAAGTCACATATTCCTCTGGGTTGTGCTGGCAGCTATCACATTGTTAGGAGGTGGTGTTGGTGATGGAGGGTCAAGACCCAAAGCCAGGTGTGAGCTAAGGCTTCTCCTATGCTTAGTGGTCAACAGCACCCTTTTCAGGGTGGTGTCAGGTACCTTGTTGCTGGGAACAGGATCCCCGTGATTTGAATCCAAGTTGTCCTGTTCCATCTAAACACTGGGACCCTCATCCCAGAGTGGAGCAGTGCTGGAGTGAGTTAAGAGTGGCAAGACTGGGTGCTCGGCATGGGTTATGTGGTGGTGGTCCTGATCCATCAGAGTTCCAGACGACTTCTGATGGGCTGTCTACACAAGCTCTAGCAATGGTCTTCCATCCATTTTCATAAGAGGGACCATGTCTGGGTTGGCTCTGTTCCTCACTACTACACACTCTGCTCTCCAGTGAGACCTTTCACTCTATTGTGGAGCTGCACCATAGAGCAAGTGGGGCCAGGGAAAATGCTTGGCTCAGGTTAAGGTATGTGCTAGGGTGGTCATAGGAAACTTTCCATAGTTCCAGGCAGTTTCAATCTTCTTCCTTCACTTTGTTTTGGGAGTAAGCAAGTGTATACATGCTCTTCACGAGTGGCATCTTGGTTTCTTACAGGCTTCTTTTACTCCCGCTGGTTTTCAAACCAGCTAAGGGGACTCATTTTCTCAGTGTTGGACCACAGAGCTGAGTTCCAAATATGTGGCTTGAACTACTTGCTCCTCAGGGAGGATCTCTGAGTCCATTTTATCCCTCTCCTCTTCTGTGTTCTCTCCTAGGAGGGCAAGTTCCAACCTGATCACTTCCCTTCCCTTCCTACTCGATTCTGTGTGGGGTTTTCTTACTGCATTGGTTTTACAAGAGTCTTTCTGCTGGTCTCCAGTTTGTTTTCAGTGAGAATTTTTCAACATGTAGAGGTATTTTTGGTGTGTTCATGGTGGGCAGTGAGGTCTGTGTCCCCTACTCCACCATCTTGATCTCTTCAACCCTCTTTATGGTTTTAATTTGCACTTCCTTAATGATTAGTAATGTATCTGTTGGCCATTTGAATACGTTTTATGTAAAAATGTTAAATCAGGTCCTTTGCACATTTTTACTTGTATTATTTGTATTTCTGCTATTGAGTTTTATGAGTTTTTTATATATTTTGTATATTAACCCCCATTAGATGTATGATTTGCAAACACCTCTGTCATTCTGTAGGTTTCGTTTCTATTTAGTTGATCATTTAATTTCTTGTGCAGATTTTTAGTACTACTAATCTATGAATTTGTTACTTTTACCTTATGCTTTATTTGATATGCAATTGAGGTTCAAGAAGTGAAGTGATTTGACTAAAATAATAAGCCTTGCTATTAGGCATGCTCTGGTCTTGGACTACAGTTCGATAATTATTGTTTATAATTGCTCCTTATTTATTTTGCAATTGAAGTTCAGGGATTTTTTTAGATTTTATTTATTTTTTAATTGATTTTTATTGGACTATATTTATTTGTTTTACAATGTTGTGTTAGTTTCTACTATAAGGCAAAATGAATCAGCCATATATATACACATACCCTTCTTTTTGGGATTTCCATCCCATTTATTTATTTTATTATTTTTTTTACATCTTTATTGGAATATAATTGCTTTACAATGTTGTGTTAGTTTCTGCTTTATAACAAAGTGAATCAGATATACATATACATATGTTCCCATATCTCTTCCCTCTTGCATCTCTTTCCCTCCCACCCTCCCTATCCCACCCCTCTAGGTGGTCACAAAGCACCGAGCTGATCTCTCTGTGCTATGTGGCTGCTTCCCACTATCTATCTATTTTACGTTTGGTAGTGTATATATGTCCATGCCACTCTCTTGCTTTGTCATACCTTACCCTTCCCCCTCCCCATATCCTCAAGTCCAACCATCCCATTTAAGTCAGAACAGTGGATTAAGTAGAGTTCCCTGTGTTTTACAGTATGTTCTCATTTGTTTTCTATTTTATATATAGTATCAATAGTGTATATACGTCAATCCCAATCTCCCAATTTCTCCCACCAGTCCCCCTTTCACCACTGAACAAATCCATACATTTGCTCTCTATATCTGTGTCTCTATTTCTGTTTGCAAATAAGATCATCTATACCGTTTTCCTAGACTCCACATATATGAGTTAATATACGACATTTGTTTTTCTCTTTCTGACTTACTTCACTCTGTATGACACTCTCCAGGTCCATCCACATCTCTACAAATGACTAAGTTTCATTCCTTTCCGTGACTGAGTGATATTCCGTTGTATATATGTATCACATCTTCTTTTTCCATTCCTTTGTTGATGGACAATTAGGTTGCTTCCATGTTCTGGCTACTGTAAATGGTGCAGCAATGAATATTGGGGTGCATGCGTCTTTTTTTTTTTTTTTTTTTTTTTTTCTTTTTGCGGTATGCGGGCCTCTCACTGTTGTGGCCTCTCCCATTGTGGAGCACAGGCTCCGGACGCGCAGGCCCAGCGGCCATGGCTCACGGGCCCAGCCGCTCCGCGGCATATGGGATCCTCCCAGACCGGGGCACGAACCCGTATCCCCTGCATCGGCAGGCGGACTCTCAACCACTGCGCCACCAGGGAGGCCCGCATGCGTCTTTTTGAATTATGGTTTTTCTCTGTGTATATGACCAGTAGTGGGATTGCTGGATCATATGGTAGTTCTATTTTTAGTTTGTTAAGGAACCTCCATACTGTTTTCCATAGGAGCTGTATCAGTTTACATTCCCACTAACATAGTAAGAGGGTTCCCATTTCTCCACACCCTCTCCAGCATTTATTGTTTCTAGAATTTTTGGATGATGGTCATTCTGACCAGTGTTAGGTAATAATTCATTGTAGTTTTGATTTGCACTTCTCTAATAATTAGAGATGTTGAGCATCTGCTTATGTCTTTATTGCCCATCTGTATGTCTTCTTTGGAGAAATGTCTATTTAGGTCTTCCACCCATTTTGCGATTGGGTTATTTGTATATCTGATATTGAGCTGCATGTGTTGTGTGTATACTTTTGAATTAATCCTTTGTCAGTTGCTTCATTTGCAAACATTTTCTCCCATGCTGAGGGCTGTCTTTTCATCTTGTTTATGGTTTCCTTTGCAGTACAAAAGCTATTAAATTTAAATAGGTCCCATTTGTTTATTTTCATTTTTATTTTCCTTACTCTAGGAGGTGGGTTAAAAAAGATGTTGCTACAATTTATGTCAAAGAGTATTCTGTTTAGGTTTTCCTCTAAGAGTTTGAGAGTGTCTGGCTTTATATTTAGATCTTTAATACATTTTGAGTATATTGTTATGTATGGTGTTAGGGAGTGTTGTAATTTCATTATTTTACATGTTGCTGTCCAGTTTGTCCATCACCATTTATTGAAGAGGTTGTCTTTTCTCCATTGTATATTCTGCCTCCTTTGTCACAAATTAGGTTGCCATAGGAGTGTGGGTTTGTCTCTGGACTTTATATCCAGTTCCATTGATCTATATTTCTGTTTTGTACCAGTACTATACTATCTTCATTACTGGAGCACTGTTGTATAGTCTGAAGACAGAGAGCATGATTCGTCCAGCTCTTTTTTTCTTTCTCAAGATTGCTTCAGTTATACATGGTCTTTTGTGTTTCCACACAAATTGTGAAATTTTTTGTTCTAGTTCTCTGATAAATGCCATTGGTAGTTTGATAGGTGTTACAATGAACCTGTAGATTGCTTTTGATAGTATAGTCATTTTCAAAACATTGATTCTTCCAACCAAGAACATGATATATTTCTCCATCTGTTTGTATCACCTGTAACTTCTTTCATCAGTGTCTTATACTTTTCTGCATACAAGTCTTTTGTCTCCTTAGGTAGGTTTATTCCTAGGTATTTTGTTCTTTTTTGTTGCAATGGTAAATGGGAGTGTTTCCTTAATTTCTCTTTGAGATTTTTCATCATTAGTGTATAGGAATGCAAGAGATTTCTGTGCATTAATTTTATATCTGGCTACTCTACCAAATTAATTGATTAGCTCTAGTAGTTTTCTGGTAGCATCTTTAGTATTTTATATGTATACTACCAAGTCATCTGCAAACAGTGACAGCTTTATTTCTTCTTTTTCAATTTGGATTCCTTTTATTTCTTTTTACTCTCTGATTGCTGTGTTTAGGACTTCCAAAGCTATGTTGAATAAAAAGTGGTGAGAGTGGATATCCTTGTCTTGTTCCTGAACTTAAAGGAAATGTTTTCAGCTTTTCAACATTGAGAATAATATTTGCTGGGGGTTTGTCATATGTGGCCTTTTTATGCTGAGGTAGGTTCCTTTTGAGCCCACATTCTTGAGAGTTTTCCTCATAAACGGGTGCTGAATTTTGTCCAAAGCTTTTTCTGCATCTATTGAGATGACAATATGGTTCTTATCCTTCAATTAATTAATATTGTGTATAACATTGATTGATTAGGGTATATTGAAGAATCCCTGTATCTCTGGGATAAATTACACTTGTTCATGGTGTATGATACTTTGAATGTGTTGTTACATTCGGTTTGCTAGTATTTTGTTGAGTATATTTGCATCTACATTCATCAGTGATATTGGTTTTTAATTTTCTTCTCTTGTAATATCTTTGTCCGGGTTTGGTACCAGGGTGATGGTGGCCTTGTATAATGAGTTTGGGAGTTTTCCACCCTTTACAATTTTATGGAAGATTTTGCAAAGGATACATTTTAGCTCTTCTCTACATGTTTGATAGAATTCACATGTGAAACCATCTGGTGCTGGACTTTTGTTTGCTACACGATTTGTAATCAGAGTTTTAATTTTATTACTTGTGATTTGTCTCATCATATGTTCATTCTTTTTTTAACATCTTTATTGGAGTATAATTGCTTTACAATGGTGTGTTAGGTTCTGCTTTATAACAAAGTTAATCAGTTATACATATACATATGTTCCCATATCTCTTCCCTCTTGTGTCTCCCTCCCTCGCACCCTCCATATGCCACCCCTCTTGGCGGTCACAAACGAAGTAGCTGATCTCCCTGTGCTATGCAGCTACTTCCTAATAGCTATCTATTTTACTTTTGGTAGTGTATATATATCAATGCCACTCTCTCACTTTGTCACAGCTTACCCTTCTCCCTCCCCATATCCTCAAGTCCATGCATTAGTAGGTCTGTGTCTTTATTCCCGTCTTACCCCTAGGTACTTCATGACCCTTTTTTCTTTTTTTGTAGGTTCCATATATATATATATATATATATATATATATATATATATATATATATATATATATATATATATATTAGCATACGGTATTTGTTTTCCTCTTTCTGACTTAATTCACTCTGTATGACAGACTCTAAATCCATCCACCTCACTACAAATAACACAATTTAGTTTCTTTTTATGACTGAATAATATTCCACTGTATATATGTGCCACATCTTCGTTATCCATTCATCTGTTGATGGACACTTAGGTTGCTTCCATGTCCTGGCAGTTGTCAATAGAGCTGCAATGAACATTTTGGTATATGACTCTTTTTCAGTCATGGTTTTCACAGGGTATATGCCGAGTAGTGGGATTGCTGGGTTGTACGGTAGTTCTCTTTGTAGTTTTTTAAGGAACCTGCATATTGTTCTCAATAGTGGCTGTATCAATGACATTCCCACCAACAGTGCAAAAATTTTCCATTTTCTCCACACCCTCACCCGCATTTATTGTTTCTAGATTTTTTGATAATGGCCATTCTGACCAGTGTGAGATACTATCTCATTGTAGTTTTGATTTGCATTTCTCTAATGATTAATGATGTTGAGCATTCTTTCATGTGTTTGTTGGCAATCTGTATCTCTTCTTTGGAGAAAGGTCTATTTAGGTCTTCTGCCCATTTTTGGATTGAGTTGTTTGTCTTTCTGTGATTAAGCTAAATGAACTGCTTGTAAATTTTGCAGATTATTCCTTTGTCAGTTGCTTCATTTGCAAATATTTTCTCCCATTCTGAGGGTTGTCTTTAAATCTTGTTTATGGGTTCCTTTGCTGTGCACAAGCTGTGAAGTTTCATTAGGTCCCATTTGTTTGTTTTTGTTTTTATTTTCCTTTCTCTAGGAGGTGGGTCAAAAAGGTCTTGCTGTGATTTATGTCATAGAACGTTCCGCCTATGTTTTCCTCTAAGAGTTTGATACTGTCTGACTTTAGATTTAGGTCTTTAACCCATTTTGAATTTATTTTTCTGTATGGTGATAAGGAGTGTTCTAATTTCATACTTTTATATGTACCTGTCCAGTTTTCCCAGCACCACTTATTGAAGAGGATGTCTTTTCTCCACTGTATGTTCTTGCCTACTTAATCAAAGATAAGGTGGCCATATGTGCGTGGGTTTATCTCTGGGCTTTCTATCCTGTTCCATTGGTTTATATTTCTGTTTTCATGCCAGTACCATACTGTCTTGGTTACTGTACCTTTGTGGTTTAATCTGACGTCAGGGAGACTGATTCCTGCAGCACAATATTTCGTTCTCAAGATTACTTTGGCACTACGGGGTCTTTTGTGTTTCGATACAAATTGTGAAATTTTTTGTTCTACTTCTGTGAAAAATGCCAGTGGTTGTTTGATAAGGGTGGCATTGAATCTGTAGGTTGCTTTGGGTAGTAGAGTCATTTTCACAATGTTGATTCTTCCAATACAAGAACATGGTATATTTCTCCATCTACTTGTATCAACTTCAATTTCTTTCAACAGTGTCTTATAATTTTCTGCATACGGGTCTTTTGTCTCCATATGTAGGTTAATTCCTAGATATTTTATTCTTTTTGTTGCAATGGTAAATGGGAGTGGTTTCTTAATTTCACTTTCAGATATTTCATCATTAGTGTACAGGAATGCCAGAGATTTCTGTGCATTAATTTTGTATCCTGCTACTTTACCAAGTTCATTGATTAGCTCTAGTAGTTTCCTGGTAGCATTCTTGGGATTCTCTATGTATAGTATCATGCCATCTGCAAACAATGACAGCTTTACTTCTTCTTCTCTGATTTGTATTTGTTTTACTTTTTTTTCTTCTCTGATTGCTGTGGCTAAAACCATCCAACACTATGTTGAATAATGGTGAGAGTGGGCAGCCTTGTCTTGTTCCTGATCTTAGTGGAAATGGTTTCAATTTTTCACCATTGAGGGTGATGTTGGCTGTGGGTTTGTCATATATGACCTTTATTATGTTGAAGAAAGTTCCCTCTATGCCTACTTTCTGCAGGGTTTTTTTTTTATCACAAATGGGTGTTGAATTTTGACGAAAGATTTCTCTGCATCTATTGAGACAATCATATTGTTTTGCTCCTTCAATTTTTTAATATGGTGTATCACGTTGATTGATTTATGTATACTGAAGAATCCTTGTATTCCTGGAATAAACCCCACTTGATCATGGTGTAAGATCCTTTTAATGTGCTGTTGGATTCTGTTTGCTAGTATTTGGTTTAGGATTTTTGCATCTATATTCATCAGTGATGTTGGCCTGTAGTTTTCCTACTTTGTGACATCTTTGTGTGGTTTTGGTATCAGTGTGATGGTGGCTTCATAGAATGAGTTTGGGAGCGTTTCTCCCTCTGCTATATTTTGGAAGAGTTTGAGAAGGATAGGTGTTAGCTCTTCTCTAAATATTTGATAGAATTCGCCTGTGAAGCCATCTGGTCCTGGGCTTTTGTTTATTGGAAGATTTTTAATCACAGTTTCAATTTCAGTGATTTTGATTGGTGTGTTCATATTTTCTGTTTGTTCCTGCTTCAGTCTCAGCAGGTTGTGCATTCCTACGAATTTGTCCATTTCTTCCAGGTTGTTCATTTCATTGGCATATAGTTGCTTGTAGCAATCTCTCAAGATCCTTTTATTTCTGCAGTGCCAATTGTTACTTCTCCTTTTTCATTTCTAATTCTATTCATTTGAGTCATCTCCCTATTTTTCTTGATGAGTCTGGATAATGGTTTATCAATTTTGTTTTTTTTCTCAAAGAACCAGCTATTAGTTTTATTGATCTTTGCTATCATTTCCTTCATTTATTTTTTATTTATTTCTGATCTGATCTTTATGATTTCTTTCCTTCTGCTAAGTTTGGGGTGTTTTGTTCTTCTTTCTCTAATTGATTTAGGTGCAAGGTTAGGTTGTTTATTTGAGATGTTCCTGTTTCTTAAGGTAGGATTGTATTGCAATAAACTTCCCTCTCAGAACTGCTTTTCCTGCATCCCATAGGTTTTGGTCCTCGTGTGTCCATTGTCATTTGTTTCTAGGTATTTTTTGCTTTCCTCTTTGATTTCTTCAGTGATCAGTTCGTTATTAGTGTATTGTTTAGCCTCCATGTGTTTGTATTTTTTACAGATCTTTTCCTTTAATTGATATCTAGTCTGAGAGTGTTGTGGTCGGAAATGGTACTTGATACAATTTCAGTTTTCTTAAATGTACCAAGGCTTGATTTGTGACCCAAGATATGACCTATCCTGGAGAATGTTCCATG
This sequence comes from Mesoplodon bidens, assembly GCF_964165515.1. Lineage (NCBI taxonomy): Eukaryota > Metazoa > Chordata > Mammalia > Artiodactyla > Ziphiidae > Mesoplodon > Mesoplodon bidens. The sequence goes on along the minus strand of NC_138163.1, from coordinate 91,705,828 downwards.
AGCACTTGAGAAAAAATGTGTATTCTGTTGTTTCTGGATGGAAAGTCCCATAAATATCAATTAAGTCCATCTTTTTTAATGTTTCGCTTAAAGCTTGTGTTTCCTTATTTATTTTCATTTTGGTTGATCTGTCCATTGGTGAAAGTTTGGTGTTAGGGTCCCCTACTATGTTTCTGGTCTTCTCCATTTCCCCTTTTGTGGCTGTTAGTATTTGTCTTATGTATTGAGGTGCTCCTATGTTGGGTGCATAAATACTTACAATTTTTAAATATTCTTCTTGGATCGAGCCCTTGACCATTATGTAGTGTCCTTCTTTGTCTCTTCTAATAGTCTTTATGTTAAAGTCTATTTTGTCTGGTATGAGAATTGTTACTCCAGCTTTCTTTTGATTTCCATTTGTATGGAATATCTTTTTTCATCCCCTCACTTTCAGTCTGTGTGTGTCCCTAGGTCTGAAATGGGTCTCTTGTAGATAGCATATATATGGGTCTTATTTTTGTATCCATTCAGCCAATCTGTGTCTTTGGGTGGGAGCATTTAATCCATTTACATTTAAGGTAATCATTGATATGTATGTTCCTATTCCCATTTTCTTAATTGTTTTGGGTTTGTTATTGTAGGTCTTTTCCTTCTCTTGTGTTTCTTGCCTAGAGAAGTATCTTTAGCAGTTGTTGTAAGGCTGGTTTGGTGGTGCTGAACTGTCTAAGATTTTGCTTGTATGTAAAGCTTTTAATTTCTCCATCAAATCTGAATTAGATCTTTGTTGGGTAGAGTAATTTTTTAAGTGTTTCCGTCTTAATGTTTAGCAATTTTCATGACATGTGTTTAGTATTCTAAGCTGTTAAATGGTAGAATGGGAACTGCCTTTTCCTGTGACTATAATTTTTTTAATAAATTTATTTATTTATTTTTGGCTGTGTTGTGACTTCGTTTCTGTGCTAGGGCTTTCTCTAGTTGTGGTGAGTGGGGGCCACTCTTTATTGTGGTGCACGGGCCTCTCACTCTCTCGGCCTCTCTTGTTGTGGAGCACAGGCTCCAGACGCACAGGCTCAGTACTTGTGTCTCACGGGCCTAGTTGCTCCACGACATGTGGCATCTTCCCAAACCAGGGCTCTAACCAGTGTCTCCTGCATTGGCAGGCAGATTCTCAACCACTGTGCCACCAGGGAAGCCCTGGGTAGAGTAATCTTGGTTGTAGGTTTTTCTCCTTCATCACTTCCAATATGTCCTGCCACTCCCTTCTGGCTTCCAGAGTTTCTGCTGAAAGATAAGCTGTTAACCTTATGGTGATTCCCTTGTGTGTTATTTGTTGTTTTTCCCTTGCTGATTTTAATATGTTTTCTTTGTATTTAATTTTTGATAGTTTGACTAATATGTGTCTTGTCGTGTTTCTCCTTAGATTTATCCTGTATGGGACTCTCTATGCTTCCTGGACTTGATTAACTATTTCCTTTCCCATATTAGGGAAGTTTTCAACTATAATCTCTTCAAACATTTTCTCAGTCCCTTTCTTTTTCTCTTCTTTTTCTGGTACCCCTATATTTCGAATGTTGTTGTATTTTATGTTGTCCCAGAGGTTTCTGAGACTGTTCTCCATTCTTTTCATTCTTTTTCCTTTATTCTGCTCTGCAGTCACTATTTCCACTATTTTATTTTCCAGGTCACTTATCCGTTCTTCTATCTCAGTTATTCTGCTACTGATCCCTTCTAGAGTATTTTTAATTTCATTTATTTTGTTGTTCATTGTTGCTTGTTTCCTCTTTAGTTCTTCTAGTTCCTTGTTAAATGTTTCTTGTATTTTCTCTATTCCATTTCCAAGATTCTGGATCATCTTTACTATTACTATTCTGAATTCTTTTTCAGGTAGACTGCCTATTTCCTCTTCATTTGTTAAGCCTTGTGGGTTTTTATCTTGCTCCTTCATCTACTGTGTGTTTTTCTGTCTTCTCATTTTGCTTATCTTACTGTGTTTGGGGTCTCCTTTTTGCAGGCGACAGGTTCGTAGTTCCCGTTGTTTTTAGTGTTGTCCCCAGTGTGTAAAGTTGGTGCAGTCGGTTGTGTTGGCTTGCTGGTGGAGCAGACTAGTGTCTGTGTTCTGGTTGATGAGGCTGGATCTTGTCTTTCTGTTGGGCAGGCCCACGTCTGGTGGTGTGTTTTGGTGTCTGTGGCCTTATTATGATTTTAGGCAACCTCTCTGCTAATGGGTGGGGTTGTGTTCCTGTCTTGCTAGTTGTTTGGCCTTGGGCGTCCAGCACTGTACCTTGCTGGTCGTTCAGTGTAGCTGGGTGTTTGTGTTGAGATGGAGCTCTCTCGGAGATTTCCGCCGTTTGATATTACATGGAGCTGGGAGGTCTCTTGTAGACCAGTGTCCTGAAGTTGGCTCTCCCACCTCAGAGGCACAGCACTGACTGCTGGCCGCAGCACCAAGAGCCTTTCCTCCACACGGCTCAGAATAAAAGGGAGAAAAAGTAGAAAGAAAGAAAGAAAGGGATGAAGGAATGAAGGAACGAACAAACAAAAGAAGGAAGAAAGAAAGAAAGATGATAAAATAAAATAAAGTTATTAAAATAAAAAATATAATTATTAAGAAAAAAAATTTTAAGTAAAAAACACAAACAAACAAACAAAAAATGGCCGGACAGAACACTACTACAAATGGTGAAAGCAAAGCTTTACAGACAAAATCTGACACAGAAGCATACACATACACACTCACACAAAGTGGAAAAGGGGAAAAAATAATATATCTTTCTCTCAAAATCCACCTCATCAATTTGGTATGATTCGTTGTCTATTTAGTAATTCCACAGATGTAGGGTACATCAAGTTGATTGTGGAGATTTAATCCGCTGTTCCTGAGGCTTCTGGGAGACATTTCTCTTTCTCTTCTTGGTTCACACAGCTCCCGGGGTTCAGCTTTATGATTTGGCCCCGCCTCTGCGTGTAGGTCACCTGAGGGCGTCTGTTCTTCACTCAGACAGGACGGGGTAAAAGGAGCAGCTGATTTGGTGGCTCTGGCTCTCTCAGGCCAGGTGGAGGGAGGGGTACAGATGCGGGGCGAGCCTGCGGCAGCAGAGGCCAACATGATGTTGCATCAGCCTGAGGTGCACAGTGCATTCTCCCGGGGAAGTTGTCCCTGGATCACGGGACCCTGACAGTGGTGGGCTGCACAGGCTCCCGGGCGGGATGGTGTGGACAGTGACCTGTGCTCACACACAGGCTTCTTGGTGGCAGCAGCAGCAGCCTTAGGTTCTCATGTCTGTCTCTGGGGTCCATGCAGTTAGCCGTGGCTCGCGCCCATCTCTGGAGCTCCTTTAAGCAGCGCTCTTAATCCCCTCTCCTTGCACACCAGGAAACAAAGAGGGAAGAAAAAGTCTCTTGCCTCATCAGCAGGTCCAGACTTTTTCCCTCACTCTCTTCCGGCCAGCTGTGGTGCACTAACCTCTTCATGCTGTGTTCTCGCTGTCAACCCCAGTCCTCTCCCTGAGATCCGACCAAAGCCCGATCCTCAGCTCCCAGCCCTGCCCGCCCCTGCGGATGAGCAGACAAGCCTCTCGGGCTGGTGAATGCTGGTCAGCACTGATCCTCTGTACGGGAATCTCTCCACTTTGCCCTCCACACCCCTGTTGCTGTGCTCTTCTCCGTGGCTCTGAAGGTTCCCTCCTCCACCACCTGCAGTCTCCGCCCGCGAAGGGGCTTCTAGTGTGTGGAAACCTTTCCTCCTTCACGGCTCCCTCCCACTGGTGCAGGTCCCTTCCCTATCCTTTTGTCTGTTTTTTTCTTTTTTCTTTTGCCCTACCCAGGTATGTGGGGAGTTTCTTGCCTTTTGGGAGGTCTGACATCTTCTGCCAGCGTTCAGTGGGAGTTTTATAAGAGCATTTCCACGTGTAGATGTATTTCTGATGTATCTGTGGGAAGGAAGTTGATCTCCGTGTCTTACTCTTCCACCACCTTCCTCAACTCCTTGATCATATTTTCTATTCCTTCCTGGTTCACTCTTGGAAGGTTGTACCCTTCTAAGAATTTGTCCATTTCTTCCCGGTTGTCCATTTTATTGGCATATAGTGTTTGTAGCAGTCCTTTATGATTCTTTGTATTTCTGCAGTGTCAAATGTAACTCTCCTTTTTCATTTCTAATTTTGATGATATGAGTCCTCTCCATTTTTTTCTTTATGAATCTGCCAGTTTATCTTCTCAAAGAACCAACTTTTAGTTTTATTGATCCTTGCCAATTGTTTTCTTTGTATATATTTCATCTATTTCTGCTCTGATTTTTATGATTAATTTCCTTCTACTAATATTGGGGTTTTTTTTCTTCTTTCTCTAGTTTCTTTAGGTGTAATGTCAGGTTGTTTATTTGAGATTTTTTTGTTTCTTGAGTGAAGATTGTTATGTTATAATCTTCTCTCTTAGAACAGTTTTTGCTGCATCCCAAAAGGTTTTAGGTCATGTTGTTTGCTTTGTCATTTCTTTCTAGGTATTTTTAAATTTCCTCTTTGATTTCTTCAGTGATCTCTTTGTTATTTAGTAACATGGTGTTTAACCTCCTTGGGTTTGTATTTTTTACAGTTTTTGCCATGTAATTGATTTCTAATTTCACAGTGTTTTGGTCGGAAAAGATTTCAGACATGATTTCAATTTTATTAAATTTACCAAGGCTTGATTTTTGACCCATGATGTTATCTACCCTGTAAAATGTTTCATGAGCACTTCCGAGGAAATTGTATACTGCCACTTTTGGATGGAATGTCCTATAAATAACAATTAAGTCTATTTGGTCTACTGTGTTTTTTAAAGTTTGTGTTTATTTATTTTTGCTCTGGATGATCTGTCCATTGCTGTAAGTAGAGTGTTAAGGTCCCCCACTATTATTAGGTTACTGTCAGTTTTCCCTTTTATGGCTGTTAGCATTTGCCTTATGTACTGAGGTGCTCCTCTGTTGGGTGCATATATATGCACAAGAGTTATATCTTTTATGGATTGATCCTTTGATGATTATGTAGTCTCTTCCTTGTCTCTTGTAATAGTCTTTATTCTATCTTGTCTGATATGAGTACTGCTACTCCAGCTTTCTTTTCATTCCAATTTGCATGGAATAACTTTTTCCACCCCCTCACTTTAAATCTGTATTTGGCCCTAGGTCTGAAGTTGGTGTCTTGTAGACAGTATATATATGGGTCTTGTTTTTGTATCCATGCAGCTAGTCTGTGTCTTTTGATTGGACCATTTAATCCATTTATATTTAAGATAAATACTTTAATACATCTTTACTGGAGTAAACTTGCTTCACAATACTGTGTTAGTTTCTGTTGTACAAAAAGGTGAATCAGCCATATGCATACATATATCCCCTTATACCCTCCTTCTTGAGGCTCCCTCCCACCTTCCCTATCACACCCCTCTAGGTCATCGCAGAGCACTAAGCTGACCTCCCTGTGGTATGATGTTGCTTCCCACTAGCTACCTGCTTTACATTTGGTAGTGTATATGTTTCAATGCTACTCTCACTTTGCCTCAGCTTCTTCTTTGCCCCCCCGTGTTTTCAAGTCCATTCTCTATGTCTACATCTTTATTACTGCCCTTACACTAGGTACAACAAACCATTTTTTTTAGATTCCATATATATGCATTAGCATACAGTATATTTTTTAAACATCTTTATTGGAGCATAATTGCTTTACAATGGTGTGTTAGTTTCTGCTTTATTATAAAAGTGAATCTGTTATATATATACATATGTTCCCATATCTCTTCCCTCTTGCATCTCCCTCCATCCGACCCTCCCTATCCCACCCCTCTAGGTGGTCACAAACCACCGAGCTGATCTCCCTGTGCTATGTGGCTGCTTCCCACTAGCTATCTGTTTTACATCTGGTAGTATATATATGTCCATGCCACTCTCTCACTTTGTCACAGCTTACCCTTCCTGCTCCCCTTATCCTCAAGTCCATTCTCTAGTAGGTCTGTGTCTTCATTCCTGTCTTACCCCTAGGTTCTTCATGACGTTTTTTTTTCTTTCTTAGATTCCATATATATGTGTCAGCATACAGTATTTGTTTTTCTCTTTCTGACTTACTTCACTCTGTATGACAGACTCTAGGTCCATCCATCTCACTACAAATAACTCAATTTCATTTCTTTTTATGGCTGAGCAATATTCCATTGTATATATGTGCCATATCTTCTTTATCCATTCATCTGTTCATGGACGCTTAGGTTGCTTCCATGTCCTGGCTATTGTAAATAGAGTTGCAATGAACATTTTGGTACATGACTCTTCGTGAATTATGGTTTTCTCAGGGTATATGCCCAGTAGTGACATTGCTGGTTCATATGCTAATTCTATTTTTAGTTTTTTAAGGAATCTCCATACTGTTCTCCATAGTGGCTGTATCAATTTACATTCCCACCAACAGTGCAAGAGTGTTACCTTTTCTCCACACCCTCTCCAGCATTTATTTTTTCTGGATTTTTTCATGATGGCCATTCTGACCGGTGTGAGATGATATCTCATTGTAGTTTTGATTTACATTTCTCTAATGATTAATGATGTTGAGCATCCTTTCATGTGTTTATTAGCAATCTGTAAATCTTCTTTGGATAAATATCTATTTAGGTCTTCTGCCCATTTTTAGATTGGGTTGCTTTTTTTGTTGTTGTTGTTATTGAGCTGCATGAGCTGCTTGTAAATTTTGGAGATTAATCCTTTGTCAGTTGCTTCATTTGAAAATATTTTCTCCCATTCTGAGGGTTGTCTTTTTGTCTCGTTTATGATTTCCTTTGTTGTGTGTAACCTTTTAAGTTTCATTACGTCCCATTTGTTTATTTTTGTTTTTATTTCCATTTCTCTAGGAGGTGGGTCATAAAGGATCTTTCTGTGATTTATGTCATAGAGTGCTCTGCCTATGTTTTCCTCTAAGAGTTATATAGTGTCTGGCCTTACATTTTGGTTTAACCTATTTTGAGTTTATTTTTGTGTATGATGTTAGGGAGTGTTCTAATTTCATACTTTTACATGTACCTGTCCAGTTTTCCCAGCAGCACTTATTTAAAAGGCTGTCTTTTCTCCACTGTATATTCTTGCCTCCTTTATCAAAGAAAAGGTGACCATATCTGCATGGGTTTATCTCTGGGCTTTCTATCCTGTTCCACTGATCTATATTTCTTTTTTTGTGCCAGTACCATACTGTCTTGATTACTGTAGCTTTGTAGTACAGTCTGAAGGCAGGGAGCCTGTGATTCCTCCTGCTCCATTTTTCATTTTCAAGATTGCTTTGGCTATTCGGGGTCCTCAGTATTTGTTTTTCTCTTTCTGACTTACTTTACTCTGTATCACAGACTCTAGGTCCATCCACCTCACTACAAATAACTCAATTTTGTTTCTTTTTATGGGTGAGTGATATTCCATTGTATATATGTGCCACATCTTCTTTATCCATTCATTTGTATTGGACACTCAGGTTGTTTCCATGTCCTGGCTATTGTAAATATTGCAGCAATGAACATTGTTGTACATGACCCTTTTTGACTTATGGTTTTCTCAGGGTATATGTTCAGTAGTGGAATTGCTGGGACATGTGGCAGTTCTATTTTTAGTTTTTTAAGGAACCTCCCTACTGTTTCCATAGTGGTTGTATCGATTTACATTCACACCAACAGTGCTGGAGTGTTCCCTTTTCACCACACCCTTTCCATCATTTACTGTTTTGAGATGTTTTGATAATGGCCATTCTGTCCAGTGTGAGGTAATATCTCACTGTAGTTTTGATTTGCATTTCTCTAAGAATTAGTTATGTTGAGCATCTTTTCATGTACCTCTTGGCCATCTGTATGTCTTCTTTATTGAAATGTCTATTTAGATCTTATGCTCATTTTTAAATTAGATTGTTTGTTTGTTTGTTCTTTTGATATTGAGCTCTATGAGCTGTTTTTATACTTTGGGGTTTAATCCTTTCTCCGTTGTTTCATTTGCAAATATTTTCTCCCATTCTGAGGGTTGTCTTTCCCATTTAAGGTAATTATAGATATGTATGATCCTATTGCCATTTTCTCAACTGTTTTGTATTTGTTCTTGTAGGTCTTTTTCTTCTCTTGTTTTTTCAGCCTAGAGAAGTTCCTTTAGAATTTGTTGTAAAACTGGTTTGGTGGTGCTGAATTCTCTTAGCTTTTGTTTGTCTGTAAAGCTTTTGATATCTGTGGAATCTGAATGAGATCCTTACTGTGTAGAGTAATCTTTGTTGTAGGTTTTTCCCTTTCATCACTTTAAATATGTCCTGCAACTCCCTTCTGGCTTGTTGAGTTTCTGTTGAAAAATCAGCTGATAAACTCATGGGGATTCCCTTGCTGTTTATTTGTTTCTTTTCCCTTGCTGCTTTTAATATTATTTTCTTTGTATTTGATATTTTTATTTCGATTAATATTTGTCTTGGTGTGTTTCTCCTTCAGTTTATCTTGTATGGGACTCTCTGTGCTTCCTGGACTTGATTGACTATTTCCTTTCCCATGTTAGGGAAGTTTTTGAGAATAATTTCTTCAAAAATTTTCTCAGGTCCTTTTCCTTTCTTTTCTTCTTCTGGGGCCCCTATAATTTGAATGTTTGTGTGTAAAATAAAATAATGTTATTAAAATAAAAAAATAATATTTAAGAAAAAAAATTTTTAAGGTAAAAAAAAAAAATCCCTTCTGGCTTGTAGAGTTTCTGCTGATAGATCAGCTATTAAACTTATGGGGATTCCCTTGTATGTTATTTATTGTTTTTCTCTTCTGATTTTAATATTTGTTCTTTATATTTAATTTTTGATAGTTTGAGTCTTGGCATTTTTCTCATTGTATTTATCTTGTATGGGACTCTCTGTATTTCCTGGGCTTTATTACCTATTTCCTTGCCCATATTAGGGAAGTTTTCAACTATAATCACTTCAAATATTTTTTCAGTCCTTTTCTTTTTCTCTTCTTCCTTTGGGACCCCTATAATTCGAATGTTTGTGCATTTAATGTTGTCCCAGAGGTCTCTGAGACTGTCCTCAATTCTTTTCATTCTTTTTTCTTTATTCTGCTTTGCAGTAGTTATTTCCACTATTTTATCTTCCTGACCCCTTATCCATTCTTCTGCCTCAGTTATTCAGCTACTGATTCCTTTTAGTGTATATTTCATTTCAGTTACTGTGTTGTTCATCACTGTTTGTTCTTTAGTTCTTCTAGGTCCTTATTAAACTTTTCTTGTATCTTTTGATCTGTGCCTTCATTCTATTTCTGAGAACTTGGATCATCTTTACTATCATTACACTGAATTCTTATTCAAGTAGATTGTCTCTTTCCTCCTCATTTATTTGGTCTTGCAGGATTTTACCTTCCTTCTTTGTCTGCAACAAATTTATCTGTCATCTCATTTTGTCTAACCTACTGTGTTTATTGTCTCCTTTGCACAGGCTGCAGTGTTGTAGCTCCTCTTGCTTCTTTTGTCTGTCCTCTGGTGAGTAAAGTTGTTCCAGGTGCTTGTGTAGGCTTCCTGGTGGGAGGGACCGTTACCTGTTCTCTGGTGTGGAGCTGTGTTTCTTCACTCTAAAGGGCAGGGCTGCATCAGGTGGTCTTTTCTCGGGTGCCTATGAGCTTACTAGGACTTCAGACACCCTGTCTGCTGATTGGTGTGTCTGTGTTCCTGTCTTGCTGGTTGTTTGGTGTGAGGCATCCAGCACTGGAGGCTGTAGGCAGTTGTGTGGGTCCAGGTCTTGGTGTTAATACCGATACCTCCAGGAGCACACACACTGATTAATATTGCCTGAGCCTGGTAATTCTCAGCATTCCCACCCTGGAGACCCAGGTCCAACTCCTGGCTGGGGAACCAAGAGCCCACAGGCCGCACAATGCAGCCAGAAAAAAAAAAAAAGAAAGAAAAGAAGAGAAAAGAAAAGAAACAGACAAACAAAATCCAAGACAAACAGCAAAAACAACAGCAAACATGCAGCAGCAACAACAATGCAACACACATGCACACAGAAAAAAGAAAAATAAACAAGAAAAAAAGAGTACAAACAAAAGAATTCAATAATGAGAAGAGTCAGTAAGGACTAAACTAACAGAAACAAAAAAATGAAAAATAATACAAAAACAGAAAGCAAATGAATAACAAAAAAGTGTGGAAAACATAAAATATGCATATAAAAGCAATCAAAATAATAAAGAAAAAATCAAATTAAAAACAAAAACAAGCAAAAAACCATCAAACAACAAAAAGTTAAGTAAAAATAGAAAAATCAATATATATATATTAAAAAATTAAAACTTAAAATAAAAGATAAAAATAAAAGCAACAATGCCAACAGCTGAATTAAATAAAACAAACAAAAAATAATAATAGTAATAAGAATATTTTCCTGGAGCCTCCTCTGTCAGTGTCATTGCACCCATAGTGAGCCAGAGCCAATCCCTGCCTTCCCAGGAGGCCTTCCAGTACCTCTAGATAAGTCCCTGGATCTGCTTTGGGCACTGTAGGGCCAGCTGAGGCTCTGACCTGGCCTGAGTCTCATGTGTATTTGTCCCCAAAGTCCACTGCTGTGAAGGCTAGACCAGTCTCCATTGTGGGAACACTCTTTGTCTATTCAGATATTCCACAGATGCAGGATTTACCAAGCCAATCTCAAAGATTTAATCTGCGGATTGTGCAGCTGCACAGAAAGATTTCTGTTCCTCCTTCCTTAGTCACACTGCCCCTCGGGCTCACCTTCAGTTTTGATCCTACTTCTGTATGTGCGCCACACTCAGTCATCTTTCCTTGCTGAAGAGAGAGGGGGCAAAAGCAGTAGCTTCTTGGGACACACTTACTCACTTAGGCCTGGGAGGGGTACAGCAGGCACAGTTGGGATGTATATGAGTTGCCTGCAGTGACAGGGAGCAGCAGGCAGTTGCAGCAGACTGTGGTGAGCTTGCTCTGGGTGGAGACACTCCCAGTGCACAAGGAGGCAGTAGCTGGCATGTGGGGGCAGTGGTGGCCCTGCCCCTCATGCACCTCTCAACAATGGCACCTCACTTTCCAGGCAGATCATGCTTCCTATAGGTGCATTCCCGGCCACACATCCCCTCACTCCCATCCCCTCTGCTGTATCTGCACAGCCAACGGTGTTGCTCTCCCTGGATCTCTTTACCTAACCCCACGCTTTAGCACTCAGCCCCTGGCAGCATCGGTGGTGTCTCATACCAGGCAGGGTTGCCCAGGGCTGATTTCCAAGGAGGCTTTGGGATGGGTGACACTCAGGCCCCTGGAGTGCACGTGGGCAGAGGAGACCCCGACCTGAGTGGTGGGAGGGACTGCTCAGATAGGAGCCTCTCCCAGTGCCTGCAGTAGCAGAAGAAGCTGGTGGGTGTGGAAAGGGGTTGTAATGGTGGCTCTGTCCCTTGCGCATCAGTCAACCATGATGTTTTGCTTCTATGGTGTCCTGGATTTATTCTGCAGACTTTCCTGGATGTGGAGCTCCTTACTCCTGTCCCTTCAGGCTGTATTTTCCCAGACAACATCTGTCCCCTCCCTGGGTCCACACTCCAAACCACACTTTCCAGCACCAATTCCGCCTTTAAAACAGGAGACTCGGGGCTTCCCTGGTGGCGCAGTGGTTGGGAGTCCGCCTGCCGATGCAGGGGACGCGGGTTCGTGCCCCGGTCTGGGAGGATCCCACATGCTGCGGAGCGGCTGGGCCCGTGAGCCGTGGCCGCTGGGCCTGTGCGTCCGGAGCCTGTGCTCCGCAGCGGGAGGGGCCACAGCAGTGAGAGGCCCGCGTACCGCAAAAAAAAAAAAAAAAAAAAAAACAGGAGACTCACAACTCTGGTTGGAATGTGCAGAGTTGCAGTATAGACCATGCGTGCAGTTCTTACTTTGTCCTGCCTTCCACAGACCATCTGTTGCATTCTTCTTTGATCCCCCAAGTGTCCTTTTCTGTCCCAGATGATTTCCCCACCGAGAGGGAGTTTTTCTGAGTGTGGGGACCTCCCTTCACCTTTGGCTTCCCACCAGGGTTGCTGGTCCCTTTTTTGATTCCTCTTTTCTCTTTTTCTTCTTTCTTAATGTACACATCAGGAGCAATGAATTCTATATCCTCCCATTCCGCCATTTTGACTCCTCCTCCTATTTATTTTTGACATATGTGATTTATGTGTATATATAAAATGTATATATATATATATATAGTACAAAGTGATATTTAGATGTATGTATACATTGTAAAATATTACCACAATTAAGCTCATTAATATATCTATCATTAATAGTTAACATTTTTAGTGTGTGTGAGAACACATGATCTATTTTCTTAATAAATTTCAAGTATACAATATAATATTATTTACTGAAGTTCACCATGTTGTACATTAGGTCTCCATATCTTATTCGTCTTTTAACTGAAAAACTGTACCATTGATTTCTTTAAAAAAAATAAGATTCTCTGTTTATTTCAGAGTTGAGAGGTTCAACTTTTGAACTTGCAGATTTCAGTTAATTTTCTTTTTTTTAATTTAATTTAATGTATTATTTATTTATTTATTTGGTTACACCAGGTCTCAGTTGCAGCATGTGGGCTCCTTAGTTGCGGCCAGTGGGCTCCTTAGCTGCAGCTTGCCACCTCCTTAGTTGTGGCATGTGAACTCTTAGTTGAAGCATGCATGTGGGATCTAGTTCCTTGACCAGGGATCAAAGCCAGGCTCCCTGCATTGGGAGTGTGGAGTCTTAAACACTGCACCGCCAGAGAAGTCCCTTTACCCATTGATTTCTATCTCCCTCTTCCCCCTCAAACCCCAGCCTCTGGAAACCACCATTATATTCTGTTACTATGGGTTCATCTTTTTTTGTTTACATTCCCCATATAGGTGATATCATGCAATATTTGTCTTTCTCTTATCTGTCTTATTTCATTTAGCATCATTTCCTTAAGTTTTGTCCATATTGTCACAAATGGCAGAATTATTTCTTTCGTATGGTGAAATAATTATCCATTGAATATAAATACTACATCTTCTTTATCCATTCTTCCATTGAAGAACACAGGGTTGTATCCATGTCTTGGCTATTGTGAATAATTCTGCAATAAACACGAGTGTACAGATGTCTCTGAGATAGTAATTATATTTTCTTCAAATATAACCCTGGAAGTGGGATTTCTGGATCATATGGTAGTACCATTTTTAATTTTTTGAGGAATCTTCACACTGTTTTCCATAGTGGATATAAAAATTTACATTTCCAGCAACAGTGCCCGAGGGTTCACTTTTCTCCTCATATACCTCAAAGTTATTTTTGATTCTTCATAATAGCAATCCTAACATACATGAAGTGTTATCTTATTGTGGTCTTTATTTACATTTCCCTGATCATTTGTAATATTGAGCATCTTTTCATATACATGTTGGCTAATTGTATGTCTTCTTTGGAAAAATGTTTATTCAGTGGCTTTGCTCACCTTTTAATTAGGTTATTGGGGTTTTTTGCTATTGACTTGTATGTGTTCCTTATGTATTTTGGGTAGTAAATCTCTATGGTTTTCAAATATTTTCTTCCATTCTGTGGTTTAACTTTTTAATGTTGTTGTTTCCTCTGCTGTAAAAAAAATAGTTTGATATATTTCCACTAGTTTTTCCTTTTTTGCCTATGCTTTTGCTGTCAATTTCAAGAAATTATTGCCAAGACCAATGTCAAGATGTTTTTCCACTGTTTTCTTCTAAGAGTTTTACAGTTTCAGGCTGAAGTCTTTAATCCATTTTGAGTTGATTTTTGTGAATGTTGTAAGACATGGTTAAAACTTCACTTTTGCATGTATATATGCAGTTTTCCAAACACCATTTATTAAAGAGACTATCCTTTCCCCATTGTTTACTCTTGGCACTTTTGTTGAAAATTAGGTAATCATATATGTGTTGGTTTATTTCTGGGTTCTCTACTCTGTTCCTTTGGTATATGTGTTTATTTTTATGCCAGTACCATTATTGTTTTGAATAATATAGCTTTGTAATATAGTTTGAAGTTACAGCATTTAATGCATTCAGCTTTGTTATCCTTACTCAAGATATCTTTCCATTGGGGCTTCCCTGGTAGTGCAGTCGTTAAGAATCCACCTGCCAATGCAGGGGACACAGGTTTGAGACCTGGTCCAGGAAGATCCCACGTGCCACAGAGCAACTAAGCCCATGAGCCACAACTACTGAGCCTGTGCACCACAACTACTGAAGCCCGTGCACCTAGAGCCTGTGCTCTGCAACAAGAGAAGCCACCACAATGAGAAGCCCACACACCACAACTAAGAGAAGCCCCCGCTCACCACAACTAGAGAAAGCCTGCATGCCACAATGAAGACCAAGAGCATCCAAAAATAAATAACATAACATAAAGATATCTTTCCATTTATGGTGTCTTCAACATCTTTCATCATTGTTTTATAGTTTTCAGTGTACTGGTTTTTACCTCCTTGGTGGTGTGGAGCATGTGGAGATATACCTTCTAAAGTGAAGGGATCTTCATCCTTTCATACAACCAAAAAAAAAAAAAAAGAAAGGCATAATGCCTATCGAGTCTCTTTGAATTTTAGAGGCAACATATTCCACATTTGAGTCTGTTACTCCAGCCCATTTGCCAAGTGATCCAAAAATCTTCTAGCTTTCAGTGAGGTCCATAGCAGGAGATGGCTCTGCAACAGGTCCATACTGTGCAAGTTGCTCTGTCACTTGGGCTATATGATATAGCAGGTCCAGTGGTACTTGGAGTGGCAGATCTGGTTTGGCAGACCCCAACATATAAGCAAATCACAATGCCAGTTCGTAGGATCTTTGAGCCATGACCTGCCATTCTCTGCAGATAACTACTATTTTTTTTTTTTTTTGAGAAACAGCTCTTATCTTGCACTGGGACTTAGTAGACATTGAGCACTTAAACACTGGCTACCAAATTACCATGTAAACTGAGTTGCCTATTAAGAACTGGATGTTACCTGATCCACCAATCCATAAAGTTGGTTGTGCACAGTAGCACTTCATCATCAAATGGATCAGGACCTTAATGCATAAGTATGTTACATGAAGAAGTGGCTCAAATGTCCATGGTCCCCATTCCTGCTACACTGCCTTATCTCTCCCAGCCTGTACATATGGTTTTAAGGGAAGTTCCCTATGATCAGTTTATGGAGGAAGAGGAGAATTTGTAAACTATCGTTTACAAATTGTTCTGCAGGTTATGCAGGCATCACCATATGCAGTGAACAGCTCCAGCACTACAGCTCCTTTCTGGGAGATCACTGAAGTAAAGTGGTGAAGGAAAATCCACCCAGTGGGAAGAACTGCATACAGTGCTCTTGGTTGTTCATATTGCTTCAAAGGAGAAACAGCACAAAGATTTGTGATTATATATTTTTTATGGGCTGTAGCCAAAATGTTACCTGGAAGGTCAGGAACTTGGAAAGAATATGATTGGAAAACTGGTGTCAAGGAAATTTGGGAAAGAAGTATGTGGATAAACTTCCCTGAATGGGCAAAAAATGTGAGGATATTTGTGTTCCATATGAATGTTGGCCACAACTGACCTCAGCAGAGGAGGATTTTAGTAATTAAATGGATAGAATGACCTATTCTGTGGATACCAGTCATCTTCTTTCCCCGTTGTAGCAGACATGGAGATATGCATGAGTCCAGCTACAAGGACTTTTACTCACCAAGGCTTACCTGGCAATAGTCACCATTGAGTGTGCAATCTGCCAGCAGCAGAGACCAAAATTGAATCCCTGATATGGCACCATTCCCAGGGGGATCATCCATTTACCTGGTGGCAGGTTGATTACATTAGACAACTTCAATCATGGGAGCATTTTGTTCTTACAGGAATAGACACTTACTCTGGATACAGATTTGCCTTTCTTGTACCCAAGATTCTGAGAAAACTACCATCTGGGGGCTTGCAGAATGTCCTCTCCACTATGATGGTATTCCAAACAGCATTGCTTCTGATTAAGGGACTCATTGCACAGGAAAAAAACTGTGGTAATGGGCCCATGCTCATGAATTCACTGGTCTTAGCATGTTTCCCACCATTCTGAAGCAGGTGGCTTGATAGAGCAGTGTAATGGCCTTTTGAAGACCCAGTTGCAGTGCTATCTAGATGGTAATACCTTGCAGGGCTGGGGCAAGGTTTTCCAGGGCTTTGTATGTGCTCTTAATCAGTATCCAACACGTAGTGTTGTTTCTCCCATAGCAAGGATTCACAAGTCCAGGAATCAAGGGGTGGACATGGGGGTTACACCATTCACTTTTACCCATAGTTACCCACTAACTAAATGTGTTTCCTGTCCCCATGACCTTATGCTCTGCTGACCTAGAGGTCTTTGTTTAAAAAAGAAGATTTTTTCCACCAAGAGACACAATAATAATTCCACTGAACTGGAAGTTAAGACTCCCATCCACTTTGAGCTCCTCATGCTTCTGAATCAACAGGCAAATAAGGGAGTTACAGTGTTGACTGGGGTGACTGATCCTGACTACTAAGGGAAAATTGGACTGCTACTCCACAATGGAGGTAAGGAAGGGTATTTCTGGAATTTGAGTGAACCCTTAGAGGGTCTTTTAGTATTACCATGCCCTGTGATAAAAGTTAGCAAAAAATACAACAATCTAACTCAGGCATAATTACTAATGACCTAGACCCTTCAGGGAATAAAGGTTTGGGCCACTACACCAGGTAAAGAACCATGATCAGATGAGGTGCTTGCTGAAGGCAAAGGGAAAACTGAGTAGGTAGTGGGAGAAGGTAGTTATAAATACCAGCTACAACCATGTGACCAGTTACAGAAACAACGACTGTGATTGTCATGAATATTTGATCCTGTGAATCTGTGTATATGTATCTTTTATTTATTCCCTCCCTTATTCCCTTATTATGTAACACAATATGTATTGGCTTTACATTATAATATTTGTGTTATTAATTTTATTAATGCTATAGGATATCAATGAGAAGGGTAAACAACACAAGAACTTTATGTCCTCTTCTGGGGAAGGAGTTAGTGTATTTTCAGTTGTATACATAATGGTTGTATCATGTTAGGTGGAATTATGACCATGTTATTGTCTTGGTTTTTTGGGGGTGGGAGATTAAGTGTGGATTAAGGAGATGCATTTGGGTGCCAAGTAGACAAGGGATGGATTTATAATGGTTAATTTTATGTGTTAACTTTACTGTGCCACAGGGTGTCCAGATTAAGTATTATTTCTGAGTGTGTCTTTGATAGTATTTCCAGATAAGATTAACATTTAAATAAATAGACACAATAAAGTAGATTTTTAAAGATTTAATTTTATTATTTTGGGGTGAATTCGGTCTTAGTTGCTGCGCACGGGCTTTCTCTAGTTGTGGAGAGTGGGTGCTACTCTTCGTTCCAGTGCATGGGCTTCTCTTTGCTGTGGCTTCTTGTTGCAGAGCACGGGCTCTAGGCGTGCAGGCTTCAGTAGTTGTGGCGGGGGCTCAGTAGTTGTGGCACGCAGACTTAGTTGTTCCATGGCATGTGGTATCTTCCTGGACCAGGGATTGAATCCATGATCCCTGCATTGGCAGGCAGATTCTTATCCACTGTGCCACCAGGGAAGTCCCATTTTACAGTTGACTTTTTAAATTTATCTTTTATCTTGCAACTTTACTAAATTCAAATATTAGTTGTGGTTTCTGTGAGTTCCTTGAATTTTCTATATAGACAATCATCTTCAAATAGGGGTAGAGATTTTTCCATTTTTTTAAAAAAAATTTAATTATAATTGATTTAAAATATTGTGTTAGTTTCTGGTATACAGCAGTGATTCAGATATATATATATATATATATATATTCTTTTTCAGATTCTTTTCCATTATAGTTTATTACAAGATATTGAATATAGTTCCCTGTGCTATATAGTATGACCTTGTTGTTTATCTATTTTATATATAGTAGCTTGTATCTGCTCATCTCAAACTCTAATTTATCCCTCCCCCCTTTCCCCTTTAGTAACCATAGTTTGTTTTCTATGTCAGTGAGTCTGTTACTGTTTTGTAAATAAGTTCATTTGTATCATTTTTTAGATCACACATATAAGTGATATCATATGATATTTGTCTTTGTCTGACTTAATCGCACTTAGTATGATAATCTCTAGTTCCTTCCATGTTGCTGAAAATGGCATTATTTTATTCTTTTTATGGTTGAGTAGTATTTCATTATCCGTCCATGGACGTTTAGGTTGCTTCCATGTCTTGGCTATTGTATATAGTGCTGCTATGAACATTGCATGCATTTATCTTTTCAAGTTAGAGTTGCCCCGTATATATGCCCAAGAGTGGGATTGCTGGATCATATACTAACTCTATTTTTAGTTTTTTAAGGAAACTCCATACTGTTTTCCATAGTGGCTGAACCAATTTACATTCCCAAAAACGGTTTCTTACTTTCCAATTTGTATGCATTTTATTTCCTTGCCTTGCCTTATTGCTGTACCTCAGACTTCCAGCATTGTTTTGAATAAGAGTGGTGGGAGTGAATATACTTACCTTCCACCTTATCTTAACGGGAAAGCATTCAGTTTTTTATCATTAAGTATACATTAGCTGTAGATCTTTTGCAGATGCTCTTGATCAAATCGAGGTAATTTCCTCTATTCCTAACTTTCTGAGAGCGTTTATAACAAAATGGGTGTCAAATTTTGCAATTAATTTTTGCATCAATTGTTGTGTTTTGTCTTTCTTAATTTGTTAATTTGGAGGATTACAGTGATTGTTTCTCAAATATTGAACCAGTCTTGCATTCCTGGATTAAACCCACTTAATCATTACACAACTTTTCATATGCATATATAACTCAGTTCTCTTTGCCTACATTCTGATAAGGATTTTTTTGCACTAATATTAATGAGGAATATTAATCTGTAGTATTATTTCTACATACTATGTGTGATTTGGGTATCAGAGTAATACTGACTTAATTCAATAAATTGAAAAATATTCCTTCCTCCACTATTTTCTGGATGAAAAAGTGTAGAATTAATGTAATTCTTCATAAATATTTGATAGAATTGCCCAGTGAAAGCTTCTGGACCTGGAGATTATTTTTTTTCTGGAGTTAAAATTATGAATTCGATTTCCATAATAGTTATAGTCCTATTCAAATTATGTTTTATATTGCATGAGATATAGTAGTTTGTATTTTCCAAGGAATTGGTCCTTTTATCCTGAGTTATCAAATGTGAACATAGAGTTGTTCATTGTATTCTTATCTTCAAGGTATATAGTAATAATTCCTGTTTCATTCCTTTTCTTTCTTTTATTTATTTTTAATTAAATTAAAATTGACATACTGTATTATATTAGTTTTAGGTGTACAACATAGTGATTTGATATTCTTATACATTACAAAGAAGGAACTTCCATATTGTCTTCCACAGTGACTGCACCAATGTATATTTCCACCAACAGTGCATGAGGATACCTTTTTCTCCACATCTAACCAACATTTGTTATTTCTTCTTTTTGATAATAGCCATCCTGACAGGAGTGAGGTGGTGTCTTACTGTGGTTTTTGTTTTGTATTTCCCTGATGATTAGTGATGCTGAAAATCTTTTTATGTGATTGTTGACTATCTGTATATTTTATTTGGAAAAGTGGCTATTTTTATTAGATTTTTCTTTTATTTGATATTGAGTTGTATGAGTTTTATTTTTAATTAGTTTCTGCTTTATAACAAAGTGAATCAGTCATACATATACATCTGTTCCCACATCCCTTCCCTCATGCATCTCCCTCCCTCCCAACCTCCCCATCCCACCCCTCCAGGCAGTCACAAAGCACCGAGCTGATCTCCCTGTGCTCTGCGGCTGCTTCCCACTAGCTATCTACCTTACGTTTGGTAGTGTATATATGTCCATGCCTCTCTTTCGCTTTGTCACAGCTTACCCTTCCCCCTCCCCATATCCTCAAGTCCATTCTCAAGTAGGTCTGTGTCTTTATTCCCGTTTTACCCCTAGGTTCTTCATGACATTTTTTTTAATTCCATATATATGTGTTAGCATACGGTATTTGTCTTTCTCTTTCTGACTTACTTCACTCTGTATGACAGACTCTAGGTCTATACACCTCATTATAAATAGCTCAGTTTCATTTCATTTTATGGCTGAGTAATATTCCATTGTATATATGTGCCACATCTTCTTTATCCATTCATCCGATGATGGACACTTAGGTTGTTTCCATCTCCGGGCTATTGTGAATAGAGCTGCAATGAACATTTTGGTACATGTCTCTTTTTGGATTATGGTTTTCTCAGGGTATATGCCTAGTAGTGGGATTGCTGGGTCATGTGGTAGTTCTATTTTTAGTTTTTTAAGGAACCTCCATACTGTTCTCCATAGTGGCTGTACCAATTCACATTCCCACCAGCAGTGCAAGAGTGGTCCCTTTTCTCCACACCCTCTCCAGCATTTATTGTTTCTAGATTTTTTGATGATGGTCATTCTGACTGGTGTGAGATGATATCTCATTGTAGTTTTGATTTGCATTTCTCTAATGATTAATGATGTTGAGCATTCTTTCATGTGTTTGTTGGCAGTCTGTATATCTTCTTTGGAGAAATGCCTATTTAAGTCTTCTGTCCATTTTTGGATTGGCTTGTTTTTTTTTGTTTGTTTGTTTGTTTTTTGCTATTGAGCTGCATGAGCTGCTGATAAATTTTGGAGATTAATCCTTTGTCAGTTGCTTCATTTGCAAATATTTTCTCCCATTCTGAGGGTTTTCTTTTGGTCTTGTTTATGGTTTCCTTTGCTGTGCCAAAGCTTTGCAGTTTCATTAAGTCCCATTTGTTTATTTTTGGTTGTATTCCATTTCTCTAGGAGGTGGGTCAAAAAGGATCTTGCTGTGATTTATGACATAGAGTGTTCTGCCTATGTTTTCCTGTAAGAGTTTGATAGTGTCTGGCCTTACATTTAGGTCTTTAAACAATTTGAGCTTATTTTTGTGTATGGTATTAGGTAGCGATCTGATCTCATACTTTTACATGTCCCTGTCCAGTTTTCCCAGCACCACTTATTGAATAGGCTGTCCTTTCTCCACTGTACATTCCTGCCTCCTTTATCAAAGATAAGGTGACCATATGTGCGTGGGTTTATCTCTGGGATTTCTATCCGGTTCCATTGATCTATCTTTCTGTTTTTGTGCCAGTACCACAATGTCTTGATTACTGTAGCTTTGTAGTATAGTCTGAAGTCAGGGAGCCTGATTCCTCCAGCTCCGTTTTTCGTTCTCAAGATTGCTTTGGCTATTCGGGGTCTTTTTCTTTTCCAAACAAATTTTGAAATTTTTTGTTCTAGTTCTGTGAAAAATGCCAATGGTAGTTTGATAGGGATTGCATTGAATCTGTAGATTGCTTCGGGTAGTAGAGTCATTTTCACAATATTGATTCTTCCAATCCAGGAGCATGGTATATCTCTCCATCTATTTGTATCACCTTTAATTTCTTTCATCAGTGTCTTATAATTTTCTGCATACAGGTCTTTTGTCTCCTTAGGTAGGTTTATTCCTAGATATTTTTTTCTTCTTGTTGCAATGGTAAATGGGAGTGTTTTCTTGATTTCATTTTCAGATTTTTCATCATTAGTGTAGAGGAATGCCAGAGATTTCTGTGCATTAATTTTGTATCCTGCTACTTTACCAAATTCATTGATTAGCTCTAGTAGTTTTCTGGTAGCATCTTTAGGATTCTCTATGTATAGTATCATGTCATCTGCAAACAGTGACAGCTTTACTTCTTCTTTTCCAATTTGGATTCCTTTTATTTCCTTTTCTTCTCTGATTGCTGTGGCTAAAACTTGCAAAACTAGGTTAAATAAGAGTGGTGAGAGTGGGCAGCCTTGTCTTGTTCCTGATCTTAGTGGAAATGCTTTCAGTTTTTCACCATTGAGGACAATGTTGGCTGTGGGTTTGTCATATATGGCCTTTATTATGTTGAGGAAAGTTCCCTCTATGCCTACTTTCTGCAGGGTTTTTATCATAAATGGGAGTTGAATTTTGTCGAAAGCTTTCTCTGCATCTATTTTGATGATCATATGGGTTTTCTCCATCAATTTGTTAATATGATGTATAACATTGATTGATTTGCATATATTGAAGAATCCTCGCATTCCTGGAATAAACCCCACTTGATCATGGTGTATGATCCTTTTAATGTGCTGTTGGATTCTGTTTGCTAGTATTTTGTTGAGGATTTTTGCATCTATGTTCATCAGTGATATTGGCGTGTAGTTTTCTTTCTTTGTGACATCCTTGCCTGGTTTTGGTATCAAGCTGATGGTGGCCTCGTAGAATGAGTTTGGGAGTGTTCCTTCCTCTGAAATTGTTTGGAGGAGTTTGAGAAGGATAGGTGTTAGCTCTTCTCTAAATGTTTTGATAGAATTCGCCTGTGAATCCATCTGGTCCTGGGCTTTTGTTTGTTGGAAGATTTTTAATCACAGTTTCAATTTCAGTTCTTGTGATTGGTCTGTTCATATTTTCTATTTCTTCCTGATTTAGCCTTGGCAGGTTGTGCATGTCTAAGAATTTGTCCATTTCTTCCAGGTTGTCCATTTTATTGGCATAGAGTTGCTTGTAGTGATCTCTCATGATCTTTTGTATTTCTGCAGTGTCAGTTGTTACTTCTACTTTTTCATTTCTAATTCTATTGATTTGATTCTTCTCCCTTTTTTTCTTGATGAGTCTGGCTAATGGTTTGTCAATTTTGTTATCTTCTCAAAGAACCAGCTTTTAGTTTTATTGATCGTTGCTATCATTTCATTCATTTCTTTTCATTCATTTCTGATCTGATCTTTATGATTTCTTTCCTTCTGCTAACTTTGGGGTTTTTTTGTTCTTCTTTCTCTAATTGCTTTAGGTGCAGGGTCAGGTTGTTTACTCGAGATGTTTCCTGTTTCTTAAGGTGGGATTGTATTGATATAAACTTCCCGCTTAGAACTGCTTTTGCTGCATCCCACAGGTTT
Source organism: Mesoplodon bidens (assembly GCF_964165515.1). Classification (NCBI taxonomy): domain Eukaryota; kingdom Metazoa; phylum Chordata; class Mammalia; order Artiodactyla; family Ziphiidae; genus Mesoplodon; species Mesoplodon bidens. The sequence continues at coordinate 91,682,821 of NC_138163.1, read as the reverse complement.
TGTGGCATCGTGTCTCCATTGTCATTTGTTTCTAGGTATTTTTTTATTTCCTCTTTGATTTCTTCAGTGATCACTTCGTTATTGAGTAGTGTATTGTTTAGCCTCCATGTGTTTGTATTTTTTACACATCTTTTCCTGTAATTGATGTCTAGTCTCATAGCATCGTGGTCCGAAAAGATACTTGATACAATTTCAATTTTCTTAAATTTACCAAGGCTTGATTTGTGACCCAAGATATGATCTATCCTGGAGAATGTTCCATGAGCACTTGAGAAAAATGTGTATTCTGTTGTTTTTGGATGGAATGTCCTATAAATATCAACTAAGTCCATCTTGTTTAATGTATCATTTAAAGCTTGTGTTTCCTTATTTATTTTCATTTTGGATGATCTGTCCATTGGTGAAAGTGGGGTGTTAAAGTCCCCTACTATGAGTGTGGTACTGTCGATTTCCACTTTTATCCTGTTAGTATTTGCCTTATGTATTGAGGTTTTCCTATGTTGGGTGCATAAATATTTACAATTGTTATATCTTCTTCTTGGATCGATCCCTTTATCATTATGTAGTTTCCTTCTTTGTCTCTTCTAATAGTCTTTATTTTAAAGTCTATTTTGTTTGATATAAGAATTGCTACTCCAGCTTTCTTTTGGTTTACATGTGCATGGAATATCTTTTTCCATCCCCTTACTTTCAATCTGTATGTGTCTCTAGGTCTGAAGTGGGTCTCTTGTAGACAGCATATATATGGGTCTTGTTTTTGTATCCATTCAGCCACTCTGTGTCTTTTGGTGGGAGCATTTAGTCCATTTACATTTAAGGTAATTATTGATATGTATGTTCCTATTCCCATTTCCTTAATTGCTTTGGGTTCGTTATTGTTGGTATATTCCTTCTGTTGTGTTTCTTGCCTAGAGAAGTTCCTTTAGCATTTGTTGTAAAGCTGGTTTGGTGGTGCTGAACTCTCTCAGCTTTTGCTTGTCTGTAAACGTTTTAATTTCTCCATCAAATCTGAATGAGATCCTTGCTAGGTAGAGTAATCTCGGTTGCAGGTTTCTGTCCTTCATCACTTTAAGTATGTTCTGCCACTCCCTTCTGGCTTGTAGAGTTTCTGCTGAGAGATCAGCTGTTATCCTGATGGGGATTCCCTTGTGTGTTATTTGTTGTTTTTTTTCCCTTGCTGCTTTTAATATGATTTCTTTGTTTTTAATTTTTGACAGTTTGATTAATATGTGTCGGCGTATTTCTCCTTGGATTTATTCTGTATGGGACTCTCTGTGCCTCCTGGACTTGATTAACTATTTCCTTTCCCATATTAGGGAAGTTTTCAACTATAATCTCTTCAAATATTTTCTCAGTCCCTTTCTTTTTCTCTTCTTCTTCTGGAACCCCTATAATTCGAATGTTGGTGCCTTTAATGTTGTCCCAGAGGTCTCTGAGACTGTCCTCTGTTCTTTTCATTCTTTTTTCTTTATTTTGCTCTGCATCAGTTATTTCCACTATTTTATCTTCCACCTCACTTATCCTGTCTTCTGCCTCAGTTATTCTGCTATTGATCCCATCTAGAGTATTTTTCATTTCATTTACTGTGTTTTTAATCGATGCTTGATTCATCATTAGTTCTTCTAGGTCCTTGTTAACTGTTTCTTGCATTTGGTCTATTCTATTTCCAAGATTTTGGATCTTGGAAATAGAATCTTGGATCATCTTTACTATCATTATTCTGAATTCTTTTCCAGGTAGACTGCCTATTACCTCTTCATTTGTTAGGTCTGGTAGGTTTTTATCTTGCTCCTTCACCTGCTGTGTCTTTTTCTGTCTTCTCATTTTGCTTATCTTACTGTGTTTGTGGTCTCCTTTTTGCAGGCTGCAGATTCGTAGTTCCAGTTGTTTTTGGTGTCTGTCCCCCGTGGCTAAGGTTGTTTCAGTATATTGTGTAGGCTTCCTGGTGGAGGGGACTAATGCCTGTGTTCTGGTGGTTGATGCTCGATCTTGTCTTTCAGATGGACAGGTCCACGTCTGGTAGTGTGTTTTCGGGTGCCTGTGGCCTTATTATGTTTTTAGGTAGCCTCTCTGCTAATGGGTGTGGTTGTGTTCCTCTTTTGCTAGTTGCTTGGCATAGGGTGACCAGCACTGTAGCTTGCTGGTCGTTGACTGAAGCTGGGTGCTGTTGTTGACATGGAGATCTCTGGGATATTTTCGCTGCTTGATATTATGTAGAGCTAGGAGGTCTCTTGTGGACCCGTGTCCTGAAGTTGGCTCTCCCACTTCAGAGGCACAGCACTGACTCCTGGCTGCAGCACCAAGAGCCTTTCATCCACCCGGCTCAGAATAACAGGGAGAAAAAGTAGAAAGAAAGAATTAGGAGAAGAAAGAAAGAGAGAGGTAAAGAAAGGAAGAAGAGAAGAAAGGAAGGAAGGAAGGAAGGAAGAAAGAAAGCAGGGAGGGAGGGTGGAAGCATGGAAAGAAAGAAAGAAAGAAAGGAGGGAGGGAGGGAGGGAGGAATGAAAGCAAAAGGAAGAGTGAATGGAAGAAGGGAGGGAGGGAGCAAGGAAAGAAAGAAAGAAAGACAGGAGGGCGTGAGGGAGGAAGGAAAGAAAAAGAAAGTGGAAAGATGAAGGGTGGGAGGGAGGGAGGGAGGAAAGAAAAAGAAAGAAGGAAAGGAGGAGCGGAGGGAGGGAGGGAAGAAGGGAAGGTAGGAAAAAAAGAAAGAGCAGGTAAAGTAAAATAGAATAAAGTATGAAATATAGTAGCGTTATTAAAATTACAAAGTATTTATTGAAAAAAAACGGACAGATAGAACCCTGGGACATATGGTGGAAGCAAAGCTATACAGAGAGAATCTTACACAGAAGATTACACATACACATTCACAAAAAGAGAGCAGGGGGAAAAATCAAAAATCTTGCTCTCCAAGTCCACCTCCTCAATTTGGGATAATTCGTTGTAAAAAGAGGAAAAGGGCGAGAAGTCTGAAATCTTGCTCTCTAAGTCCACCTCCTTAATTTGGGATAATTCGTTGTAAAAAGAGGAAAAGGGGGGAAAGTCTTAAATCTTGTCCTCAAAGTCCACTTCCTCAATTTGGGATGATTCGCTGTCCATCCATGCACTCCACAGACGCAGGGCACATCAAATTGACCGTGGAGCTTTAATCCGCTGCCTCCGAGGCTGCACAGAGAGATTTCCCTTTCTCTGCTCTCACAGCTCCCGGGTCTCAGCCTTGGACCTGGCCCCGCCTCTGCGCGAAGGTCGCTGGAGGGCGTCAGTTCTTCGCTCAGACAGGACAGGTTTAAAGGAGCCGCTGATTCGGGGGCTCTGGCTCACTCAGGCAGAGGGGAGGGAGGGGCGCGCAGTGTGGGGCGAGCCTGCGGCGGCAGAGGCCGGCGTGACGTTGCAGCAGCCCGAGGCGCTCCGTGCGCTTTCCCGGGAAAGCCGTCCCCGGGTCCCAGAACCCCGGCAGTGGCGGGGTGCACAGGCCCCCCGGAAAGCGGGGCGGACAGTGACCCGCGCTCGCACACAGGCCCCGCGGCGGCGGCGGCAGCAGCAGCCCCAGCGTCCCACGCCCGTCTCCGATGTCCGCGCCTGTCTCCTGCACTTCCCCAAGCAGCCCTCTTAATGCCCTCTCCTCGCACACCAGGAAGCAAAAGGGGAAAAAGTCTCTTGCCTCTTCGGCAGCTCCAGACCCTCTCCCCAGACTCCCTCCGGGCTAGCCGTGGTGCACTAACCCCTTCAGGCTCTCTTCCTGCCACCAGCCCCAGTCCTCTCCCTGCGCTCCGACTGAAAGCCGATACCCGAGCCTCAGCTCCCAGCCCCGCCCGCCCCGGCGGCCGAGCAGACAAGCCTCTCGGGCTGGTGTGTGCCTGAGGGCACCGATCCTCTGTGCCAGAATCTCTCCGCTTTGCCCTCCACACCCCTGTTGCTGTGCTCTCCTCCGCTACTCCGAAGCTTTCCCCCTCCGCCACCTGCAGTCTCCACCCGCGAAGGGGCTTGTAGTGTGTGGAAACCTTTCCTCCTTCACGGCTCCCTCCCACTGGTGCAGGTCCCGTCCCTATCCTATTGTCTCTGTTTATTCTTGTTTCTTTTGCCCTACCCAGGTATGTGGGGAGTTTCTTGCCTTTTGGGAGGTCTGAGGTCTTCTGTCAGCGTTCAGTAGGTGTTCTGTAGGAGTTGTTCCACGTGTAGATGAATTTCTGATGTATCTGTGGGGAGGAAGGTGATCTCCGTGCCTTACTCTTCCGCCATCTTCCTCCCTCCTTTTTCATTTTTAATTCTATTGATTCGAGTCTTCTCCCTTGTTTTCTTGATGAGCCTGGCTAGTGGTTTATCAATTTTATTTATCTTCTCAAAGAACCAGCTTTTATGTTTATTGACCTTTGCCATTGTTTACTTCGTTTTTTTTCACTTACTTCTGTTCTGATCTTTATGATTTCATTCCTTCTGCTACCTTTGGGATATTTTTTGTTGTTCTTCTTTCTCTAATTTCTTTAGGTGTAAGGTTAGGTTATTTATTTGAGATGTTTCTTTTTTCTTGAGGTAGGATTGTATTGCTATAAACTTCCCTTTTAGAACTGTTTTTGCTGCATCCCATAGGTTTTGGGTCATTGTGCCTTCATTGTCATTTTTTTCTAGGTATTTTTTGATTTCCTCTTTGATTTCTTCACTGAGTTCTAGTTATTAAGCAGTGTGGTTTTTTTTTATTTTCTAAAGATTTTTTTCCCTGTAATTGATATCCAGTTTCATAGCACTGTAGCCAGAAAAGACACTTGATATTATTTAAATATTCTTAAAATTACCAAGGCTTGATTTGTGACCCAGGATATGATCTATCCTGGATAATGTTGCATGAGCACTTGAGAAGAAAGTGTATTTTGTTGTTTTTGGGTGGAACGTCCTATAAATATCAGTTAAGTCCATTTTATTTAATATATCATTTAAAGCTTGTGTTTCCTTCTTTATTTTCATTTTGGATGATCTGTCCATTGGAGAATGTGGGATGTTAAAGTCCCCTACTATGATTGTGTTACTGTTGATTTCTCCTTTTATGGCTGTGAGAATTTGGCTCATGTATTGAGGTGTTCCTACGTTGGGTGCATAAATATTTACAATTGTTTTATCTTTTTCGTGGATTGATCCTTTGATCATTATGTAGCTTCCTTCTTGGCCCCTTGTAATAAACTTTATTTTATAGGCTATTTTGTCTGATATGAGAATTGCTACTCCCACTTTCTTTTTATTTCCATTTGCGTGGAATATCTTTTTCCATCTCCTCACTTTCACTGTGTTTGTGTCCCTAGGTCTGACGTGGGTCTTTTGTAGACCGCATATATAAGGATCTTCTTTTTGTATCCATTCAGCCAGTGTGTGTCTTTTGGTGGGAGCATTTAATCCATTTATATTTAAGGTAATTATCAATATGTATGTTCCTATTAAAATTTTCTTAATTGTTTTGGGTTTGTTATTGTAGGTCTTTTCCTTCTCTTGTGTTTCCTGCCTACAGAAGTGCCCTATGCAATTGTTGTGAAGCTGGTTTGGTGGTGCTGAATTCTCTTAGCTTTTGCTAGTCTGTAACGGTTTAGATTTCTCTATTGAATCTGAATGAGATCCTTGTTGGTTAAAGTAATCTTGGTTGTAGGTTTTTCCCTTTCATTGCTTCAAATATATCTTGCCACTTCTGACTTGCAGAATTTCTGCTGAAACATCAGCTGTTAACCTTATGGGGATTCTCTTGTGTGTTATTTGTTGTTTTTCCCTTGCTGCTTTTAATATATTTTCTTTGTATTTAATTTTGATAGTTTGATTAATATGTGTCTTGCATGTTTTTCCTTGGATTTATCCTGTATGGGACTCTCTGTGCTTCCTGCACTTGACTGACTATTTCTTTTCCCATATTAGGGAAATTTTCAGCTATAATCTCTTCAACTATTTTCTCATTCTCTTTCTTTTTCTCTTCTTCTTCTGGGACCCCTATAATTCAAATGTTGGTGCATGTAATGTTGTCCCAGAGGTCTCTAAGACTGTCTTCAATTATTTTCATTCTTTTTTCTTTATTCTGCTCTGCAGTAGTTATTTCCAGTATTTTATCTTCCAGGTCGCTTGTCTGTTCTTCTGCCTCAGTTATTCTGCTCTTGATTCCTTGTGGAGAATTTTTAATTTCATTTATTGTGTTGTTCATCCTTGTTTGTTTGCTCTTTTCTTCTAGGTCCTTGATAAACGTTTCTTGTAACTTCTCCATTCTATTTCCAAGATTTTGGATCATCTTTGCAATCATTGCTGTGAATTCTTTTTTAGGTAGACTGCTTATTTCCTCTTCATTTGCTTGGTCTGGTGGGTTTTTACCTTGCTCCTTCATCTGCTGTTGTTTCTCTGTCTTCTCATTTTGCTTAACTTACTGTGTTTGGCATCTCTTTTTCACAGGCTGCTGGTTCGTATTTCCTGGTTTTTTTGGTGTCTGCTCCCAGTGGCTAAGGTTGCTTCAGTGGGTTTTGTAGGCTTCCTGGTGGAGTGGATTAGTGCTTGTGTTCTGGTGGATGAGGCTGGATCTTTTCTTTCTGGTGGCAGGATAACGTCGAGTGGTATGTTTTGGGATGTCTGTGACCTTATTATGATTTTAGGCAGCCTCTCTGTTAATGGGTGTGGTTGTGTTCCTGTCTTGCTAGCTGTTTGTCGTGAGGTGTCCAGCACTGGAGCTTGCTGGTTGTTGAGTGGAGCTGGGCCTTAGCTTTGAGATGGAGATCTCTGGGAGAGCTTTTGCTATTTGATATTATGTGGAGCCGGGAGGTCTCTGGTGGATCAATGTCGTGAACTTGGCTCTCCCACCTCAGAGGCACAGGCCTGACACCCGGCTGGAGCATCCCAACTCTGTTAGCCACACGGCTGAATAGTGCTGAAATTATCGTCTGTCTCAGGCTTTCACAGGAGCTTTCTTTTATGGATTTTCCATTCAACAAATGTTTCTGTTCCATGACTGGGCAGATCCGACCACAACATGCTTCGTTATGTATAGCAGCCACTCACCCAACAGCAGCTCCAACCAGCGGTGTGCCAGTGCTTGCCTCAGCTCTGGTGCCTGGCAGCTCTGCTCCACTCTTGCCCTGCCGGGAGCACCAGTATCAGCTGCGGGTACAGAGCATGAGCTTCCTCCTTAAGGCCAGGACTGGCTTTGGTGACCTGTTTTGATTATTGGCAGTTTGTAATATAGTCTCTAGTCTGGGAGGATTATGTCCCCAGCTTTATTCTTTTTAATCAGAGATGACTTAGCGATTCTATGCCTTTTGTGATTCCTTATAAATTTTAGGACGATTTGTCCTAGTTCTCTGAAAAATGTCATGGGTTCATCGACAGTGATTGTATTAAATCTGTAGAATGCATTGGGTAGTATGGCCATTTTTACAATATTAATTCTTCCAATTTAAGAGCATTGGCTCTCATTCCATTTCTTTGAATCATCTTCAATTTCCTCTATGTTTTATAGTTTTCATTACATCGATCTTTCACCTCCTTGATTAAGTTTTTTCTTAGGCATTTTATTTTTTGAGCCAATTTTAAAGAGGATTTAAAGAAATTTTCTGTTTCTGATATATCATTATTAGTGTAAACAAATACAACAGATTTATGTATATTAATCTTGTATCCTGCTACCTTGCCTAATTCATTTATTAGTTCTATAAGTTTTTGTTTGGAGACATTAGTGTTCTCTACATAGAGTATCATGTCGTCTGGAAATAATGAAGTTTTACCTCTTCCCTTCCATTTTGTATAGCTTTCATTTCTTTTTCTTGTCTGATTGCTGTGGCTAGGAATTCCAATCCAGTGTTGAATAGAAGTGGTGAAAGTGAGTATCCTTGTCTTGTTCCTGAATTTAGTGGGAAGGCTTTCAGGTTTTCACTATTGAGTATGATTTTGGCTATGGGTTTGTCAAAAATGGCTTTTATTAGGTTGAGGTATGTTCCCTCTTTATCCACTTTGGTGAGAGTTTTTATCATAAATCAATGTTGAATTTTATCAAATGCATTTTCTGCATCTATTGAGATGATCACATGGTTTCTGCCTTTCCTTTGATTGACGCAGAATATCACATTCATTTGTTTGCATATGTTCAACCATCATGTGACACTGAAATGAATCCAACTTGATCGTGTTGTATGATCCTTTTTAAGTATTGTTGGATTCATTTTGCTAATATTTTCTTGAGTAGTTTTATATTTATATTCATCAATTATATCGGCCTGTAATTTTTTTTGTAGTGTCTTGTCTGGTTTTGCTATTGGGGTAATAGTGGCATCATAGAATAAATTTAGGACTGTTCCCTCCTTTACAATTTTTTGGAATATTTTGAGAAGGATAGGTATACATTCTTCTCTGTATATTTGACAGAATTTCCCATGGAAGTAGTTTGTTCGTGGACATTTGTTTGCAGGGTATTTTTTAAATTACAGGTTATATTTCACCTGTAGTGATTTGTCTTTTTAAATTATGTGTTTCTGCTTGATTCAGCTTTGGCAGGCTGTATGTTTCTAGAAACTTGTCAATTTCTCTAACTGTCAAATTTGTTGACAAATAGTGTTCTCTTATATATATATTTTTTATTTCTGTGGTATCAGTTGTTATTTCTTACCTTTAATTTTTATTTTGTTTATTTCGGTCCAATTTATTTTCCTCCTGGTGAGGCTGGTTAGAGGTTTATTGATTTTGCTTAGCTTTTCAAAAAAAAGAACAGCTTTTCACTTTATTGATTTTTTTCTAATTTTTGAACATATATATTACATTTATTTGCTCTCTGATCTTTATTATTTTCTTCCTTTTATTGACTTTGGATTTTGATTGCTCTTTTTACTGTAAAGATTTTTGGAGGTAGGTTAGGTTATTTATTTGAAATGTTTCTAATTTCTTTAGGAATGCCTGTATCACTATGAACTTTTGCTTAGAATTGCTTTTGCTGCATGCCATAGATTTTGTAATGTTTGTTTTCATTTTGTTTATCTTGAGGTATTGTCTAATTTCTTCTTTGGTTTTACTATTTTTTTACATCTTTATTGGAGTATAATTGCTTTACAATGGTGTGTTAGTTTCTGCTTTATAACAAAGTGAATCAGTTATACATACACATATGTTCCCATATCTCCTCCCTCTTGCATCTCCCTCCCTCCCACCCTCCCTATCCCACCCATCCAGGTGGTCACAAAGCACCGAGCTGATCTCCCTGTGCCATTCAGCTGCTTCCCCCTAGCTATCTATTTTACGTTTGGTAGTGTATATATCCATGCCACTCTCTCACTTTGTCACAGCTTACACTTCCCCCTCCTCATATCCATGTGTGGAAGTATTTCTGCTGTATCTGTGGTGAGGAAGGTTATCTCCATGTCTTACTCTTCCACCCTCTTCTCCCTCGTGCCCTGATTTTACTACTGACTCTGGTTTTTTAGTAGCAGCTTGTTTAGTCTTCATGTGTTTGTTCTTTTCTTCTTTTTCTTTCTGTGGTTGATTTCTAGTTTCATACCATCTTCTTCAGAAAAGGTGCTTGAAATAATTTATTTCCTCTTAAATTTGTTGAGGCTTGTTTTGTGACCAAGCATGTAGTCTACCCTAAAAAATGTTCCATGCACAGTTACAAAGAATGTGTATTCTTGGTTTTTTGGATGTTGTGTCCTGTAGATATCAATTAAGTCCAACTGGCCTATTTTGTCATTTAGGACCTCTGTTGCCTTATTGATTTTCTGTCAGGATGATCTGTCCATTGATGTCAGTGAGGTGATAAAGTCTCCTACTGTTATTGTATTATTGTCAGTTTCTCCTTTTATGTCTGTTCATATTAGTTTTTTATATTTAGGTGCTCCTATATTGGGTGTGTATATGTTGATGTATGTAATATCCCCTTCTTTTATTGATCCCTTTAGTATTATTTTTGGGGGGGTTCCTAAATGATTTAACTTTAATAAAATAACTAGAAGAAAACAAGCAGTGAAGACAGCACCATACAGTCTTGTTGTTTTATAATGTAGGAAAAAATGTTTCATAATCTTAAATATGTCGGTGTCTAGTATTTTAACTTTTAAAAGTACCTACTCAGATTTCCCCAACAGCCAAATACTAATATTCAGACTGTAACTTTACCTTGTTTACATAACAAAGAGAAAACTATTTACAAAGGATATATCTTATTCATCATAATAAGAAAACTAATTATGAGGTAACTTCCAGTAACTAGTGCCTTGGAGTAACAACTGTGAATACACAGTCCACCAGCCCAGCTGCACTTGGTAAATAAGAAAAGAGCCTTCACTACTTGATCTACACAAACCATGTGTCACTCCAACCCTCTCCACTACATGCAACCTACTAACCCCTGTCCCAGGGACAAAACTGATAATGAAATTTGATATTAATGATTTTTCATAGTAATAGGATCAAATACCCTCTCTCCATGTGTAATAACATTGTCCCATTATCAGTATTTCTATTTCTAATACTTTCTAATACCTTCTGTAAAACAAAAATTAGTTCATTTTATTACTACACATCTGAAGATTAATTTTGCAATACTACAGAGACTGTGAGCAAAGTTTCATTACAATTAATATGGATATGTAAAATTTCTCAGGTGAAGAGCAGACTAAATGTACTCACTTTTGTTGTCTTTGTATAGAACGGGGAGGAGAGTTGGTGAATAGGCAGGTCCACGATACTACTAGAGTTTGTGACACTGTTACTATGTGTATGTTCATCTTCCCTGCTGCTGTCATCAGACTGATCAAAATCATCACTCTCCTGGTCCATTTCCTCTTCCTCTTCATCCTCCTCATCTTGTTCACCAGCATGTGCTTCGTCTTCCTCTTGTTCCTCTTGGTTTCCCGAGGAGTCCTCATCTACTGAAATAAACCGGTTATTGTTTTCTTCCAATTGTCCTTGCTGGGAATCACTTTGGTCTCCAGGTCTAGGTTCTGCTCCAACGACTTCACCATTCCTTGCAGTGTGCTCCTCCTCTTGTCTTAGCTGCTGCTGCTGTTCCTCCTCCACCACGCGATTCATCTGCTCCTCATCTGCCTGGCTTGAGGAAGGGTTACCTCTCAGAGAGCCTCCAGTTCGTCGTCTTTTGCTGCCCACAGAGAGCAGTTCCTGATTCATTTCCAAAAGCCAGCTTGCTACTTTTTGGACCTTGGCTAGACTATCAGAAGATGCAAAGGTTTTCACATTCAAATATTTGATAGCCTTTTAAAAATCTCGTTGAGACTCCACTTTAGAGACGAGCCAGGTGCTGAGAAAGTGGGGTGCTTCCCTTCCTCCTTGGGACTCAGGCGGCAGCTGCGGCAGGCTCCGGCGCGTTACTGAAGAAGAAGCGGGGCTGGGATTGCTAAGCCGGCGGCCACCCGGGTCTCTTCCGCATCTCCAGAGCAGACGAGGTGGCGGCCCCGCTTACCTCCTCTTTTCCTCTTCCTGGGTCTCTTCAGGCTGGGTCTTCTGCCCATCCCGGGCCACTTCTCCCCAGACAGTCACGTTTGGGAGGCTCCGGATTTTGTTTTTGAAAAGTTTCTTCCGGGCGGAGGCTGCGGCCGGCCCCCCGGGTCCCCCCGCCTCGGCCCCACCGCCCTCGGGGCTGGGGCGGGGGAGGGGGTTCTAAGAACTCCTCCCGGAGTCCTGCCGAGGAGCCGGGGGGCCGGCGACTGGCTGAGAAAGAAGAGCCCCGAGGGGGCGGAGGGGAGGGGGCAGGGAAGGAAAGGACGGCGGCGCCGGTCCTGCTGTCCCCGCTGCCCCGGCCTCTGCTTCACATCCCCCGCCCCCCCGGTCGGGGGGTGGTTGCCGGGCTTGGGGTCCCGGCTCATACACTCCGGGGCAAGATGCTACAGCCCCGGGCGGGTGGCCGAGGCGGCGGCGAGGTGGGGGACCCGGCCGGCTCCGCTCAGTGCCGCCCCCGCTCCTGGCTCCAGCATGTGTCGCTGCGGCTAGGACCCCCTCCCTCCACCTTGGGGGTCCCTCGCCCCGCGCCCCAGAACGGACTGAAGCTCCGGCCCCTCCTCAGCGTCCTCACCATGGAGCAGCCGACTAGTCCCGACCTGAGGTAGCCGCCTCCTTGCCCCCCAGCCGCCGGCTCCGGCTTGGGCTCGGGCTCCGGCGTGTGCAGCCGCCACTGCCAGCCGGGAAGGCGAGGGGGGGACGAGAGGGGTGGCCGCGGCTCCCACTGGCCCAGGTTAAGGCGGAGGTCTCGGCAGCGGCCAGTGCAAGGGCGCTGGGTCTCTCGGATGCTCCCTTGCTCTCACGCTCTCAGCAGCGGCGGCGGTAGCACCCCAAGCTCAGCTCGCTGTCTCCGATCCCTTTATTATTATATAATGCACTTCTTTGTCATCTTTATGGACTTTGTTTTAAAGTCTGTTTTGTCTGATATGAGTATTTCTAACCCTGCTTTCTTGTTGTTTTCGTTGGCATGAAATATCTTATACCACTCCCTCACTTTCTGTCTGTGTGTGTGTTTAGCTCTGAAGTGAGTCTCCTGTAGGCAGCATATTGTATGTTCTTTTTTTTTTTTATCCATTCTGCCATTCTATGTCTGCCATTCTATGGTCAGAGCATTTAGCCTACACTGACATTTAAAAAATTATTGATAGGTATGTATGTACTGCCATTTTAACACTTGTTATCCAGTTGTTTTTGTAGTTCTTTGTTCATTTCTTCTTTTTATTTTTCTCTTTTGTAGTTTGATGATTTTTTTCTGTATTATTCTTGAGTTCCTTTCTTTTTGGTTTTTGTGAATCTTTGTGTATTTTTGATTTGTGGTTATCATAGAGTTCAAGTATGTTGACCCATAACTATATCTGCTTGCTTTAAACTGATAGTCATTCAAGTTCAAACTCATTCTGAAAGATCTACATTTTTCTTGCCTCCCAACTTTTGATTTTTATGTCCTGCTTTACACCTTCATGCATATCCTTTTGCTGTTAATTGTAGTTATAATTACTTTTACAATTTTTTGTTGTTTTTATTCTATGTATTGGCTTATTTAAGTGATCTTCAAGCCTTTAATATATTTGCTTTTCCTTCTGTTATTTCACTATCCTATAGAACCTTGCCTCTTTTCTATTTAGAGAAGGCCTTTCAATATTTCTTTTAGGGTAGGCTTAATGTTGCTGAATTCTTTTAGTTTTTGCTTGTTTGAGAAATTCTTTATCTCTCCTTCTATTCTGAATTATAATCATGCTGGTTAGAGTATCCTTGATTGCAGGTTTTCTGTCCAGGTATTTGAATGTGTCATGCCACTCCCTTCTATTGTACAAAATTTCTACAGAGAAATCATCTGGTAGCCTTATGGGGGTTCTCTTGTAACTGATTCTTTGTTTCTCTCTTACTGCCTTTAGTATCCTCTCTTTATCTTTAACATTTGCCATTTTAATTATGATATGTCTTGGTGTGGGTCTGTTTGGGTTAATTTTTTGGGGACCTTCTGTCTCTCTTGTACCTCAATATCTGTTTCCTTCTTTAGGTTTGGGAATTTTTCAGCCATAATTTCTTCAAATATATTTTCAGTCTCTTCTTCCGGAACCCCTATTAGGCATATCTGATGTTATCCCAGAGATCTCATTTGTTGCACTCATTTTTTTAAATTTGTCATTCTGTCTGATGTTTTTATTTGGTGATTTCCATTATTCTGTCTTCCAGATCACTTACTTACTCTTTTGTGTAATTTAGTCATTTATTCATTGTTTCTAGATTGGTGTTTACCTCGGAAATTAATGTATGTACCTTTGGTTCATCTTTATTGTTCCTAGTTCCTTATTACAGTAATCTGTATTTATATCAATAATCTTTCTTAATTCAGTTAGCATTTTTATTACCACTTTTTGAACTTGGGGTCTTGTAGACTGGTGAGCTCTGTTTCATTATTTGTTCTTTCAGGGGATTTTTCTTGCTCTTTTAATTGGGAGCAATTCCTCTGCCTTTTCATTTTACTTAACTTTCTCTGTCTCTATGAATTTTGGAGAAACAGTTATCTATTGTGGTCTTGAAGGGGTATTTTTATGTGGGAGCATACTTGTGTACACTGTGTGTGTCCAATGTCTTTGGTGTGAGGGCTGGTTTTGATATGGATGCCAGTCACATCTTTCCTCATGGTGTGCTGGCCATTATCACCTTGATAAGGGGTGTGGTTGGTGTTGAAGAATCTAATGCCTATGCAGGTTGTGTAGTGGGACTTCCTCTCTGCTTTATGGCCATTGCCACACTGTCAGGGGTAGGACCTGCTCCCCAGTTGTTGGAGTAGAAGCCTTGAGTGTTGGACTCAATCAGGCTCCATTCCCTTTGAGTGGGTTCCCTACCTCAAGGAAATTATTGATGAAGAAAGTGAGACCCATGTGTGTGGTCACAGAAGACCTATATGCCACCTGTGTAGGCTTCTGTGGCTCTGCTCAAAGGCAGCCTGAATTAGTATCCCTTCCTCTCTTGTGTCTTTCCCAGATCTAGTGCAAGACTGTGTGTGGAGTGGGTGGGGCCAGATTGTTCACTAGGCTGGGGTAGAGGGTTGGGGCATTGTGGCTGCAGAAACTGAGGTGTTTGCACTGCTATCAGAGATCTAGGATGCCTCTGTGGCAGTCTTCTCCCAGGACCTGTCTGCCCCAGATCCAGTTCCAAGATGTGGCATGTAGTGGATGGAGTTGGAGTGTTCACTCAGCTGGGAGTAAGGAATGCAGTGTGTTGGTCACATGGGTTGGAGCAACTACTGCCGCCAGAGGTCTGGTCTGTGCCTGTGGTGCTACTTGGATAAGTACCAACAATGGCTGCCACCACCCCACCCAGACCACACCCTAGACCCCCTAGCCACGTCTGTGTTTCTAGATGGAGTCTTTTCTCAGGACTCTGCTATCCTATATCCCATGCCTAACCATGGAATGGAGTGAGAGAGCCCAGTGTGTTTGCACAGCTTGGATTGGGGATCATGCGGGATGGCAGCCGCTAGTGCAGAGCTATCTCCACCTTGTCTGTGGGCAAGCCAGCACCCAGACACTCATTTTGAGTGGAGTCTAGTCTTCTCCAATATTTCTCTTTGTCCCAGCGATTCTCCTAGCAGCCATGGGGCTTGTCTCCCATTCATAATACCCCAGTAAAGGGACACTCAGTCTGCGTCTAGAACTGTTCACTCCCCAGGGTGAGTGTACACCTGTGCTATATTCCTTTTCCTCTTAGATCCCTCCCAGGGGCACAGGACCCATTACAATGCCTTTTTTCCCCATCTTACCTCATGACATAGGAATCTTTCTTGAAACGTTGGTTCTATAAGAGTTCTGCAAGTTTCCAGTTACTTTTCCATAAGAATTATTCAACATGTAGATGTGTTTTTGATGTGTTTGTGGGGGAAGGTGAGCTCCATATACTCTTACTTCACCACCTTGATTCCCCTCCAACAATAGCTTTCTTCTCTTATTTAGCCTCTTTTTTCCCCTTTGATTCTCTCTGTACTCTTTCCCTAGTTGATCGTAGCCACTACCATGGCTTTTATTTCATTTTATTTATTTTTTTCTGTTTCACTTCAATATTACTTTTTTAAATAGATTTTTATTGGACTATAATTGCTTCACAATGCTGTGTTAGTTTCTGTTGCACAACAAAGTCAATCAGCCATATGCATACACATGTCCCGATATTCACTCCCTCTTGAGCCTCCCTCCCATCCTCCCTATCCAGCCCCTCTACGTCATCACAAAGCACTGACTTGATCTTCCTGTGCTATGTTGGTGCTTCCCAACAGCCAACTATTTCACACTCTGCAGTGTACATATGTTGATGCTATTTTCACTACACCCCAGCTTTGCCCTCCCACCCCATGTCCTCAAGTCCATTCTCTATGTCTACCTCTTTATTCCTGCCCTGCAACTACGTTAATCAGTACCATTTTTTTATATTCCATATATATGCATTAGCATACAGTATTTCTTTTTCTCTTTCTGGCTTACTTCACTCTGTATGACAGACTCTAGGTCCATCCACCTCACTACAAATAACACAATTTCGCTTCTTTTTATGGCTGAGTAATATTCCATTCTATATATGTGTCACATCTTCTTTAGCCATTCATCTGTCAATGGACAATTAGGTTGATTCCATATCCTGGCTATTGTAAATAGTGCTGCAATGAACATTGTGGTGCATGTCTCTTTTTGAATTATGGTTTTCTCAGGGTATATGCCCAGTAGTGGGATTGCTGGGTCGTATGGTTGTTTAATTTTAGATTTTTAAGGAACCTCCATACTGTTTTCCATGGTGGTGGTATCAATTTACACTCCCACTAACAGTGCAGGATAGTTTCCTTTTCACCACACCCTTTCCAGCATTTATTGTTTCTAGATTTTTTTATGATGGTCATTCTGACCAGTGTGAGGTGATACCTCATTGTAGTTTTGATTTGCATTTCTCTAATAATTAGTGATGTTGAGCATCTTTACATATGCCTCTTGGCCATCTGTATGTCTTCCTTGGTGAAATGACTATTTAGGTTTTCTGCCCATTTTTTAACTGGATTGTTTGGTTTTTTGTTTTTTGTTTTTTTTTGATACTGAGCTCCATGAGCTGTTTGTATATTTTGGAGATTAATCCTTTGTCTGTTGTTTCATTTGCAAATATTTTCTCCCATTCTGAGTGTTGTCTTTTTATCTTCTTTATGGTTTCCTTTGCTGTGCAAAAGCTTTTAAGTTTAATTAAGTCCCATTTTCTTAACTTTTACTTCCGTTACTCTAGGAGGTGGATCAAAAAATATCTTGGTGTGGTTTATAACAAAGACTGTTTTGCCTATGTTTTCCTCTAAGAGTTTTATAGTGTCTGGTCTTACATTTAAGTCTTTAATCCATTTGGAGTTTATATTTTTGTATGGTGTTAGGTAGTGTTCTAATTTCATTCTTTTACATGTAACTGTCCAGTTTTCCCAGCACCACTTATTGAAGGGGCTCTCCTTTCTCCATTGTATGTTCTTGCCATCCTTGTTGTAAATTAGGTGCCCATATGTGCATGGGTTTACCTTTGGGCATTCTATCCTGTAACACTGATCTATATTTCTGTTTTGTGCCAGTACCATACTGTCTTGATCACTGTAGCTTTGTGCTATAGTTTGAAGTCAGGGAGCCTGATTCCTCCAACTCCATGTTCCTTTCTCAAGATTGATTTGGCTATTCACGATCTTTTGTGTTTCCATACGAATTGTAATTTTTTTTCTTCTAATTCTGTGAAGAATGCCATTAGTAGTTTGATAGGGATTGAATTGAATATGTAGATTGTGTTGAGTAGTATAGTCATTTTCACAATATTGATTCTTCCAATCCAACCACATGGTATATTTCTCCATCTGTTTCAAGAACATGGTATATTTCTCAATCTTTTTATGTCATCTTTGATTTCTTTCATCAGTGTTTTATAGTTTTCTGAATACAAGTCTTTTGCCTCCTTAGGCAGATTTATTCCTAGGTATTTTATTCTTTTTGTTGCAGTGGTAAATGGGAGTGTTTCCTTAATTTCTCTTTCTGATTTTTCGTTGTTGGTGTATAAGAATGCCAGAGATTTCTGTGCCTTAATTTTGTATTCTGCAACCTTACCAAATTCACTGATTACTTCTAGTAGTTTTCTGCTGACATCTTTAAGATATTCTATGTATAGTATCATGTAATGGGCAAATAATGACAGTTTTACTTCTTCTTTTCTGATTTGGATTCATTTCATTTCTTTTCTTTCCCTGATTGCTGTGACTAGGACTTCCCAAACGATCTTGGATAACAGTAGTAAGAGTGAACATCCTTGCTTTGTTCCTGATCTTAGAGGAAATGCTTTCTCTTTTTCACCACGGAGTATGATGCTAGCTGTGGGTTTGTCATATATGGCCTTTATTATGTTGAGGTAGGTTTCCTCTATGCACACTTTCTGAGAGTTTTTATCATAAATATGTATTAAATTTTGTCAAAAGCTTTTTCTGCATCTATTGAGAATCACATGGTTTTTATTCCTTAACTTGTTAATGTGGTGTATCACATTGATTGAGTTGCACATATTAAGAATACTTGCATCCCTGGGATAAATCCCACTTGATCATAGTCTATGATCCTTTTAATGTGCAGTTGGATTCTGTTTCCTAGTATTTTGTTCAGGATTTTTGCATCTATGTTCATCAGTGATCTTGGTCTATAATTTTCATTTTTTGTGATATGTTTTTTCTGGTTTTGGTATCATGGTGATGGTGGCTTCGTAGAATGTATTTGGGAGTGTTTCTCCCTCTGCAAATTTTCGGAATAGTTTGAGAAGGATCAGTGTTAGCTCTTCTCTAAATGTTTGACAGAATTGGCCTGTGAAGTCATCTGGTCCTAGACTTTTGTTTGTTGGAAGATTTTTAATTACAGTTTCAATTCCATTACTTGTGATAGGTCTGTTTATAATTCCTAATTCTTCCTGGTTCAGTCTTGGAAAATTGTACCTTTGCAAAAATTTGTCCATTTCTTCATGATTGTCCATTTTATTAGCATATACTTATTTCTAGTAGTGCCTTATAATCCTTTGTATTTCTGCAGTGTCAGTTGTGATTCTTCATTTCTACTTTTATTGATGTGCATTCTCTCCCTTTTTTTTTTGATGAGTCTAGCTAAGGGTTTATCAATTTTGTTTATCTTCTCAAAGAACCATCTTGTCATTTTATTGATCTTTGCTGTTGTTTTCTTCATTTCTATTTAATTTATTTCTGATCTGATCTTTATGATTTCTTTCCTTCTCTTGACTTTGGGGTTTCTTTGTTCTTCTTTCTCTAGTTGTTTTAAGTTAGGGTTTATTTGAGATTGTTTATTTGAGATTTTTCTTGTTTCTTGAGGTGAGATTGAATTACTATAAACTTTCCTCTTAGAACAGCTTTTGCTGTGTCCTGTATGTTTTGGGTCTTCATGTTTTCGTTGTTATTTTTTTTCTATGTATATTTTTATTTATTCTTTGATTTCTTCAGTGATCTCTTGGTTATTTAGTAGCACACTATTTAGCCTCCATGTATTTGTGTTTTCTTACAGTTTTTTTTTCCTGTAATTGATTTGCAATCTCATAGTGTTGTGGTCAGAAAAGATACTTTATATGATTTCAATTTTCTTAAATTTCCAAAGGCTTGATTTGTGACCCAAGATGTAGTCTATCCTGCAGAATGTTCCATGTGCACTTGAGAAGAAAGTGTATTCTGCCACTTTGGGGTGGAATGTTCTACAAATATCAATTAGATCTGGTCTATTGTGTCATGTAAAGCTTGTGTTTCCTTATTTATTTTCTGTTTGGATGATCTGCCCATTGCTGTTAGTCGGGTGTTAAAGTCCACTATTATTGTGTTTTGTCATTTTCTCCTTTCATGGTTGTTAGCATTTGCCTTATGTATTGAGGTGCTCCTATGTTGGGTACATAAACATTTTTAATTGTTATGTCTTCTTCTTGGACTGATCCTTTAAACATCAGGTACATGCTGATTATGCCCAGATATACATACTCAGCCCTGCCTTCCTTGCTGAGCTCCAGATTTATGTGCCCAACTGCCTGTAAGATATGAATGTTTCAGTTTCACATTCAGTGTGACCATAAAGAACTCTTCATTATCACACTGCCTTCATTTTCCTCTCTCACTTGACACTATCTTCCTTATCTTCCTGAATCACACCATTATACATCCAGTTGCTTAGATGTTATCCTTGATTTTTTTCCCTTGTCCTTGCCCCATATCTGATCAGTCAGCAACTCCTATCCACTTCCATCAGCTTGTTAGTGTGACATTTCAATCCCACAAGAACATTAAAAGAATAATAAAATAAACACTTATATACTCTTTATTTAGATTCATCAATTGTTAACAATTTCTTTTATCTTTCTTCCCCACTCTCACCTGTTGCCTTCTATGAACCATTTAAAACTTAGTTGTAGACATCTTGAAGCTTCACTTATATATACTTTAGTATGTATCTCCTAAGAACAAGGGTATTCTCCCACAGAACTATAATGCCATTATACATACAAAAACTTAACACTGATACAATATTATTTAACAACAGTCCATATCTGAATTCCCCCAATTATTCCCATAATATCCTTTGTAGATTTTTTCCCTTATCCAGACTCAGACATTGCATTTATTTGTGGTGCTTCTTTAGTTTCTTTAATATAAAACAATACCTGCAGACTTTTCTTGTCTTTCATAACATTAACATTTTTCAAAAGCCCAAGTAGTTGCTTTGAAAAATAATTTTCAATTTGGATTAGTATGATTTTTTTCATTGTGTTTAGATATGTCTTCTCAGTTATACCTCCAGGATATATCTTAATTAATTTTTGTCTTCATCTTTACTATCCTAGCCCAAGTCACATTTATTTCTGATCTGCACTAATATGAACATTTTCCTACTATTTATTTTCTTACTCCACTCTACCTTTTTTTTCCAATAGCAGCCAGACTGATCATTTTAAAATGTCAGTTGGATCATATCATCCCTATACTTAAAACTTATCAGTAGCTTCTGCTCGTCTTTTAGAAAAATATCCAATTTTTTTTAAATTTTACTCACTACCCTCCAGGGCCTCATTGCCATTTAAAATTATACCATTTCTTACTTGCCTTGGGATATTTTCATGAACTGTATGTTCTTTTTGGAATGTTCTTTCTCATTTTTTACCTGGCTATCTCCTGCTCATCATTCATATCTCACTTTAAATACATCCTTAGAGAAGATTTTCATGACCATTTATTGTAAAATACCTATGTCCTATGATTCTCTTTCACATCCTGTTCCTTATCTTGATACCCTTATTGTAGCTTGTAAGTTTATATTTATTTGTGTAATGATTTATTTAATGTGTATTTCATGAGGGCAGTGTGTGTGTTTTATTCTCTACTGTATTCCCATGGTTAGCCACTGCCTAGCACATAGTAGTGAACTTAGTAAATATTTGTGAAATAAAGGAAAGAGTTTGGTGGGAAATGTTGTGGACCCTCAAACTGCTTTTAATCCACATTTACAGTTATACATATCACTAGATTTGTCCATGAGGTAGAAGTGTTTGAAGAATCCTGTTCACAAGTCTAAACTTTTCTACTGCACACTCTCATATATTTTTTTAAATTAAGTCAGTACCCCAGTTACCATCTGAAACCCGAAGGCCTGTCTAGGTTATGTTTACATCTCTTTTTTTAAACCCTTCCCTGTGACTTGCAGACATCCAAGGGCAATGTCTCTCAAACTTAAATAATATGCGGCAACACTTTAATGAAAAAAATACTGTAACACTATAGTTGACTTAAATTATTTTTATTATGATGGTATTTAAGTATGTACAAATATGAAACTATACACATATTCTTTATGCTTATAGTCCTAAAACTATAAACCAAAATATATTTCTAAATTAAATAAAACCTGCTCAACTAGTAAAATTCAAAATAACAACATTATTTTTGGTTACAAATAATTTACCATTTGCAAGATGAATATATTACTGACTATTGTGGAGCATGTTACTTTGAATGTTCATCCCTGTATTTTTGTAAGACTCAATTTTCCCACTACATTTTTCTATTCCAGTTACTGCAGAACTATTACTTGCATAGCCATGAATGATGCTATTTAGTCTTTCCTTGGAGAGAATACATCACTTACATATCCATTACACTGCCATTCTAATCTTACTCCACGATAATTAAAATAGTGGAATATATAATTAAAGTAATGTGTAACACAGATTTCAAAATTGATGGCAGTACTCACGTGTGAGGTGGTCAACCAGATGATCCAGAATGTGATTTTTGTTAAGTTATATTATCGGAATAAAAATACACAAAGATGAAATTATTATAGACAACTTGCTGCCACATGAGATTATCTTCATGGACCCCCAGAGGGTCCTGAGCACCTCAGAGAAATAGAACATGTAAGGTTCAGAGATTCTACCATCCAGATGTAACATTTTAATAGCTAAATGGATATTTTTGAAAAGAGATTGCTTTACTAACAAACAGATCATCCTTGATGATGGGTTGATCATTTGGGCCTTAGGTATAATAATTACAACAATGACTACTACCAATTTAGTGATCATCAAAGCAGGTCAAGATAGCAGAGGAGTAGGACGTGGAGCTCACCTACACCCCACAGATAAATAAAAAATACATCTACATGTGGAACGACTCTCACAGAACATCTACTGAACTCTGGCAAAAGACCTCAGACTTCCAAAAGGGCAAGAAAATATCCACATAACTGGGTAGGACAAAAAAGAGAGAGAGAGAGAAGGGAATAGAGATGAGACCTGCACTCCTGGGAGAGAGCTGTAAAAGAGGAAAGGTTTCTGCACATGGGGAAGTTCCCTCACTGGTGGAGAGATCAGCCAGGACAGAGGAGGACCTTCAGAGCCTTGGTGGAGAGTGCAGCAAAAGGTTTGCAGAGAGCCAAACAGAGAGAGACCTACACAGATGATCAGTGCTGACTGGCACGCACCAGCCTGAGATGCTCGTCCATGTGGCAGGCAGGGGCTGGGTGCTGAGACTCGGACGTAGGAGGTCAGACCTTGGGGAGAGGACTGGGGTTGGCTGCACAAAGACAGCCTGAGGAGGCTAAGGTGTGGTGCACAACAACAGAGGGAGTTCGTGAAGAAGCCTGGGCTGACAAGAGGGACAAGGCACCATTGTTCAAGGGCACATGAGGAGAGAGGCAGGTCCACCATAGGAGCTTCTTTCATAGCAGGGCACTGCCAACATGAGCTACAGGGGTGGGCATGAGCCGACGCTGGCATCTCAGAACCCAGAGGTGGGAGTGGAATACTGCTGCCACCCAGGATCCTATGGGGAGGGGGAGAGGTTGCAGCCTCCACCTTCCCAGGATTGTGCACAGCCTGCTAACACCAAGGGTCCCATGACCCGGCACCAACCACTGTTCTGACTTGCCTGGGGGCGTAAGCAACCCATGGCTGCTGCCAAGGGTCCCATGACCTGGCGCCAACCACTGCCAATGCCTTCCTGGGATCATGGACATGGGCCGTGTACCTGCACAACCCCTATCAAGGGGATAAGGGCTAGCACATGCTGAAGAAAGAGATGGCAAACATCCAAACCAGAACCAGCCCTTACTCCAACACCATTAAACACACACAAGCTTTGCAGAGATGCTCCCACATATAAACAGTCCCCCAAGACTACAGTAGATATTTGGTTCTCCTAAACTCACATAGTAAGAGATATATAAGTAAAATGAAGAAGCAGAGGAACCAGTCTCAGTTAAAAGACCAAGATAATTCCCCTGAAGGAACAAACAATGAAACAGACCACTTCAGCCTAACTGACACCAAGTTCAAAAATGAGGTAATGAAAATGCTGAAGGATTTAGAAAGGCTATTGACAAATATGCAAATTAATGTAAAAAGGAACTAGAAACTATAAGGAGGAGAGAAGAAAAATTTATAAGTTCATTTGCTGTGATGAAAGTTGAGCTCAAGGCAATGAATACCAGAATGAATAATGCAGAAGAAAGAATAAGTGACCTGGTGAGTGGGGTCATGAAGAGAGCTTGCTGGTTGGTGATTTGAATTAGGCAGAACTGCCCACGGACCTCCCTGGCAAGAGAAGGGCAACTGGCTGGGTTCCGCAGCTGTGGGGAGGATTGTGGTCAGCCAATATCTGAGCGTTGGTTGCTGCACCCAAAAAGCACTGCCAGTCAGAGCAGACTCCAGCTGTAAACATCTGAAACACCTTACAGGAATAATTCTAAAATACATTCAAATTAAAAATAAAACTGATTGAGGACCTTAAAGTAGGTGGAGAGATCACCTTCTTCCCCACAAATACATCAAAAATACATCTACACGTGGAACAACTCCTACAGAAAACCTACTGAATGCTGGCAGAAGACCTCAGACTTCCCAAAAGGCAAGACACTCCTCACATACCTGGCCATGTGGCTGATAGGGTCTTGGAGCTCCATCCGGGTGTTAGGTCTGAAGCTCTAAGGTGGGGGAGCCGAGTTCAGGACATTGGAACACCAGAGACCACCCAGCCCCACATAATACCAAATGGCAAAAGCTCTCCCAGAGATGTCCATATGAACACTAAGATTCAGTTCCACTCAACGACTAGCAAGCTACAGTGTTGGCCACCTCATACCAAACAATTAGCAAGAGAGGAACACAACACCACCCATTAGCAGAGAGGCTGCATAAAATCATAATGAGTTAATGGACACCCCAAACACACCACTGGATGCGGCCCTGCCCACCAGAAAGACAAGATCCAACTTGATCCACCAGAACAAAGGCACAAGTCCCCTTCACCAGGAAGCCTACACAACCCAATGAAGCAAACTTACCCATTGGGGGAACACACCAAAAACAACAGGAACTACGAACCTGCAGCCTGCGAAAAAGAGACCACAAACACAGTAAGATAAGCAAAATGAGAAGACAGAGAAATACACAGCAGATGAAGGAGCAAGGTAAAATGAAACCAGACCAAACAAGTGAAGAGGAAATAGGCAGTCTACCTGAAAAAGAATTCACAATAATGATAGTAAAGATTATCCAAAATCTTGGAAATAGAAAGGAGAAAATACAAGAAACATTTAACAAGGAACTAGAAGAACAAAAGAGCAAACAAACAATGATGAACAACACAATAAATGAAATTAAAAATTCTCCAAAAGGAATCAATAGCAGAATAACTGAGGGAGAAGAATGGATAACTGATGTGGAAGATAAAAAAGTGGAAATAAGTAACACAGAACAGAAAAAAAGAAAAAAGAAGAATGAAAAGAATTGAGGACACTCTCAGAGACCTCTGGGAAATAATTAAATGCAACAACATTCAAATTATAGGGGGCCCAGAACAAAAAGAGAAAAAGTCGAAAGAGAGGCATGGACGTGTATACACTACCAAACGTAAGGTAGATAGATAGTGGGAAGCAGCCGCATAGCACAGGGAGATCAGCTCGGTGCTTTGTGACCGCCTGGAGGGGTGGGATGGGGAGGGTGGGAGGGAGGGAGATGCATGAGGGAAGGGATGTGGGAACAGATGTATATGTATGACTGATTCACTTTGTTATAAAGCAGAAACTAATTAAAAAAATAAATAAATAAACTTAAAAAAAAAAAAAAAAAAAAAAAAAAAAAAAAAGAGAAAAAGAGAGGGACACAGAAAATATTTGAAAAGATTATAGTTGAGGCGCGCGCTAAAAGGGAGAAGCACTGGTTTGAGAAAAGCATGGGTCGCAAGTACACATTGGGACCCTGCCATTAATGGAGGGGAAAAGCGGGGAGACGCCAGCAGATTCCATCCTGTAAGCTGGTAGGAAGCCTGAAGGCTTGATGGGATTCCAGTGTGATAGGAGGCAAGGACATACTTCAGGACCCCGGAGGAAGATGGCGGAAGAGTAAGACGCGGAGATCACCTTCCTCCCCACAGATACATCAGAAATTGATCTACACGTGGAACAACTCCTACAGAACACCTACTGAACGCTGACAGAAGACCTCAGACCCCCCAAAAGGCAAGAAGCTCCCCACATACCTGGGTAGGGCAAAAGAAAAAAAGAATAAACAGAGACAATAGGATAGGGACGGGACCTGCACCAGTGGGAGGGAGCCGTGAAGGGGGGAAGGTTTCTACACACTACAAGCCCCTTCGCGGGCGGAGACTGTAGGTGGCGGAGGGGGAAAGCTTCGGAGTAGCGGAGGAGAGCACAGCAACAGGGGTGCGGAGGGCAAAGCGGAGAGATTCTGGCACAGAGGACCGGTGCCCTCAGGCACACACCAGCCCGAGAGGCTTGTCTGCTCGGCCGCCGTGGTGGGCGGGGCTGGGAGCTGAGGCTCGGGTATCGGCTTTCAGTCGGAGCGCAGGGAGAGGACTGGGGCTGGCGGCAGGAAGAGAGCCTGAAGGGGTTAGTGCACCACGGCTAGCCCGGAGGGAGTCCGGGGAAAGGGTCTGGAGCTGCTGAAGAGGCAAGAGACTTTTTTCCCTTTTGTTTCCTGGTGCCCGAGGAGAGGGCATTAAGAGGGCTGCTTGGGGAAGCGCCGGAGACAGGCACGAGCCGCGGGTAAGGCACGGACCTCGGAGACGGGCGTGGGCCGCCGCCGCCGCCGCCGCCCGCCGCCGCGGCCCGCCGCCGCCGCCGCTGCTGCCGCCGCCGTGGGGCCTGTGTGCGAGCGCGGGTCACTGTCCGCCCCGCCTTCCGGGGGGCCTGTGCACCCCGCCACTGCCGGGGTCCCCGAGACCCGGGGACGGCTTTCCCGGGAAAGCGCACGGAGCGCCACGGGCTGCTGCAACGTCACGCCGGCCTCTGCCGCCGCAGGCCCGCCCCACACTGCGCGCCCCTCCCTCCCCTCTGCCTGAGTGAGCCAGAGCCCCCGAATCAGCGGCTCCTTTAAACCCGTCCTGTCTGAGCGAAGAACGGACGCCCTCCGGCGACCTACGCGCAGAGGCGGGGCCAGGTCCAAGGCTGAGACCCGGGAGCTGTGAGAGCAGAGAAAGGGAAATCTCTCTGTGCAGCCTCGGAGGCAGCGGATTAAAGCTCCACGGTCCATTTGATGTGCCCTGCGTCTGTGGAGTGCATGAATGGACAGCGAATCATCCCAAATTGAGGAAGTGGACTTTGAGGACAAGATTTAAGACTTTCCCCCCTTTTCCTCTTTTTACAACGAATTATTCCAAATTAAGGAGGTGGACTTAGAGAGCAAGATTTCAGATTTCTCGCCCTTTTCCTCTTTTTACGACGAATTATCCCAAATTGAGGAGGTGGACTTGGAGAGCAAGATTTTTGATTTTTCCCCCTGCTCTCTTTTTGTGAATGTGTATGTGTAATCTTCTGTGTAAGATTCTCTCTGTATAGCTTTGCTTCCACCATATGTCTCAGGGTTCTATCGATCCGGTTTTTTTTTTTTTTCAATAATTACTTTCTAATTTTAATAACGCTACTATATTTCATACTTTATTCTATTTTACTTTACCTGCTCTTTCTTTTTTTCCTACTCTCCCTTCCTCCCTCCCTCCCTCCGCTCCTCCTTTCCTTCTTTCTTTTTCTTTCCTCCCTCCCACCCTTCTTCTTTCCACTTTCTTTTTCTTTCCTTCCTCCCTCCCTCCTGTCTTTCTTCCTTTCCTTCCTCCCTCCCTCCCTCCTTTCTTTCCTTCTTCCTTTCCATCCTTCCTCCCTCCCTCCCTCCTTTCTTTCTTCCTTCCTTCCTTCCTTTCTTCCCTTCTTCCTTTCTTTCCCTCTCTCCTTCTTTCTTCTACTAATTCTTTCTTTCTACTTTTTCTCCCTGTTACTCTGAGCCGGGTGGATGAAAGGCTCTTGGTGCTGCAGCCAGGAGCCAGTGCTGTGCCTCTGAAGTGGGAGAGCCAACTTCAGGACACGGGTCCACAAGAGACCTCCCAGCTCCACATAATATCAAGCAGCGAAAATCTCCCAGAGATCTCCATCCCAACACCAGCACCCAGCTTCAGTCAACGACCAGCAAGCTACAGTGCGGGTCACCCTATGCCAAGCAACTAGCAAGGCAGGAACACAACCCCACCCATTAGCAGAGAGGCTACCTAAAAACATAATAAGGCCATAGGCACCCCAAAACACACCACCAGACGTGGACCTGTCCACCAGAAAGACAAGATCGAGCCTCAACCACCAGAGCACAGGAATTAGTCCCCCCCAACAGGAAGCCTACACAACCTACTGAAACAACCTTAGCCACTGGGGTCAGACACCAAAAACAACGGGAACTACGAATCTGCAGCCGGCAAAAAGGAGACCCCAAACACAGTAACATAAGCAAAATGAGAAGGCAGAAAAACACACAGCAGGTGAAGGAGCAAGATAAACACCTACCAGACCTAACAAATGAAGAGGTAATAGGCAGTCTACCTGAAAAAGAATTCAGAATAATGATAGTAAAGCTGATCCAAGATTCTATTTCCATGATCCATAATCTTGGAAATAGAATAGACAACATGCAAGAAACAGTTAACAAGGACCTAGAAGAACTAAAGATGAATCAAGCATCGATTAAAAACACAATAAATGAAATGAAAAATACTCTAGATGGGATCAATAGCAGAATAACTGAGGCAGAAGAACGGATAAGTGAGGTGGAAGATAAAATAGTGGAAATAACTGATGCAGAGCAAAATAAAGAAAAAAGAATGAAAAGAACAGAGGAGAGTCTCAGAGATCTTTGGGACAACATTAAACGCACCAACATTCGAATTATAGGGGTTCCAGAAGAAGAAGAGAAAAAGAAAGGGACTGAGAAAATATTTGAAGAGATTATAGTTGAAAACTTCCCCAATATGGGAAAGGAAATAGTTAATCAAGTCCAGGAGGCACAGAGAGTCCCATACAGAATAAATCCAAGGAGAAATACACCAAGACACATATTAATCAAACTGTCAAAAATTAAACACAAAGAAATCATATTAAAAGCAGCAAGGCAAAAACAACAAATAACACACAAGGGAATCCCCATAAGGTTAACAGCTGATCTCTCAGCAGAAACCCTACAAGCCAGAAGGGAGTGGCGGGACATAATTAAAGTGATGAAGGAGAGAAACCTGCAACCTAGATTACTCTACCCAGCAAGGATCTCATTCAGATTTGATGGAGAAATTAAAACCTTTACAGATAAGCAAAAGCTGAGAGAGTTCAGCACCACCAAACCAGCTTTACAACAAATGCTAAAGGAACTTCTCTAGGCAAGAAACACAACAGAAGGAATATACCTACAATAACGAACCCAAAGCAATTAAGGAAATGGGAATAGGAACATACATATCAATAATTACCTTAAATGTAAATGGACTAAATGCTCCCACCAAAAGACACAGAGTGGCTGAATGGATACAAAAACAAGACCCATATATATGCTGTCTACAAGAGACCCACTTCAGACCTAGAGACACATACAGATTGAAAGTAAAGGGATGGAAAAAGATATTCCATGCAAATGGAAATCAAAAGAAAGCTGGAGTAGCAATTCTTATATCAGACAAAATAGACTTTAAAATAAAGACTATTAGAAGAGACAAGGAAGGACACTACATAACGATAAAGGGATCAATCCAAGAAGAAGATATAACAATTGTAAATATTTATGCACCCAACATAGGAGCACCTCAATACATAAGGCAAATACTAACAGCCATAAAAGGGGAAATCGACAGTAACACAATCATAGTAGGGGACTTTAACACCCCACTTTCACCAATGGACAGATCATCCAAAATGAAAATAAATAAGGAAACACAAGCTTTAAATGATACATTAAACGAGATGGACTTAGTTGATATTTATAGGACATTCCATCCAAAAACAACAGAATACACATTTTTCTCAAGTGCTCATGGAACATTCTCCAGGATAGATCATATCTTGGGTCACAAATCAAGCCTCGGTAATTTTAAGAAAATTGAAATTGTATCAAGTATCTTCTCCGACCACAATGCTATGAGACTAGACATCAATTACAGGAAAAGATGTGTAAAAAATACAAACACATGGAGGCTAAACAATACACTACTCAATAACGAAGTGATCACTGAAGAAATCAAAGAGGAAATTAAAAAATACCTAGAAACAAATGACAATGGAGACACGACGACCCAAAACCTATGGGACGCAGCAAAAGCAGTTCTAAGGGGGAAGTTTATAGCAATACAATCCCACCTTAAGAAACAGGAAGCATTTCGAGTAAACAACCTGACCCTGCACCTAAAGCAATTAGAGAAAGAAGAACAAAAATACCCCAAAGCTAGCAGAAGGAAAGAAATCATAAAGATCAGATCAGAAATAAATGAAAAAGAAATGAAGGAAACGATAGCAAAGATCAACCAAACTAAAAGCTGGTTCTTTGAGAAGATAAACAAAATTGACAAACCATTAGCCAGACTCATCAAGAAAAAAAGGGAGAAGACTCAAATCAATAGAATTAGAAATGAAAAAGGAGAAGTAACAACTGACACTGCAGAAATACAAAAGATTATGAGAGATTACTATAAGCAACTCTATTCCAATAAAATGGACAACCTGGAAGAAATGGACACATTCTTAGAAATGCACAACCTGCCAAGACTGACTCAGGAAGAAATAGAAAATATGAATTAGACCAATCACAAGCACTGAAATTGAAACTGTGATTAAAAATCTTCCATCAAACAAAAGCCCAGGACCAGATGGCTTCACAGGTGAATTCTATCAAACATTTAGAGAAGAGCTAACACCTATCCTTCTCAAACTCTTCCAAAATATAGCAGAGGGAGGAACACTCCCAAACTCATTCTACGAGGCCGACATCACCTTGATACCAAAACCAGGCAAGGATGTCACAAAGAAAGAAAACTACAGGCCAATATCACTGATGAACATAGATGCAAAAATCCTCAACAAAATACTAGCAAACAGAATCCAAGAGCACATTAAAAGGATCATACACCATGATCAAGTGGGGTTTATCCCAGGAATGCAAGGATTCTTCAATATACGCAAATCAATCAATGTAATACACCATATTAACAAGTTGAAGGAGAAAAACCATATGATCATCTCAATAGATGCAGAGAAAGCTTTCGACAAAATTCAACACCCATTTATGATAAAAACCCTGCAGAAAGTAGGTATAGAGGGATCTTTCCTCAACATAATAAAGGCCATATATGACAAACCCACAGCCAACATTGTCCTCAATGGTGAAAAACTGAAACCATTTCCACTAAGATCAGGAACAAGACAAGGCTGCCCACTCTCACCACTCTTATTCAACATAGTTTTGGAAGTTTTAGCCACAGCAATCAGAGAAGAAAAGGAAATAAAAGGAATCCAAATTGGAAAAGAAGAAGTAAAGCTGTCACTGTTTGCAGATGACATGATACTATACATAGAGAATCCTAAAGATGCTACCGAAAAACTACTAGAGCTAATCAATGAATTTGGTAAAGTAGCAGGATATAAAATTAATGTACAGAAATCTCTGGCATTCCTGTACACTAATGATGAAAAATCTGAAAATGAAATCAAGAAAACACTCCCATTTACCATCGCAACAAAAAGAATAAAATATCTAGGAATAAACCTACCTAAGGAGACAAAAACCTGTATGCAGAAAACTATAAGACACTGATGAAAGAAATTAAAGATGATACAAATAGATGGAGAGATATACCATGCTCCTGGATTGGAAGAATCAATATTGTGAAAATGACTCTACTACCGAAAGCAATCTACAGATTCAATGCAATCCCTATCAAACTACCAATGGCATTTTTCACAGCACTAGAACAAAAAATTTCAAAATTTGTTTGGAAAAACAAAAGGCCCCGAATAGCTAAAGCAATCTTGAGAACGAAAAACGGAGCTGGAGGAATCAGGCTCCCTGACTTCAGACTATACTACAAAGCTACAGTAATTAAGACAGTCTGGTACTGGCATAAAAACAGAAAGATAGATCAGTGGATCAGGATAGAAAGCCCAGAGATAAACCCACGCACATATGGCCAACTTATCTTTGATAAAGGAGGCAGGAATGTACAGTGGAGAAAGGACAGCCTCTTCAATAAGTGGTGCTGGGAAAACTGGACAGGGACATGTAAAAGTTTGAGATTAGATCATTCCCTAGCACCATACGCAAAAATAAGCTCAAAATGGATTAAAGACTTAAATGTAAGGCCAGAAACTATCAAACTCTTAGAGGAAAACATAGGTAGAACACTCTATGACATAAATCACAGCAAGATCCTTTTGGACCCACCTCCTAGAGAAATGGAAATAAAAACAAAGATAAACAAATGGGACCTAATGAAACTTCAAAGCTTTTGCACAGCAAAGGAAACCATAAAGAAGACCAAAAGACAACCCTCAGAATGGGAGAAAATATTTGCAAATGAAGCAACTGACAAAGGATTAATCTCCAAAATTTATAAACAGCTCATGCAGCTCAATAGCAAAAAAACAGACAACCCAATCCAAAAATGGGCAGAAGACTTAAATAGGCATTTCTCCAAAGAAGATATACAGACTGCCAACAAACACATGAAAGAATGCTCAACATCATTAATCATTAGAGAAATGCAAATCAAAACTACAATGAGATATCATCTCACACCAGTCAGAATGGCCATCATCAAGAAATCTAGAAACAATAAATGCTGGAGAGGGTGTGGAGAAAAGGGAACACTCTTGCACTGCTGGTGGGAATGTGAATTGGTACAGCCACTATGGAGAACGGTATGGAGGTTCCTTAAAAAACTACAAATAGAACTACCATATGACCCAGCAATCCCACTACTGGGCATATACCCTGAGAAAACCATAATTCAAAAAGAGACATGTACCAAAATGTTCATTGCAGCTCTATTCACAATAGCCCAGAGCTGGAAACAACCTAAGTGTCCATCATCGGATGAATGGATAAAGAAGATGTGGCACATATATACAATGGAATATTACTCAGCCATAAAAAGAAACGAAACTGAGCTATTTGTAATGAGGTGGATAGACCTAGAGTCTGTCATACAGAGTGAAGTTAGTCAGAAAGAGAAAGACAAATACCGTATGCTAACACATATATACGGAATTTAAAAAAAAATGTCATGAAGAACCTAGGGGCAAAACGGGAATGAAGACGCAGACCTACTTGAGAATGGACTTGAGGATATGGGGAGGGGGAAGGGTGGGCTGTGACAAGGCGAAAGAGAGGCATGGACGTGTATACACTACCAAACTTAAGGTAGATAGATAGTGGGAAGCAGCCGCAGAGCACAGGGAGATCAGCTCGGTGCTTTGTGACTGCCTGGAGGGGTGGGATGGGGAGGGTGTGAGGGAGGGAGATGCATGAGGGAAGGGATGTGGGAACAGATGTATATGTATGACTGATTCACTTTGTTATAAAGCAGAAACTAATTTAAAAAATAAATAAATAAACTTAAAAAAAAAAAAAAAAAAAAAGAGACATGTACCAAAATGTTCATTGCAGCTCTATTCACAATAGCCCGGAGCTGGAAACAACCTAAGTGTCCATCATCGGATGAATGGATAAAGAAGATGTGGCACATATATACAATGGAATATTACTCAGCCATAAAAAGAAACGAAACTGAGCTATTTGTAATGAGGTGGATAGACCTAGAGTCTGTCATACAGAGTGAAGTTAATCAGAAAGAGAAAGACAAATACCGTATGCTAACACATATATACGGAATTTAAAAAAAAAATGTCATGAAGAACCTAGGGGCAAAACGGGAATGAAGACGCAGACCTACTTGAGAATGGACTTGAGGATATGGGGAGGGGGAAGGGTGGGCTGTGACAAGGCGAAAGAGAGGCATGGACGTGTATAAACTACCAAACGTAAGGTAGATAGATAGTGGGAAGCAGCCGCAGAGCACAGGGAGATCAGCTCGGTGCTTTGTGACCGCCTGGAGGGGTGGGATGGGGAGGGTGGGAGGGAGGGAGATGCATGAGGGAAGGGATGTGGGAACAGATGTATATGTATGACTGATTCACTTTGTTATAAAGCAGAAACTAATTAAAAAAATAAATAAATAAACTTTAAAAAAATAATGGATAACCAGTGGACCTACTATATAGCACAGGGGACTCTGCTCAATGTTATGTGGCAGCCTGGATGGGAGGGGAGTTTGGGGGAGAATGGGTACATGCATATGTATAGCCGAGTCCCTTTGCTGTGCATCTGAAACTATCACAACATTGTTAATCGGCTATACTCCAATATAAAATAAAAAGTAAAAAAAAAAAAAAGAAAGATTATAGTTGAAAACTTCCTTAACATGGGAAAGGAAAGAGTCAAGTGCAGGAAGTGCAGAGAATCCTGTACAGGATAACTCCAAGGGGAAACACGCCAAGACATATATTAATCAAACTATCAAACAAATATTTCATAATTTGTAAGGAAACACAAAAGACCCCAAATAGCCAAAGCTATCTTTAGAAAGAAAAACGGAGGTGAAGGAATCAGGTTCCCAGACTTCAGACTATACTACAAAGCTATAGTAATCAAGACAGTGCAGTACTGGCACAAAAACAGAAATATAGATCAAAGGAACAGGATAGACAGCCCAGAGATAAGCCCACACACATATGGTCACCTTATTTTTGATAAAGGAGGCAAGAATATACAATGGAAAATAAAGACAGCTTCTTCAATAAGTGATGTTGGGAAAATTGGACAGATACATGTAAAAGAATGAAATTAGAACACTCTCTAACACCACACAAATAAACTCAAAATGCATTGAAGTCCTAAATGTAAGGCCAGACACTATAAAACTCTTAGAGGAAAACCTAAGCACAACACTCTATGACATAAATGACAGCAAGATCCTTTTTGACCCACAACCTAGAAAAGTGGAAATAAAAACAAAAATTAGAAAATGGGACCTAATGACAATTAAAAGCTTTTGTACAACAAAGGAAAGCATAAACAAGACAAAACGACAACCCTCAGAATGGGAGAAAATAATTGCAAATGAAGAAACTGAAAAAGGATTAAACACCAGAATTTACAAGCAGCTCATGAAGCTCAATATCAAAAAAACCAGAAAACCAATCCATCAATGGGCAGAAGACCCAAATAGACATTTCTTCAAAGAAGGTTTACACATTGAGAACAAACACATGAAAGGATGTTCAAAAGCACTAATCATTAGAGAAATGAATATCAAAACTACAATGAGAGGCTTCCCTGGTGGTGCAGTGGTTGAGAGTCCACCTGCCGATGCAGGGAAAATGGGTTCGTGCCCCAGTCCAGGAAGATCCCACATGCCACGGAGCAGCTGGGCCCGTGAGCCATGGCCACTAAGCCTGCATGTCCAGAGCCTGTCCTCCACAACAGGAGAGGCCACAGCAGTGAGCTACCCGCGTACAGCAAAACAAAACAAAACAGAACAGAACTACACTGAGGTATCACCTCACACCGCTCTAAATGGCCATCATCAAAAAATCTACAAACAGTAAATGCTGAAGAGAGTGTGGAGAAAAGTGAACCCTCTTGCACTGTTGATGGGAATGTAAATGGATACAGCCACTATGGAGAACAGGATGGAGGTTCCTTAAGAAATTAAAAATAGAACTACTATACGAACCAGGAATCCCACTACAGGGCATATTCCCTGAAAAAAAACATAATTCAAACACAGTCATGTACCACATTATTCATTGCAGCTCTATTTACAATAGCCAGGACATGGAAGCAACCTAAGTGCCCACCAACAGATGAATGGATAAAGAAGATGTGGAATGTATATACAATGGAATATTCTACAGCCATAAAAAGAAATGAAATTGAGTTATTTGTACTGAGGCAGATACAACTAGAGTCTGTCATACAGAGTGAAGTAAGTTAGAAAGAGAAAAACAAATACTATATGTTAACACATATATATGGAATCTAACAAAAAGGGTGCTGAAGAACCTAGGGTCATAAGGAATAAAGATGCAGACGTAGAGAAAGGACTTCAGGACAAAGGGAGTGGGATGGGGAAGCTGGGACGACATGAGATAGTTGCATGGACATATATACACTACCAAATGAAAAATAGATAGCTAGTGGGACGCACCCACATAGCACAGGGAGATATGCTCGGTGCTTTGTGACCACCTAGAGGGGTGGGATAGGGAGGGTGGGAGGGAGACGCAAGAGGGATATAGGGATATACGTATATGTATAGCTGATTCACGTTGTTATAAATCTGAAACTAACACACCATTTTAAAGCAATTATACTCCAATAAAGCGGTTTAAAAAGTTAAATACAAAGAAAAAATATTAAAAGCCACAGGAGAAAAGCAACAAAAATTATACAGGGGAATCCACATAAAGTTAACAGCTGATTTCTCAGCAGACACTCTGCAAGCTAGAAGGCTATGGCAGGACATAATTAAGACATGAAAGGGAAAAACCTACAACTAAGATTACTCTACACAGCAAGGATCTCATTCAGATCCAATGGAGAAATTAAAATCTTTACAGACAAGCAAAAGATAAGAGAATGCAGCACCACCACACCCACTTCACACCAAATTCTAAAGGAGCTTCTCTAGGCAGGAAACACAAGAGAAGGAAAATACCTTAAAAAAGAAACACAAAACAATTTAGAAAATGATAATATGAAAACACATACTGATAATTACCTTAAAAGTAAATGGTTTATATGCTCCAACCAAAAGACATAGACTGGCTGAATAGATACAAAAACAAGACCCACAGTTATTTACAACAGACCTACTTCAGACCTACGGACACATACAAACTGAAAGTGAGGGGATGGAAAAAGATATTCCATGCAAATGGAAATCAAAAGAAAGCTGGAGTAGCACTTCTCATATCAGGGAAAATAGACTTTAAAATAAAGACTATTTCAAGCGACAAAGAGGACACTACATAATGATCAGGGGATCAACCCAAGAAGAAGATATAACAATTGTAAATATTTATGCACCCAACAGAGAAGAACCTCAACACATAAGGTAAATGCTAACAGCCATAAAAGGGGAAATCAACAATAACACAATCATAGTAGGGAACATTAACACTCCTTTTTCACCAATGGACAGATCTTCCAAAATGAAAATAAATAAGGAAACACAAGTTTTTAATGACACATTAAACAAGATAGACTTAATTGATATTTACAGGACATTCCATCCACAAACAACAGAATACAATTTCTTCTCAACTGCTCGTGTAACATTCTACATGAAGATCACATCATCGGTAAGAAATCAAGCCTTGGTAAATTTTTAAACAATTGAAATTGTATCAAACATCCTTTCCGACCACAATGCTATGAGACTAGATATCAATTAAAGGAAGCAAATCTGTAAAAAAAAAAAGCAAACACATAGACGCTAAGCAATACATTATTAAATAACTAAGCGACCAGTAAAGAAATCATAGAGTAAACTCAAAAATACCTAGAAAAAATGATAATGAAAACACAACGATGGAAAACCTATGGGATGGAGCAAAAGAAGTTCCAAGATTGAAGTATATAGCCATAAAATCCTACCTCAAGAAACAAGAAAGATCTCAAACAAACAGCCTAAACTTATACCTAAGCAATTAGAGAAAGAAGAACGAAAAAAACACAAATTAACCGGAGGGAAAAAAATCATAAGATAAGATCAGAAATAAATGTAAAAGAAATGAAAGAAATGATACCAAAATTGAATAAAACTGAAAGCTGGCTCTCCGACAAGATAAACAAAATTGATAAACCAGTAGCCAGACTTACCAGGAAAAAAGGGAGAAGACTCAAATCAATAGAATTAGAATTGAAAAAGGAAACGTAACAACTGACACTGCAGAGATACAAAGGATCATGAGCAATTACTACAAGCAATTATATGCCAGTAAATTGGACAACCTGGAAGAAATGAACAAATTCTTAGAAATCCACAACCTTCTGAGATTGAAACAGGAAGAAATAGAAATTATAAATAGACAAATGACAAGTAATGAAATTGAAGCTGTGATTAAAAATGTTCCAAAAAACAAAAGCCCAGGACCACATGGCTTCATAGGTGAATTCTATCAAACATTTAAAGAAGAGCTAAAATCTATCCCTCTAAAGCTCTTCCAAAATATAACAGAGGGAGGAACACTCCCTAACTCATTGTCCAAGGCCACCATCACTGTGATACCAAAACCAGACAAAGTTATCACAAAAAAGGAAAACTACAGACCAATATCACTGATGAACATCAATGCAAAAATCCTCAACAAAATACTAGCAAAAAGAATCCAGCAGCACATTAAACGGATCATACAGCATGATCAAGTGGGGTTTATCCCAGGAATACAAGGATTCTTCAACATACACAAATCAATCATTGTGATATACCACATTAATAAATTAAGGTATAAACTCGACATGATTCTCAATAGATGCAGAAAAAGTTTCGGACAAAATTTAACACCTGTTTATAATAAAAATTCTCAAGAAAGTGGGCATAGATGGAACCTGCCTCAACATAATAAAGGCCATATATGGCAAACCCACAGTTAGTATCATACTCAATGGTGAAAACCTGAAACCATTTCCTCTAAAATGAAGAACAAAGCAAGCATGTCCACTCTTACCACTCTTATCCAAAATAACTTGGGAAGTCCTAGCCACAATAAACAGAGAAGAAAATGAAATAAAAGGAATCCAAATCATAAAAGAAGTAAAACTGTCACTGTTTGCAGATGACATGATATTATACATAGAGAATCCAAAAGATACTATCAGAAAACTACTAGAGCTAATCAATGAATTTGGTAAAGTAGCAGGGTACAAAATTAATGCACAGAAACCTCATGCATTCTTATACACTAATGATGAAGAATCTGAAAGAGAATATAAGGGAAAACTCCCATTTACCATTGCAAAAAAAAAGAATAAAATACCTAGGATTAAATCTATCTAAGGAGACAAAATACCTGTATGCATAAAACTATAAGACACTGATGGAAGAAATTAAAGATGTTACAAACAGATGGAGAGATTACCATGACTTGCATTGGAAGAATCAACACTGTGAAAATGACTATACTACCCAAAGCAATCTACAGATTGAGGTCAATCCCAATCAAACTACGAATGGCATTTTTCACAGAACAAGAACAAAAAATTTCACAATTTGTATGGAAACACAAAAGACCACGAATAGCCACAACAATCTTGAGAAAGAAAAACGGAGCTGGAGGTATCATGCTCGAGACTTCAGACTATACTACAAAGATACAGTAATCAAGACAGTATGGTACTGGTACAAAAACAGAAGTATAACTCAATGGAAAAGGATAGAGAGCCCAGAGATAAACCCACGCACATATTGTCACCTTAACTTTGTTAAAGTAAGCAAGAGTATACAATGGAGAAGAGACAGCATGTTTAATAACTTCTGCTGTGGTAAATGGACAGCTACATGGAAAAGAATGAAATTAGAAGACACCTTAACACCATGCACAAATATAAACTCAAAATGGATTAAAGACCTAGGTGTAAGGCAAGGTACTATAAAAGTCTTAGAGGAAAGCATAGGCAGAACACTCTATGACATAAATCACAGCAAGATCCTTTTTGACCCACATCCTAGAGAAATGGAAATAAAAACAAAAATAAACATATGAGACCTAGTGAAACTTAAAATCTTTTGCACAGCAAAGGAAGCCATAAAAAGACAAAAGGACAACCCTCAGAATCGGAGAAAATATTTGCAAATGAAGCAACTGATAAAGGATTAATCTCCAAAATACACAAGCAGCTCATGCAGCTCAATATCAAAAAAACAAACAACACAATCCAAAATTGGGGAGAAGACCTAAATAGACATTTCTCCAAAGAAGATATACAGATTGCCAACAAACACATGAAAGGATGCTCAACAGCACTAATCATTAGAGAAATGCAAATCAGAACTTCAGTGAGGTATCACCTTAAACTAGTAAGAGTTGCCATCATCAAAAAAGCTAGAAACAATAAATTCTGGAGGAGGTGAGGAGAAAAGGCAACTCTCTTGCACTGTTGGTGGGAATGTAAATTGATACAGCCACTATGGAGAACAGTATGGAGGTTCCTTAAGAAACTAAAAATAGAGCTAACATACTACCCACCAATCCCACTACTGGACATATAATCTGAGAAAACCATAATTCAAAAATAATCATGTACCATAATGTTCATTGCAGCACTATTTACAATAGCCAGGACATGGAAGCAACCGAAGTGTCCATTGACAGATGAATGGATAAAGAAGATGTGGCATATATATATAGATATAGATATAGATATAGATATAGATATAGATATAGATATATATAGATATATATAGATATAGATATAGATAGATATAGATATATATAGATATAGATATAGATATAGATATATAGATATATAGATATATATATTACTCAGCCATAAAAAGAAACAAAATTGAGTTATTTGTAGTGAGGTGGATGGACCTAGAATCTATCATACAGAGTGAAGTATGTCAGAAAGAGAAAAACAAATACCGTATGCTAACACATATATATGAAATCTAAAAAAAAAAAAAAAAGTTCTGAAGAGCCTAGGGGTAGGACAGGAATAAAGTTGCAGACCTAGAGAATGTACTTGAAGACACGGGGAAAGGGAATGGAAGCTGGGACGAAGTGAGATATTGGCATGTACTTTTATATACTACCAAATGTAAAATAGATAGCTAGTGGGCAGCAGCCGCATAGTACAAGGTGATCAGCTCAGTGCTTTGTGACCACCTAGAGGGGTGAGATAGGGAAGGTGGGAAGGAGATGCAAGAGGGAGGAAATATGGGGATACATGTATATATATGTGTGTATATATATATATATATATATATATATATATACACACACATATATCCCCATTATACATATATCCCTATATATATAACATATCAGCTATATACATATATATATATATATATGTGTGTGTATAGCTGATTCACTTTGTTATAAAGCAGAAACTAACACCCCATTGTGAGCAATATTACTCCAAGAAAGATGTTTAATATTATTTTTTTAAAAAAGAAATATTTGTGCACAAAAAAAGGTAAAAGAATACCCCCATTGGTAATATATGACTATTTACATCTGCTTTTAAATGTTCCAACCTTGGTTTCTGCTAACAATTATTCTAGGATCTTTAATTTGTTTATCCTCAGCTTCAGAAATATTTTCTTTTTCCATTGTCAGGCCTTACACTTAGAAGAAACCTAAATTCTATTGAGTGGACCACTATTTCCCAAAGTGTGTCCTGTGGAACACAAGTTCTACATGATATTATAGAGTCTAATGGTCACATAAATACCACATAGCATGTTTGCCTCTTGTAGAGTTACAATGCACTTTAGAATGATAAAGAAATTTGTTTGACTGTGTTTGATCCCAGTGTTTCCCAGACTTATTTTGGAATCACTTTTTAAACCTATTAACCTCTCTTATAACACATACACATATGTGTGTACATATGCACAGGCATGTGTGCATGTATACACACACACACTTTGAGAAACCTTGGAAGGAATACTAACATTGATGCCCTACACAAAAAGTCCTCAAATGTTCTCAGAAAGGACCCTCATTCTTTTCTGGAGATAATTTCTGAAGTTCTGATAGGCTAAGAATTCTCCTTATTTCCTTGCTTTGAGCGGTTCTAATTCACTTGTAAACATATGCATGATTTCCTTGTTTGTTGAAAAGTGTGGCCACCCATTTGGTAGAGCTGAGAATACTTAAAAGAATTTTCTAGTGTGGATAAACTAGAAAATACCTGATTACCTGTTTCATTTCCCAGCTTCAGAGTTGGTAATTGCTGTTGCATTTCCTTCTCATGAGACTACTTAGACTCATGTAAACTTAGTAGTGGTATAAAATGAAAGTAAAGTAAACCTAGTTTCATGGTACAGAAATCTTATAGGATGCTTTAGCACAAAAAGTGTTCTGTGGTCTAATAAGTTCAAAGAGCACTGTATAAGAGTGAAGTAAGTCAGAAAGAGAAAAGCAAATACTACATGCTAGCACATATACATGGAATCTAAAAAATAATAATAATAAAGTTCTGATGAACCTAGGGGCAGGACAGGAATAATGATGCAGATGTAGAGAATGGACTAGAGGACACGGGGAGGGGGAAGGGTAAGCTGGGATAAAGTGAGAGAGTAGCTTTTACAAATATACACTGCCAAATGTAAAATAGATAGCTAGTGGGAAGCACCCACATAGCACAGGGAGATCAGCTCGGTGCTTTGTGACCACATAGAGGGGTGGAATAAGGAGAGTGGGAGGGAGACACAAGTGGGAGGGGATAAGGGGATATATGTATACATATAGCTGATTCACTTTGTTATATAGCAGAAGCTAACACAACATTGTAAAGCAATTATACGCCAATAAAGATGTTTTAAAAAATAAGAGACATGTGTTATAATGTAAAGCAGGCCAATCTACATGTAATAGGGATTCCAAAAGGGGAAGAAAGAGAAAATGGTATTGAAAATATATTTGAAGAAATTATGACTGAAAAATTCCCAAACCTAAGAAGGAAACAGATACAGGAAGCACAGAGGATCCCAGACAAGATGAACCCAAACAAACCTACACCAAAACATATTATAATAAAAATGGCAAAAGTTAAAGAAAGGATTCTAAAGGCAGCATAAGAACAACAGAGAGTTAATTACAAGGGAACCCCCATAAGTCTACCTACTGATTTCTCTAGAGAAACACTGCAGGCCAGAAGGAGTGACAAAATATATCCAAAGTCTTGAAAGAGAAAAACCTGAAACCTAGAATAACCTACCCAGAAAGATTATCATTTAGAATAAGAGGAGTAATAAAGAATTTCTCACACAAGCAAAAACTAAAAGAATACAGCAATACTAAGCCTATCCTTAAAGAAATAGCGAAAGGTCATCTCTAAAGAGAAAAGAAGCAAGAAGATACAGGAAGGTGGAAATCACAATTGGAAAGTAAATCACTTAAATTAGCCAGTATACAGATCAAAAAGAAAAGAAAAAAAATATTTGTGAAAGCAATGATAAACACAAGGAACAGCAAAAGGATAAACATGAAGATATAAAAAGGGACATGAAAATCGTAAAATGTGAGCAAGAAGATAAGAAAAATGCCGATTCTTTTTCTTTCTTTTAGAATGTGTTTCAACCTATATGAATATCAGTCTAAAGCAAGCAGATATAGGAAGAAGTTAACATACTTGAAAAACAGGGCAACCACAAATCAAAACCATACAGCAAATTCAAAACATCTTAAAAAAAAGAGAACACAAGCATAAAGTAAAAGGAAATCATCAAATCACAAAAAAAAGAAAGAAAAAAGAAACAAAGAGTCAACTGGGAAAACAAGGTTTGAAATGTCAATACATACATATGTATCAATAATTACATTAAATGTCAATGGACTGAATGATCCAATCAAAAGACATAGAGTGGCAGACTAGACAAAAAAACAAGAGCCTACATTATGCTGCCTACAAGAGACCCAATTAGGTCAAGGGACACACATAGACTGAAAGTGAGGGGATGGAAAAAGATATTTCAGGCAAATGGAAATGACAAGAAAGCAGGAATTGTAATACTCATATCAGGCAAAATGAACTTTAAAGACTATAAAGAAAAATAAAGGACACTATATAATGATAAAATGATGAATGCAAGAAGAGGATATTACACTCATCAACTTATATGCACCTAATATAGGAGCACCCAAATATATAAAACAAATACTAACAGACATAAAGGGAGAAATCAATTGGAATACAATTATAGTAGGAGTCATTAACACCTCACTCACATCAATTGACAGATAGTCTAGACAGAGGATCAATAAGGAAACAGAGATCCTAAATGATATAATAGAATAGTCAGACTTAATTGATATTCTCAGGACTTTACATAGCAAAAAATCCAGAATACAAATTATTTTCAAGTGCACACGAAACATTCTCTAGGACTGACCACATACTAGGGCAAAAAAAGTAGCCTCAACAAATTTAAGAACATAGAAATTATTTCAAGTATCTTCTCTGACTACAATGGAATGAAACTAGAAGTCAATCACAGGAAAATAAATTAGAAAAAAATGACTAAATGGAGACTAAGCAAATGCTACTAAAAAATTGTTGGTTCAACAAGGAAATCAAAAAGATACCTTGAGACAAATGACAATGAAACACAACCATAAAAAATCTGTGGGATGTGGTAAAAGCAGTTCTTAGAGGGAAGTTCACAGCAACACAGGCCTTCATCAAAAAACAAGAAAAATTTCAATAAACAACCTAACTTACCACCTAAAAGAATTAGAAAAAGAAGAACAAACAAAACCTAAAGTCAGCAGAAGGAAGGAAATAATAAAGATCAGGGAGTAAATAAATAAAATAGAGATTTAAAAAACAGAAAAAATCAATGAAAAATGAGCTCATTATTTGAAAGGGTAAACAAAATTGACAAACCTTTGACCAGGTTCACCAAAAAGAAAAGAGAGTGAACCCAAATAAAAAAAAATAAGAAGAAGAAATTGAAAAGGAGAAATCTCAACTGATGCCAAAGAACTACAAAAAAGCCATAAATGAATACTATGAACAATTATATGCCAACAAATTTGACAACCTAGAAGAAATGGACAACTTCTAGAAACATACAGCCAACCAAAATTGAATCAAGAAGAAATAGATGATTTGAACAGCCTAATCTCTACAAGTGAAATAGAATCTGTAATATAAAAAAAAAACTCCCTACAAACAAAAGTCCAGGACCAGATGGTTTCACAGGTGAATTCTACAGAACATACACAAAAAAAATTATACCA
Source organism: Mesoplodon bidens (assembly GCF_964165515.1). NCBI lineage: Eukaryota > Metazoa > Chordata > Mammalia > Artiodactyla > Ziphiidae > Mesoplodon > Mesoplodon bidens. The sequence goes on along the minus strand of NC_138163.1, from coordinate 91,638,494 downwards.
ATCCTGCTCAAACTCTTCCAAAAGTTTGAAGAGGAGGGAACACTCCCAAAGACATTCTATGAAGGCACCATCACCCTGTACCAAAACCAGAGAAAGACACCACCAAAACAGAAAATTACAGGTCAGTATCTTTGATGACTATCAATGCAAAAAATTCTCAACAAAATATTAGCAAACAGAATCCAACAACACGTAAGAAAGATCATACACCAAGACCAAGAGGGATTCATCTGAAGTTCACAAGGATGGTTCAACATTCATAAATCAATGAATGTAACATACCACATAAACAAATGAAAAGTCAAAAACCATACGATCATCTCAATAGATGCATAAAACGCATTTGATAACATTCAACATCCATTCATGATAAAAAAAAACCTCTTACCAAAATGGGTATACAAGGAACATATCTCAACATAATAAAAGTCATTTATGACAAACCCACAGCCAATACTCAATGGTGAAAAGCTAAAATTCTTCCCACTAAAATCGAGAACGAGACAAGGATGCCCACTCATCACTTTGATTCAACATATTATTGGAAGTCCTCGCCATAGCAGTCAGACAAGAAAAAGAAATAAAAGGTATCCAAATTAGAAGGAAGAGGTAAAATTGTGATTATATGCAGATGACATAATACTATATATAGAAAACCCTAAGGACTCCACACAAAAACTACTAGAACTAATAACGAAATTCAGCAAAGTTGCAGACACAAGATTAATATACAGGAATCTGTTGCATTTCTATATATTAATAAAGAAATATCAAAAAGAGGAAGAAAAATATAAGCCCATTTAAAATCACATAAAAATATAAAGGACATTCACAGAAAGATAGACAAGATGAAAAGACAGAGGTCTTTGTACCAGATGAAGGAACAAGATAAAACCCCAGAAAAACAACTAAATGAAGTGGAGATAGGCAACCTCCCAGAAAAAGAATCCAGAATAATGATAGTGAAGATGATAATGGACCTCGGAAAAAGATAGGAGGCAAATATCGAGAAGATGCAAGAAAATTTTAACAAAGACCTAGAAGAATTAAAGAACGAACAAACAGAGATGAACAATACAATAACTGGGATGAAAATTACACTAGAAGGAATCAATAGCAGAATAACTGAGGCAGAAGAACAGATAAGTGACCTGGAAGACAGAATGGTAGAAATCACTGCTGCAGAACAGAATAAAGAAAAAAGAAAGAAAAGAAATGAAGACAACCTAAGAGACTTCTGGGACAACATTAAACACAAAAACATTTGCATTATAGGGGTCCAAGAAGGAGAAGAGAGAGAGAAAGGGCCATAGAAAATATTTGAAGAGATTATAGTCAAAAGCTTCCCTAACATGGGAAAGGAAATAGCCACCCAAGTCCAGGAAGTGCAGCGAGTCCCATACAGGATAAACCCAAGGAGAAACACGCCAAGACACATAGTAATCAAACTGGCAAAAATTAAAGACAAAGAAAAATTATTGAAAGCAGCAAGGGAAAAACAACAAATAACATACAAGGGAACTCCCATAAGGTTAACAGCCGATTTCTCAGCAGAAACTCTACAAGGCAGAAGGGACTGGCATGATATACTTAAAGTGATGAAAGGGAAGAAGCTACAACAAAGATTACTCTACCAGGCAAGGACCTCATTCAGATTCTATGGAGAAATCAAAAGCTTTACAGACAAGCAAAAGCTAAGACAATTCAGCACCACCAAACCAGCTGTACAACAAATGCTAAAGGAACTTCTCTAAGTGGGAAACACAAGAGAAGAAAAGCATCTACAATAAAAACCCAAAACAATTAAGAAAATGGCCATAGGAACATACACATCGATAATTACCTTAGACGTGAATGGATTAAATGCTCCAACCAAAAGACACAGGCTTGCTGAATAGATACAAAAATACGACCCATATATATGCTGTCTACAAGAGACTGACTTCAGACCTAGGGACACATACAGACTGAAAGTGAGGAGATGGAAAAAGACACTCCATGCAAGTGGAAATCAAAAGAAAGCTGGAGTAGCTATACTCATATCAGAAAAAAATACACTTTAAAATAAAGAATGTTACAAGAGACAAGGAAGGACACTACATAATGATCAAGGGATCAATCCAAGAAGAAGATATAACAATTATAAATATATATGCACCCGACATAGGAGCACCTCAATATATAAGGCAACTGATGACAGCTATAAAAGAGGAAATCGACAGTAAAACAGTAATATTGGAGGACATTAACACTTCACTTACACCAATGGACAGATGATCCAAAATGAAAATAAATAAGGAAAGAAAAGCTTTAAATGGCACAATAGACCAGATAGAATTAATAGATATTTATAGGACATTCCATCCAAAACCAGCAGATTACACTTTTTCTCAAGTGTGCACGGAATATTCTCCAGGATAGATCACATCTTGGGTCACAAATAAACCCTCAGTAAATTTAAGAAAATTGAAATAATATCAAGCATCTTTTATGACCACAAAGCTATGAGATTAGAAATGAATTACAGGGAAAAAAACGTGAAAAACACAAACACATGGAGGCTAAACAATATGTTACTAAATAACCAAGAGATCACTGAACAAATCAAAGAGGAAATCAAAAAATACCTAGAGACAAATGACAATGAAAACACGACAATCCAAAACCTATGGGATGCAGCAACAGCATTTCTAAGAGGGGAAGTTTAGAGCTGTACAAGCCTACCTGAAGAAACAAGAAACATCTCAAATAAACAATCTAACCTTACATCTAAAGGAACTAGAGACAGAAGAACAAACAAAACCCAAATTTAGCAAAAGGAAAGAAATCATAAAGATCAGGGCAGAAATAAATGAAACAGAAGCAAAGAAAACAATAGCAAAGATCAATAAAATGAAAAGCTGGTTCTTTGAGAAGAGAAACAAAATTGATAAACCATTAGACACACTCATCAGGAAAAAGAGGGAGAGGACTCAAATCAATAAATTTAGAAATGAAAAGGAGAAGTTACAACAGACACCACAGAAATACAGAGCGTCATAAGAGACTACTACAAGCAACTCTATGCCAAAAAAATGGACAACCTGGAAGTAATGGGCAAATGCTCAGAAAGGTATAACCTTCCAAGACTGAACCAGGAAGAAATAGAAAATATGAACAGATGAATCACAAGTAATGGAATTGACTCTGTGATTAATCATTTTCCAAGAAACAAAAGTCCAGGAGCAGATATCTTATCAAGTGTATTCTATCAAACATTTAGAGAAGAGCTAATACCCATCCCTCTCAAACTCTTCCAAAAAATTGCAGAGGAAGGAACACTCCCAAACTTATTCTATGAGGCGACCATCACCCTGATACCAAAACCAGACAAAGATACTAGAAAAAAAGGATGAATATAGATGCAAAAATCCTCAACAAAATACTAGCAACCAGGATCCAACAACACATTAAAAGGATCATATCCTTTTAATAAATAAATCCCTGGGATTTATCCCAGGGATGAAAGGAGTCTTCAGTATATGCAAATTAATCAATGGGATACAACATATTAACAAATTTAAGAATAAAAACCATATGATCATCTCAATAGATGCAAGAAAGCTTTTGACAAAATTCAACACTCATTTATGATAAAAACTCTCCAGAAAGTGGGCATAGAGGGAACCTACCTCAACATAATAAAGGCCATATACGACAAACCCACAGCAAACATCATTCTCAATGGTGAAAAACTGAAAGCATTTCCTCTAAGATCAGGAACAAGACAAGGATGTGCACTCTCACCACTGTTATTCAACATTGTTTTGGAGGTCCTAGCCATGGCAATCAGAGAAGAAAAAGAAATAAAAGGCATACAAATTGGAAAAGAAGTAAAACTGTCACTGTTTGCAGATGACATGATACTATACATAGAGAATCCTAAAGATGCCACCAGAAAACTACTAGAGCTTATCATGAATTTGGTAAAGTTGCAGGATACAAAATTAATGCACAGAAATCTCTTGTATTCCTATACACTAATGATGAAAAATCTGAAAGACAAATTAAGGAAACACTCCCATTTACCATTGCAACGAAAATAATAAAATACCTACGAATAAACCTAGCTAGGGAGACAAAAGGCCTGTATGCAGAAAACCATAAGACACTTATGAAAGAAATTAAAGATGATACCAACAGATGGAGAAATATACCATGATCTTGGATTGGAAGAATCAATATTGTGAAAATGACTATACTACCCAAAGCGTTCTACAGATTCAATACAATCCCTATCAAATTAACAATGGCAATTTTTATGGAACTAGAATAAAAAATCTTAAAATTTGTATGGAGTCACAAAAGACCCCAAATAGCCATAGCAGTCTTGAGGGGAAAAAAACAGAGATGGAGGAATTCAACTCGCTGACCTCAGACTATACTACAAAGCTACAGTAATGAAAACAATATGACACTGGCACTAAAACACAAACATAGATCAATACAAGATAGAAAGCTCAGAGATAAACTCACGCATCTATGGTCAACTAATATACGACAAAGGAGGCAAGGATATACAATGGAGAAAAGACAGTCTCTTCAATAAGTGGTGCTGGGAAAACTGGACAGCTACATGTAAAAGAATGAAATTAGAACACTCCCTGACACCATACACAGAAATAAACTCAAAATGGATTTGAGACCTAAATGTAAGACCAGACACTATAAAACTCTTAGAGAAAAACATAGGAAGAACACTCTTTGACATAAATCACAGCACGATTTTTGATCCACCTCCTAGAGTAATGTAAATAAAAATAAAAATATATGAGTGGGATGTAATGAAACTTAAAAGCTTTTACACAGCAAAGGAAACCATAAACAAGACGAAAATACAGCCCTCAGAATGGGAGAAAATATTTGCAAATGAATCAACAGACAAAGGATTAATCTCTAAAATATGTAAACAGCTCATGCAGCTCAATATTAAAGAAACAAACAACCGAATCCAACAATGGGCAGAAAACCTAAATAAACATTTCTCCAAAGAAGACATACAGATGGCCAAGAAGCACATGAAAAGCTGCTCTACATAACTAATTATTAGAGAAATGCAAATCAAAACTACAATGAGGTATCACCTCACACCAGTTAGAATTGGCCTCATCAGAAAATCTACAAACAACAAATGCTGGAGAGGGTGTGGAGAAAAGGGAACCCTCTTGCACTGTTGGTGGGAATGTAAATTGATACAGGCACTGTGGAGAACGGTATGGAGGCTCCTTAAAAAACTAAAAATAGAATTACCATATGATCCAGCAATCCCACTACTGGGCATATACCCAGAGAAAACCATAATTCAAAAAGACACATGCACCCCAGTGTTCATTTCAGCACTATTTACAATAGCCAGGTCATGGAAGCAACCTAAATGCCCATCGATAGATGAGTGGATAAAGAAGTTGTGATACATATATACAATGGAATATTTCTCAGCCATATAAAGGAACGAAATTGAGTCATTTGTTGAGACGTGGATGGATCTAGAGACTGTCATACAGAGTTTAGTAAGTCAGAAAGAGAAAAACAAATATTGTATATTAACACATGTATGTGGAACCTAGAAAAACGGTACAGATGCACTGGTTTGCATGGCAGAAATTGAGACACAGATGTACAGAACAAGCATATGGACACCAAGGCGGGAAAAACCGTGGGGTTGTGGGGATGGTGGTGTGCTGAATTGGGCGATTGGGATTGACATGTATACACTGATGTGTATAAAATTGATGACAAATAAGAACGTGCTGTATAAAAATATAAATAAAATAAAATTCAAATGTTAAAGACAAAACTAATACTAAACTTTCTTTAGGTTATTTGTATGGAAATATGTTAATATAAATGCTTCAGACATTACATGAAATTCCTAAAAATCTTATATGTTCTCGTATAATGTTATAGGTCATAATTCTAGTTATTACTTTAAAATGTATATCTCAGAAATAACTAAATATATGTCTCAGAAATAACTAAATTTCCTTGTCAATTGCATTATTATGAACTTTCATGAAATCTTTTACTGTGGTCATTTTTAAGTCTTTTGTCATTTACAGACAGTTCTGGGTGTACTCTGATGCTGGGTGTACTCTGGTGTCAGAGTCTTTTCCATGAATTCCTTGAATTCATGGAAAAGACTCTGACAAGTACAGGTTTCTGATAACTGACTATACTGCTGAACTGAATGAATAAGCATTTTCAGAACTCTAATGGAAAACTGATGAATTCATAAAAGTGCTAACAAAAGGTCAAGATGAAAAAAAGATTAATTACATGGGACTCAGTGAACTGATGAGGATGGTTATAACTTTTGTGACATTCTGTTTGAATAAAAAATGTGATATAAATTGATGTATAAAGAACTTAATGTAAAACAAACCAAAAAACCAAATAAAAACAGAAAAAGAAAATAAGTTTAAAAATGCGTGACTGGTAACTTTTAAAAGTTGTGAATCGGGCTTCCCTGGTGGCGCAATGGTTGAGAATCTGCCTGCCAATGCAGGGGACACGGGTTCGAGCCCTGGTCCGGGAAGATCCCACATGCCACGGAGCAGCGAGGCCCGTGAGCCACAACTACTGAGCCTTCGCGTCTGGAGCCTGTGCTCTGTAAAAAGAGAAGCTGTGACAGTGAGAGGCCCGCGCACCGCGATGAAGAGTGGCCCCCGCTTGCCGCAACTAGAGAAAGCCCTTGCATAGAAACGAAGACCTAACACACCCAAAAATAAATAACTAAATAAATAAATTAAAAGCCATGCTCATAAAATCTTTAAAAAAAAAAAAAAAAAAAAAAGTTGTGAATCACTGTGCTGTACACCTGAAATGAACATAATGTTGTGAATCAACTCTACTTCAATTAACAACAACAAAAAAAAGAATAAAATGCCTAGGGATAAATTTAACCAAGGATGTGAAAGACCTATATTCTGAAAACTATAAAACTCTGATGAAAGAAATTGAAGCTAAAAAAAGGGACAATATCCCATGCTCTTTGGTTAGAAGAATTAATATTGTTAAAATGGCCACATTATCCAAAGCAATCTCCTATCAAAATACCCATGCCATTTTTCACAGAACTAGAACAAATAATCCTAAAGTTTATATGAAACCACGAAAGACCCAAGATTAGGAAAGCAATCTTGAGTAAAAAGAACACAGCTGCTGGTGTAACCCTCCTATACTTCAGAATATACTACAAAGCTACAGTTTTCAAAAAAGCATGGTATTGGCACCAAAAGAAACACATAGATCAAAGGAAAAGAGAAGAGAGCCTGGAAATAAACCCATGCCTCTATGGTCAATTAATCTATGACAAAAAATGTAAGAATATTCAGTGGATAAAAGACCATCTCTTCAAAAAATGGTGCTGGGAAAATTGGACTGCCACATGTAAAACAATAAGATTAGAACATTCCCTCACACCATACACATAAATAAACTCAAAATGTTTTAAAGACCTAAATGTAAGACAGAAAACGATAAAACTCTTAGAACATAGGCTGAACGCTCTCTGACATAAATGGCAGCAATATTTTCTTGGATCAGTCTCTTATGACAAATGAAATAAAGGCAAAAATAAGCAAATGGAACCTAACTAAACTTAAAAGCTTTTACACAGTAAATGAATCTATCAACACAAGAAAAGAGTACCTATGGAATGGGAGAAAATATTTGCCACTGATGCATTGACAAAGGGTTAATATTCAAAATATAAAAACAGCTTATACAACTCAATATCAAAAAAAATCAACTCAATTAAAAAATGGGCAGATGACCTGAATAGACATTTTTCCAGAAAAAGACATACAGACGACTAACAGGCACGTGAAAAGATGTTCAACATCACTTTATTGGACAAATGCAAATCAAAACAAAAATGAGATATCACCTGGCACCTTTCAGAACGCCTATCATCAAAAAGTCTACAAATAACAAATGTTGGAGACTATGTGGAGAAAAGGGTACCCTTGTACTCTCTTGGTGGGAATGTAAATTGGTGCAACCACTATGGAAAACAGTATGGAGGTTATATGGCTATATACCCATAAAAATGAAAACATTAGTTCAAAAAGATACATGCACCTCAGTGTTCATAGTAACACAACTTAGAACAGCCAAGACAGAAGCAACCCACGTGCCCATCAACATATGACTGGGTTAAGAAGATGTGGTATATACATATACAATGGAATATTAGCCATAAAAAAAGAATGAAATGCTACCCTCTGCAGCAACGTGGATGGATTTAGAGAATATGATTCTTATTGAAATACATCAGACAGAAAAAGATAAATACTGTATGGTATCACTTATATGTGGATTTAAAAAAAAATACAAGGGAATGTATATGCAAAACAGAAATAATCTCACAGATATAGAAAGCAAACTTGTGGTTACCAAAAGGGAGAGGGAAGGTGGGAGGGATAAATTCGAGTTATGGGATTAACAGAGACAAATTACTACGTATAAAATGTATAAGCAACAGGATATACTGTATATCACAGGGAATTATAGCCATTATCTTGTAATATCCTAATTGCTAAAAATACTGATTACTGAACACTGTACACCTGAAACTAATATAATATTGTAAATCTCCTACACTTCCTTAAGAAATAGTTTGTCATCATATACTTATATTGCAAAAATGTAAATTTTGAAGTATTATGAATACTGACATTTTGAAATAAACTGTTACTCTCTTAAATATACCCAACAGAATCTAAATACTGTAGCAATTTGAGATCAGCTATCATTTTTTTAACATCTTTATTGAAGGATAACTGCTTTACAATGGGGTGTTAGTTTCTGCTGTATAACAGTGAATCAGCTATACATATACATACATCCCCATCTCCTCCCTCTTGAGTCTCCCTACCACCCTCCCTATCCCACCCCTCTAGGTGGACACAAAGCACCGAGCTGATCTCCCTGTGCTATGCGGCTGCTTCCCACTAGCTATCTATTTTACATTTGGTAGTGTATATATGTCAATGCCACTCTCTCACTTCGTCCCAGCTTACCCTTCCCCCTTATCGTTTGTTTTTAGAATACATTAAAATACTTTTATTTAACTATTGGATAATTTATATTGTTTATTTTTTTCCTCTAATGCATAGTTCCATTTATTATCACCGCAGAATTTTTGTCCTAATTTTATATATTTTTGTTCAAAAGCCTTTCATTGATCACTGTATCATATTTCCCTACCTCAAAAACTATTTAAATTAAAATTAATTTTAAAGGTTAAAAACTGTTCCTTATTAATTTATCATTCGATTATTGTCAGTATATGATTAATCAAAATAATATAAATGCATCACCAGTCTTTGTAAATTTTAAAAAGTAAAAAGTTAAAATTTAATTGAATATTCATTTGAGGGACTTTTTCCCTATTATTTTATTTATCCAAATATGAATAGTACTCATTGCTAGCATTTTTTTCCTTTAATTTTTTAATTAATATAAGCACTAAAATATATAATAAATAAATGAATAGTTGGGAATTAAAGGACTTTATTATAGTAATTTCCTTCCATCTTTAATTTCCTTGCAGGTAATATGCCAAAAATCACATAATTATCCATCTTCATAAATCATTTAAATCATTTATCAGCTGACAATTCAATTAGGTCCTCCTTCAATTTTGTCCAAGACAAAGAATTGGAAATTACAGACTTGCAAAATGATTTATTACATAGTGTTTAGAGTCATTCACTTTCTCAATGTGGACACCAATATGTACTTCAAATTTTCCCTTTGTAAACAAACTCAAGGTTTTCATCCCCAAAGGCGTGCAATATTGTCAAATCTTCGAAGTAAGACAGAAGTATGCCTTTATTTTGTAAAGCGGGAAAAGGTAAATTGCAAAAAGGGACATTTTCTAGCAGATCAATTTTAGGAAAGAAGCTATATGGAAATTGAGTATCTAGAAATTGATTCTCTTTAAGCTACTATCTTTATCCTCCTACTGTTTGAAAAGACTTTGTGTAGACAAACTCAATTTGAAGACTTGCTATAGATAATACTGCTACCACTGCTATATCTGGTGGAACAACTGATTTTTACCATTGAAACCGAGCAGAACCCTGGGGGCTCCCGGGCACAAAAGCCTTTCTGTGTCCCCTATTTCTTGTTTGTAGGAAATAGGCTTAAATCAACCCCATCTCATATCCTGCTCAACTCCCAGTGTTCAGTTGGAAGTTCCCAGTGTTCAGTTGGAAAGTCCCATAGCTCTGATGGTAAATGACATGGAAAGATAAACTGAAGGAAAAGTAAGTATTGGCTGCTATCATCATCCTCTTCATCGTCACCATCATCGATGGAGTGTTTGTGCCAATACAGACATATTTATACTCCCCCCCAGGGTGAACACCCCACATTCTAATAAAGTGACACAAGTGTGTTCTTGGATTTTGCAACTCACCTCAGTGCCTCAGTGCTTCTACTCTTCAGGAGATAGAATGAGGGAAGGGACAGCTTGAACTCTTCCAGAAAGGGTCAAAAACTCCAATGCCTATGGGACCAACTAGATAAGCAATTTAATAAAGTGGACTTGGTAGAGTCAGAACACATGCCTTGTCTAAAAGGGACAGCCACTACTCAGCTCCAGTCAAACTGTGGCCCTTCAAGTGTATTAGTCTAATATAGCCATATCATCCAGTTTTAAAAGAAAAGCTTGAAATGTGGATTGGTATGGGAAATTTACCAAGTATTAGGTGTTGGCAGGCCAAAGCCAGTCCATGAGTTGCCAGTTTGTAACTCATGTGCTAAAGTTTAAAGTGGGTATATAGCACCAGAATTTCTGAACATTCAAGAAAGCCTGACTTGTGTATTCTTTTTTATATGCAAGCTAAATGAAAAATAAAGATTATTAGAAGATTACAGGTACTATAGAGTCAGAACAAGAATGATAGATGATTTGAATATACATCTCTAGAACATAATATATATCTGCCAGGTAGACTATCTTTGGTCTGATCCTTTACTGCTTCTTTTTTGCTTTTGTTTCTGTTTCTGTTTCTGGTTTTTTTGTTTTTTCTTTTTTCGGTCATAATTTAACTTACCAAGGGTAAATTTATTTCATTTGTTTTATTTCAGAAGGGAGGGTGTGTCAGAGAAATTGATGTCTCTATCATGTATTTACTACAACTATGAAATGTATGCGTGTTAGTCCCAGTTTTGCTGATGAAGAAACTGAGATTCAGAAAAATGAAATGAACTGCACTAAGGTCATACAGCCATAAGTGACCAAGCCAGAGTTGAAATCCTGGTCTTTTTGGCTTAAGTCTAGGCTCTTGCCATTATACCACCCTGCTGTCTCTCTAGTTCTGCTTGTATTATTTGCCCCTATGTGCATCAGTAGGAGTGGGGAGCAGCCATAGGATTTCCCTTAAATTCTGTAGATATACTACATTTAATTAGTACAATCACTTCAAGACCCCAACAACAGAAATTTAGGATAAATTCCTAAAGAAGAATTACTCAGTAAAATTGTCTGCATGTTTTATTAAGCTTTCAGTGTTTATTAGCAAATTGTCCTTCAGATAAGTTGAACATACCAAGTAACCTAATTCCCAGTAGGAATGAGGTCCTGTTTCTTCTAATAATAGTAACAATAATATTATTCATATAGTGCTTACTATGAATGGGGCACTGTTCTAAGTGCTTCACATATGTTAATTTATTTGATTTCCAGAAAGCTCATTTCACAGATGACAAATATCAAGGCACAGAAGGTTAAATTACTTGCCCAACATCATGTAGTGAAAAAGTGGAAGTAGTGGAACCAGGATTTGAAGCTAGGCAGTCTAGCTTAACTATGTCAGGACTAAATATTATATTGTTCTCTTTAATTTAATAGACAAAATATTTCAGTTATATTAATTTGTATTTTTTTATTTAAAGAAGTTAATTTTTTTTTCTTTTTCTTTCCTCCTTCACTTTTCCTTCCTTCCTTCCTTCCTTCCTGACCCTTTTTTCCCCTTTTGTGACATTAACATACTAGTTAATGTCTTCTATCTATTTTTCTCTTATGGTGTTCATTTAAAAAAATGACTTGTAAGAAGTGTGTTATGTCAAGAATATTAAGACTTCATGTACTATAAATGTTGCAATTTCTTTTAGTTTGACTTCAATCTTTTAATTTTTATTGTATTTTTGATATATAGAAGTTTAAAAATCCTTAGGAAATCTGTCTCTCTCTCCATTTATTTATTTTTTTTGTTTGTTTTAGAAAGGCCATAACCAAACCTAGGTTATATAAATATTTGCTATAATAGTTTTCTGCAAATTTTATGATTTCATTTTTTATCTAGAATTTATTTTGGCATTTAAAATGAAGATTCATGGAAAGTTTCACTCTTTCCAACTTTCCAACACATTAGGGATTTATTGTGTTTCTCATGTCATTTTTGTCAGTTCAATGGTATTTGGTAAAGATAGGAGGTAAAAGCATAGGCTTAGTTGCCACCTTGAATAAGAAAGCTGATTTTAAAATAGTTAATTATTTCATTTCTTCTTTTTTTTTTCTTACAAATTTCTTACGTGACCTGCTAAGGTTTTCTACTTCTTGAATATACTTTGGTCATGTACACCTTCCTAGAAAAGTAATACAGTGATCCGTTTTTCTTTGTCATTAGCAAAGATTTGTACAAAGTCTTTTCTCATAATTCTCAAAAATATACCCTTTATCTGTGATTAAATCTACTTCATAGAATTCTACTTTTCATGTAATTATCTTGTTGCTCCTTTTTTAAGTTTCAGCTAATTAATGTTGCACTTCTCACTAACAAAGCCGTGTTCATTTAACTGCTGGAATGCTAATTTTATTTAGTTGTAATTTAAAACATTAAAGTGGATATATTTTGGAATAAAATGCAAAAAATAACATGATTTATAAGATAAATGAAGAGAATTCAAGATAATGTGCTTTTGGCCAAACTCGTTGAAACAGAGGGTAGAATGGTGTTTACTAGGGGCTTGGGGATGAGGGGAATTGGGGAGATGTTGGTCAAAGGCTATGAATTTCCAGTTACGAGATGAATAAGTTCCAGGGATCTAATGTACAGCATGGTGATTTTAGTTAATAATGCTGTATTGTATACTTGAACGTTGCTAAGAAAATAGATCTTAAATGTTCTCACCACAAAAAAGAAAAGGTCATTATGTGACCTGATAATGCTGCAATGGTAATCATTTTTCAGTATATATGTATATCAAATCAATGGGCTGTACACCTTAAATTTACACAGTGTTATATGTCAACTATATCTCAATAAATCTGGGGTGGAGAGAGAAAACAATGGTCAAAATAACACTAAATCTCTATCTACTGAGCCCAAACTGTGGTCTTCCTCCGCCGCCCGTGGGGAGACCTCTTTGACAAAGTCTTTCAGTTTCTCAGAAATTACCCTCTATGGAAGAACTCAGGATGATTACTATTTATTGGGTTATTTTTTAATTTATTTATTCATTTATTTATTTTTGGCTCTGTTGGGTCTTCGTTGCTTCGTGTGGGCTTTCTCTAGTTGTGGTGAGCAGGGGCTTCTCTTGTTGCGGAGTATGGGCTCTAGATGTGTGGGATTCAGCAGTTGTGGCACAAGGGCTTAGTTGCTCCATGGCATGTGGGATGTTCCTGAAGCAGGGATCGAACCCGTGTCCCCTCCATTGGCAGGTGGATTCTTAACCACTGCACCACCAGGGATAAAGAGCTTACAGTAGGAAAAGAAAAGTGCTTTTAGGAGAATTCAGGAAGAGGATGAGTGTGCTTTTGCCCATGCTGTGTTCCTTGGTGAGACTTGTAAGAGAATCACCTAATTATAATGGTTTATCTATTTGACTTGTTCTTCAAAGACCTTCTTAGATTTTCTTAGCAAATTTCATTTTTTGAGTCTGTTAATTCATTAATGTTTGACTTTTATTATTTTGTAGCCATCACCCTCCTTCCCTCTTTTTTCTGTTGTCCTCTTTATTTGAATGCCTAATTAATTTTTTCTCTCCCTATTCTTTGGTATTTAAGATCTTTGAGTGTATAAATTTGACTCTGAGCTCATTCACATAGTTAAATCAAATACGACTAAACTGAAGCTTGATAAGAATGCAGATTCCTGAGCACCACTTGTATTTTGGTAAGTTTGGAGTGGGGTCTAGAAATCTGTTTTTTTTGTTTGTTTGTTTGTTTGTTTTTTGCGGTACGTGGGCCTCTCACTATTGTGGCCTCTCTCGTTGCTGAGCACAGGCTCCGGACGCGCAGGCTCAGCGGTCATGACTCACGGGCCTAGCTGCTCCGCGGCCTGTGTGATCTTCCCGGACCGGGGCACGAACCCGTGGCCCCTGCATCAGCAGGCGGACTCTCAACAACTGCGCCACCAGGGAAGCCCAAGAAATCCGTATTTTTGAATGAGATCCTCAGATCACATATAGGGAAATCCCATCATAATTATGAATGTTTATGTTCTCATTATCATTATTTTTCTAAATTCACTCTAATAAGAACTTTGATTTGCACTTTGTCCCAAAAGTGTTTAATTCTGTTTTAATTTTCAAGTGGTTGAGTTTTTCATTCACAGTTTCATTATTAATATCTAGTTTTGTTCTACTGAGATCAAGGAAGATGACCTGTGATACTTTCTTAATTTTTTCTTTTTTGAGAAAATTAAAAACCTAAAAAAAATATAAAATAGTATTATAACAAATACTCTTATCCCTACCACCTAGAATAAACTCTTGCTATTTTGCCATATTCGCTTCCATTTAAAAGAGGAAATATATTTTTAGAGATTTAATTAAATTTCGTTTTAATTACTGTCTTGTGTCCTATTTCATTTCCTCTTCTTCATGGGTGCAAATTTGGTATGAATCATTCTAGTATATTTTCAATAGCTTCACATACATATGAATGCATCTATAAACACCATAGAGTGTTTTGCTAATTAATTAGGTTTTTGAGATCTATATATATATAAATATATTTAGATCTAGTTCATTCCTTTTATATTCTGTATTCTAATAATCACATTAATCACACTATATTAATCCATGCCCCTATTGAGAGATATCATATACCTATATTTTTTTCTTATCTTGAGATTTATTAAAGCATTTATGGCCTAAATGTTATTAAATGTTGGCTGGATACTAGGGGGAAAAGGTACTTTTTTGCATGGTATAAACCAGAATTATAAATTTATACATAAATTTGAAATTATTCATTCTATTATTCAAGGGCTAGATCTTTATTTCTCCTACTTAATTTGTAACTAAATTAGATACATGTGTTAATAGTTGCCACTACTATTGTGTGCCTGTCAATTTCTACCTATAATTTCTCACCAAAATACCTTCTCATTTTTAAAAATTGTAAACGCAGTGCATACTTATAAAAGTCATCAGAAATTTTAAATTTTTATTTAAAAAAAAAAGGAACAGGGGACTTCCCTGTTGGCACAGTGGTTAAGAATCTGCATGCTGGGCTTCCCTGGTGGTGCAGTGGTTGAGAGTCAGCCTGCCGATGCAGGGGACACGGGTTCATGCCCCAGTCCGGGAAGATCCCACAGGCCGTGGAGCAGCTAGGCCCGTGAGTCATGACTGTTGAGCCTGTGCGTCCGGAGCCTGTGCTCCGCAACGGGAGAGGCCACAACAGTGAGAGGCCTGCGTACTGCAAAAGAAAAAAAAAATCTGCCTGCCAATGCAGGGGACACGGGTTCAATCCCTGGTCTGGGAATATTCCACATGCTGAGGAGCAACTAAGCCCTGTGCCACAACTACTGAGCCTGCGCTCTGGAGCCTGCATGCCACAACTACTGAGCTGCCTGCCACAACTACTGAAGCCCGTGTGCCTAGGGCCCGTGCTTCACAACAAGAGAAGCCATTGCAATGAGAAGCCCATGCACCACAACGAAGAGTAGCCCCCGCTCGCCACAACTAGAGAAAGCCCTCGTGCAGCAACGAAGACCTAACTCAGCAAAAAAAAAAAAGGAACAGTTATTCATAATTTTAGCACCTAGTAATAACCACCATTAACATACTTGTGTATAGTGTTCCAGGTTTCTTTTTATACATACACATACATTGTCTTTAAAGACAGTTTATACATACAAACTGTTTATAACAAATAGTTTTAACATAAAAATATATTTACTGTATTTTTTGGTATTGAAACATGTGATTGTATAATTTCTAATTGTATGGAAATATATAAAACTGAAAGTGAAAATACTCTGTAATTTCCCTGTAACTACCATTTATTTCATGTACTCTTTTTATCATACAAATTAACCACCTGTTTCTTAAACAGTGAATATTATTTTTTGTATGGTAATATCATAATATATCTGACCAATCCTGTGTAAAGAGACACTGATTACCTTTTAAAATATTTTTTAAATGCTTCAGTGCATGTACAGTTTATACATATGTATTTTTGTGTCCTTATTCAATTATTTTCATAGGTGAGGTCTCTAAATGAGGCATTTCCAAATAAAGGTGGAAATATTTAAAATGTTTACATATATGTTAAAATTGCCTTAAGATAACAACTTACACTTCAGTTGGCATGAAAGTTCATTTTCTCAGCTCTCTCTCAATGATAAGGTTTATTATTATTTTTCAACTTTGCCAATATAAGACAGAAGAGTCTCATTGTTTTAATTTGAAATTCTTTGATTGCTAGTGAGCTTAATCATCCTTTTATATGCCCATTGGCCATGTGCACTTCTTTTGTAAAATGCAGGCTCTTGCCCAGTCCTCTTCCCTTCCCCCAAGGGGGGTGTTCATCTTTTCCTTTTTGCTTTGTCAGAGTTCTTTGGTTCTCATTTTTTATCTTTTACTTCGGGTCGATCTGATTCAGGCTTTCATCTTTTCACTTCACTGCCTGATGGAATATATATAAATATATGAATATATATATATATAAATATATATATATATATATATATATATATATATATATATATTCTCCATTAGTCTTTAATGTCCTTTATAGAAGCTGGCTCCCTTTCCCCTCTTCCTCCTTCCTTCCCTCTCTTTTCTCTTGTCTTCTGTTGTCCCTTTGTTTCTTTCTCTCTGTTTCTCTCTCTCCCCCTCATCTTTTTTTTTTTTTTTTTTCAGTACATAAGTTTTTAATTTTGACCGAGTCGACTCTATCACCCTGGGCCTGGCGCCGCGTCAGCAGAGGGGGGCGGGGAGGCGAGCGCGGAACTGGGGGAGGGGAAGGGGCGGGGAGGAGCGGGCGGAGCAGCTGCGCGAGCTGCTGGGAGACCGCGCGGTGGGATCACACGGCGGCGGCGGCGGCGGCGGCGGCCCAGAGACCTGAACGGCGAGACCTCGGCCCGCGGCCTACTCGGAGCCCTCTCTCCACCGGAGGACCAGGGATCCGCAGTCTTCAACACAGAGGTACCGTGCTCCGCGCTCCCCGCCCAGCCCGGCCCAGCCTGCTGCGGCGGTGCCTCCTTCCTTCCTTCTTCCCTCGCTCTCTCTCTCGCCCGCCCGCCCGCCCGCGCCTTCCCTGTCTGCCTGCGTCACTGCGGCCGCCATGGCTGAGAACGGCGAGAGCAGCGGCCCCCCGCGCCCCTCCCGCGGCTCTGCTGCGGCCCAAGGCCCTGCCTCTGCCCCGGCGGAGCCCAAAATTATCAAAGTCACTGTGAAGACCCCCAAAGAGAAAGAGGAGTTCGCAGTGCCCGAGAACAGCTCAGTCCAGCAGTTTAAGGAAGCGATTTCGAAACGCTTCAAATCCCAAACGGATCAGCTAGTGCTGATTTTTGCCGGAAAAATCTTAAAAGATCAAGATACCTTGATTCAGCATGGCATCCATGATGGACTGACTGTTCATCTTGTCATCAAAAGCCAGAACCGACCTCAGGGCCAGTCCACCCAGCCTAGTAATGCCGCGGGAACTAATACTACCACCGCGTCGACTCCCAGGAGTAACTCCACACCTATTTCCACAAATAGCAACCCGTTTGGGTTGGGGAGCCTGGGAGGACTTGCAGGCCTTAGCAGCCTGGGCCTGAGCTCGACCAACTTCTCTGAGCTCCAGAACCAGATGCAGCAGCAGCTCCTGTCGAGCCCTGAGATGATGATCCAAATCATGGAAAACCCCTTTGTTCAGAGCATGCTTTCGAATCCTGATCTGATGAGGCAGCTCATTATGGCCAATCCACAGATGCAACAATTGATTCAGAGAAACCCAGAAATCAGTCACCTGCTCAACAACCCAGATATAATGAGGCAGACCCTCGAAATCGCCAGGAATCCAGCTATGATGCAAGAAATGATGAGAAATCAAGACCTGGCTCTCAGCAATCTTGAAAGCATCCCAGGTGGCTACAATGCTTTACGGCGCATGTACACTGACATTCAAGAACCCATGCTGAATGCCGCACAAGAGCAGTTTGGGGGTAATCCGTTTGCCTCGGTGGGGAGCAGTTCCTCCTCTGGGGAAGGTACGCAGCCTTCCCGCACAGAAAATCGCGATCCACTACCCAATCCGTGGGCGCCACCACCGGCTACCCAGAGTTCTGCGACCACCAGCACAACAACGAGCAGTGGCAGTGGATCTGGCACTAGCTCTAGCAGTGCTACGGGGAACACAGTGGCTGCAGCTAATTATGTCGCCAGCATCTTCAGCACCCCAGGAATGCAGAGCTTGCTGCAACAGATAACTGAAAACCCCCAGCTGATCCAGAATATGCTGTCTGCACCCTATATGAGAAGCATGATGCAGTCGCTGACCCAGAATCCAGATTTGGCTGCACAGATGATGCTGAATAGCCCTGTGTTTACTGCAAATCCTCAGCTGCAGGAGCAGATGCGTCCACAGCTCCCTGCTTTCCTGCAGCAGATGCAGAATCCAGACACACTGTCAGCCATGTCAAACCCAAGAGCAATGCAGGCTTTAATGCAGATCCAGCAGGGGCTACAGACATTAGCCACTGAAGCACCTGGCCTTATTCCAAGCTTCACTCCAGGTGTGGGGGTGGGGGTGCTGGGAACGGCTATAGGCCCTGTAGGCCCAGTCACACCCATAGGCCCCATTGGCCCCATAGTCCCGTTTACTCCCATAGGCCCCATTGGACCCATAGGACCCACTGGCCCTGCAGGTCCCCCTGGCTCCACTGGCTCAGGCGCCCCCCCTGGGCCCCCTGTATCTAGCTCTGCACCCAGTGAAACTACGAGCCCAACATCGGAATCTGGACCCAACCAGCAGTTCATTCAGCAAATGGTGCAGGCTCTGGCTGGAGCAAATCCTCCGCAGCTGCCGAATCCAGAAGTCAGATTTCAACAACAACTGGAACAGCTCAACGCAATGGGGTTCTTAAACCGGGAAGCAAACTTGCAGGCTCTAATAGCAACAGGAGGCGACATCAATGCAGCCATTGAGAGGCTGCTGGGTTCCCAACCATCATAATTACATTTCTGTACCTTGAAAAAATGTATCTTATTTTTGATAATGGCTCTTAAATCTTTAAACACACATAATTGTATTTTACTTTCACTTTGATTCTTTTAAATCTGTCTAGTTACAAATTTAATATGCATTTTAAGGTGGAGTCCTTTCCTCCCTCTTTGTTTCTTCCCTCCCCCCTTCCCTCCTCCCTTCCCTCTTCCCTTCCCTTCTCCCTCCCTCCCTCCCTCCCTCCTTTCCTTCCTTCCTTCCTTCCTTCCTTCCTTCTCTGTTTTGAATGGTGGGAATCAATGCTGTTTCACTCAAAGGTGTTGCATGCAAACATTTCTGCTTTTATTGTGATTTTTGGAAACAGGTATCAACCTTTACAGTTGGGTGAACAAGTTTTGTCCTACAGATGTCCAATTTATTTGCATTTTAAACATTATCCTATGATAGTAATTAAATGTAGAATGAAAATATTAAAACATAAGTTAATTGAAGCTCTAATTTGTGGTACAATATTGCTTATTGTGACTTTGGCATGTATTTTTGCTAGCAAAATGCTGTAAGATTTATACCATTTGATCTTTTTTGCTATATTTATACACAGTACAGTAAGCACAATTGGAACTGTACATCTAGAAATATTACAACAGAATCTCTGAGCAGAATATGTATAACCAAAATGAGAAACGATATAAGAAATATTTCTGGAGCTCGGTATATCTCACAATTTTGTAGAATCTTACAGCATCTTTGATAAACTTCTCAGTGGAAATGTTGGCTAGGCAAGTTCAGTTAAAATATAGTAGAAATGTTTATCCTGGTATCTCTACGTATACATTTAATTGTACAGAAAACTTACAGTGTGACATTGTGTCAACATTTGCAAATTGATTGTATATGATCTTAATCTTAGTGCAGCCTGAAGGATCAGTATAGTAATGCCAGGAAAGTGCTTTTTTTAAGACTTCCTTCTCAGCTTCTCCCGTAAAGAGACCCTAATACGCATTTTGATTTGTAATTGGAAATGTAACTTTCACTGAAAATGTCATGTGACGTTTGCATTACTTTTAACTGCTGTGTATAAAGGAAACTGTATCTTTTGACTCTATCAGTTATTTCTCTTGTGCACAGGGAAAAATGCATTAAAAATGACTAAAAAAATAAAAAAAAATTAAAAATGGATAAATATTTTCCTTTTTGCCTTCTGGCCCTAGGTTCATGTTTAGAAGGATTGCCAACCCAAGATTATATAAATCTTATCCTGTATTTCTCTAATTTTGATGGTTTTGTTTTTTTAAAAATGTTCCTTTGCCCTGTCTGGAATTATTTTGATGTATAGATTTAGGTATTCTAACTTTTTTTTTCCCCCAAAGGGTAGACAGTTGTTACCCTGTTTTTATCTCATTGTTCTCATCCCCCCCTCCATTTGAAATGTCATACATATATATACTTTATACTGTGTTTGAATTCTCTTTAGTACCACTGAACACTGTAGCCCCAGTACACCAGCCTGTAGTTATTGAGTTAGAAATGGCTTCATATCTCTTAGGGCAAGTCCTCCTTTTTTATCTTTTTTATTTTTCACAATTTTCTAATGATTCCGACGTGTTTGTTTTACCAGATGAACTTTACAGTTATTAGATTTCCCTCCCCCCCCACAAAAAAAATAAATTGGGAATTTGATTAGGATTGTCTTAAATTGATACGATAGTGAGAAGTACAGAATTACAGTGCTCTCCAGAAACATGATATATTGCCTCATTTTTAAAAAGCTTTTACATCCTTCAAGAGAGTTTTATTTATCTAAGTCCCATATAATTTGTAATAAATGTATTCCTAGGTAATACAGATATATGGGAAACAATACTGCAATTGGGAGCTCTTATTCAGTGTGTTACCTATGTGGTCATTTTTGCTATATAGGGGAAGAATGTATTTTCATAGATTAATTTTAAGTTGGCAGTTTATTGGAATCTATTAAATTCAGAGACATTCAGTTGATCCTTTTGAGTTTTTCCTGGTAAGGAATCATATCAATGATAAGTTATAATGATAGGTTATTTTCAAAATTTATAACATAGTTTCTGATGGCATGGGTTAAACAATTCCAGAATAGTGCTAAAGAAGAAAAGTGGCAGTGGCATTCTTGTCTTGTTTCTCATTTTAACCAGACTATGTTTGCTGCAGCAATTCTAAATTGCATTTTTGAAAAACCATTCCTCTGGGAGATGGTCAAATAAGTTTGCAAAATGCTGTATACTATAGCCCCTCTTGGAGAGTCATTAGGCAGTAAATTTTGACTAGTATTATTTTGTTTAAAGGAGTATGTTCTTTAAAAGAGTAAAAACTATTTAATCTTATCTAACTCAGCATTTCCTAAACTTATTTGAGTAAAGAACAACTTTTTTCCCTTTTAAACACCCTAATAACATTTGGCATATCATTGTTCCTCAGAACATCAAGTTAGGAAATGGTGATTTATTATTTCACTGCTGTATGATGCTGGGTGTTTATGATAATTACAATAGCAAAGTCTGCCATAATAAATTTAAGAATTTTTATGACATGAAAGATTTTATAGGAAAATCAATATAAAAATAAGCCAGTGACATAGAAAATGGCAAGAAATCAATAGCTATAGGAAAAACTGGATGTTTACTGAGGCCTGGCTGGCTCAGACAATTTAACAGGTACATTTCTTTCAGGCATTCAAGGAACAGAGAATTCCTTAATTACCCTTGCCAAATGTTTCTCTACCTTTTAATACATTTTGTTTTCTCCCTGAAAAGGTCCAAGTCTTTAATTTATTAATTCTATTTTTTGGTTGTATTTTTGCTTTCCAGTTAATTAATTTTTGTTTATAACTTTATTTACCCTTTTTAAAAATTTTTAAAACTGTTCATCTCTTACGTGATATAATTTCCTCTTATTATCTTGCAAGTTCTTTTCATAGGCTCTGTTTTTGTTTTGTGTTTTATCTACTGTTAATTCACAATTTATCCATTTATTCATCGTTGAATAAGAAGGGCACATCCTAACCTGCTATCTCTCTCCCTCCAATAAGAGTGGGGTAATTCTTTTATGCTTTCACTATTTACTTGGTTGTCATCCCCTCTCTAAGCTTACACTAGATGGCTAGATGGTGTGAGTTTATATTACTGTCTCTGTGAGCCAGCAGAATGAGGTAGTGGGGAGGGAGCTAGGGCCAGGGACAATCCCAGCAGGAGATGTTCACCTCAAGTTGGCTTTCTTCATTTGCTCTTTTGGCCTCTACTTCAGGTATGTGATATCATATATACTCGCCACTTGTGTGTGGCCAGTGTGTGGGGGGGTTGGATATAAAACATTGAAATAAGTCCTGCTGGTTTATTAATGAGGACTTATATCAGGTTGAGACCATCATGTTTATTGAGACCATGGTCAGAGACGCTGAGCTTGCCTTCTGAGAAGGGGCAGCCTACTCCAAAGTCTGTTGATGTGCAGTGTCAAAATAGCAACAAAAGGAGTAATTCCTGTCAGGGGCTAGCCCAGGGGTTTGGGTTAAGGTATCAGGAGAGCCCTTTGGCCTGTGTTTCATGTTCACAAAACTCAAATTCAGAATTTTAACATTATTCTCAAATGAATTGATTACTCCAGCCATACAGCTAGACTGAGTTGATTGAAAATGTTCATAATACAGCTTAATTTAGTAAATGTAAACCTTTAAAACTATGTGGCAATTTTGATATTTCCAATTTGTATTATTTTATTTAAAAAATGTATTGGGAGGCTTAGATGAAGAACGTTACTCAGGCTTACCTCAATTTATGAAAGGTTCTCATCCCAGTCTTTTTCACTGCCTGCTCCCACCTTCAGTCCTTGCTCCTTTAAGCTAGATGGTATTAGTGCTTTTCTGCCAGGATTTTCTTGATTTGTCAATATGTCACAGAACTTCAGATTGGTGATATCTTTCAATATGGCCCCATCAGCATCATGTCTTATAGAAATTCCTTGACAATTCTAATGCCCTCATTGTTTGTACAGGTTTTGCTAAATTTTTGTTTCCCTGTGGTCATTTCTATTGATTTGTGGGAGAAAGGGCAAAAATTGGGGACCTTTTCCAATGCTACCATCTTCCCAGAAGTCTGTTAGTAAACTTAGGGGAAAAACAATTTTCTAAAACTAGAAAGGAGAAAAATGACTTGGATTATGATTTCAGACTGAAGCCACCCAAAGAGCAACTTCATCAGGTGGTGTACATTCTTACCAAGGCTTTAGACATTTTGATAATGGGTAAGCACCATTGGCAAAAGCTATTCTAAACCAGCAAACTCCAAAGGTTGGGTAAGCCACTCTCAAATAAGGAATTGTTTGTCCTGACATACATAGGCAGCATTATTCATCAAAAGGATATGTATTGAAGCATATGGCTAGCTAGCTTCAGCTGTACTGAGGTATCTAAACACAGATTTGGGTTCTCTAAGTACTATCAAAATTCAACTTCAGAACTTCTTAGCCCAATGTGTAGATTAGCAAATTTAAGGTAATTTCAGGAAAGATGCCTTAATTTATTATTAAAAGAATAGTTGATGAGCATGAAAGAAAAAGAAGACATGATTACTCAGCTCTAGCTTGGATTTCACAATATTGTTTCTGTTAGATTGGGATGATAATAATAATAGCTAATGTATTCATGGTTATGTTCAATTTTCATAGCAACCCTATAAGGTAGTACTACTATTATCTTCCCCAGTTTACATATAAGGAAATAAACTAGCAGATTAATTTTCTGGGGTCACACTGCTACTAAGTGACAGAGTCAAAATTTGAACCCAATTCTGAGATTCCAGAGTGTGTGCTTAACCAGTTCACTCTTCTGCTTCCCCCTGAATCTATTAAACTATACTGGTCTATTTATAATAGAGATTTTATAATAAATTATGTACTAACTTGCCTCCTGGGTGTTGTTGTGGAGATACATTAGCTGTTGTTAAATGAATGCATCTCTGCTGCTGTTCACTCTGGTGCAGCTCCCATAAAAATGCATATGTGAGAATCAGCTTTGTCATAATCAAAACTGCAATTTGGTGGTTTGGCTTTCTGACTTTTGAGTTATGGCTAATATTTGAAACTGTCCTTCAGTACATCTGTCCACAGTGTCCTAATACATACGGTATGCCTCCAAATTGGCAATCACATGGGCCACTTGTGCTTCAGCTGCTCTGGAGGATGCCTGCATTGTGTTGAGCTGCCTCCCAGAGACCTCAGAAGGCAATAAACATTGTGTACCTCACCATGGTATTTGGCAGTTTCTCAAAATGCCCTTAAGAATAAAAATGGAGTAACATGAGCTAGATAATAACAGGCCAGTAGATGGGTTAGTAAGTTGAATTGACAGTGTCAAATGATGTGTCAATATAAACAAGCGGTTTCTAACCTCAGTTCTGTCTCATTGAAGTTATTTTTCAGTAACTAGTATGAAAATATAAAATAGCTTGCCCATCGCATGTCAAATAGTATAGTATTAGAAGGCAGAATAAATGCACTGGATGTGACTAACAAGATCCAAAAGTCCTTAGTAGATCGAAGAAGAACTATAGCCAAATCTAGCAGGATTACACTGAATAGGATAAAATGTAAAGTCTTGTATCAAAAATTCAGTTACTAAAGGAAAGGGATTATGTGGCTTAAAAAAGCATTTGTGAAAAAGACTCAGTGATTTTAATTTACTATAAGTTTAACATGAGCCCACCATGTGAGATTATAGTTCACACAGGTGTAATAAAGTCTTAGGCTCTATTAATAGAGGCATGGTGTCCAGCACAGAGAAGCCCTTCATAATGTTTTTTTCTTTACTTGATCGTTTATGTTGAGAGATTTGGATCATTTCAGAGCATCACAATTAAGATGGACACAGACAACCTGGAAAGTGACCAAGATGGTAACTCATTTACAAATAGACACAGAACAATTATTAAAAGGATCAAGAATGTTTTAGTCTAAAGACTGGGTGTTGTGGATATTTTTTTTTAATAATTGAGGGCCTTGTCAGATAGAAGAGGCATAACATTTACTTGGGTAGTTTCAGAGGGCAAATCAATTTAAATTTTACAAGAAGTCAGAATTTGGGCTTACTATTAGGAACTTTATAGCAATAAATTGAAGATACCCTTGTCACTGGACATGTTTAAATGGAAGCCCATTAGACAGAAATATTCAAAAATGAATTAGAAGAACTTCAAGATTCCTTCCAAAGCTAATATTCTCCCAAATGGGCTTTTCAGCTTCTCACTGAAGTTTCAAGGTCTGAGGTCAAAGTTGTTCCAGGATGAAGTCATGTTACAGACTCCTGCATTTCTTACTTTAATAAATAGCAAATCAGAAGTAGACTGCCACCTTTGTTGATATAATGTCTAGATAAACACATTGTTTTATTTCATGATGGTACACATGGGAAAAGGACTCAAATAAAATTTTAAACAATGTCAGCAAGTGCTGAGAGCTTGGGAGGAGGAAATAGGAGCAGATGCCTGAGGTCAAAGGACTCTAGTTTGAGAATGAAGGTTACAGTGCTATTCTGACCTCCTGTTTCTCTTGATAATATTCTCCTCCCCCTGGCATTCACCATGGTTTTGTGAGGAAGCTGAAACTAAGAGTGGTATGTAGGATGTAAGGATATAGCAGTGCGTGTGTGTGTGTGTGAATGTGTGTGTATATATATGTGTATGTGTGTGTATATATATATATATATATATATATATATATATATATATAGTCGGCCAAAAAGTTCCTTCAGGTTTTTCCATAACATCCAATGGAAAACCTGAATGAACTTATTGGCTGACCCAATATATACATATATGTATATATGTACATATATATATATATATATATATATATATATATATATATATATATATAATTCCGTACATAATTCTTTACTTAGGGCGATCCTTTTAGAGCAAAAGAAAAGTTTGTACTGTGCTTTACATGATACCTTGGGTTTCATTACATCAAATAAATGACCTTAATATTTTTGAGTCATTATGCTTTGTATTCCTTAGGACTCCAAAGGATTTGGAAAAGAGCATCCTGGTACTGGGTACAGGCTGAAACACATCAGTTTCCTTATTTGAGGAAAGTAAATCGAACCTCAAATGTGTGTGTATGTGTGTGTGTAAAACTTTGTTTTGCTAGCTACATATAGGTCCCCTCCACATACACTTATACTAATGAACTACCGTGATACATTCCCCATGTAGATGTTTGCCTTCTCCATGAGCCTTCACCTGGATTAACCATATATTATGTGACCAGAGGCTATAGGAAAATTGTCTTGGCTTTCTTGCTTTACTCACACCCCTGCTTCCATTTTTGGATGTATTCCTATGTCTAGATGGCTTTAGGCAGTTTCGCTTATTTTTAATTTTTTAACATCTTTATTGGAGTATAATGGCTTTACATTGATGTGTTACTTTCTCCTGTATAACAAAGTGAATCAGCTATACACATATCCTCATATCTCCTCCTTCTTGCACCTCCCTCCCACCCTCCCTATCCCACCCCTCTAGGTGGACACAAAGCACCGAGCTGATCTCCCTGTGCTATGTGGGTGCTTCCCACTAGCTATCTATTTCACACTTGGTAGTGTATACATGTCAGTGCTTCTCTCTTACTTCATCCCAGCTTACCCTTCACCCTCCACGTGTCCTCAAGTACATTCTCTACATCTGAGTCTTTATTCCTGACCTTCCCCTAGGTTCCTCAGAACCATATTTTTTTAAGATTCCATATATATGTGTTAGCATATGGTATTTGTTTTTCTGTTTCTGACTTACTTAATTCTATATGACAGATCCTGAGTCCATCCACCTCACTACAAATAACGCAATATCGTTTTTTATGACTGAGTAATATTCCATTGTATATATATGACACATCTTTATCCATTCATCTGTTGATGGACACCTAGGTTGCTTCCAGTCCTGGCTAATGTAAATACAGCTGCAATGAACATTGTGGTACATGACTCTTTTTGAATTATGGTTTTCTCAGGGTATATGCCCAGTAGTAGGAATGCTGGGTCATATGGTACTTCTTTCTATTTTGGATTTTAAGGAACCTCCATGCTGTTCTCCATAGTGGTTGTATCAATTTACATTCCCACAAAAGGTGCAAGAGGGTTCCCTTTTCTCCACACCCTTTCCAGCACTTATTGTTCGTAGAGTTTTTGACAATGGCCATTCTGACCAGTGTGACTGTGATTTTGATTTACATTTCTCTAATGACTAGTGATGTTAAGCCTCCTTTCATTTGTTTGTTGGCAATCTGTATATCTTCTTTGGAGAAATTTCTATTTAGGTCTTCTGCCTATTTTTGGATTGGGTTGTTTGTTTTCTGATATTGAGCTGCATGAGCTGCTTGTTAATTTTGGAGATTAATCCTTTCTCAGTTGCTTCATTTGCAAATATTTTCTCCCATTATGAGGGTTGTGTTTTCGTCTGGTTTATGGTTTCATTTGTTGTGCAAGAGCTTTGAAGTTTCATTAGGTCCCTTATGTTTATTTCTGTTTTTACTTCGATTTCTCTAGGAGATAGGTCAAAAAGGATCTTGCTATGACTTGTGTCATACAGTGTTCTCCCTATGTTTTCCTCTAAGACTTATATAGTGTCTGCCCTTAATTTGAGGTCTTTAATCCATTTTGAGTTTATTTTTCTGCATTGTGTTAGGGAGTGTTCTAATTTCATTATTTTCCATGTAGCTGTCCAGTTCTCCCAGCACCACTTATTGATGAGGCTGTCTTTTCTCCATTGTATATTCTTGCTTTTTTTATCAAAGATAAGGTGACCATATGTGCGTGGGTTTATCTCTGTTCCATTGATCTATGTTTCTGTTTTTCTGCCAGGACCATACTATCTTTTTTTGTTTTTTTTTTAACATCTTTATGGAGGATAATTGCATTACAATGGTGTGTTAGTTTCTGCTTTATAACAGTGAATCAGTTATACATCTACATATGTTCCCATATCTCTTCCCTCTTGCGTCTCCCTCCCTCCCACCCTCCCTATCCCACCACTCTAGGTGGTCACAAAGCACCAAGCTGATCTCCCTGTGCTATGGGGCTGCTTCCCACTAGTTATCTATTTTACGTTCGGTAGTGTATATATATCCATGCCACTCTTTCATTTTGTCACAGCTTACCCTTCCCCCTCCCCATATCTTCAAGTCCATTCTCTAGTAGGTCTGTGTCTTTATTCCCATCTTACTCCTAGGACCTTCATGGCTTTTTTTTTCTTAGATTCCATATATATGGTGAGCATTAGGTATTTGTTTTTCTCTTTCTGACTTACTTCACTCTGTATGACAGGATCTAGGTCCATCTACCTCACTACAAATAACTCAATTACGTTTCTTTTTATGGCTGAGTAATATTCAATTGTATATATGTGCCACATCTTCTTTATCCATTCATCTGTTGATGGACACATAGGTTGCTTCCATGTCCTGGCTATTGTAAATAGAGCTGCAATGAACATTTTGGTACATGACTCTTTTTGTTTTTTTTTTGCGGTACGCGGGCCTCTCACTGCTGTGGCCTCTCCCGTTGCAGAGCACGGGCTCTGGACGTGCAGGCTCAGCGGCCATGGCTCATGGGCCCAGCCGCTCCGCGGCATGTGGGATCTTCCTGGACGGGGGCACGAACCCGCGTCCCCTGCATCGGCAGGCGGACTCCCAACCAATGCGCCACCAGGGAAGCCCCATGACTCTTTTTGAATTATGGTTTTCTCAGGGTATATGCCCAGTAGTGGGATTGCTGGGTCGTATGGTAGTTCTATGTGTAGTTTTTTAAGGAATCTCGATACTGTTCGCCTTAGTGGCTGTATCAATTTTCATTCCCACTAGCAGTGCAAGAGTGTTCCCTATTCTCCACACCCTCCCCAGCATTTATTGTTTCTAGATTTTTTGATGATGGCCATTCTGACCGGTGTGAGATGATGTCTCATTGTAGTTTTGATTTGCATTTCCCTAACAATTAATGATGTTGAGCATTCTTTCATGTATTTGTTTGCAGTCTGTATATCTTCTTTGGAGAAATGTCTATTTAGGTCTTCTGCCCATTTTTCGATTGGGTTGTTTGGTTTTTTTTTGTTATTGAGCTGCATGAGCTGCTTGTAAATTTTGGAGGTTAATCCTTTGTCAGATGTTTCATTTGCAAATATTTTCTCCCATTCTGAGGGTTGTCTTTTGGTCTTGTTTATGGTTTCCTTTGCTGTGCAAAAGCTTTGAAGTTTCATTACATCCCATTTGTTTATTTTTGGTTTTATTTCCATTTCTCTAGGAGGTGGGTCCAAAAGGATCCTAGTGTGATTTATGTCATAGTGTATTCTGCCTATCTTTTCCTCTAAGAGTTTGATGGTGTCTGGCCTTACATTTAAGTCTTTAATGTATTTTGAGTTTATTTTCTATATGGTGTTAGAGAGTTTTCTAATTTCATACTTTTACGTTTACCTGTCCAGTTTTCCCAGCGGCACATATTGAAGAGGCTGTCTTTTCTCCACTGTATATTCTTGCCTCCTTAGTCAAAGATAAGGTGACCATATGTGCGTGGGTTTATCTCTGGGCCTTCTATCCTGTTCCATTGATCTATATTTCTTTTTTTCTGCCAGTACCATACTGTCTTGATTACTGTAGCTTTGTAGTATAGTCTGAACTCAGGAAGCCTGATTCCTCCAGCCTCATTTTTTGTTTTAAAGACTGCTTTGGCTATTCGGGGTCTTTTGTGTTTCCATACAAATTGTGAAATTTTTTGTTCTAGTTCAGTGAAAAATGCCAGTGGTAGTTTGATAGGGATTGCATTGAGTCTGTAGATTGCTTTGGGTAGTAGATTCATTTTCACAGTGTTGATTCTTCCAATCCAAGAACATGGTATATCTCTCCATCTACTTGTATCAACTTTAATTTCTTTCTACAGTGTCTTATAATTTTCTGCATACGGGTCTTTTGTCTCCATATGTAGGTTTATTCCTATATATTTTATTCTTTTTGTTGCAATGGTAAATGGAAGTGTTTCCTTAATTTCACTTTCAGATTTTTCATCATTAGTGTATAGGAATGCCAGAGATTTCTGTGCATTAATTTTGTGTCCTGCTACTTTACCAAATTCATTGATTAGCTCTAGTAGTTTTCTGGTAGCATCTTTGGGACTCTCTATGTATATTATCTTGTCATCTGCAAACAGTGACATCTTTACTTCTTCTTTTCCGATATGGATTCATTTTACTTCTTTTTCTTCTCTGATTGCTATGGCTAAACCTTCCAAAACTATGTTGAATAATAGTGGTGAGACTGGGCAACCTTGTCTTGTTCCTGATCTTAGTGAAAATGGTTTCAATTTTTCACCATTGAGGATGATGTTGGCTGTGGGTTTGTCATATATGGCCTTTATTATGTTGAGGAATGTTCCCTCTCTGCCTACTTTCTGCAGTGTTCTTATCATAAACCGGTCTTAAATTTTGAAGAAAGTTTCCGCTGCATCTATTGAGATGATCATATGGTTTTTATCCTTCAATTTGTTAATATAGTGTATCACATTGATTGATTTGTGTATATTGAAGAATCCTTGCATTCCTGGAATAAACCCCACTTATCATGGTGTACGATTCTTTTAATGTGCTGTTGGATTCTGTTTCCTAGTATTTTGTTGAGGATTTTTGCGTCTATATTCATCAGTGTTGTTGGCCTGTAGTTTTCTTTCTTTGTGACATTGTTGTCTGGTTTTCATTGTCATTTGTTTTTAGGTATTTTTTTGATTTCCTCTTTGATTTCTTCAGTGATCACTTCCTCATTAAGTAGTTTATTGTTTAGCCTCCATGTGTTTGTACTTTTTACAGATCTTTTCCTGTAATTTATATCTAGTATCATAGCGTTGTGTTCGGAAAAGATACTTGATACAATTTCAAATTTCGTAAATTTACCAAGGCTTCATTTGTGACCCAAGATATGATCTATCCTGCAGAATGTTCCATGAGAACTTGAGAAAAATGTGTATTCTGTTATTTTTGGATGGAATGTCCTATAAATATCAATTAAATCCACCTTGTTTAATGTATCATTTAAAGCTTGTGTTTCCGTATTCATTTTCATTTATTTTCATTTTGCATGATCTGTCCATTGGTGAAACTGGGGTGCTAAAGTCTCCTACTACGATTGTGTTACTGTCGATTTCCCCTTTTATGGCTGTTAGTATTTGCCTTATGTATTGAGGTGCTCCTATGTTGGTTTCATAAATATTTACAATTGTTATATCTTCTTGGATTGATCCCTTGATCATTATGTAATGTCCTTCCTTCTCTCTTGTAATAGCCTTTATTTTAAAATCTATTTTGTCTGATGAGAATGCTACTCCAGCTTTCTTTTGATTTCCATTTGTATGGAATATCTTTGGTCCATCCCCTCATTTTCAGTCTGTATGTGTCCCTAGGTCTGAAGTGGGTCTCTTGTAGACAGCATATATATGGGTCTTGTTTTTGTATACATTCTGCCAGTCTGTGTCTTTTGGTGGGAGCATTTAATCCATTTACACTTAAGGTAATTATCGATATGTATGTTCCTATTCCCATTTTCTTAATTGTTTTTGGTTTGTTATTGTAGGTCTTTTCCTTCTCTTTTGTTTCTTGCCTAGAGAAGTTCCTTTAGCATTTGTTGTAAAGCTGGTTTGTGGTGCTGAATTCTCTTAGCTTTTGCTTCTCTGTAAATGTTTTAATTTCTCCATCAAATCTGAATCAGATCCTTGCTGTGTAGAGTAATCTTGGTTGTAGGTTTCTCTCCTTCATCACTTTGAATATGTCCTTGTGGCTTGCAGAGTTTCTGCTGAAAGATCAGCTGTTAACGTTATGGGGATTCGCTTCTGTGTTATTTGCTGTTTTTCCCTTGCTACTTTTTTTTTTTTTTTTTGTGGTACGCGGGCCTCTCACTGCTGTGGATTTTCCCATTACAGAGCACAGGCTCCGGACATGCAGGCTCAGTGGCCATGGCCCACGGGCCCAGCCGCTCCACGTGGGATCCTCTCGGACCGGGGCACAAACCCGTGTCCCCTGCATCGGCAGGCAGACTCCCAACCACTGTGCCACCACGGAAGCCCCCCTTGCTACTTTTAATATATTCTCTTTGTATTTAATTTTTGATAGTTTGATTAATATGTCTCTTGGTGTGTTTCTCTTTGGATTTATCCTGTATGGGACTCTCTGGGCTTCTTGGACTTGATTAACTATTTCCTTTCCCATATTAGGGAAATTTTCAACTATAATCTCTTCAAATACTTTCTCAGTCTCTTTCTTTTTCTCTTCTTCTTTTGGGACCCATATAATTTAAATGTTGGTGTGTTTAATGTTGTCCCAGCGGTCTCTGAGACTGTCCTCAGTTCTTTTCATTCTTTTTTCTTTATTCTTCTCTGCAGTAATTATTACCATTATTTCATCTTCCAGGTCACTTACCCATTATTCTGCCTCAGTTATTCTGCTATTGTTCCCTTCTAGAGTATTTTTAATTTCATTTATTGTGTTGTTCATCGTTGCTTGTTTCCACTTTAGTTCTCCTAGTTCCTTGTTAAATATTTCTTGCATTTTCTCTATTCTTATTCCAAGATTTTGGATCATCTTTACTATCATTATTCTGAATTCTTTTTCAGGTAGACTGCCTATTTCCTCTTCATTTGTTAAGTCTGGTGGGCTTTTGCCTTGCTCCTTCATCTGCTGTGTGTTTTTCTGTCTTCTCATTTTGCTTATCTTACTGTGTTTTGGTTCTCCTTTTTGCAGGCTGCAGGTTCGTAGTTCCCATTGTTTTTGGTGTCTGTCCTCAGTGGCTAAAGCTGGTTCAGTGGGTTGTGTAGGCTTCCTGGTGGAGGGGACTAGTGCCTGTGTTCTGGTGGATGAGGGTGGGTCTTGTCTTTCTGGTGGGCAGGTCCGCATCTGGTGGTGTGTTTTGGGGTGTGTTTGGCCTTATTATGAGTTTAGGCAGCCTCTCTGCTAATGGGTGGGTTTGTGTTCCTGTCTTGCTAGTTGTTTGGCATAAGGTGTCCAGCACTGTAGCTTGCTGGTCGTTGAGTGAAGCTGGGTCTTGGTGTTGAGATGGAGATCTCTGAGAGATTTTTGCCCTTTGATATTATGTGGAGCTGGGCGGTCTCTTGTGGACCAGTGTTCTGAAGGTGGTCTCCCACTTCAGAGGCACAGCACTGACTCCTGGCTGGGCACCAAGAGCCTTTCATCCACACAGCTCAGAATAAAAGGGAGAAAAAGTAGGAAGGAAGGAAGGAAGGAAAAGAAAGGAAGAAAGAAAGGATAAAATAAAATAAAGATAAAATAATTGTTAAAATAAGAAATAAAAAATAATTTAAAAAAAATTTTTAAGTAAAATAAATAAATAAATAAATGGACGGACAGAACGGTAGCACTAATGGTGAAAGCAAAGCTATACAGACAAAATCTCACACAGAAGCATACACATACACACTCACAAAAACTGGAAATGGGGAAAAAATAATATATCTTGCTCTCAAATTCCACCTCCTCAATTTGGGATGATTTGTTGTCTATTCAGGTATTCCACAGATGCAGGGTACATCAAGTTGATTGTGGAGCTTTAATCCTCGGCTCCTGAGGCTGCTGGGAGTTATTTCCCATTCTCTACTTTGTTCGCACAGCTCACGGGGTTCAGCTTTGGATTTGGCCCCTCCTCTGTGTGTAGATCGCCTGAGGGCGTCTGTTCTTCACGCATACAGGACAGGTTTAAAGGAGCAGCTGATTCGGGGCCTCTGGCTCACTCAGGCCAGGAGGGGGTGGGGAGGGAGGCGCACGGAGTGCCAGGGGAGCCTTCGGCGGCAGAGGCCGGCGGGACGTTGCACCAGCCTGAGGTGCACCTTGCGTTCTCCCGGGGAAGTTGTCCCTGGATCACGGGACCCTGGCAGTGGTGGGCTGCACAGTATCCCGGGAGGGGAGGTGTGGATAGTGACCTCTACTCTCACACAGGCTCCTTGGTGGCGGCAGCTGCAGCCTTAGCGTCTCCTGCCCGTCTCTGGGGTCTGTGCTCTTAGCCACGGCATGTGCCCGTCTCTGGAGCTCCTTTAAGCAGCGCTCTTAATCTCTTCTCCTCGTGCACCAGGAAACAGAGAGAAGAAAAAGTCTCTTGCCTCTTCAGCAGGTCCAACCTTTTCCCGGACTCCCTCCTGGCTAGCCGTGCACTAACCTCTTCAGGCTCTGTTCACGCCACCAACTCCAGTCCTCTCCCTGAAATTCGACTGACCGAAGCTGGAGCCTCAGCTCCCAGCCCCCGCCCCCGCCCACCACGGCGGATGAGCAGACAATCCTCTCCGGCTGGTGAGTGCCGGTTGGCACCCATCCTCTGTGCGGGAATCTCTTCACTTTGCCCTCCACACCTCTGTTGCTGTGCTCTCCTCCGCGGCTTTGAAGCTTCCCCCATCCGCCACCCACATTCTCCGCCTGCGAAGGGGCTTCCTAGTGTGTGGGACCTTTTCCTCCTTCACGGCTCCCTCCCACTGGTGCAGGTCCCGTCCTTATGCTTTTGTCTCTGTTTATTCTTTTTTCTTTTGCGCTGCCCAGGTGCGTGGGTAGTTTCTTGCCTTTTGGGAGGTCTGAGTTCTTCTGCCTGCATTCAGTGGGTGTTCTATAGGAGCAGTTCCACGTGTATATTTCTGATGTATCTGTGGGGAGGAAGGTAATCTCCGCGTCTTTGGCTTATGCCATCTTCCCGGCCCGCCTCCATACTATCTTGATTTCTGTACCTTTATAGTATAATCTGAAGTAAAGGAGGCTGATTCCTCCAGCTCCGTTTTTCTTTCACAATATTTCTTTGAGTATTCGGGGGTTTTTTGTGTTTCAATGCAAATTGTGAAATTTTTTGTTGTACTTCTGTGAAAAATGCCATGGGTAGTTTGATAAGGATTGCATTGAATCTATAGATTGCTTTGGGTAATAGAGTCATTTTCACAATGTAGGTTCTTCCAATCCAAGAACATGGTGTATCTCTCCATCGGTTTGTATTGTCTTTAATTTCTTTCATAAGTTTATTATGGTTTTCTGCATAAAGGTCTTTTGTCTCCTTCAGTAGGTTTATTCCTAGGTATTTAATTCTTTTTGTTGCAGTGGTAAAAGGGAGTGTTTCCTTAATTTCCCTTACAGATTTTTCATTATTAGTGTATAGGAATGCAAGAGATTTCTGTGCATTAATTTTATATCCTGCTACTTTACCAAACTCATCGAGTAGCTCTAGTAGTCTTCTGGTAGTATCTTTAGGATTCTCTGTGTATAGTATTACGTCATCTGCAAACAGTGACACTTTTCTTTTCCGATTTGGATTCGTTTTATCTCTTTTTCTTCTCTGATTGCCGTGGCTACAACTTCCAAAACTATGTTAAATAACAGTGGTAACAGTGGGCAACCTTATCTTGTTCCTGATCTGAGAGGAAATCGTTTCAGTTTTTCACCATTGAGAGCGATGTTTACTGTGGGTTTGTCATATACAGCCTTTATGATATTGAAGTAGGATCTTTCTGTGCCCACTTTCTGGACGATTTTTATCATAAATGGGTGTTGAATTTTATCAAAAGCTTTTTCCGCATCTGTTGAGATTATGAAATGATTTTTGCCCTTTAATTTGTTAATATGTTATATCACATTGACTGATTTGCATTTATTGAAGAATCTTTGCATTACTGGGATAAACCCCATTTGATCATGGTGTCTGATCCTTTTAATGTGCTGTTGCATTCTGTTTCCTACTATTTTGTTGAGGATTTTGGCGTCTATGTTCATCAGTGATATTGGCCTGTAGTTTTCTTTCTTTGAGACATCTTTTTCTGGTTTTGGAATCACAGTGATGGCCTCGTGGAATGAGTTTGGGAGTGGTCCTCCCTCTGCTATATTTTGGAAGAGCTTGAGAAGGATAGGTGTTAGCTCTTCTCTAACACATATATATGTTGGAAGATTTTTAATCACAGTTTTAATTTCAGTGTTTGTGACTGGTCTGTTCATACTTTCTGTTTCTTCCTGGTTCAGTCTCGGAAAGTTGTGCCTTTCTAAAATTTGTCCATTTCTTTCAGGTTTTCTATTTTATTGGCATGGAGTTGCTTGTAGTAATCTCTCATGATCCTTCTGTTTCTGCAGTGTCAGTTGTTACTTCTTTTTCATTTCTAATTCTGTTGATTTGAGTATTCTTTCTTTTTTCCTTGATGAGTCTGGGTAATGATTTATCAGTTTTGTTTATCTTCTCAAAGACCAGCTTTTAGTTTCATTGATGTTTGCTATTGTTTCATTCATTTATTTTTCATTTATTTCTGATCTGATCTTTATGATTTCTTTCCTTCTGCTAAGTTTGGGCTTTTTTCTTCTTTCTCTACTTGCTTTAGATGTAAGGTTAGGTTGTTTATTTGAGATGTTTCTTGTTTCTTGAGGTAGAATTGTCTTGCTATAAACTTCCCTCTTAGAACTGCTTTTGCTGCATCTCATAGGTTTTGGGTTGTCGTGTTTTTATTGTCATTTGTTTCTAGGTATTTTTCGATTTCCTCTTTGATTTCTGCATTCATCTCTTGGTTATTTAGTAGTGTATTGATTAGCCTCCATATGTTTCGTTTTTTTATACTTTTTTTCCTGTAATTGATATCTAGTCTCATAGCGTTGTGGTCAGAAAAGATTCTTGATACGATTTCCATTTTAAATGTACCAAGGCTTGATTTGTGACCCAAGATATGATCTACCCTGGAAAATGTTCCATGGGCATTTGAGAAGAAAGTGTATTCTGTTGTTTTGGGATGGAATGTCCTATAAGTATACATTAAGCCCATCTTGTGTAATGTGTCATTTAATGCTTGTGTTTCCTTATTTATTTTCATTTCAGGTGATCTGTCCTTTGGTGAAATTGGGGTGTTAAAGTCCCGTACTATGATTGTGTTACTGTTGATTTCCCCTTTTATGGCTGTTAGTATTTGCCTTACGTATTGAGGTGCTCCTCTGTTGGGTGCATAAATATTTACAATTGTTATATCTTCATCTTGGATTGATCCCTTGATCATTATGTAGAGTCCTTCTTTGCCTCTTGTAATAGTCTTTATTTTAAAGTCTATTTTGTCTGATAGGAGAATTGCTACTCCAGCTTTCTTTTGATTTCCATTTGCATGGAATATCTTTTTCCATCATCTCATTTTCAGTCTGTATGTGTATGTATGTCTGAAGTGGGGCTCTTGTAGACAGCATATATACATGTCTTGTTTTTGTATCCATTCAGCCAGTCTGTGTCTTTTGGTTGAAGTATATAAGCCATTTACATTTAAGGTAGTTATCAACATTTATGTTCCTATTACCATTTTCTTAAATGTTTTGGATTTGTTTTTGTAGGTCTTTTCCTTCTCTTGTGTTTCCTGCCTGGAGAATTTCCTTTAGCATTTGTGGGGTTTTGGGGGGGGGTTTTGTTTGGTTTTTTTTTTTTTTTGTGGTACATGGGCCTCTTACTTTTGTGGCCTCTCCTGTTGTGGAGCACAGGCTCCAGACGCTCAGGCTCAGCGGCCATGGCTCACGGGCCCAGCCGCTCTGAGGCATGTGGGAATTTCCCGACCGGAGCATGAACCCGTATCCCCTGCGCCAGCAGGCGGACTCTCAACCACTGCATCACCAGGGAGGCCCTAGCATTTGTTTTAAAGATGGTTTGGTGGTTCTGAATTTTCTTAGCTTTTGATTGTCTGTAAAGGTGTTAATTTCTCCATCGAATCTGAATGACATCCTTGCTAGGTGGAGTAACCTTGGTTGTAGGTTTTTCCCTTTCATCACTTTAAATATGTCCTGCCATTCCCTTCTGGCTTGCAGGGTTTCTGCTGAAAGTTTAGCTGTTAACCTTGTCGAGATTCCCTTGTATGTTTTTTGTTGCTTTTCCCTTGCTGCTTTTAATATGTTTTCTCTATATTTAATTTTTGATAGTTTGATTAATATGTGTCTTGGCATCTTTCTCCTTGGATTTTTCCTGTATGAGTTTCACTCACTTCCTGGAGTTGATTATTTCCTTTCCCATATTAGGGAAGTTTTCAACTACAATCTCTTCAAATATTTTCTCAGACCTTTTTTTTTTCTCCTGGGTATCCTATAATTTGAATGTTGGTGCATTTAATGTTGGCCCAGAATTCTTGAGACTGTCCTCAATTCTTTTCATTCTTTTTTCTTTATTCTGCTCTATGAAAGTTATTTCCACTATTCTACCTTCCAGATCACTTATCCGTTCTTCTGCCTCAGTTATTCTGCTATTGATTCCTTCTGCAGAATTTTTAATTTCATTTATTGGGTTGTTCATCATTGTTTGTTTTTTCTTTACTTCTTCTAGGTCCTTATTAAACGTTTCTTTTATTTTCTCCATTCTATTTCCAAGATTTTGGATCGTCTTTACTATCATCATTCTGAATTCTGTTTCAGGTAACCTGCCTATTTCCTCTTCATTTGTTTGGTCTGGTGAGTTTTTACCTTGCTTCTTCATTTGCTGTGTATTTCTCTGTCTTATTTTGTTTAACTTACTGTGTTTGGGGTCTCCTTTTCACAGGCTTCTGGTTCATAGTTCCCGTTGTTTTTGGTGTCTGCCCCCAGTTGGTGAGGTTCGTTTAGTGGGTTATGTAGGCTTCCTGGTGGAGGGGATTGGTGCCTTTGCTCTGCTGTGTTGGGCTGGATCTTGTCTTTCTCCTGGCAGGACCACATCCAGTGGTGTGTTTTGGGTTATGTGTGAACTTAGTATGAATTTAGGCAGCCTCTCTGCTAATGGGTGGAGTTCTGTTTCTGTCTTGCTAGTTGTTTCACATTGGGCATCCAGCATTCAAGCTTGCTGCCCATTGGGTGGAGCTCGGTCTTAGTGTTGAGACAGAGATCTCTGGGAGAGCTCTCCTCTATTGATTATTACATGGGGCTGGGAGGTTTCTGTTAGTCCAATGTCCTAGACTCGGCTCTCCCACCTTGGAGTCTCAGGCCTGACTCCCGGCTGGAGAACCAAGACCCTGTCATCTACACTGCTCACAAGAAAAGGAAGAAAAAAAGGAATAAAATAAAATAAAATAATAATAAAATTAAAATTATAAAATAAAAAGTAATAAAATTTTAAAAATAAATAAAAATTTAAAAAAGAGATCAACCAAACCAATAAACAAATCCACCAATAATAAAAAGCACTGAAAACTAAAGTTAGATAAACAATCAGAAACAAATCAGTTGCAGACAGCATTCCCCAAGTCTACAGTTGCTCCCAAAGTCCACTGCCTCAATTTTGGGAACATTCATTGTTCAGGTATTCCACAGATGCAGGGTACATCAAGTTGATTGTGGGGATTTAATCCACTTCTCCTGAGGCTGCACGGAGCAATTTTCCTTTCTCTTCTTTGTTTGCACAGCTCCTGGGGTTCAGCTTTGGTTTTGGCCCCACCTCTGCATGTAGGCTGCCCTCAGGCATTTGTTCCCTTGCCAGACATCAGGGGGTTAAAGCAGTGGCTTATTAAGGCTCTCTTGCTATCTCAGGCCAGGGAGACAGAGGGGTACAGTAGTCATCATTGGAATGCGGGACGAGCCTGTGGTGGCAGAGGTCAGCATGACTTTGCAACAGCCTGAGGCACGCCATGTGTTCTCCCGGGGAAATTGTCCCTGGATCGTGGAACCCTGGCAGTGGTGTGCTGCACAGGCTCCCAGGGGAGCTGTGAGTAGTGACCTGTGCTTGCACACAGGATTTTTGGTGGCAGTGGCAGCAGCATTAGCATTTCATGTCTATGGTGTCTGCCCTGATAGCCATGGCTCACGCCCATCTCTGGAGCTCATTTAGGTGGTGCTGTGAATCCCCTCTCCTCCCACACTCTGAAACTATTGTCTCTTGCCTCTTCGTCAGGTCCAGACTTTTCCCTGACTCCCTCCTGGCTAGTTGAGGTGCACTAACCCCCTTCAGTCTGTCTTCACACAGCCAACCCCAGTCCTCTCCCTGAGATCTGATCTCCAAAGCCGGAGCCTCAGCTCCCAGCCCCCACCCATCCTGGTGGGTGAGCAGACAAGTGTCTCAGGCTGGTGAGTGCTGGTCAGCACCGATCCTTTGTGTGGGAATCTCTCTGCTTTGCCCTCGGCACATGCGTTGCTGTGCTCTCCTCTCTGGCTCTGAAGCTTCCCCCCCCCGCCCCCGCTACCCCCTGTCTCTGCCAGTGAAGGGGCTTCCTAGTGTGTAGAAACTTTTCCTCCTTGACAGCTCCCTCCCAGAGATGCAGGTCCCATCACTATTCTTTTGTCTCTGTTTTTTTTTTATTTTTTCTTTTACCCTGCCCAGGTACATGGGGATTTTCTTGCCTTTTGGGAAGCTGAGGTCTTTTACCAGCATGCAGTAGGTTTTCTGTAGCACTTGTTCCACATGTAGATGTATTTTTGATGTATTTGTGGGGAGGAAGGTGATCTCCATGTCTTACTCCTCTGCCATCTTGATAGTCCCCCCCCTTTGACTTATTTTTAAATAAACTTTTTATTTTAAAATATGTTTTTGATTACAGAAAAACTAGGAAAACAATTGAGTTCTCGTATACCCCACACCAAGTTTCCCCTATTTTTCACATCTTACATTAGTATGGTATGTTTTTCACAATTAATGAAGAAATATTGATGCATTATTATTAAGTCAAGTCCATCCTTTATTCAGATTTTCTTAGTTTTTATCTAATGTCCATTTTCTCTTCCAGTTAGCCCATCCATGATACCACAGTTACATTTAGTCATCATTTCCTTAGGCTCCTCTTGCCTGTGACAGATCCTCAGACTTTTCCTTGTTTCAGAAGAGCTTGATAGAATGAGGAGTATTGGGCAGATATTTTCTAGAGTGTACCTGAATTGGAATTTGTTTTGATATTGTATTTGATATTTTCCTCATGATCAACCTGGAGTTGAGTTGGAAGATCACAGCAATAATGTGCCATTTTCATCACATCATATCAAACATGCATACTGTCATTATGACTTATAACTGTTCATATTGATCCTGATCACCTAGCTTGAGGTAGTGTATATCAGTTTTATCCACTGTGAAGTTACTCTTTTTCCCTCCTTTCAGTACTGTACTCTTTGGAAGGAATTTACTACATGCAGCCCACACGTAGGTGGAGAGTTATGTTCCACCTCCCTGAAGGTGAAGTACCTACACAATTCATTAGGAATTATTCTGCATGAGATATTTGTCTCTCCCATCATTTGTTTATTTAATAATGTATTTATATCAGTACATACTCATGAATATTTATTTTATACTTTGGATTATAATCCGATATTACTTTATTTTGTTACTCAAAATTGTTCCAGCTTTGACCATTGGATGCTTTTTTAGGTTGACTCCCAACGCCTTTTGACATACCTCCATAATTTTTTTTGAGCATTTCCTTACTTACTGGCACCATAAGATGCTCCAAGCTCAACTGTATTTCTTGGCTCAGGTTCGTCTGGGAGCCATAGTTCCATTTATTGGAGAATGACATTAAAAACCAAGACATGGGTGTTAGGTGCACTCATTATTACTAGGACTTCATTGCTTCTAGGCCCTCTCAGCTGACTGAGCAAGGAAATAAGTATACATATACTAACCCACATATGTACACATATCTATAAATATTTATTCCATATGTAATAATCTATATCTATATATAAGCGAAACATGAGATATTGCTGATGTCAATTCTAATCCATTACCAAAAGGAACATTAATAATCCATATGTATCATTCATGTCACCCGCCCCCTTACTTATCTGTAACATTCCACTCCAAAAGTGAGAAACTTGGCTCCCACCACCTGCCATCCATTTATACAATTGTTTAATTCCTGTATACATGTACAGCAGTATCTCAATTGTTAACCCCATCCCTGTGGGAAAAACTTTGTTAGCTAGAGTACAGTGCTTATATATAGTTTATTTTGCCTTTAGTATTACAGACTACTCATTTCCAAAGTTACTTAAGTCAGCACCATTCTCCTCATACCGTTCAGTGAAGTTGTTTCATACATTTGTAATACAATTATATTGTTTTGTCACATTCTACCTTCCATCCTGGCATCCCCCAACCTCCTAAGTGATTTTTATAATTTGCATACATTAAGATTCACCATTACAGTAAAATGTAGAATAGTTTTCCTTCCCTAAAAATTCTCTGTGTGTGGTCTATTCAGTCCTCTGAGCCCCTGGCAACCATTATCACTACACATACTTGGAATCATACAGTATGTAGCCTTTTCAGAGTGGTTTCTTTCACTTAGCAATTTGCATTTAATAATTTAAGATTCATTGATGTCTCTTTTTGGCTTGATAGATCACTTGTTAGATCACTCCCTAACACCATACAAAAATAAGCTCAAAATGGATTAAAGACCTAAATGTAAGGCCAGAAAATATCAAACTCTTAGAGGAAAATATAGGCAGAACACTATGACATACATCACAGCAAGATCCTTTTTGACCCACCTCCTACAGAAATGGAAATAAACACAAAAATAAATGGAACTTAATGAAACTTAAAAACTTTTGCACAGCAAAGGAAACCACAAACAAGACCAAAAGACAACCCTCAGAATGGGAGGAAATATTTGCAAATGAAGCAACTGACAAAGGATTAATCTACAAAATTTACAAGAAGCTCATGCAGCTCAATAACAAAAAAACAAACAACCCAATCCAAAAATGGGCAGATGACCTAAATAGACATTTCTTCAAAGAAGATATACAGATTGCCAAAAAAACACATGAAAGAATGCTCAACATCATTAATCATTAGAGAAATGCAAATCAAAACTACAGTGAGATATCATCTCACACCGGGCAGAATGGCCATCATCAAAAAATCAAGAAACAATAATTGCAGAGAGGGTGTGGAAAAAAGGGAACACTCTTGCACTGCTGTTGGGAATGTGAATTGGTACAGCCACTATGGAGAACAGTATGGATGTTCCTTAAAAAACTACAAATAGAACTACCGTATCACCCAGCAATCCCACTACTGGGTATATACCCTGAGAAAACCATAATTCAAAAAGAGTCATGTACCAAAATGTTCATTGCAGCTCTAATTACAATAGCCTGGAGATGGAAACAACCTAAGTGTCCATCATCGGATGAATGAATAAAGGAGATGTGGCACATACATACAATGGAATATTACTCAGTCATAAAAAGAAATGAAATTGAGCTATTTGTAGTCAGGTGGATGGACCTAGAGTCTGTCATACAGAGTGAAGTAAGTCAGAAAGAGAAAGACATACCATATGCTAACACATATATATGGAATTTAAGAAAAAAATGTCATGAAGAAACTAAGGGTAAGACAGTAATAAAGACACAGACCTACTAGAGAATGGACTTGAGGATATGGGGAGTGGGAAGGGTAAGCTGTGACAAAGCAAGAGAGAGTGGCATGCACATATATACACTACCAAACGTAAAATACATAGCTAGTGGGAAGCAACTGCATACCCCAGAGAGATCAGCTCGGTCGGTGCTTTGTGACCACCTAGAGGGGTGGGATAGGGAGGGTGGGAGGGAGAGAGACACAACAGGGAAGAGATATGGGAACATTTATATATGTATAACTGATTCACTTTGTTATAAAGCAGAAACTAACACACCATTGTACAGCAATTATACTTCAATAAAGATGTAAAAAAAAGAATAAAAAGAAACAAAAAGAGCAATACTCACTTAGACGCCCACCAA
The DNA here is from genome assembly GCF_964165515.1 of Mesoplodon bidens. Lineage (NCBI taxonomy): Eukaryota > Metazoa > Chordata > Mammalia > Artiodactyla > Ziphiidae > Mesoplodon > Mesoplodon bidens. The sequence goes on along the minus strand of NC_138163.1, from coordinate 91,594,334 downwards.
AAATGTAGAATTTCTTTTTTTTACATCTTCATTAGAGTATAATTGCTTTACAATGGTGTGTTAGTTTCTGCTTTATAACAAAGTGAATCATCTATAAATATACATATGTCCCCATATCTCTTCCCTCTTGCATCTCCCTCCCTCCCACCCTCCCAATCCCACGACTCTGGGTGGTCACAAAGCACCAAGCAGATCTCCCTGTACTATTCAGCTGCTTCCCATTAGCTATCTATTTTACATTTAATAGTATATATATGTATATATATGTCCATGCCACTCTCTCACTTTTTCCCAGTTTACCCTTCCCCCTCCCCATATCCTCAAGTCCATTCTCTAGTAGGTCTGGGTCTTTATTCCTGTCTTACCCCTAGGTTCTTCATGACCTTTTTTTTTTTCTTCTTAGATTCCATATATATGTGTTAGCATACAGTATTTGTTTTTCTCTTTCTGACTTACTTCACTCTGTATGACAGTCTCTAGGCACATCCACCTCGCTGCAAATAATTCAGTTTCTTTCCATTTTATGGCCGAGTATTATTACATTTTATATATGTGGCACATGTTCTTTATCCATTCATCTTTTTTTTTTTTTTTTTTTTTTGCAGTACGGGGGCCTCTCACTGTTGTGGCCTCTCCCATTGCGGAGCACAGGCTCCGGATGAACAGGCTCAGCGGCCATGCTCACGGTCCCAGCCGCTCCGTGACATGTGGGATGCTCCTGGACTGGGGCATGAACCTGTGTCCCCTGCATCGGCAGGCAGACTGTCAACCACTGAGCCACCAGGGAAGCCCTATCCATTCATCTATTGATGGATACTTCGCTTGCTTCCATGTCCTGCCTATTGTAAATAGAACTGCAATGAACATTTAGGTACATGACTCTTTTTGAATGATGGTTTGCTCAGGGTATATGCCCAGTAGTGGTATTGCTGGGTGGTATGGTAGTTGTATTTTTAGTTTTTTAAGGAACCTCTGTACTGTTCTCCATAGTGACTGTATCAATTTACATTCCCACCAACAGTGCAAGAGGGTTCCCTTTTCTCCACACCCTCTCCTTTCTTTTTTTTTTTTTTCGGTATGCGGGCCTCTCACTGCTGTGGCCTCTCCGGTTGCAGAGCACAAGCTCCGGATGTGCAGGCTCAGCGGTCATGTCTCACGGGCCCAGTTGCTCCGCGACATGTGGGATCTTACTGGACCAGGGCACGAACCTGTGTCCCCTGCATCAGCAGGCGGACTCTCAACCACTCCACCACCGAGGAAGCCCCACATTGTAGCTTTGACTTGCATTTCTCTAATGATTAATGATGTTGAGCATTCTTTCATGTGTCTGTTGGCAATGTGTATATCTTCTTTGGAGAAATGTCTATTTAGGTCTTCTGCCCATTTTTGGATTGGCCTGTTTGTTTTTTAATGTTGAGCTGCATGAGCTGCTTGTAAATTATGGAGACTAATCCTTTGTCAGTTGCTTCATTTGCAAATATTTTCTCCGATTCTGAGGGTTGTCTTCTCGAATTGTTTATGGTTTCATTTGCTGTTCAAAAGCTTTTAAATTTCATTTGGTCCCATTTCTCTAGGAGGTGGGTCAAAAAGGATCTTGCTGTGATTTACGTCAAAGGGTTTTCTCCCTATGTTTTCCTCTAAGAGTTTGACAGTGTCTTGCATTACATTTAGGTCTTTAATACATTTTGAGTTTATTTTTGTGTATGGGGTTAGGGAGTGTTCTAATTTCATTCTTTTACATGTAGCTGTCCGGTTTTCCAAGCACCACTTATTGGAAAGGCAGTCTTTTCTCCAATGTATATTCTTGCCTCCTTTATCAAAGGTAAGGTGACCATATGTGCATGGATTTACCTCTGAGCTTTCTATCATGTTCCATTGATCTATATTTCTGTTTTTGTGCCACTACCATACTGTCTTGATTACTGTAACTTTGTAGTATAGTCTGAAGTCAGGAAGCCTGATTACTGCAGCTCCATTTTCTTCCTCAAAATTACTTTGGCTATTCGGAGTCTTTTGTGTTTCCCTAGAAATTCTGAAATTTTTTATTCTCGTTCTGTGAAAAATGCCAGTGTTATTTCATAGGGATGTCATTGAATCTGAAGATTGCTTTGGGTAGTATACTCATTTTCACAATGTTGATTCTTCCAATCCAAGAACATGGTATATCTCTCCATCTTTTTGTATCATCTTTACTTTCTTTCATCAGTGTCTTATAATTTTCTTCATACAGGTATTTTTTCTCCTTAGGTACATTTATTCCTAGGTATTTTATTCTTTGTGTTGCAAAGGTATGTGGGAGTGTTTTCTTAATTTCACTTTCAGAGTTTTCTTCATTAGGGTATAGGAATGCAAGAGATTTCTGTGCATCAATTTTGTATCCTGCAACTTTACCAAATTCGTTGATTACCTATAGTAGTTTTTTTTTCTTTCTGTTTTTTTTTTTTGTTGTTGTTGTTGTTGTTGTTGTTTTGCGGTATGTCAGCCTCTCACTGTTGTGGCCTCTCCCGTTGTGGAGCACAGGCTCTGGACGCGCAGGGTCTACGTCCATGGCTCATGGGCCCTGCTGCTCCGTGGCATGTGGGACCCCTCCGGACCGGGTCATGCACCCGTGTCCCTTGCATCGGCAGGTGGACTCCCAACCACTGTGCCACCAGGGAAGCCCCCTCTAGTACTTTTCAGGTAGCATCTTTAGGATTCTCTATGTATACTATCATGTCCTCTGCAAACAGTGATAGCTTTACTTCTTCTTTTCTGATTTGGATTCCTTTTATTTATTTTTCTTCACTAATTTCTGTGGTTAAAACTTCCACAAGTATGTTGGAAAATAGGGGTGAGAGTGAGCAACCTTGTCTTTTTCCTGATCTTAGTGGGAACAGTTTCAGTTTTTTCACCATTGAGGATGATGTTGGCTGTGGGTTTGTCCTATATGGCCTTTACTATGTTGAGGAAATTTCCCTCTATGCTTACTTTCTGGAGGGTTTTTATCATAAATAGTTGTTGAATTTTGTCTAAACCTTTCTCTGCATTTATTGAGATGATCGTATCGTTTTTCTCCTTCACCAGGTTAATATGGTGTATCACGTTGATTGATTAGCCTATATTGAAGAATCCTTGCATTCCTGGGATAAATCCCACTTGATCATGGTGTATGATCCTTTCAATGTGCTGTTGGATTCTGTCTGCTAGTATTTTGTTGAGGATTTTTGCATCTATGTTCATCAGTGATTTTGACCTGTAGTTTTCTTTCTTCATGACATGTTTGTCTGGTTTGGGTATCAGGGTGATGGTGGCCTCGTAGAATGAGTTTTGGAGTGTTCCTCCCTCTGCTACATTTTGGAAGAGTTTGAGAAGGATGGGTGTTAGCTCTTCCCTAAATGTTTGATAGAATTCACCTGTGAAGCCATCTGGTCCTGGGCTCTTGTTTGTTGTAAGATTTTTCATCACAGTTTCAATTTCAGTCCTTGTGATTGGTCTGTTCATATTTTCTATTTCTTCCTGTTTTATCTCAGAAGGTTGTGCATTTTTAATAATTTCTCCAATTTTTCCAGGTTGTCCATTTTATTGGCATACATTTGCTTGTAGTAATCTCTCATGATCCTTTGTATTTCTGCAGTGTCATTTGTTACTTCTCCTTTTTCATTTCTAAATGTATTGATTTGAGTATTCTCCCTTTTTTTTCTTAATAAGTCTCGCTAATGGTGTATCAATTTTGCTTATCTTCTCCATGAACCAGCTTTTAGTTTTATTGATGTTTGCTATTCATTTTCTTCATTTATTTTTCATTTATTTCTGATCCGATCTTTATGATTTCATTCCTTCTGCTATCTTTGGGGTTTTTTGTTCTTCTTTCTCTAATTGCTTTAAGTATAAGGTTAGGTTGTTTATTTGTGATGTTTCTTGTTTCTTAAAGTGGGTTTATATTGCCATAAACTTGCCTCTTAGAAATGGTTTTGCTGCATGCCATAGGTTTTGGGTCGTCGTGTTTTCATTGTCATTTATTTCTAGGTATTTTTTTATTTCCTCTTTGATTTCTTCAGTGATCTCTTGGTTATTAAGTACTGTGTGTTTAGCATCCATGTGTTTTTATTTCTTACCAGTTTTCCTGTAAGTGCTATTTAATCTCATAGCATTGTGTTTAGAAATGATACTTGATACGATTTCAATTTTCTTAAATTAACCAAGGCTTGATTTTTGACCCAAAATATGATCTATCCTAGAGAATATTCCATGAGCACTTGAGAAGAATGTGAATTCTGTTGTTTTTGGATGGAATGTCCTATAAATATCCATGAAATCCATCTTGTTTAATGTATCATTTAAAGCTTGAGTTTCCTTATTTATTTTCATTTCGGATGATCTGTCCATTCGTGAAAGTGGGGTGTTAAAGTCCCCTGCTATGAATGTGTTACTGTTGATTTCCACTTTTATGGCTGTTACTATTTGCCTTATGTATTGAGGGGCTCCAATGTTGGGTTCATAAATATTTACAATTGTTATATCTTCTTCTTGGATTGATCCGTTGATCATTATGTAGTGTCCTTCTTTGTCTCTTCTAATAGTCTTTATTTTTAAGTCTATTTTGTCTGATATGATAATTGCTACTCCAGCTTTCTTTTGATTTCCATTTGCATGGATTATCTTTTTCCATCCCCTTACTTTCAGTCTGTATGTGTCTCTAGGTCTGAAGTGGGTCTCTTGTAGACAGCATATATATGGGTCTTGTTTTTGTATCCATTCAGCCAATCTGTGTCTTTTGGTGGGAGCATTTAGTCCACTTACATTTAAGGTAATTATCGATATGTATGTTCCTATTCCCATTTTCTTAATTGTTTTGGGTTCGTTATTGTAGGTATTTTCCTTCTGTTGTGTTTGTTGCCCAGAGAAGTTCCTTTAGCATTTGTTGTAAATCTGGTTTGGTGGTGCTGAAGTCTCTCAGCTTTTGCTTGCCCTAAAGGTTTTAATTTCTCTGTCAAATCTGATTGGGATCCTTGCTGGGTAGAGTAATCTTGTTTGTAGGGTTTTCTCCTTCATCACATTAAATATGTCCTGCCACTCCCTTCTGGCTTGCAGAGTTTCTGCCAAAAGTTCAGGTATTAACCTTATGGGGATTCCCTTATGTGTTATTTGTTGTTTTCCCCTTGCTTCTTTTAATATTTGTTCTTTGGATTTAATTTTTAATAGTTTGATTAATATGTGTCTTCACATGTTTCTCCTTGGATTTATCCTGTATAGCACTCTCTGTTCTTCCTGGACTTGATTAACTATTTCCTTTCCCATATTAAGGAAGTTTTCAACTATAATCTCTTCAAATATTTTCTCAGTCCCTTTCTTATTTTTCTCTTCTTCTGGAACCCCTATAATTCGAATGTTGGTGTGGTTAATATTGTCCCCGACGTCTCTGAGTCTGTCCTCAATTCTTTTTTTTTTTCTTTAAACTTCTCCACAGTAGTTATTTTCAGTATTTTATCTTCCAGGTCACTTATCCATTCTTGTTATTCTGTTGTTCCCTTCTAGAGAATTTTTAATTTCATTTATTGTGTTGTTCATCGTTGCTTGTTTCCTCTTTAGTTCTTCTAGGTCCTTGTTAAACGTTTCTTGTATTTTCTCCATTCTATTTCCAAGATTTTGGATCATCTTTACTATTATTAGTCTGAATTATTTTTCAGGTAGACTGCCTATTTTCTCTTAATTTTTTAGGTCTGGTGAGTTTTTCCCTTGCTCCTTCATCGGCTGTGCATTCTCCCAGGGAAGTTGTCCCTGGGTCATGGGACCCTGGCAGTGGTGGACTGCACAGGCTCCCGGGAGGGGCAGTGTGGATAGTGACCTGTGCTTGCTCACAGGCTTCTTGGTGGCTGCAGCAGCAGCCTTAGCGTCTCATGCCCGTCTCTGGGGTCCGTGCTGATAGCCGCGACTCGCCCCCGTCTCTGGAGCTCCTTTAAGTGACGTTCTTAATCCCCTCTCCTCTTGCACCAGGAAACAAAGAGGGAAGAAAAAGGCTCTTTCCTCTTGAGCAGCTCCAGACTTTTTCCCGGACTCCGTCCCGGATAGCTGTTGTGCACTAGCCCCCTTCAAGCTGTGTTCACGCAGCCAACCCCAGTCCTCTCCCTGGGATCCGACCTCCGAAACCCAAGCCTCAGCTGCCAGCCTACACCTGTCCCAGTGGGTGAGCAGACAGGCCTCTCGGGCTGCTGAGTGCAGGTCGGCACCGATCCTCTGTGCGGGAAGCTCTCCACTTTGCCCTCCGTTGCTGTGCTCTCCTCCACGGCTCCAAAGCTTCCCCCCTCTGCCACCCACAGTCTCCGCCCGCAAAGGGCCTTCTAGTGTGTGGAAACCTTTCCTCCTTCACAGCTCCCTCCCACTGGTGCAGGTCCCGTCCCTATTCTTTGTCTCTGTTTTTCTTTTTTATTTTACCTTACCCAGGTACATGGGGAGTTTCTTATCTTTTGGGAAGTCTGAGGTCTTCTGCCAGCGTTCAGTAGGTGTTCTGTAGTAGTTGTTCCACAGGTAGATGTATTTCTGATGTATTTGTGGGGAGGAAGGTCATCTCCGAGTCTTACTCTTCTGCCATCTTGAAGCTCTCCTAGAATTTCTTTTTTAAGATTTTCTCTTTTCATCAGTGACCATTTGATATGTAAACAAATACCTGTGTGTTGTTCCACTTTCCGTGTTTTTGATAGCGTGTAAGATGAATAATTTTATATATGTTCAATGACTTTTTACATTTCTCCTTATATGAATGGACTGTTTATACTCACAGTTTTTCTATTAAGTGATTTTTTTGCATGAATAAAAAGACATCATCATAAATTAAGTATATTAGTACTTTCTTGTTTTTTTTTATTTTTTTTAAATCTTCCCACTACCAGGTGTGGAAATAGTTCCAGTTTTGAATTTTTTTATGTTTAAACTTTTATTTATTCTGTATTTTCTTTTGGTGTATGGTAAGTTGTGGAGATTTAATATTTGTTCCTAAGGTATAGCCAATTTTCCTAAATGATTTATTGGCAACATATCATTTCCCTAGTGATTTGTAATCACATATTCATCTTAAGGTGAATTCCTATATATGTGTACCTGTTTCTGGAGTTTCTGTTCTCTTTTAGTGATATATTTGTCTGTTTTTCTCCCAATTGCAGACTGTTGTAATTTTTGTGATACTAGTTTTAATATCTGGTAAGGGAAGTGCCCTCTCAGTAGTTCATCTGCTAAATCTTCTTCTTTTTTTTAACATCTTTATTGGAGTATAATTGCTTTACAATGGTGTGTTAGTTTCTGCTTTGTAACAAAATGAATCAGCTATACATATACGTATATTCCCATATCTCCTCCATCTTTTGTCTTCCTCCTATCCTCCCTATCCCACCCCTCTAGGTCGTCACAAAGCACCAAGCTGTGCTATTCAGCTGCTTCCCACTAGTTATCTATCTTATATTTGGTGGTGTATATATGTACATGCCACTCTCTCACTTCATCCCAGCTTAACCTTCCCCCTCCCCGTGTCCTTATGTCCACCTTCTACATCTGCATTTGTATTCCTGTCCTGCCCTAGGTTCTTCAGGACAATTTTTTTTCTTATTTTTTTTAGATTCCATATATATGTGTTAGCATACTGTATTTGTTTTTCTCTTTGTGACTTATGTCACTCTGTATAACAGAATCTAGCTACATCCACCTCACTACATATAACTCAGTTTTGATTTTTTATAGCTAATACTCCATTGTATATATGTGCCACATCTTCTTTATCCATTAATCTGTCGATGGACACTTAGATTGTTTCCATGTTCCAGCTATTGTAAATAGAGCTGCAATGAACAGTTTGGCACATGACTCTTTTTGAATTATGGTTTTCTCAGGGTATATGACAAGCAGTGGGATTGCTGAGTCATATGATACTTCTACTTTTAGTTTCTTAAGGAACCTCCATACTGTTCTCCATAGTGGCTGTATCAATTTACATTCCCATGAACAGTGAAAGATGGTTCCCTTTACTCCACGCCCTTTCCAGCATTTATAATTTGTAGATTTTTTGATGATAGCCATTCTGATTGGCGTGAAATCATACCTCGTAGTTTTGATTTGCATTTCTCTAATGATTACTGATGTTGAGCATCCTTCCATGTTTTTGTTGGCAATCTGTATGTCTTCTTTGGAGAAATGTCTATTTAGGTCTTCTGCCCATTTTTGGATTGGGTTTTTGTTTTTTAGATATTGACCTGCATGAGCTGCTTGAAAATTTTGGAGACTAATCCTTTGTCAGTTGCTTCATTTGCAAATATTTTCTCCCATTCTGAGGGTTATCTTTTCATATTGTTTTTGTTTTCCTTGCTGTGTAAAAACTTTTAAGTTTCATTACATCCCACTTTCTTATTTTTGTTTTTATTTTCGTTTCCCTAGTAGGTGGGTCAAAAAGGGTCTTGCTGTGATTTATGTCATAGACTGTTCCACCTATGTTTTCCTCCAAGAGTTTTATAGTGTCTAACCTTGCATTTAGATATTTAATCCATTTTGAGATTATTTTTGTATATGGTATTAGGGAGTGTTCTAATTTCATTCTTTTACATGTAGCTGTCCAGTTCTCTCAGCACCATTTATTGAAGAGGCTGTCTTTTATCCATTGTATATTCTTTCCTCCTTTATCAAAAATAAGGTGACCATATGGACATGGGTTTATCTGTGGGCTTTCCATAATGTTCCACTGAACTATTTTTCTCCTTTTCTGTCAGTACCATACTGTCTTGATTACTGTAGCTTTCTAGTATAGTCTGACGTCAGGGATCTTGATTCCTCCAGCTCCGTATTTCTTTCTCAAGATTACTTTGGCTATTTGGGGTCTTTGTGTTTCCATACAAATGGTGAAATTTTTGTTCTAGTGTGTGAAAAATGCCATTGATCGTTTGATAGGGATTGCATTGAATCTGTAGATTGCTTTGGGTAGTAGAGTAATTTTCACAATGTTGATTTTTCCAATCCAAGAACATGGTATATCTCTCCATTTGTATGTATCATCTTTAATTTCTTTCATAAGTGTCTTACAGTTTTCTTCATACAGGACTTTTTTCTCCTTAGGTAGGTTTATTCCTAGGTATTTTATTGCAATGATAAATGGGAGTGTTTCCTTAATTTCCCTTTCAGGATTTTCATCATTAGTGTATAGGAATCCAAGAGATTTCTGTGCATTTATTTTGTATCCTGCTACTTTACCAAATTCATTGATTAGCTCTAGCAGTTTTCTGGTAGCATCTTTAGGATTCTCTATGTATATTATCATGTTATCTGCAGTGACAGTTTTACTTCTTTTCAGATTTGGATTCCTTCTATTTATTTTTATTCTCTGATAGCTGTGGTTAAAATTTGCAAAACTGGGCCTCCCTGGTGGCGCAGTGGTTGAGAGTCCGCCTGCCGATGCAGGGGATACGGGTTCGTGCCCCGGTCTGGGAGGATCCCATATGCCGCGGAGCGGCTGGGCCCGTGAGCCATGGCCGCTGGGCCTGCGCATCCGGAGCCTGTGCTCCGCAGCGGGAGAGGCCACAACAGTGAGAGGCCCGCATACCGCAAAAAGAAAAAAAAAAAAAAAAAAAAAAATTTGCAAAACTATGTTGAATAATAGTGCTAAGAGTGGAGAACTTTGTCTTTTTCCTGATCTTAGAGGAAATGGTTTCAGTTTTTCACCATTGAGGACAATGTTCACTGTGCATTTGTCATATATGGTCTTCATTTTGTTGAGGTAAGTTCCCACTCTGCCTACTTTCTGGAGAGTTTTTATTATGAACGGCTGTTGAATATTTTCGAAATTTTTTCTGCATCTATAGAGATAATCATATGTTTTTTCTGTTTCAATTTGTTAATATGGTTTATCACATTGATTGATTTGCCTATATTGAAGAATCCTTGCATTCCTGGCATAAACCCCCTTTATCATGATGTATGATCCTTTTAATGTGCTGTTGGATTTTGTTTACTTGTATATTGTTTGGGATTTTTGCATGTATGTTCGTCACTGATACTGGCCTGTAGTTTTCTTTCTTTGTGGCATCTTTGTCAGGTTTTGGTATCTGGGTGATGGTGGCCTCATAGAATGAGTTTGGGAGTGTTCCTCCCTCTGCTATATTTTGGAAGAGTTTGGGAAGGATAGGTGTTATCTCTTCTCTAAATATTTGATAGAATTCACCTGTGAAGCCATCAGGTACTCGGCTTTAGTTTCTTGGAAGATTTCTAATCAGTCTGCATTTCAGTGTTTGTGATAGGTCTGTTTATATTTTCGATTTCTTCCTGGTTCAGTGTCAGAAGGTTGTGCTTTTCTAAGAATTTGTCCATTTCTTTCATGTTGTCCCTTTTATTGGAGCAGAGTTGCCTGTAGTAATCTCTCATGATCCTTTGTATTTGTGCATTGTCAGTTGTTACCTCTCCTTTTTCATTTCTAATTGTATTGATTTGGGTCTTCTCCCTTTTCTTCTTCATGAGTCTCACTAACAGTATATCAATTTTGTTTATCTTCTCAAAAACCAGCTTTTAGTTTTATTGATGTTTGCTCTTGTTTCCTTCATTTTGTTTTCATTTATTTCTGATCTGATCTTTATGATTTCTTTCCTTCTGCTAACTCTGGGGGATTTTTGTTCCTCTTTCTCTAATTGCTTTAGGTGTAAGGTTAGGCTTTTTATTTGAGATGTTTCTTGTTTCTTGAGGTAGGATTGTATTACTATAAACTTCCCTTTTAGAACTGCTTTTTCTGCATCCCAAGATTTTGGGTCGTAGTGTTTTCTTTGTCTTTTTTTTCCTAGGTATTTTTCAATTTCCCCTTTGATTTCTAAGTGATCTCTTGGTTATCTAGTAATGTATTGTATAACCTCCATGTGTTTGTATTTTTTACAGATTTTTTTCCTCTAATTCATATCTAGTCTCATAGCGTTGTGGTCAGAAAAGATACTTGATATGATTTCAAGTTTCCTAAATTTACTAAGGCTTGATTTGTGACCCAAGATATGATCTATCTTGGAGAATGTTCCATGAGCGCTTGAGAAGAAAGTGTATTCTGTTGTTTTTGTATGGAATGTCCAATATATATCAATTAAGTCCATCTTGTGTAATGTGTCATTTAAAGCTGTGGTTCCTTATTTATTTTCATTTTGGATGATCTGTCCATTGGTGGACGTGGGATGTTAAAGTCCATTAATATGATTGTGATATTGTCAATTTCCCCTTTTCTGGCTGTTAGCATTTGCCTTATGTAGTGAGGTGCTCCTCTGTTGCATGCATAAATATTTACAATTGTTATATCTCCTTCTTAGATTGCTCCCTGATCATTATGTAGTGTCCTTTTCTGCCTCTTGTAATAGTGTTTATTTTAAACTCTATTTTGTCTGATATGAGAATTGCTACTCCAGCTTTCTTTTGATTTCCATTTGCATGGAATATCTTTTTCCATCCCCTCACTTTCAGTCTGTATGTGTCCCTAGGTCTGAAGTGGGTGTCTTGTCAACAGCATATATACGGGTCTTGTTTTTGTATCTATTCAGCCAGTCTGTGTGTTTTGGTTGGAGCATTTAATCCATTTATATTTAAGACAGTTATGGATATGTATGTACCTATTATCATTTTCTTAATTGTTTTGGGTTTGTTATTGTAGGCCTTTCCCTTCTCTTCTCTTTCCTGCCTAAAAAAGCTCCTTTAGCATTTGTTGTAAAGTTGGTTTGGTGGTGCTGAATTCTCTTAACTTTTAGTTGTTTGTGAAGCTTTTAATTTCTCCATTGAATCTGAATGAGATCCTTGGTTAGTAGAGTAATCTTGGTTGTACGTTTTCCCTTTTCATCACTTTAAATATGTCCTGCCACTCCCTTCTGGCTTGCAGCATTTTGCTGAAAGATCAGCTGTTTAACCTGATGTGGATACCCTTGTATGTCATATGTTGTTTTCCCCTTGCTGCTTTGAATATTTTTTCCTTGTATTTAATTTTTGATAGTTTGATTAATATGTGTTTTTGCATCTTTCTCCTTGGATTTACCCTGTATGGGACTCTCTGACCTTCCTGGACTTGATTGACTATATCCTTTCCCATATTAGGGAAGTTTTCAACTATAGTCTCTTCAAATATTTTCTCAGTCCTTTTTTTATTTCTCCTTCTTTTGGTACCCCTGTAATTTGAATATTGGTACATTTAATGTTGTCCCATAGATGTCTGAACATGTCCTAAATTCTTTTCATTCCTTTTTCTTTATTCTGCTCTGTGGTAGTTATTTCTACTATTTTATCTTCCAGTTCACTTATCCGTCCTTCTGCCTCAGGTTTTCTGCTGTTTATTCCTTCTAGCAAATTTTTAATTTCATTTATTGTGTTGTTCATCTTTTTTGTTTTCTCTTTAGTTCTTCTTGGTCCTTGTTATACATTTCTTGTGTTTTCTCCATTCTATTTCCAAGATATTGTATCTTTACTATCATTACTCTGAACTCTCTTTCTGGTGGACTGCCTATTTGCTCTTCATTTGTTTGGTCTGCTGGGTTTTTACCTTGCTCCTTCATCTGCTCTGTGTGTCTCTGTCTTCTCATTTTGCTTAACTTACTGTGTATGGGATCTCCTTTTTGCACCCTGCAAGTCCGTAGTTCCCTTTATTTTTGGTGTCTGCCCCCAGTGGCTAAGTTTGCTTTAGTGGGTTGTGTAGGTTTCCTGGTGGAGGGGACTGGTGCCTGTTTTCTGGTGGGTGAGGCTGGATCTTCTCTTTGTGGTGGGCAGGACTGCGTCTGATGGTGTGTTTTGGGGTGTCTCTGAACTTATTATAATTTTAGGCCACCTCTCTGCTGATGGGTGGGGTTGTGTTCCTGTCTTGCCAGTTGTTTGGCATAGGGTGTCCACCACTGTAGCTTGCTGCTTGTTGAGTGGAGCTGGGTCTTAGTGTTGAGATGGGGATCTCTGGGAGAGCTTTTGCCGTTTGCAATTACATGGAGTCAGGAGGTCCATGGTGGACCAATGTCCTGAACTCGGCTCTCCCACCTCAGAAACACAGGCCTGACAATGTTGCATAACAGTGGGAATAGGTGACAACCTGGTCTTGTTCCTGACTTTGCTAGAAATGGATTTGGTGTATCATCTTTAAATATACTTGCAGATGACTTCTTATAAATGCTATTTATCATGTTAAAGAATTCTTTTTAGTTTCAGAATTTTTTTTTCAATTCATTGATAAACTTTGAATTTTGTTAATTTTAGGGGGTAACTCAGAATAATCATATGACATTTTTTTACATACTACTGTGTTGAATTACATTATTGGTTTGTTGACTCATCCTTGTGCTTTTGGCCTAAACTCTACTTCACTATGGTGTATTCTCGAAGTATGCTCCTGGATTTGATTCACTAATATTTCACTTAGAATTTGTGCACTTAGAATTATTTGTTTAATTTTTCATTCTCCTCAAACATCTAGTGAGTTTTTATCAATTGCTTGTATTCATAAATCCAGATTGATTAGTATACAGCTGGTATGGGAAACTCAGAAATCATGAAAGTCAGTTTTCAGGACCCTCCACTCTTCTTCCATGGAATGCAACCAACTCGTCTAGGGAGAAGTATCCGGCAAAAAAACCCACTTAAATAATTGAGACCAACTTGGACATACCATGATCTACTGATCTGCATGTGATATTTTAATGGTGTTGCCCAAGTCCTGAGATTTTTGTCTTTGTCCCCCTTATTCCTAGGCTAATTCTAGTAAGGAAACATGTCCCTGCTTAGTGGAGTGTTTTCCAATTTCTTTTCCAGAATCTATCTCAACTTTTCTTGATGAATGTTACTGGGGCTGAGGGAGAGCATAGGAGAGATAGTGTCAGACATCAAATTAAGTGTTCTCTGTTGCTCTGGAAGCTCACTCAGGCTTCCACCTCTCCCTCATCTTAGGGGATGTTTTAGTATTGTCTTCATTTTTTACCTTCTACACTTCAGTAGATGTAATTTTCCTATTTTGGATTCTTATATATTTTTCCCAGTAGAAACTGAGGAGAAGAGTTCTTATTTTGTTGTCCTCCCCCCATAAAACCTCTTTTTACTGAGGAAGGACGTTAGCATCCCCAGTTTGGCTTCTAGTGTTCTTTGGACATGACTCATCACACTCCTGATCGTGTTCGATAGACAGTTCATGTTACTCAACTATGTCCCCTAGGATCTTAACTCTGTTACTAGGGCACCTGGTTAACTCCCTGGTTGGGAAATAGTTACCCTGAGAGATAAAGCTATGATATCAAAACGTAATAGATGAGATTGGATGGGACTAATAGATTCCAAGGCTGCGATTAAGTGACATCTTTAACATGTCTATAAGGAGAATGTATAACATGTCACTCAGATGGTTTGGTGAGTCAAAGAAGCATGAAAGAGAGATTCACTGAGGCAAGAGACAGTGCCCATTAGGAGAGACAATACCTTCACCCATAAATCTCTGTTTTGGCATTTAATGTTATTAGATCCCAATGCCATTAGATGTTAAAATCATATAATTCACTCCCCTAGTTCTGAATTTATACTCTCGAAGAATCTTTCAGACTAGGAAAAAATGAACTGGTCAGGTGGGGGCAATAAGGATGCCCTTCCATGAGCTATATTTCACGTCGTAAATTTGAAAACGAGGACACTAGTGTAAATACATCACTACCCTCTAAGTTCTGTCAGCCTGATAGACTTCTGAGCACCATGAAACCTAAAGCACTAACTCATTCAATCAAATATCCAGATCTACAGGGAGAGGAAAGGCCCTTGACCTCAGTGTGCTCACCTAGATAATGCCAGTCTGGAAAGCTTTGTGGAGTAGGCCAACTAGCCTTCCCTCAAGACATGCAGACCTCACCCTAAATCTTTCAAATTGTTATAGTTGCTATGTCTGTGATTTGAAGCAAATCATAAGTCATAGATTCCTTAGGCTATGAAAGATCATCTTCTCAAAACACCCACCTGATGCTTCAATTTTATCTGTCACAGAACTTAAAAATCTCCAATTTCAAGTAACTCACAACACTTATTTAGGCACAATTTTAATAGAAGTATAACATACATACAGAAAAATACCCTACAGCTCAATTAATTTTCAAAAAGTGAACAAATCCACCTAAATGAGCACACAGATAAGGAAACAATTATTACTAGCACCCCAGAAGCCTCTCATGCCCCTTCCAGTCATTATCTCTTAACTGTTACCCCTATTTTGACTTCTAACAGAAGTTTTGCCTGTTTGTGAACTTTATATAAATGGAATAATCAAGGGTTTATTTTTTTGTGTCTGGCTTCATTTAATCACCATTATGTTTGTGAGATTCATCCATTTTGTTGGAATTTGCTGCGTTTATTTTTATTGAGGTGAAATTCACATAACATAAAATTGGTCATTTTAAAGTACCAGATTCAGTGGCATTTAGTGTATTCAGTGTTGTGCAACCATCATATCTATCTCATTCCAAAGCATTCTTGTCACCCCAAAAGGAAATTCTCTATCCATTAACCAGTCTGTCTCCCTTCCCCACTCACCTGTTACCTCTGGCAACCATTAATCTGTATCCTGTCTCTATGGACTTACTTATTTTGGATATTTCATATCAATGGAAACATAATATGTGACTTTATATGTCTGGCTTCTTTTCACTTATAATGTTTTCAAGATCCATTCATGGTGTAGCATGAATTCCTTTTCATAGCTGAATATTCCATCATATAGATATATAACACTTTCTTTATACATTAATCAGTGTAAGGGTAGACATTTGGATGGTTTCCACATTTTAACTATTGTGAATAGTGCTACTATGAACATTTATGTATACATGTTTTTAATTTTAATTTTTTTTTTATTTTGGCGGCATTGGGTCTGTTGTGTGTGTGGGCTTTCTCTAGTTGCATCAAGTGGGGTTTACCCTTCATTGCAGTGTACGGGCTTCTCATTGCAGTGGCTTCTCGTGTTGCAGAGCACAGGCTCTAGGCATGTGGGCTTCAGTAGCTGTGGCGTGCGGGCTCAGTAGTTGTGTCTCACGGGCTCTAGAGCACAGGCTCATTAGTTGTGGCTCACGGGCTTAGTTGCTCCACGGCATGTGGGACCTTCCCAGACCAGGGCTCAAAGCCATGTCCCCTGCATTGGCAGGTGGATTCTTAACCACTGTGCCCCCAGAGAAGCCCTGTGTACACACATTTATTTGAACACTTATTTTAAATTATTTGGGGTTTATACCTAAGAGTGGAATTGTGTTTCTCTGTGTTCTCATTTTGCTTATCTTACTGTGTTTGGGTTCTCCTTTGTGCAGGCTGCAGGTTCGTAGTTCCCGTTGTTTTTGGTGTCTGTCCCCAGTGGCTAAAGTTGGTTCAGTGGGTTGTGTAGGCTCCCTGGTGGAGGGGACTATTGCCTATGTTCTGGTGGATGAGGCTGGATCTTCTCTTTCTGGTGGGCAGATCCATGTCTGATGGTGTGTTTTGGGGTGTCTGTGGTCTTATTATGTTTTTAGGCAGCCTCTCTGCTAATGGGTGAGTTGTGTTCCTATCTTTCTAGTTGTTTGGCATAGGGTGTCCAGCACTGTAGCTTGCTGGTCGTTGAGTGAAGCTGGGTGCTGGTTTTGAGATGGAGATCTCTGGGAGATTTTCGCTGCTTGATATTATGTGGAGCTGGGAGGTCTCTTGTGGACCAGTGTCCTGAAGTTGTCTCTCCCACCTCAGAGGCACAGCACTGACTCCTGGCTGCAGCACTAAGAGCGTTTCATCCACCCGGCCAGGTACGTGGGGACTTTCTTGCCTTCTGGGGGGTCTGAGGTCTTCTGCCAGCGTTCAGTAGGTGTTCTGTAGGAGTTGTTCCACGTGTAGATGAATTTCTGGTGTATCTGTGGGGAGGAAGGTGATCTCCCGTCTTACCCTTCTGCCATCTTCCTCATTAACAATTAAATTATCTGTCTGAATCAAGGTCCTAGAGTGACACCCCACTGTGTATGGCAGAGGGCAGGCAGGACACAAGGCAGTCTTTGCTCCCAGGGGCAGAGATATACAACATTATTTTATATGGCTAAGTAATATTCCATTATATATATATTCCACATCTTAAGCAATTGTCTGATGATGGGAACCTGAATTGTTTACATTTCTTGGCTACTGTAAATAGTGCTGCTAGGAACATTGGGGTTCGTTTATTTTTTTGAATTAGAGCTTTTGTCTTTTCCAGATATATGCTCAGTGGTTGGATTACTGGATCATATGGTAGCTCTATTTTTAGTTTTTTAAGGAACCCCAATAGTGTTTTCCATAGTGGCTGCACCAAATTACATTCCCACCAACAATGTAGGAGGGTTCCCTTTTCTCCACACCCTCTCCTGCATTTATTTGTAGACATTTTGATGATAGACATTCTGACTATTTTGAGGTTATATCTCATTGTGGTTTTGATTTGCATTTCTCTAATAAGTAGTGATGTTGAGCATCTTTTCATGTGCCTGTTGATCATCTGTACATCTTCTTTGGAAAAATGTCTATTTAGGTCTTCTGCCCATTTTGTTAAATTGGGATGTATGTTTTATCGGTACTGAGTCATAAGAGCTCTTTTTATATTTTGGATATTAACTGCTTGTGTATTGCATCATTTGCAAATATTTTCTCCTAGCCTTTATGTTATCTTTTTGTTTTGTTGATGGTTTCCTTTGCTGTGCAAAAGTTTATAAGTTTGGTTAGGTCCCATTTGTTATTTTTACTTTAATTTCTTTTGCCTTTGGAGATCAATCTAAGAAAATATTGCTACAATTTATGTCAGAGAGTATTTTGTCTATATTCTCTTCTAGGAATTTTATGATGTCATGCCCTATATTTTGGTTTTTAAACCATTTTGATGTTATTTTTGTATATGGGATGAAGAAGTGTTATCCTATCATTGATTTTATGTAGCTTTTCAGCTTTCCCATACCACTTGTTGAACAGACTTACTTTTCTCTGTTGTATATTCTTGTCTCCTTTGTTGTAGATTAATTGATCATTAGTGAGTGGGTTTATTTCTGGGCTCTCTATTCTGTTCAAATTATCTACATGTCTGTTTTTATTCCAGTACCATGTTGTTTTAATTACTATAGCTTTGTAGTATAGTCTGAAGTCAGGAAGGGTTATGCCTCCAGGTTTAGTCCTTTTTCTCAGGATTGCTTTAGGAATTCTGGGTCTTATTTGGTTCCAAATAAATTTTAGAATTATTTGTTTTAGTTTTGTGAAAAATGTCATGGGTGTTTTGATAGGGGATATCATTATATCTGTAGGTTGCTTTGGGTAGTATGTCAATTTTAACAATATTCATTCTGATCCAAGATCATGGGATAACTTTCCACTTCTTCGAATAACTTTCAGTTTCCTTTATCAGTGTTTTATAGTTTTCAGCAAATAGGTCTTTCACCTCCTTGGTTAAGTTTATTTCTAGGTATTTTATTATGTTTGATGCCATTTCAAATGCGATTTTATTTCTTTCTCTGTCTGATATTTCATTATTAGTGTGAAGAAATGCAACAGATTTCTGTATATTAATCTTTTATCCTTCTAACTTGCTGAATTTACATATTAGTTCTAATTGTTTTTGTGTGAAGGTTTTAGGGTTATTTATATAGAGTATCATGTCAACTGCAAATAGTGGCAGTTTTACCTCTTCCCTTCCAATTTATATACCTTTTATTTCCTTTTATCATCTGAGTGCTGTGGCTAGGACTTCCAATGCTATGTTGTATAGAAGTGGTGAGAATGGGCATCCCTGTCATGTTCCTGAATTTTGTGGGAAGGCTGACTGTTCATCATTGAATATCATGTTAGCTGTGGAATTGTTGTATATGGCCATTATTATGTTCAAGTATGTTCTCTCTATACTCCGTTTCTGGAATTTTTATCATAAGTGGATGTTAAATTTTGTAAAAAGTTTTTCTGCATCTATTAAGATAATCACATGGATTTTATTCTTCAGTCTGTTAATGTGATATATCACATTGACTTCTCAATATTGAAAAATTTTTGCATCCCTGGGATAAATACTAGTTGATCTTGGTGAACAAGCCTTTTGATGTATAGTTGGATTCAGATTGCTAATATTTTTTGAAGATTTTTGCATCTATGTTAATCAGTGATATTTGCCTGTGTTTTTTTGGGGGGGGGTGATGTCTTTGGTTTTGATATCAGGGTGATGCTGGCCTCATAGTAAGAGCTTGGAGGCACTCCTTCTCTGAAGTTTTTTGCAGTCATTTGAGAAAAATAGGTATTATCTTTGCTCTAAATGTTGGCAGAAATCACATGTGAAGCCATCTGGTCCTGGACTTCTGTTTGTTGGGCATTTTTTCATTACTAGTAATTGTTCTGTTCACATTTTCCATTTCTTCCTGGTCTATTCTTTAGAGAGTATACATTTGTAGGAGTATGTCCTTTACTTCTAGGTTTTTCATTTAATGGGCAAATAGTTGTTAGTAGTAATTTCTTATGATCCTTTGTACATCTGTCATGTTGATTGTAATTTCTTCTTTTCATTTTTGTGTTAATTGATTTGGACCTTTTCTGTCTGTCTGTCTGTCTCTCTCTTTCGATGAGGCTGGCTAAAGTTTTATCAATTTTTTTATCTTTTCAAAGAACCATCTCTTAGTTTTATTCTGTTGTTAGAACTACTGATCTATTGTTTTTTTATATTTATTTATTATTTATTTGGGTTGCACCACATCTTAGCTGCAGCACATAGGATCGTTAGCTGCAGCAGCTGGACTTCTTAGTTGCAACATGCAGACTTCTTAGTTGCAGCATGTAGAATTTCAGTTGTGGCATGCACACTTCTTAGTTGCAGAATGCATGTGGGATCTACTTCCCCAACTATGGATTGAACTCGAGCCCCCTGCACTGGGATCATGGAGTTTTACCCACTGGACCACCAGGGAAGTCTCTGTTTTGTTTTGTTGGATTTTTCTTAGTCTCTTTCATTTATTTCTACTCTGATTGTTATGATTTCTTTCCTTCTACTAACTTGGAGTTTTGTTTGTTCTTTTTATAGCCCCTTTAGCTGAAAGTTTAGGTTGTTTATTTGAGATTTTTTTATTTTCTGAGGTAAGCTTCTATTTATATAAACTTTCCCCTTAGAACTACTTTTGCTGCATCCCATAGATTTTGTATCATTGTCTTCTGTTTTCATTTGTCCCCAGGTATTTTTTTTTCACCTTTTATTTCATCAGTAACCCATTTTTGTTTATTTAATTGCATATTGTTTAGCCTCCATGATTTTTTTGCAGTTTTTGTCCTTGTAGTTGATTTCTAGTATCATAGTGTTGTAGTTGGAAAAGACACTTGATTTGATTTTAGTTTTCTTAAATTTGCTGAGGCTTGTTTTGTGGCCTAGCATATGATCTATCCTGGAAAATGTTACATGTGCACTATAAAACAATGGGTATTATACTGCTTTCAGATGGAATGTTCTATATAACTCCATGTGCTCTAATCTGTCATTTAAGGCCAGTGTTTCCCTTTTGGTTTTATGTCTGGATGATCCGTGCATTGATGTAACCTGGGTGTAAAATTCCCTAACTATTATTGTGTCACTGTTCATTTCTCCCTGTATGTCTGTTAAAATTTCTGTAATGTATTTAGGTGTTCCTGTGTTGGCTGCACATATATTTACAATTGTTTTATCTGCTTCATCAGTTGATCCTTTGATCATTATGTATAGTGCCCTTCTTTGTCTCTTGTAATAGTGTTTATTTTAAAGTCTATTTTGTCTGATATAACTATTGCTACCTTAGCTTTCGTTTGATTTCCATTTCCATGGAATTCCTTTTTTGATACCCTTACATTTAGTCCATGTGTATCTTTATATCTGAAGTGTGTCTGGTAGGCACTGTATATATGGGTTTAGTTTTTGTATCCATTCAGCCACTCTATGTATTTTGAATTGAGCATCTAGCTTATTTACATTTAAAGTAGTATCAAGACGTGTATGCAGAAAATTATACGACACTGATGAAAGAAATTAAAGATGATACAAATAGATGGAGAGATATACCATATTCTTGGATAGGAAGAATCAACATTGTGAAAATAACTCTATTACTGAAAGCAATCTACAGATTCAATGCAATCCCTATGAAACTACTACTGGCATTTTTCACAGAACTAGAACAAAAAATTTCGCAATTTGTATGGAAACACAAAAGACCCCGAATAGACAAAGCAATCATGAGAATGAAAAACGGAGCTGGAGGAATCAGCCTCCCTGACTTCAGACTATACTACAAAGCTACAATCATCAAGACAATATGGTAATGGCACAAAAACAGAAAGATAGATCAATGGAACAGGATAGAAAGCCCAGAGATAAACCCACGCACATATGGTCACCTTATCTTTGATAAAGGAGGCAGGAATGTACAGTGGAGAAAGGACAGCCTCTTCAATAAGTGGTGCTGGGAAAACTGGACAGGGACATGTAAAAGTACAAGATTGGAGCACTCCTTAACACCATACACAAAAATAAGTTCAAAATGGATTAAAGACCTCAATGTAAGGCCAGACACTATCAAACTCTTAGAG
The DNA here is from genome assembly GCF_964165515.1 of Mesoplodon bidens. Classification (NCBI taxonomy): domain Eukaryota; kingdom Metazoa; phylum Chordata; class Mammalia; order Artiodactyla; family Ziphiidae; genus Mesoplodon; species Mesoplodon bidens. The sequence continues at coordinate 91,572,806 of NC_138163.1, read as the reverse complement.
GAAAACATAGGCAGAACACTCTATGACATAAATCACTGTAAAATCCTTTTTGACCCACCTCCTAGAGAAATGGAAATAAAAACAAAAATAAACAAATGGGACCTAATGAAACTTCAAAGCCTTTGCACAGCAAAGGAAACCATAAACAACACTAAAAGACAACCCTCAGAATGGGAGAAAATATTTGCAAATCAAGCAACTGACAAAGGATTAATCTGCAAAGTTTACAAGCAGCTCATGCAGCTAAATTTAAAAAAAAAAAAACCAATCCAGAAATGGGCAGAAGACCTAAATAGACATGTATCCAAAGAATATACACAGACTGCCAACAAACACATGAAAGAATGCTCAACATCATTATGTTGAAAAATAAAAATAAAAAATAAAGTAGTATCAATATGTGTGTTCTTGTTTTTTTTTTAATTTTTTTAACATCTGTATTGGAGAATAACTGCTTTACAATGGTGTGTTATTTTCTGCTTTATAACAAAGTGAATCAGTTATACATATACATATGTTCCCATATCTCTTGCTTCTTGCATCTCCCTTACTTCCACACACCCTATCCCACCACTCTAGGTGGTAACACCCCACCGAGATGATCGCCCTGTGATATGTGACTGCTTCCCACTAGCTATCTATTTTACATTTGGTAGTGTATATATGTCCATGCCACTCTCTCACTTTGTCACCGCTTACCCTTCCCCCTCCCCATATCCTCAAGTCCATTCTCAAGTAGGTCTATATATTTATTGCCATCCTGCCCCTAGGTTCTTCATGATCCTTTTTTTTTCTTAGATCCATATATAAGTGTTAGCATACAGTATTTGTTTTACTCTTTCTGACTTGTGTATGACAGACTCTAGGTACATCCACCTCACTACAAATATCTATATTTCGTTTATTTTTATGGCTGAGTAATATTCCATTGTATATATGTGCCACATCTTCTTTATCCATTCATCTGATGATGTAGACTTAGGTTGCTTCCATGTCCTGGCTATTGTAAACAGAGCTGCAATGAATATTTTGGTACATGACTCTTTTTGAATTATGGTTTTCTCAGGGTATATGCCCAGTAGTGGGATTCCTGTGTCTTATGGTAGTTCTATTTTTAGTTTCTTTAAGGAAACTCCATACTGTTCTCCATAGTGGCTTTATCAATTTACATTCCCACCAACAGTGCAGAAGAATTCCCTTCTCTCCACATCCTCTCCAGCATTTATTGTTTGTAGATTTTTTGATGACGGCCATTCTGACGGGTGTGAGATGATATCTCATTGTAGTTTTGATTTGCATTTCTCTAATTATTAATGATGTTGAGCATTCTTTCATGTGTTTTTGGCAATCTGTATATCTTCTTTGGAGAAATGTCTATTTAGGTCTTCTGCCCATTTTTGTATTGTATTGTTTGTTTATTTGTTATTGAGCTGCATGAGCTCCTTGTAAGTTTTGGAGATTAATCCTTTGTCAGTTGCTTCATTTGCAAATATTTTCTCCCATTCTGAGGGTTGTCGTTTGGTCTTGTTAATGGTTTCCTTTGCTGTGCAACAGCTGTTAAGTTTCATTAGGTCCCATTTGTTTATTTTTGTTTTTATTTCCATTTCTCTAGGAGGTGGGTCATAAAGGATCTTGCTGTGATTCATGCCATAGAGTGTTTTGCCAATGTTTTCCTCTAAGATTTTGATAGTGTCTGGCCTGGCATTTAGGTCTTTAATCCATTTTGAATTTATTTCTCTGTGAGGTGTTAGGGAGTGTTCTAATTTCATACTTTTACATGTACCTGTCCAGTTTTCCCAGCACCACTTACTGAAGACACTGTCTTTTCTCCACAGTATATACAGCCTCCTTTATCAAAGATAAGGTGACCAAATGTCCATGGGTTTATCTCTGGGATTTCTGTCCTATTCCATTGATCTATATTTCTGTTTTTGTGCCAGTACTATACTTTCTTGTTTACTTTAGATTTGTAGTATAGTCTACAGTCAGGGAACCTGATTCCTCCAGCTCTGTTTTTCTTTCTCAAGATTGCTTTGCCCTTTTGGGGTCTTTTGTGTTTCCACTCAAATTGTGAAATTATTTGTTCTAGTTCTCTGAAAAATGCCAATGGTAGTTTTATAGGGATTGCATTGACTCTGTGGATTTCTTTGGGTACTAGATTCATTTTCAAATTGTTCATTCTTCCAATCCAAGAACATGGTATATCTCTCCATCTATTTGTATCATCTTTAATTTCTTTCATCAGTGTCTTATAATTTTCTGCATACAGATATTTTGTCTCCTTAGGTAGGTTTATTCCTAGATATCTTATTCTTCTTGTGGAAATGGTAAATGGAAGTGTTTTGTTAATTTCACTTTCATCATTCGTGTACAGAAATGCCAGAGATTTCTGTGCATTAATTTTGTATCCTGCTACTTTACCAAATTCACTGATTAGCTCTAACAGTTTTCTGGTAGCATCTTCAGGATTCTCTATGTATAGTATCATGGCATCTGCTAACAGTGACAGCTTTACTTCTTCTTTTCCAATTTGGATTCCTTTTATTTCCTTTTCTTCTCTCATTTCTGTGTCTAAAACTTCCAAAACTATGTTGAATAAGAGTGGTGAGAGCGGGCAACCTTGTCTTGTTCCTGATCTTATTGGAAATGGTTTCAGTTTTTCACCATTGACGATGACGTTGGCTGTGGGTTTATCATATATGGCCTTTATTATGTTGAGGTAAGTTCCCTCTCTGCATACTTTCTGCAGGGTTTTTATCATAAATGGGTGTTGAATTTTGTCTAAAGCTTTCTCTGCATCTATTGAGATGATCATATGGTTTTTATCCTTCAATTTGTTTATATGGTGTATCATGTCAATTGATTTGTGTATATTGAAGAATCCTTGCATTCCTGGAATAAAGCTCACTTGATCACTGTGTATGATCCTTTCAATGTGCTGTTGGATTCTGTTTGCTAGTGTTTTGTTGGGGATTTTTGCATCTATGTTCATCAGTGATTTTGGCCTCTACTTTTCTTTCTTTGTGAGATCCTTGTCTGGTTTTGGTATCAAGGTGATGGTGGCCTCATAGAATGAGTTTCGGAGTGTTCCTCCCTCTGCTATATTTTGGAAGAGTTTGAGAAGGATACATGTTACCTCTTCTCTAAATGACTGATAGAATTTGCCTGTGAAGCCATCTGGTCCTGGGCTTTTGTTTGTTGGAAGATTTTTAATTACAGTTTCAATTTCTGTGCTTTTGATTGGTCTATTCATATTTTCTGTTTCTTCCTGATTCACTCTTGGCAGGTTGTGCATTTCTGAGAATTTGTCCATTTCTTCCAGGTTGTCCATTTTATTGGCATAGAGTTTCTTGTAGTAATCTCTCATGATCTTTTGTATTCCTGCAGTGTCAGTTGTTATTTCTCCTTTTTCATTTCTAATTCTATTGATTTGAGTTATCTCCCTTTTTTTCTTGATGACTCTGTCTAATGGTTTATCAATTTTTTTATGTTCTCAAAGAAACATCCTTTAGTTTTATTGATCTTTTCTCTCATTTACTTCATTTCTTTTCCATTTATTTCTGATCTGATTTTTATGATTTCTTTCCTTCTGCTAACGTTCGGGTTTTTTGTTCTTCTTTTTCTAATTGCTTTAGGTGCAAGGTTAGGTTGTTTATTCGAGATGTTTCCTGTTTCCTAAGGTAGGATTGTATTGCTATAAACTTCCCTCTTGAAACTGCTTTTCCTGCATCTCTTAGGTTTTAGGTCGTCGTGTCTCCATTGTCATTTATTTCTAGGTATTTTTTGATTTCCTCTTTGATTTCTTCAGTGATCACTTCGTTATTAAGTAGTGTATTGTTTAGCCTCCATGTGTTTGTATTTTTTACAGATCTTTTCCTGTAATTTATATCTAGGCTCATAGCATTGTGGTCAGAAAAGATACTTGATACAATTTCAATTTTCTTAAATTTACCAAGTCTTGATTTGTGACCCAAGATATGATCTATCCTGGAGAATATTCCATGAGCACTTGAGAAAAATGTGTATTCTGTTGTTTTTGGATGGAATGTCCTATAAATATCCATTAAGCCCATCTTATTTATGTATCATTTAAAACTTGTGTTTCCTTACTTATTTTCATTTTGGATGATCTGTCCATTGGTGAAAGTGGGGTGTTAAAGTCCCCTACTATGGATGTGTTACAGTCGATTTCCCCTTTTATGGCTGTTAGTATTTGCCTTATGTATTGAGGTGCTCCTATGTTGGGTGAATTAATATTTACAATTGTTATATCTTCTTCTTGAAGCGATCCCTTGATCATTATGTAGTGTCCTTCTTTGTCTCTTTTAATAGTCTTTATTTTAAAGTCTATTTTGTCTGATATGAGAATTGCTACTCCAGCTTTCTTTTGATTTCCATTTGCATGGAATATCTTTTTCCATCCCCTCACTTTCAGTCTGTATGTGTCCCTAGGTCCGAAGTGGGTCTCTCGTAGACACCATATATATGGGTCTTCTTTTTGTATCCATTCAGCCAGTCTGTGTCTTTTGGTGGGAGCATTTAATCCATTTTACATTTAAGGTAATTATCGATATATATGTACCTATTCCCATTTTCTTAATTGTTTGGGGTTTGTTATTGTAGGTCTTTTCCTTCTCTTTTGTTTCTTGCTTAGAGAAGTTTCTTTAGCATTTTTTGGAAAGCTGGGTTTGTGGTGCTGAACTCTCTCATCATTTGCTTGACTGTAAAGCTTTTAATTTCTCCATCAAATCTGAATGAGATACTCGCTGCGTAGATTAATCATGGTTGTAGGTTTTTCTCCTTCAACACTTTAAATATGTCCTGCCACTCCCTTCTGCCTTGCAGAGTTTCTGCTGAAACATCAGCTGTTAACCTTATGGGGATTCCCTTATGTGTTATTTGTTGTTTTTCCCTTGCTGCTTTTAATATGTTTTCTTTGTATTTAATTTTTGATAGTTTGATAAATATGTGTTGGCATGTTTCTCCTTGGATTTATCTTGTACCAGACTCTCTGTGCTTCCTGGACTTGATTAACAATTTCCTTTCCATATTAGGGAAGTTTTCAACTATAATCTCTTCAAATATTTTCTCAGTACCTTTCTTTTTCTCTTCTTCTTATGGACCCCTATAATTCGAATGTTGATGCGTTTAATGTTGTCCCCAATGTCTCTGAGACTGTCCTCAATTCTTTTCATTGTTTTTTCTTTATTCTCCTCTGCAGTAGTAATTTCCACTATTTTATCTTTCAAGTCACGTATCCGTTCCCCTGCCTCAGTTATTCTGCTATTGATCCCTTCTAGAGTATTTTTAATTTCAATTATTGTGCTTTTCATCATTGCTTGTTTCCTCTTTCGTTCTTTTAGGTCCTTCTTAAATGCTTCGTGCATTTTCTCTATTCTATTTCCAACATTTCGGATCATCTTTACTATCATTATTCTGAAATTTTTTTCAGGTAGACTGCCTATTTCCTCTTCATTTGTTAGTTCTGGTGGGTTTTTATCTTGGTCCTTCATCTGCTGTGTGTTTTTCTGTCTTCTCATTTTGCTTAACTTACTGTGTTTGAGGTCTCCTTTTCACAGGCTGCAGATTCATAGTTCCCGTTGTTTTTGGTGTCTTTCCCCAGGGGCTAAGGTTGTTTCAGTGTGCTGTGTAGGCCTCCTGGTGGAGGGGACTAGTGCCTGTGTTCTGGTGGATGAGGGTGGATCTTGTCTTTCTGGTGGGCAGTTCCACGTCTTGTGTGTTTTAGCGTGTCTGTGGTCTTAGTATAATTTTAGGCAACCTCTCTGCTAATGGGTGGGGTTGTGTTCCTGTCTTGCTAGTTGTTTGGCATAGGTTGTCCATCAATGTAGCTTGCTCGTCATTGAGTGAAGCTGGGTCTTGGTGTTGAGATGGAGATCTCTGGGAAGTTTTCGCCATTTGATATTATGTGGAGCTGGGAGGTCTCTTGTGGACCTGTGTCCTGAAGTTGGCTCTCCCACCTCAGAGGTACAGTGCTGAGTGCTGGTTGGAGCACCAAGAGACTTTCATCCACACGGCTCATTATGAAAGGGAGAAAAAATAGAAAGAAAGAAAGAAAGATGATAAAATAACATAAAGTAAGATAAAATAAAATCGTTATTTAAATAAAAAATAGTTATTAAGAAAAAAAATTGTTTAAGTAAGAGAACCAAAAAAAAAAAAAAAACGGACATACAGAACCCAAGGACAAATGGTGAAAGCAAAGCTATGCAGACAAAATCTCACACAGAAGCATACACATACACACTCACAAAAAGAGGAAAAGGGTAAAAAATAATATATCTTGCTCCCAAAGTCCACCTCCTCAATTTGGGGTGATTTGTTGTGTATTCAGGAATTCCACAGATTCAGGGAGCATCAAGTTGATTGTGGAGATTTAATCCACTGCTCCTGAGGCTGCTGGGAGTGATTTCCCTTTCTCTTCTTTGTGCGCCCTGCTCCTGGGTTCAGATTTGGATTTGGCCCCGCCTCTGCATGTAGGTCGCCTGAGGGCATCTGTTCTTCACTCAGACACGACGGTGTTAAAGGAACGCTGATTCGGGAGCTCTGACTCACTCAGGCCGGGGTGAGGGAGGGGTACGGATGCGGGGTGAGCCTGCCACGGCAGAGGCCAGCGTGATGTTGCAGCAGCCTTAGGTGCACCATGTGTTCTCTCGGGGAGGTTGTCCCTGGATCACGGGACCCTGGCAGTGGCGGTCTTTCCAGGCTCCAGGAGGGGAGTTGTGGATAGTGACCTGTGCTTGCACACAGACTTCTTGCTGGCATCAGCAGCAGCCTTAACATCTCATGCCTGTCTCTGAGGTCCGCGCTGATAGCCGCGGCTCACGCCCATCTCTGGAGCTCCTTTAAGCAGCGCTCTTAATCCCCTCTCCTCCCGCACTAGGAAACAAAGAGGGAAGAAAAAGTATCTTGCCTCTTCAGCAGGTCCAGACTTTTTTCCTGGGCTCCCTCCCATCTAACTGTGGTGCACTCGTCCCTCCAGACTGTGTTCATGCCGCCAACCCCAGTCCTCTCCCTGAGATCCCACCGAAGCCCCAGCCTCAGCTCCCAGCCCCCGCCCGCCCCGGCAGATGAGAAGACAAGCCTCTCGGGCTGGTTAGTGCTTTTCGGCACCAATCCTCTCTGCGGCAATCTCTCCACTTTGCCCTCCACAGCCCTGTTGCTGCGTTCTCCAGCGCAGCTCTGAAGCTTCCCCCCTCCGCCACCCACAGTCTCCGCCCTCAAAGGGGCTTCCTTATGTGTGTAAACCTTTCCTCCTTCACAGCTCCCTCCCACTGGCCCAGGTCCCGTCCCTATTCTTTTGTCTCTGTTTTTTCTTTTTTCTTTTGCCCTACCCAGTTACGTGGGGAGTTTCTTGCCTTTTGGGAGGTCTGAGATCTTCTGCCAGCATTTGGTGGGTGTTCTATAGGAGCAGTTCCACGTGTCGATGTATTTCTGATGTATTTATGGGGAGGAAGGTGATCTCTGCGTCTTACTCTTCCGCCATCTTCTCCGACCAGCCCCAATATGTATGTTCTTACAGCCATTTTGTTTATTGTACTTTGTTTTTGTAAGTCTTTTTTGTTCCTTTCTTATTTTCTTCTCTTCCCTTATGATTTGATGGCTATCTTTAGTGTTATTTTTGGATTTCATTTTGGTTTTTTGTTTGCATATATTATTAATTTTTGGTTTGTGGTTACCATGAGTTTAAATATAGCAATCTACATATATATGTGATTGTTTTAATTTTCTGAACTCTTAATCCCAAATGCATTTTAACAAGCCTGCATTTGTAATCTCCTGCCCACACAATTACTGTTTTGATATCATATTTTATATGTTATCTAATTGTATTATCTCTTATCTGCTTAATGTGGATATAGATGATTTTACTACTTTCATCTTTTAACCTTCCTAGTAGCTTTTTTCATGGTTGATTTCCTACCTTTTCTATATGTTTGCCTTTACCAATGACATTTATCTGTTCTTAATTTTTATGTTTCTAGTTTTGACCTTTTCTTTTTCACGTAGAGTAGTTCCTTTAACATTTCTTTGAATGCTGGCTTGATGGTGTTGAACTCTTTCAGCTTTTGTTTGTCTTTAAAGCTTTTGATCTCTCCATCAAATCCAAATGAAAGCCTTGCCAAGTAGAGTATTCTCAGTTTTAGCTTTTTCCCTCTCATCACTTTAACTATATTTTGCCACTCCCTTTTGGCCTGCAGAGTTTCTGTTGAAAAGTCATCTCATAGCTATATGGAAGTTCCCTTGTATGTAATGTGTTGCTTTTCCCTTGCTGCTTTTAATATTCTCTAGCTTTTGTTTTTGCCACTTTAATTACAGTGTATCTTGTTGATTTCCTCTTTGTGTTAATCCTACTTGGGACTCTCAGTCCTTCCTGGACTTTATGTCCTTTTTTTTTTCCACATTAGGGAAGTTTTCAGCTATTAAGTCTTCAATTATGTTCTCAGCCCCTTTCTCTCTCTTCTCCTTCTGGGACCCCTATAGTGTAAATATTAGTGCTCTTGATGTTTTCCAGAGGTCTCTTAAACTGTCCTCATTTCTTTTCATTTTTTTCTTTTCTCTATTCAGCATCAATGTTTTCTGTTACTCTATTCTAACTCACTGATCTTTTCCTCTGTATCATTTAATGTACTATTATTTCCTTCTAGTGTATTTTTCTTTGCAGTTGTTGTATTCTTCACCTTTGGTTGTTTTATATATTTTCTAAATCTTTGTTAAAATCTTCTAACTTCTCTCTCTGTGCATCCATTCTTCTCCTGAATTTTTTGTTCATCTTATTGATCACTATCCTAAACTCTTTCTTGGATAGATTGACTATGTCCACTTCACTTATCATTCTGAGTAGGTTGCTCTATAATCAACTGTAGGTTACACAAACTTCTAACTGCTACTAGGGGAAGGTTAAGTAGAAATACACAGGTGAGAGACTGTGGTGGAGATGAGTAGTTGCAGTCTTTGGGCATTCAGCAGAAAGTCCACAGAACATGTTTCAAATGGAGTGGTAGTGATATTGGTGGATCAAGGCTCTATGTGCCATAAAAGTTTGCAATATATAGCAATTCAAAGCATCTGGTCAAGGTAGTACTATAAGGACCAGTATCACAGTATCAGCAGCAGCTGGGAGACGCTTTGTTATTTTTTTTTTTAAGTACGTCAGGATTCCAAGTCAGAGGGCACTGTTTTTCAAAATTCCAATTAGATATATTATTTTATTGGAGACATTTCTGTGGGTGACGTGCATGGTATGGCATAAAAGGGGTTGAGTTTTCTGTAGTTTTCAGGCAGAGTAAGTATCCATTTTTGTTTTCTTTCCAAAGGCAGGGTCCTGAGAGGGCAGACTCTGAGAACCTAAGACAAATCAGTTTATCACTGTACTTCTCAGGAATAAGGCTGCCTACTTTATTCTCTACAGGTGGGGCCCCTGCCTTGGAAGAGAATTTGTATAGATAGCTAGCTTAGGCAAACATATAGAATGCATGGACTCTTTATATTGTATGGAAATCCAGCTAACTCATTTAACAGAGAACCAAAAATTGGATCTATGGTATGAGGTTGGGTCTGTATAGTATATTGAAATTATGTTTGTTGTTATGTAACAGTGAAATTGGGGGATAAAAATGGTAAAACAGGAGTTTTATGTTAAGAATTTTCTATATAGCGCACGTTGATTTTTTTCTCACTTTAGAGAAATTGGAACAGAGTACTAATAAATTCAATTAAGAGTTTAAATTTTGACTCAAACTATACCATGTATCAAAGATAATATGGTCAATATAACCCAGCCAGTAAAATTATTTTTATTTATTATATTATGATACAGGAAATATTTTTCCTTTGTTGCTTCTTCCCATATCTAGAGTTGCACTATTACAATTAATTTTATAGAGAGCTATATATGTGATCAATTGCCTCAAGATGTTTAGCCATCATTAATTCTGTTGGATGTCTGGCTACACACTGGGTAATGCAAGAGACAACAATCTTATAAAATAGGATATAAGTAATACAGTTAGTAACATCAATAAGGTTATAGTACAGCAGAGAAATTATGAACACTTTCAAAACAACAAAGAGAGAACAAATTAAAACAATGTATAGCTAGTTGTAATCTGGATCACAATAAGCCATCAAATCCAGAGGGAAGCCAGCTGGAGAAGTCAAATTCTGGAGGGATTAGGTAGAGAGAAGAAGATAAGCGTTTCATATCTGTTTATAAAGGTATAATTTATCACCTTGCTGTAGGTCATAGTTAACATAAGAGGTAAGGTTTTCTGGAAAGTAAATATTAAAAGACAGTAATATTTCAGACCAAAAGTCATAAATTATAATTCATATTTATCAGTTCTTTCAGTCCATGTAATTAAATTTTGTTGGTCTGGATGAAGCCATTAAGTTTTCCAATAGTTTTGTAATTTCTTACCCAGTTCAATGGTATGATCTAAAAGTCATCAGAAACCTATAATTTTCAAAAAGTCCTTTTCAAAAATACCTTCTTGAAGATCTTCACTTTTGTTAAAGCATCAGAGTAAAATAATAACTGTCTATAAATGACAAAAGACTTAAAATAGCATAAAGATCTGATTACAATGTAACTGACAAACAGTTATTTCTGTGACATACAATATTTTAAGATAATAACTAGAACTATGACTGATAACATTATACTAGGATAAACCAGATTTTTAGGAATTCCATATAATTTCTAGACTATCTATATTAATGACATTTACCCATGCAATTTGATGATGTTTCCCATTGTAACTTAACATACCAGATAAACTTTATTATTTTAATACCTCTTTGATGTTTCAGGGGCCCTCTGAAGCATCCCAAGGTTAGCTAGAGGTCAAAAGAACTTCATTTAGAATTTGACTTCAAGAAGTATTAAAGATATCAAAAGGTTTTAAAACACTTGGTCAAAATAGGCTCATAGGTCACCATGAAACAATACTTATTCACTCAAAGTGACAAGAAAAGAATTTAAAGGCAAATACTGAAAGTTACAACAGATTACTTAGAAGATAAACTTTACAACCTGTTATTAAAAGTAGATTAATATTTTTTAAAAGAATTCATTCTCTTAAAACAAAGAGCAAACCAATTCTAGTTTTGTACTGGCTTGCTTTTTTTTAATGTTATAAAACTTTCTTTCTTTCTTTCTTTTTATTTATTTTTTTATTAGTTTCTGCTTTATAACAAAGTGAATCAGTTATACATATACATCTGTTCCCATATCCCTTCCCTCTTGCTTCTTCCTCCCTCCCACCCTCCCTATCCCACCCCTCCAGGCGGTCACACTGGCTTACTTTTAATATTAAAATTTATTTACTCAATTAAATTTTCTTCTAATCTTAACTAGTCCTGACCATCCACAAAACTCTTGTTTCAGGGTTCTTATCCCACAAACCTTCTATAATTTCCCACTTTACCTTCAAATTTTGTCCTATGCCCCCCCCCTTTTTTTCTCTCCAGGACAAATTTACTCTTTTCCCTTAACAGACTGCATTTCCATTCCTTATATCTTTTTTCCTTTCATACAAAGGTGTTTTCCTTATTAATTTTATTACTTTTAATTACATATATGAGTTAGAATTCTTAACTTTCAAAAACCTTTCCCCTTTTTTTTTCGTTTGGTTTTATATTCTACCTGAGTTAATTAGGCTCTCTCAAGTCCTTGTGGACTGTACTTACATTTCTGATTTGTAGAGATTGGCAAGACAAATATATTTGCTTTTAACTTCCCAAAGAACTCTGCTACCTAAGTGATATTAAAAGATTGATTTGCCCAACTATATTTTCTTTAATTTGTTTCCTTATATCAGCAAGATTTCTAACTAAACTGGGAATCAAGAATTCTATGTTCAAGAAATTTGGGGTTCAATTTATCATGCCTTTAAAAGTTTGCACAAGGCATTCAACAATGGCCCTCTTTCTGCGTGCACAAGTTAAACCCAGAGCAGATTGCCCTAGGGGCAAAAAAACTCCATTATTGCTTTTATTAGCCCCTTAATGTTAGCCACCAGTTTTTACTTCATATTCTCTGGGCTCAAGTAACCCTGTTGGTTTCCTTTAGTATGTTTAATTAATATTGCCTGAGGGGCAGATTTATATGCCTTGTCTTATAATACCAGACAGGGGAATCATTCCCCAGTGAGACATAATGTCTATCCCAGAATACAATTAGGCAAAAGAGATGTAACCATCTTATATAAAGCCCATTCAAATATACAAATTTTTGTAAACTTTCATCTCAATTCTACCAACTCTTATACCTTTAACTTTAGCCTCCATTATGACCCCACCAACAAGTCTTGGTCTTACAAGGAATCCCAGAAACTTTCCTTGTTATCCCCTGGCCATTTTATCCATTTATGTATAAAAGACTTTGGGGTCCCTGTCAACAACAAATTGGCATTTGCCAACTACCTCTACAAGGATTAAATCATGTGCTGCTGCAGCTGCTGATTTTAACACCCCCCTGAAAGGAGTTCAGGGTGGAGAGCAGAAATGAGGCACTCTGTTCTCTGGGAAAAACTAGCAGAACAGGTCTTCAGATAGTTTGATATTTTCAGGAGCCAATTTTATGAGCCCAATTCTTTCACCTCTTCATATCTAGAAAAGCACTAAAATCCTTCATGGTGATGACTGCTCCTCGTAACCTTCTGCTAAGAAAAAAATGTGCCTGATTGTATGTACTCCCCTGTCACCAAAATCACATATATACCGATCTTCCCCCCTACCTCTTTGGAGCAGTTCCTCAGAACTATCTGAAATGCTGTCTCCCAGTCTATAGTCTCCATTTTGTTGCAGGAAGGGGGACCCCTTCCAGGGCCCAAGAGTGGGGTCTTATCTAACACTCAGAAATGAATCATCCGAGGAGACACACGTGCTGACAAAGCAAGATATTTTTTGGGAAGGGGCACCCGGGTGGAGAGCAGCAGGGTAAGGGAACCCAGAACTACTCTGCCACATGGCTCGTAGTCTCGGGTTTTATGATAATGGGGTTAGTTTCCAGGCTGTCTCTGGTCAATCATCCTGACTCAGGGTCCTTTCTGGTGACACACGCAACCACTCAGCCAAGATGGATTCCAGCGAGGAGGATTCTGGGAGGTTGGTAGGACATGTACACTGGCGTCTCCTTTCTCCTTTTGAACTTTCTTCTGCTTGGCGTTGACTTGTTCGTTCCACGCTCCTTACCAGGATCTCCTGTCATAAAATAACTCATGCAAATTGTTACTGTCTTTGCCTGGACAGGGTGCGTGGTTTCAGTCAGTGTTTCTCCTAGCAATTTTGACCCAAATAAAACGTGAGTCACAATTCTCATGTGCAATTATTTTAAGTCAACATCCCCAGTGAGGGGTCAAGCCAAGGCACCCAATCCCTTTTGTCAGTCATTAACTTAATTAACCAACCTAACTTTGTTCCAAGCAATTGCTTGTCAGGTACCTCAGTGTAATTTTCTTTAAGCTTTTTAATTTTTAAAAAACTGGGGTAAATAAAGCAGACTTGTTTGGGGCCTTTTAATGTTGGAGGGACCATTTGGGGGACCCTTTTGCCATCCAAACTTAGGTTGTGTTTGTTTTGATCCCATCAGTGTCCATTTTATTTATCCCATTTCATAAAAACCATGTAAGATTTCTATCCTGTTGGGACGAGTCACTTTAAAATTTCCACTTTGTTTGGAAGAAGTCGTTTGACCTTCCCCTCAACTTCCTCCAATTCCCTTGTTAATCAACCTAATTAACATTAATTAACCTAGTATTTTTATTAACATCCATAAGACCCATTAAGGGGAATCCAAGACCACAAGTAAGGTTTCCCAGACCATTGTTTGTTTCTTTGTTTGTTTTAATCTAAGGGAGTTCTTAAGCTGTTATATTTTTGCATCCAGATTTTAATTTGGTCTTTCAATAGGTCCCAATAAAACAGCTGTTTATAATGAGAGCTCTCTATAGATTTATCAATTTAGAAGTTTTTCCAATTTAAAGGATCCATAGTCTGGCCATTGATGAGTAGTATCTTAATAGCAACCCAAACCAATAAGATGCAAGATGTGTCCTTACAAGAGAGTGCAAAAAGTACAGTCTTCACAAGGTCCAGAAACTTTACTCCCCAAAATAGTCTAAGAAAGTAAAGGCCTTCATTGTACAGGGGGACACAACGAAGATTGAGATGGAAAAGGTCCCTTATGGGCTGGAATCCCTATGACAAATTTCCCTGAGAGCTGGCATAGCCAAAGAGACTGCTCAGAATCCCTGTCTATTCAACTGGCTGCCAAATCTACACCATATGTGTACCTTCTGGATGGCAAATACCATTCTCTCAAAACACAGAGCAAAACATCTAAGAAGATCTAGTAGAACATTTACATTTCAAAGGCACAGGAAGAGAAATGCAAGCTCCTCCTAGAAAGGATTTTGTTCCTTTAAGGTCAGAATTCTGAAAAGATGTTCCTTTCAAGCCAGCTTTCTCTGTGTACAGAAAATCCAATTTGGGAATGTGAAAAAGAGCCCCATCTTGGCCATTTTTAGCGTTAGATTTTCTTAGTTCCCAATTAAGTAAGTCCTTGCAAGTATAAGTTTCATATATATTGTACATGAACCTGGCTGTGGTGTTAGTTGAAGGCTGGCTCTCTGATGACCCTTGTTTAGGGAAAACATGAGGCCAGTTTCCTACCTAATCACCCAGTCCAGACTACTCAGTGTTTTTCAACAGAGCAAATCCCAGTATCTTCCAACTGGGTGAATTTTCCCTGGTGTCTTTTTAACACAATATCTTTCAAATGTGGGGACGGGTACCTCTTCTTGAAACTAAGTTTAAGGAAAACCTCCTTACAGCAAGTAGTTTGTCCACCATCAAATAAAACTTAGGATCATCAGCCAATAACGGGAGATCTAAGACCCAGGAGAGTTTCACCCAATTTTCTGGACACACCAAGGAGGCAAATGGGCACAAGTGACCCTTGCTGGTACCAAGGCTCTGGACCCTTATACAGTGCAGGCAAAACAGAAGGTACTCTGGGCCCCATTGTGGTTTCCAAAACTGTCAACTGAAACAAAAATACACAATGTAAATGTTGTGAGTTACTGACGACTTTCGACCAGGAGACAGCTTCTCAGACAGCTCTGAGGAACTACTCTGGAAACCTAAGGGAGGAGCCGGGAAATATATGAACTTTTTTGCTGGGAAAAGCACGAGGTCAAGCACAAAAACTTACTGCTAATAACAAATAACAGACATCTCAAGTTAATGATTTTTAGTGTGTTGATACATATGGGAAAATGCAGGGATCTGAGGTCACTGAAATTTTCCCTTAGATAAATATCTTAACAATCTAGGGGTCAGTATATCCAAAGCACAAATTGGAAGCATTTTGCTTCCAGTTTTTCTCCATCTTCAATTCCCCTCAGGATACACTGTTTGTGGGTGAATGTAGTGGTTAATGGTTTGATTTTTGTAGAACTGGAATGGCACGTAAATTTTTCTTTCTTTACACTCTTTAAAAATAGGACTTATAGGTCCCAACTAAACCTACTAAATCAGAATGTCTGGGTAAAGATAAGAGGAATCTGTATTTCTAACAATGATTTTAAGTGATTTTTATGATGGGGAAAGTTTAAAGAAAATGAGTATACTGAAAAGAGCGTATGTTTTAGAAAAGTTGTTTTCAACCTCAGCTGAACATTGGAATTATATAGGGATTTTTATTTATTTATTTATTTATTTATTTTTAAAGCACCTTTATTCAGAATAGGCCAAAGCTACAAACAATCCAGATGTCCCTCAGCGGGTGAATGGTTAATTGTGGTATATTCATACCACGGAATACCACTCAGAAATAATATTTCTTTTTTTAAACATCTTTATGGGAGTAAAATTGCTTAACAATGGTGTGTTCCTTTCTGTTTTATAACAAAGTGAATCAGTTATACATATATATATATATGTCCCCATATCTCTTCCCCCTTGCGTCTCCCTCCCTCCCACCCTCCCTATCCCACCCCTCTATGTGGTCACAAAACACCTAGCTGATCTCCCTGTGCTATGCGGCTGTTTTCGACTAGCTTTGTATTTTACATTTGGTAGTATATATATGTCCATGCCACTCTCTCGCTTTGTCCCAGCATATCATTCCCCCTTCCCGTTTCCTCAAGTCCATTCTCTAGTAGTTCTGTGTCTTTACTCCCGACATGCCCCTAGGTTCTTCATGACTTTTTCTTTTTCTTCTTTTTTTCTTTAGATTGCATACATATATGTTAGAATACAGTATTTGTTTTTCTCTTGCTGACTTACTTCACTCTGTACAACACACGCTAGGTCCATCCACCTCACTACAAATAACTCAATTTCCTTTCTTTTTATGGCTGAGTAATATTCCATTGTATATATGTGCCACATCTTCTTTATCCATTCATCTGTTGATGGAAACCTAGGTTGCTTCCATATCCTGGGTATTGTAAATAGAGCTGCAATGAACATTTTGGTACATGACTCTTTTTGAATTATGGTTTTCTCAGGGTATATGTCCAGTAGTGGGATTCCTGGGTCGTATCGTAGTTCTATTTGTAGTTTTTTAAGGAACCTCCATACTGTTCTCCATAGTGGCTGTATCAACTTATAATCCCACCGACAGTGCCAGACGGTTCCCTTTTCTCTACACCCTCTCCTGCATTTATTGTTTCTAGATTTTTAAAAACATCTTTATTGGAGTATAATTGCTTTAAAATGGTGTGTTACTTTCTGCTTTATAACAAAGTGAATCAGTTATACATATACATATGTTCCCATATCTCTTCCCTCTTGCATCTCCCTCCCTTTCACACTCCCTATCCCACCCCTCCAAGTGGTCAGAAAGAACTGAGCTGATCTCCCTGTGCTATGTGGCTGCTTCCCACTATCTATCTATTTTACATTTGGGAGTGTATATATGTCCATACCACTCTCTCACTTTGTCACAGCTTACCCTTCCCCCTCCCCATATCCTCAAGTCCATTCTCTAGTAGGTCTGTGACTTCATTCCCACCTTACCCCTAGGTTCTTCATGACATTTTTCTTCTTAGATTCCATATATATCTATTAGCATACGTATTTTTCTTTCTCTTTCTGACTTACTTCACTCTGTATGACAGACTCTCGGTATATCCACCTCACTACAAATAACTCAGTTTCATTTCTTTTTATGGCTGAGTAATATTCCATTGTATATATGTGCCACATCTTCTTTAGCCATTCATCCAATGATGGACACTTAGGTTGTTTCCATCTCCGGGCTATTGTAAATAGAGCTTCAATGAACATTTTGGTACGTGACTCATTTTGAATTATGGTTTTCTCAGGGTATATGCCCAGTTGTGGGACTGCTGGGTCATATGGTAGTTCTATTTGTAGATTTTAAGGAACCTCCATACTGTTCTCCATAGTGGCTGTACCAATTCACATTCCCACCAGCAGTGAAAGAGTGTTCCCTTTTCTCCACACCCTCTCCAGCATTTATTGTTTCTACATTTTTTGATGATGGCCATTCTGACCGGTGTGAGATGATATCTCATTGTAGTTTTGATTTGCATTTCTCTAATGATTAATGATGTTGAACTTTCTTTCATGTGTTTCTTGGTAGTCTGTATATCTTCTTTGGAGAAATGTCTATTTAGGTCATCTGCCCATTTTTGGATTGCATTCTTTGTTTTTTTGTTATTGAGCTTCATGAGCTGCTTGTAATTTTTGGAGATTAATCAGTTGTCAGTTGCTTCATTTGCAAATATTTTCTTCCATTCTGAGGGTTGTCTTTTGGTCTTGTTTATGGTTTCCTTTGCTGTGCAAAGCTTTGAAGTTTCATTAGGTCCCATTTGTTTATTTTTGTTTTTACTTCCATTTCTCTAGTAGGTGGGTCAAAAAGGATCTTGCTGTGATTTATGTCACAGAGTGGTCTGCCTAACTTTTCCTCTAAGAGTTGGATAGTTTCTGGCCTTACATTTAGGTCTTTAATCCATTTTGAGTTTATTTTTGTGTATGGTGGTAGGGAGTTTTCTAATCTCATACTTTTACATGTACCTGTCCAGTTTTCCCAGCACCACTTATTGAAGAGGATGCCTTTTCTCCACTGTATATTCTTGCCTCCCTTATCAAAGAGAAGGTGACCAAATGTGCGTGGGTTTATCTCTGCACTTTCTATCCTGTTCCATTGATCTATATATATATATTTTTTGCAAGTACCATACTGTCTTCATTACTGAAGCTTTGTAGTATAGTCTGAAGTCAGGGAGCCTGATTCTTCCAGCTCCATTTTTCATTCTCAAGTTTCCGTTGGCTATTCAGGGTCTTTTGTGTTTCCATAGAAATTCTGAAATTTTTTGTTGTAGTTCTGTGAAAAATGCCAGTGGTTGTTTGATAGGGATTGCATTGAATCTGTAGATTGCTTTGGGTACTAGAGTCATTTTCACAATGTTGATTCTTCCAATCCAAAAACATGGTATATCTCTCCATCTGTTTGTATCATCTTTAATTTCTTTCATCAGTGTCAGATAATTTTCTGCATACAGGTCTTTTGTCTCCTTTGGTAGGTTTATTCCTAGATATATTATTCCTTTTGTTACAATGGTAAATGGGAGTGCTTTCTTAATTTCAGTTTCAGATTTTTCATCATTAGTGTTTAGGAATGCCAGAGATTTCTGTGCATTAATTTTGTATCCTGCTACTTTACCAATTTCATTGATTAGCTCTAGTATTTTCGGGTAGCATCTTTGGTATCTCTATGTATAATATCATGTCACCTGCAAACAGTGACAGTTTACTTCTTCTTTTCCAATTTGGATTCCTTTTATTTCTTTTTCTTCTCTGATTGCTGTGGCTAAAACTTCCAAACTTGGGCTTCCCTGGTGGCACAGTGGTTGAGAGTCTGCCTGCCGATGCAGGGGACATGGGTTCATGCTCCGGTTTGGGATAATCCCACATGCTGCAGAGCCGCTAGGCCCGTAGGCAATGGCCACTGAGCCTGCGCGTCCGTAGCCTCTGCTCCACCACGGGAGTGGCCACAACAGTGAGAGGCCCGGGTACCGAAAAAAAAAATTCCAAATCTATCTTGAATTATAGTGGTGAGAGTGGGCAACCTTGTCTGGTTCCTGATTTTAGTGGACATGGTCTCAGTTTTTCACCATTGAGGATTATGTTGGCTGTGGGTTTGTCATACATGGCCTTTATTATGTTGAGGAAAGTTCCCTCTATGCCTAGTTTCTGCAGGGTTTTTATCATAAATAGGTGTTAAATTTTGTAGAAAGCTTTCTCTGCATCTATTGAGATGATCATATGGTTTTTCTCCTTCAATTTGTTAATATGGTGTATTTCTTTGATTCATTTGCATGTATTGAAGAATCCTTTCATTCCTGAGATAAACCGCACTTGATCATCATGTATGATCCTTTTAATGTGCTGTTATATTCTGTTTACTAGTATTGTGTTCAGGATTTTTGCATCAATGTTCATCAGTGATATTGGCCTGTAGTTTTCTTTCTTTGTGACATCTTTGTCTGGTTTTGGTATCAGGGTGACGGTGGCCTCGTAGAATGAGTTTGGGAGTCCTCTGTCCTCTTCTATATTTTGAAAGAATTTGAGAAGGATAGGTGTTAGCTCTTCTCTAAATGTTTGAGAGAGTTCACCTGTGAAGGAATCTGGTCCTTGTCTTTTTTTGTTGTTGGAAGATTTTTAATCACAGTCTCAATTTCAGTTCTTGTGATTGGTCTGTTCATATTTTCTATTTCTTCCTGATTCAGTCTTGGCAGGTTGTGCATTTCTAAGAATTTGTCCATTTCTTCCAGGTTGTCCATTTTATTGGCATAGAGTTGCTTGTAGTAATCTCTCATGATCTTTTGTATTTCTGCAGTGTCGGTTGTTATTTCTCCTTTTTCATTTCTAATTCTACTGATTTGAGTCTTTTCCCTTTTTTTCTTGATGAGTCTGGCTATTGGTTTATCAATTTTGTTTATCTTCTCAAAGAACCAGCTTTTAGTTTTATTGATCTTTGCTATCGTTTCCTTCATTTTTTTTCATTTATCTCTGATCTGATCTTTATGATTTCTTTCCTTTTGCTAACTTTAGATATTTTTGTTCTTCTTTCTCTAATTGCTTTAGTTGCAATGTTCGGTTGTTTATTTGAGATGTTTCCTGTTTCTTAAGGTGGGATTGTATTGCTATACACTTCCCTCTTAGATCTGCTTTTGCTGCATCCCATAATTTTTGGGTCGTCATGTCTCCATTGTCATTTTTTTCTACGTATTTTTTATTTCCTCTTTGATTTCTTCAGTGATAGCTTCGTTATTAAGTAGTGTGTATTGTTTAGCCTCCATGTGTTTGTATTTTTTACATATCTTTTCCTGTAATTTATATCTAGTCTCATAGCGTTGTGTTCGGAAAAGATACTTGATACGATTTTAATTTTCTTAAATTTACCAAGGCTTGATTTGTGACCGAAGATATGATCTCTTCTGGAGAATATTCCATGAGCACTTGAGAAAAATGTGTATTCTGATGTATTTGGATGGAATGTCCTATAAATATCCATTAAGTCCATCTTGTTTAATGTATCATTAAAGCTTGTGTTTCCTTCTTTATATTCATTTTGGTTGATCTGTCCATTGGGAAAGTATGCTGTTAAAGTCCCCTACTATGAATATGTTACTGTCGATTTCCCCTTTTACGGCTATTAGTATTTGCCCTATGTGTTGAGGTGCTCCTATGTTTGGTGCATAAATATTTACAAATGTTATACTTTCTTCTTGGGTTGATCCCTTTGATCATTATGTAATATCCTTTTTTGACTCTTGTAATAGTGTTTGTTTTAAAGTCTATTTTGTATGATATGAGAATTGCTACTTCAGCTTTCTTTTGATTTCCATTTGCATGGAATATCTTTTTGCATCCCCTCACTTTCACTCTGTATGTGTCCCTAGGTCTGAGGTTGGTCTCTTGTACACAGCATATATACGTGTCTTGTTTTAGTATCCATTTAGCCCGTCTATGTCTCCTCGCTGGAGCCTTTAATCTGTTTACATTTAAGGTAATTATCAATATATTTATTCCTATTACCATTTTCTTAATTGTTTTGGGTTTGTTACTGTAGGTCTTTTCCTTCTCTTGTGTTTCCTGCCTAGAGAATTTCCTTTATCATTTGTTCTAAAGCTGCTTTGGTGGTGCTGAATTCTCTTAGCTTTTGCTTGATGTAAAGGTTTTAATTTCTCCATCAAATCTAAATGAGATCCTTGCTGGGTAGAGTAATCTTGGTTGTAGGTTTTTCTCCATCATCATTTTAAATATGTCCTGCCACTCCCTTCTGGCTTGCAGAGTTTCTGCTGAAAGATCAGCTGTTAACCTTATGAGGATTCCCTTGTGTGTTATTTGTTGTTCTTCCCTTGCTATGGTTAATATTTTTTCTTTGTTTTTAATTTTTGATAGTTTGATTAATATGTGTGTTGGCATGTTTGTCCTTGGATTTATCCTTTAATGGACTCTCTGTTCTTCCTGGACTTGATTAACTATTTCCTTTTCCATATTAGGGAAGTTTTCAAATGTAGTCTCTTCAAATATTGTATCAGTCCCTTTCCTCTTCTCTTTTTCTTCTGGGACCCCTATAATTCGAATGTTGGTGTGTTTAATGTTGTCCCAGAGGTCTCTGAGACTGTCCTCATTTCTTTTCATTGTTTTTTCTTTATTCTGCTCTGCAGTCCTTATTTCTATTATTTTATATTCCAGTTCACTTATCTGTTCTTCTTCCTCAGTTATTCTCCTTTTGATCTCTTCTAGAGAATTTTCAATTTCATATATTGTGTTGTTTATCACTGGTTCTTTGCTCTTTCATTCTTCTAGATCTTTGTTAAACGTTTCTTTTATTTCCTCCATTTTTTTTTCAAGACTTTGGATCATGTTTACTATCATTATTCAGAGTTCTTTTTCAGGAAAACTGCCTATTTCCTCTTCATTTATTAAGTCTGGTGTGTTTTTGCCTTGCTCCTTCATGTGCTGTGTTTTTCTCTCTCTTCCCATTTTGCTTAACTTACTGTGTTTGGAATCTCCTTTTTTCTGCCTGCAGCTTCGTAGTTCCCATTGTTTTTGATGTCTGCCCCCAGTGGCTGAGGTTGGTTCAGTGGGTTGTGGAGGCTTCCTTTTGGAGGGGACTAGTCCCTGTGTTCTAGTGGATACAGCTGAATCTTGTATTTCTTTTGGACAGGTCCACATCTGGTGGTGTGTTTTGTGGTGTCTGTGACCTTATTGTGATTTTCGGCAGCCTCTCTGCTAATGGATTGTGTTGTGTTCCTGTCTTGCTAGTTGTTTGGAATAAGGTGTCCAGCACTGTAGCTTGCTGGTCGTTGAGTAGAGCTGGGTCTTGGCTTTAAGCTGGAGATCTCTGGGAGATTTTCGCCATTTGATATTACATGGAGCTGGGAGGTCTCTTGTGGACCAGTGTCCTGAACTTGGCTCACCCACCTCAGAGGCACAGCCCTGATGCCTGGCTGGAGCACCAAGTGCCTGTGATCCACACGGCTCAGAATAAAATGGAGGGAAAAAAAGAAATAAAGAGAGAAGGAGGTAAAATAAAATAAAATATTTAAAATAAAAAATAAAAACTAATTACCAAAAAAATTTTTAAGTAATAAAAAAAGAAAGAAGATAACAATGAAACCAAAGACAAATCTACCGAAGATAACAAGTTCTAAATACTACCGTAAAACAAAAACAAAAACAAAATGGACAGACAGATCCCTAGGACAAATGTTAAAAGCAAAGCTATACAGACAAAATCACACACAGAATCATACACATACACACTCAAAAAAAGAGAAAAAGGGGAAAATATATATATATAGTTGCTCACAAAGTCCATCTCCTCAATTTGGGATGATTCATTATCTATTCAGGTATTCCACAGATGCAGGGTACATCATGTTCACTGTGGAGATTTAATCCGATGCTCCTGAGGCTGCTGCGAGAAATTTCCCTTTCTCTTCTCTTTTCGCACAGTCCCTGGTGTTTAACTTTTGGTTTGGACCCGCCTCTGCATGTAGGTCTCCTGAGGGCATCTGTTCTTTGCTCAGACAGGACAGTGTTAAAGGAGCAGCTGATTCAGTGCTCTGGCTCACTCAGGCCGGGGGCAGGGAGGGATATGGAATGTGGGGCGAGCCTGTGGCTACAAAGGCAGGCATGACATTGCACCAGCCTGAGGCATGCTGTGTTTTCTACTGGGGAATTTGTCCCTGGGTCACGGGACCCTGGCAGTGGCAGGCTGCACAGGCTCCCGGGAGGGGAGGTGTGGATAGTGACCTGTGCTTGCTCACAGGCTTCTTGGTGGCTGCAACAGTCTTAGCGTCTCATGTCTGTCTCTGTGGTCCTCGCTGATAGCCGCAGCTGGCACCCATCTCTGGAGCTCCTTCAAGCAGCGCTCTTAATCCCCTCTCCTCATGCACCAGGAAACAAAGAGGCAAGAAAAAGTCTCCTGACTGTTCGGCAGCTCCAGACTTTGTCCCAGACTCCCTTCCGGCTAGCTGTGGTACACTACCCCCTTCAGGCTGTGTTTCACAGCCAACCCCAGTCCTCTCCCTGGCATCTAACTGAGGCCCGAGCCTCAGCTCCCAGGCCCCAGCCATCGCAGCAGTGAGCAGACAAACCTTTCGGGCTGGTGAGTGCTGGTCGGCACCGATCCTCTGTGCAGGAATCTCTGCACTTTGCCCTCCACACTCCTGTTGCTGTGCTCTCCTCCGTGGCTCCGAAGCTCCCCCCACCCTCTGCCACCCACATTCTTCGCCTGGGAAGGGGCTTCATATTGTCTGGAAACCTTTCCTCCTTCACAGCTCCCTCCCTCTGGTGCAGGTCCCGTCCGTATTCTTTTGTCCCTGTTTTTTTCTTTTTTCTTTTGCCCTACCCAGGTACGTGAGGAGTTTCTTGCCTTTTGGTAGGTCTGAGGTCTTCTGCCAGCGTTCAGTAGGTGTTCTGTAGGAGTTGTTCCATGTGTAGATGTATTTCTGATGTATTTGTGAGGAGGAAGGTGAACTCCACGTCTTACTCTTCCGCCATCTTGAAGCTGACTCCTATATAGGAACCTTTAAAAAATATATTGGTGCCTGTAATCCACAACCCAAGCCTTCTACACCTATTCTAATTTGATTGGTGTGAGCACTGGTCTAAGCATCTGAATATTTTTAAAAGCCCCCCTTGGTAATTCCCTGGTAGTTCAGTGGTTAGGATTTCATGCTTCCACTGCAGGGGGCAAGGGTTGGATAAGTACTTATCAGCAAAGCTTATAAGTAATTTTAAATCAAATTACTTAATGTATCAGGAGAAAGATAATATTATTACACAAACCATTTTCACTGTGAAATTTCCAACTTATTAATTTTGCTGAAGGGAAAGAATGTAATACTGTTATTAATGCTGTGTAACTGTTTTAATTACTTTGTTCCTCTAATCTCCATATTCTCAACTTTGCAAATAAATCCCTCAGGAAATGGATCTCAACTGTTCTACAGACATCATCTTTGCTGGGAATAAGAAGGAAAGCAATTGAGACTTAAAGGAACATGTCAATTCATAAATATACAATTAAATAATTTTATTATTGAGTAAAACAAATACCTAGATGTATGCAGATAGCCAGCAAGTGACTACAAATTTTTAGTAGATTTTCAGTTCATTTTTTTAAACATTTTATTTTATTTTACAGTTGTTATATAACATTCCTTCTTTTAGTAAACAGTCAACAGGTACTCAATTTATGTCAGAAGTTTTACTGAGCTTCCTTTGTCATGCTGTTTTCTATAATTCTTTATCAGGCTTACTCCAATATTTGTTCTTCATAATTCCTTTATCAGTACCTCCTACAGTTGCCCTTAACAGTGTATCTAGCACATATGATAAGTCCCATTCTTTAGCATTCCTCAGTAAGGTTAGGTAAGTTTACTTTTCTCACAATTATGCCCCCTTTTGATAAAATCTGATTTCAGAGGTTTGATATAATTTACATTACATGGCTGATTTCTCTTTGGGATGTTCTTAATTTTCTGTGTATCCAACAAGGCCCAACCAACATATCTAACAAAGTATTGATTAATATTATTACTGGA
Source organism: Mesoplodon bidens (assembly GCF_964165515.1). Taxonomy (NCBI): domain Eukaryota; kingdom Metazoa; phylum Chordata; class Mammalia; order Artiodactyla; family Ziphiidae; genus Mesoplodon; species Mesoplodon bidens. The sequence continues at coordinate 91,547,685 of NC_138163.1, read as the reverse complement.
TGAATTTAAAAGAAAATTAGCTTTAGGTGAGTAGCCTTTGAAGATATCATACCAGTTATGTATAGTTAGAGTGGGTTCTTGATTAGCAACAAACAAGTTATCCATCATCCTATAACAACTTTATATAATAAGTTGATTTGGTTTAGCAGCTTGTTTTTCTAAGTGCTTTACAATTTCAGAGTTATTCTTCAGTTTTATTTTCCAATTGATACCTAATGTATAATCAACATGTGGAGCTTAGAAGGTAAGATATATTATTCCTACACATTAAACCACAGGCAATAAGAATACTTCCATCTTCCCAAGTCATGTTACAAATATAATAAACAAATAGTCTACCAAGTCCATTATCCATTATTGTTTTAATTAAAGATTTTATTTTTCTAGAGCAGTTTTAACCTCACAGTAAAATTAAGAAGGTACAGATATTTCCCATATATCCCGTGCCCCACATGCATACCTTCCCCCATTATTAACATTCCTCACTGGAGTGGTGCATTTGTTACAATTGATTGAACCTACATTGACACATCATAATCGCCTGTCAGCGACAAATTTGCACTTGCCGTCTACCTCTACAAGGATCAAGTTAACCGCTGCAGCTGCTGACCTTCAACACCCCCTGAAAGGAGTTCAGGGTGGAGATCAGGAATGAGGCACTCTGTGCTCTGGGAAAAACTGGCAGAACAGGTCTTCAGATAGATACTTTCAGGTCTTTCAGATAGATATTTTATGAGCCCAATTCTTGCATCTCCTAATATCTAGAAAAGCACTAAAATCCTTCATGGTAATGTCTGTGCCTCGTGACTAGCAGTAACCTTCTGTAAAAAATATGTGCTTGATTACATGTTCTTCCCCTTCACCAAAATCACATATATACTGACCTTCACCCCTACCTCTTTGGAGTAGTTTCTCAGAGCTATCTGAAACGCTGTCTCCCAGGTTATAGTCCTCTTTTTGCCCCAAATAAAACTTAACTCACAACTCTCATGTTGTACATTTTTTTCAGTCAACAGTTATGGTGACCACAGATATGGGACCCAGAGTGGACTTATCTCCTTTACCTGAACTGTACGAGGAACCAGAGCTTGTGCCCGTGTGCCTCCTCAGAGAGTCCAGACGAATTTGGGTAAGACTCTCCTGGGTCTTGGATCTCCCGTATTAGTTGATTATCCTGAGTTTTATTTGTTCATGTATAACAGGTACTGTCCTGCTCCCCCAGTTGAAAGGTACTGGGGAGAGCAGATGAAAGGTACCAGGGAATACCCACCCAGTTGAAACATACTGGGGGGGGGGTGATTGGTTGAAAGATACCGAGGAATACCGACCCAGTTGAAAGATACTGATGGGGGGGGGTTGAAAGATACCGGGGTTTGCTCAGTTGTAGGAGACTGAGTGGTCTGGGCTGAGTGGTTATGTAAGAGGCTGATCTGACACTTTTCCTCAGTTTGCGTGCCTTAATAGAATTTGTTGGGATAAAAGTGAAGATATTACATGAGAGCCTTTCTCTGAAGAAAAGGGACAAGTCTCCTCCTGGTTGGTTATGACTTTCTCAGAAGACTGAGACATTTATGTGAGTGGTGGAAGCAGAGTCCTCATACCGTGAAGTGTTCCCATAGGGAAAACCACTCATTAATTAAAAGACTTGCTAATACAGTGGTCACTATAAGAATTGGCCATTCAGTGATCCAAGCACCTGTGGTGGTCTTAGACCACCAAAGGGAAAAATTGAGACACGTTAAGAGGGCTGAAACCGCTCTAGGGTGACACCTAGAGGAGTTAAGCTGACAAGCAGCACAGTGGCCCACTACACAACTTCATTAGTAAATTTTATCCCCAAGTTCAACTTTAAAATAGGAAATAGAGCCTTTCAAACACAGAAAAAAGGGGCATCAAAAAACCAGCCTCTGACAAACACCCTAGCCAGGTTTATGTACATACAAAACTCATACTTACAAATACCTACTTAATTTGGGAAATTATGCTAAAAGATCTCAACCTGAAACAGCCAAATATTGGTTCTTTTGATATTTGAAAGTTGCTATTTTCTCATGCACAGTTAGAAAAAGCCAGCTGTAAGATCAAACAGACTGAATGGAATGCTTACATTGATTTCTGTCTAGAAGCTTCTAAAATAGGAAATGAGGGGGAGTTGAGGAAGATGGCGAAAGAGAAAGACGTGGAGATCACCTTCCTCCCCACAGATACATCAGAAATACATCGACACGTGGAATGCTCCTATAGAACACCGACTGAACGCTGGCAGAAGACCTCAGACCTCCCAAAAGGCAAGGAAGTCCCCATGTGAGAACGGAGACCGTGTTTCCGCAGAGCTGGAACTCCAGGCTCGGGGTCTCTTTCCTCCGCTGTCACGGAGGTGCCCCAGAGCCCGAGGGGAGGGCGGCCTCACTGAGGCTGCCAGCTCTGGAGGGGCCCCGGCAGCTGAAGCCGTGACATTCGTGGGGACGGCGGGCCAGTTGTTTCAACAAATAACATAAAGACAAAATGGAAAAACAAGGACGTTTGTGCCTGAGATCATGTTGATGCAAAACTAGGGATGGCCACCTTGTCCCAGCCGTGTGGATGAAAGGCTCTTTGTGCTGCAGCCAGGAGTCAGTGCTGTGCCTCTGAGGTGGGAGAGACAACTTCAGGACACTGGTCCACAAGAGGCCTCCCAGCTCCACATAATATCAAACGGTGAAAAACTCCCAGAGATCTCCATCTCAACACCAGCACCCAGCTTCACTCAACGACCAGCAAGCTACAGTGCTGGACACCCTATGCCAAACAACTAGCAAGACAGGAACACGACCCCACCCATTAGCAGAGAGGCAGCCTAAAATCATAATAAGGCCACAGACACCAAAACACACCACCAGACGTGGACCTGCCCACCAGAAAGACAAGATCCAGCCTCATCCACCAGAACACAAGCACTAGTCCCCTACACCAGGAAGCCTACACAACCCACTGAACCAAACTTAGCCACTGGGGACAGACACCAAAAATAATGGGAACTACGAACCTGCAGCCTGCAAAAAGGAGACCCCAAACACAGTAAGATAAGCAAAATGAGAAGACAGAGAAAGACACAGCAGATGAAGTAGCAAGATAAAAATGCACCAGACCTAACAAATGAGGAGGAAATAGGCAGTCTACCTGAAAAAGAATTCAGAATAATGATAGTAAAGATGATCCAAAATCTTGGAAATAGAATGGAGAAAATATAAGTAACGTTTAACAAGGACCTAGAAGAACTAAAGAGCAAACAGAGATGAACAACACAATAACTGAACTTAAAAATTCTCTAGAAGGTGAACTAATTTTGTTTATCTTCTCAAAGAACCAGCTTTTAGTTTTATTGACCGATGCTATCGTTTCCTTCATTTCTTTTTCATTTATTTCTGATCTGATCTTTATGATTTCTTTCCTTCTGCTAACTTTGGGGGTTTTTTGTTCTTCTTTCTCTTTAGGTGCAAGGTTAGGTTGTTTATTTGAGATGTTTCCTGTTTCTTAAGGTAGGATTTTATTGCTATAAACGTCCCTCTTAGAACTGCTTTTGCTGCATCCCATAGGTTTTGGGGTGTCGTGTCTCCATTTTCATTTATTTCTAGGCACTTTTTGATTTCCTCTTTGATTTCTTCAGTGATCACTTCGTTATTAAGTAGTGTATTGTTTAGCCTCCATGTGTTTTTATTTTTTACAGCTCTTTTCCTGTAATTGATATCTGGTCTCATAGCGTTGTGGTTGGAAAAGATACTTGAAACAATTTCAATTTTCTTAAATTTACCAAGGCTTGATTTGTGACCCATGATATGATCTATCCTGGAGAATATTCCATGAGCACTTGAGAAAAATGTGTATTCTGTTGTTTTTGGATGGAATGTCCTATAAATATCCATTAAGCCCTTCTTGTTTAATGTATCATTTAAAGCTTGTGTTTCCTTATTTATTTTCATTTTGGATGATCTGTCCATTGGTGAAAGTGGGGTGTTGAAGTCCCCTACTGTGAATGTGTTACTGTCGATTTCCCCTTTTATGGCTGTTAGTATTTGCCTTACGTATTGAGGTGCTCCTACGTTGGGTGCATAAATATTTACAATTGTTATGTCTTCTTCTTGGATCGATCCCTTGATCATTATGTAGTAAATTCTTTTTTGGTATACTGCATATTTCCTCTTCATTTCTTAGGTCTGGTGGGTTTTTGCCTTGCTCCTTCATCTGCTGTGTCTTTCTCTGTCTTCTCATTTTGCTTAACTTACTGTGATTGCAGTCTCCTTTTCGCAGGCTGCTGTTTCGTAGTTTCCATTGTTTTTGTTGTCTGTCCCCAGTGGCAAAAGTTGTTTCAGTGGTTTGTGTCGGCTTCCTGGTGTAGGGGACTAGTGCCTGTGTTCTGGTAGATGAGGCTGTATCTTGTCTTACTGGTGGGCAGGTCCACGTCTGGAAGTGTGTTTTGAGGTGTCTGTGGCCTTATGATTTTAGGCAGCCTCTGTGCTAATGGATGGGGTTGTTTTCCTGTCTCACTAGTTCTTTGGCATAGGGTGTCTTGCACTGTAGCTTGCTGGTCGTTGAATTGAGTTGGGTCTTGGTTTTGAGATGGAGATCTCTGGGAGATTTCACCGTTTGATAATACGTGGAGCTGGGCAGTCTCTGGTGGACCACTTTCCTGAACTTGGCTCTCTCACCTCAGAGGCAGAGCCCTGACTTCTGGCTCCAGCACCAAGAGCCCATCATCCATACAGCTCAGCATAAAAGGGAGAAAAAAAAGAAAGAAAGATAAAGTAAACTGAAATAAAATAGGTATAAAATTAAGAACAAAAATAAGTATTAAAAAAATTAAGTACTTAAAAAAGAAGGAAAGAACAACCAAACCAAAAAACAAATCCACCAATGATAAAAAGTGTTGAAAACAATACTAAAAAAAGTGGAATTACAAAACCCTAGGACAAATGGTAAAAGCAAAGCTATACAGACAAATCACACAGAAATGCATACGCATACACACTCACAAATAGATAAAGAGGGAAAAAAATATATCTATATTGTTGTTCCCACAGTCCACCTCCTCAATTTGGATCATTCGTTGTCTATTCAGGTTTTCCACAGATGCAGGGTACATCAAGTTGACTGTGGAGATTTAATTTGCTGCTCCTGAGGCTGCTGGGAGAGATTTCCCTTTCTCTTCTTTGTTCGCACAGCTCCTGGGGTTCAGCTTTGGATTTGGCCCTGCCTCTGCGTGTAGGTCGCCTGAGGGCATCTGTTCTTCTCGCAGACAGGACGGGGTTAAAGAAGCAGGTGCTTCTGGGTCTCTGGATCACTCAGGCCAGGGGAAGGGATGGTTATGGTGTGCGGCACGAGCCTGCGGCAGCAGAGGCCACTGTGACATTGCAACAGCATTATGTGCGCTGTGTGTTCTCCTGTGTAAGTTGTCCCTGGACATGGGACCCTGGCATTGGCGGGCTGCACAGGCTCCTGGGAGGGGAGTTGTGGATCATGTCCTGTGCTTGCACACAGGCTTCTTAGTGGCTGCAGCAGCAGCCTTACTGTCTCATGCCCGTGTCTGGGGTCCACGCTGATTGCTGTGGATCTTGCCTGTCTCTGGAGCTCCTTCAAGCAGCGAACTTGTGTGTGTGTGTTTTAGCATCTTTAGTAGAGTATAATTGCTTTACAATGGTGTGTCAGTTTCTCCTTTATAACAAAGTGAATCAATTATACATATACATATGTCCCCATATCTCTTCCCTCTTACATCTCCATGCCTACCACCCTCACTGTCCCACCCCTCTACGTGGTCACAAAGCGCCAAGCTCATCTCCCTGTGCTACAAGCAGAGATCTTAATTCCTTCTCCTCCCACACCAGGGAACAAAGAGGCAAGAAAAAGTCTCTTGCCTCTTTGGCAGTTCCAGACATTTTCCCGGACTCCCTCCCAGCTAGCTGTGGTGCACTAGCCTCCTTCAGGCTGTGTTCATGCAGCCAACCTCAGTCCCCTTCCAGGGATCAGACCGAAGTCGGATCGTCAGCTCCCAACCCCCGCCCACCCAGCAGGTGAGCAGACAAGCCTCTTGGGCTGTTGAGTGCTGGTGGGTACCAATCCTCTATGCAGCAATCTCGCCGCTTTGCCCTCTACACCCTGTTGCTGAGCTCCCCTCGGTGGCTCCAAAGATGCCCCCCTCTGCCACCAGCAGTCTCCACCCACGAAGGGGCTTCCTAGTGTGTGGAAATGTTTCTAACTTCACAGCTCCCTCCCACTCTTGTAGGTCCCGTCCTTATTCTTTTGACTCTGTCTTATCTTTTGGCCTACCCACATATGTGGGGAGGTTTTTTTTCCTTTTTAGAAGGTCTGCGGTCTTCTGCCACCATTCAATACGTGTTCTGTAGGAGTTGTTCCACATGTAGATGTATTTCTGATGTATTTTGTGGGGAGGAAGCTGATCTCCACATCTTACTCTTCCACCAACTTGAAGTTCTTCCCATGACTATTTTTGACTTATGGTTTTCTCAGGGCATATCCCCAGTAGTGCAATTGTGGGGTCATATGGTAGTTCTATATTTAGTTTGTTAAGGAACCTCCATAATTTTCTCAATAGTGGCTGTATCAATTTACATTCCCACCAAGAGTGCAAGAGGGTTCCCTTTTCTCCACAACCACTGCAGCTTTTATTTGTAGATATTTTCATGATGGCCATTCTGACCAGTGTGAGGTGATAGCAAATTGGAGTTTTTATTTACATTCCTCTAATGATTAGTGATGTTCAGCATTCTTTCGTGTGTTTGTTGGCAGTCTGTATAACTTTTTTGGAGAAATGTCTATTTAGTCCTTCTTCCCATTTTTTAATTGGGTTGTTTGTTCTTTTTGCTATTGCGCTGCATGAGCTGCTTGTATATTTTGGAGATTAATCCTTTGTCAGTTGCTTCATTTGCAAATATTGTCTCCCATTCTGAGGGTTGGCTTTTCATCTTGTTTATGGTTTCCCTTGCTGTGGAAAAGCTTCTAAGTTTCATTACATCCCAGTTGTTTATTTTGTTTTTATTTCCATTTATCCAGGAGGTGGCTCAAAAAGCATCCTGCTGTGATTTAAGTCATGGAGGATTCTGCCTAGATTTTCCTCTAAGAGCTTGACAGTGTCTGGCCTTACACTTAGGCCTTTAATCCACTTTGAGTTTATCTGTGTGTATGGTGTTATGAAGTGTTCTAATTTCATTCCTTTACATGTAACTGTCCAGACTCCCCAGCAACATTTATTGAAGAGTCTGTCTCTTCTCCATTGTATTCTTGCCTCCTTCATGAAAGATAAGGTGACCATATGTGTGGGGGTTTACCTCTGGGCTTTCTATCCTATTCCATTGATCTATATTTCTGCTTTTGTGACACTACCATACTGTCTTGATTACTGTAGCTTTGTAGTATAGTCTGAAGTTTGGGAGCCTGATCAATCCAGCTCCATTTTTCTTCGTGAAGATTGCTTTGGGTATTCGGTATCTTTTGTGTTTCCATACAGATTGTGAAATACGTCTTCTACTTCTCTGAAAAATGCCATTGGTAATTTGATAGGTATTGCATTGAATCTGTAGATTGCTTTGGGTAGTATAGTCATTTGCACAATGGTGTTTCTTCGAATCTGAGAACATGGCATATCTCTCCATCTGTTTGTATGATCTTTAATTTCTTTCATCAATGTCTTATAGTTTTCCGCATACAGGTCTTTAGTCACCTTAGGTAGGCTTATTCCTATTTATTTTATTTTTTTGTTGCAACGGTAAATGTGAGTGTTTCATTAAAGTCTCTTTCAAAATTTTCATGATTAGTGTATAAGGATCCAAGAGTTTTCTGTGCAATAATTTTGTATCCTGCTACTTAATCAGATTCATTGATTAGCTCTAGTAGTTTTCTGGTAGCATCTTTAAGGTTCTCTATTTATAGTATCATGTCATCTGCAAACAGTGACAGCTTTACTTCTTTTCTGATTTGGATTATTTTTATTTCTTTTTGTTCTATGATCTCTGTGGCTAAAACTTCCAAAACTATGTTGAATAATAGTGGTGAGAGTGGACAACCTTGTCTTGTTCCTGATCTTAGAGGAAATGGTTTCAGTTTTTCACCATTGAGAATGATGTCGACTGTGGGTTTCTCATATATGGCCTTTATTATATTGACGTAAGTTCCCTCTATGCCTACTTTCTGTACGGTTTTTAACATAAATGAGTGTTCAATGTTGTTGAAACCTTTTTCTTTTTTTCATAACATCTTCATTGGACTATAATTGCATTAAAATTGTGTTAGTTTCTGCTTTACAACAAACTGAATCAGTTATACATATACATATGTCCCCATATCTCTTCAGTCTTGCATCTCCCTCCCTCCCACCCTCCCTATCCCACCCCTCTAGGTGGTCACAAAGCACAGAGCTGATCTCCCTGTGCTATGCGGCTGCTTCCCACTAGCTATCTATTTTATGTTTCGTAGTGTATATAGTCCATGCCACTTTCTCACTTTTGAACAGCTGACCCTTACCCCTCCCCATATCCTCAAGTCCATTCTCTAGTAGGTCTGGGTCTTTATTCCAGTCTTGCTTCTAGGTTCTTCATGACCACTTTTTTTTTCCCTTACATTCCATATATATGTGTTAGTATACGGTATTTGTTTTTCTCTTTCTCACTTACTTCACTCTGAATGACAGACTCTAGGTCCACCACCTCACTACAAATAACTCAATTTCGTTTCTCTTTATGGCTGAGTAATATTCCATTGTATATATGTGCCACATCTTCTTTAGCCTTTCATCTGTTGATGGACATGTAGGTTGCTTCCATGTCCTGGCTATTGTAAATAGAATGGCAATGAACATTTTGGTGCATGACTCTTTGAATTATGGTTTTCTCAGGGTATATGCCCAGTAGTGGGATTGCTGGGTCATATGGTAGTTCTATTTTTAGTTCTTTAAGGAACTTCCATACTGTTCTCCATAGTGGCTGTACCAATTAACATTCCCACCAACAGTGCAAGAGGGTTCCTTTTTCTCCACACCCTCTCCAGCATTTATTGTTTGTAGATTTTTTGACTATGGCCATTCTGACAGGTCTGAGATAACATCTCATTGTAGTTTTGATTTGCATTTCTCTAATGATTAATGATATTGAGCATTCTTTTATGTGTTTGTTGGCAATCTGTATATCTTCTTTGGAGAAATGCCTATTTAAGTCTTCTGCCCATTTTTGCATTGGATTGTTTGCTTTTTGACATTGAGCTGCATGAGCTGCTTGTAAATTTTGGAGGTTAATCCTTTAACAGTTTCTTCATTTACAAATATTTTCTGTCATTCTGAGGGTTGTCTTTTTGTCTTGTTGAAGGTTTCCTTTGCTGTGCAAAACCTTTTGAATTTCATTAGGTCCCATTTGTTTATTTTTGTTTTTATTTCCATTTGTATAGGAGGTGGGTAAAAAGGATCTTGTTGTGATTTATATCCTAGAGTGTTCTGCCTATGTTTTCCTCTAAGAGTTTGATAGTGTGTGGTTGTACATTGAGGTCTTTAATCCATTTTGAGTTTCTTTTTGTGTACGGTGTTAGGGAGTGTTCTAATTTCATTCTTTTACATATACCTGTCCAGTTTTGCCAGCACCACGTACTGAAGAGGCTGCCTTTTCTCCACTGTATATTTTTGCCTCCTTTATCAAAGATAATGTGAACATATGTGCGTGGGTTTATCTCTGGGCTTTCTATCCTGTTCTGTTGATCTATATTTCTGTTTTTGTGCCAGTACAGTAATGTCTTGATTATTGTAGATCTGTAGTATAGTCGGAAGTCAGGGAGCCTGATTCCACCAGCTCCAATTTCTTTCTCAAGACTGCTTTGGCTATTCAGGTTCTTTTGTGTTTCCCTGCAAATTGTGAAATATTTTATTCTAGTTTTGTGAAAAGTGCCAGTGGTAGTTTGATAGGGATTGCATTGGATATATAGCTTGATTTGCCTAGTAGAATTATTTTCACATTGTTTATTCTTCCAATCGAAGAACATGGTATATCTCTCCAGCTATTTGTATCATGTTTAATTTCCTTCATCACTGTCTTATAATATTCTGTATACAGGTGTTTGCCTCCTAGGTAGGTTTATTCCTAGATATATTATGCTTTTTTTTACATCTTTATTAGAGTATAATTGCTTTACAATGGTATGTTAGTTTCTGCATTATAACAAAGTGAATCAGTTATACATATACATATTTTCCCATATCTCTTCCCTCTTATATCTCCCTCCCTCCAACCCTCCCTATGCCACTCCTCTAGGTGGTCACAAACCACCGAGCTAATCTCCCTGTGTTATGCGGCTGCTTCCCACAATATATCTATTTTATATTTGGTAGTGTATATATGTCCATGCCACTCTCTCACTTTGTCACAACTTACCCTTCCCCGTCCCCATATCCTCAAGTCTATTCTCTAGTAGGTCTGTGTCTTTTTTCCCATTCTGACCCTAGGTACTTCATGATACTTTTTTTTCTTAGATTCCATATATATGTGTTAGCATACGGTATTTGTTTTTCTCTTTCTGACTTACTTCACTCTGTATGACAGACTTTAGGTATATCCACCTCACGAAAAATAACTCAATTTCGTTTCTTTTCAGAGCTGAGTAATATTCCATTGTATATATGTGCCACATCTTCCTTATCCATTCATCTATTGATGGATACTTAGGTTGCTTTCATGTCTTGGTTATTGCAAACAGAGGTGCAATGAACATTTTGGTACATAACTCTTTTTGAATTATGGTTTTCTCAGGGTATATGCCCAGTTGTGGGATTGCTGGGTCATATGGTAGTTCTATTTTTAGTTCTTTAAGGAACCTCCATACTTTTTCCATCGTGCCTGTACCAACTCACATTCCCACCAGCAGTGCAAGAGTGTTCCATTTTCTCCACACCCTCTCCAGTATTTGTTGTTTCTAGATTTTTTGATGATGGTCATTCTGACCGGTGTGAGATGATATCTCATTGTAGTTTTGATTTGCATTTCACTAATGATTAATGGTGTTGAGCATTCTTTCATGTATTGGTTGGCAATCTGTATATCTTCTTTGGAGAAATGTCTATTTAGTTCTTCTCCCCATTTTTGGATTGTGTTTTTCGTTTTTTGATATTAAACTGCATGAGGTACTTGTAAAGTTTAGAGATTAATGCTTTGTCAGTTGCTTCATTTGCAAATATTTTTTCCCATCGTGCAGGTTATCTTTTGGTCTTGTCTATGGTTTTCTTTGCTGTGCAAAAGCTTTTAAGTTTCATTATGTCCCATTTGTTTTTTGTTTTTGTTTTTGTTTATTTCCATTTCTCTAAGAGGTCGGTCAAAAAGGATCTTGCTATGACTTATGTCAAAGAGTGTTCTGCCTATGTTTTCCTCTAAGAGTTTCATAGTATCTGGCCTTACATTTAGGTCTTTAATCCATTTTGAGTTTTTTTTTGTGTATGGTGTTAGGGAGTCTTCTAATTTCATTCTTTTACATGTAGCTGCCCGGTTTTCCCAGCACCACTTACTGAAGAGACTGTCTTTTCTCTACTGTATATTCTTTCCTCCTTTATCAAAGGTAACGTGACCATATGTGCGTGGGTTTATCTCTTGGCTTTCTAGCCTGTTCCATTGATCTATATTTCTGTTTTTGTGCCAGTAACATACTGTCTTGATTACCGTAGCCTGTAGTGTAGTCTGAAGTCAGCAAGCCTGATTCCTTCAGCTCAATTTTTCATTTTCAAGATTGCTTTTGCTATACGGGGTCTTTTGTGTTTCCATACAAATTGTGAAATTTCTTGTTCTAGTTCTGTGAGAATTGCCAGTGGTAATTTCATAGCGATTGCATTTAACCTGTAGATTGCTTTGGGTAGTAGATTTATTTTCACAATGCTGATTCTTCCAATCCATGAACATGGTACATCTCTCCATCTATTTGTATCATCTTTAATTTCTTTCATTAGTGTCATAATTTTCTGCATACAGGTATTTTGTCTCCTTAGGTAGGTTTATTCCTAGATATTTTATTCTTTTTGTTGCAGTGGTAAATGAGGGTGTTTTCTTAATTTCACTTTCAGATTTTTCATCATTAGTGTATAGGAATGCCAGAGATTTCCATGCATTAATTTTGTACCCTGTTACTTTACCAAATTCATTGATTAGCTCTAGTAATTTTCTGGTAGCCTATTTAGGATTCTCTATGTAGAGTATCATGTCATCTGCAAAGAGTGACAGCTTCACTTTTTTTTCTGATTTGGATACCTTTTGTTTCTTTTTCTTCTGATTGCTGTGGCTAAAACTTCCAACACTTTGTGGAAGAATAGTGGTGAGAGTGGGGAACCTTGTCTTGTTCCTGATCTTAGTGGAAATGGTATCACTTTTTCACCATTGAGGATCATGTTGACTGTGGGTTTGTCATATATGGCCTCTATTAAGTTGAGAAAAGTTCCATCTATGCCTGCTTTCTGGAGGATTTTTATCATAAATAGGTGTTGAATTTTGTCCAAACCTTTTTCTCCATCTATTGACATGATCATATAATTTTTCTCCTTCAATTTGTTAATATGCTCTATCACTTTGATTGATTTGCATATATTGAAGATTCCTTGCATTCCTGGGATAAACCCCACTTGATCATGGTTTATGAGCATTTTAATGTGCTGTTGGTTTCTGTTTGCTAGTATTTTGTTGAGGATATTTGCATCTATATTCATCAGCGATATTGCCGTGTAGTGTTCTTTCTTTGTAACGTCTTTGTCTGGTTTCGGTATCAGGGTGATGGTGGCCTTGTAGAATGATTTTGGGAGTGTTCCTCCCTCTGCTATATTTTGGAAGAGTTTGGGAAGCATAGATATTAGCTCTTCTCTAAACATTTGATAGAATTCACCTGTGAATCCATTTGGACCTGAGCTTTTTTATCTTGGAAGATTTTTAATCACAGTTTCAATTTCATTCCTTGTGATTGGACTGTTCATATTTTGTATTTCTTCCTGTTTCAGTCTCGGAAATTGGTGCATTTCTATGACTTTGTCCATTTCTTCCAGGTTGTCCATTTTATTGGTTTAGAGTTGCTTGTAGTAATCTCTCATGATCCTTTGTATTTCTGCAGTGTCAGTTGTTATGTCTCCTTTTTCATTTCTAATTCTATTGATTTCAGTTTTCTCCTTTTTTTTCTTGATGAGTCTGGCTAATGGTTTATCAATTTTGTTTATCTTCTCAAAGAACCAGCTTTTAGTTTTATTGATTTTTGCTATCATTTCCTTCATTTCTTTTTCATTTATTTGTCATCTGATCTTTATGATTTCTTTCCTTCTGCTAACTTTTTGGTTTTTTTGTTCTTCTTTCTCTAATTGCTTTAGTTGCAAAGCTACGTTGTTTATTTGACATGTTTCTTGTTTCTTAAGGTAAGATTGTATTGCTATATACGTCCCTCATAGAACTGCTTGTGGTGCATCCCATGGATTTTGGGTCATCGTGTTTTCATTCTTATTTGTTTCTAGGTATTTTTTAATTTCCTCTTGATTCCTTCAGTGATCCCTTGGGTATCTAGTATCGTATTGTTTAGCCTCCATGTGTTTGTATGTTTTACACATTTTTCCTGTAATTGATATCTAGTCTCATAGTGTTGGGTTTGGAAAAGATACTTGATGTGATTTCAAATTTCTTAAATTTACCAAGGTTTGATTTGTGACTCAAGATATGATCTATCCTGGAGAATGTTCCATGAGCACTTGAGAAGAAAGTGTATTCTGCTGTTTTTGGATGAAATGTCCTATAAATATCAATTAAGTCCATCTTGTTTAATGTATCATTTAAAGCTTGTGTTTCCTTATTTATATTCATTTTGGATGACCTGTGCATTTGTGAAAATAGGATGTTAATATTCCCATACTATTATAATGTTACTTTCTATTTCCCCTTTAAGGCTGTTATTATTTTCCTTATATTTTGAGGAGCTCCTTTCTTTGGTGCATAATTATTTACAATTTTTATATCTTCTACTTGGATTGTTCCCTTGATCATTATGTAGTTTCCTTCTTTGTCTCTTATAATAGTCGTTGTTTTTAACTCTATTTTGTCTGATATGTGAATTTCTACTCCATCTTTTTTTTTCTATTTGCATAGAATATCTTTTTCCATCCCCTCACTTTCAGTCTGTATGTGTCCTTAGGTCTGAAGTGGGTCTGTTGTAGACAGCATATATACGGGTCTTGTTTCTGTATCCATTTGGCCAGTCTATGTCTTTTGGTTGGAGCATTTAATCCATTTACATTTAAGGAAATTATCGATATGTATGTTCCTATTACAATTTTCTTAAATGTTTTGGGTTGATTACACAGTCACAGAAAAATAAAAGAGTTATATATATATATCTTTGCTCCCAAAATCCAATTGGGACTTCTCAATTTTGGATGATTCATTGTCTATTCAGGTATTCCACAGATGCAGGGTACATCAAGTTGATTGTGCAGATTTAATCCTCTGCCCCTGAGGCTGCTGGGAGAAATTTCCCCTTCTCTTCTTTGTTCCCACATTTCCCGGGGTTCAGCTTTAGATTTGGACCCGCCTCTCCATGTAGGTCGCCTGAGGGAATCCTTTCTTCTCGCAGACAGGACGAGGTTAAAGGAAAAGCTGATTTGGGGGGCTCTGGCTCACTCAGGCCTGGGGAAGGGAACGGTACGGATGCACAACGAGCCTGAAGTGGCAGAGGCCAGTGTGACTTTGCCAGCCTGATGTGCGCCGTGCGTTCTCCCAGGGAAGTTGTCCCTTCATCCCGGGACCCTGGCAGTAGTGGGATGCACAGGCTTCCGGGTGGGGAGGTGTGGACAGTTACCTGTGCTTGCATACAGGCTTCTTGGTTGCTGTAGCAGCAGCCTTAACATCCCATGCCCGTCTCTGTAGTCCATGCTGATAGCTGCAGTTTGCGCTGATCTCTGGAGCTCCTTTAAGCGGCGCTCTTAATCCCCCCTTCTCACGCACCAGGAAACAAAGAGGCAAGAAAAAGTCTCTTCCCTATTTGGCAGCTCCAGACTCTTTTCCAGACTCCCTCCCGGCTAGCCGTGGCACACTAGCCCCTTCAGGTTGTGTTCACGCAGCCAACCCCAGTCCTCTCCCTAGGATCCAACTGAAGCCCGAGCCTCAGCTTCCAGCCCCACCGTCCCAGCGGGTGAACAGGCAAGTCTCTTGGGCTGGTGAATGCTGGTCGACACCGATCCTCTATGTGTGCGTCTCTCCAGTTTTCCCTCCATGCACCTGTTGTTGCGCTCTACTCCGTGGCTCCGAAACGTCCCCCACTCTGCAACCGGAGTTTCCGCCCACAAAGGGGCTTCCTAATGTGTGGAAACCTTTCCTCCTTCACAGCTCCCTCCCACTGGTGCAGGTCTCATCCCTATTCTTTTGACTCTGTTTTTTCTTTTTTCTTTTGCCCCACTCAGGTACGTGGCGAGTTTCTTGCCTTTTGAGAGGTCTGAGGTCTTCTGCCAGCATTCAGTATGTGTTCTGTAGGAGCGGTTATACATGTAGATGTATTTCTGATGTATTTGTGGAGAGGAAGGTAATCTCCGCATCTTACTCTTCCACCATGTTGAAGTTCCTTCAAGGGTTCCCTTTTCTCCCCACCCTCTCCAGCATTTATTGTTTTTGGATTTCTTAATGATAGCCATTCTGACCGGTGTGAGATGATATTTCACTGTAGTTTTTATTTGCATTTCTCTAATGATTAATGATGTTGAGCATTCTTTCAGCTGTCTGTTGGCAATCTGTATATCTTCTTTAGAGAAATGTCTATTTAAGTCTTACGCCCATTTTTGGATTGGGTTTTTTGCTTCTTTAATATTGAGCTTCATGAGCTGCTTGTAAATTTTGGAGATTAATCCTTTGTCAGTTGCTTCATTTGCAAATATTTTCTGCCATTCTCAGGGCTGTCTTTTCATCTTGTTATGGTTTCCTTTGCTGTGCAAAATCTTTTAAATTTCATTTGGTCCCATTTGTTTATTTTTGTTTTTATTTCCATTGCTCTAGGAAGTGGGTCAAAAAGGATCTTGCTGTGATTTATGTCATAGAGTGTTCTGTCTATGTTTTCCTCTAAGAGTTTGATGGTGTCTGGCCTTACATTTTGGTCTTTAATCCATTTTGAGTTTATTTTTGTGTAGGGTGTTAGGGAGTGTTCTAATTTCATTCTTTTACATGTAGCTGTCCTGTTTTCCGAGCACCAATTATTGAAGAGGCTGTCTTTTCTCCACTGTATATTCTTGCCTCCTTTATGAAAGATAAGGTGACCATAAGTGTGTGGGTTTATCTCTGGGCTTTCTATCCTGTTCCTTTGATCTATATTTCTGTTTCTGTGCTAGTACCCTAGTGTCTTGATTTCTGTAGCTTTGCAGTATAGTCTGAAGTCAGCGTGCCTGATTCCTCCAGCTCCATTTTTCTTTCTCAAGATTGCTTTGGCTATTTGAGGATTATTATTATATCATATATAATATATTATTAATTAAATTATAATATTTAATAATAAATAATATTTAATATATATTAATATATTATTATATCAAGAAAGTAATTATTGATATGTATGTTCCTATTACCATTTTCTTAATTGTTCTGTGTTTTTTTATTGTAGGTTTTTTCATTCTCTTGTGTGTCCTGCCTAGAGAAGTTCCTTTAGCATTTGTTGTACAGCTGCTTTGGAGGTGCTGAATTCTCTTAAGTTTTGCTTGTTTGTAAAGCTTTTAATTTATTTCTCAAATCTGATGAGATCCTTGTTGGGTAGAGTAATCTTGGTTGTAAGTTTTTCCCTTCTATCACTTTAAATATGTCCTGCTACTCCCTTCTGGCTTTCAGAGTTTCTGCTGAAAGATCAGCTGTTAGAGTGAAGTAAGTCTGAAAGAGAAAAACAAATACAGTATGCTAACATATATATATATTTGTAATCTAAAAAAACCAAAAAAAATGGTCATGAAGAACCGAGGGGCAAGACAGGAATATGGACACACACCTACTAGAGAATGGACTTGAGGATACGGGGAGGGGGAAGTGTAAGCTGGGACAAAGTGAGAGAGTGTCATGATCATATATACACTACCACATGAAAAATAGTTAGCTAGTGGGAAGCAGCCGCATAGCACAGGGACATCAAATCGGTGTTTTGTGACCACCTTGAGAGGTGGGATAGAGAGTGTGGGAGGAAGGGAGATGCAAGAGGGAAGAGATATTGGGATATATGTATATGTATAACTGATTCACTTTGTTATATAGCAGAAACTAACACACCATTGTAAAGCAATTATATTCCAATAAAGATGTTTAAAAAAGAATAAGAAGATTAGCTTTTAACCTTACGGGGATTCCCTTGAATGTTATCTGTTGCTTTCCTTGCTGCTTTTAATATTTTTTCTTTGTATTTAATTTTTGATAATTTGATTAACATATGTCTTAACGTGTTTCTCCTTGGATTTATCCTCTATGGGATTCTCTGTAATTCCTTTACTTGATTGACTTCCTGAAATTGATTGACTATTTTCTTTCCCATGTTTGGGAAGTTTTCAAATATAATCTTTTCAAATATTTTCTCAGTCTCTCTTTTTTCTTCTTCGTCTTCTGGGACCCATATAATTCAAATGTTAATGCCTTTAATGTTGTCCCAGAGGACTCTTGGCTTGTCCTCAATTCTTTTCGTTCCTTTTTTATTTTATTTTATTTTATTTTTATTCTGTTCTGTGGTAGTTATTTCTACACTTTTACCTTCCAGGTCACTTTTCAGTCCTCTGACTCATTTTTTCTGCAATTGATTCCTTCTAGAGAATTTTTAATTTCATTTATTGTGTTTTTAATCATTGTTTGTTTTGCTCTTTAATTCTTCTAGGTCCTTGTTAAACATTTCTTGTATTTTCTCCATTCCATTTCCAAGAATTTGGATCATCTTTACTATTATGACTCTAAATTCTTTTTCAGGTAGACTGCCTATTTGCTCTACATTTGTTTGGTCTGATGGGTTTTTACATTGCTCCTTCATCTGCTGTGTACTTCTCTGTCTTCTCATTTTGCTTAACTTACTGTGTTTGGGATCTCCTCTTTGCAGGCTGCAGGTTCATAATTCTTGTTGTTTTTCATGTCTGCCCCCAGTGGGTAACGTTGGTTCAGTGGGTTGTGTAGGCTTCCTGGTGGAGGGCACTGGTGTCTGTGTTCCGGTTGATGAGGCTGGATCTTGTCTTTCTGGTGGGCAGGACCATGCCCAGTGGTGTATATTGGGGTTCTCTGAACTTATTATGAATTTAGGCAGCCTCTCTTCTAATGGGTGTGTCTGTGTTCCTGTCTTGCTAGTTGTTTGGCATAGAGTGTCCATCACTGTAGCTTGCTGGTCATTGAGTGGAGCTGGGTGTTAGCATTGAGATGGAGATCTCTGGGAGAGCTCTTGTTGTTTGATATTACGTGGAGCCAAGAGGTCTCTTGTGGCCCAATGTCCTCAACTCAACTCTCCCACCTCAGAGGCTCAATCCTGACACCTCGCTGGAGCACCAATACCCCATCGGCCACACAGCTCACAGAAAAGGGAGGAAAGAAAGAAGGACAGAAGGAAAGAAAGAA
The DNA here is from genome assembly GCF_964165515.1 of Mesoplodon bidens. Lineage (NCBI taxonomy): Eukaryota > Metazoa > Chordata > Mammalia > Artiodactyla > Ziphiidae > Mesoplodon > Mesoplodon bidens. The sequence continues at coordinate 91,529,104 of NC_138163.1, read as the reverse complement.
AGAAAAGAAAATTAAAAATTTATTAAAATAAATATTAAGAATTTTAAAAGTAATAAAATAAAAAGATAGAAAGAAAGAAGAGAGCCACCAAGCCCAAAAACTAATCCACCAATGTTAAAGAGGCACTAAAAACTATACTAAAAAAAAAAAAAAAAGATAGACAGAACCACAGAACCCTAGTACAAATGGTTAAAGCAAAGCTATACAGACAAAATCACACAAAGAAGCATTCACATCCACACTCACAAAAGGGGAAAAAGGGAAAAAATATGTATATATATTTGTAAAAAGAAAAATAAGGAAGAGAGCAACCAAATCAATAAACAAATCTACCAATGACAATAAGCTCTAAATACTAAACTAAGATAAACATAAAACCAGAAAAAATTAGATCCAGAAAATAAACCCCAAGTCTACAGTTGCTCCCAAAGTCCACAGACTCAGTTTTGGGATGATTCATTGTCTATTCAAGTATTCCGCAGATGCAGGGTACATCAAGTTGATTGTGGAGGTTTAATCTTCTGCTCCTGAGGCTACTGGGAGAAATTTCCTTTTCTCTTCTTTGTTTGCACAGCTCCTGGGATTCAGCTTTGGATTTTGTCCCCCTCTGCATGTAGGTCGCCTGAGGGCATCTGTTCCCCACCCGGACAGGATGGGGTTAAAGTAGCAGCTGATTGGGGGCTCTGGCTCAGTCAGGCCCGGGGGGGGGGGGAAGGGGAATGGAATACGGGGCAAGCCTGTGGTGGCAGAGGCCGGCATAACATTGTAATAGCTTGAGGCGTGCTATTTCTTCTCCCGGGGAAGTTGTCCCTGAATCACGGGAACCTGGCCGTGGAGGGCTGCCATATTCTTGTATAGCCTTCTGTACCTGGCCTATGTTTATAATGTATTTAAGATGAGCCTGGATTTCTGGGTCAGTTAGCATGTCCAGAGTAAGGAATGACCTTCCATATGTCATTTTAAAAGGGCTCAACGTAGTGGTTGTTTTGGGCCTGCCCTGACCCTTATGAGGGCTGTTGGCTACAGGCAATACCACAACTATGACATTTCTTGACAGAGTTTGCCCAAGGTTTTTTTAGAATATGATTAGCCTGTTCTACTTTTCCTGAGGACTGAGGTCTCCAGGATGAATTGAGGTGGTATTTAATTCCTAAAGCCTGTGAAAGCTGTTGAGTGACCTTTGCTACAAACGAAGGTCCATTGTCACTCTGACGGTGAAGGGGCAGCACGAACCTAGAAATAATTTCCTTTAGGAGCACCGTAACCACTTCATTGGCCTTCTCTGTTCTAGTGGGGAAGACATCTACCCATCCAGTAAAAGTATCTATAAACACTAGTAAGTATTTGAAGCCCTGAAAAGAGGGCATCTGAGTGAAATCTATTTCCCAGTCCTCTCCTTGGTAAGCCCCACATAGCTGGACTGGGCTAACAAGAGGGGGAGGCTTGAGGTTGCCTTCTTGATTATGGGTGGTGCAAAGGGTGTAGGCTCAAGTAACTCTTCTGAATGTCTCTGGGATCACTTTCCCTGTAAAAAGAGGGAAAACAATTGTAGACATTGCATCTCTCCCCAGATGGAGAGAATCATGTACCCATTTAATAATTTTCCATTGGTCAGAGAGAGGAGGTATGAGCAATTTCTGATCTGTGTGCCACCAGCCATCTCTTCCCTTAGTTCCTCCTCTGTCTCATGCCAAGTTCTCTTTGGAAGTTGAGTATCTAGGTATAATGCTAGAAGGGGTAAGGGATGGGATTAATGCCATTCCTGTTATGGGCATCAAAGCTGCTTTCTTCACTTCCCTATCTGCCCTGTTGTTTCCTTGGGAAATTTGAGAAATTCCCTTTTGATGCCTACAGCAATGAATGACTACTACCTGTTTTGGTTTTTGAACCGCTTCTATGAGATGTAAAATCTCAGCCCCATATTTTATAGGGGAATTTCTTGCATTTAGAAGTCCTCTCTCTTTCCAGATAATGGTATGGACATGTAAAATAAGGAGGGCATATTTTGAGTCTATGTATACATTTACAATCTTTCCTTCCCCTAGGGTTCAGGCTTGAGTTAGAGCTATCAGTTCAACCTTTTGGGCTGAGTTGTTAGGTGGCAAAAGTTTTGCTTCTATGATGCTATGAGCACTCACAATGGCATACTCTACCCTCTTGACTCCATCTTTAATGGAACTACTGCCATTAGTAAACCATTAGTCCTCAGGGTTTTCTATGGCCTGGTCTGTTAGATCAGACCTACGGGCATAGACCTGGTCAAGAGTTTTGAGGCAAGAATGTGTTAGATCTGGGCTTTCAGCAGGCATAAATGTAGTGCGGTTAAGAGTGTGGCACGTTTTGAGGGTTAGCTCTGGGGAGGGAGTCGAGGAGCAAAGCCTGGTACTTAATAAGCCAGCCTCCAGTTAGCCAGTTGTGGCCTTTTATCTCTAGAATCCCTTGCACTTGATGAGGGGTCTGCACTTCCAGTGGCTCTCCAAAGGTAAGCTTGTTAGCTTCCTCCACTAATAAAGTGGTGGCAGCTACTGCCCAGAGGCAGCCAGGTCAACCTTTGACCACGGAATCTAGTTTCTTGGAAAAATAGCCTATAGGCTAGTGAACTTCCCCTAGCTTCTGTATGAGGACCCCCAGAGCTTTCCCCTGCTTTTCAGCCATGTACAAGATGAATTGCTTTTTCAAACTGGGGAGACCCAGAGCAGGGATTCTGGTGAGGGCCTGCTTGATATCCTTAAAAGCCCTTTCCTATTCCCCATTCCAAAGTAATGGTTCTGTATCTGGGCCTTTAGTAGCTCCATATAGGGACTTAGCCATTAGCCTGAATCCTGGAATCCAAATTCTACAGAATCCTGCTATGCCCAAAAAAGGTACAGAGATATTTCTTTCCCTTTGGAGTACTTAGGTCTAATGTAGCTTTTTTTCTATCTGGACATAACTATCTACTTCCAGGGTTTATAATATATCCCAGGTATTTAACTCATTGCTTTGAGCTTTCTGCCTGTGTCTGAGAGACTCTGTAACCCTGCGCCCCAAGGAAATTAAGGATTTCAATAGTATTTTCATCTGAGGCTTCCATGGAGGGACTACATATAAATATATCATCTATATACTGTAGAATAACCCCTTCTTTTAGGTGTATTTCCCTTAGTTCTTTTCCTAAGGCCTGGGCAAACAAGTGTGGGTTGTCCCAAAACCCCTGAGACAATACTGTCCAGATATATTGTTGCATTTGCCCTGAGTTAGGGTTAGTCCACTCGAAGGGAGACAGATATTTTGATGAGAGATGAACTGGGATGATAAAAAAAGAAGAAAAAAAGGCATGCTTGAGGTCAAACACAGTAAACCATTTAGCGTCCTCAGGGATTTGGGCTAATATGTTATAAGGATTGGCCATGAGGGTATGTGTAGAGATCACTGAAATTTTTACTGCTCTCAGGTCTAGTACCATCGTGTATTCCCCATTTGGCTAAACAACTGGCAAAATAGGGTATTGCATGGAGACTGGCAGGATACCAAGAGGCCGTGTTTTAAGAAGTTATCTATGAGGGGTTGTAAACCATTCTTTGCTTCCAACTTTATAGGGTATTGTCTCTTGTTAGGGTAGGTGGCTTCTGGCCTAAGGCTAATTCTTAAAGGTTGGGCGTTTATGACCCTTCCGAGGATTCCTTTGTCCCATACTGATGGGTTCACTGCTTGTAGAATATGGCTGGGAATAGAACCGTGTTCTTCCATCTGGTCTGTCTTAGTCAGAGTCAACATAAGGGGCTGTTTGGGACCTCCTAATTGTAGTATGGTCCTGAGGGAGCTCAGAAGATCTCTCCCCAGTAGTGGGCTAGAACATTCAGGAACAACTAAAAAGGCATGCAAAATCAACCACTGCTCAAAATTGGCAAGTGAGAGCCCAGTAAAGTAATGGGTGGGAGGCGTTCTGTCGACACCAGTCACAGTACAGCTTTGGGAGGAAACAGGTCCAGTGTGAGAAATTAGGGCAGAGTAATTGGCTCCCATATCAATTAAAAAATCAGTCTTCTCACCTGCCATATCAAGGACCACCCAAGGCTCCCCGATGGAGATAGACATCAGGTTGCGGCAAGCTGCTGGACTCCTTGGGCAACCTCAGTCTTTCAGCATGGCCATCTCGGGAGCAAGGGACCCCCTTCCCCTTCAGGACTGAGGGCAGTCCCTCTTCCAATGACCTCTTTGTTTGCAGGCTGGGCATGGCCCAGGGTGCTCTTTCTGGCAATCAGGCTTAGTAGCAAGTTGACTTGCATTTGAAGCATTCCCCCTTGTTGGTCTTACCTCCAGAAGGATAGTTGAACTTTCTCGGCCCCCTTGGGTTGTCCTCAGGTCACAGCGCATGGCTGACAGCAACGGCTATCAATTTTGTGTGAGACCTGGCCTGTCTTTTCTCATGTTCGGTTCTCTCTTCTTCCTCAGCTTTATCTTGATTATTAAATACCCCAAAAGCCACACCTAAGAGTTTGGACATGGAGGTTTGTGGGCCTAATTGTAACTTTTGGAGTTTTTGCCTAATAGCAGAGGCAGACTGGCTGATAAAGTGTTGTCCCATCAGGGACTGACCTTCAGAAGTGGAATGATCAATGTTAGTGTACTTTCTGAAAGCCTCCACAAGCTGCCCATAAAAGAGGGCCAGATTTTCCTTTTCACCTTGGGTCACTCCTTTAACCTTTTCATAGTTAACTGACTTTTGGATACACTTTCTGATCCTTTCTAATACAAAATGGATCATATGCCTCCTGGCTTCGCTTGCCTCCCAGGAATTAAAAATCCAAGGGGGTTCATGATTTGGGACTGTGTCTCTACCCATAGCATAATGTTCAGGTTGGTCCCTGACAAACTAGTCAGCATGCCCGTGGGCTGCTGTTCAAAATCTCTATTTTTCCTCAGGAGTACAGCAAATAGATACAACTACTTGGACATCCTTCCAAGTTAAATCATACATCACAGTTAGGGCCTGAAACCCTTCAACAAACTAACTAGGATCCTCAGAAAATTGACCCAGTCTCTGTTTGCATTGGGCTAAGTTGGTTAAAGAGAAGGGCACATTTACACTGATCTTACCTTCACCATTTGCCACTTCCCTAAGAAGGCGTAATTTCCCTGATCCTGGATGATAAGAAGCTCCACTATGAGTTACCCCAGAGAGCCTAGTCTCTCTTTCTTGGGGTAATGGAAGGTATGGAGGGACATGAGTTGGAGTTTGGGATTGGGCACAGGGACCAGGAAAAGTAGGTGACTCTGGAGAAGTATGTGGTTCCAGAGAAGTAGGGATACTGTCAGGAGTAGGGTGAGGTCAGTTTTCCCCATGAGAGATGGGAGAGCTTAGAAGGAGATAATCTAAAATGTCAGAGAGTATGGAAACAAAAAAGACCCTGAATACCCAAAGCAAACTTGAGAGAGAAAACATAGCTGGAGGAATCTGGCTCCTGGACATCAGACAATACTACAAAGCTACATAATCAAGACAGTATGGTACTGGCACAAAAACAGAAATATAGATCAATGGAACAGGATAGAAAGCCCAGAGGTAAACCCACGCACATATGGTCACCTTATTTTTGATAAAGGAGGCAAAAATATTCAAATGAGAAAAGACAGCCTCTTCAATAAGTGGTGCTGGGCAAACTGGAGAGCTACATGTAAAAGAATTAAATTAGAACACTCCATAACACCATACATAAACATAAAACCAAAATGGATTAAAGACCTAAATGTAAGGCCAGCTACTATAAAACCCTTAGGGGAAAACATAGGCAGAATACTATATGACAGGAGAGGGGGAAGATGGTGGAAGAGTAAGACACGGAGATCAACTTCCTCCCCACAGATACATCAGAAATATATCTACACGTGGAATAACTCTTACAGAACACCTACTGAACACTGGCAGAAGATCTCAGACCTCCCAAAAGGCAAGAAACTCCCCACGTACCTGGGTAGGGCAAAAGAAAAAAGAATGAACAGGGACAAAAGAATAGGGATGGGACCTGCACCAGTGGGAGGGAGCCATGAAGGAGGAAAGCTTACCACACATTAGGAAGCCCCTTCCCGGGTGGAGACTGCAGGTGGCAGGGCGGGGGGGCTTCGGAGCCACAGAGGAGACCGCAGCAACAGGGGTGCGGAGGGCAAAGTGGAGAGATTTCCGCACAGAGGATCGGTGCCAACCAGCACTCACCAGCCCCAGAGGCTTCTCTGCTCACCCGCTGGGGCAGGCGGGAGCTGGGAGTTGTGGCTCAGTCTTCGATCGGAGCGCAGGGAGAGGACTGGCGGCCTGAACAGAGCCTGAAGGGGTTAGTGCACCACAGCTAGCTGGGAGGGAGACCGGGAAAAAAGTCTGGACCTGTCTAAGAGGCAAGAGACTTTTTCTTCCCTCTTTGTTTCCTAGTGAATGAGCATAGGGAATTAAGAGCACTGATTAAAGGAGCTCCAGAGGAGGGAGTGAGCTGCGGCTAACAGCATGGACCACAGAGACAGGAATGAGACGCTAAGGCTCCTGCTGCCTCCACCAAGAAGCCTGTGTGCGAGCACAGGTAACACTTCACACCTCCCTTCCGGGCAGCCTGTACAGCCCACCATTGCCAGGGTCCCGGGATCCAGGGAGAACTTCCCCGGGAGAACGCATGGCGTGCCTCAGGCTGGTGCAACATAACACCGGCCTCTGCTGCTGCAGGCTCGCCCTGCACTCTGTACCCCTCCCTCCCCATGGCCTGAGTGAGCCAGAGCCCCCGAATCAGCGGCTCCCTTAACCCCATCCTGTCTGACCGAAAAACAGACGCCCTCTGGCGACCTACCCTCAGAGGTCGGGCCAAATCTAAAGCTGAAACCTGGTAGCTGTGTGAACAAAGAAGAGGAAGGGAAATCTCGCCCAGCAGCCTCAGGAGCAGTGGATTAAATCTCCACAATCAACTTGATGTACCCTGCATCTGTGGAATACCTGAACAGACAACGAATCATCCCAAATTAAGGAGGTATACTTTGAGAGCAAGGTTTATTATTTTTTCCCCATTTCCAATTTTTGTGACTCTGTATGTGCATGGTTCTGTGTGAGATTTTGTCTGTATAGCTTTGCTTTCACCATTTGTCCTAGGGTTCTATCCGTCCGGATTGTTTTTCTTGTTGTTGTTTTTTTTTATTTTTTTATTTTTTATCTTGTTAATTATTTTTTATTTTAATACTTTTACTTTAACTACCTTATTTTCTTTTATCCTCTTTCTTTCTTTCTTTCTTTCTTTCGTTCTACTTTTTCTCCCTTTTATTCTGAGCCGTGTGGAGGAAAGGCTCTTGGTGCTGCAGCCAGCAGTCACTGCTGTGCCTCTGAGGTGGGAGAGCCAAATTCAGGACACTGGTCCACAAGAGACCTCCCAGCTCCACATAATAAAAAATGGCAAAAACCTCCCAGGGATCTCCATCTCAACACCAACAACCAACTTCACTCAACAACCTGGAAGATACAGTGCTGGACACCGTATGCCAAACAACTAGCAGAACAGGAACACAACCCCACCCATTAGCAGACAGGCTGCTTAAAATCATAATAAGTACACCGGCAACCCAAAACACACCACCAGACATGGACCTGCCCACCAGAAAGACAAGATCCAGCCTCATCCACCAGAACACAGGCTCTAGTCCCATCCACCAGGAAGCCTACACAACCCACTGAAACAACTTTATCCACTGGGGACAGACACCAAAAACAATGAGAGCTGCGAATCTGCAGCCTGCAAAAAGGAGAACCCAAACACAGTAAGATAAGAAAAATGAGAACACAGAAAAACACACAGCAGATGAAAGAGCAAGATAAAAACCCACCAGACTGAACAAATGAAGAGGAAATAGGCAGTCTACCTGAAAAAGAATTCAGAATAATGATGGTAAAGATGATACAAAATCTTGAAAATACAATAGAGAAAATGCAAGAATCATTTAACAAGGACCTAGAAGAACTAAAGAGGAAACAAGCAATGATAAACAACACAATAAATGAAATTGAAAATACTCATAAGGGATCAATAGCAGAATAACTGAGGTAGAAAAATGTATAAGTGACCTGGAAGAAAAAATAGTGGAAATAACTACTGCAGAGCAGAGTACAGAAAAAACAATGAAACGAACTGAGGAAAGTCTCAGAGACCTCTGGCACAACATGAAATGCACCAACATTTGAATTATAGGGGTTCCAGAAGAAGAAGAGAAAAATAAAGGGACTGACACAGTATTTGAAGAGATTATAGTTGAAAACTTCCCTAATATGGGGAAGGAAACAGTAAATCAAGTCCAGGAAGCACAGAGAGTCTCATACAGGATAAATCCAATGAGAAACGTGCCAAGACACATATTAATCAAACTGTGAAAAAATAAATACAGAGAAAACATATTAAAAGCAGCAAGGAAAAAACAACAAATAACAAACAAGGTAATCCCCATAATGTTAACAGCTGATCTTTCAGCAGAAACAGTGCAAGCCAGAAGCGACTGGCAGGACATATTTAAGTGATGATGAAGGAGAAAAACCTAAAACAAAGATAACTCTACCCAGCACGGATCTCATTCAGATTTGATGGAGAAATTAAAATCTTTACAGACAAGCAAAAGCTGAGAGAGTTCAGCACCAACAAATCAGCTTTACAACAAATGATAGAGGCAAGAAACACAAGAGTAGGAAAAGATGTATAATAACAAACCCAAAACAATTAAGAAAATGGGAATTGGAACATACTTATTGATCATTACCTTACATGTAAATGGAATAAATGCTCCCACCAAAAGACACAGACTGGCTGAATGGATAAAAACACAAGACCCAAATATATGCTGCGTACAAGAGACCCATTTCAGACTGAAGACACATACACACTGAAAGTGAGGGGATGGAAAAAGATATTCCATGCAAATTGAAACCAAAAGAAAGATGGAGTAACAATTCTCATATCAGACAAAATAGACTTTAATATGAAGACTATTAGAAGAGACAAAGAAGGACACGACATAATGATGAAGGGATCAATCCAAGAAGAAGATATAACAATTGTAAATATTTATGCACCCAACATAGGAGCACCTCAAAATGTAAGGTAAATACTAACAGCCATAAAATGGGAAATCGACAGTAACACTTTCAAAGTAGGGGACTTTAACACCCCACTTTCACCAATGGACAGATCATCCAAAATGAAAATAAATAAGGAAACACAAGCATTAAATGATACATTAAACAAGATGGACTAATCGATATTTATACAACATTCCATCCAAAAACAACAGAATACACATTTTACTCAAGTGCTCATGGAACATTCTCCATGAGAGACCATATCTTGTGTCACAAATAAAGCCTTGGTAAATTTAACAAAATTCAAATTGTATCAAGTATCTTTTCCGACCACAACGCTCTGAGACTAGATATCAATTACAGGAAAAGATATGTAAAAAATACAAACACATTGAGGCTAAACAATACACTATTTAATAACGAAGTGATCACTGAAGAAATCAAAGACGAAATCAAAAAATAGCTAGAAACAAATGACAATGGAGACACGACGACCCAAAACCTATGGGATGCAGCAAAAGCAGTTCTAAGAGGGAAGTTTATAGCAAAACACACCTACCTTAAGAAGCAGGAAACATCTTAAATAAACAACATAACATTGCACCAAAAGCAATTACAGGAAGAAGAACAAAAAATACACCAAGTTAGCAGAAGGGAAGAAATCATAAAAATCAGATCAGAAATAAATGAAAAAGAAATGAAAGCAAAGATCAATAAAACTAAAAGCTGGTTCTCTGAGAAGATAAACAAAATTGATAAACCATTAGCTAGACTCATCAAGAAAAAAGGGACAAGAGGCAAATCAATAGAATTAGAAATGAAAAAGGAGAAATAAAAACTGACACTGCAGGGCTTCCCTGGTGGCGCAGTGGTTGAGAGTCCGCCTGCCAATGCAGGGGACACGGGTTCGTGCCCCGGTCCCGGAGGATCCCGCGTGCCGCGGTGCGGCTGGGCCCGCGAGCCATGGCCGCGGAGCCTGTGTGTCCGGAGCCTGTGCTCCGCAGCGGGAGAGGCCACAGCAGTGAGAGGCCCGCGTACAGCAAAAAAAAAAAAAAAAAAAAAAAACTGACACTGCAGAAATACAAAAGATCATGAGAGATTACTACAAGCAACACTATGTCAATAAAATGGACAACCTGGAAGAAATGGACAAATTCATAGAAATGCACAACCTACAAAGACTGAATCAGGAAGAAATAGAAAATATGAACAGACCAATCACAAGCACTGAAATTGAAACTGTGATTAAATATCTTCCAAAAAACAAAAGCCCTGGACCAGATGGCTTCACAAGCAAATTCTATCAAACATTTAAAGAAGAGATAACAACTATCCTTCTCAAACTCTTCCAAAATATAGCAGAGGGAGAAACACGCCCAAACTTATTCTAAGAAGCCACCAACTCCCTGGTACCAAAACCAGGCAAGGATGTCACACAGAAAGAAAAATACAGGCCAATATCACTGATGAGCATAGATGCAAAAATCCTCAACAAAATGCTAGCAGACAGAATCCGACAGCACATTAAACGGATGATGCACCATGATCAAGTGGGATTTATTCCAGGAATGCAAGGATTCTTCAATATATGCAAATCAATCAACGTGATACACCATATTAACAAACTGAAGGAGAAAAACCATATGATCATCTCAATACATGCAGAGAAAACTTTTGACAAAACTCAACACACTTTTAGGATAAAAACCCTCCATAAAGTAAACAAAGACAGAACTTTCCTCAACACACTAAAGAGAATATATGACACACCCACAGCCAACTTCCTCCTCCATGGTGAAAAACTGAAAGCATTTCCACTAAGATCAGGAACAAGAAAAGCTTGCCCACTCTCACCACTCTTATTCTACACAGTTTTGGAAGATATAGCCAGAGCCATCAGAGAAGAAAAGGAAATAAGAGGAATCCAAATTGGAAAAGAAGAAATAAAGGTGTCAGTGTCTACAGATGACATGATACTATACATAGAGCATCCTAAAGATGCTACCAGAAAGCTACTAGAGGTAATCAATGAATTTGGTAAAGAAGCAGCATACAAAATTATTGCACAGAAATCTCTGGCATTCCTATACACTAATGATGAAAAATCTGAAAGTGAAATCAAGAAAACACTCCCATTTACCACTGCAACAAAAAGAATAAAATATCTAGGAATAAACCTACCTAAGGAGACAAAAGACTTGTATGAAGAAAATTTTAAGACAGTGATGAAAGAAATTAAAGATGATACAAAAAGGTGGACAGATATACCATGTTCTCGGATTGGAAGGATCCACATTGTGACAATGACTACTACCCAAAGCAATCTACAGATTCAATGCAATCACTATCAAACTACCACTGCCATTTTTCACAGAAAAAGAACAAAAAATTTCACAATTTGTATGGAAACACAAAAGATCCCGAATAGCCAAAGCAATCTTGAGAATGAAAAATGGAGTGGCAGAAATCAGCCTCCCTGACTTCAGACTATACTACAAAGCTACAGTAATCAAGACAGTATGGTACTGGCAAAAATTAGAAATATAGATCAATGGAACAGGATAGAAAGCCCAGAGATAAACCCACGCACATATGGTCACCTTATCTTTGATAAAGGAGGCAGGAATTTACAGTGGAGAAAAGACACCCTCTTCAATAAGTGGTGCTGGGAAAACTGGACAGGGACATGTAAAAGTATGAGATTAGATCACTCCCTAACACCATTCACAAAAATAAGCTCAAAATGGATTAAAGACCTAAATGTAAGGCCAGAAACTATCAAACACTTAGAGGAAAACATAGGCAGAACACTCTATGACATAAATCACAGCAAGATCCTTTTTCACACACCTCCTAGAGAAATGGAAATAAAAACAAAAATAAACAAATGGGACCTAATGAATTTTCAAAGCTTTTGCACAGCAAAGGAAATCATAAACAAGACCAAAAGACAACCCTCAGAATGGGAGAAAATATTTGCAAATGAAGCAACTGACAAAGGATTAATCTCCAAAATTTATAAGCAGCACCTGCAACTCAATAGAAAAAAACAAAAAAACCCAATCCAAAAACGGACAGAAGGCTTAAATAGACATTTCTCCAAAGAAGATACACAGACTGCCAACAAACACATGAAAGAATGCTCAACATCATTAATCATTAGAGAAATGCAAATCAAAACTACAATGAGATATCATCTCACACCGGTCAGAATGGGCATCATCAAAAAATCTAGAAACAGTAAATGCTGGAGAGGGTGTGGAGAAAAGGGAACCCTCTTGCACTGCTGGTGGGAATGTGAATTGGTACAGCCACTATGGACGACAGTATGGAGGTTCCTTAAAAAACTGCAAATAGAGGGCTTCCCTGGTGGCGCAGTGGTTGAGAGTCCGCCTGCCGATGCAGGGGACACAGGTTTGTGCCCCAGTCTGGGGAAATCCCACATGCCACGGAGCGACTGGGCCCGTGAGCCATGGCCACTGAGCATGCGCGTCCGGAGCCTGTGCTCCGCAACGGGAGAGGCCACAACAGTGAGAGGCCCGTATACCGCAAAAAAAAAAAAAAAAAAAAAAACTGCAAATAGAACTAGTATAGGACCCAGCAATCCCACTACTGGGCATATAACCTGAGAAAACCATAATTCAAAAAGAATCATTCACCAAAAGGCTCATTGCAGCTCTATTTACAAGAGCCCAGAGATGGAAACAACCAAACGTTCCATCATCCAATGAATGGATAAAGAAGATGTGGCACATACATAAAATGGAATATTACTCAGCCATAAAAAGAAACGAAATTGAGCTATTTGTAATGAGGTGCATAGATCTAGAGTCTGTCATACAGAGTGAAGTCAGAAAGAGAAAGACAAATACCATATGCTAACACATATATATATATTGAATTTAAGAAGAAAAAAAGTCATGAAGAACCTAGGGGTTAAACAGGAATAAAGACACAGACCTACTTGAGAATGGACTTGAGGATATGGGGAGGGGGAAGAGTAAGTTGTGACAAAGCGAGACAGAGGCATGGACATATATACACTACCGAACGTAAGGTAGATAGCTAGTGGGAAGCAGCCGCATAGCACAGGGAGATCAGCTTGGTGCTTTGTGACCGCCTGCAGGGGTGGGATAGGGAGGGTGGGAGGGAGGGAGATGCAAGAGGGAAGGGATATGGGAGCAGATGTATATGTATAACTGATTCACTTTGTTATAAAGCAGAAACTAATATACCATTGTGAAGCAATTATACTCCAATAAAGTAGTAAAAAAAAAAAAAGTCATGTACCAAAATGTTCATTGCAGGTCTATTTACAATAGCCCGGAGATGGAAACAACCTGATGGACACATCATCAGATGAATGGATAAAGAAGTTGTGGCACATATATACAATGGAATATTACTCAGCCATAAAAAGAAACGAAATTCAGCTATTTGTAATAATGTGGATGCACCTAGATTCTGTCATACAGAGTGAAGTAAGTCAGAGAGAGAAAGACAAATATGGTATGCTAACACATATATATGGAATTTAAGAAAAATTATTGTCATGAAGAACTTAGGGGTAAGACAGGAATACAGACCCACACCTACTAGAGAATGGACTTGAGGATATAGAGAGGGAGAAGGGTAAGCTGTGACAAAGCGAGAGAGTGGCATGGACATATATACACTACCAAACTTAAAATAGATAGCTAGTAGGAAGTAGCCGCATAGCACAGGGAGATTAGCTCGGTGCTTTTTGACCACCTCGATGGGTGCGATAGGGAGGGTGGGAAGGAAGGAGATTCAAGAGGTAAGAGATATGGGAACATATATATATGTTTAACTGATTTACTTTGTTATAAAGCAGAAACTAACAAACCACTGTAAAGCAATTATACTCCAATAAAGATGTAAAAAAAATAAAGATAAATCTTCCAACAAAAAAAAAAATAACCCAGGGCCAGATGGCTTCACAGGTGAATTCAATCAAACATTTAGAGAAGAGCTAACAACTATCCTTCTCAAACTCTTCCAAAATATAGCAGAGGGAGGAACACTCCCAAAATCATTCTATGAGGCCACCATCACCCTGATACCAAAACCAGAAAAGGATGTCACAAGGAAAGAAAACTACAGGCCAGTATCACTGATGAACATAGATGCAAAAGTCCTCAACAAAATACTAGCAAACAGAATCCAACAGCACATTAAAAGGATCATACACCATCACAAAGTGGGATTTATTTGAGGAATGCAAGGATCCTTCAATATATACAAATCAATCAATGTGATACACCATATTCACAAATTGAAAAAGAAAAACCATATGGTCATCTCAATAGATGCAGAGCACGCTTTCGACAAAATTCAACACCCATTTATGATAAAAACCCTCCAGAAAGTAGACATAGATGGAACTTTCCTCAGCATAATAAAGACAATATACGAAAAACCCACAGGCAACAGCATCCTCAATGGTGAGAAACTGAAAGCATTTCCAGTAGGATCAGGAAAAGACAAGGTTGCTCACTCTCACCACTCTTATTCAACATAGTTTTTGAAGTTTTAGCTACAGAAATCACAGAAGAAAAGGAAACAAAAAGAATCCACATCGGAAAAGAAGTAAATCTGTCACTGTTTTCAGATGACATGATTCTATACAAAGAAAATCCTAAACATGCTACAAGAAAACTACTAGAGCTAGTCAATGAATTTGGTAAAGTACCAGGATACAAAATTAATGCACAGAAATCTCTCGCATTCCTATACAATAATGATGAAAAATATGAAAGTGAAATCAAGAAAACACTCCCATTTACCACTGCAACAAAAAGAATAAAACATCTAGGAATAAACCTACCTAAGGAGACAAAAGAAATGTATGCAGAAAATTATAAGACACAGATGAAAGAATTTAAAGATGATACAAATAGATAGAGAGATATGCCATGTTCTTGGGTTGGAGGAATCAATATGGTCAAAATGACTCTACACCCCAAAGCAATCTACAGATTCACTGCAATCCTTATCAAACTACCACTGGTATTTTTCACAAAACTAGAACAAATAATTTCACAATTTGTATGGAAACACAAAAGACCCCGAATAGCCAAGGCAATCTTGAGAATGAAAAATGGAGCTGGAGGAATCAGGCTCCCTGACTTCAGACTACACTACAAAGCTACAGTAATCAACAAGGTACAGTACTGGCACAAAAACAGAAATATAGATCAATGGAACAGGATAGAAAGCCCAGAGATAAACCCATGCACGTATGGTCACATTATCTTTGATAACGGAGGCAGGAAAGTACAGTGGAGAAAGGACAGCCTCTTCAATAAGTGGTGCTGGGAAAACTGGACAGGGACATGTAAAAGTATGAGATCAGATCGCTACCTAATACCATACACAAAAATAAGCTCAAATTGTTTAAAGACCTAAATGTAAGGCCAGAAACTATCAAACTCTTATAGGAAAACATAGGCAGAACACTCTATGTCATAAATCACAGCAAGATCCTTTTTGACCCACCTCCTAGAGAAATGGAATACAACCAAAAATAAACAAATGGGACCTAATGAAACTGCAAAGCTTTGGCACAGCAAAGGAAACCATAAACAAGACCAAAAGACAAGCCTCAGAATGGGAGAAAATATTTGCAAATGAGGCAACTGACAAAGCATTATTCTCCAAAATTTACAACCAGCTCATGCAGCTCAATAACAAAAAAACAAAAACCCAGTCCAAAAATGGGCAGAAGACCTGAATAGACATTTCTCCAAAGAAGATATAGAGTGCCAACAAACACATGAAAGAATGCTCAACATCATTAAACATTAGAGAAATGCAAATCAAAACTTCAATGAGATATCATCTCACACCAGTCAGAATGACCATCATCAAAAAATCTAGAAACAATAAATGCTGGAGAGCGTGTGGAGAAAAGGGAACACTCTTGAACTGCTGGTGGGAATGTGAATTGGTACAGTAATTATGGAGAACAGTATAGAGGTTCCTTAAAAAACTACAAATACAATTACCATATGACCCAGCAATCCCATTACTGGGCACATACCCTGAGAAAACCATAATTCACGAAGAGTCATGTACCAAAATGTTAATTGCATCTCTATTTACAATAGCCAGGACATGGAAGCAACCTAAGCGTCCATGAACAGATGAATGGATAAAGAAGATATGGCACATATATACAACGGAATATTGCTCAGCCATAAAAAGAAACGAAATTGAGTTATTTGTAGTTAGGTGGATGGACCTAGAGTCTGTCATACAGAGTGAAGTAAGTCAGAAAGAGAAAAACAAATACTGTATGCTGACACATATATATGGAATCTAAGAAAAAAATAAATATCATGAAGAACCTAGGGTTAAGAAGGGAATAAAGACACAGCCCTACTAGAGAATGGACTGGAGCATATGGGGAGGGGAAGTGTAAGTTCTGACAAAGTGGTAGAGTGGCATTGACATATATACACTACCAAACGTAAAATACATAGCTAGTGGGAAGCAGCCACATAGCACAGGGAGGTCAGCTCGGTGCTTTTTGACCACCTAGAGGGGAGGGATAAGGGGGTTGGGAGGGAGGGAGACGCAAGAGGGAAGAGATATGGTAACATATGTATATGTAAAACTGATTCACTTTGTTATAAAGCAGAAACTAACACTCCATTGTAAAGTAATTACACTGCAATAAAGATGTTAAAAACAAACAAACAAACAAAAAAAAACAATAGTGCAGCCTTCGGACAGGATCCTGGTTCCCACTCAAAAGATACACATATCAATATTTTTTATCTCTTTTGCAGAATTAAAACCCCCAACAAATGGAAGATTCTAACTACTTGATGAAGCATTCTTCATTCCAGAGAGGTCACAATTTGATAACCTGAAGAAAGGCAGAAGCTCACCAGTAGACCCCCTGAGCCCAGATTAAAGAAATGCAGGCCCTGCACACACCCAGATTCTTATCAGCAACCCCACCCTTGAACCATTGCTATAAAACTCCTCACCAAATTCCTCCAGGTTGGGACACAAAGTTTTGAAGAGCATGAGCCCGCTGTATCTACTTTGCCTGGCAAAGCAATAAAGCTAATATTTTCTACTTCACCCCCTCCAAAAAAATAAGAATGCTCAACATCACTAATCATCAGAGAAAGGCAAATCAAAATTACAGTGAGGTGTCACCTCATGCTGGTCAGAATGGTCATCATCAAAAACTCTACCCACAGGGCTTCCCTGGTGGCGCAGTGGTAGAGAGTCTGCCTGTCGAAGCAGGGGACACAGGTTCATGCCCCGGTCCGGGAAGATCCCGCATGCTGCGGAGTGGCTGGGCCCATGAGCCATGGCTGCTGAGCCTGCACATCCGGAGCCTGTGCTCCACAACAGGAGAGGCCACAACAGTGAGAGGCCCGCGTACCACAAAAAAAAAAAATATATATATATATATATCTACCCCCAATAAATGCTGGAGAGGGTGTGCAGAAAAGGGAACTTTCTTGCACCGTTGGGAGGAATGTACACTTATACAGCCACTATGGAGGTTCCTTAGAAAACCAAAAATAGAACTATCATATGACCTCACAATCTCACTGCTGCACATATACCCTGAGAAAACAAAATTCAAAAAGCATCATGTACCACAATGTTCATTGCAGCACTATTTACAATAGCTAGGACATGGAAGCAACATAAGTGCCCTTCAACAGATGAATGGATAAAGATGATGTGGCACATATATACAATGGGATATTACTCAGCCAAAAAGGAAACAAAATTGAGTCATTTGTAGTGAGGTAGATGGACCTAGAATCTATCATACAGAGTGAAGTAAGTCAGAAGGAGAAAAACAAATACCATACGCTGACACATATATATGGAATCTAAAAGAAACAAAAAACAAAAAGCAATGGTTCTGAAGTACCTAGGGGTAGGAGAGCAATAAAAACGCAGATGTAGATAATGGACTTGAGGACATGGGGAGGGGGAAGGGTAAGCTGGGACATAGTGAGAGAGTGGCATGGACATATATACACTACCAAAATAAAGTAGGTGGCTAGTGGGAAGCAGCTGCATAGCACTGGGAGATCAGACAGTTGCTTTGAGACCATCTAGAGTGGTGGGATAAGGAAAGTGGGGTGGAGACACAGGAGGGGGGTAATAAGTGGATATATAGCTGATTCATTTTGTTATACAGCAGAAACTAACGCAACATTGTAAATCAATTATACTCCTTAAACATGTTTAAAGTATCAAAAAAAATCTATAATAGATATGTACATAATAAAGAAAAGGAATACAAACAACACTAAACATAGTCATCAAATCACAAGAGAAGAGAACAAAACAGGAAAGGGAAAAAAAGACCTACAAAAACAAATCTAAAACAATAAAATGGAAATAAGAATATACTATTACATATATTTTTTAAATATACATATTAATTACCTTATATATAGATGAATTAAATGCTCCAACTGAAAGACATAGACTTGATGAATGGGTACAAATCCACAATCCATATATATTATGTCTCCAAAAGACCCATTTCTAATGTAGATACACATACAGACTGAAAGTTAAGGGATGGAATAATGTATTCCATGCAAATGAAAATCAAAAGAAAGCTGGAGTAGCAATATTCATATCACACAAGATAGACTTTAAAATGCGGACTGTTGCAAGAGACAAAATGGACACTACATAATGATCAAGGGATCAACTCAAGAAGAAGATATAACAGTTGTTAATATATATGCATCCAACATAGGAATACGTCAATATATAAGGCAAATATTAACAGACATAAAAGAGGAAATTGACAGTAACACAATAATAGTGGGAGACTTTGACACCCTACTTACATCAATGGACAGATCATCTAGACAGAAATCAATAAGGAAACACAGGACTTAAATGACATATTAGACCCGAAGGATTTGATTGTTGTTTATAGAGCATTCCATCCAAAAGCAGCATATACACATTCTTTTCAAGGGTATGTGGATCATTCTTCAGGATAGATCACAGTCTGGGAGACAAAGCAAGCTTCAGTAAATTTAAGAAAATGTGAAATCATATCAGGCATCTTTTCCATCCACAACACTATGAGATTAAAAATCAAATAGAAGAAAAATACTGCAAAAAACACAAACACGTGGAGGCCAAACAATATGCTACTAAATGACTAATGGATTGCTGAAGTAATCACAGAGGAAATACAAAATATCTACAGACAAATGAAAACAAAAAACACGATGATCCTAAACCTATGGGACACACAAACGTAGTTCAATGAGGGAAGTTTATCATGATACAAGCTTACATCAGGAAACAAGAAAAATCTCAAGTAAACAACCTAAGTTTACACCTAAAGCAACTAGAGAAAGAACAAACAAAAGCAAACATTACTAGAAGGAAAGAAATCATAAAGATCAGAGCAGTAGTAAATGAAATAGAGACTAAGAAAACAATAGAAAAGATAAATGAAACTAAAATCTGGTTCTTTGAAAAGATAAAATTGATAAACCTTTAGCCATATGCATCAAGAAAACAATGGAAGGGGCCCACATCTGTAAAATTACAATCAAAACTGACTTACAACGAACACCACAGAAGTAAAAAGGATCATAAGAGACTACTACAAGAAACTATATGCCACTAAAATGGACAACCTAGGAGAAATGGGAAAATTCTTAGAAAAGTGCAATCTTCCATGACAGAAGCAGGAAAAAAAGAAAATATAAACAGATCAATTAGAAGTACTGAAATTAAATCTGTGATTTAAACAATGCCAGCAAACAAAAGTACAGGACTCGAAGGCTTCACAGGCAAGTTCTACCAAACATTTAGAAAAGAGTTAACACCTATTCTTTTCTGTTTTTTACTCAATAAATGATTTTATTATTGTGCTGTTTGTAAACCATAAGCTTGTGTCTTATTCACTCAGAACAGCTTTAGTACCTGGTTTGTGCGGAAAATGTAATATATGCTCAAAGAAAAACACTTGCAGAATGAACGGATGGTTAGAAGAAATGTGTTATTCCCACACCACCTTTTCCCTCGTTTTTAAAGGGGTTTAATTCTATTTCAAAACAGAATTGAGGGCTTCCCTGGTGGCGCAGTGGTTGAGAATCTGCCTGCCAATGCAGGGGACACGGGTTCAAGCCCTGGTCTGGGAAGATCCCACATGCCGCAGAGCAACTGGGCCCGTGAGCCACAACTACTGAGCCTGCGCATCTGGAGCCTGTGCTCCGCAACAAGAGAGGCCATGACAGTGAGAGGCCCGCGCACTGCGATGAAGAGTGGCCCCCACTTGCCACAACTAGAGAAAGCCCTCGCACAGAAACGAAGACCCAACACAGCCAAAAATAAATAAATAAATAAATTTATTTAAAAAAAAAAAAAAAAAAAAACAGAATTGAGTCTTTCTTTGAACTAAGTGATCAAGAGCTTCACATATATCAACTCATTTAATTCTCATAACCACTCTAAGAGGTGGTTGTCATTCTTATTTTATAGGTAAGAAAATGATGTCATAGCCATAGCAATAATAAAGAGCAGAACTCTGACTCAAATTCAGGACTGGCTTACTCCAAAGGTGTTCAATAGTTGTCACTAGAAAAATAAACCTTTCCTCAGGTTGTATTCTGAAGAGAAGGATGGACGCATATGTGGGTGGCAAATCATGCCTGTATGGGTGGCATTTCAAAGCTTCTCCTGGGTGTCTGTGTAGCTGAGGGTAGTTATGAAGTGGTCTGTGCCTCATTATTGGACCCATTTCCTCATGGGTTTAGACTGTGAGTCTTTGAGATGATGTTTATTCACGGCATAGGTGTGGGTGTATGTGTATGTGTATATACCTGCTGGGTACCTGGCTTGTAATCAAGCCCATCTGTAGCTCACGTTGATGGAGCAGCTGCACACAGAACCTTTAGAGAAGGACTGGAAAAGCTTAAATGCACTTCTCAATAGGAGCTTGTTTGCAGGACCATCTATCTAATCATAGAGCCCAGGAGCTCCAGGTCATGATGAAAAGCAGTGACCCTGTGGCCATGGCAGCCTGGGTGCAGTGCAAGGGCCAACATTCAGAGAATAACTGGGTGTTGGTCAACCTAGGAGCAAATAAGACACGCTTTGCTCTAAACATACTGGTGATGTATCTTAGGAGCATGCTAGAGGGTAAGGGGCTGATCAATATTTTATTGACACTAAAAGTAATTTCAAACCTGTCTTTAGCATTCATACAGCTAGGATTGGAAGGACAAATTGTTACTGTTTGGGAATGACTGGGAGGCTCGTCCCCCAGATCCCTTCGATTAATGAACCAAGACAATCACATACCAGCCGCCCTGCCTTCTTCCATCTTCCTGTGAGATCAACCCAGTCTATCCAGTGTTGTTTGGCTGGTGGATGGCTTTGGCTATGAGTAAGGACACTTTTATGAAAATCAGGTTAGAAAATGTTTTCAGTGATTGTAATGAGCTAACTGGAGATAGAGCAAAAAGGGGGTTCAGAGAAAGAGGTGCGAGAAGACACCCAGACTGGGGGAAGACGGTAGGCAAGGTCCCTACTGTGAATACTGAGACCTACAGTGATTGGTGAGGAGAGCAGCTGAGTTAGGTCAGGGATAAATGAGTCTGCTAGTGGGATAATCCATAGCCTGGAACTTGAATGTAGGGATTGCTGAGGGCATGCTGGTATCAAGTCCTCAACTCTAGCAACAATTACTGATTTCTTTATAAACTTCCTGCCCCCAAAACACACCCTGGTGCTGGGTGACAGCCAGGAAGGGACAAAGCCTATGGATGGAAGACGGATGCTCTAAATATAGCCAATATTGGCAACATCGTAAGGCAAAAAAATAACAAAAATAAACACCTCTCTCAAAGAAGCCGGCCAGGGTTAAATAATAGCATACCTAATAGCTAACTGAATAAGGAAAAGTGTACTTCATCTTCCCAGTCCATATTTCAAAATGTTCTTTCGCAATTAGTATCTGTGAGAGGTAAGTTATCTCAACCTTCTAAATAAACTATCAATTATTAACTGAAACATGGATCCCAGTACTTTATGAGTTACTGTAGTAGTGGTGTCTCTGCAGGTTGCCTTTTCCTTCTGCTGACACAAATAACTCCCACATCTTTCTATTGTCCAGGGAAATCTTACTTCTTCAAATTCTGCCCTAGAAAACTGGTGTGCACATCATGTACCATACTTACCTGTTTTTATCGGATTTCAATATAAGATGTCAGTGATTAGTGAGCCCTGCGGAAAAATGGGGTTGTTCCAAGAGTGGAGCCCACAGCGCACAAACAGTTCTTCACCTTGTAAAATGGTTGGCTATCCTGGTTTCAGGTTTTGCTTCAATGATAATTTACATTGCTAGACTTTTCCAACTTTAGAGGGGGGAAAATAGGATGCATATGCAGAACCAGCATATCTACAGTCTTCACATAGACAAGGAACCAAAAATGAGGGCCTTTGTGTGTAGGACAGGGTAACCTAAACAGAAACATGGAACCAGGATAGCCCAAAGTTTTGCAATGTGAAGAACAGTCCCATTTTTCCTCGGGATTCACCAATCACTGAAATGTGATAGAAACAGGTTAGTGTGGTTATAGGAAAACTTTAATTGGCAATTATACTGTTTCAAGACAGCAACATAAACTGAAACTATTGGTAGTTTACTGCATTTGTCAAATCAGTCATTTCCTTAAAAGTTCAAATGAAAAGGAGACTTCCTTTGCCTTGTCAATATAACTGTGCTACACTGAGAGTAGTAAAAAGCACAGAGAATGAAGCATAAACATGTTTATGCCAAAACTGAAGTCTGACATTCTGTTCATTAGAATTCATCTTTTCTTTGTTCTTCAGGATCACTTAGGTAGGTTCATGGTTTGATTGTTAAGGTGAAGGGAGATTGAAAGAGATGTACTTTCTCAATCTTCACTTGAAAGTCAACTATAGTGTAATGATACTTGATAGATTTTTTTTGGTTGAGGGGTTTTTATTTCTCAAAACCAATCAATGGAAAAAAAAATGAAGTACAACTTTCTTTATGCAAGAACTTCTGATTGCACCATTCACTTTCAAAATTCCAGAGACTCAGGATCAAGAAGGAACAAGGTATCTGACAGGCCAATTTTGCACTCTGAGAATTTGCTGCCCTCTTCGTCAGTGGAAATGTGACTTGAAAAAACTGTACAGTGCCCCACTTTCAAATTCCTTATCTTTTTTGAGCCACTTCTTTCTGTTTATATAACTTCAGGATTGGAATGCCGTTGGTTAATTAAGGAAAGGGGAAAAGTGACTGATGGAAATATAGAGACTACCAGTATGGCTATGGCTGGATTTAAAATTTTACTCTGTACTAATCCTTGACTCACCATTGTACTGCATCAGAGAGTTGACTGGACTAATCCTTGGGTAGTTATTAGATGGCTGGAAAAGACCGACACCCTCTGGGCATGTTTAGTACTACAACTGCTTCTCCCCCAAGGTGCCCCAGTTTGTACACTTCCTAGGGGCTACCCTGGATACAGGATAAGGTGTGTATGCTATGTGTGGATTTTATTTTATTTTTTGGAATATTTAAATTGCAGTACAGTTGATGTACAAATTTTCAGGTGTACATCAAGTGATTCAGCAATATATATATATATATATATATATATATATATATATATATATATATATATACATATATATATCAACTTTCTCTGATTCTTTTCCATTAAATGTTACAACAAGATATTGAATATAGTTCCCTGTGCTATACAGTAGGTCCTTGTTATTTCTTTTATATATAGTAGTCTGTATCTGCTAATCCCAAATTCCTATTTTTTCCCCCCGTTTCTCCTTGGGTAAACATTGAGTGTTTTCTATATATGTGAGTTTGTGTTTTGTAAATAAGTTCATTTGTATCATCTTTTTAGCTTCCACATATAAGTGGTATAATATGATACTTGTCTTTCTCTATTGACTTACTTAGTATGATGACCTATGGCCATCCATGGTGCTGCAGATGGCATTATTTAATTTTTTAACATCTTTATTGGAGTATAATTGCTTTACAATGGTGTGTTAGTTTATGCTGTATAACAAAGTGAATCAGCTATACATATACATATATCCCCATATATCCTCCCTCTTGCATCTCCCTCCCACCCTCCCTATCCCACCCCTCCAGGCGGTCACAAAGCACCGAGCTGATCTCCCTGTGCTATGCGGCTGCTTCCCACTAGCTATCTATTTTACGTTTGGTAGTGTATATATGTCCATGCCACTCTCTCACTTTGTCACAGCTTAGTTATTTGTAGTGAGGTGGATGGACCTAGAGCCTGTCATACAGATTGAAGTAAGTCAGAATGAGAAAGACAAATGCCGTATGCTAACACATATATATATATGGAATCTAAGGGAAAAAAATAGATCATTTGGTTTTTATTCTTCAATTTGTTGGTATGGTGTATCACATTGATTGATTTGCATATATTGAAGAATCCTTGCATTCCTGGGATAAACCCCACTTGATCATGGTGTATGATTCTTTTCATGCGCTGTTTGGTTCTGTTTGCTAGTATTTTGTTGAGGATTTTTGCATCTATGATCACCACTTATATTGGCATGTAGTTTTCTTTCTTTGTGACATCTTTGTCTAGCTTTGGCATCAGGGTGATGGTGGCCTCATAGAATCAGCTTGGGAGTGTTACTTCCTCTGCTATATTTTGGAAGAGTTTGAGAAGTATAGGTGTTAGCTGTTCTCTAAATGTTTGATAGAATTCGCCTCTGAAGGCATCTGGTCCCGGGCTTTTGTTTGTTTGGAGATTTTCAATCACATTTGTAATTTCAGTGCTTGTGATAAGTCTGTTTATATTTTCTATTTCTTCCTGGTTCAGTCTCAGTACATTTTGCTTTTCTAAGAATTTGTCCATTTCTTCCAGGTTGTACATTTTATTAGCATATAGTTGCTTTTAGTAATCTCTCATGATCTTTTGTATTTCTGCACTGTCAGTTGTTAGTTCTCATTTTTCATTTCTAATTCTGTTGATTTGAGTGTTCCCCCTTTTTGTCTTGAAGAGTCTGGCTAACGGTTTACCAATTTTGTTTATCTTCTCAAAGACCAGCTTTTAGTTTTATTGATCTTTCCTACTGTTTCCCTCAATTCTTTTTCATATACTTCTGATCTGATCTTTATGATTTCTTTCAGTCTGCTAACTTTGGGGTTTTTTTTGTTGTTGTTCTTTCTCTAATTGCTTTAGGTGTTAGGTTAGGTTGCTAATTTGAGATGTTTTTTGTTTCTTGAAGTAGGATTGTATTGATATAAACTTCCATCTTGGAACTGCTTTTGCCGCATCCCATAGGTTTTGAGTCATCGTCTTTTCATTGTCATTTTTTTCAGGTATTGTTTGTTATTGTTTGTTATTTCTAGGTATTGTTTGTTATCTAGGTAATGTTTGTTATTGTCATTATTAAGTAGTGTATTTGTGTATATTTTTTACAGATTTTTTCCTGTAATTGACATCTAGTCTCATAGCACTGTGTTCGGAAAAGATACTTGATACGATTTCATGGTTAAATGGTTAAATTTACCAAGGATTGATTTGTGACCCAAGATGTGATGTATCCTGTAGAATGTTCCATGAGCACTTGGGAAGAAAGTGTATTCTGTTGTTTTTGGATGGAATGTCCTATAAATAAGAATTAAGTCCATCTTGTTTCATGTGTCATTTAAAGCTTGTGTCTCCCTATTTATTTTCATTTTGGATGATCTGTCCATTGGTTAAACTTGGTGTTAAAGTCCCCTACTATGATTGTGTTACTGTCGATTTCCCCTTTCATGGCTGTTAGCATTTGCCTTATGTATTGAGGTGCTCCTATGTTGGGTGCATAAATATTTACAATTTTTATATTTTCTTCTTGGATTGATCCCTTGATGATTATGTAGTTTCCTTTTTTGTCTCTTATAAGAGTTTATTTTAAAGTGTATTTTGTCTGATATGAGAATTTCTACTCCAGTTTTCTTTTGATTTCCATTTGCATGGAATATCATTTGCTATCCCCACACTTTCAATCTGTATGTGTCCCTAGGTCTGAAGTGGGTCTCTTGTTGACAGCATACAAACAGGCCTTGTTTTTGTATCCATTCAGCCAGTCTATGTCTTTTGGTTGAAGCAGTTAATCCATTTACATTTAAGGTAATTACAATATTTATGTTCCTATTACCATTTACTTACTTGTTTTGGGTTTGTTATTGCAGATCTTTTCCTTCTCTTGTTTTTCCTGCCTAGAGAAGTTCTTTTAGCATTTGTTGTAAAGCTGGTTTGGTGGTGCTGAATTCTCTTAGCTTTTGCTTGTCCGTAAATGTTTTAATTTCTACTTTAAACCTGAATGAGATCCTTGCTGGGTAGAGTAATCTTGGTTGGAGGTTTTTCCCCTTCATTGCTTTAAATATGTCCTGCCACTCCCTTGTGTCTTGCAGAGTTTCTGCTGAAAGATCAGCTGTTAACCTTATGGGGATTCCCCTGTATATTATTTGTTGTTTTCCCCTTGCTGCTTTTAATATTTTTTCTTTGTATTTAATTTTGTTAGTTTGATTAATATGTGTCTTAACGTGTTTGTCCTTGGATTTATGCTGTATGGGACTCTCTGTGCTTCCTGCACTTGATTAACTATTTCCTTTCCCATATTAGGGAAGTTTTCAACTATAATCTCTTCAAATATTTTCTCAGTCCCTTTCTTTTCCTCTTCTTCTTCTGGGACCCCTATAATTCGCACGTTGGTGCATTTATTGTTGTCCCCGATGTCTCTGAGACTGTCCTCAATTCTTTTCATCCTTTTTTCTTTATTCTGCTCTACTGTAGTTATTTCCATTATTTTATCTTCCAGGTCACTTATCTGTTCTTCTACCTCAGTTATTCTGTTATTGATTCCTTCTAGAGAATTTTTAATATCATTTATTGTGTTGTTCATCATTATTTGTTTGCTCTTAAGTTCTTCTAGGTCCTTTTTAAACATTTCTTGTATTTTCTCCATTCTATTTCCAAGATTTTGGATCATCTTTACTATCATTACTCTGAATTCTTTTTTCAGGTAGGCTGCCTATTTACTCTTCATCTGTTTCATCTGGTGCCTTTTTACCTTGCTCCTTCATCTGCTGTGTGTTTCTCTGTCTTCTCATTTTGTTGACTTACTGTCTTTGGGTTGTCCTTTTTACAGGCTGCATATTCATAGTTCCCGTTGTTTTTGGTTACTGTCCCCAGTGGCTAATGTTGGTTCAGTGGGTTATGTAGCCTTCTTTGTCGAGGAGACTAGTGCCTATATTATGGTGGATGAGGCTGGATCTTCTCTTTCTCATGGGCAGGCCCATGTCTGGTGGTGTGTTTTGGGGTGTCTGTGACCTTATTATTATTTTAGGCAGCCTCTCTACTAATGGGTGAGTTGTGTTCCTATCTTGCTAGTTGTTTGGCATAGGGTGTCCAGCACTGTAGCTTGCTGGTCATTGAGTGGAGCTGTGTTGCAACATTGAGATGGAGATTTCTGGGACAGCTATTGCCATTTGATATTATCTGGAGCTGGGAGATCCATGGTGGGCCAATGTTCTGAACTCAGCTCTCCCACATCTGAGGCACAGGCCTGTCAGCTGGCAGGAGCAGCAAGACCCTGTCAGCCACACGGCTAAGAATAAAACGGAGAAAAAAAGAAAGACAGAAAAAATAAAATAAAGTTATTAAAATAAAAAGTAAAAAATAAATATTAAAATAAAAGATAAAAAGTAATAAGAAAGAAAAAACAAGAAAGAAAGCAAGAAGAGAGCAATGAAACCAAAAAACAAATCCACCAACGATAACAAGTGCTAAAAACTATACTAGAAAAAAGAGAAAAAGAAAAATCGGACAGACAGAACCCTAGGATAGATTGTAAAAGCAAAGCTATACAGACCGGTCACACAAAGAAGCATATGCATACACACTCAAAAAAAGTGAAAAAGGAAAAAATATATATATATATCATTGTTCCCAAAGTCCACTGCCTCAATTCTGTGATGATTTGTTGTCTATTCATGTATTCCACAGATGTAGGGCACATCAAGTTGGCTTTGGAGGTTTAATCCGCTGCTCCTGAAGCTGCTGGGACAGATTTCCCTTTATCTTCTTTGTTAGCACAGCTCCTGGGTTCAGCTTTGGATTTGGTCCCGTCTCTGGTGTAGGTAGCCTGAGGGCATCTGTTCTTCGCTCAGACAAGACGGGGTTAAAGTAGCAGCTGATTAGGGAGCTGTGGTTCACTCAGGCTGGAGGGAGGGAGGGGTACGGAATGCAGGGCGAGCCTGCGACAACAGAGGTCAAGTGACATTGCAACATGCTGAGGCACGCCATGTGTTCTCCCAGGGAAGTTGTCCCTGGCACCGGAACCTGGCAGTGGCGGGCTGCACAGGCTCCCGAGAGGGGAGGTGTGGATAGTGACCTGTGCTTGCACACAGGCTTCTTGGTGGCTGTAGCAGCAGCCTTAGCGTTTCATTTCCGTCTCTGGTGTCCGCGCTGATAGCCGCAGCTCGCGCCCGTCTCTGGAGCTCGTTTAGGCAGTGCTCTGAATCCCCTGTCTTTGTGCACCCTGAAACAGTGGTTTCTTGCCTCTTAGGCAGGTCCAGACTTTTTCCAAGACTCCCTCCCAGCTAGCTGTGGTGCACTAGCCCCATTTAGGCTGTGTTCACGCAGCCAATTCCAGTCTTCTCCCTGGGGTCTGATCTCCGAAGCCGGCGCCTCAGCTCCCAGCCCCCACCCATCCCACCGGGTGAGCAGAGAAGCCTCTCGGCCTGGTGTGTGCTAGTAGGTACTGATCTTCTCTGTGGGAATCTCTCTGCTTTGCCCTCTGCAGCCCTGTTGCTGCACTCCCCTCTATAGATCTGAAGCTTCCCCCCGCCACTCCCCATCTCCACCAGTGAAGGGGCTTCCTACTGTGTGGAAACATTTTCTTCTTCACAGCTCCCTCCCAGAGGTGCAAGTCCCATCCCTATTCTTTTCTCTCTGTTTTTTTTTCTTTTTTTGTTTTGCCTCACCCAGGCACATGGAGATTTTGTTGCCTTTTGGAAGTCTGAGGTCTTCTACGAGCATTCAGTAGGCGTTCTGTAGTAGTTGTTTCACATGTAAATGCATTTCTGATGTATTTGTTGGGAGCAAGTTGATCTCCATGTCTTCATCTTCTGCCATCTTGAAGGTCTCCCACTGGTACTACTCTAGAAAATACAAGTTGCTCACCAACCACAGCATAAACATCTGAATGTTCTTTCTATGATCACCCTGTCCAAAGAATGGGGACAAAAAAAAAAAAAAAAAAAAAAAGAATGGGGACAGTAGACATCCCTCTCTCTTCGAAAAAAAGGGCTTCTAATAATAGCTGTTGTCAAATTAAGGTCTGCATGGCTTCTTTGGAAAAATGTCTATTTAGGTCTTCTTTCTGCCCATTTCTTAATTGGGTTGCTTTTCTTTCTTTTTTTTTTTTATATATTGATCTGCCTGAACTGTTTGTACATTTTGGAGATTAACCCTTTGTCAGTTGCTTCATTTGCAAATATTTTCTACCATTCTGAGGGTTGTCTTTTCATCTTGTTTAGGGTTTCCTTTGTTGTGCAAAAACTTTTAAGTTTAATTAGGCCCCATTTGTTTATTTTTATTTTCATTACTCTAGGAGTTGGGTCAAAAATGATCTTGCTGCAATTTATGTCGAGTGTTCTGCCTATGTTTTCCTCTATGACTTTTATAGAGCCCAGCCTGACATTTAGCTCTTTAATCCATTTTGAGTTTACTTTTGTGTATGGTATAAGGGAGGGTTTTAATTTTATTCTTTTACATATAGCTGTCCAGTTTTCCCAATGCAAATTATTGAAGAGACTGTCTTTTCTCAATTGTGTATTCCTGCCTCCTTTTTCATACATTAGGTGATCATAGGTGCGTGGGTTTATCTCTGGGATATGTATCCTGTTCCATTGATCTATATTTCTGTTTTTGTGCCAGTACCATACTGTCTTGATTACTGTAGCTTTGTAGTATTGTCTGACGTCAGGGAAGCCGATTCCTCCAGCTCCCCTCTTCTTTCTCAAGATTGTTTTGGCTATTTGGGATGTTTGGTCTTTTCATACAAATTGTAAAAGTTTTTGTTCTAATTCTCTGGAAAATGCCCTTGGTAATTTCAGAGGAATTGCATTAAATCCATGGATTTCTTTAGGTTGTCTAGTAATTTGGACAATATTGATTCTTCCAATCCGAGAACATGGTATATGTCTCCATCTGTTTGTGTCATCTTTGATTTATTACATCATTATCTTATAGTTTTCTGATTACAGGCTTTTTGCCTCCTTAGTTAGGTTTATTCCTAGGTATTTTATTGTTTTTATTGCAATGGTAAATAGGATTGCTTTCTTAATTTCCCTTTCTGATCTTTCATTGTTAGTGTATAGGAATGCAAGAGATTTCTGTGTATTAATTTTGTATCCTGCAACTTTACCAAATTATTTGATTAGCTCTAGAAGGTTTCTGCTGGCATCTTTAGGATGTTCTATGTATAGTATCATGTCAACTGCAAACAGTGACAGTTTTACTTCTTCTTTTCCAATTTGAATTACTTTTATTTCTTTTTCTTCCCTGATTTCCATGCTAGGACTTCCAAAGCTATGTTGAATAAAAGTGGCGAGAGTGGATATCCTTGTCTTGTTCCTGAGCTTAGAGGAAATGCTTTCAGTTTTTCACCATTGTGAATGATGTTTTCTGAGGGTTTGTCATACATGACTTTTATTATGTTGATGTAGGTTCCCTCTATACCCACTTTCTTGAGAGTATTTATCATAAATGGGTGTTGAATTTTGTCAAAAGCTTTTTCTGCATCTATTGAGATGACCATATGGTTTTTATTCTTCCCTTTGTTAGTAAGGTGAATCACATTGATTTATTTGTGTATATTGAAGAATCCTTGCATACCTGGGATAAATCCCACTTGACCATGGGGTATGATCCTTTGAATGTGTTGTTGGATTCCATTTACTAGTATTTCCTGAGGATTTTTGAGTCTGTTTATCAGTGATATTGGCCTGTATTTGTGTGTGTGTGTGTCTGTGTGTGTGTGCATGTGTGTATGTGATATATTTGTCTAGTTTTGGTATCATGATGATGGTGTCCTCTTAGAATGAGCTTGGGAGTGTTCCTCCTCTGAAATTTTTTGGAAGAGTTTGAGAAAGATAGGTGGAATCTCTTCTCTAAATGTTTGATAGAATTTTCCTGTAAAACCATCTGGTCCTGGAATTTTCTTTGCTATAAAATTTTAATCACAGTTTCAATTTCGTTACTTGTGTTTGGTCTGTTCATATTTTCTATTTCTTCCTGGTTTTGTCTTAGAAGCTTGTACTTTTCTAAGAATTTTCCATTTCTTCCAGGTTATTCATTCTATTGGTATATAGTTACCTGTAGTAGTCTCTTACGTTCCTTTGTATTTCTGCAGTGTCAGTTGTAACTTCTCCTTTTTCATTTCTAGTTTTACTGATTTGAGTCCTCTCCATTTTTTTCTTAATGTGTCTTGCTAAAGTTTTATCCATTTAGTTTATCTTCTCAAAGAGCCAGCTTTTAGTTTCATCGATCTTTTTATTGTTTATTTTAAATCTCTATTTCAATTATTTCTGCCTTGAACTTTATAATTTCTTTCCTTCTGCTAACTTTGGGTTTTGTTTATTTTTTCTCTAGTTGCTTTAGGTGTAACTTTAGGTTGTTATTTGAGACTTTTCTTGTTTGGTGAAGTCGGATTGTATTGCTATAAACGTCAACCTTAGAACTGCTTTTGCTCAATCCCATAAGTTTTGTGTTGTGTTTTTATTGTCATTTACTTCTAGGTATTTTTTTCATTCCTCTTTGGTTTCTTCAGTGATCCATTTGTTATTTAGTAGCACAATATTTGTCCTCCATGTGTTTGTGTTTTTAAAGTTTGTTTTCTTGAAATTGATTTCGAGTCTCATAGCATTTTGGTCAGAAATGATGCTTGATATGATTTCAATTTTCTTAAATTAACTGAGGTAGGATTTGTAACACAAGATATAATCTATCCTTGAGAATGTTCTATGTGTGCTGGAGAAGAAAGTGTATTCTCCTATTTTCGATGGAATGCCTATTTATATTAATTAATTCTATCTGTTCTAATGTGTCATTTAAGCCTTGTGTTTCCTTATTAATATTCTGTGTGGATTATTTGTCCATTGGGGCAAGTGGAGTATTAACGTCCCCACTATTATTGTGCTACTGTCGATTTCTCCTTCTATGGCTGTTAACATTTGCCTTATGTATTGAGGTGCTCCTATGTTGAGTGCATCAATATTTACAATTGTTACATCCTCTTCTTGGATTGATCCCATGATCATTATGTAGTGTCCTTCTTTGTCTCTTGTAATAGTCTTTATTTTAAAGTCTATTTTGTCTGATATGAGAATTTCTAATCCAGCTTTCTTTTGATTTCCATGTGCATGGAATATCTTTTTCCATCCCCTCACTTTCAGTCTGCATGTGTCTCTGGCTCTGAAGTGGGTTTCTTGTAGACAGTATATGTTCGGGTCTTGTTTTTGCATCCATTCAGCCAGTCTATGTCTTTTGTTTGGAGCGTTTAATCCATTTTCATTTAGGGTCATTATCAATATGCATGTTCTCATTACCATTTTCTTAATTGTTTTGGGCTTGTTTTGGTAGATCTTTTTCTTCTCTTATGTTTCCTGCCTAGAGAAGTTCCTTTAGCATTTCCTTTAAAGCTGGTTTGGTGGTGCCAAATTCTCTTAGCTTTTGCTTGTCTGTAAAGCTTTTGATTTCTGCATTGAATCCCAATGATATCCTTTCTGGGTAGGTTAATCTGGGTTGTACATTTTTCTGTTTCATCACTTTAAATATATCTTGCCACTCCCTTCTGGCCTGCTCAATTTCTGCTGAAAAATCAGCAGATAATCTTATGGGGATTCCCTTGTATGTTATTTGTTGCCTTTCCCTCGCTGCTTTTTATATTTTTTCTTTGTATTTAATTTTTGTTAGTTAGATTAATATGTTTCTTGACATGTTTCTCCTTGGATTTATCCTGTACGGGACTTTCTGTGCCTCCTGGACTTGAGTGACTATTCCCTTTCACATGTTAGGGAAGTTTTTGACTACAATCTCTTCAAATATTTTCGTAGGCCCTGTCTCTTTCTCTTCTTCTTCTAGGACCCCTATAATTTGAACGTTGGTGCTTTTAATACTGTCTCATGGGCCTCTGAGACTGTCCTCGTTTCTTTAGATTCTTTTTTCTTTATTCTCCTCCTTGGCAGTTATTTCCACCATTCTATCTTCCAGCTCACTTATCCATTCTTCTGTCTCAGTTATTCTGCTCTTGATTCCTTTGAGTGTAGTTTTCATTTCAGTTATTGTGTTGTTCATAATTGATTGTTTGTGCTTTAGTTCTTCCAGGTCCATTCAAACATTTCTTGTACCTTCTCAATCCATACCTCCAGTCTACTTCTGTGATCTTGCGTCATCTTTACTATCATTACTCTGAATTATTCTTCATGTAGATTCCCTATTTACTCTTCATTATTTTGGTGTTGTAGAATTTTACCTGCCTCCTTTGTCTGGAATATATTTCTGTATCGTCTCATTTGTCTAACTTTGCTTGTGGTCTCCTTTCCACAGACTGCAGGGCCATAGTTCCTCTTGCTTCTGGTGTCAGCCCAGAAGCTTTGTGGGTGAGTTTGGTCCAAGGGTTTGTTTAGGCTTCTTGGTGGGAAGGACTGGTGCGTGTGCTCTTGTGGGTGGAGCAGATTCTTGTCCCTCTGGTGGGCAGGGTTGCGTCAGGTGTTGTGTTTTGGGTTGTCTGTGAGCTTAGTACAACTTTAGGCAACGTGCCTGCCGGTAGGTGGGGCTGTGTTCCTGTCTTGCTGGTTGTTTGGTATTAAGAGTCCAGCACTGATGCGCGCAGGGAGTTGGATGGAGTCGGGTCTTTGTGTCAATGTGGAGACCTGCAGGAGAGCTGACACTGTTTAATAATCCCTGGGGCCAGGAATTTTCTGGGGGTCCAGCATCTTGGACTCATTGTTCTTACCGCAGAGGCTAAGTCCTGATCCCTTGCTGGGGAACCAAGATCATACAAGTGATGCAGCACAGCCAAAAAAAGAAAGAAAGAAAGAAAGAAAGAAAACAAACTGAAAAACAAAACCCAAGACAAATGATAAAATCAAAACCAACCAAAAATGAAAAAACAGAAAAATAAACAAAGAAAACAAGAGAACAACCCAACAAACAAAGAACCCAGAACACCGCGAACACAGAGACAGGCATGAGCCACTAAGGCTGCTGCTGTCACCAACAAAAATCCTGTGTGTGAGCACAGGTAACTATCCACACTTCCGTTCTGGGGAGACTGTGCAGGCCACCACTGCCAGGGTCCCGGGATCCAGGGACAAATTCCCCAGGTGAACGCACGGCACGCCTCAGGCTGGTGCAATGTCACGCCGGCCTCTGCTGTCACAGGCTCACCACGCACTCCGTAAACCTCCCTCCCCCCGGCCTGAGTGAGCCATAGCACCCGAATCAGCGACTCCTTTAACCCCGTCATTTCTGAGCGAACAACAGATGCCCTCTGGCGACCTAAACCCAGAGGTGGGGCCAAATCCATAGCTGAGCCCCGGGAGCTGTGCGAGCAAAGAAGAGAAAGGGAAATATCTCCCAGCAGCCTCAGGAGCAGCAGATTAAATCTCCACAATCAACTTGATGTACCCTGCATCTGTGGAATACCTCAATAGACACCAATCAACCCAAATTAAGGAGGTGGACTTTGAGAGCAAAATTTATTATATTCGCCCCTTTTCCTCTTTTTCTGATTATGTATGTGTATGCTTCTGCATGAGATTTTGTCTGTATAGCTTTGCTTTCATCATTTATCCTAGGGTTCTATCCGCCCATTTTTTTTTTTTTTTTTGCTGTACGCGGGCCTCTCACTGCTGTGGCCTCTCCCGTTGCGGAGCACAGGCTCCGGACACACAGGCTCCGCGGCCATGGCTCGCGGGCCCAGCCGCTCCGCGGCATGTGGGATCTTCCGGGATAGGGGCACGAACCCGTGTCCCCTGCATCGGCAGGCGGACTCTCAACCACTGCGCCACCAGGGAAGCCCCCGCCCATTTTTTTTTTGTTGTTTTGGTTTTTTGTTTTACTTAAATATTTTTTCCTTAAGGATTACTTTTTATTTTAATAACTTTATTTTATTTTACCTTATTTTATTTTGTTTTATCCTCTTTCTTTCTTGCATGCTTGCTTTCTTCTTTCTACTTTTTCTCCCTTTTATTCTGAGCCATGTGGATGAAAAGCTCTTGGTGCTGCAGTTAGGGGTCAGTGCTGTGCCTCTGACATGGGAGAGCCACCTTCAGGACACTGGTCCACAAGAGACCTCCCAGCTCCAAGAAGTATCAAATGGCGAAAATCACCCAGAGATTTTCATCTCAAAATCAGCATCCTGCTTCACTCAACGGCCAGCAAGCTACAGTGTTGGACACCCTATGCCAAACAACTAGCAAAAGAGGAACACAACCACACCCATTAACAGAGAGGCTGCCTAAAATCATAATAAATCCAAAGACACCCCCAAAACACACCACCAGACGTGGATCTGCCCACCAGAAGGACAAGATCCAGCCTCATCCACCAGAACACAGACACTAGTCCCCTCCACCAGGAAGCCTACACAACCCACTGAACCAACTTTAGCCACTGGGGAAAGACACCAAAAATAATGGGAACTACGAACCTGCAGCCTGCAAAAAGGAGACCCCAAACACAGTAAGATAAGCAAAATGAGAAAACAGAAAAACACACAGCAGGTGAAGGAGCAAGATAAAAAGCAACCAGACCTAACAAATGAAGAGGAAATAGGCAGTTTACCTGCAAAAGAATTCAGAATAATAATAGTAAACATGATCCAAAATCTTGGAAGTAGTATACAGAAAATGCAAGAAATATTTAACAAGGACCTAGAAGGACTAAAGATGAAAAAAGCAATGATGAACAAAACAATAAATGGAATTAAAAATACTCTAGAAGGGATCAATAGCAGAATAACTGAGGCAGAAGAACGGATAAGTGACCTGGAAGATAAAGTAGTGGAAGTAACTACTGCACAGCAGAATAAAGAAGAAAGAATGAAAAGAACTGAGGACAGTCTCAGAGACCTCTGGGACAACATTAAGCGTGCCAATATTTGAATTATAGGGGTCCCAGAAGAAGAAGAGAAAAAGAAAGGGACTGAGAAAATATTTGAAGAGATTATAATTGAAAACTTTCCTAATATGGGAAAGGAAATAGGTAATCAAATCCAGGAAGCACAGAGAGTCAAATACCTGATAAATAAAAGAACAAACACGCCAAGACACATATTAATCAAACTGTCAAATATTAAATACAAGGAAAATATATTAAAAGCAGCAAGGAAAAAACAAGAAATAACACACAAGGGAATCCCCATAAGGTTAACAGCTGATCTTTCGGCAGAAATTCTGCAAGCCAGCAGGGACTGGAAGGACATACTTAGAGTGATGAAGGAGAAAAACCTACAACAAAGATTACTCTACACAGCAAGGATCTCATTCAGATTTGATGGAGAAATTAAAATCTTTATAGACAAGCAAAAGCTGAGAGAGCTCAACACTACCAAACCAGCTTTACAACAAAGGCTAAAGGATCTTCTCTAGGCAAGAAACACAAGAGAAGGAAAAGAAATACAATAACAAACACAAAACAATTAAGAAAATGGGAATAGGAAAATACATATCGATACTTACCTTAAATGTAAATGGATTAAATGCTCCCACCAAAAGACACAGACTGGCAGAATGGATACAAAAACAAAACCCATATATATGCTGCCTACAAGAGACCCACATCAGACCTAGAGACACATACAGACTGAAACTCAGGGTATGGAAAAATATTCCAAGCAAATGGAAACCAAAAGAAAGCTGGAGTAGCAATTGTCATATCAGACAAAATAGACTTTAAAATAAAGACTATTAGAAAAGACAAAGAAGGACACGACATAGTGATCAAGGGATCGATCCAAGAAGAAGATATAACAATTGCAATATTTATGAACCCAACATAGGAGCACCTGAATACATAAAGAAAATACTAACAGCCATAAAAGGGGAAATCGACAGTATCAGATTCATGGTAGGGAACTATAACACCACACTGTCACCAATGGGCAGATCAATCAAAATGAAAATAAATAAGGAAACACAAGCTTTAAATGATACATTAAACAAGACGGACTTAATTGATATTTATAGGTCATTCCATCCAAAAACGACAGAAAACACATTTTTCTCAAGTGCTCATGCAACATTCTCCAGGATAGATCATATTTTGGGTCACAAATAAAACCTTTGTAAATTTAAGAAAATTGAAATAGTATCAAGTATCTTTTCCAAACACAATGCTATAAGACTAGATATCAATTAAAAGAAAATATTTGTAAAAAATACAAACACATGGAGGCTAAACAATACACTACTTAATAACGAAGTGATCACTGAAGAAATCAAAGAGGAAATCAAAAACTACCTAGAAACAAATGACAATAGAGACACGATGATGCAAAACCTATGGGATGCAGCAAAAGCAGTTCTAAGCGGGAAGTTTAGAGCAATACAATCCAACCGTAAGAAACAGGAAACATCAAAAATAAACAACCTAAACCTGCACCTAAAGCAATTAGGCAAAGAAGAACAAAAAATCCCTAAAGTTACCAGAAGGAAAGATATCATAAAGACCAGATAAAAATAAAAGAAAAAGAAATGAAGGAAACGAAAGCAAAGATCAATAAAACTAAAAGGTGGTTCTCTGAGAAGATAAACAAAATTGATAAACCATTAGCCAGACTCATCAAGAAAAAAAGGGAGAAGACTCAAATCAATAGAATTAGAAATGAAAAAGGAGAAGTAACACCTGACACTTCAGAAACACAAAAGATCAGGAGAGGTTACTACAAGCAACTCTATGCCAATAAAATGGACAACCTGGAAGAAATGGAAAATTCATATAAATGCACAACCTGCCAAGACTGAATCAGGAAGAAATAGCAAATATGAACAGAACAATCACAAAAACTGAAACTGAAACTGTGATTTAAAATCTTCCAACAAACAAAAGCCCAGGACCAGATGGCTTCACAGGTGAATTCTTTCAAACATTTACAGAAGAGATAACACCTACCTTTCTCAAACTCTACCAAAATATAGCAGAAGGAGGAATGCTCCCAAAATCATTCTATGAGGCCACCATCACCTTGATACCAAAACCAAACAAGGATGTCAAAAAGAAAGAAAACTACAGGCCAATATCACTGATAAACATAGATGGAAAAATCCTCAAAAAAAATACAAGCAAACAAAATCCAACAGCACATTAAGAGGATCATACACTGTGACCAAGTGTGGTTTATTCCAGGAATGCAGGGATTCTTCAACATGCGCAAATCATTCAATGTGATACACCATATTAACAAATTGAAGGAGAAAATCCATATGGTCATCTGAACAGATGCAGAGAAAGCTTTCGACAAAATTCAACACCCATTTATGATAAAAACCCACCAGAAAGTAGGCATAGAGGGAACTTTCCTCAACATAATAAAGGCCATATATGACAAACCCACAGCCAACATCATCCTGTATCGTGAAAAACTGAAACTGTTTCCACTAAGATAAGGAACAAGACAAGGTCGCCCACTCTCACCACTCTTATTCAACATAGTTTTGGAAGTTTTAGCCACAGCAGTCAGAGAAGAAAAGGAAATAAAAGGAATCCAAATCAGAAAAGAAGAAGTAAAGCTGTCACTCTTTGCAGATGACATGATACTGTACATAGAAAATCCTAAAGATGCCACCAGAAAACTGCTAGAGCTAATCAATGAATTTGGTAAAGTAGCAGGAAACAAAATTAATGCACAGAAATCTCTGACATTCCTATACACTAATTATGAAAAATCTGAAAGTGAAATCAAGAAAACACTCCCATTTACCAATGCAACAGAAAGAAAAAAAAATATCTAGGAATAAACCTACCTAAGGAGACAAAAGACCTGTATGCAGAAAATTATAAGACACTGATGAAAAAATTTAAAGATGATACAAATAGATGGAGAGATATACCATGTTCTTGGATTGGAAGAATCAACATTGTGAAAATGACTTTACTACCCAAAGCAATCTACTGATTCAATGCTATCCCCACCAAACTACAACTGGCATTTTTCACAGAACTAGAACAAGAAATTTCACAATTTGTATGGAAACACAAAAGGCCCCGAATAGCCAAAGCAATCTTGAGAACGAAAAACGGAGCTGGAGGAATCAGGCTCCCTGACTTCAGACTATACTACAAAGCTACAGTAATCAAGACAGTGTGATACTGTCACAAAAACAGAAAGATAGATCAGTGGAACAGGATAGAAAGCCCAGAGATAAACCCACGCACATATGGTCAACTTATCTTTGATAAAGGAGGTAGGAATGTACAGTGGAGAAAGGACAGCCTCTTCAATAAGTGGTGCTGGGAAAACTGGACAGGGACATGTAAAAGTATGAGATTAGATCATTCCCTAACACCATACACAAAAATAAGCTCAAAATGGATTAAAGACCTAAATGTAAGGCCAGACACTATCAAACTCTTAGAGGAAAACATAGGCAGAACACTCTATGACATAAATCACAGCAAGATCCTTTTGGACCCACCTCCTAGAGAAATGGAAATAAAAACAAAGATAAACAAATGGGACCTAATGAAACTTCAAAGCTTTTGCAGAGCAAAGGAAACCATAAACAAGACCAAAAGACAACCCTCAGAATGGGAGAAAATATTTGCAAATGAAGCAACTGAGAAAGGATTAATCTCCAAAATTTATAAACAGCTCATGCAGCTCAATAGCAAAAAAACAAACAACCCAATCCAAAAATGGGCAGAAGACTTAAATAGGCATTTCTCCAAAGAAGATATACAGACTGCCAACAAACACATGAAAGAATGCTCAACATCATTAATCATTAGAGAAATGCAAATCAAAACTACAATGAGATATCATCTCACACCAGTCAGAATGGCCATCATCAAGAAATCTAGAAACAATAAATGCTGGAGAGGGTGTGGAGAAAAGGGAACACTCTTGCACTGCTGGTGGGAATGTGAATTGGTACAGCCACTATGGAGAACGGTATGGAGGTTCCTTAAAAAACTACAAATAGAACTACCATATGACCCAGCAATCCCACTACTGGGCATATACCCTGAGAAAACCATAATTCAAAAAGAGACATGTACCAAAATGTTCATTGCAGCTCTATTCACAATAGCCCGGAGCTGGAAACAACCTAAGTGTCCATCATCGGATGAATGGATAAAGAAGATGTGGCACATATATACAATGGAATATTACTCAGCCATAAAAAGAAACGAAACTGAGCTATTTGTAATGAGGTGGATAGACCTAGAGTCTGTCATACAGAGTGAAGTTAGTCAGAAAGAGAAAGACAAATACCGTATGCTAACACATATATACGGAATTTAAAAAAAAAATGTCATGAAGAACCTATGGGCAAAACAGGAATAAAGACACAGACCTACTTGAGAATGGACTTGAGGATATGGGGAGGGGGAAGGGTAATCTGTGACAAAGCAAAAGAGAGGCATGGACATATATACACTACCAAACGTAAGGTAGATAGATAGTGGGAAACAGCCGCAGCGCACAGGGAGATGAGCTTGGTGCTTTGTGTCCACCTGGAGGGGTGGGATGGGGAGGGTGGGAAGGAGGGAGATGCATGAGGGAAGGGATGTGGGAACAGATGTATATGTATGACTGATTCACTTTGTTATAAAGCAGAAACTAATAAAAAAATCAAAAAAAAAATTCCACACATTGGTTCTGATACTTGGCCAGAATTAACTGCTTGCCCTCTTTACTGAAATCTCTGAGTAGGAGTCTTTTGATGATTTAGATGACTGATGTTATGTGTTTATTTACTGTAAGAATCATCTAGCTCCTGTGTGTTAGAGAGCCCAGTGTTTCACACACACATAAAATATAAATTTGCTGAAGAATAACAAAAAAAAAAAGAAGATGTGGCACATATATACAATGGAATATTACTCAGCCATAAAAAGAAATGAAACTGAGCTATTTGTAATGAGGTGGATAGACCTAGAGTCTGTCATACAGAGTGAAGTAAGTCAGAAAGAGAAAGACAAATACCATATGCTAACACATATATATGGAATTTTTTTTAAAATGTCATGAAGAGCCTAGGCGTAAAACGGGAATAAAGACACAGACCTACTTGAGAATGGACTTGAGGATATGGGGAGTGGGAAGGGTAAGCTGTGACAAAGCGAAAGGGAGGCACGGACTTATATACACTACCAAACGTAAGGTAGATAGATAGTGAGAAGCAGCCGCAGAGCACAGGGAGATCAACTCGGTGCTTTGTGACCGCCTGGAGGGGTGGGATGGGGAGGGTGGGAGGGAGGGAGATGTATGAGGGAAGGGATGTGGGAACAGATGTATATGTATGACTGATTCACTTTGTTATAAAGCAGAAACTAATAAAAAAAACTGCAAAAAAAAACCACAGGTCAATATCTTTGATGAGTATAGATGCAAGAATATGCCAC
This sequence comes from Mesoplodon bidens, assembly GCF_964165515.1. Taxonomy (NCBI): domain Eukaryota; kingdom Metazoa; phylum Chordata; class Mammalia; order Artiodactyla; family Ziphiidae; genus Mesoplodon; species Mesoplodon bidens. The sequence continues at coordinate 91,487,320 of NC_138163.1, read as the reverse complement.
AAAATATTATCAAACCAAATCCAACAACACATACAATGTATCATACCCAATGACCAAGTTGGATTTATTCTAAGGTCACAAGGATTGCTCAAAATTCACAAATCAATAAATGTGATACACTACATTAACAAAATTAAAAATAATAATTCCATGATCATCTCAGTAGATGCAGAAAATCATTTGACAAAATTCATCATCCATTCATGATCAAAATTCTCATCAAATTGAGTATAGAGGAGACATCTCAACATAATAAAGTCATTTACAACAAATCTGAAGCCAACACCATACTCAATGGTGAAAAGCTGAAAACATTCCTGCTAAATTCAGAAACAAGAAAAGGATACCCATTCTCATCAATTCTATTTAAGGTAGAGTTAGAAGTCTTAACCACAACAGTCACACAAGAAAAAGAAATTTAAATGTTATACAGATTGGAAGGGAAGAAGTAAAGCTGACACTATTAGAAGATGACATGACACTATATAGAGAGAACCCTGAAGTCTCCACCCCAAAGCTATTAAACTAATAAATGAATTTAACAAGTTTGCAGGAAAATAAATATACAGAAATCAGTTTTGTTTCTTTACACTATTAATAAAATATCAGAAAGATAAATTTTAAATATTCCATTTAAAGTCACATTGAAAAGTAAATGATACCTAGGAATAAACTTAACCAAGAAGGTAAAAGACCTAGACTCTAAAACCATTGGTGATGGATATTGTGGATAATAAAAGAAATGAAAAGATGTCCAGTACTCTTGATGGGAATAATTAATATTATTAAAATGGCCATGCTAATGAAAGAAATATACAGATTCAGTGCAATTTCTATCAAAATACTCATGACATTTTTCAAAGAACTAGAATGATTAATCCTAAAATTTAGTTGGAAACACAAAAGAACCTGAATTGCCAAACAACCCCGAGGGGGAAAAAAAAACTGAGGGCATAATCATCCCAGACTTCAGAATATACTACAAAGCTATAGTAATCAAAACATCATAGTATTGGCACAAAAAAGGACACATACATTGATGAAAAAGAATAGAGAGCCAAAAAATAAACCCACACATGCAAGATCAATAAATCTGTAACAAGGCAAGAATATACAATGGAGAAAATATGGTCAGTTCAATAAATGGTACTGGTAAAATTGGAAATGTACATGAAAAAAAATGAAATTAGAACATTCTCTAACACCATATACAAAAATAAACACAAAATATATTAAGAACCTTAATGTAAGACTGGATTCTGTAAAACTCCTAGAGGAAAATATAGGCAGAACACTCTTTGACATAAATAATAGCAATATATTCTTAGATCAGTCTGCTAAGAGGAAGAAATAAAAGTAAAAATAAACAAATGGGACCTACTTAGATTTAAATGCTTTTGAACAGCAAATGAAAGAAACAACAAAATGAAAAGACAATCTATGGTATGTGAGAAGATATTTGCAGATGATGAGACTGACAACATGTTAATATCCAAAATATAGAGGTAATAAAATTCAATATCAACAAAACAGACAACACAATCAAAAAATGGGGAGAGCACCTAAATAGACATTTTTCAAAAGAGGACATACAGATGGCAAAGCAGGCACAAGAAATGATGATCAACGTCACTAATTATTAGAGAAATACAAAATGAGATATTACCTCACACTTGTCAGAATAGCTATCATCAAAAAATCTACAAATAACAACGCTGGAGAGGATGTGGAGAAATAAAATCCATTGTACAGAGTAGGTGGATATGTACATTGGTGCAGCCACTATGGAAAACACGGAGGTTTCTCAAAAAACTAAAAGTAGAATGAATAGGATGTACCCTGATAAAAGCAAACATACATGAAATGTAAGAAATCATCCTCAATGCAAATATAATATCAAAACCAGTAATTGTGAGAGGACGAGAGTACAAATGCAGGATATTTAAAATGCATTTGAAATTAAAAGATCAGCAACCAGAGTCTGGGAAGATGGCGGAAGAGTAAGATGAGGAGATCACCTTCCTCCCCACAGATACATCAGAAATACATCTACACGTGGAACAACTCCTGCAGAACACCTACTGAACGCTGGCAGAAGACCTCAGACCTCCCCAAAGGCAAGAAACTCCCCACGTACCTGGGTAGGGCAAAAGAAAAAAGAATAAACAGAGACAAAAGAATAGGGATGGGACCTGCACCAGTGGGAGGGAGCCGTGAAGGAGGAAAAGTTTCCACACACTAGGAAGCCCCTTCGCGGGCGGGCGGAGACTGCGGGGGGTGGAGGGGGGAAGCTTCGGAGCCGCGGAGGAGAGCACAGCCACAGGGGTGCAGAGGGCAAAGCAGAGAGATTCCCGCACAGAGGATCGGTGCCGACCTCCCAATGAGGCAAGAGATTTTTTCTTCCTTCTTTGTTTCCTGGTGCACGAGGAGAGGGGATTAAGAGCGCTGCTTAAAGGGGCTCCAGAGACGGGCGCAAGCCACAGCTAACAGCGCAGACCCCAGAGACGGGCATAACACGCAAAGGCTGCTGCTGCCACCACCAAGAAGCCTGTGTGCGAGAAGAGGTAACTATCCACAACTCCCTTTCAGGGAGCCTGTGCAGCCCGCCACTGCCAGGTTCCCGGGATCCAGGGACAACTTCCCCGGGAGAACGCACGGCGCGCCTCAGGCTGGTGCAACATCTGGCCGGCGTCTGCCGCCACAAGCTCGCCCCGCACTCCGTGCTCCTCCCTCCCACCGGCCTGAGTGAGCCAGAGCACCTGAAACAGATGCTCCTTTAACCCCGTCCTGGCTGAGCGAAGAGCAGATACCCTCCGGCGACCTACACGCAGAGGCGGGGTCAAATCCAAAGCTGAGCCCCGGGAGCTGTGGAAACAAAGAAGACAAAGGGAAATCTCTCCCAGCAGGCTCAAGAGCAACGGATTAAATCTCCACCATAAACTTGATGTACACTGCATGGGTGGAATACATGAATAGACAACGATCATCCCAAACTGAGGAGGTGGACTTTGAGAGCAAGATTTTTTTCCCCTTTTCCTCTTTTTGTTAGTGTGTATGTGTATGCTTCCATGAGAAATTCTGTCTGTATAGATTGCTTTAACCATTTGTCCTAGGGTTCTGTCCGACCGTCCGTTTTTGTTTTTTTGTTTGTGTGTTTGTTTGTTTCGTTTTTTACTTTAAAAAATTTTTTTCTTAATAATTACTTTTTATTTTAATATCTTTATTTTATTTTATTTTACTTTATTTTCATTTCTTTTATCCTCTTTCTTTCATTCTCTCTAAATTTTCTCCCTTTCATTCAGAGCTGTGTGGATGAAAAGCTCTTGGTGCTGCAGCCAGGAGTCAGTGCTGTGCCTCTGAGGTGGGAGAGCCAACTTCAGGACACTGGTCCACAACAGACCTCCCAGCTCCAAGTAATATCAAATGGCAAAAATCTCCCAGAGATCTGCATCTCAAAACCAGCACCCAGATGCACTCAACGACCAGCAACCTACAGTGCTGGACACCCTATGCCAAACAACTATGAAGACAAGAACACAATCCCACCTATTAGCAGAGAGGCTGCCTAAAATAATAATATGGCCACAGACACCCCAAAAACACCACCAGATGTGGAACTACCCACCAGAAAGACAAGATCCAGCCTCATCCACCAGAACTGAGGCAGTAGTCCCCTCCACCAGGAAGCCTACACAACCCACTGAACCAACCTTAGCCATTGGGGACAGACACCAAAAATAACGTGAACTACGAACCTGCAGCTTGCAAAAAGGAGACCCCAAACACAGTAAGATAAGCAAAATGAGAAGACAGAAAAACACAGAGCAGATAAAGGAGCAAGATAAAAACCCACCAGACCTAACAAATGAAGAGGAAACAGGCAGTCTACCTGAAAAAGAATTCAGAATAATGATAATAAATATGATCCAAAATCTTGTAAATAGCATAGAGGAAATGCAAGAAACATTTAACAAGGATGTAGCAAAACTAAACAGGAGACATGCAATGATGAACAACACAATAAATGAAATTAAGAATCTAGAACGGACCAATAGCAGAATAACTGAGGCAGAAGAACGGATAAGTGACCTGAAAGATAAAATAGTGGAAATAACTAATGCAGAGCAGAATAAGGAAAACAGAATGAAAAAAACCTGAGGACAGCCTCAGAGACCTCTGGGAAAACATTAAATGCACCAACATTCGAATTATAGGGGTCCCAGAAGAAGAATAGAAAAAGAAAGGGACTGAGAAAATATCTGAAGAGATTATAGTTGAAAATTTCTGTAATATGGGTGAGGAAATAGTTAATCAAGTCCAGGAAGCACACAGAGTCCCATACAGGATAAATACAAGGAGAAACACGCCAAGACAAATATTAATCCAACTGTCAAAAATTAAACACAGAGAAAACATATTAAATGCAGCAAAGGAAAACAAGAAATAACACACAAGGGAATCCCCATAAGGTTAACAGCTGATCTTTCAGCAGAAACTCTGCAAGCCAGAAGGGACTGGCAGGACATATTTAAAGTGATGAAGGAGAAAAACGTACAACTAGGATTACTCTCCCCAGCAAGGATCTCATTCAGATTTGATGGAGAAATTAAAACTCTTACAGACAAGCAAAAGCTGAGAGAGTTCAGCACCACCAAACCAGCTTTACAACTAATGCTAAAGGAACTCCTCTAGGCAACAAACACAAGAGAAGAAAAAGACCTACAATGACAAACCCAAAAGAATTAAGAAAATGGGAATAGGAACATACATATTGATAATTACCTTAAATGTTAATAAGTTAAATGCTCCCACCAAAAGACACAGACTGGCTGAATGTATACAAAAAAAAAGAGCCATATATATGCTGTCTACAAGAGATCCACTTCAGACCTAGGAACACATACAGACTGAAAGTGAAGGGACGGAAAAAATATTCCATGCAAATGGAAACCAAAAGAAAGCTGGAGTAGCAATTCTCATATCAAACAAAATAGACTTTAAAATAAAGACTATTACAAGAGACAAAGAAGGACACTACATAATGATCACGGGATTGCTCCAAGAAGAAGATATAAAAATTGTAAATATTTATACACGCAACAAAGGAGCACCTCAATACATAAGGCAAATACTAAGAGCCATAAAAGGGGAAATCAACAGTAACACACTCATAGTAGGAGACTTTAACACCCCACTTTCACCAATGGACAGATTATCCAAAATGAAAATAAATAACGAAACACAAACTTTACAAGATACGTTAAACAAGGTGGACTTAATTGATATTTATAGGACATTCCATCCAAAAACAACAGAATACACATTTTTCTCAAGTGCTCATGGAACATTCTCCAGGATAGATCATATCTTGGGTTAAAAATCAAGCCGTGGTAAATTTAAGAAAATTGAAATTTTATCAAGTATCTTTTCCAACAACAATGCTATGAGATGAGATATCAATTACAGGAAAAGATCTGTGAAAAATACAAACACATGGAGGCTAAACAATATACTACTTAATAACGAAGTGATCACTGAAGAAATCAAAGAGGAAATCAAAAAATACCTAGAAACAAATGACAATGGAGACACGATGCCACAAAACCTATGGGATGCAGCAAAAGCAGTTCTAAGTGGGAAGTTTATAGCAATACAATCCTACCTTAAAAAAACATGAAACATCTCGAATAAACAACCTAACCTTGCACGTAAAGCAATTAGAGAAAGAAGAACAAAAATCCCCTAAAGATAGCAGAAGGAAGGAAATCATAAAAATCAGGTCAGAAATAAATGAAAAAGATATGAACCAAATGATAGCAAAGATCAATAAAACTAAGAGCTTGTTCTTTGAGAAGATAAACAAAATTGATAAACCATTAGCCAGACTCATCAAGAAAAAAAGGGAGAACACTCAAATTAAAAGAATTAGAAAGGAAAAAGGAGAAGTAACAACTGACACTTCAGAAACACAAAAGATCATGAGAGATTACTACAAGCAACTCTATGCCCATAAAATGGAAAAGCTGGAAGAAATGGACAAATTCTTAGAAATGCACAACCTGCCAATATTGAATCAGGAAGAAATAGAAAATATGAACAGAACAATCACAAGCACTGAAACTGAAACTGTGATTAAAAATCTTCTAACAAACAAAAGCCAAAGACCAGATAGCTTCACAGGCGAATTTTATCAAACATTTAAAGAAGAGCTAACACCTATCATTCTCAAACTCTTCCAAAATATAACAGAGGGAGGAATACTCCAAAACTCATTCTATGAGGCCACCATCACCTTGATACCAAAACCAGACAAGGATGTCACAAAGAAAGAAAACTACAGGCCAGTATCACTGATGAACATAGATGCAAAAATCCTCAACAAAATACTAGCAAACAGAATCCAACAGCACATTAAAAGGATCATACACCATGATCAAGTGTGGTTTATTCCAGGAATGCAAGGTTCTTCAATATATGCAAATAAATCAACATGATACACCATATTTACAAATTGAAGAAGAAAAACTATATGATCATCTCAATAGATGCAGAGAAAGCTTTCGACAAAATTCAACACCCATTTATGATAAAAACCCTACAGAAAGTAGGCATAGAGGGAACTTTCCTCAACATAATAAAGGCCATATATGACAAACCCACAGCCAACATTGTCCTCAATGGTGAAAAACTGAAATCATTTTCACTAAGATCAGGAACAACACAAGGTTGCCCACTCTCACCACTCTTATTCAACATAGTTTTGGAAGTTTTAGCCACAGCAGTCAGAGAAGAAAAGGAAATAAAAGGAATCCAAATCAGAAAAGAAGAAGTAAAGCGGTCATTGTTTGCAGACCACATGATTCTATACATAGAGAATCCTAAAGATGCTACCAGAAAACTACTAGAGCTAATCAATGAATTTGGTAAAGTAGCAGGATACAATATTAATGCACAGAAATCTCTGGCATTCCTATACAGTAATGATGAAATATCTGAAAGTGAAATCTAGAAAACACTCCCATTTACCATTGAAACAAAAACAAGAAAATATCTAGGAATAAACCTACCTAAGGAGACAAAAGACCTGTATGCAGAAAATTATAAGACAGTGATGAAAGAAATTAAAGATAATACAAATAGATGGATTGATATACCATGTTCTTGGATTGGAATAATCATCATTGTGAAAATGACTCTATACCCAAAGCAATCTACATATTCAATGCAATCCCTATCAAACTACCACTGGCATTTTCCACAGAACTTGAACAAAAAATTTCACAATTTGTATGGAAACACAAAAGACCCTGAATAGCCAAAACAATCTTGAGAACGAAAAACGGAGCTGGGGGAATCAGCCTCCCTGTCTTCAGACGATACTAGAAAGCTACAGTAATCAAGACAGTATGGTACTGACACAAAAACAGAAAGATAGATCAATGGAACAGGATAGAAATCCCAGAGATAAACCCACACACATATGGTCACCTTATCTTTGATAAAGGGGGCAGGAATGTACAGTGGAGAAAGGACAGCCCCTTCAATAATTGGTGCTGGGAAAACTTGACAGGCACATGTAAATGTATGAGATTAGAACACTCCCTAACACCATACACAAAAATAAGCTCAAAATGGATTAAAGACCTAAATGTAAGGCCAGAAACTTTCAAAGTCTTAGAGGAAAACATAGGTAGAACACTCTATGACTTAAATTACAGCAAGATCCTTTTTGACCCACGTCCCATAGAAATGGAAATAAAAACAAAAATAAACAAATGGGACCTAATGAAACTTCAATCCTTTTGCACAGCAAAGAAAACCGTAAACAAAACGAAAAGACAACCCTCAGAAAGGGGGGAAATGTTTGCAAATGAAGAAATTGACAAAGGATTAATCTCCAAAATTTATAAGCAGCTCATACAGCTCAATAAGAAAAACAAACACACAAACAAACAACCCAATCCAAATATGGGCAGAAGACCTAAACAGACATTTCTCCAAAGGAGATATACAGAGTGCCAGCAAACACATGAAGGAATGCTCAACATTATTAATCATTAGAGAAATGCAAATCAAAAATACAGTGAGATATCATCTCACACCAATCAGAATGGCCATCATCAAAAAATCTAGAAACCATAAATGCTGGAGAGGGTGTTGAGAAAAGGGAACCCTCTTGCACTGCTGGTGGGAATGTGAATTGGTACAGCCACTATGGAGAACAGTATGGAGGTTCCTTAAAATACTACAAATAGAACTACCATATGACCCAGCAATCCCACTACTGGGCATATACCCTGAGAAAACCATAATTCAAAAATTGTCATGTACCAAAATATTCATTTAGCTCTATTTACAATAGCCAGGAGATGGAAACAACCTATGTGTCCATCATCAAATGAATGGATAAAGAAGATATGGCACATATATACAAGGGAATATTACTCAGCCATGTACAGAAACGAAATTGAGCTATTTTTAATGAGGTGGATGGACCTAGAGTCTGTCATACAGAGTGAAGTTAGTCAGAAAGAGAAAGTCAAATACTGTATGCTAACACATATGTATGGAATTTCAGAAAAAAAATGTCATGAAGAACCTAGGGGTAAGACAGGAGTAAAGACACAGACCTACTAGAGAATCGACTTGAGAATATGGGGAGTGGGAAGGGTAAGCTGTGACAAAGTGAGTGTGTGTCATGAACATATATACACTACCAAACGTAAAATAGATAACTAGTGGGACGCAGCCGCATAGCACAGAGATATCAGCTCGGTGCTTTTTGACCAACTAGAGGGTTGGGATGGGGAGGGTGGGAGGGAGGGAGATACAAGACGGATGAGATACGGGAACATATGTGTATGTATAACTGCTTCACTTTGTTATAAAGCAGAAACTAACACACCATTGTAAAGCAATTATACTCCAATAAAGATATAGAAAAAAAATGAGGTTTCCCTTTTCTGCACACCGTCTCCAGCATTTATTATTTTGTAGATTTTTCTATGGTGGCCATTCTGACTGCTGTGAGGTGATACCTCACTGTATTTTTGATTTGAATTTCTCAAATGATTAGTCATGTTGAGCATTCTTTCATATGATTGAAAGCAATATATTTGTCTTTGAAGAAATGTCTATTTAGGTTTTCTGCTGATTTTGGATTGGACTGTTTTTTTTATATATATATATTGAGCTGCATGAGCTGCTTGTAAATTTTGGAGATTAATCCTTTGTCACTTGCTTCATTTGCAAATGTTTTCTCCAATTCTCTCTTTTCGCCTCATTTATGGTTTCCATTCCTGTGCAAAAGCTTTTAATTTCTTTAGGTCCCATTTGTTTTTCTGTCCATTTCTCTAGGAGGTGGAACAAAAAGGATCTTTCTGTGATTTATATCATACAGTGTTCTGACTATTCTTTCCTTTAAGAGTTTTATAATGCCTGGCCTTACATTTAGGTCTTTAATCCATTTTGAGTTTATTTTTGTATATTGTGTTAGGGAGTATTCTAATTTCATACTTTTACATGCAGCTGTCCAATTTTCCCAGCACCACTTATTGAAGAGACTGTCTTTTCCCCACTGTATATTCTTGCTTCCTTTATCAAAGATAAGGTGACCATATGTGCATGGGTTTATCTCTGTGCTTTCTATCCTGTGCCATTTATCTTATTTTCTGTTTTTGTTCCAGTACCATATTGTCTCGATTACCATAGCTTTGTAGTATCGTCAGAAGTCAGGGAGTCTGATTCCTCCAACTGCGTTTTTCATTCTCAAGATTGTTATGGCTATTCAGGTTCTTTTATGTTTACATACAAATTGTGAAATTTTTGTTCTAGTTCTGTGATAAGTGTCATTGGTAGTTTTATAGGAATTACATTGAATCTGTAGATTACTTTGGGTAGCACAGTCATTTCACAGTGTTGATTCTTCCAATCCAAGAACATGGTATGTCTTTCCATCTGTTTCTGTCATCTAAAATTTCTTTCATCAGTGTCTTACAGTTTTCTGCATACAGGTTTTGTCTCCTTAGGTAGGTTTATTCCTAGATATTTTATTATTTTTGTTGCAATGGTAAATGGGAGTGTTTTCTTGATTTCACTTTCAGATTTTTTATCATTAGTGTATAGGAGTGCCAGAGATTTCTGTGCATTAATTTTGTATCCTGCTACTTTAACAGATTCACTCTTTGCTCTACTAGTTTTCTGGTAGCATCTTTGGGATTCTCTATGTATAGTATCATGTCATCTGTAAACAGTGACAGCTTTACTTCTCCTTTTCTGATTTGGATTCCTTTTATTTCTTTTTCTTCTCTGATTGCTGTTGGCTAAAATATCTATGTTGAATAATAGTGGTGAGAGTGGGCAACCTTGTCTTTTTCCTGATCTTAGTGGAAATGGTTTCAGTTTTTCACTATTGAGGATGATGTTGGCTTTGGATTTGTCATATATAGCCCTTATTATGCTGTGGAAAGTTCCCTCTATGCCTACTTTCTGGAGGGTTTTTATAATAAATGAATGTTGAATTTTGTCGAAAGCTTTCTCTGCATTTATTGAGATGATCGTATGTTTTTTTCTCCTTCAATTTGTTAATATTGTGTATCACATTGATTGTTTTGCATATATTTAAGGATCCTTGCATCCATGGGATAAATCCCACTTGATCATGGTGTATAATCCTTTTAATGTGTTGTTGGATTCTGTTTGCTAGTATTTTGTTTAGGATTTTTGCGTCTATATTCATCAGTGGTATTGGTCTGTAATTTACTTTTTTTGTAGTACCTTTGTCTGATTTTGGTATCAGGGTGATGGTGGCTTCATAGATTGAGTTTGGGAGTGTTCCTTCCTCTAAAATTGTTTGGACAAGTTTGAGAAGAATGAGTGTTAGCTCTTCTCTAAAGATTTGATAGACTTCACATGTGAAGCCATCTGGTCCTGGACTTCTGTTTGTTGGAAGATTTGTGTGTGTGTGTGTGGTACGTGGTCCTCTCACTGTTGTGGCCTCTCCCGTTGCGAAGCACAGGCTCCAGACGCACAGGCTCAGTGACCATGGCTCACATTCCCAGCCACTCCGCGGCATGTGGGATCCTCCCAGACTGAGGCACGAACCTGTCTCCCCTGCATTGGCCGGTGGACTCTCAACCACTCTGCCACCAGGGAAGCCCTGGAAGATTTTTATTCACAGTTTCAATTTCATTACTTGGGATTTGTCGGTTCATATATTCTGTTTCTTCCTAGTTCAGTCCTGGAAAGTTGTGCTTTTCGAAGAATTTGTCCATTTCTTCCAGGTTGTCCATTTTTTTGGCATAGATTTGCTTGTAGTAGTCCCTTATGATTCTTTGTATTTCTGTGGTGTCCGTTGTAACTTCTTTTTCCTTTCTCATTTTATTGATTTGAGTCCTCTCCCTCTTTTTCTTGGTGTGTCTGACTAATGGTTTATTAATTTTGTTTATCTTCTCAAAGAACCAGCTTTTAGTATCATTAATCTTTGTTATTGTTTTCTTTGTTTCTATTTCATTTATTTCTGCTCAATATTTATGATTTCTTTCCTTCTACTAACTTTGGGTTTTGTTTGTTCTTCTTTCTCTAGTTCCTTAAGGTGAAATGTTAGAATTTTTATTTTTTTTCTTTTTTCTTGATGTAGGCTTGTATTGCTATAAACTTGCCTCTTTATTCCAAACTGCTTTTGCTGCATCCCTTAGGTTTAGGATCGTCGTGTTTTCATTGTAATTTGTCTGTAGGTATTTTATTGATTTCCTCTGATTTCTTTAGCGATATCTTGGTTATTTAGTAATGTATTGTTTAGCCGCCATGTGTTTGTGTTTTTTATGTTTTTTCCCTGTAATTGATTTCTAATCTCATAACATTGTGGTCGGAAAAGTATCTTAATATGATTTCAATTTACTGAGGCTTGATTTGTGACCCAAGATGTGATCTGTCCTAGAGAATGTTCCGTGCGCACTTGAGAAGAAAGTGTAATCTGCTGTTTTGGATGGAATTTTCTATAAATAACAATTAAACCTATCTGGTCTACTGTGTCATTTAAAGCCTGTTTTTCCTTACTAATTTCCTTTTGGATAATCTGTCCATTGGTGTAAGTGAGGTGTTAGATGTCCCCCACTATTATTGTGTTACTGTTGATTCCCTCTTTTATAGCTGTTAGCAGTTGCCTTATGTATTGAGGTGTTCCTATGTTGGGTGCATATATAATTATAATTTTTATATTTTCTTCTTGGATTGATCCCTTGATCATTATGTAGTGTCCTTCCTTGTGTCTTTTAACAGTCTTTATTTTATTTTATTTATTATTTATTTATTTTTTGTGTGTGGTGCCTCTCACTGCTGTGGCCTCTCCTGCCACGGAGCACAGGCTCCGGATGCGCAGGCCCAGCGGCCATGGCCCACGGGCCCAGCCACTCCGCGGCATGTGGGATCCTCCCAGACCGGGGCACGAACCCACGTCCCCTGCATCAGCAGGTGGACTCCCAACCACTGTGCCACCAGGGAAGCCCAACAGTCTTTATTTTAAACTCATTTTATCTGATATAAGTATTGCTATTCCAGCTTTCTTTTGATTTCCATTTGCATGGAATATCTTTTCACATCCTCTCATTTTCAGTCTCTAAGTGTCCCTAGGTCTGAAGTGGGTCTCTTGTAGACAGCATATATATGGGTCTTGTTTTTGTATCCATTCGGCAAGCCTGTGTCTTTTGGTTGGAGCATTTATTCCATTCACGTTTAAGGTAATTACCCATATGTATGTTTCTATTACCATTTTCATAATTGTTATGGGGTTTTTTTGTAGGTTCTGTTCATCTCTTGTGTTTCCAAATTAGATAAGTTCCCTTAGCATTTGTTGTAGAGCTGGTTTGGTGGTGCTGAATTCTCTTAGCTTTTGCTTGTCTGTAAAGCTTTTGATTTCTACATCAAATCTGAATGAGATCCGTGTTGGGTAGAATAATCTTGGTTGTAGGTTCTTCCCTTTCATCACTTTAAATATGTCATGTCACTCCCTTCTGGCTTGTAGAGTTTCTGCTGAGAAATCAGCTGTTACCCTTATGGGAGTTCCTTTGTATGATTTTTGTAGTTTTTCCCTTGTTGCTATCAGTAATTTTTCTTTGTCTTTAATTTTTGTCAATTTGATTACTATGTGTCTTGGCATGTTTCTCCTTGAGTTTATCCTGCCTGGGACACTCTGCACTTCCTGGACTTGATTAACTATTTCTTTTCCCATGTTAAGGAATCTTTTACTATAATCTCTTCAAATATTTTCTCGGGTCCTTTCTCTCTCTCTTCTCCTTCTGGGACCCCTATAATGTGGGTGTTGTTGCTTTTAATGTTGTGCCAGAATTCTGAAGGCTGTCTTCATTTCTTTTCATTCTTTTTTCTTTATTCTATTCCATGGCAGTGAATTCCACCATCTGTCTTCCAGGTCATCTTTCCATTCTTCTGCCTCAGTTATTCTGCTATTGATTCCTTCTAGTTTATTTTTCACTTCAGTTATTGTATTATTGATCCCTGTTTGTTTGTTCTTTAATTTTTCTGGGTGTTTGTTAAACCTTTTTGCATCTTCTCGATCTTTGCCTCCATTCTTGTTCTGATGTCCTGGATCATCTTCACTCTCATTATTCTGAATTCTTTTTCTGGAAAGTTGCCTATATCCTCTTCATTTAGTTGTTTTTCTGGGGTTTTATCTTGTTCCTTCATCTGGTACATAGCTCTCTGCCTTTTCATCTTGTCTATCTTTCTGTGAATGTGGTTTTTGTTCCACAGGCTGCAGGATTCTAGTTCTTCTTGCTTCTTCACTCTTCCCTCTGGTGTATGAGGCTATCTAAGAGGCTTGTGCAAGTTTCCTGATGGGAGGGACTGGTGGTGGGTAGAGCTGGGTGTTGCTCTGGTGGGCAGAGCTCAGTAAAACTTTAATCTGCTTGTCTGCTAATGGGTGGGGCTGGGTTCTCTCCCTGTTGGTCATTTAGCCTGAGTCGACCCAACACTGGAACCTACCCGGACTCCTCAGTGGGGCTAATGGCCACTCTGGGAGGGCTCATGCCAAGGAGTACTTCCCAGAACTTCTGCTGCCAGTGTTCTTGTCCTCACATTGAGCCACAGCCACCCTCAGCCTCTGCAGGAGACCCTCCAACACTAGCAGGTAGGTCTGGTTCAGTCTCTATGGGGTCACTGTTCCTTCCCCTGGTCCCCATGAACACAAAACTTTGTGTGTGCCCTCCAATAGTGGAGTCCCTGTTTCCCTCAGTCCTGTCAAAGTCGTGCAATCAAATCCCACTAGCCTTCAAAGTCTGATTCTCTAGGAATTCCTCCTCCCGTTGCTGGACCCCCAGGTTGGGAAGCCTGATGTGGGGCTCAGAGCTTTCATTCCAGTGGGTGGACTTCTGTGCTATATGTGTTCTTTGTGAGTCACCCACCCAGTAGTTATGAGAGTTGATTTTATTGTGATTGCGCCCCTCCTACCATCTCACTGTGGCTCCTCCTTTGTCTCTGGATGTGGGGTATCTTTTTGATGAGTTCCAGTGTCTTCCTGTTGATGACTGTTCAGCAGTTATTTGTGATTCTGGTGCTCTCATAAGAGGGAGTAAGCGCACGTCCTTCTACTCCACCATCTTGTTATTTCTATGATTCCATTTATATGAAATATCCAGTATAGTCAAATCCATTGAGACAGAAAATAGATTAGTGGTTTCTAGGGGCTGCGGGATGGAGGATTGGGAGTGACTGCTAATGGGTACATGTTTTCTTTTTGAAGTGATGAAGATATTCTGGAATTAGATAGTGGTAATGGATGCACAATTTTGTGTATACTTTAAAATGCTGAATTGTATACTATAAAAAGGTGAATTTATGATATATGGATTAATTTTCAATTTTAAAAACTGGAAACAACCAAAGTATCCACAAACATCCATGAATAGATAATTATTTAAATAAAAAAATTATGGTAAGTCCATACAATGGGTTTGTGTGCAGCCATTAAAAGGACCTTTAAAAATGAGAATAAAGAACATGTTACATGGAAAAATCACCAAGTTACATGGTTAACTTTAAAAAGACACCCTACCAAAATGGTGAATGTATGATCACCTTTGTGAAATGAAAAGCAACACATATGCAGGTAGATGCAACTCTCACACACATATCTGTGTGTATGTGTGTGTTTGTGTAAACATATACAAATTTATATTCTGCTCTTCTCCACACTACTATTGAATCATGACTATAATGGCCAACTTTGGACATTTTTACTTTTCATTTGATCTTTCTGCAGTATTATTTTTTTCTAACCTTACACTATTTTATCTCTTTTACTTATTTAATCTTTTGAATGTTTATAGAGTTAATCTAGATAGAGAGATAATAGATCTTCTTACTTTCTTCTTTGTGTTTCATAGAATTCTAAAAAATTCTTAGTGAAATATTACATTAAAAACCTGAAGTAAGGGCTTCCCTGGTGGCACAGTGGTTGGGAGTCCACCTGCCAATGCAGGAGACGCGGGTTCGTGCCCCGGTCCAGGAGGATACCGCATGCCACGGAGCAGCTGGGCCCATGAGCCATGGCCGCTGAGCCTGCACATCCAGAGCCTGTGTTCCACAGCGGGAGGGGTCGCAGCAGTGACAGGTCTGCGTGCCAAAAAAAAAAAAAACCTGAAGTAAAACACACACACAAAAATACATGTAGTCTCCCTCCAAATCATTCTTATTTTTCATTTTATGAGAATGTTACAGGGACTCCATGGTTCTTATCCTTAGATTTGTACCTAAAAAAAATTAACAGAGAAGTCCTTTATATTTGTTCAAGGAAGAGAAAAATTCTTGGCCTTAAGATGAAAGCTAATTTCCAGAAGAAACACAATGAATCAACGAACTCCTCAATTAAAAAACCCTAAATGAAAACAGATTACGATCGCCCAGAGGGTTCAGTTTTGTTCTCTGTTGTCATCCTTTGAGCACTTGAAATTATGAAAGAAATTCAGATCTATAGTCCTTCACCTTAGCAGTGCCCTCTTCTTGTTCCATGTTTCACATGCAGCTAGTTCATCAATGTTAAAAAAAAAAATTATAAAAAAAAAGGTAGAACTTGGAAAAAATGATGGGGAAAAATCATTTTGAAACCTAGAAGTAAAAGGCTTTAGTTTTCCATTCTAGTATAACAAAAATAAACGAAAATCCAGTTCTGAGTATAATGGTGGTTGACAGGGCTGGGGAGAGGGGAAAATGTGAAGTTGTTTAATGGGTATAAAAAATGCTGGACTTTGGCTGTACAACTCTGTGAATATACTTAGCATGACTGACCTGTACACTTAAAAAAGGTTAAGATGGTCAATTTTACGTTATATGCATTTTAATGCAATTTAAAATAAAAATAAATAAATCCATTTAAAGTATAAATGGTTCGGGTTGATGTCAGCACTGTAAGCTGGGATTGTTTTCAACTCAAGTCAAATGTTTCCCATAAATCAAACCCACCTGGATTTGGTACAATTTTTAATTCCAGTCATTTTACTAAAATAGGCACATATTTCTCTTAATTTACTAAAACTATATCTATAGCTATAAAACAACTTAATTTCCACTTTTACTCTTAAAGTCTTTCGTCTTGCAAGATTTAGAGACCCCTGTAAAAAGACTGTGAAAATATTACTACATTTACTTTGGGAAATAATAAAATAGTCTGATTATATATATATATATATATATATATATATATATACACACACACACACACACACACACACACACACACACAACTCCAAGGTTTGACTTGTACAACTGGGTAGAAGTGTGACATTCACTGAAATGAAGAGTAGGAACGGAGCAAGTTTGGAGGATTAGGGCTAGACCAACTGTTCTCAAAAGGTATGATTTCCCCCTCAGGGGACATTTGGGAGTACCTGAAGACATTTCTGGTTAGCACCTGGAGGCAGTTGCGGGATGTGGGGGGCATGCTATTGGCCTGGGTTGGGATACTGTTAAACATCCTGCAGTGCACAGGACAGGCTCCCACCAGAAAGAGTGATCTGTCCTCAAATGTCAATAGTGCCAAGAGTGAGAAATCTTGGGTTGGCATCCTCTCTTCTGAATCTGGCCACTCTTTCTCAGCCTTTGCAGCAGGCTTCTCCTCTTCTGACTCTAATTGCTCAATAGTCTGCCTTTAACAGCCCACTTCTCTTTTCCTCTACATTTTCTCTTGGGAACATCACTCATGACTTCAACTACCACATCTATGTTGCTAACTCCCACATCTTTATGCCTAGTCCCAACTGTTCTTCTAGCTCTAGAGCATTTTTTCTTTGTATTTCCCTTCACATCTTTTCATTAACTTACTGCTACGTTTCTTGTCTTTATAAGTAGCATCTGGTAGAAAACCACAGGGTCATTTATTTCCCAAACATTTACTGAGTATCTAGTTTGTGTAAAGGGCAGCACTAGTATTTGGAAGAAGATGGTGATGTTGGAGATGAGAGGTAATCATAGTAAGTGCCTTAAATGCATTATCCCTGATTATAGCAATAGTTTTACAAGGAAGAAATTATTATCTCCTGGACGAAAGCTTCAGTGTTTAATCAACTACTTAAATATCACAGAGCTTGTAAATAGCAGAGTATTTTAAAAGTTACTTCTATTTTGACATTAAGGATTGAACTCTCTACATTAAAAAAGCACTGGAGACAGTGCTGGAAAAGTGTGTCCATAGCCAAAGGGAGATGGATGTGAATGATGAAGGTCTAAGAAGTTCCAATAGCCTTTTATTCTAAGCCACAGTGCACCCTCTTCCGGTTGCTTACCGTATATCCCAGAATATAATACACCAGCTATAGGAGGATGAATCATGGTTTTCCTTACCTCTAGAAAAGATAAAAAATTGACAACGAAAGTATGACATACCATCAATTGTCAGAGATTTCCTAGATGTTGAAATATTTTTTAAAAGATAAGCCTTCAGAGATTTTTAATTTGTTAAAATATGAAGAAGAAAGTGATCTTAGATTCTATGACGTACGATGAAATTTGTTTTCTACATTCAATTTCCACGGTCAGTGCTGGTGGCTGGTGTGCTATTCTGCACTTTAGTCAACTAAGACGTTTGTATATTGCTTTCTAAATGGTCGTAGATTGTTTCATGGCTCTATGTTGTGCTTCTGCAACTAGGTCGTAAAGCTCTTAGCTCTTCAATCACCTCTTTGTTCTCATTCCCCACCCCCGCCCCCATACCAAGCGCCTTTCAACAGTCTATGCAGAGTTTACCACTTAGGAGTAAACCTGAATTTCTTGTAACTTCGAATTTCATAGATAGTATAAGACTGTCCACAGATTTAGTTACACTGGGGGGCGGGATAGGGAAAACATTATATTAAATATGAGCATCGTTTTTTTTAAGACCCATCCTTGTAGAAACGTTAAAATGTGTTGGGATAGCGAGCGAGGGTGGAGGCGGAGAGGGGATATACGTCTCAGGATACAGGAAATACGGAAAAAGCGAAACCGGGAGGAAGCTCTGTGCCTGGAGGGGACCCGCCGCCATCTCCGGTCTCTTGGCTTCGCCAGGGCCCACCGGAGAGAGCTGACACCCGGGTCCTATAATCCTTATGGGGGACCAACCTTGTGCCTCCGGGAGATCCACGCTCCAGCCTGGAAACACGCGGGAAATCAAGCCTCCAAAAAAGCGCTGCCGCCTAGCTCCACGTTGGGATTATCCAGAAGGAACCCCCAACGGAGGTAGTACCCCTCTCCCTTCCACACCTCCTCCAGCATCACCGGGCCTGAAGTCGCACCCACCTTCTCCGGAGAAATAGTACAATATACTTCTCTCAACCCAAACCAGGTCAGATTCTTTCGCATTTGGGATATCCAGGCTCTCTGAAACTTAATTATATATTTTCCCAGATCTCCTTCTCCCTTCCCCTATTCTCTCCACGATTTCAAAGTTGAAGAAAGAACATGCAGGCATTAAATAGCTCTTTCACAAAATATATGGGGGTGAATTTATGGATATTTAATAACATTAAGTAATTATTTTAATATATTAGCTATGACAATCGTGGTTATATTTTTAAGAAGTAGACTTAATCTTTTGATATGCTTGAAAGTAATTTAGTAGGGCCCAGGTGAAGGGTACAAAAAAATGAGTTGATCATTGTTAAAGCTGAGTGATGTATACATGGGGATTCATTAAACTGTTCTTGCTACTTTTGTGTATATTTGAAACTTTTCCATTCAAAAAACGATTGGTTCAAGATCAATAACAACATTATATTGAAGGCCTAATTCCTATGGCTAGCACTGTGCTAACAGTATTGTAAGGTGACACTTCAGAGGTGTGTGTTTCTCTGTCTATGACAGGAGAATTTAATTAGTAAAAAAAAAAAGTTACAATATGGTAACTCAAACCCAAGTGCCATAATGTTTGCTTGTTCAAGGTATTTAGGAAGCACGGGGGGTGGGAGGGGGGGCAAGATGGACCAAATCATTCTGCCTGGTAGTAATCTTGAGCCATCAAAGAGGAAGGGGTAACTCTGGGTGGGCCTTAAAGGGTGAGTGACATCTGCCATGTGGAGGGGGAGATAATGCTTTTCTGGCTTACCTTTCCCAAGGCAGGTAGGTTTGTTCTAGGAAAACTTGGCTATAACTCTGAATGTATGAGAAGAACTAGGAGGTGAGATAGAGTGCTGCAGGGCCTTAAATGTTATGCTAAGGAGTATGCAGTTTAATCCATAAGCAGTGGAAACCACTGAAGATTTTCAAGGAAGTATTGTATTTTAGCAGTCCAGTTTTTGCTATCAGGAAAACGATCTTCTATTTAGATGAGCTTATAGAATGCAAAAAATAAACTCTGACCCAAACCTCACAGATTCTTGTAATCCAAAGGAGACAGGGCATCCTTTCTTCATTCATGGAACAAACCTTTAAGAAGCCCTTGCAATGGACTAGGCATTATGCTGGGAGCCGTAGGGGATGGATAAACAAAGCACATAGGACTGAAACAGATATTTGAATAAATAGGTCAATGAATGATGGGATAACAGCGGCAACTAAGGGATGTCTGGACTTGGGGCTTGGTGGTAGTGCATAGAAAAAGAATGAGCTCTATTGTGTTTGAAAGCATCACCCAGTCATTCCTTACTGCCTGATTTCCCTCAACTTTACCTCTTTGTTCAAAGGGGTAGAGTTGGGGCTGGGAGGCACCATAGGGATAGCAATGCTCAAACAGAAAACAAAGAAGGTTGTACTGGGCAAAAAGTGCAAGAGCTACATAATTTCCTCCAGTGACTCAAATCATTGAAAATTATAATAATAGCAGATATTTACTGAACATCTTTATGTGCCAGACACTGTTCTACAAAGCTTCCTAGAGTCTCTGCTCATAATTGCTATGCAATAGATCCCTTCTAATACTGTCTATATAACTGTTTTTCACGAATATATAACTGCAATGGGGGTATGGTAAAGCATAAGGACTTGAGGAGCCCAGGAGAAAGAGATGAACAGTAACAGAAGAAATGATTTAATGTTATTTTATTATTTTTCAGTCTTTGAGGGTATGACTCCATTTACTTGGTGCATCCATACAATAGTTATTCAGTGAAGACAGTGAAGATTATTGACAACGCTACCCTGCTTTTCTGATGTCCTGCTTCAGGAAGTTGTGATTTTTAAGGTAATCTCTTTACCAAAAACTTTTTAAGGAAGGAGGAGGAATAAGAGTTGATTATGACACATTAAATATAACTAGCCAAACAAAAAACAAAAAGCTAGCACCAAATGATAAATTGAAACCATTTTCTACGTTATATGAAAGCATATATACCATATAATAATAATGTTATCTATAAGCTGTTTTGCTATATTCATTCCTAATTACCTTATAGTTCCTGCTATTACTGTGAAATGTATCTTTTAAACCACATTTTCAGATTATTGTCTGTAAATGGGAACATGATTGACATTTTTACATACTGATTTTATACACTGTAACCTTTCTGATTTATATCTGTTCTAATAATTTGCAGGTTCTCTGTATTATCTGTTAATTTATTATATTGTGAATAATGGCAGTTTCTTCCTTTCCAGTATTTATTTTTTAATTTGTCTTACTGGGCTAGCTAGGATCTTTGGTACAATGAGAAATAGTGGCAGTGACAGAGGATTTCCTTGTCTTGCTCCTGAATTTACAAGGAAATTCTATACGTGTTTCACCATTTTTAGTAGATTTTCTTTTTTGGGTTAAAGAAATTCCTTTGTATTCTTAGTTTGCTGAGAGCTTTTATTCTGAATGAGTATGAAGTTTTTTCTCCAAATACTTTGTATCTACTGCCATGACCATATGGGGGTTTTTTCCTCCATTAACATGACACTGTGACTGTGTGATAAATTACAGTA
The DNA here is from genome assembly GCF_964165515.1 of Mesoplodon bidens. Taxonomy (NCBI): domain Eukaryota; kingdom Metazoa; phylum Chordata; class Mammalia; order Artiodactyla; family Ziphiidae; genus Mesoplodon; species Mesoplodon bidens. Next base: position 91,465,936 of record NC_138163.1, on the reverse strand, counting down.
TTCAGTTTTCTAATGTATTTCCTGCTTTTGGTTTCATCAGGCCTCACCATTGAATATTGTGTCCCCTATTTTTATAATTTTTCCTTTTATCTTTATTTTTTTCTTTACTTTCTTTTTATTTGCTCTTTTTCTAATTTATTTATTTGGACCATTAGCTCAGTAATTTTAAATCTTCTTTCCTAAAATAAGAATTTATAATGAAGTTTTCCACTACATACCACTTTAGAAGAATTTCACAGGTTTTTATGTGTATTTTTATTATTATTCAATTATTATTATCTAATTGCTCTTATGATTTCTTTTTTGACTCATGAGTTATTTGGGTTTTTTTAATTTACATACATATGATCTCTTTTTGTGAAATCATTAATCCAGTTACAGTTAAGCTTCATCTTTATTATTCTTCTGGTAGCAAAAAGCAAAATTATACACTGGCTCCTCATCCCAATAGAGTTCAGCAATATAAAACTTTTTCTTTCATTAAATACATAGGGAAACTGTGATTACGCTATTCAGTGAAGTGAAGTGAATCAGAATCAGCTATATGTATACCAATATTCCCTCCCTCTTAAACCTCCCTCCCACCCCTCGCCCCATCTAGGTCGTCACAGAGCACTGAGCTGAGCTCCCTGTGCTATACAGCAGGTTCCCACTAGCTATTTTACACATGGTAGTGTATTTATGTCAAACCTAATCTCCCAATTCGTTCCACCCTCCCTTTCCCCCACCATGTCCACATGTCCTTTCTCTATGTCTACGTCTCTATTCCTGTCCTGCAAATAGGTTAATCTGTACCATTTTTCTAGGTTCCAAATATATGTGTTAATATACGATATTTCTTTTTTCTTTCTGGCTTACTTCACTCTATATGACAGACTCTAGGTCCATCCACATCTCGACAAAAGACCCAATTTCATTCCTTTTTATGGCTGAGTAAAATTCCATTGTATATATGTACCACATCTTCTTTATCCATTCATCTGTCATTGGACATTTGTTTCCATATCATGGCTATTCTAAATAGCGCTGCAATGAACATTGTGGTACATGTGTCCTTTTGAATTATGGCTTTCTCAGGGTATATGCCCAGTAGTGGGATTGCTGGCTCATATGGTAGTTCTATTTTTAGTTTTTTTAAGGAACCTCCATACTGTTATATTTGACATATAACATTGTAAGTTTAAAGTGTACAGTGTGATGATTTGCTACATGTATATATTACAAAATGATTACTCACGATAAGATTAGTTAACACATCAATCACCTCATATAGTTACTAAATTTTGTGTGTGGTGAGAACTTTTAAGATCTACTCTCCTAGCAACTTTTAAGTATACAATACAGAATTGTTAACTATAGTCATTATACTATAGTATTAATTCTACTATAACTATAGTTATATAACTATATATACTATAACTATAGTATTAATTACAGTATAATATACATCATGCTTTATATTAGATCCCCAGAACTTATTCATGTTACAACTGAAAGTTTATATCCTTTGACCACCTTCACTCGTTTCCCCTAACCTACCACCCCTGGAAACCACCAATATACTCTCTGTTTCTATGAGTTCAGGTTTTTTTTAGATTCCATGCATAAGTGAGAGCATACAGTATTTATCGTTTTCTGTCTGAATTATTTCACTTAGCCTGATGCCCTCAAGGTTTATCCACTATGTCAGAAATGACAAGATTTCCTTTTTTTTTATAGCTGAGTAATGTTCCAATGTGTATATATATATTTTTTTCTTTGTCCATTCATCTGTCAATGGACACTTAGTTTGTTTCCACATCTTAGTTACTGTAAATAATGATGCAGTAAACATAGGGGTTGCAGATATCTCGAGATCGTGATTTCATTTCCTTTAGATATACCCAGGAGTGGAATTGCTGGATCATATGGTAGCTCTATTTTTAATTCTTTGAGGAACCTCCATACTGCTTTCCATAGTAGATATTTCAGTTCACATTCCCATCAAGGGATGTGCAAGGGTTCACTTTTCTCTATATCATCACCAGAATTTGTTATCTCCTGCTTTTATTAATAGCCATTCTAAAAAGTGTGAGATATCTCATTGTGGTTTTCATTTGTATTTCCCTGATGATTAGTGATGTTGAGTACCTTTTCATATGCCTGTTAGCCAGATATGTCTTCTTTGGAAAAATGTCTATTTAGGTCTTTTGCACATTTTTGAATTAGATTACTTGTTTTTCTGGTATTGAGTTGTATGAGTTCCTTATATATTCTAGATATTAATTTCTTATCAGATATGTGTTTTAAAAATATTTTCTCACATTCCATAGTTTGCTTTTTCATTTTGTCAATCATTTCTTGTGCTGTGCAGAAGCTTTTTAGTTTGGTATAGTCCCATTTGTTTATTTTTTGCTTTTGTTGCTTATGCTTTGGGTGTCATATCCATAAAATCATTGCAAAGACAAATATCAAGAAGATTTTTCTCTGTTTTCTTCTAGGAATTTCATGGTTTCAGATCCTTACCTTTAAGTCTTTAATCTATTTTAAATTAATTTTTGCAAGTGGTATAAGATTAGGCTCCAGTTTTATTCTTTTTCATGTGAATATTCAGTTTCCTCAGCATTATTTATGAAATAGACTATCTTTTCTCCATTAAGTACTCTCAGATCTCTTGTCAAATATTAGTGGACTGTATATGCAACATTTTATTCTGGGCTCCTGATTCTGTTCCAAGGTCTGTATGTCTATTTTTATGCCAGCATCATACTCTTTTGATTACTATAGCTTTGTAGTATATGAAATTGGTGTTCCAATATTATTATCTAGGCCATATTCCAATTTCACCTATTTATCCCAATAATGTCTTTTATAGCTATTTTCTTTTCCTGATCAAAGTTTCAATCCAAGATGATGCATTGCATTTAGTTCTCATGTCTCTTCAGTTTTTGTTTTTGTTTTTTTATTAACCTGGAACAGTTCAACATTTCTTTGTCTCTCATGACATTGACAATTTAAAAGATTACAGAACAATTATTTTGTAGATTGTTCCTAAGTTTAAATTTGCATGTCAGTTCCTCATTATTATGTATAGATTATGCATTTTGGCAGGAATGTCAGAGAAGTAATATATTGTTCTTAGGGTAGCGTATCAGTGGCTCATAATGTTGATTTGACCCCTTAGAAGAAGTGTTAACCTTGATTACTTGGTTCAGATGTTGTTTGCTAGATTAATCCACTCTAAAGTTCCATTTTCCTCTTTGTAGTTAATAATTTTGCTGGGGGTACTTTGAAACTGTGTAGATATCCTATTCCTCATCAAACTAAAATCCACTGGCCTTAATATCCATTGATAATTCTTGACCAAATCAGTTATTACTATGCAGGCTGCAAAATGCTCATTTTCAAACATCATCATTTTTACTACATTAGTTTGTATTCTACTTCAAGGAAGAGCTTTTTTCCCCCTCCATCTATTTATTTATTTATCTTAGTTTGGCACACAGATTTTTTTACTTTATTTCATGAATACGTTATTGCTATCATAATTTATTTTAATGCTCAAATAGTCCCAGTGGCAGGCCATTCAACCTGGATTCTCTGTTTATTTGACATATTCCCATCATTCTTTGATATATACTTTGACTTCAACATTTCCTTACTTTTTTACTTTCACGTTTGTCTGGTATTTCCTGACTCATTGACCATTTCTCTATGGATCTCTGGTACCATTTAGTGGAAGACAGTATTTGGAAACCAATACATGGGTACATGGATTTTTTTTTTACTTTTAAAAAATGTTTTCATATAATTGTAAAGGTTACTTTCCATTTACAGTTATTACAAAATATTGGCTATATTCCCCATGTTGTACAACACATCTTTGAGCCTATCTTATACCCAATGGTTTGTACCTCCCACTCCTCCACCCCTATGCTGCCCCTCCCCCTTCTCCCCACTGGTAACCACTAGTTTGTTCTCCATATCTGTGAGTCTGCTCCTTTTTTGTTATATTCACTAGTTTGTTGTATTTTTTAGATTCCACATATAAGTGATATCATACAGTATTTGTCTTTCTCTGTCTGACTTATTTCACTTAGCATAATGCCCTCCAAGTCCATCCATGTTGCTGTAGATGGCAAAATTTCATTCTTTTTTATGGCTGAGTCATATTCCAGTGTGTGTGTGTGTGTGTGTGTGTGTGTGTGTGTGTGTGTGTGTACCCAATTTTATCCATTCATCTGTTGATGGACACTTAGGTTGCTTCCATATCTTGGCAATTATAATGCTGCTAGGAACATTGGGATTGCATGTATCTTTTCGAATGACTGTTTTTGTTTTTGTTGGATATATAACCAAGAGTGGAATTGCTGGGTCATATGGTAGTTCTATTTTTAGTTTTTTGAGAAACCTCCATACTGTTTTCCACAGTGGCTGCACCAATTTACATCCCCAACAAGAGTATAAAATGGTCCCTTTTTTCTGCATGCTCACCAACATTTTTTATTTGTGCCCTTTACAATGATAGCCATTCTGATAGGTGTGAAGTGATATCTTGTGGTTTTGATTTGCATTTCCCTGGTGATTAGTGATGTTGAGCACGTTTTCATGTGCCTGTTGGCCATCTGCATTTCCTCTTTGAATAAATGTCTATTTAGTTCTTCTGCCCATTTTTTAGATGGGCTGTTTTTATGATGTTCAACTGTATGAGCTGTTTATATATTTTGGTTGTTAATCCCTCATAGGTCATACCATTTGCAAATATTTTCTCCCATTCACTAAGCTGTCTTTTCATTTTGTCGATGGTTTCCTTGGTTCTTCAAAAGCTTTTAAACGTGATTAGGTCCCATTTGTTTATTTTTGCTTTTATTTCCTTTACTTTAGGAGACAGATCCAAAAAAATATTGCTGTGATTTATGTCAAAGAGTATTCTGCTTGTGTTTTCCTCTAGGAGTTTTATAGTATCCAATCTTACATTTAGGTCTTTAATCCATTTTGAGTTTGTTTTTGTATATGGTGTTAGAGAATGTTGTAATTTCATTCTTTTACATGTAGCTGTCCAGATTTCCTAGCACTACTTACTGAAGAGACTGTCTTTTCTCCACTGTGTATTCTTGCCTCCTTTGTCATCGATTAATTGACTGTGAGTGTGTAGGTTTATTTCTGGGCTTTCTATCCTGTTGCATTGATCTACATGTCTGTTTTGTTCTAGTACAATATGATTTGGATTAGTGTAGCTTTGTAGTATAGTCTGAAGTCAGGGAGAATGATTCCTCTACCTCTGTTCTTTTTTCTGGAGAATGTTTTGCCTATTAGGGGTCTTTTGTGTTTCTATACAAATTTTATGATTTTTTCTTCAGGTTCTGTGAAAAATGCCACTGGTACTTTCATAGGGAATGCAATGAATCTGCAGATTGCCTTGGGTAGTATGGTCATTTTAACAATATTGATTTTTCTGATCCAAGAACATGGTATATCTTTCCATGTTTTTATGTCTTCAGTTTCTTTCGTTAGTGTCTTACAGTTTTTGGAGTACAGGTCTTTTGCCTCCCTAACTAGGTTTAGTCCTAGGTATTTTATTCTTTTTGTTGCAATGGTAAATGGGAGTATTTCCTTAATTTCTCTTTCAGATTTTTCATCATTAGTGTATAGGAATGCAAGAGATTTCTGTGCATTAATTACTTGACCAAATTCACTGATTAGCTCTACTATTTTTCTGGTAACATTTTTAGGATTCTCTATGTGCAGTATCATGTCATTTGCAGTGACAGCTTTACTTCTTCTCTTCTGATTTGAATTCCTTTTATTTCTCTTTCATCTCTGATTGCTGTGGCTAAAACTTCCAAAACTATGTTGAATAATAGTGGTGAGAATGGAAAACCTTGTCATGTCCCTGATCTTAGAGGAAATGGTTTCAGTTTTTCACCATTGAGAATGATGTTGGCTGTGTGTTTGTCATATATGGCCTTTATTATGTTGAAGTAAGCTCCCTCTATACCTACTTTCTGAAGGGTTCTTATCATAAATGGGTGTTGAACTGTGTCAAAAGCTTTTTCTGCATCTATTGAGATGATAATATGGATTTTCTCCTTCAGTTTGTTAATGTGGTTTATCACATTGACTGATTTGCATATATTGAAGAACTCTTGCATTACTGAGATAAACCCCAGTTGATCATGGTGCATGAACTTTTCATGTGTTTTTGGATTCTGTTTGCTAGTATTCTGTTGAGGATTTTTGCATCTATGTTCATCAGTGATATTGGCCTGCAGTTTCTTTCTTTGTGACATCTTTGTCTGGTTTGGATGTCAGGGTGATATGACCTCGTAGGATTAGTTTGGGAGTATTCTTCCATCTGCTATATTTTAGAAGAGTTTGAGAAGGATGGGTGGTAGCTCTTCTCTATATGTTTGATAGAATTCACCTGTGAAGCCAACTGGTCCTCGGCTTTTGTTTGTTGGACGATTCTGAATCACAGTCTCAATTTCAGTGCTTGAATTGCTCTGTTTATACTTTCTATTTCTTCCTGATTCAGTCTTGGAAAGTTGTGCTTTTCTAAGAATATTTCCATTTCTTCCAGGTTGTCCAATTTATTGGTGTATAGTTGATTGTAGTAATCTCTCATGATCCTTTGTGTTTCTTCAGTATCATGTGTTACTTCCCCTTTTTCATTTATAATTCTATTGATATGAGCCTTCTCCCTTTTTTTTCTTGATGAGTCTGGCTACTGGTTTATCAGTTTTGCTTATCTTCTCAGTGAACCACCTTTTATTTCATTGATCTTTGTTATTGTTTCCTTCATTTTGTTTACATTTATTTCTGTTATGATCTTCATGATTTATTTCCTACTGCCAACTTTGGGGGGGGATTGTTCTTCTTTCTCTAATACTTTAGGTATAAGCTTAGGTTGTGTATTTAAGATGTTTCTGGTTTCCTGAGGTAGGATTGTATTGCTATGATCTTTCCTCTTAGAAATGTTTTGCTGCATCCCATAGGTTTTAGGTTGTCATATTTTCATTGTAATTAGTTTCTAAGTATTTTTCTGATTGCCTCTTTGATTTCTTCAGTTATCCCTTGGTTATTTAGTAATGTATTGTTTAACCTCCATGTGCTTGAATTTTTTAAAGATTTGTTCCTGTAATTGATATCTAGTTTCATAGTGGTGTAGTAGGAAAAGATACTTGATATGATTTCAATTTTCTTAAATTTACCGAGGCTTGATTTGTGACCCAGGATATGATCAGTCATGGAGAATGTTCCATGAGCACTTGAGAAGACACTGTGTTCTGTCATTTTTGGAGGAATCTCCTATAAATATCAGTTAACTCCATCTTCTTTAACGTATCATTTAAAGATTGTGTTTCCTTATTTATTTTCCTTCTTTTCACACTTTTCTTGAATTTTATTTTGTTTATTTTTTTATACAGCAGGTTCTTATTAGTTATCCATTTTATACATATTAGTGTATATTTGTCAATCCCAATCTCCCAATTTGTCACACCAACATCCCACCACCCGCCACTTTCCCCCTTTGATGTCCATACGTTTTTTCTCTACATCTCTGTCTCTATTTCTGCCCTGCAAACCGCTTCATCTGTATCATTTTTCTAGGTCCCTCATATACACATTAATATATGATATTTGTTTTCTTCTTTATGACTTACTTCACTCTGTATGTCAGTCTCTCGATCCATCCATGTCTCTGCAAGTGACCCAATTTTGTTCCTTTATATGGCTGAGTAATATTCCACTGTATATATGTACCACATCCTCTTTTTTTTTCTTAATCTTTATTGGAGTATAATTGCTTTACAATGGTGCATTACTTTCTGCTTTATAACAAAGTGAATCAGTTATACATATACATACGTTCCCATATCTCCTCCCTCTTGCGTCTCCCTCCCGCCCACCCTCCCTATCCCACCCCTCCAGGCGGTCACAAAGCACCGAGCTGATCTCCCTGTGCTATGCGGCTGCTTCCCACTAGCTATCTACCTTACGTTTGGTAGTGTATATATGTCCATGCCGCTCTTTTGCTTTGTCACAGCTTACCCTTCCCCCTCCCCATATCCTCAAGTCCATTCTCTAGTAGGTCTGTGTCTTTATTCCTGTCTTACCCCTATGTTCTTCAGGACATTTTTTTTTCTTAAATTCCATATATATGTGTCAGCATACAGTATTTGTCTTTCTATTTCTGACTTACTTCACTCTGTATGACAGACTCTAGGTCCATCCACCTCACTACAAATAGCTCAATTTCATTTCTTTTTATGGCTGAGTAATATTCCATTGTATATATGTGCCACATCTTCTTTATCCGTTCATCCGATGATGGACACTTAGGTTGTTTCCATCTCCGGGCTATTGTAAATAGGGCTGCTATGAACATTTTGGTACATGTCTCTTTTTGAATTATGGTTTGCTTAGGGTATATGCCCAGTAGTGGGATTGCTGGGTCATATGGTCGTTCTATTTGTAGTTTTTTAGGGAACCTCCATGATTTTTTGATGATAGCCATTCTGACTGGTGTGAGATGATATCTCATTGTAGTTTTGATTTGCATTTCTCTAATGATTAATGATGTTGAGCTTTCTTTCATGTGTTTGTTGGCAGGCTGTATATCTTCTTTGGAGAAATGTCTATTTAGGTCTTCTGCCCATTTTTGGATTGGGTTGTTTGTTTTTTTGCTATTGAGCTTCTTGAGCTGCTTATAAATTTTGGAGATTAATCCTTTGTCAGTTGCTTCATTTGAAAATATTTTCTCCCATTCTGAGGGTTGTAATCATCTATATTTTAAAATCTATTTTGTCTGATATGAGAATAGCTACTCCAGTTTTGTTTTGATTTCCATTTCCATGGAATATCTTTTTCCATACACTCACTTTCAGTTTATATGTGTCCTTACGTCTGAAGTGGGTCTCTTGTGGACAACATATATATGGATCTTGTTTTTGTATCCATTCAGCCAGTCTATATCTTTTGGTAGGAGCCTTTAACCTATTTGCATTTAAGGTAATTATCAATATGTATGTTCCTATTAAAATTTTCTTAATTGTTTTGGGTTTGTTATTGTAGGTCTTTTCCTTCTCTTGTGTTTCCTGCCTGGAGAAGTTCCTTTAGCATGTGTTGTAAAGCTGGTTTGGTGGTGCTGAATTCTCTTAGCTTTTGCTTGCCTGTAAATCTTTTAATTTCTCCATCAAATCTGAATGAGATCCTTGCTGGTTAGTGTAATCTTGATTGTAGGTTTTTCCCTTTCCTCACTTTAAATATGTCCTGTCACTCCCTTGTGTCTTGCAGAGCTTCTGCTGAAAGATCAGCTGTTAACCTTCTGGGGATTCTGTTGTATGTTATTTGTTGTTTTTCCCTTGCTGCTTTTAATACTTTTTCTTTGTATTTAATTTTTGATAGTTTGATTAATTTTTGTCTTGGTGTGTTTCTCCTTGGATTTAACCTATATGGGACTCTCTGTGCTTCCTGTTCTTGACTGACCATTTCCTTTCCCATATTAAGGAAGTTTTCAACTATAATCTGTTCAAATATTTTCTCACACCCTTTCTTTCTTCTTCTTCATAGACCCCTATAATTCGAATGTTGGTGCGTTTAATGTTGTACCAGAATCTCTGAGACTCAATTCTTTTCATTCTTTTCTCTTTATTCTGCTCCGTGGTAGTTTTTCCACTATATTATCTTCCAGGTCACTTAGCCATTATTCTGCCTCAGTTATTCTGCTATTGATTCCTTCTAGGGAATTTTTAATTTCATTTATTGTGTTGTTCACCATTGTTTGTTTGCTCTGTATTTCTTCTAGGTCTTTGTGAAGCGTTTCTTGTATTTTCTCCATTCTATTTCTGAGATTCTGGATCATCTTTACTATCATTACTCTGAATTCTTTTTCAGGTAGTCTGCCTATTTCCTCATATGTTTGGTGTGGTGTGTTTTTACCTTCCTCCTTCATCTGCTGTGTGTTTCTCTGTCATCTCATCTTACTTAACTTACTGTGTTTTGGATCTCCTTTTCACAGGCTGCATATTCATAGTTCCCATTGTTTTTGGTGTCTGCCCCCTGTGACTAAGGTTGGTTCATTAGGTTGTGTAGGCTTCCTGGTGGAGGGAACTGGTGCCTGTGTTCTGGTGGCTGAGCCTGGATCCTCTTTTTCTGGTGGGCAGGACCATGTCTGGTGGTGTGTTTTGGCGTGTCTGTGACATTATTATGATTTTAGGCAGCCTCTCTGCTAATAAGTGGGGTTGCATTCCTGTCTTGCTAGTTTTTTAGCATAGGGTGTCCAGCACTGTAGCTTGCTGGTCGTTGAGTGGATCTGGGTCTTCGTGTTGAGATGCAGATCTCTGGGAGATCTTTCGCTGTTTGATAGTACGTGGAGCCCGGAAGTTCTGGTGGACCTGTGTCCTGAACTCGGCTCTCCCACCTTCAGAGGCACAGTCCTGTCACCCAGATGGAGTACCAAGACCCTGCCAGCCACACGTCTCAGAAGAAAAGAGAAGAAATGAAAGAAAGAAAGAAAAATAAAGTTATTAAAATATTTTTTAATATTACAATTTAAAATATTTAAAAGTTATGAAAAAAAGGAAAGGAAGTAGAGAGCAACCAAACCGAAAAACAAATCCACCAATGATAACAAACACTGAAAACTATACTAAGAAAAACAAAAATAAAAACAGACAGCACTCTAGGACAAATGGTAACAGCAAATCTATACAGACAAAATCACACCAAGAAGCATACACATACACACTCACAACAAGAGAAAAACGAATAAAAAAATAATATATATATATATTAAAAGAAAAGAAAAGAAAGGAAGAGAGCAACCAAATCAATAAACAAATCTACCAATGATAATAAACTCTAAATAATAAACTAAGATAAACATAAAACGAGAAACAAATTAGATACAGAAAGCAAACCCGAAGTCTACAGGTGATCCCAAAATCCACTGCCTCAACTTTAGGATGATTCGTTGTCTATTCAGGAATTCCAGAGATGCAGGGTACATCTAGTTGATTGTGATAATTTAATCTGCTGCTCCTGAGGCTGCTGGGAAAAATTTCCCCTTCTCTTCTTTGTTTGCACCACTGCTTGGGTTCAGCTTTGGATTTGACCCCATCTCTGTGTATAGGTTGCCTGAGGGTGTCTTTTCTTCACTCAGACAGGACGGGGTTAAAGCAACAGCTGACTAGGGGGCTCTGGCTCACTCAGGCGGGGGGTGGGGGGAGGGGTACGGAATGTGGGACGAGCCTGTGTCAGCAGAAGTGGTGGTGTGAGCTTGCAACAGCCTGAGGTATGCCATGTGTTCTCCTGGGGAATTTGTCCCTGGATCACGGGACCCTGACAGTGGCGGACTGCAGAGGCTCTTGGGAGGGGTGGTGTGGATAGTGACCTGTGCTCGCACACAGGCTTCTTGGTGGCTGCACAAGCAGACTTAGCATTTCATGCCCATCTCTGGTGTCTGCACTGATAGCCACAGCTCGCACCTGTCTCTGGGGCTCATTTACGTGGTGCTCTGAATCCCCTCTCCTCGCGCACCCTGAAATAATGGTCTCCTTGCTCATAGGCTGTTCCAGACTTTTTCCCTGGACTCCTTCCTGGCTAGCTGTGGCACACTAGTCCCCTTCAGGCTGTGTTCACGCAGCCAACCCCAGTCCTCTCCCTGAGATCTGACCTCTGAAGCTGGAGCCTCACCTCCCAGCCTCCACCCGCCCTGGTGGGCTTTCTCAGGCTGATGAGTGCTAGTCGGCACTGATCGTCTGTGTGGGAATCTCTGCTTTGCCTTCTGCACCCTTGTTGCTGTGCTTTCCTCCATGGCTCTGAAGCTTCCCCCTGCCACCCCCCTTCTCCGCCAGTGAAGGGGCTTCCTAGTGTGTGGAAACTTTTCATCCTTCACAGCTCCCTCCCAGAGGTGCAGGTCCCTTCCCTATTCTTTTGTCTCTGTTTTTTCTTTTTTCTTTTGCCCTACACAGGTACATGGGGAGTTTCTTGCCTTTTAGGAAGTCTGAGTTCTTCTGCCAGCATTCAGTAGGTGTTTTATAGGAGTCGTTCCACATGTAGATGTATTTCTGATGTATTTCTGGGGAGAAAAGTGGTCTCCACATCTTACTGCTCTGCCATCTTGAAGGTCACATAGATATTTTTTAGCTTAATATTTTGTTACTCTTTTCCATTTAATTGCACTTAGTACAGACAACATGGTTTACATAATACTGATTGTTAGTATATGTTGAGATTTGCTTTACATTCTAGAGAACATGATGAATTTATAAGTGTTTCATTTGTGCCTGAAAATATTTTGTATATTCTAATTGTTTCATGTAGCATTCTATAAAAGTCCATTAAACTTGTTAATTGTATTGTTTGTCTTCTATATTACTATTAATTCTGTTTGTTTGCCACATCTATCCATTATTGAAAGCAATTAAAAATCTCCCACTGTAATTGTAGATTTGTCAAATTCTTGTAGTTCTGTAAGTTTTTGCTTTATATATTCAAGGCTTTATTATTATGTGCATACTAGTCTAAAATAGATACACCTTTTATCTTTTTTAGTGACTCATTTGACGTTTTTGCATTTAAAGTCTATTTTGTTTGATAGACTTTGTTTTGGATGATATTTGTTTTACTTACTTATTTTCTTTTTTCCCTTTCTTTTATTTTTCAGAAAAATTTTTGCCAAAAAAATTGAATGCATTGGTTTACTTCTGAATTTACCAGTAGGATTTATAATTAGAATTAAGGATAAACTTCATAGCTCCAAACATTATTTTCTTCACCAATTTTTTATTTTATGAAACTTCAACTCTTCAGGAACATCAAAAGCCATGCTTCATGTAGATACATCAATTGTTTATTTTTCTACATATTTTTTTTCTCTTTGTAGATATATATATATATACACTTTTTTTGCTGAACCTTTTGGAAGTAACTTGCAGCTATTGTGACACTCCAACCTTAAACACTTTGATATGTATCTCCTAGGAACGAGTGCATTACTATTATCACACTCAGAAAAATTCAACATTGATGCAATTATCTAATATACTATTCATGTCAATGTTCTCCAGTTGTCCTAACAATATCCTTTATATCTTTTTATTTGTTTTGATCCAGGATCCAGTCAAGAATCATGCACTGTATTTATCTGTCATGCCCCTTTAGTCTTTTAAAATCTCGAATCTCACCTTCGCATCCTTTTCTTTTAATTTTTCATTACACTGGCATTTTGGATGAGTCCAGGCAGTTCTCCTACAGTCATCCCACAATCCAAACTTGTCTGCTTTCCCAAGATTAATTTGAGCATTTTTAGTAAGAAGTCTACATAGGTGATGCTGTGTCCTTGTTATTGCATCACATCAGGAGGCAGAAAATGTCATTTGGTACCATTCATTATTGACGATGCAAAGTTTGTTGACCTTGTTTAAAGACTTTTTAAGAGCAGTTTTAAGTTCACAACAAAATTGAGAGGAAGGAACAGTGATTTCCCATATGCCCACTGCCCCTACACATGCATAGAGCCTTCTCCATTATTAACATCTCGTACCAGGGTGGTACATTTGTCACATTTGATGAACGTACATTGACATATCATTATATTTCAAAGTCCGTAGTTATATTTTTACTCTTGAACAATATATATTCTCGCTGTTATACATTCTATGAGTTTGCACAAATGTATAATGACATGTATTCATCGTACAGAGTATTTTCAGTGCCTTGAATATTTTCTGTGCTCCACCTATTCATCCCACCCCCTCAACCCCTGGCAACCACTGATTTTTTTAGAGACTCCATGGTTTTACCTTTGCCAGAATGTCATGTAGTTCGAATCATACAGTATGTAGCCTTTTCAGATTGGCCTCTTTCCCTTACTAATATGCATTTATGCTTCCTCCATGTCTTTTCATGACCTGATAGCTCATTTATTTTCAATGCTGAATAACATTCCATTGTCTGGATGTTCCAATTTATTTATCCATTCATCTACTGAAGCCTGCATCCAAGTTTTGGCAAGTATGAATGAGGCTGCTATAAACAGCCATGTGCAGGTTTTTGTGTGGATATAAGTTTTCAACTCCTTTGGATAAACATCAAGAATCATGATTTTTTATATTTTATATTTATAGTTATATTTATACATTTATTTCTTCTTTTATATGTACACATATTTTTTGAAACATTAGACAATAAGTTGCCTCATGACTCAAAAACACTTCAGTATGTGTTTCCTAAAGACCTTATTTATTTTTTACCAATTATGCCAATAAATGTCCTTTAGGTAAAGAGAAAGAAAAGAAAATCTGGTCCAGGATCCACTCCAGAATCATATGTTGCATTTAGTTGTCATGTCTGTTTGGTTTTCTTTAATCTGCAATAATTTCTTAGACTTTCTTTGTCTAAGAAAAAAATGTTTTTGAAGATATAACACAGTTATTTTATAGAATTTCCTTCGGTTTCAGTTTTCTGATGTTTCCTCATGGTTAAGTTCAGCTTATGTACTTTTGTCAAGGAATACCACTGAAATGAGGTTTTTTTTCTTCTCAGTGTTTTATATTAGGTGGTGCACAATGTCAAATTGTTCTTTAACTTTCAATTTCTTGTTACAGAATGCTGTTCAGGAGACTTCAGAATGTAAGGCTTTGATGCCCTTCAGTGACTTTATGAATAGCTATCTGGGTACTTTTTACTTTCTCCTTGGGAAATAGTCACACTTTTTTGGACACAGGTGGAATTATAGTTTATAAATAGCATCGTATTCCTTGTCTACGTTTATAGAAGTGCTCAGCATTAAAGGGAGTTCTCATGTCTATTCTGCCATAATATTTTCCTTCCTCAGAGCATTTATCTAGTAGCCTGGTTGGTTGTCTGTCCATTTCTCTCTCCCAGAAGAGGTTGGTTTTTCCATTTCTCTCTCCCAGAAGAGGTTAGTTTGTTTTCTGTTGTTTTTTTGTTTTCGTTTTCGTTTTTTAAGTGAAAGAAGGTTTATTCAAGGAGATGCACACTCCATAAACAGAGTTTGGGCCATTTCAGAAGGCAAGAGGCCACGAAATATGGGGTGGTCAGTTTTTATGGGCTGGATAATTTCATAGGCTAATGAGTGGGAGGATTATTCCAACTATTTTGGCAAAGGGGCGGGGATTTCCAAGAATTGCGCCACTGCCCACTTTTCACCTCTTATGGTCAGCCTCAGAACTGCCATGGCACCTGTGGGTGTGCCTTTAACATGCTAGTGTATTACAATGAGCATATAATGAGGCTCAAGGTCTACTGGAAGTTGAATCTTCTGCCATCTTGGACCTAGGTGGTTCTAACCAGTTTATGTCATATCCTCAAGGGCTATGTCATTCTTTTAGAGGTTATGCCATGACTCCTTCTCTCCTGTTTCCTTCCCCCCCTCAGAGATTTTACTCCCATAATCTTCTGGGAAGCAGAGGGGTGATGGTCCCTCTTCTGTAGCTGCTTCAGAGCTGATTAGGGGTGTAAACCCTGCCTGTCAGGGAGTAAAACTCTCTGGATGCCTGATCTAGGGACCCCAGTGGCAGGGTGGCTTCTTGTTTTGAGCCAGAGGGTAGTAAGGAGTGGAATCCTGGAATCTTCATGTAGCCAACATCTTGAGGTGGAACTGTTGTAACTGCTTCTGTAGCCTTCCTATCAATCTTCTTGAAGATGAAGCACTTTTTGCAACAGCATCAGTACAACAATAATTGTTTATAAATGACAAAAGACTTTAACATGCATGGTTAAACATCTGATTACAGTGAAATTGATAAAGAAACTTGGTTACTGTTGTGACATACAACATTTTAAGATAACAACTAGAACTATAGCATTATACCAGGACATATCCAAATTTCAGGAATTTTATATAATTTTTATATAATTTTTAGAATGCCATTCATCCATACAATGTATTTTAAGTAGGTTTATTGCTCATGTGATAATGTTCTCCATGTACTTTAACATACCAAATAATACTAGTTAAATATTTTTCGTTAAGATACCTCAGGGGCCCTCTAAAGCATCCCAAAGTTAGCTGGAAGTCAAAAGAAATTTAATTAAAATTTGTTACTTGGGAAGTTTGTGAAAAACTTTCAAAACACTTGGTCAAATAAGATCATAGGTCACTGAGAGACAATACTTATGCCTTAACCAAAGTTAAAAGAGATCTCAAAAGCCAATACAGATCACTTAAAGGCAAAGAAACTCATACAATCTGTTATTAAAAGCAGCATTTTAAGAAAACTTTGAGGGGAGAATACAAATCCATTCTTGCCCAGGCCAATCCCCCAAAAAATCCATTTACCCAACTAAATTTCCTTTTCCTTTTCCACAAACCTTTTATAACTTTTTGTATCTATGTTACTTTGTCCCTTTTCTTTCCATTTAGGAGCAACCAGCTGTAGGACAAAAATTACTCTTTTGCTTAAGAGAATGTAATGCCCTTCCTCATACATTCCTTTGTTTAAAACACACACCCTACTTTCCTTAAGCAACCATAAACTGTGTTCTACACCAGGACTTTGTAGATTGGTAAACATAAATACTAATGATTTCTAAAAACATATGCTTTCTTATAGAGAATATCTCAGGGTGGCACCAAACATTTATCATTAGTGCTAAATACCTTTAGTTTCTCTGTTCAGTAATTTATATCTCAGTATCTTATTTTATTTGGGAATAACCTAGCTATCCAATAAACTTCCATCACTTAATTTAGAACAACTCTAAATATCAAGTAAATTTCCAAATATCTGGAGAGATTTTTTAAATTAATTTTTAATGGAGTATAGTTGATTTAAAATGTTGTGTTAGTTTCTGCTGTACAGCAAAATGGATCAGTTATATACATATACATATATCCATTCTTTTTTAGATTCTTTTCCCATATAGGTAATTACAGATTATTGAGTAGAGTTCCCTGTGCTATGCAGTACGTCCTTGGTGGTTATCTATCATATATAATAGTGTGTATATGTCAATCCCAATCTTCCAATTTATCCCTCCCCCATCCCCCTGGTTAACCATAAATTTGTTTTCTATATCTGTGACTCTATTTCTATTTTGTAAGTAAGTTCATTTGTACCATATTTTTAGATTCCACATATTAGCAATAGCATATGATATTTGTCTTTCTCTGTCTCACTTACTTCACTCAGTATGACAATCTCTAGGTCCACCCATGTTGCTGCAAATGGCATTACTTCATTCCTTTTTATGGCTGAGTAATATTCCATTGTATATATGTACCATGTCTTCTTTACCCATTCCTCTGTTGATGGATACTTAGGTTGCTTCCTTGTCCTGGCTATTGTAAATAGTGCTGCAGTGAACCTTGGGGTGCATGTATCTTTCTGAATTATGTTTTTCTCCAAATATATGCCCCAGAAGGGGATGACTGGATCATATGGTAACTCTGTTTTTAGTTTTATTCTCCATAGTGGCTGTACCAATTTACATTCCCACCAACAGTGTAGGAGGGTTCCCTTTTCACTACACCCTGGACAGATTTTTTTTTTTTTTACGATACACAGGCCTCTCACTGTTGTGGCCTCTCCCATTGTGGAGCACAGGCTCCAGATGTGCAGGCTCAGCAGCCATGGCTCACGGACCCAGCCGCTCCACGGCATGTGGGATCTTCCCGGACCGGGGCACAAACTCGTGTCCCCTGCATCGGCAGGCGGACTCCCAACCACTGCACCACCAGGGAAGCCCTGGACATACACATTCCTAAAACATAATTATTCCTAAAAAGTTCATCCAGATTGGGGAAGATGGTGGAAGAGAAAGACGCAGAGATCACCTTCCTCCCCACATATACATCAGAAATACATCTACACGTGAAACAACTCCTACAGAACACCCACTGAGCACTGGTAGAAGACCTCGGACCTCCCAAAAGGCAAGAAACTCCCCACTTACCTGGGTAGGGCAAAAGGAAAGAGAATAAACAGAGAAAAAAGAATAGGGATGGGACCTGCACCAGTGGGAGGGAGCTGTGAAGGAGGAAAGGTTTCCACACACTAGGAAGCCCCTTCGCAGGTGGAGACGGTGGGTGGCGGAGGGGGAAGCTTCGGAGCCACGGAGGAGAGCGCAGCAACAGGAGTGCGGAGGGCAAAGTGAAGAGATTCCCGCACAGAGGATCAGTGCCGACCGGAACTCACCAGCCCGAGAGGCTTTTCTCCTCACTCGGCGGGGCGGGCAGGGGCTGGGAGCTGAGGCTCGGGCTTCGGTTGGAGTGCAGGGAGAGGACTGGGGTTGGCGGCGTGAACACTGCCTGAAGGGGCTAGTGCGCCACAGCTAGCCAGGAGGGAGTCCGGGAAAAAGTCTGGACCTACCGAAGAGGCAAGAGACTTTTTCTTCCCCCTTTGCTTCCCGGTGCATGAGGAGAGGGGATTAAGAGAGCTGCTTAAAGGAGTTCCAGAGACAGGAGCGAGCCAGAGCTATCACCGTGGAACACAGAGACGGGCATGAGATGCTAAGGCCACTGCTGCAGCCACCAAGAAGCTTGTGTGCAAGCACAGGTCAATAACCACACCTTCTGTCCCGGGAGCTGGTGCAGCCCGTAACTACCAGGGTCCCGGGATCCAGGGACAATTTCCCCGGGAGAACGCACAGCACGCCTCAGGCTGTTGCAACATCACGCAGGCCTCTAATGCCCCAGGCTCGCCCCGCACTCCGTGACCCTCCCTTCCACCGGCCTCAGTGAGCCAGAGCCCCCGAATCAGCTGCTCCTTTAAAACTGTCCTGTCTGAGCAAAGAAGAGACGTCCTCCAGTGACCTACAGGCAGACGCGGGGCCAAATCCAAAGCTGAACACCGGGAGCTGTGCGAACAAAGAAGAGAGAGGAAAATTTTTCCCAGCAACCTCAAGAGCAGCGGATTAACTCCCCACAAACAACTTGATGTACGCGGCATCGGTGGAATACCTAAATAGACAAAGAATCATCCCAAATTGAGGAGGCGGACTTTGAGAGCAAGATATATTATTTTTTCCCTGTTTCCACTTTTTGTGAGTGTGTATGTGTATGTTTCTGTGTGAGATTTTTTCTGTATAGCTTTGCTTTCACCATTTGTCCTAGGGTTCTGTCCATCCGTTTTTTTCCTTGTTTGTTTACTTAAAAAATATTTTTTCTTAATAATTATATTTTATATTAATAACTTTATTTTATTTTATCTTTATTTTATTTTATTTTATCCTCTTTCTCTCTTTCTTTCTTTCTATGTTTTCTCTCTTTTATTCTGAGCCATGTGGATGAAAGACTCTAGGTGCTGCAGCCAGGAGTCAGTGCTGTGCCTCAGACGTGGGAGAGCCAACTTCAAGACACTGGTCCACAAGAGACCTCTCAGCTCCACATAATATCAAATGGCAAAAATCTCCCAGAGATCTGCATCTCAACACCAACACCCAGCTTCACTCAAAGAAAGGCAAGCTACAGTGCTGTACACCCTATGACAAACAACTAGCAAGACAGGGACACAAATCCACCCATTAGCAGAGAGGCTGCCTAAAATCATAATAAGGCCACAGACACCCCAAATCACACCACCAGACGTGGACCTGCCCACAAGAAAGACAAGATTCTGCCTCATCCAACAGAACACAGGCACTAGTCCCCTCCACCAGAAAGCCTACATAACCCACTGAACCAAACATAGCGGCTGGGAGCAGACACCAAAAACAAAGGGAACTACTGCAGGCTGCCAAAAGGCGACCCCAAACACAGGAAGATAAGCAAAATGAGAAAACAGAAAAACACACAGCAGAGGAAGGAGTAAGATAAAAACCCACCAGACCTAACAAATGAAGAGGAAATAGGCAGTCTACCTCAAAAAGAATTCAGAATAATGAAAGTAAAGATGATCCAAAATCTTGGAAATATAATAGAGAAAATGCAAGAAACATTTAACAAGGACCTAAAAGAACTAAAGAGGAAACAAGCAACGATGAACAACACAATAAATGAAATTAAAAATACTCTAGAAGAGATCAATAGCAGAATAATGGAGGCAGAAGAACGGATAAGTGACCTGGAAGATAAATAGTGGAAATAACTACTGCAGAGCCGAATAAAGAAAAAATAATGAAAACAACTGAGGACAGTATCAGAGACCTATGGGACAACATTAAACGCACCAACATTCAAATTATAGGGATAACAGAACACAAAGAGAAAAACAAAGGGACTGAGAAAATATTTGAAGAGATTATAGTTGAAAACTTCCCTAATATGCGAAAAGAAGTAGTTCATCAAGTCCAGGAAGGACAGAATGTCCCATACAGGATCAATCCAAGGAGAAACATGACAAGACACATATTAATCAAACTATCAACACTTAAATACAAGGAAAACATATTAAAAGCAGCAAGGGAAAAACAACAAAAAACACAGAAGGGAATCCACGTAAGGTTAACAGCTGATCTTTCAGCAGAAACTCTGCAAGCCAGAAAGGAGTGGCAAGACATATTTAAAGTGATGAAGGAGAAAAACCTACAACCAAGAATACTCTACCCAGCAAGGATCTCATTCAGATTTGATGGAGAAATTTAAAACTTTACAGACAAGGAAAAGCTGAGAAAGATCAGCACCACCAAACTAGCTTTACAACAAATGCTAAAGAAACTTCTCTAGGCAAGAAACACAAGAGAAGGAAAATACCTACAATAACAAACACAAAACAATTAAGAAAATGGGAATAAGAACATACATATCAATAATTACCTTAAAAAAATAATAATTACCTTAAATGTAAATGGATTAAATGATCCCACCAAAAGACACAGACTGGCTGAATGGATACAAAAACAAGACTCTTGTATATGCTGTCTACAAGAGACCCACTTAAGACCTAGGGACACGTACAGACTGAAAGAGAGGGGATGGAAAAAGATATTCCATGCAAATGGACATCAAAGGAAAGCTGGAGTAGCAATTCTCATATCACACTAAATAGACTTTAAAATAAAGACTATTAGAAGAGATAAAGAAAGACAATACATAATGTTCAAGGGATCAATCCAAGAAGAAGATATACCAATTGAAAATATTTATGAAACCAATATAGGAGCACTTCAATACATAAGGCAAACAGCCATAAAAGGGGAAATCAACAGTAACACATTCATAGTAGGGGACTTTAACACCCCACTTTCACCAAAGGACAGATCATCCAAAATGAAAATGAAAAAGGAAACACAAGCTTTAAATGATACATTAAACAAGATGGACTTAATTGACATTTATAGGACATTCCATCCAAAAACAACAGAATACACATTTTTCTCAAGTGCTCATGGAATATTCTCCAGGATAGATCATATCTTGGGTCACAAATCCAGTCTTGGTAAATTTAAGAAAATTGAAGTTGTATCAAGTATCTTTTCTGACCACAACGCTATGAGACTAGATATCAATTACAGGAAAATATATGTAAAAAATAAAAACACATGGAGGCTAAACAATACACTACTTATTAACTATGTGATCACTGAAGAAATCAAAGAGGAAATCAAAAAATCCCTAGAAACAAATGACAATGGAGACACGAAGACCCAAAACCTATGGGATGCAACAAAACAGTTCTAAGAGGGAAGTTTATAGCAATACAATACTACCTTAAGAAACAGGAAACAACTCGAATAAACAACCTGACCTTGCACCTAAAGCAATTAGAGAAAGAAGAACAAAAAAAAACCCAAAGTTAGCAGAAGGAAAGAAATCATAAAAATCAGATTCGAAATAAATGAAAAAGAAATGAACCAAACGATAGCCAAGATCAATAAAACTAAAAGCTGGTTCTTTGAGAAGATAAACAAAATTGATAAACCATTAGCCAGACTCATCAAGAAAAACAGGGAGAAGACCGAAATCAATAGAATTAGAAAAGAAAAAGGAGAAGTAACAACAGATACTGCAGAAATACAAAAGATCATGAGAGGTTACTACAAGCAACTCTATGCCAATAAAATGGACAACCTGGAAGAAATGGACAAATTCATAGAAATGCACAACCTGCCAAAACTGAATCAGGAAGAAATAGAAAATTTGAACAGACCAATCACAAGGACATAAATTGAAACTGTGGTTAAAAATCTTCCAACAAAACCCAAGAACCTGTTGGCTTCACAGGCAAATTCTGTCAAACATTTAGAGAAGAGCTAACACCTATCCTTCTCAAACTCTTCCAAAATATAGCAGAGGGAGGAACACTCCCAAACGCATTCAACAAGGCCACCATCACCCTGATACCAAAATGAGAAAATGATGTCACAAAGAAAAAAAACTACAGGCCAATATCACTGATGAACATAGATGCAAAAATCCTCAACAAAATACTAGCAAACAGAATCCAACAGCACATTAAAAGGATCATACACCATGATCAAGTGGGGTTTATTCCAGGAATGCAAGGATTCTTCAATATATGCAAATCAATCGTTGTGAAACACCATATTAACAAATTTAAGGAGAAAAACCATATGATCATATCAATAGATGCAGAGAAAGCTTTTGACAAAATTCAACACCCGTTTATGATAAAAACCCTCCAGAAAGTAGGCATAGCGGGAACATTCCTCAACATAATAAAGGGCATATAGTACAAATCCACAGCCAACATCATCCTCAATGGTGAAAAACTGAAAGAATTTCCACTAAGATCAGGGACAGCAAAAGGTCGCCCACTCTCACCACTCTTATTCAACTTAGTTTTGGAAGTTTTAGCCACAGCAATCAGAGAAGAAAAGGAAATAAAAGGAATCCAAATTGGAAAAGAAGAAGTAAAGCTGTCACTGTTTGCAGATGACATGATACTATACATAGAGAATCCTAAAGATGCTACCAGAAAACTACTAGAACTAATCAATGAATTTGGTAAAGTAGCAGGAAACAAAATTAATGCACAGAAATCTCTGGCAGGCCTATACACTAATGATGAAAAATCTGAAAATGAAATCAAGAAAACACTTCCATTTACCATTGCAACAAAAGAATAAAATATCTGGGAATAAACCTACCTAAGGAGACAAAAGAACTGTATGCAGAAAACTATAAGACACTGATGAAAGAAATTAAAGATAATACAAATAGATGGAGAGATATACCATGTTCTTGCATTGGAGGAATCAACATTGTGAATATGACTCTACCACCCAAATCAATCTACAGATTCAATGCAATCCCTATCAAACTACCACTGGCACTTTTCACAGAACTAGAACAAAATATTTCACAATTTGTATGGAAACACAAAAGACCCCGAATAGCCAAAGCAATTTGAGAACAAAAAACGGAGCTGGAGGAATCAGGCTCCCTGACTTCACACTATACTACAAAGCTACAGTAATCAAGACAGTATGGTACTTGCACAAAAACAGAAATATAGGTCAATGGAACAGGATAGAAAGCCCAGAGATAAACTCACGCACATATGGTCACCTTATCTTTGATAAAGGAGGCAGGAATATACAGTGGAGAAAGGACAGCCTCTTCAATAAGTGGTGCTGGGAAAACTGGACAGCTACATGTAAAAGTGTGAGATTAGATCACTCCCTTACACCATACACAAAAGTAGGCTCAAAATGGATTAAAGACCTAAATATAAGGCCAGAAACTATCAAAGTCTTAGAGGAAAACATAGGCAGAACACTCTATGACATAAATCACAGCAAGATCCTTTTTGACCCACGTCCTAGAGAAATGGAAATAAAAACAAAAATAAACAAATGGGACCTAATGAAACTTCAAAGCTTTTATACAGCAAAGGAAACCATACACAACACCAAAAGAGAACCCTCAGGATGGGAGAAATTATTTGCAACTTAAGCAACTGACTAAAAATTAATCTCCAAAATTTATAAGCAGCGCATGCAGCTCAATAACAAAAAACCAAACAGCCCAATCCAAAAATGGGCTGAAGACCTAAATAGACATTTCTCCAAAGTAGATATACAGACTGCCAACAAGCACATGAAAGAATGCTCAGCATCATTATTCATTAGAGAAATGCAAATCAAAACTACAATGAGGTATCATCTCACACAGGTCAGAATGGCCATCATCAAAAAATCTAGAAACAATAAATGCTGGAGAGGGTGTGGAGAAAAGGGAACACTCTTGCACTGCTGGTGGGAATGTGAATTGGTACAGCCACTATGGAGAACAGTATGGAGGTTCCTTTAAAAAGTACAAATAGAACTGCCATATGACCCACCAATCCCACTACTGGGCATATACCCTGAGAAAACCATAATTCAAAAAGAGTCATGTAACAAAATGTTCATTGCAGCTCTATTTACAATGGCCAGGAGATGGAACCAACCTAAGTGTCCATCATCGGATGAATGGATAAAGAAGATGTGGCACATATATACAATGGAATATTACTCAGCCATAAAAAGAAATGAAATTGAGCTATTTGTAATGAGGTGGATGGACCTAGAGTCTGTCATACAGAGTGAAGTAAGTCAGAAAGAGAAAGACAAATACCATATGCTGACACATATATATGGAATTTAAGGGAAAAAATGTCCTGAAGAACATAGGGGTAAGACAGGAATAAAGACACAGACCTCCTTGAGAATGGACTTGAGGATATGGGGAGGGGGAATGGTAAGCTGTGACAAAGCGAGAGAGAGGCATGGACATATATACACTACCAAACGTAAGGTAGATAGCTAGTAGGAAGCAGCCTCATAGCACAGGGAGATCAGCTCGGTGCTTTGTGACCGCCTGGAGGGGTGGGATAGGGAGGGTGGGCGGGAGGGAGACGCAAGAGGGAAGGGACATGGGAACAGATGTATATGTATAACTGATTCATTTTGTTATAAAGCAGAAACTAATAAAAAAAATCTGAAGTCATAAAAAAATGTTTGTTGTTATTTATTTATTTATTTATTGGCCAAACTGTGCAGCTTGTTGGATCTTATTTCCCTGACCAGGGATCAAACCCTAGTCCCTTGGCAGTGAAGGCAGGGAGTCCTAACCACTGGACTGCCAGGGATTTCCCTGTTGTGGTATAATTGAAAAATAAAATTGTAAGATATTTGAAGAGTAAGTCGTGGTGATTTGTTATACATACACATTGTGCAAGGATTCCAATCATCTAGTTAATCTGCACGTTTATCACCTCGCATTTTTTTTTTTTGGTGAGAGCATTTAAGTTCTAGTCTCTTAGCAAATTTCAATTATGTAGTACAGTGTTATCAACTATAGTTAACATGTTTTACAGTCGATCCTCAAACTTTCTTCATCTTATAGTTGAAAATTTGTAACCTTTTACAAACCTCTCTCTATTTCCTCCAAACCCTAGCTCCTAGCAACTATTTTTCTACTCTCTGTTACTAAGAGTTTGACTTTTTTTTTTTTAGATTCCACATATAATTGATAACATGCAGTGTTTGTCTTTCTCTCTCTGGCTTATTTCACTCAGCATAATGTCAAAATTTATCCCTTATGTCAGAATGTCAGAAATGTCAGAATTTCCTTCTTTTTCATGGCTGAGTATATATATATATATAATATATATATATAATATATATATATAATAACTTCTTTATTATATCAGCCGTTGATAGACACTTAGGTTGTTTCCATATCTTGGCTCTTGTGAATAATGTTGTAATGAATATGGGAGTGTAGCTATCTTTTCAATGTCCTGTTTTTATTTCTTTTGGATATATATGCAGAAGTCTCCATTTTCTTTTATCTTCCCATCTCTCTCTGATTCTCCTGAGGAAAAATTATCTGCTTTAAGGGACTCATGCAAATACAGTGTGACCACCTAGGTAATCCAGAATATTCTCCCCCACCTCAAGGTTCTCAATCACATCAGCAAAGTTCCTTTTGCCATGGAACTAGGCTGTGAATATCTTTGGATAGCCATAATTCATAGGAACCAACCTGATATCCAGAGCATGATCCATCTATCCTTTCATTCAATCAATAAAAATATATTGAGCATCTTTTTAATTCTAGGTATTTTTCTAGATGCTAGGGTTACAAAAATAAGACACCTAACTTACCCAAGGAGTTCATAAACTGATTTGGTAAGTGCTGTAAGTAGAAATTGGAATAGAGTGTTATAAGTGAAAAGAGGAGGGTGTATACTAGTGAGGTCTGGGATGACCTCCTGTGTGAATCAATGTCTAAGCAGAGTCTTAATAAAAAGAGTAGAAGTATTAAGTTAGGATGGGGGATGGTAGAGAGACAAATAGATGGAAGAACTTTAAGCAATGAGAATAGAATACCAAAGGTACAGAAGTTTGATATAGCCTGCTCTTGTTGGGGGATGGAGGTGGATGGTAAGCATATCTACAAGTCAAATAGGTTTCCTAGAGTGGAGAGATGAAACTAGATTAGCAAGCTAGAGCATGAACGTGAAGACCTTATGTGCCATGCTAGATAGGTTTAAGATAAATCTGTAGGAAATGAGAAGTTATTGAAGATTTTTAAAGAGGGTACTATGTTCCCATTTATATTTTATATAGATCATACTAGTGGTCATATGGAGGATGGTGTAAAGATTGGGGTGAGAAGACCATTTAAGATGCTTTTGTGATAATCCTAACAAGAAATGATGAGGGCCTGAACTCAGTCAATCATAGTTGAGATGGGCTTCCCTGGTGGTGCAGTGGTTGAGAGTCCGCCTGCTGATGCAGGGGACACGGGTTCGTGCCCCGGTCTGGGAAGATCCCACATGCCGCGGAGTGACTGGGCCCGTGAGCCATGGCCGCTGAGCCTGCGCATCCGGAGCCTGTGCTCCACAACGGGAGAGGCCACAACAGTGAGAGGCCCGCGTACCGCAAAAAGAAAAAAATCATAGTTGAGATGAATAACAGAGGAACTGATTTGAGAAAGGTTGATGAAGTATTACTAAATACATGGCATATCAATCAAGGTTAAACTAGAGAAACAGAACCAGTAAGAGATACATATTAAGAAATTTATTGCAAAGAATTGACCTATGTGATTTTGGGGACTGGCTAGGTAAGTCTGAAATCCACAGAGCAGTCTCTCAGGAATTTCAGGCTGGACCTCTGGCACAAACTGAAGTTGGTGTTCATAGGAGATATTTCTTCTCCAGGAAAGTCTCAGGTCTGCTCTTAAGGCCTATCAACTGATTGAATCAGGTACACCCAGATTATCTAGGATAATCTCCTTTACTTAAAGGAGATTACAGACATTAATCACTTGTACAAAATGGTTTCACAGCAATACCTAAATCTGTGCTTGATTGAACCACTGGAAAATCTAACCTAGCCAAGTTTACACATTAAAAGACCATCACAAATGGGATGGGGGCCAGTGGAGACAGAATAATAAAGAATGATTCTTAAGTTTCTGGCTTGAGTATTAGGTGAAATCTCTAACCGAGATATAGAATACAAGAGGAGCAAGTTTTGGACGTTTTGAATAAGATATATCTGTAAAGTTATGAGACTGCAGAACTAGCAGGTAAATACATTTGGAAGCCATCAGCATAAAGGTGATAGTTGAACCAGGTGAGTAAGATAGATAATCTAGTAGAGGGCGTATATAGGGAAAAGTTACTAGCTGAGGAGGAAATTCTGGGGACCACCAACATTAAGGGATTATCTAGAAAAAGATGAAAAGCTAAAGTATAAACAGGATGAGAGGAGGATCCAGAAGTTTTTGATGCCCAGTTTTAGGAAAACATGTAGTGAACAGCAGTAGAGGGTTCAGTAAGTTTAGTGCTGAAATATAAACATTAATTTGTGAATTAAGTTCATTAGTGAATTTAACATGAATGGTTTCAATGTTGTTGTTAGAACAAAAGTCATATTGCAGCGGGTTAAGGAGTGACTAGGAGGTGCCAAATTGAAGCTAGTTGGTGTAGACCACTCATAGGAGATGTTTAGATGAGAAGGGGAAGATAAAAATTAGATGATATAGAAAATGATAGAAATTTGAGAAAGTGTATTGGCTGAAAGTAACAAGAAAAGAGGGAGAGATTGATGATCTAGGAGAGAAGACAATTCATAATAACTGAGAAGGAAAAGAAATAGGCCTAGTTGTTAGAGGGTGAAGCAGTGCCAAGGGAAGCACTTGTTTTCTTCTTTGGACAAGAATAGAGTAATGACTCTCAATGAAGGTAGTATAAACCCAAAGGATGGTTTGAAAGTTTGTGAGAAGCATTTTAGAATATCATAATGGGGACTTCCCTAACAGTCCAGTGGTTAACACTCTGAGCTTCCACTGTAGGGGGGTGCAGATTCAATCCCTGGTCGGGGAACTAAGATCCCACATGCCACGTGGCATGGCAAAAAAAAAAAAAAAAAAAAAAGAATATCATAATGATGGAGGGCTTCCTGGCATATCGTGGGCAGGGTCAAGATTCCTAAATGTCCTGCAATATGCAGGACAGACTGCACAAAAATTAATTTTTCTATATCCCATACAACTTGAATATCCCATTGGATATTCATATAGGTGAAAAGTATGTTTATGTTGATCTAGGCCTTGAATTGAACTCCATTTTATATACAAAGAAGAAAGTTTTAATATACACTGACTTTTCCCAGAATACAACTACCATGTAAACCAACTTAAGATCTTACTTTGTTTTGTTCATGATGTTACCAAGAATGTTCATAATTTTGGAAAATCATGTCACATACAAAAATGCTGCTCTTGGATATTTGAAATAACAGTAATAACACACCTGTATCAGTCATCATTTGTAGTTGCCACATTTACAGGCATTTTCTGTATATTTTTCTGCATGTCTTTTAATGTTATGTCCCAGCATTTACATATTGAAATACATCTTATTTCTTTATAAACTACTTTATTTGGATTTCTCTTTCATATTATTGATAACAAATTTTTGAAATTTTGTGTATTTAATTTCATGATATTAGAATAGGCATTAAAATATTTAAGAAAGTGGGCTAGATAGGATTGAGAAAACTAACCAGAGGAAAGAAGATAAAAATGGGTGAGAATGTTAATAAACTTTATGTAGAGATGCAGGAATTTGTGAGAATGGCCATGCATTATGCTTTGTGGTAGAGGTTACCATAACTCTAATTGACAAATCTAGTGAATTGTTTTCAGTCCTTATCTTGACCTTCTGTGACATTTAAAATTATCTCCTCTCTTCCTTTCTATGACACCCTTCTCTTCCAGTTCTCCTCTTTCATTGTTTTCTCACTTTCCTTTTCTGAATACTCTATCTGGATCCTTAGATTTGGTGGTTCCTGAATCTCCTTGGCAATCTCACTCACTTCCTTTTTTTTTTTTTTTTTTTTTTTTTTTTTTGCTGTACGCGGGCCTCTCACTGTTGTGACCTCTCCCGTTGCGGAGCACAGGCTCCGGATGCACAGGCTCAGCGGCCATGGCTCACACGCCTAGCTGCTCCATGGCATGTGGGATCTTCCCGGACAGGGGCACGAACTCGCGTCCCCTGCATCGGCAGGCGGACTCTCAACCACTGCGCCACCAGGGAAGCTGTCACTCACTTCTTTGAGTTAAATTAAACATTATGCAAATGACTCCCAAATCTGTATCTCCAACACAAGTCGTTATGCCGGGCTTCAGACTCATGAAGCCAACTGCCTGCTGGCTTTTTCTATGTAGATGCCTTACCAGCACCTCAAACTGAACACAGCTAAAACTGAACTTTTCATGGCTCCACCAGCAGCACCACAAACCTTTTTCTTGTTGGTATTAATACTCCCAAGGCAAAAACTAGGTCACCATGTCATACTTCTCCTTTCTCACTTCCATAGTTTAATCTGTCACAAAATCACAATTATTATTCCTTCAAAATATCTCATGAATTTGTTTTCTTTCCCATTCCCAAATCTCCATTCCCATACCCTGGTTTGGACCCTTACCATTTTTCTCCTAAATGACAATAATAGTTTTCTAACTGATCTCCAGCTTGTTCCACTACTGCTGTTGACCCTTGGTACAGCCTCTAGAATTAGTATCTAACCATATTTTTACCTACTTAAAATCCTTTCATGACTTCCTGTTTTCTATGTTAAAATGTTAGCATGACCTAAAAGATTCTCTATGATAATCCTCTTACTCAAGCCTTGCTTGTTGCCTCTAATTCCTACCCCCCATCCCAGACTTCTACAACCCTTTTCTTGTATTTTATATTCCACTAGGCTTTCCTTGAACTTTGTTATTTCATTCCCATTTCTTTGTACAGTTGGCTCCCTCTAATATCTTTAGGCCCTTGTCTACCTCATGAATTTTGTTCTTCAAAGCCCTTCTCAGTTGTCCTAGTCTCAGAAAAATATTCCCTCATTTCCTGTCCTCAGTCTCTAGATGTGACTACTTCCACTTTGCTTCTTCTCTGCCTGGTATTTGTCTATTACTGCACATATCATATACACACTTGGTAGATGCACATTGATTTGAGTTGAATTCTCAGTGTAGTGTCTTTCCATCTGGTTGATTAGGATTGTTAAAAAAAGGAATAAAGTACACAACAGAAGTTCATTGGTTTGTTTTCTTTGTTTTGCTTATTAACTGAGATATAACTCATAGTAAAGTAATAAATCTTAAGTATATAGCTCGGTGAATTTGTCTATGTATTTATACACTTGTGTAACTACCACCACTTAAAACAAAATATAGAACATTTCCAGTAACTCAAAAGACCCATTTGTGCCCCTTCCAAGTCAGTACCCTCAAGAAGTAACCACTATTGTGATTTCTATCACCATTGGTTAATTTGGCCTGTTCTTGAACTTTGTATAAATGGAATCACAGAGTATGTGCTCTTTTGACTGACAGGTTTTTGTATGAACCCTTATAAAAACCTTAGAACTCTTGGGCACCCTAATGGTGCCTATGAGGAAATAAGATACTGAAATAGCCCATGAAGGTAATGTTCCAAGAGGGAAACAAAGACTTCAACAACTCTTCAGTCAGAAAAATCAGAAAGTCTATGCCCATTTGGATGGTTATCCTCACAATAAAATAAAATGTTGTAGCACATATATTATCTATGACAATGCAAAATGAAATATCAAGAATTTTGAAGAAACTGAAGGGAGGAATAGACAGTAATAGCTGGAGACAAATACTGTACTTTCAATAATGGATAGGACATGTAGACAGAAGGCCAATAAAGAAATAGCAGACTTAAACAACACTATAAACAAGTAGACCTAACAGACAAGTATACCACACTCCGTCCAACTATAGTAGTGTACACATTTCTCTCAACTGCCAGGAACATTCTCTAGGATAGGCCATGTGTTAGTCCACAAATTTAAATCATACAGTGTATCTTCTCCCACCAAAATGGACTGAAGTTAGAAATTAATTACAGGAAAACTGGAAAATTTACAAATAGATGGAATTAAATAGCACATCCTTAAACAGCAAATGGGTCAAAGAAGAAATCATGAGGGAAATATAATATAATACTGTGAGATAAATTAAGATGAAAACACAATATACCAAATGTATACATTTGGTAAATGTCAACATTAAAAAAGAAGAAAGATCTCAAAACCTGACTTTATAACTTAAGGAACCAAGAAAAAAAAAAAAAAACCAAACCCAAAGCTAGCAGAAAGAAGGAAATAATAAAAATTAGAGTGTAAATAAAATAGAGAATAGAAAAACAATAGCACAAACAAAATCAAAAGTTGGTTCTTTGAAAAGGTCAACAAAATTGAGAAAACATTCCCTGGACCAAGGAAAAAAGGGATAAGACACAAATAACTAAAACAATAACTAAATCAGAAATGAGTGGGGACATTACTACCTTACAGAAAAAAAAAAGATTATAAGAGAGTACTGTGAATAATTGCATACAAACAGGTTAGTTAACCTAAATGAAATGGGCAAATTCCTAAACATACACAACTTACTGAAACCTACTTAAGAAGAAACAGAGGGGCTTCCCTGGTGGCGCAGTGGTTGGGAGTCCGCCTGCTGATGCAGGGGGCGTGGGTTCATGCCCCGGTCCGGGAGGATCCCGCATGCCACGGAGTGGCTGGGCCCGTGAGCCATGGCCGTTGAGCCTGCACGTCCAGAGCCTGTGCTCCACAACAGGAGGGGCCACAGCAGTGAGAGGCCCACGTACTGCAAAAAAAAAAAAAAGAAGAAGAAGAAGAAACAGAAAATCTGAATCAGTAATCAAGAATCTCTCTGATCTTCACTGATGGATTCTGCCAAATATTTAAAGAAGAATTAACACCAATCCTTCACAAACTCTTCCAAAAATAGAAGAGGAGGGAACACTGCCTGTTAACTTATGAGGCCAGAATTACCCTGATGTAAATGCCAGACAAGAAACCACAGGAAAAAAAAATACAGACCAATATCCTTTATGAATATAAATACAAATATCCTTAACAAAATACTAGCAAAGTGAATCCAACACTGCGTTATATATATGGGGTGAGGGGGGAGAAATAGATTGATTATACACCATGACCAAGTAGGATTTATCTCGGAAATGAAAAATGGTGGTTCTATATAAGAAAATCAATCAATGTAGTACACCACACTAGTAAAATGAAGGAAGGAAATACATAATCTCAATTGATGCAGAAAAAGCATTTGACAAAATCCAATACTATTTCATGATTTAAAAATCAGAAAACTAAGAATAGCGAGAATTTCCTCAATGTAATAAAAGACATCTATGAACAACAAACAGCTAACACAATACTTAATGATAACTGAGTTAAAGCATTCCTCTTGAGACCAAGAAGGCAAGGAGGCCTTCTTTCACCACTGTGGTTCAACGTTGCACTGGAAATTTTAACAAGAGCAGTTATGAAGAAAAATAAATAAATAAAAGGCATCCAAATTGGAAAGAAAGAAGTAAGACTATCTCCATTTGCAGATCACATGATCCCCTATATATTAAAATCCCAAAGGATCCACATACCAAAAAAACCTACAAGAGCTAATAAAAGAATTCAGTAAAGTTGCAAGATACAAAATCAACACACAATATTCAGCTATGGTTCTATACACCAGCAGTGAATAATCCAAAAAGAAAATTAAGAAAAGAGTCCCTTCTCTACACCTGCGTCTTTATTCCTGTCCTGTCCCTAGGTTCTTCAGAATTTTTTTTTCTTTAGATTCCATATATATGTGTTAGCATACGGTATTTGTTTTTTTCTTTCTGACTTACTTCACTGCTAGTTTCTGCTTTATAACAAAGTGAATCAGCTATACATATACACATATCCCCATATCTAACACACCACTGTAAAGCAATTATTCTCCAATAAATATGTTAAAATAAATAAACAATTTTTTAATTAAAAAAAGAAAACAGTCCTATTTACATGACTATCCAAAAGAAATAAATACCTAGTAATACATTTAACCAAGTAGGTGAAAGACCTGTATACTGAAAGCTACAAAATATGGATGAAAGAAATTAAAGAAGACAAATGAATGGAAAGACAGTCCATGTTCATGGATTGGAAAACTTAATATTGTTAAGAAGTCCATACTACTGAAAATGATATACAGATTCAATGCAGTCCCTATCCAAATTCTTGGGCTTTTTTTTTATTTGCAGAAATAGAAAAAACTCATCCTAAAATTTATATGGATACTTAAGGAACCCCAAATAGCTAGAACAATTTTGGAAAAGAACAAAATTGTAAGACTCACACTTCCTGATTTCAAAACATATTACAAAACTACAGTAATCAAAACAGTGTGGTATTGGCATAATGACAGATAGACTACCAGCATAGACAAGTGAGCCCAGAAATAAACCTATATGGTCAAATGAACTTCAACAGAGGTGTCAAGACCACTCAATGGAGTAAGGACAGTCTCTTCAACAAATGGTGTTGGGAAAACTGGATATCCACGTGCACAAAATAATATAAGAAATTCAACTCAAAATGAATCAATGACCTAATTACAAGAGCTAAAACATAAAACTCTTAGAAGCAAATGTAAATCTTCTTTACTTTGGATTTGATAGTGAATGTTTGATTATGACACCAAAAGCAGGAGCAATGAAAGAAAAAAATAGGTGGATTTCATCAAAATTGAGAACTTTGGGGTAGCAAAGGACATAAAGAAAGGGAAAACAACCTAAAGAATGGGAGAAAATATTTGCAAATCATATATCTGGTAAGGGCCCATATCCAGAATATGAAAAAAACTCTTACAACTCAACAACAAAGAGATAAACAGCCCAAATTTAAGAAGGACAGAGAAACTGTTTTGTTTTTGTTTTTGTTTTCAACATCTTTATTGGAGTACAATTGCTCTACAATGGTGCGTTAGCTCCTGCTGTATAACAAAGTAAATCAGCTACACATATACATATATCCCCATATCCCCTCCCTCTTGCTTCTCCCTTGCAACCTCCGTATCCCACCCCTCTAGGTGGTCACAAAGCACTGAGCTGATCTCCCTGTGCTATGCGGCTGCTTCCCACCAGCCATCCATTCTACATTTGGTAGTGTATATATGTCCATGTCACTCTCTCACCTCATCCCAGCTCACCCCTCCCCCTCTCCATGTCCTGAAGTCCATTCTCTACATCTATGTCTTTATTCCTGTCCTGCCCCTACGTTCTTCAGAAACTTTTTTTTAGATTCCATATATATGTGTTAGCATATGATATTTGTTTTTCTCTTTCTGACTTATTTCACTCAGTATGACAGACGTTAAGTCCATCTACCTCACTAGAAATAACTCAGTTTTGTTTCTTTTTATGGCTGAGTAATATTCCATTGTATATATGTGCCACATCTTCTTTATCCATTCATCTGTCGATGGACGCTTAGGTTGCTTCCATGAAGGATGGAGAAGCTTGAATAGACATTTCTCTAAAGAAGATATACAAATGGTCAATAAGAACTTGAAAACATGCTGAACATCATTGGTCATAAAGGAAATGCAAATCTAACCAGAACTCTACAAACCCACGAGGATGGCTATAATTGGGGGCAAATAAAGGTAATAAGTGTTGGTGAGGATGTAGAGAAATTGGAATACTGGTACAATTGCTGATAGAAATGTGAAACGGTGCAGCTGCTATGGAAAGAGTTTAGCTGTTTCTCAAAAAGTTAACACAGAATTACCATACAACCCAGAAATTCCTTTCCTATATATACACCCAAAACAATTGAAACAGGCACTGAAACAAATTCTTACACACTACTATGCATAGCAGCACTTTTAACAATAGCTAAAATGTGGAAACAACACAAATCAAGGAAATAATTGATAAAGAAATTGTGGTATATATATAAAATCAACTATTATAATATTCAGCCATAGAAAGCAATGAAGTCCTGATACATGCTAAACATGGATGAACCACAAAAACATTCTAAGTGAAAGAAAGTAGACAGAAAAGGTCACATACTGTATAATTCCATTGATATGAGATGTCCAGAATGGGTAAATCTGTAGAGGTGAAAAGCAGCCAGAGGCAGGCAGTTAGTAGGGAAGTGGAAAACTGCTTAATGGGTAGAGAATTTCCTTTTGCTTGCTGCAAATATCTTGAAATTTGATAGAGATGGAGGTTGCACAGCACTGTGAAAGTGATAGATGCCACTGTTCACTTTAAAATATTCAATTTGGAGGTATCACCTCACACCAGTCAGAATGAACATCATCAAAAAAAATCTACAAACAGTAAATGCTGGAGAGGGTGTGGAGAAAAGGGAACCGTCTTGCACTGTTGGTGGGAATGTAAATTGATACAGCCACTATGGAGAACAGTATGGAGGTTCCTTAAAAAACTAAAAATAGAACTACCATATGACCCAACAATCCCACTACTGAGCATATACCCTGAGAAAACCACAATTTAAAAAGAGTCATGGGGCTTCCCTGGTGGCGCAGTGGTTGAGAGTCCGCCTGCCGATGAAGGGGACACGGGTTCGTGCCCCGGTCCGGGAAGATCCCACGTGCCGCGGAGTGGCTGGGCCCGTGAGCCATGGCCACAGAGCCTGTGCGTCCGGAGCCTGTGCTCCGCGATGGGAGAGGACACAACAGTGAGAGGCCCGCGTACTGTAAAAAAAAAAAAAAAGAGTCATGTACCGCAATGATCATTGCATCTATATTTACAATAGCCAGGACATGGAAGCAACCTAAGTGTCCATCGACAGATGAAAGGATAAGGAAGATGTGGCATATATTTACAATGGAATATTACTCAGCCATAAAAACAAATGAAATTGAGCTATTTGTAGTGAAGTGGATGGACCCAGAGTCTGTAATACACAGTGAAGTAAGTCAGAAAGAGAAAAACAAATACCATATGCTAACATATATGGAATCTAAAAAAAAAGGTTCTGATAAATCTAGGAGCAGGACAGGAATAAAGATGCAGAAGTAGAGAACGGACTTGAGGACAAGGGAAGGGGAAGGGTAGGCTGGGATGAAGTGAGAGAGTGGCATGGACATATATACACTACCAAATGTAAAATAGCTAGCTAGTGGGAAGCAGCCACATAGCACAGGGAGATCAGCTCTGTGCTTTGTGACCACCTAGAGGGATGGGATAGGGAGGATGGGAGGGAGGGAGATGCAAGAGGGCGGAGATATGGGGATATATGTATATGTATAGCTGATTCACTTTCTTATAAAGCAGAAACTAACACACCATTGTAAAGCAATTATACTCCAATAAAGATGTTTAAAAAAAAATCTGGCTACCAATGCAGGGGACACGGTTTCGAGCCCTGGTCGGGGAAGATCCCACATGCCACGGGGCAACTAAGCCCATGCTCCACAACTACTGAGACTTCACTCTAGAGCCCGCGAGCCACAACTACTGAAGTCCATGCTCCTGGATCCCGTGTTCCGCAACAAGAGAAGGCACCTCAGTGAGAAGCCAGTGCACCGCAATGAAGAGTAATTCCCGCTCGCGGCAACTAGAGAAAGCCCACACGCAGCAATGAAGACCTAACACAGAAAAAAATAAATAAATAATAAATAAATAAATAAATAATTTTTAAATAAAATAAAATAGTTAATTTCACGATACTTGAATTTCACCACAGTTGAATAAAAGAGGAAATAAAATAATAACTCTTCATTTGGAAAAGAATACTCTCAAGTCTGATACATAAATCAGAAGTCAAAAAAGACAAAAAATAACATAATTAACAAGATAAAATATGAGAATATTTATTCTGCAAAATGCCATAAGAAAAGGCCAACTAATAGGAAAGAGTTAAAGTCATGTCAAAAGTTAAAATATGGGGCTTCCCTGGTGGCGCAGTGGTTGGGAGTCCGCCTGCCGATGCAGGGGACGCGGGTTCGTGCCCCGGTCCGGGAAGATCCCACATGCTGCAGAGCGGCTGGGCCTGTGGGCCTTGGCCGCTGGGCCTGCGAGTCCGGAGCCTGTGCTCCGCGGCAGGGGGGACCACAGCAGTGAGAGGCCCGCATACCGCAAAAAAAAAAAAAAAAAAAAAGTTAAAATATGTCGAAATTAATCTCATAGTGAAAGAGAAACCAATACATTAGTGGAGTTTGTGAAAAAAAACGACAGACAAGTGGAAAATTAAAATATATATAAGATTTTTTAAAATAAATTTATTTATTTGTTTCTATTTTTTGCTGTGTTGGGTCTTCGTTGCTGTGCAAGGGCTTTCTCTAGCTGCAGTGAGCGGGAGCTACTCTTCGTTGTGGTGCGCGGGCTTCTCATTGTCGTGGCTTCTCTTGTTGCAGAACATGGTATCTAGGCACGCGGGCTTCAGTAGTTGTGGCTCGCGGGCTCTAGAGAGCAGGATCAGTAGTTGTGGCACAAGGACTTAGTTGCTCCGCGGCATGATTGATCTTCCCAGACCAGGGATTGAACCCGTGTCCCCTGCATTGGCAGGCAGATTCTTAACCACTGCGCCACCAGGGAAGCCCATATGTAAGATGTTAAAATTTAAAAGAATCTAGACTGTCTCTAGACACATGTTAGTGCTTGGGTGATAAAAATGATTTTAAAAGGAGATCCTCATATGACCCCTGTAAGACTGACTATTATTTTAAATATTAATGATACCAATTTTCAGTAACAATAGCTCTCTCACACATGGGTAGTATGAGAATACATTGGTGAAGAAATACTGGATGTAATATGCTAAAACGTTCCCATATTAGAATTTGTTGTCCACTTAGGATACAGTCGGCCCTCAGTATCGGTGGGTTCCACATCCAAGGATTCAACCAGCTGAGGACTGAAAATATTGAGGAGAAAAGTTTCCACAAAGTTCCAAAAAGTAAAACTTGTATTTACACCTCACCAACAAATTTTTACATTGCATTTACATTGTATTTGGTATTCTAAGTAATTAAGAGATGTTATAAGGTATTCCTGAGGTTATGCTTAAGTTACAGAAAAATACTACACCATTTTATACAAGGGATGTGAACATCCCCATATTTCTATACATCTGGGGGGTCCTATAAATATCGAAGGAAGACTGTATATAACATTTCATGTTGCATTAATTTTTTCGATGTTTTCCTTATTTTGACAAATCAAAGTTGCATATATTTAAAGACTGCAGAGTAATATTCCATACATTGTAAAATCAAGACAATTAACACATTCTTCACCTCACAGACTTAATTTAAAGTTTATCTTCTATTCTCTTACCAAATTTCAAGAATATACTATATATATATATTAGTATATTAATTTCAATGATTATTAACTATAGTCATGGTGCTATATATTAGATATACAGAATCATTAACCTTACAGATGAAAACCTTATAGCCTGTGACTGACATATCCCCATTTCCCCAAAACCAAGGTGCCTGATGACCACCATTCTACCCACTGCCTCTATAAGTTCAGCTTTTTTAGATTCCACATACAAGTGAAATCATGCAGTATTTATAATTCTGTATCTGGATTATTCCAATTAGCATAACATGTTCCAGATTAACAACATTAGCAGAGATGACAGGATTTTCCTTATTTGAAGGCTAAATAAGTTTCCATTTTATAAATGTATATAAATTTTTCTTTTCTTCAACAATCATTCAACTGACACATGGGTTATTTCATACTTGACGAATGTCAATAATACTACAATGAACCTGGGAATTGAGATGTATCTTACACACACTAATTTAATTTGTTTTTGATATAAACTTAGAAGTGGGATTGTTGCATAATATGGTAATTCTCTTTCAACTGTTTGAACAACATATGAGCTAGAGGGTTGGCCAAAATGTTCCTTCAGATTTTCCGGTATATCTTAAAGAAAAACCAGAACAAATTTTAAGCCAACACAATATTTTATCAAACTTTTCTTTCCCTACATCTAAAGGAGAGTGAGGAGATAAAAATAAGGGAGAAACAAAAAAAGAAAAACATAACTTACACTATGAACATTCAAAGAACATTCCAGAAATGAAGAACTGTAAAAGCATTGAAAAAATTTCATAATGAGACCTCTACATTCAGAAAGAACCACAATTAAACACAGTGTATTTCTCAAAAAAGAACCAGGAACACATGAACTCAAAAAAACAAACAAAACAAAACATATCATACCACTAAAAAACTAAAACAAAAAATTAATTTTTGAAAACCCACAAAACCATTCACACAAAAAAAGGTCTATCACAAATTCACAGACAACAATAAACAAGACAAACAAGCACAAATAGGAAACACATATTCCAACAGGGGCGCTCAAAAGTGAACAACAGCACTTCTGTGTTTCATGAGTGAAAATATTCATAGACTTTCAATTCTATGCAACTACCAGCGAGAAAACGGGTCACTTGACACCAGTGTGGCCGCAGGCAGGGCACCCGGGCACTCCCCAGCAGGGACACCGGAGGAGAAGTTGCAGAATTCCTCTGGGCCCACCCCCAAGATGGCTGACGGGGGAAGCTGCGCTCCTTGGGCTGGACAGTCTGGGAGCTGCCTGCTGTGTCCGGGGCCCCCAGAGCTCATGATTTTCCCGACAGAGTCGCACTGGCAGCCACGCGGCCCTCAGAGGCCTCTGAGACCCCGTGGAGGAGACCTCCTGCGCCTTGGGCAGAACCCATTCGGCCCAGCACAGCCTCGCTGTTCCCTGCGAAGGGCAGAAGACACAGCTCGGCTGCCTGGGCTTTTCACATAACGCCTTCCGCTGGATGGTACTCTGGCCACAGAAATGGCAGTTACCCTTTTCCCTGCCCCCACCGAGCCTTCGCGAACGCCTTTAGCTACCAAGGAGAGGACGTTGTGCAGTGGTGGCTGTGAAACTATTAGATCACCTTCCTCTTCTTCCTCCTCCTCCTCCTCCTCCTCCTCTTCCTTTTTCTCCTCCTCCTCATCTTCATTATCATCATCATCAACAGCAGCAGGGGCAGCAGCCACAGAGGCACCAATATCCCATTATCCTCATCCCCACTCATAGCCCAGCTCACAGACCACCCATCTCAACTTCAGCTGGGCTCTTCACCAACTTGGCCATTTTCTGCGAAACCCACAAGTGTAGCTAGGCAGTTCCTGATTCCCTTGATGCCCTGGTTCACTATGAGCATCGCTGCCAATGACACTGCAGAGATCCCACCAGTGTACTTTGAGTGCCTTCTTTGTATCTTCTGACTCTTGCTGGACTGTGGCTTGTCTGCACCGCATCTCTTCCTAGTGAGCAACTTCTGTTCTGCTCAAGTTGAGTGCTTCACTGGGACAAAGATCCGGTGGGTCAGTGGCAGGCAAATTCCGGGAAGGTTCCGAAGGTTGTGACCCCTTCTTTACTTGAATCACAAGGGTCCAGAAGAGTCCACGGAGCTGCATCCCTGTGTGGAACCCCCGAGCATTCTTTGTGCGCAGGGGTGCGAATTCTGGGGATGGCATGGGTCACACAGGTGGGTCTACTTTGGGAAGGCCACTTAGCCTCGCCTACATTTGTCCAAAACTTCGCTACCACCGGGGTCTTTCTGCCCACACGCCGCGATAGCCAGGCTCTCAGGCTTCAGTTCTCTGCCAGAAGACCGTGCACATGTCATGCTCAATTTTTCCAGGTGCCCCTGTGAATTTTTATCCTTTGGGAGAAGGTGGAGTACAGGGCAGAGGGGGAGGGGATGTGGGTCTTGGTGTTTGGAGGGTCATGTGGAAGAAGGGAACTTTTTGGGTTAGTTTGGCATGGAGATCTCTCTGCTTCTCAACCTAACCCCTGACACTAGACTAGTGTTCTCCCTGTAAGACGCGTGAGATCTTGCAGGGGAAATTATGGATCCCCGGAAAACACACACACACACACACTAACAGACTCACCCACGGACACGCACATATGCACAAGCACACATCTCAGAAACCACTTGTGAAGAACCACTCAACACCTTAAAGGAATAAAGCGTTTCCAGGCAGAGCCTCAAAACTACGGAGCAGAGCCTTTATCCAGAGCCACCAGGATGTATGGAGAGAAGAAAAAGGTACAACGTAAAAGCTGACAGGGACCTTTATTCTGGGATCTTACTGAACACTACAGACACGGCGACACCCATTCACAAAGCGCTGTGGAAGGGTTCTGAAGAAGTACGGGAGGAAGGAGCCAGGCTGCTTAGGAGTTTTCGTTGAATTAAATGGAAAACCTAGAAACATGTTGGGGAACACCAAAAGATTGCTGCTAATCACAAAGACAAAAAACAAAACAATGAAATCAACAGAACAGTATCACAACCAGCACCACCAACACCACCACCACCAACAACAACAACAACAACAAAACCTCACCCAGACATCTCAATTCAGAGGTTTGGATGCTTTTCTACTTAAGGGAAGACACAAGAGTCTTGGTCCATTGAAATGACTCCTAGATATGTATCTGAACATTCCAGGGCTAGTATCCTGCTTTCTCCATCCTGAATTGCCCTCGAGGGCCACCATCACAGGCGGCTGCAGTGTCTGAGGCCTGATGGCAGGGCAACAAACTTTGTTTACTGAAGAGGCAGGTGACATTTTGTGTCAGCAGATGCAAAGGAAAGCAGGCGGTCACCGTGGCATGAGTGTTTAAGGATAGGACGCCCATGCCACCCAGAGCCTGGCGCGAGACCAATGTGGAAGGTGATCCTGAGGATCTTTACAGTTTCCTCAGCGTTTCTTTTCTTTGCTCTTCTAAAGTCTTCCTGGCTGTGTAGAGCGAGCAGAAGGGAGCTCCAAAGGAAAGAACATCCACGTCCCAGGGATTCCGCACACGCTGAAGTATCATAAAGACCCTTAGAATTGAGGAGTGGACTGTCTGTTTTGAACATTTTTGTACTCCAAGCTGTCCCAGGAAGTAGGACCACCTTTGAAATTGGTGGGGAAAAACAATCACACAGAAAACATCCCGCGACAACAAAAGTCAACACCTTCCTGTCGGGTAGGGCCTAAGGGGGATATTTCGCAGGCATGAAACATCAGGGTACATGGGTCACTGATTTGGGGAAAATGCAGGGAGGAAGGAGGGCCGGGATTGGGAGCAGCAAGTGGTGGAATCCCTACTCTCAGCATCTCTTCACAACTTTGCCGCTGTTGGCCAGGGTTTAACGTTACTGAACTCACTCGGGCTCGCACACGCACACCCCCACCACCCCGCACATGGTTACATTCAGGACAGCACGCCTGCGCAAGCCCTCGCACTCGTACCCACTCTGCCCGTCTCCGTGGACCCGACGGTTGCCCTACCTTCCTTGTTCCCTGTTCTTCTTCCTTCCCTTTTCTATCGGTACTTCCACTTCCCAGGTGGGCACTGCAGCATCGCCAAACAGACCTCTCTCTGGACACGGTTCTGCCCCTTGCCTGAGGGGCTGAGACTCAGCCTTGGCTGATGGCTCTTCCCTCAGCAAGCCCGAGGA
Organism: Mesoplodon bidens; assembly: GCF_964165515.1. Classification (NCBI taxonomy): domain Eukaryota; kingdom Metazoa; phylum Chordata; class Mammalia; order Artiodactyla; family Ziphiidae; genus Mesoplodon; species Mesoplodon bidens. The sequence continues at coordinate 91,423,179 of NC_138163.1, read as the reverse complement.
GGCTTCGGCTGGTTCCATCTGCCAACCTGGGACACAGTGCTCTGGGGATGGCCTTCCTGCTTCACCTCCATTATGGTTCTTTCTTTTGATTTCAGCTTGCTCTCCCCGTTCGGCTCCTGCCTTCCACTCAATGCCTTACTTTCAGTTCTTCCCTCTGGACAAAAGGCAGGGTTGGGTGCGTGCCTGGGAAGCTCAACCTGGACAATATATGTAGTCTCCCTTAGGAAGGGAAAATGCCCCCCTGGACTGGGAGAGTAAGGGGCATTCCCTCACATCCATCTCTTAATTGCCATCAGGGATTACCTCAACCCTCTCATGGCCCTTACCTCCTCCTATTAACCTAGAGTTCCCAGGGGTCTTCCTAACCTTTCTGTGCCCTGAGTGCATCCCAGGGCTCTTTGGCCCTTTGCAGTGGACCCATGACATACTCAGGGTGTCAGACGTGGCCTTGACTCTCCTTTTGCATTGTGTAGGCCCGGCGGGCCTACTGCTGAGTCGGAGCCCTTGATGGCACCCAGGAGGGACCACCCCGCCCCCGCCCCCCTGCCCAGATCAAGGGGCTACCTTGTTGCCTGTCTTTTGGTCTCTCGGCAGCTAGTGTCTCCCTGTCACTCCCTGTGCAGGTTGCAAAAGATACACAGTGAAGCGCCCCTGCACTGGAACCACGGCAACGCGGTGGTTGTCAGGGCCATGGTGCTTGAGGTGTTGGTGATGGTGACGGTGGTGGTGGTGGTGGGCAGTTACTGCTTCCCTCTGTTCCCTTCACTGGCCTAGTGTCCTCAGCGACCTCCTTTCACGTCTGCTCTTTGGTCCAGGGGGAGGCACAAGTGTAGGAGAAGGCAGTCGTGTGGTTCGGTTTGGACTCTTCCCCTTCCCCCTCGACACCTTTTCCCTTCTCCAGCGGTGGAGGTCATTGTCATCCTCCGGGAAAACCCAGAGAACTAAACATCAACCAACCCAAGGAAGACCCAGGAGTTGCTTCGCAATGAAACAGCATGACGAACTCCAGGCTTGCAAAATTATCTCTTGACTTTCCATTCCGAGCAGTTGTTCTCCTTAGGGAAGCCCTTCAAGTCCGAACATGAGCCAGTAGGAGCCTCCTCAAGTTGCTCCCTGCTTGCCGTTGGTTCACAATCCAGTGGCGTGATCCGAAGAGTATAGATTTCACTGTATACTTACGAGCGGTCGCCTCCCTGTCCCCAAGCCCAGGCAGGTTGGTGCTGGCCACCACGCACAAAACCAGGCAATCAAGCACCCATAGCCGGATACCCACGGCAACACATGCCCACGGGCAGGAAGCTCCATAGACAGGTGAGAGAGCATGGGCTCGGGTACACAAACACACAGAGACACACACACCACAGAGACACACACACACAGAGACACACACACTCTATCTTCCTACACCGCCACACACAGCACACCCTCACACAACCAGAAACATACTGACACGTGCTGTCAAACTCTGCTTTCCTATATACCCTCGCACCACTCACTCTCCCCCCACCCCAGCCGCACCCCCTGCCTGCAGCAAGTACTCTGAGAATGGCTGAAACACGCATTCCCAGAGGGGCTCTCAAAAAGCGACACGCAGCCATTCTGTGTTCCACTAGATAGTCCTCTGTCAGCAGGTGGGCCCAGGGTGTAAACCTGAAGCCTCCCTTGTTTAGCCAGGGAAATGGGGTCTCCAAGTGGGAGCAGAGTCTGTGCCCATCCTACGGAGAATCACGGCCCTGTGTGGGGCTCTGTGACTGGCGATGTTTGTTAGCCTTGCAAGGTTCCTGTGTGAGGGCAAGGCCAGCCTGCCCAGAGTCAGTCCATGACACCCCATGTTAGGGGCGCCTCCAGGTGGGGCCAGCCACTTCTGGCTGCACTGTTGGGCCAGCCCGAGGTGGTGGCCTCAAGCTGAAGCTCCAGGCCTTGAAAAGGAAGCGGAGTCCTGCAACAAAGTGACTTGCAAGCCAGCGAGGTTTTCGCCACCAGCCTGGTGGCCACCACCTGGTCCAGGAGAAATCCTGTGATTTAGACCCTCAGGCAATGTCACCCAGGCAGGTTGCTTGGTGTATCCTTTGCCTTTTACTTCTCCCAAGAGCAGGAGTCAAGAAAAAGGGGGCTGGAGGAAAGGAAGAGGAAAGGACTGCAGGGGCTCCAGCCTCGTGGCCAGTGGTCCTTTTGTCTTGTGCATTTGGTGGTCCACGTGGTTGCCGCTGGGTGATTGCTTCCTTTCCTTTTCTCTCCTCTTTCACGGGACTGTCTGTGTTGCTTTGGTTTTTTGCTTTTGGTTTTACATTAGAAGGGGAGGAGAGCTAAGGCCTGATGGTGTAGTGGGGGCAGGGTTAGGCGCTGAGTTGGCATTGATGGAGCCATACTGCCACCAAGCGGAGATGGTTTCGCTCAAAGCCAGTTACCAGGTCTCAAGAGATGGAGACAGCCACAGGGCTGGAAGCATCTGGCCCAGTGGGGACGGCGCGGGGTGGGGCTGGGGTGGGTTTGTTGTCCTGAGGGTGCACACGGGCAATGGGCTCCGGGCCGTGCCTTCTTGTGTGCTCTCCGCGGGAGACTGGACCCTGGTTCTGCAGCTGGGCAAGGCCCTCAGAAACCCCAGGGGCAGCACGAGATGGCCGCCCCTGGGAGTGCCCGGTGCAAATGGCCCCGGCCCCAGAACCTCGAAGACCCTCAGCTTCCGGTGAGGAAGGGGGCCACGTGACCCCAGTGCAGCCGCAGGCAGGGCACCCCGGCACTCCCCAGCAGGGACACCGGAGGAGAAGTTGCAGAATTCCTCTGGGCCCACCCCCAAAATGGCTGACGGGGGAAGCTGCGCTCCCTGGGCTGGACAGTCTGGGAGCTGCCTGCCGTGTCCGGGCTTCCCAGAGCGCACGACTTTCGCCACAGGGTCGCACTGGCAGCCACGCGGCCCTCAGAGGCCTCTGAAGCCCAGGGGAGGAGACCTCCTGCGCCTTGGGCAGAACCCATTCGGCCCAACACAGCCTCGCTGTTCCCCGCGCAGGGCAGAAGACACAGCTCGGCTGCCTGGGCTTTTCACATAACGCCTTCCGCTGGATGGCACTGTGGCTACAGAAATGGCAGTCACCCTTTTCCCTGCCCCCACCGAGCCTTCCGCGCCTGCCTTTAGCTTGCAAACAGTGGTCGGTGTGCAGTGGTGGCTGTGAAACTTTCAGATCACCTCCTCCTCCTCCTCCTCCTCCTCCTCCTCCTCCTCCTCCTCCTCCTCCTCCTCCTCCTCAACCTCATCCTCTTCCTCCTCCTCCTCCTCATCATCCTCATGATCATCATTCTCATCATCATCCACAGCAGCAGCCACATTGGCACCAATATCCCATTATCCTCATCCCCATCCATAGTCCAGCTCACAGACCACCCATCTCATCTTCAGCTGGGCTCTTCACCAACTTGGCCACTTTCCACCAAACCCGCAAGTGTAGCTAGGCAGTTCTTGATTCCCTTGATGCCCGGGTTCAGAGTGAACGCTGCTGCCGACGACCCGCAGAGATCCCAGCCGTGAGCTTTGAGTTCCTTCTTTGTATCTTCTGACTCTTGCTGGCCTGTGGCTTGTCTGCACCGCATCTCTTCCTAGGGAGCAACCTCTGTCCTGCTCAAGTGGAGTGCTTCACTGGGACAAAGATCCGGTGGGTCAGTGGCAGGCACACTCCGGGAAGGTTCCGAAGGTTGTGACCCCTTCTTTACTTGAATCACAAGGGTCCGGAAGTGGCCACCGCACTGCAACCCTGCGTGGAACCCCCGAGCATCCTTTGTGCGCAGGGTTGGGACTACTGGGGATGGCATGGGTCGCACTGGTGGGTCCACTTGGGGAAGGCCACTTGGCCTCGACTACATTTGTCCACAAATTCGCTACCACCGGGGTCTTTCTTCCCGCAGGCCTCGCTAGCCAGGCTCTCAGGCTTCAGTTCTGCCCCAGAAGCCCGGGCACATGTCATGCTCAATATTTTCCAGGTGCCCCTGTGAATTTTTGTCCTTTGGGAGAAGGTGGAGTACAGGGCAGAGGGGGAGGGGAAGTGGGTCTCGGGGTTTGGAGGGTCATGTGGAGGAAGGGAGCTGCTTGGGTTGGCTTGGCATGGAGATCTCTCTGCTTGTCAACCTAACCCCTGACACTAGCCTAGTGTTCCCCCTGTAAGACCCGTGAGATCCTGCAGGGGAAATTATGGATCCCCGGTAAACACACACACACACACACACACACACACACACACACACACACACAGTCACACAGACACACACACAGTCACACACACACACGCATGCACGGAAACACATACAGGCACATGCACACATCTCAGAAACCACTTCTGAAGTACCACTCAACACCTTCAGGGAATGAAGCATTTCCAGGAAGAGCCTCAAAACGAGGGATCTGGGCCTTTATCCAGAGCCTACTAGGATGTGTGGAGAGAAGAAAAAGGTACAACGTAAAAGCTGAGAGGAACCTCTTATTCGGGGATCTTACTGAAGACTACAGACTCGGCGACACCCATTCACAAAGCGCTGTGGAAGGGTTCTGAAGAAGTACGGGAGGAAGGAGCCAGGCTGTTTAGGAGTTTTCGTTGAATTAAATGGAAAACATAGATACATGTTGGGGAATACCAAAAGACTGCTGCTCATCACAAAGACAAAAACCAAAACAATGAAATCAACAGAGCACCATCACCACCAGCGCCAGCATCAGCAGCACCACCACCACCACCAAAACCTCACCCAGACATCTGAATTCAGAGAACTGAGCGCGTTTCTGATTATGGGAAGACTTCACAAGAGTCTTGGTCCATTGAAATCATTCCTAGATATGCATCTGAACTTTCCAGGGCTAGTATCCTGCTTTTCTCCATCCTGAATTGCCCTCAGGGACCACCCTTGGGGTCAGCTGCAGTGTCTGAGGCCTGATGGCAGGGCTACAGACTCTGCTTACTGAAGAGGCTGGTGACATTTTGTGTCCGCAGATGCAAAGGAAAGCAGGCGGTCACCGTGGTGTGAGGGTTCAATGATGTCATGCCCATGCCACCCAGAACCTGGCGCGAGACCAATGTGGAAGGTGATCGTGAGGCTCTTTACAGTTTCCTCAGCGTTTCTTTTCTTTGTTCTTCTAAAGTCTTCCTGGGTGTGTAGAGGGAGCAGGAGGGCGCTCCAAAGGAAAGAACATCCACGTCCCAGGGATTCCGCACACGCTGAAGTAGCATAAGGACCCTTAGAATTGAGGAGTGGACTGTCTGCTTGGAACCCTTCTGTAGGCCAAGCTGTCCCAGGAAGTAGGCCCACCTTTGAAACTGGTGGGGAAAAACAATCACACAGAAAACATCCCGCGACAACAAAAGTCAACACCTTCCTGTCGGGTAGGGCCTAAGGGGGATATTTCGCAGGCATGAAACATCAGGGTACATGGGTCACTGATTTGGGGAAAATGCAGGGAGGAAGGAGGGCCGGGATTGGGAGCAGCAAGTGGTGGAATCCCTACTCTCAGCATCTCTTCACAACTTTGCCGCTGTTGGCCAGGGTTTAACGTTACTGAACTCACTCGGGCTCGCACACGCACACCCCCACCACCCCGCACATGGTTACATTCAGGACAGCACGCCTGCGCAAGCCCTCGCACTCGTACCCACTCTGCCCGTCTCCGTGGACCCGACGGTTGCCCTACCTTCCTTGTTCCCTGTTCTTCTTCCTTCCCTTTTCTATCGGTACTTCCACTTCCCAGGTGGGCACTGCAGCATCGCCAAACAGACCTCTCTCTGGACACGGTTCTGCCCCTTGCCTGAGGGGCTGAGACTCAGCCTTGGCTGATGGCTCTTCCCTCAGCAAGCCCGAGGAGGCTTCGGCTGGTTCCATCTGCCAACCTGGGACACAGTGCTCTGGGGATGGCCTTCCTGCTTCACCTCCATTATGGTTCTTTCTTTTGATTTCAGCTTGCTCTCCCCGTTCGGCTCCTGCCTTCCACTCAATGCCTTACTTTCAGTTCTTCCCTCTGGACAAAAGGCAGGGTTGGGTGCGTGCCTGGGAAGCTCAACCTGGACAATATATGTAGTCTCCCTTAGGAAGGGAAAATGCCCCCCTGGACTGGGAGAGTAAGGGGCATTCCCTCACATCCATCTCTTAATTGCCATCAGGGATTACCTCAACCCTCTCATGGCCCTTACCTCCTCCTATTAACCTAGAGTTCCCAGGGGTCTTCCTAACCTTTCTGTGCCCTGAGTGCATCCCAGGGCTCTTTGGCCCTTTGCAGTGGACCCATGACATACTCAGGGTGTCAGACGTGGCCTTGACTCTCCTTTTGCATTGTGTAGGCCCGGCGGGCCTACTGCTGAGTCGGAGCCCTTGATGGCACCCAGGAGGGACCACCCCGCCCCCGCCCCCCTGCCCAGATCAAGGGGCTACCTTGTTGCCTGTCTTTTGGTCTCTCGGCAGCTAGTGTCTCCCTGTCACTCCCTGTGCAGGTTGCAAAAGATACACAGTGAAGCGCCCCTGCACTGGAACCACGGCAACGCGGTGGTTGTCAGGGCCATGGTGCTTGAGGTGTTGGTGATGGTGACGGTGGTGGTGGTGGTGGGCAGTTACTGCTTCCCTCTGTTCCCTTCACTGGCCTAGTGTCCTCAGCGACCTCCTTTCACGTCTGCTCTTTGGTCCAGGGGGAGGCACAAGTGTAGGAGAAGGCAGTCGTGTGGTTCGGTTTGGACTCTTCCCCTTCCCCCTCGACACCTTTTCCCTTCTCCAGCGGTGGAGGTCATTGTCATCCTCCGGGAAAACCCAGAGAACTAAACATCAACCAACCCAAGGAAGACCCAGGAGTTGCTTCGCAATGAAACAGCATGACGAACTCCAGGCTTGCAAAATTATCTCTTGACTTTCCATTCCGAGCAGTTGTTCTCCTTAGGGAAGCCCTTCAAGTCCGAACATGAGCCAGTAGGAGCCTCCTCAAGTTGCTCCCTGCTTGCCGTTGGTTCACCATCCAGTGGCGTGATCCGAAGAGTATAGATTTCACTGTATACTTACGAGCGGTCGCCTCCCTGTCCCCAAGCCCAGGCAGGTTGGTGTTGCCCACCACGCACAAAACCAGGCAATCAAGCACCCATAGCCGGATACCCACGGCAACACATGCCCACGGGCAGGAAGCTCCATAGACAGGTGTGAGAGCATGGGCTCGGGTACACAAACACACAGAAACACACACACCACAGAGACACACACACACAGAGACACACACACACACTCTATCTTCCTACACCGCCACACACAGCACACCCTCACACAAGCAGAAACATACTGACAGACGCTGTCTCCTGTGCTTTCCTATATACCCTCACAGCATTCTCCCCCCACCCCATCCCCACCCCCTGCCTGCAGCAAGTACTCTGAAAATTGCTGAAACACGCATTCCCAGAGGGGCTCTCTGAAAGGGACACGCAGCCTTTTTGTGTTCCACGAGATAGTCGTCTGTCAGCAGGTGGGCCCAACCTGCCATCGTATACATGAATCCTCCTTGTTTAATCAGATAAATGGGGTCTCCAAGTGGGAGCAGAGTCTGTGCCCATCCTCCAGAGAATCACGGCCCTGTGTATGGCTCTGTGACTAGCGATGTTTGTTGGCCTCACAAGTTTCCTGTGTGAGGCAAGGCCAGCCCGCCCAGAGTCAGTGCTTGGCTCCCTATGTTAGGGGCACCTCCAGGTTGGGCCAGCCACTTCTGCCTGCACTTTTGGGGCAGCCAGTGTTGGTGGCCTCAAGCTGAATCTCCAGGCCTTCAAAGCGAAGCGGAGTCCTGCAACAAAGTGACTTGCAATCCAGCGTGGTTTTCGCCACCAGCATGGTGGCCGCCACTTCTTCTAGGAGAAATCCTTTTATTTAGACCCTCAGGAAATGTTACCCAGCCAAGTCGCTTGATATAACCTTTGCCTTTACTTCTCTCAAGAGCAGGAGTCAAGAAAAAGGGTGTTGGAAGAAAGGAAGTGTAAAGGACTGCATGGTGTCCAGCCTCGTGGCCAGTGGTCCTTTTGTCCTGTGCTTTTGGTGTTCCTCGTGGTTTCCGGTGGGTGGCTGCTCTCTTTCATTTTCTCTCCTTCTTCTTGGGACTGTCTGTGTTGGTTTGGTTTTGATTTTGATTTTACCTATGAAGGGGAGGGAGTCGAAGTCCTTATGGTGTGGCTGTGGCAGGGTTAGGGGCTTAGTTGGCATTGATGGAGCCATACTGCCACCAAGTGGAGATCGTTTCGGTCACAATCAGTTACCAAGTCTCAAGGGATGGAGACAGCCACAGAGTTGGAAGGAACTGGACCAGTGGGGACGGCGGGGGATGGTGGTTCTGTGGGTGCTGTGTCCTAGGGTGTACCTGGCCAGTGGGCTCCCAGCCATTCCTTCACCTGTGTTCTCCGCGGGAGACTGTACCCTGGATCCGCAGCTGGTGAAGCTGCTCAGAAACCCCAGGGCCAGCCTGAGATGTCTGACCCTGGCAGTGCCATGTGCAACTGGACCCGGCCTCAGAATCTGTAAGTCCCTCAGCTCCCGGTGAGGAAAGGGATCACTTGATACTTGTGCGGCTGCAGGTAGGGCACCCTGGCACTCCCCAGCAGGAACGCCGGAGGAAATTTTGCAGAATTCCTCTGGACCCACCCCCAAAATTTGTGACAGGGTAAGCTGTGCTCCCTGGGCAGATCTCTCCGTTACCTGCCTGCTGTGTCTGGGACTCTCAGAGCTTCTTCTTTTCCTCCAGGGTCCCACTGGCAGGCACGATGCCTTCTAAGGCCTCTGCAGTTCCGTGGTGGCGACCTCCTACATCTTGGACAGAGCACAGGAGACCCAGCACAGCCCCGCTGTTCACTACAGATGGCGGAAAATAGGTCTCTGCTGCCTGGGCTTTTCACGTAACACATTCTGCGGGATGGTACTGTGGCTCCAGAAATGGCAGTCACCCCTTTCCCTGCCCCTAACAATCCTTCCTGGGCTACCTTTAGCTTCCAGACAGTGGATGGTGTGGAGTGGAGGTGGGGAAACAATCAGATTACTTTCCTCCTCTTACTTCTTCTCCCCATCATAATCATCATCATCAAAATCATCATTAACAACCACAGGACCAGCAGTAGCAACAGCAACAGCAGCAGCCACAGATGCACCAGTATCCCAATATCCTCATCAGCATCAATAATCCAGCTCACAGAGCACCCATGTCAACTTCAGCTGCGTCCCTCACCAACTTGACCTCTTTGGGCCAAACCCGCAAGTGTAGGTAGGCAGTTCTAGACTCTCTAGTTGTTCTGGTTCACTGTGAATTCTTACAACGACCCTGCAGAAATCCAACCAGTGGGCTTGCAATTTCTTCTTTGCATCTTCACACTCCTCCTGGCGAGTTGCTTGTCTGCACCGCATCTCTTCCTTCGGAGCAACGTCTGTTCTCCTGAAGTTGAATGCTTCACTGGGACAAAGATCCAGCAGTTCAGTGTCAGGCAGATCTCGGGGAGGTCCCGAATGTTGTGAACCATTCTGTACAGGAGTCACAAGTGTTTGGAACAGGCCACCAGGCTGCCTCCCTCCGTGGAACTCCTGATTACTCCTTTGTGCCCTGCGGTGGGACTTTTGGGGATGGGATGTGTTGCACCTGTGGGTCTACTTCGGGAAGGCCACTTGGCCTCCCGTACATTTGTCCGCTGATTCGCCACCACCAGGGTCTTTCTGCCCGAAAACCTCGCTAGCCATGCTCTCAGTCTTCAATTATGCACCAGGAGCCCGTCCACATGTCGTGCTCAATTTTTCCAGGTGCCCCCGTGAATTTTTATCCTTGGGGAGAGGGTGGAGTTTAGGGAGGAGGGGTAGGGGTGCTGGGTCTTGGGGTTTGGAGGGTCATGTTGAAGAAGGGAGCTTTTTGGGTTGGCTTGGCATGGAGATCTCTCTGCTTCTCACCCTAACCCTTGACAGTAGCCTAGTGTTCTCCCTGGAAGACCCGTGAGATCCTGCAGGGGAAATTATGGATCCCCTTAAACACACACACACATGCACATGGACACGGACACACACACATGCACACGGACACGCACACACGCACATGCACATATCTCACAAACCACTTCTGCAGAACGACTGAACACCTTAAGGGAATGATGCCTTTCCAGGCAGACGCTCAAAACGAGGGATCAGGGCCTTTTTTCAGAGAAGTCTGGGATGCGTGGAGGGAAGAAATGGCACATTGTAAAAGCTGAGGGGAACCTTTTATTTGGGACCTTAGTGAGGACTACAGCCAGGGCCACAGCCACTCAGATAGCTCAGAAGTAAGGTTCTGAAGAAGTAAGAGTGGAAGGAGCCAGGCCATTTAGGAGTTTTTGTTGAAAAATGGAGGAAAAAATAGAAACATGTCAGGGAATATCAAAAGATTGCTGCTAGTCACAAAAACAAAACAATGAAACAAACAGACCACTACCACCAACAAAAACTACAACAAAACCACACCCAGACATCTCAAGTCAGAGATTTGATCACTTTTCTAAGTATGGAAGATGCACTAATCTGGGCCCGTTGAAATCATTCCTAGATATGCATCTGAACAATCCAGTGGCAGTATCCTGCTTTTCTCCTTCTTTATGGCCCTTGGGGGCCACCTTTGGGGGCAGCTTCAGTGTCTGAGGGCTGATGGCAGGGCAACTACCTTTGTTTACTGAAAAGGCCGGTGACATTTTGTGTCCGAAGATGCAAAGGAATGCAAGTGGTCACCGTGGCGGAATGTTTAAGGATGTCATGCCCTTGCCACCCAGAGCCTGGTGCGAAACCAATGTGGAAGGTGATCTTGAGGCTCTTTACAGTTTCCTTAACGTTTCCTTTCTTTGCTCCTCTAAAGTCTTCCTGGGTGTGTAGAGAGAGCAGGAGGGAGCTCCAAAGGAAAGCACATCCACATCCCTGGGATTTTCCACACTCTGAAGTATCTTAAGGACCCTTAGAATTGAGGCGTGGAGTGACAGTTTTGGACATTCTTGTAGGCCAAATTGTCCCAGGAAATAGGCCAACATTTGAAATTTGTGAGAAAAACCAAACACATGGAAAACATCCCGTGAAAGCAAAAGTCACCACCTTCCTGTGAGGTAGGGCCTAAGGGGCTCTTTCCCAGGCACTAAACATCAGAGAACTTCAGACACTTACTTGGGGAAAATGCAGGGAGAAAAGAGGCAGGGATTGGGGCTAGCAAATGGTAGATTCCCTCCTCTCAGCATCGCTTCACACCTTTCCCTGTGTTCACCAAGGCTTAACGTTACTGAACTCACTCGGGCTCGCACCCACACCCCCGCACCCTTCCACACAGGGTTACATTCAGGAAAGCACGCCTACGCAGGGCCCCTCTCTTGCCCCCTACTGTCTTTCCACTTCCCAGTTCGGCACTTCAGCATTGCAAAACAGGCCTCTCTCTGTACAGGGTTCAGCCCCTTGCCTGAATGGCTGAGACTTTACCTTGGCTGATGTTTCTTCTTTTAAGAGGCCACAAGAGACCATATCTCTTTCTTTCTTTGTTCCTTTTTGTTCCCTCTTCCAGTTATTAAGCCACCATTGTTGTAGCCCTTTTGGGATCTTTGTGGAATATCAGAAGGTAAAGATATGGGATTGCTGTTGCAATCCTCAGGTACAGTTGTTACCCACTATGGTATGACCTGATATTTCAGGATGAGGAAAAATAGGATACTAGCCCTAGATATGTAAGATCTGTGTCAAGTGTAAGATTTCAATGAGCCCAGACTCTTGCATTTTCCCCACATGGAAAATCCCTAAATTCCTTAACTTGTGATATCTGCTTTTCTTTACTTCAGAATAATGTTTTGACTTTTTTGCTACCTCATCTTTTTTGGAAAAACTCCTGTATACTTTGGCTCCATCCTTACCCCTGGGAGTAGATCCTCAGAGCTATGTGAAAAGCTGCCTCCAAGCTTCAGTCCTCAGAAGATTTGCCATATAAAGCATCCTCAACTTTTTCTTTTTTTTGCGGTACGCGGGCCTCCCACTGCTGTGGTATCTCCCGTCGCGGAGCACAGGCTCCGGACGCGCAGGCTCAGCAGCCATGGCTCACAGGCCCAGCCGCTCCGCGGCATGTGGGATCCTCCCGGACCGGAGCACGAACCCACGTCCCCTGCATCGGCAAGCGGACCCCCAACCACTGTGCCACCAGGGAAGCCCGCATCCTCAACTTTTATGTGTGCATTGTTTTCAGTTTGTACCATTAGAGCTGATTCTGGAAATACTGATCTTTTTGTTAATTTTAATTTATTATTTTCTGTTGGAGTATATTTGATTTACGGTGCTCTATTAGTTTCAAGCTCACTGGAAAGTGGTTTAGCTTTACATATACATGTATCCCTTCTTTTCAGATTCTTTTCTCATATAGTTTCTTACAGAATATTGAATAGAGTTCTCTATGATATGCAGTAGGTCCTTATTATCTATTTTATATACTAGTGTGTATATATCAATCTGAAACTCATAATTTATCCCTTTCTCCCATGTCTCCTCCTTGGTAACCATAAGTCTGTTTTCAACGTCTGTGAGTCTGTTTCTGCTTTGTAAATAAGTTCATTTGTACCAGTTTTTTTAAAGAATCTGCATTATAAGTCATATCATATGATATTTGTCTTCCTCTGTCTGACTTCATCTCATATGATAATCTCTTGTTCCATCCAAGTTCCTGCAAATGACATTATTTCATTCTTTGTATGGTTGAGTAATATTCCATTGCATATATGTACCACATCTTCTTTATCCATTCCTCTGTCAAAGGACATTTAGGTTGCTTCCATGACTTCGCTATTGTAAATGGTGCTGCAGTGAACATGGGGTACATGTATCATTTTAAAGTATGGTTTTCTCCAGATATATGCCCAGGATTGGGATTGCTGGATCACACGGTAGCTCTATTTTTAATTTTTTAAGGAACCTCCATAATGTTCTCCACAGTGGTTGTATCAATTTACAGTGTAGGAGGTTTCCCTTCCATACCCTCTCCAGCATTTATCGCTTTTAGAAGTTTGATAATGGTCATTTTGCCCAGTGTGAAGTGATACCTTATTGTAGTTTTGATTTGTATTTCTCTAATATTTAGCAATGTTGTGCATCTTTTCATGTGCTTTTTGGACATCTGTATGTCTTCTTTGGAGAAATGTCTATTTAGATCTGCTCATTTTGTGATTGAGTTTTTTTGTTTTTTGGTATTGAGCTACATGAGCTGTTTGTATATTTTGTGGATTAATCCCTTTTTGGTCGCTTTGTTTGCAGATATTTTGTCCAATTTTGTGGGCTGTCTTTTTAGTTTGTTTATGATTTCCTTTGCTGTGCAAAAGCTTTTGAGTTTAGTTAGATCCCATTTGTTTCCTTTTGTTTTTATTTCCATTACTCTAGGAGGTGGATCAGAAAGGATCTTGCTTCGACTTTTGTCTAAGTGTGTTTTGCCTATGTTTGCTCCTTAGAGTTTACAGTATCTGGCCTTACCTTTAGGTCTTTAATCCATTTTGAGTTTATTTTTCTGAATCCTGTTAAAGAATGTTCTACTTTCATTTTTTTACCTGTAACCCTCCAGTTTTCCCAGCACAATTTATTGAAGAGATTGTCTTTTCCCCATTGTATAGTTTTGCTCCTTTGTCATAGCTTAATGGACCATAGGTGTGTGGGTTTATTTCTGGGCTTTCTATCCTGTTCCATTGACTTATATTTTTGGTTTTCTGCCAGTACAATACTGTTTAGGTGACTGTAGCTTTCTAGCATAGTCTGAAGTCAGTGTGCCTGATTCCTCATGCTCTGTTTTTCTTTCTCAAGTTTGCTTTGGCTATCAGAGGTCTTTCGTGTCTTTATACAAATTTTAAGAGTTTTTGTTCTAGTTCTTGAAAAATGCGATTCGTAATTTGATAGGGATTGCATTGAATCTGCAGACTGCCTTGCGTAGTGTAGTCATTTTGACTATATTGATTCTTCCAATCAAAGAACATGGTATATGTTTCCATCTGTTTATGTCATCTTCAATTTCTTTCATTAGCATCTTCTTGTTTTTGGAGTACAGTTCTTTTGTGTCTTTAGGTAGGTTTTCTCCTACATATTTTATTATTTTTGATGCAGTGGTAAATGGGATTGTTTCTTTAATTTCTCTTTCTGATCTTTTGTTGTTAGTGTATAGAAATGCAGGAGATTTCTGTGTATTAACTTTGTATCCTGTAATATCACCAAGTTCATTGATGAACTCTAGCAGTTTTCTGGTAGCATCTTTAGGATTTTCTATGTATAGTATGTGATCTGCAAACAGTGACAGTTGTACTTCTTTTCTAATTTGGATTCCTTTTATTTCTTTTTCTTCTCTGATTGCCATGGCTATGACTTCCAACGTTATGTTGAATAAAAGTGTTGAGAGTGGACATCTTTATCTTCATCCTGATCTTAGAGGAAATGCTTTCAGCCTTTCACCTTTGAGAATGATACTAGCTGTGGGTTTGGCCTTTATTATGTTGAGGTAGGTTCCCTCTACGCTCACTTCTGGAGAGTTTTTAATCATAAATGGGTGTTGAATTTTGTCAAAAGCTGTTTTTTGCATCTATTGAGATGATCATATGGTTTTTATTCTTCAACTTGTTGATGTATGTATCCCACTGATTGATTTGTGGATATTTGTGGATAGATTTGTGGATATATATTGATTTGTGGATATACTGAAAAATCCTTGCATCTCTGGGAAAAATCCCACTTGATCTTCATGTATGATCCTTTTAATGTGTTTCTGGATTCGGTTTGCTAGTATTTTATTGAGGGTTTTTGCAACTATGTTCATTAGTGATATTGGCCTGTAATTTTCTTTTTTGTGGTATCTTTGGTTTTGGTATCATGGTGATGGTGACCTCATAGAATGGGTTTTGGTGTGTATTTTTCTCTGCAGAATTTTGGAATAGTTTCAGAAGGATAGGTGTTACCTCCTTTCTAAATATTTGATAGAATTTGCCTGTGAAGCCATCTGGTCCTGGACTTTTGTTTGTTGGAAGTTTTAAAATCACAGTTTCAATTTCAGTACTTGTGATTGGTCTGTTCATATTTTGTAATTTTTCCTGGTTCAGTCTAGGAAGGTTGTACCTTTCTAAGAATTTGTCCATTTCTTCTGGGTTGTCTATTTGTTGTCATACAGTTGCTTGTAGTAGTCTCTTAATGATCCTTTTTATTTCTGTGCTGTCCATTGTAACTTTTTCTTTTCCATTTCTAATTTTATTTATTTGAGCCTTCTCCCTTTTTCTCTTGATGAATGTGACTAGAGGTTTATCAATTTTGTTTATGTTTTCAGAGAATCAGGTTTCAGTTTCTTCCTCTTTTCTATGGTTCTCTTCATCTCTATTTCATTTATATCTGCTCTGATCTTTATGATTTATTTCCTTCTACTAACTTTGTGTTCTGTTTGTTCTTCTTTTTCTTTACGTGTAATGTTAGGTTATTTATTTGGGATTTTTTTTTTGTGGAAACACTGATCATTTGTCACCATTTAATCAGTTATCACTTTACTTATTGGCAAAATATCCAACTGATTTTCAGAAAAATCACAGAGAAACTCACTTTGAAATTCAATTAGAACCCTCAATCATCTCTTCCCAGAGTTAATCTATAAGTAAAGCAACCCTTCTTTATAAAGCAATAAAAGAAGTTTACTAGGTTGAAATTATCATTATTCCTTGCACTTGCTCCTGTAACTCTCTTAATTTACAGGTGAGATAACCTAAGAGCTAAGCTTTGAAGTTTATTTAGGACCTGTAAACTGTTAACAACATTGTTATTCCTATAATTTGTAACCCTCATACATTTCTATAAACCTTAGTTCATTCTTACTGAAAGTAAGTGCTTTTACCATAATGGATTTATGCAGTATATTCTTTACTATTCTAGCTGATGAAGGTACCCAATAGCTTTTCGCCTTAACTTCGGAGGAAAAACAATTCTCCTGGACAGTAACGCCGCAGAGTTATACTGAGAGTCCTTATTTCTCACTCATATCTTGTTGGTTGTTCTGGAAGACATATAGTTCCTTAGAGGCTATACTTTGTTTTAATATGTAGATGATTTGCTTCTTTGCTTTCTTTCTCAAGCCTCCTCACAGAAAGACAGCATCCACTTGCTAAAACTTTTAACCTTAAAGTGTCATAATGCTGCCAAAGAAAACTTGCGGTGTTCCCAAACCCAGGTTTGGGAAAGCTATCTGAGAGCCTGCCTCTGGGGATTGAAGTCCTCAGAAAGGGCTTCTGGTGTCAGAAGAAGGGCTCCAGCTAGATCCAGATAGACTTTATGGTGTCCTAATTTTTCCAAACCCCCAAACTAAGCACCAACACCGAGGTTTTCTCTGGTTAGTTATTGCTGATATTGGATTACAATTTCTCTTATGGCCA
The DNA here is from genome assembly GCF_964165515.1 of Mesoplodon bidens. Lineage (NCBI taxonomy): Eukaryota > Metazoa > Chordata > Mammalia > Artiodactyla > Ziphiidae > Mesoplodon > Mesoplodon bidens. The sequence goes on along the minus strand of NC_138163.1, from coordinate 91,406,797 downwards.
AACCTCCATACATTTTACTCAACAATAACAACCTCGACCAGTTTTATAGGAGAACTGGATCATGAAGCTTTCAAGGCCTAAAAGTAGAATTTGATGAACCCACCTAAACTTGGGCACCCCAATTTTCATATTCCATTTTCCTTTTTGTATATGAAAAGGTAGTGAATGCCCTTGGGGTACTCACCTATGAACAGAGGGTCCACCGTAGACCGATAGAGTATTATAGCCAGCATCTGGCTCTTGTGGCACAGGGATACCCCTTTTGTATTAAAGCCATTACAGTCGCTGCTTTTTTGGCTAAGGTCAATGAGAAAACTGTGAATTCCTCTTTAACCATTTTTGTACCTCATGCAGCAGAAGTTCTCCTGAAATCTAATCAGACTCAACATTTCTCAGGTAGCTGCTTCACCTCCTTTGAAGTCCTTCTGTTACCTGCCCTTCACATAACTCTTTTACATTGTAGGAACCTTAACCCAGTTATTCTTCTCCCGTCCATCACTAATGTATTCCTTCACAACAGTTTAACACTGAGGGTCCACTTCCTGACTCCTCATAATGTTTGACAGGAAATTCCACTGGGTAACAATAGCTTCCCATTGTTCACCAATATTTCTTATTTAAAAGGCGACAATGGCAAATACTGTGCTGGGTATGCCATTAAAATTCCTTTTGGTGTTCTTGAGGCAACATCTTTACCTATGGTTACTTCATGCCAATAAGCTAAATTATACCCTCTTACTTGGGCTTGTACTTTAGCCAAGGATAAAACTGCCAAAATTTATACTGATAGTAGATACTCTTTCAGAGTAGCTTATGATTTTGAAATGTTATGTAAATGATGTGGCTTTCTTGCTTCTTGTGAATATATCATTAAAAATGGCCCTTATGTTCAGGTATTGTTGAATGCAATTCTTTTACCTGCTGCTTTAGCTATTACTAAGATTTAGGGTCATTCTAAACCTGACACTCTGGACCTAAGGGAAATCACCTTGCTGATATTTTCACTGAATTGGTCGACCAGACCTACGCCGGGGTCCTAGCCTGGGATGAGACTCCCTGTCTTGGCCAGGGAGGTTCTTGTTCTGATAAGATTCGTCCAGCCAATAATGAAACTAATGCTGAGAATGGAACATCACAAGCTTTATTCAATGGCTAAAGAATGGAGAAACAGGAACCTAGCTCACAAATCAACTTCTCAACCCAATTTGGGCTGAGACCAAAATATATAGAAGGGTGGGGGTAAAAGGGAGGGAACTGGCAAGAGTGGGAGGATTATTTATGAGTTATCCGAGAGCAGGGGTGTGGTTTGGACCTGGAACTGACGCAGCTCTCCTTTTCAGTCCTTCTGTGGGCTTTTCCAGTTGTTGTCATGGTAATAGCCAACTGTCATGGAGCTGGTAGGTGTGTCATTTAGCATGCTAATGCACTGAATAAGCCTAAAATGAGGCTCAAGTTCTACTGGAAGTTAAATCCTCCGTCATCTTGGGCCTAGTTGGTTCTACCAGTTCTTGTTTTTTTCCCTTTGCATCTTCCTCTTGAAACTTAGATAAGAGTAATTGGTTTCTATTTGAGAGAGGGACAGTGGTATGATTCTGGAGCAATAGCCTTGGTAACAATATTTCTGCATGGAATACTGCCCTTAAAGGGACCAACAGCAGCCAAACCTCCAAAGGGGTATTACCTCAAATGATAATTTAGAAAAACTGGCTAGAGGGGCCCAAAAATTAGCCTCAGAAAAGGGAAAACAAGATTGGAAATGCAAAAACTGTTGGCTTGATAAAAAGCAAAAGCTCTAGTTTGGACCAAATAGCAACCCAGTCCTACTAGAGACTAAAATTCCCACTGCTCACCACTGTACCTCCATTAAACCATTGATCAACTGACAAAATTATAGCCTTCATGAACCCTGGCTGTCCCTGCAGATACTCTGGTGACCTGAAAGTAAAGATATCCCAGAACTGAAGCAAATGACATTTGATGAGACAGCTTTCCCAAAAAAGCTGTAATTTGTAATCCTCATACATTACTATTAACTTTAGTTCATTCTTACTAGAAGTAAATTATTTACCATAATAGATTTATGCAGTATATCCTTTACTATTCCAACTGAGAAAGGTACCCAATAGCTTTCTGCCTTCACTTCAGAGGAAAAACAATTCTCCTGGACAGTAATGCCTCAGGGTTATACTGAGAGTCCTTATTTCTCCCACATCTTTTTGGCTGTTCTGGAAGACATAAAGTTCTAAACACCAGGCCAAGCTGATTCACTTTCTTATACAGCAGAAACTAACACACTGTTGTAAAGCAATTATACTCCAATAAAGATGTTAAAAAAATAAATAAATAAACACCAGGCGTGTTGGAAACTCATCACCAAATCTTTGATGATGCCATAATGTTTCAGATATCTCCAATGTCTAGGATTTTGATAAATATGGACTTTAGATAAAAATGCCTAGTGTTCTGTCTCCTACCCCTCCTTGTCACTCAAATGTGACCTTAATAGGTTTCCAGTCGGCACTTTCCCTCTGATGACACTACACCCAGGAAAGGTCTTTTCTGACATTAAGGGACAAAAAGCTGCTGAAACTAGAAAACTCAACTCTTTTTTTTTATTTATATATTTTTTTATTAGTTTCTGCTTTATAACAAAGTGAATCAGTCATACATATACATCTGTTCCCACATCCCTTCCCTCATGCATCTCCCTCCCTCCCACCCTCCCCATCCCACCCCTCCAGGCGGTCACAAAGCACCGAGCTGATCTCCCTGTGCTTTGCGGCTGCTTCCCACTATCTATCTACCTACGTTTGGTAGTGTATACACGTCCATGCCTCTCTTTCGCCTTGTCACAGCCCACCCTTCCCCCTCCCCATATCCTCAAGTCCATTCTCAAGTAGGTCTGCGTCTTCATTCCCGTTTTGCCCCTAGGTTCTTCATGACATTTTTTTTTTTTAATTCCGTATATATGTGTTAGCATACGGTATTTGTCTTTCTCTTTCTGACTAACTTCACTCTGTATGACAGACTCTAGGTCTATCCACCTCATTACAAATAGCTCAGTTTCGTTTCTTTTTATGGCTGAGTAATATTCCATTGTATATATGTGCCACATCTTCTTTATCCATTCATCCGATGATGGACACTTAGGTTGTTTCCAGCTCCGGGCTATTGTGAATAGAGCTGCAATGAACATTTTGGTACATGTCTCTTTTTGAATTATGGTTTTCTCAGGGTATATGCCCAGTAGTGGGATTGCTGGGTCATATGGTAGTTCTATTTGTAGTTTTTTAAGGAACCTCCATACCGTTCTCCATAGTGGCTGTACCAATTCACATTCCCACCAGCAGTGCAAGAGTGTTCCCTTTTCTCCACACCCTCTCCAGCATTTATTGTTTCTAGATTTTTTTTTTAATTAGTTTCTGCTTTATAACAAAGTGAATCAGTCATACATATACATCTGTTCCCACATCCCTTCCCTCATGCATCTCCCTCCCTCCCACCCTCCCCATCCCACCCCTCCAGGCGGTCACAAAGCACCGAGCTGATCTCCCTGTGCTCTGCGGCTGCTTCCCACTATCTATCTACCTTACGTTTGGTAGTGTATATATGTCCATGCCTCTCTTTCGCTTTGTCACAGCTTACCCTTCCCCCTCCCCATATCCTCAAGTCCATTCTCAAGTAGGTCTGTGTCTTTATTCCCGTTTTACCCCTAGGTTCTTCATGACATTTTTTTTTAATTCCGTATATATGTGTTAGCATACGGTATTTGTCTTTCTCTTTCTGACTAACTTCACTCTGTATGACAGACTCTAGGTCTATCCACCTCATTACAAATAGCTCAGTTTCGTCTCTTTTTATGGCTGAGTAATATTCCATTGTATATATGTGCCACATCTTCTTTATCCATTCATCCGATGATGGACACTTAGGTTGTTTCCAGCTCCGGGCTATTGTGAATAGAGCTGCAATGAACATTTTGGTATATGTCTCTTTTGGAATTATGGTTTTCTCAGGATATATGCCTAGTAGTGGGATTGCTGGGTCATATGGTAGTTCTATTTTTAGGAAAACTCAACTCTTGATCAGTGATGCTTTCAGAGAAAGATCTTGATCAAAAGGGGAAATGTAAAAAATTAGTAAACAGAAACCCCAATTAAATAGAGTTGGGTGACCAGAAGGGGGACCTCTCATACCCTACGATGATAGCAGAGCCAAACAAAAAGAAGAAAGACTCCCCTTCGTTCTTGGCAAGGTCTCACACAATGAGAATTCAAAGGCTCTTTGTTTACTGTAGCCCTCCCAACTTCCTTTTCCTCTCTATAAAAGCATTTTCCTTCCCCTGCCATGAAGGAAAGTGCATGTGGATCATCATGGTTGCACTCTCTGAACTGTTATTCTCTGGTGGTCCTGAATAAACCTATCTTTGTTGAAGAGATATTGGCAGTCTGTTTCAGGTCAACAACATCAATATATGAATGAACAAAGAAGGTATAATACATATACAATAGAATACTATTCAGCCATAAATAAAAATGAAATCTTGCCACCTGAGATAATACAGGTGGACCTTGAGGACATTATGCTAAGTGAAATAATTCAGAAAGGGAAAGAAAAATATAGTACAATCTTACTTATATGTGGAATGTAAAAAAAAAACCAACAAAAAAAGAAGAAGCTCATAGAGAACAGATTGGTGGGTGCCAGAGGTGGAGGGTGGGTTATGTGGGTGAAGGGAGTACAAAGGTACAAACATCCAAATATAAAACAAGTCATGGGGATCTAAAGTACATCATTATAACTACAGTTAATAGTACTTGATTGCATATTTGAAAGTTGTAAAGAGAGTAGATCTTAAAAGTCCTCATCACAAGAAAAAAAATGTAGCTATGCATTCTGATTGATGTTAATCAGACTTATTGTCATGATCATTTCAAAATATTTACAAATATTGAATGATTCTTTTGTAAATCTGAAACTAATGTAATGTTATATGTCAATTATATCATAATTAAAAGTAAAGGGAAGGAAAAAAATTTAAAAATATATAAATCATGACATCAACAACATAAAATGTGGCGTTAAGGTGAGAAGATGTGGAAACCTCTTATATGGAATTGTCGTTAAGTTCTTATCAGTTTAAAATAGACTATTATAGCTGTAAGACATATTATGAAAGCTACACAGTAAACAGAAACTAAAACTTACAGTATAGTATAGTATAGTATATTATAGTATAAAACATAAACCAATAGATACACAAAAGACAAAGAGAAAAGAATCAAACCATACTCTTACAAAAATTATCAATTCACAAAGGAGATGGCAAGAGAGGAACAAAAGAACTACAAAAGAATCAGAAAACAATTTAAAAATTACAAAGGAATTCCTTAGTTACCAGTAATTACGTTCAATGTAAATAGTTTAAGTTCTTCAATCAAAATCATAGAATGGCTGAGTGGGTAAAAATGTGAGACTCAAGTATTTGCTGCTACAGAACTCACTTAAGGTTTAAGGAAACGCTTAGACTGAAAGTGAAGGTATGGGGAAGATATTCCATGCAAATGAACACCAATAGAGATAAGGGTTGATTTACTTATATCAGATAAAATACAGTTTAAGTAAAAGCTGTGAAAAGAGACAAATGCTACCATATAATAATAAAATGATTAATTCATCAAGAGGGTATAATAACTGTAAACATATTTTCATTCAACTTTGGAGCACCTAAATATATTAAGTATCTATTAACAGAACAGAAGGCAAAATTAGACAGCAATGCAATAATAATAAGGTTTTTTAATACTCCACTTTCAATAATGGATGGATAATCCAGACAGAAAGTTAACATGAAAATAATGGATCTGAAGTACACATTAGACTAAATGGACCTAGAAGACACATAGGAATATTCCATCCCATAGCAGCAGAACACACAAGGAACATTCTCAAAGATGGATCACATATTATTCACAAAGTAAGTTTTAAAAAATTTATAAAGACTGAAGTCATATCAGGTATGTTTTCCAACCACAATATTAAGAAATTATAAATCAATAACAGGAGGAAAGCAAGAGTATTCATCAATATGTCAAAATTAAGCAATAGACTCCTAAAAAATCAATGGATAAAAGAAAAAATAAAAAGAGAGATGAAAGGTATAGAGAAGAAAATAGAAATGCAACATACTAAAACTTACGGGATTCAGCAATAGCAGTTCTATGAGCAAAGCTATAGTGATAAACAATTAACATTAAGAAAAATAAAGATCTCAAAAGAACTAAACTTACATCTCAAGGAACAAGCAAAAGAACCGACTAAGCCCAAAGTTAGCAGAAGAAAGGAAATAATAAACATTTGAGCTGTAATAGCAGCTACTTTATAACAATAAAATAGAAAGGTAACAGAAAAGATTAATGAATATAACAGCTTATTTTTTAAAAGAAAAAGAAATTAACAAAATTTTAGCTAAACTGAATGAGACAAAAAGAATAATCAAATAAAATAAATGAAACTGGAGATCTTACAATTGATATAGTAGAAATACATAAGAAACAAGTATGAAAAATTATACGCCAAGATAACATAGAAAAATTGATATATTACCAGAAACATGCAACATACCAAGACTGAATCATAAAGAAATATAAAATATGAACAAAAAAATAATGGGTAAGAAGATTGAATCAATAATCAAAAACCTTCCAGCAAGGAAAGCCCCAGGACCTGATAACTCAATAGTGTTTTTTTCTTATTTTTTTAAATAAATTTATTTATTTGTTTTTATTTTTGGCTGTGTTGAGTCTTTGTTGTTGCATGTGGGCTTTCTCTAGTTGTGGAGAGCAGGGGTTTCTCTTGTGGCACATGGGCTGTAGGCACATGGGCTTCAGTAGTTGTGGCATGCGGGCTCTAGAGCACAGGCTCAGTAGTTGTGGCACATGGACTTAGTTGCTCCATGGCATGTGTGATCTTCCCAGGCCATGGATCGAACCCATGTCCCCTGCATTGACAGGTGGATTCTTTTTTTTTTTTTTTTTTTGCAGTACGCTGGCCTCTCACTGTTGTGGCCTCTCCCGTTGTGGAGCACAGGCTCTGGATGCTCAAGCTCAGCGGCCATGGCTCACAGGCCCAGCCACTCTGCGGCATGTGGGATCTTCCCAGACCAGGGCACGAACCCGCTTCCCCTGCATCAGCAGGCAGATGCTCAACCACTGTGCCACCAGGGAAGCCCAACAGGCGGATTCTTAACCACTGCACCACCAGGGAAGCCCCTCAATAGTGATTTTTATCAAACTTTTAGAAAGGCGGTAATGTCAATTCTTATCAAACTCATCCAAAAAATTAAAGAGGAGTGAACACTTACAAACTCATTTTTGGAGGCCACAATTTTTTTGATACCAAAGCCATTTTAAGTAACTACAAGAAATAAAAATTTCAGGTCAAAATCCCTGAAGAACGTAGATGGAAATATCCTCAAGATAATACTAGCAAAATGAACTCAACATCACATAAGATAGATTACACACCATTATCTAGTGGGATTTATCCCTGGGATGCAAAGATATTTTATTATATGAAAATGAGTCAATATAATATATCACATTAATAGAATGAAGATTAAAAATCATGATCCTCTCAATAGATACAGGAAAAGGATTTGACAAAATTCAACATCCTTTTGTGATAAAAATTCTCAACAAATTACATATACAAGGGGGTTACCTCAACTTAATAAAAACTATGTATGACAACCCCACAGCTAACATCATGCTCAATGGTGAAAATTAAGTGTTTTCAATGAGCAACAAGAAAAGGGTGCTCACTCCCACCAGTTCTATTCAACATACTATTGGAAATCCTAGTCACCACAGTTAGGAAAGAGAAATAAATCAAAGACAACCAAATAAGAAAGGAAGAAGTAAAATTATCTTTGTTTGCAGATGACATAATCTTATATGTAAGAAGTCCTAAAGTTTCCACCAGAAAACTATTAGATCTATTAAAAAAATTCAGTAAGTTGGCAGGATATAAAGTCAAATACTAAAATCTGTTGCATTTATATACCTTAACACTGAACTTCCTGAAAGAGAAGTTAAGAAAACAATTCAGTTTATAATAGTATCAAAAGCACTAAAATACTTAGGAATAAATTTTACCAAGTATGTGAAACTTGTACACTGAAAATTATGACACTGGTAAAAGAAGTTGAAGATGACACAAATAAGTAGAACAATATCCAATTTTCTTCTATTGGAAAAATGCATATTGTTTAAATGTCCACAGTATGCAAAGCAATGTTCTTGCTTCAATGCAATTCCTATAAATATCCCAATAGCATTATTACAGAAGTAGAAAGTACTACCCTAAAATTTATATGGAATCACAAAAGAACCTCAATAGCCAAAATAAAGTTGAGAAAGAAGAATAAGGCTAGTGGGATCACACTTCCTGAATTTAAATTATATTACACAGCTATAGTAATCAAAACGGTATGGCAGCGACAAAAAATAAGCACCTACACCAGTGGAACAGAATAAAGAACCCAGAAATAAGCCCATGTATATACAGTCAATTGAACTTTGACAACGATGCCAAGAACACACACAGAGAAAGTATAATCTCTTCAATAAATGTTGTTGTTAAAACTGGACATCGGGCTTCCCTGGTGGTGCAGTGGTTGGGAGTCCGCCTGCCGATGCAGGGGACACGGGTTCGTGCCCCGGTCCGGGAGGATCCCGCATGCCATGGAGCGGCTGGGCCCCTGAGCCATGGCTGCTGAGCCTGTGCGTCCGGAGCCTGTGCTCCGCGAGGGGAGAGGCCACAACAGTGAGAGGCCCGCGTACCGCAAAAAAAAAAAAAACTGGACATCCACATTCAAAAGAATGAAACTGGACCCCTATCTTAAAGCACTCACAAAAATTAACTCAAAATGGATTTAAGATGTAAATGTAAGACTTTAAACTGTAAAACTTCTGAAAGAAAATACAGGTAAAAATCTCTTGACATTAGTCTTTTTTTTATATATATATTATTATTTATTTTTTAATTTTTTAAATTAGTTTCTGCTTTATAACAAAGTGAATCAGTCATACATATACATCTGTTCCCACATCCCTTCCCTCATGCATCTCCCTCCCTCCCACCCTCCCCATCCCACCCCTCCAGGCGGTCACAGAGCACCGAGCTGATCTCCCTGTGCTCTGTGGCTGCTTCCCACTATCTATCTACCTTACGTTTGGTAGTGTATATATGTCCATGCCTCTCTTTCGCTTTGTCACAGCTTACCCTTCCCCCTCCCCATATCCTCAAGTCCATTCTCAAGTAGGTCTGTGTCTTTATTCCCGTTTTGCCCCTAGGTCCTTCATGACTTTTTTTTTTTTAAATTCCGTATATATGTGTTAGGATACGGTATTTGTCTTTCTCTTTCTGACTTACTTACTCTGTATGACAGACTCTAGGTCTATCCACCTCATTACAAATAGCTCAGTTTCGTTTCTTTTTATGGCTGAGTAATATTCCATTGTATATATGTGCCACATCTTCTTTATCCATTCATCCGATGATGGACACTTAGGTTGTTTCCAGCTCTGGGCTATTGTGAATAGAGCTGCAATGAACATTTTGGTACATGTCTCTTTTGGAATTATGGTTTTCTCAGGGTATATGCCTAGTAGTGGGATTGCTGGGTCATATGGTAGTTCTATTTTTAGTTTTTTTTTTTTTTTTTTTTTTTTTTTTTTTTTCCATTTTTTTTAAGTTTATTTATTTATTTTTTTAATTAGTTTCTGCTTTATAACAAAGTGAATCAGTCATACATATACATCTGTTCCCACATCCCTTCCCTCATGCATCTCCCTCCCTCCCACCCTCCCCATCCCACCCCTCCAGGCGGTCACAAAGCACCGAGCTGATCTCCCTGTGCTCTGCGGCTGCTTCCCACTATCTATCTACCTTACGTTTGGTAGTGTATACACGTCCATGCCTCTCTTTCGCCTTGTCACAGCCCACCCTTCCCCCTCCCCATATCCTCAAGTCCATTCTCAAGTAGGTCTGCGTCTTCATTCCCGTTTTGCCCCTAGGTTCTTCATGACATTTTTTTTTTTAATTCCGTATATATGTGTTAGCATACGGTATTTGTCTTTCTCTTTCTGACTAACTTCACTCTGTATGACAGACTCTAGGTCTATCCACCTCATTACAAATAGCTCAGTTTCGTTTCTTTTTATGGCTGAGTAATATTCCATTGTATATATGTGCCACATCTTCTTTATCCATTCATCCGATGATGGACACTTAGGTTGTTTCCAGCTCCGGGCTATTGTGAATAGAGCTGCAATGAACATTTTGGTACATGTCTCTTTTTGAATTATGGTTTTCTCAGGGTATATGCCCAGTAGTGGGATTGCTGGGTCATATGGTAGTTCTATTTGTAGTTTTTTAAGGAACCTCCATACCGTTCTCCATAGTGGCTGTACCAATTCACATTCCCACCAGCAGTGCAAGAGTGTTCCCTTTTCTCCACACCCTCTCCAGCATTTATTGTTTCTAGATTTCTTTTTTTTTTTTTTAATTAGTTTCTGCTTTATAACAAAGTGAATCAGTCATACATATACATCTGTTCCCACATCCCTTCCCTCATGCATCTCCCTCCCTCCCACCCTCCCCATCCCACCCCTCCAGGCGGTCACAAAGCACCGAGCTGATCTCCCTGTGCTCTGCGGCTGCTTCCCACTATCTATCTACCTTACGTTTGGTAGTGTATATATGTCCATGCCTCTCTTTCGCTTTGTCACAGCTTACCCTTCCCCCTCCCCATATCCTCAAGTCCATTCTCAAGTAGGTCTGTGTCTTTATTCTCGTTTTGCCCCTAGGTTCTTCATGACATTTTTTTTTAAATTCCGTATATATGTGTTAGCATACGGTATTTGTCTTTCTCTTTCTGACTAACTTCACTCTGTATGACAGACTCTAGGTCTATCCACCTCATTACAAATAGCTCAGTTTCGTTTCTTTTTATGGCTGAGTAATATTCCATTGTATATATGTGCCACATCTTCTTTATCCATTCATCCGATGATGGACACTTAGGTTGTTTCCAGCTCTGGGCTATTGTGAATAGAGCTGCAATGAACATTTTGGTACATGTCTCTTTTGGAATTATGGTTTTCTCAGGGTATATGCCTAGTAGTGGGATTGCTGGGTCATATGGTAGTTCTATTTTTAGTTTTTTAAGGAACCTCCATACTGTTCTCCATAGTGGCTGTACCAATTCACATTCCCACCAGCAGTGCAAGAGTGTTCCCTTTTCTCCACACCCTCTCCAGCATTTATTGTTTCTAGATTTCTTGATGATGGCCATTCTGACTGGTGTGAGATGATATCTCATTGTAGTTTTGATTTGCATTTCTCTAATGATTAATGATGTTGAGCATTCTTTCATGTGTTTGTTGGCAGTCTGTATATCTTCTTTGGAGAAATGCCTATTTAAGTCTTCTGCCCATTTTTGGATTGGGTTGTTTGTTTTTTTGCTATTGAGCTGCATGAGCTGTTTATAAATTTTGGAGATTAATCCTTTGTCAGTTGCTTCATTTGCAAATATTTTCTCCCACTCTGAGGGTTGTCTTTTGGTCTTGTTTATGGTTTCCTTTGCTGTGCAAAAGCTTTGAAGTTTCATTAGGTCCCATTTGTTTATCTTTGTTTTTATTTCCATTTCTCTAGGAGGTGGGTCCAAAAGGATCTTGCTGTGATTTATGTCATAGAGTGTTCTACTTATGTTTTCCTCTAAGAGTTTGATAGTTTCTGGCCTTACATTTAAGTCTTTAATCCATTTTGAGCTTATTTTTGTGTATGGTGCTAGGGAATGATCTAATCTCAAACTTTTACATGTCCCTGTCCAGTTTTCCCAGCACCACTTATTGAAGAGGCTGTCTTTTCTCCACTGTACATTCCTGCCTCCTTTATCAAAGATAAGTTGGCCATATGTGCGTGGGTTTATCTCTGGGCTTTCTATCCTGATCCACTGATCTGTCTTTCTGTTTTTATGCCAGTACCACACTGTCTTGATTACTGTAGCTTTGTAGTATAGTCTGAAGTCAGGGAGCCTGATTCCTCCAGCTCCGTTTTTCGTTCTCAAGATTGCTTTGGCTATTCGGGGTCTTTTGTTTTTCCAAACAAATTTTGAAATTTTTTGTTCTAGTTCTGTGAAAAATGCCAGTGGTAGTTTGATAGGGATTGCATTGAATCTGTAGATTGCTTTGGGTAGTAGAGTCATTTTCACAATATTGATTCTTCCAATCCAGGAGCATTTGACATTAGTCTTGACAGAGATTGTTTTTTTGGATAAGACAACAAAAGCAAAGGCAAAAAATTAAAATAAACAAATGGGACTACATCAAACTAAAAATTTTCTGCATGGCAAAGGAAACCATCAATAAATTGAAAAGGCAGTTTATGGAATAGAAGGAAATATTTGCAAACCATAAGTCTGATAAGTTAATATCCAAAAAATATAAGGAACTCATAAAAGTCAATATCAAAGAAAAAAAAATCTGCTGTAAATTTGGCAAAGGACATGAATAGACATTTTTCTAAAGAAGACATACATATGGCTAATAGGTACATGAAAAGATGCTCAACATTACTAATAATCAAGGAAATGCAAATCAAAACCAAAATGACATATTACACCACACCTGTTAGGATGGCTATTATCAAAAAGATGAGAGATAATGAATGTTGGTGAGGATATGGAGAAAAGGGAACACTTCTGCACTGTTGGTGAGAGTTTAAATTGACATTCTCCTTTATGTCTTTGGTAGAATTCACTAGTGAAACCATATTATCCAAGGCTTTTCTTTTTGGTAATTTTGTGATTACTGATTCAATCTCCTTACCCATTATTGGTCTATTCATATATTCTATTTCTTCATGATTCAGGCTAGGTAATTTGTATGTTTCTAGTAATTAAATTATTTCTTCTGGGCTCTACTATTTGTTGGCACATGAATATTTATAGTTGTCTCTTACGATCCTTTGTATTTCTGTGACATCTGTTGTAATGTCTCCTCTTTTCTGACTTTACTGATTTAGATCTTCTCTCGTTTTCTCTTAGGCTATCTACTGGTGTAACCATCTGTTTATTTTTTCAAAAGCCAGCTCTTAGTTTCATTAATCTTTTCTATTGTTTTCTGGTCTTCATTTTATTTGTTTCTACTCTGATATTTGTTTTGTCCTACCTCCTGCTAACTTTGTGCTCAGTTTGTTATTCTTTTCCTACTTCCATGAGGTGTAAATTTAGGTTGGTTTCTGAGATCTTTATTCTTTCCTTTTTAAATTGAGATATAATTGATGTATAACTTATTAATTTTACGTGTAAAACCTAATGATCTGGGCTTCCCTGGTGGCGCAGTGATTGAGAGTCCGCCTGCCGATGCAGGGGACACGGGTTCGTGCCCCGGTCCGGGAAGATCCCACATGCCGCAGAGCGGCTGGGCCCATGAGCCATGGCTGCTGACCCTGTGCGTCTGGAGCCTGTGCTCCGCAACGGGAGAGGCCACAACAGTGAGAGGCCCGTGTACCGAAAAAAAAAAAAAAAAAAAAAAAAAAAAAAACCTAATGATCTGATATGGGTAGATATTGTAAAATGATTGCCACAATAAATTTAGTTAAATTCCATCACCACATATCATTACAAATTTTTTTTTCTTGTGAACTTTTAATATCTAGTCTCTTAGTAACTTTCAAATATACCATACAGTATTGTCACCTATAGCCACTGTGCGTACATTATATTACTAAGACTTATTTATGGTAAAACTGGAAGTTTGCGTGTTTTGACCACCTTAACCACTTTTGCTGCCCCCCAACCTCTACCTCTGGCAACCACCAAACTCTTTTCTGTGTTTATGAGTTTGATTTTTTTGTGGATTTCATGTATAAGTGAAATCAAACAGTTTATGTTTTTCTAAGTCTGACTTATGTCATTTAGCATAATGAATGCCCTCCAATTTCATCCATGTTGTTGAAAATGGTAAAATTTCCTTCTTTTTGTTGGGTGAAAACATATACCATTGTATATAAACAAAACATTTTCTTTATCCATTCATCTGTCAGTGGGCATTTAGTTTGTTTCCGCATCTTCACTATTATAAATAGTGTTGCAGTTAACATAGGGGTTGCAGATACCTTTTGGTATTTGTGTTTTTGTTTTCATCAGCTAACTATCCAGGAGAAGAATAGCTGGATTGTATGGTAGTTCTATTTTTAATTTTTTAAAGAACAGCTATATTGTTTTCCATGATTTCTTCATTGGCCCATTGGTTTTTAGTACTATGTTGTTTAGTCTCCACGTGTTTGTGCTTTTCCCATTTTTCTTCCTGTAATTGATTTCTAGTTTCATACCAGTGTGATTAGAAAAAAATCCTTGATATATTTTCTGTCTTCTTACATTTGTTGAGACTTGTATTGTGGCCTAGCATATGATCTATCCTGGAGAATGTTCCATGTGCACTTGAAAAGAATGTGTATTGTGGTGTTTTGAGTGGAATGTCTTGTAGATATCTGTTAAGTCAAACTGGTTTACTGTGTCATTTAAGACCACTGTGGCCTTATTGACATTTTATCTGGATCACCTGTCCATTTATGTAAGTGGGTGTTAAAGTTCCCTATTATTATTCCATTGTTGTCATTTTCTCCTTTTATGTCTGTTAATATTTGCTTTATATATTTAGGTGCTCCTGTATTGGGTGCATATATGTTAACAAGTGTAATATCCTCTTCTTCTATTGACCCCTTTATCATTATATAGTGCCCTTCTTTGTCTTTTGTTATAGACTTTGTTTCAAAGTCTATTTTGTCTGATATGAGTATTGCTACCCTTGTCATTTCCATTTGCATGAAATATCTTTTTCCATCCCCTCACTTTAAGTCTGTGTATGTCTTTAGTTCTGAAGTAAGTCTTTTGTAAGCAGCATATAGATGTCTTGTTTTTATATCCAATCAGCCACCCTGTGTCTCTTGACTGGAGTATTTAGTCCATTAACAATTAAAATAACTATTGATAGTTATGTACTTATTGCCATTTTGTTATATATTTTCCAGTTGTTTCTGTAGTTCTCCGTTTTTTCTTCTTTTAGTTTCTTACCTTGTAGTTTAATGATTTTCTTTAGTGTTATGCTTGTGTTCCTTTCTCACTTGTTTATTTTTTTTTTTGTATCTGTCATAGGTTTTTGATTTCTGGTTACCATAGGGTTCATATGTGTTGACCTATAACTATATCTACTTGTTTTAAACAGGTAGTCCTTGAAATTCAAGCACATCCTGAAAGACCTAAATTTGTTACTCCCTTCTCCCACTTTATGTTTTTGATGTCATATTTTACATCTTCATGATTGTCCCTTTACTGATTATTGTAGTTATATTTCATTTTACAATTTTTTTGTCTTTTAATTTTCATACTAGCTTATCTAAGTGGTGGAATCCCAGCCTTTACCATATATTTGCCTTTAGTAGTGGGATTTTTCCTTTTCTCTAGGTATTTACTTCTTTTCCACTTAGAGAATACACTTTAACATTCTTATAGGTTAGCTTTAGTATAGATGAACTCTTATTTTTTGCTTCTCTCAGTAGTTCTTTATCTCTTCTTCAATTCTAAATGATAATCTTACTGGGTAGAGTATCCTATGTTGCAGGTTTTTCCCTTTCAGCACTTTAAATACTTCATGTCACTCCTTTCTAACTTATAGAGTTTCTGCAGAAAAATCACCTGATAGCCTTATGAGGGGTTCCTGTGTATATGACTATTTATTTCGCTTGCTAACACTACAATTATTTCTTCTTTCTTTTTTTAATTTTTATTTTATATTGAAGCATAGTTGATTAACAGTGCTGAGTTAGTTTCAGGTGTACAGCAAAGTGAATCAGTTCTACATAAACATGTATCTATTCTTTTTCAAAATTTTTTCCATTTAGATTATTACAGAATATTGAGCAGCACTCCCTGTGCTATACAGTAGGTCCTTGTTGGTTATCTCTTTTAAATACTGCAGTGTGTACAAGTCAATCTCAAATGCCCAGTTTACCACTGCCCCACACCCTTCCACCCAGCAACCACAAGTTCATTCTTTAAGGCTGTGAGTGTGTTTGTTTTGTAAATAAGTTCATTTGTATCACTTTGTTTAGATTCCACATATAAGTGATATGATATGACATTTGTCTTTCTCTGTCTGACTTACTTCATTTAGAATGATAATCTCCAGGTCCATCCATATTGCTGCAAATTGCATTATTTCACTCTTTTTAATGGCTGAGTAATATTCCCTTGTATATATGTACCACATCTTCTTTATCCAACCCTGTGTTGATGGACATTTAGGTTGCTTCCATGTCTTGGGTATCGTAAGCAGCACAGCAAAGAACACTAGGTGCATGTATCATATAAAACCATGTTTTTCCCTAAATATATATAAGAGTGGGATTGCTGGATCATGTTAGCTGTATTTTTAGTTTCTTAAGGAGCCTCCATACTGTTCTCCATAGTGGCTGTACCAATTTACATTCCCACTAACAGTGTAGAAAGGTTCCCGTTTCTCCATTCCCTCTCCAGCATTTATTGTTTGTAGACTTTTTCATGATGGCCATTCTGACTGGTGTGAGGTGATATCTCATTGAGATTTGATTTGCATTTCGCTGATAATTAGTGATGCTAAGCATCTTTTCATCCGCTTCTTGGCCATCTGTATGTCTTCTTTGGAGAAATGTCTATTTAGTTTTTCTGCCTGTTTTTTATTTCTTTTTTTTTTGATATTGAGCTACATGAGCTCTTTGTAAATTTTGGAGAGTAATCCCTTGTTGGTCACTTCGTTTGCAAATATTTTCTCCCATTGTGTGTGCTGTCTTTTCAGTTTGGTTATGGCTTCCTTTGCAGTGCAAAAGCTTTTAAGTTTATTTAGATCCATTTGTTTCTTTTTATTTTTCTTCTTATTTTTCTAAGAGGTGGATCCACAAAGATATTGCTGTGATTAATGTCAGATAGTGTTCTCCCTTTGTTTTCCTCTAAGAGTTTTATAGTATCTGACTTACATTTAGGTCTTTAATCCATTTTGAGTTTATTTTTGTGTACGGTGTTAGGGAGTGTCCTAATTTCATTCTTTTACATGTAGCTGTCCAGTTTTCCCAGCCCCACTTATTGAAAAGATTGTCTTTTCCCAATTGTATATTTTTCCTCTTTGTCATAGATTAATTGACCATAGGTACGTGGGTTTATTTCTGGGCTTTCTATCATGTTCCACTGATATATATTTCTGTTTCTGTGCAAGTAGCATACTGTTTTGATGACTGCAGCTTTGTAGTAGAGTCTGAAGTCAGGGAGCCTGATTCCTCCAGCTCTGAATTTTTTTAACATCTTTACTGGAGTATAATTGCTTTACAATGGTGTGTTAGTTTCTGCTTTATAACAAAGTGAATCAGCTATACATATACATATATCCCGATATCTCTTCCCTCTTGCATCTCCCTCATTCACACCCTCCCTATCCCACCCCTTTAGGTGGTCACAAAGCACCAAACTGAGCTCCCTGTCCAGCTGCTTCACACTAGCTATTGGTTTTACATTTGATAGTGTATATCCAGCTCTGATTTTCATTCTCAAGATTGCTTTGGCTCTTCAGGGTCTTTCATATCTCCATACAAATTTTAATATATATATATTTCTAGTTCTATGAAAAGTGCCATTGGTAATTTGATAGGGATTGCATTGAATCTGTAGAGCGCCTTGGGTAGTTTAGTCATTTGACAATATTGATTCTTCCAATCCAAGACCTTGGTATATTTTTCCATCTGTTTGTGTCATCTTTGATTTCTTGCATCAGTGTCATTGTTTTTGGAGTACATGTCTTTTGTGTCCTTAGGTAAGTTTATTCCTATGTATTTTATTCTTTTTGATGTGATGGTAAATGAGACTGTTTTTTAATTTTAATTATTATTATTTTTATTAGTTTCTGCTTTATAACAAAGTGAATCAGTCATACATATACATCTGTCCCCACAACCCTTCCCTCATGCATCTCCCTCCCTCCCACCCTCCCCATCCCACCCCTCCAGGTGGTCACAAAGCACCGAGCTGATCTCCCTGTGCTCTGCGGCTGCTTCCCACTATCTATCTACCTTACGTTTGGTAGTGTATATATGTCCATGCCTCGCTTTCGCTTTGTCACAGCTTACCCTTCCCCCTCCCCATATCCTCAAGTCCATTCTCAAGTAGGTCTGTGTCTTTATTCCCGTTTTGCCCCTAGGTCCTTCATGACTTTTTTTTTTTTTTTAATTCCGTATATATGTGTTAGGATACGGTATTTGTCTTTCTCTTTCTGACTTACTTCACTCTGTATGACAGACTCTAGGTCTATCCACCTCATTACAAATAGCTCAGTTTCGTTTCTTTTTATGGCTGAGTAATATTCCATTGTATATATGTGCCACATCTTCTTTATCCATTCATCCGATGATGGACACTTAGGTTGTTTCCAGCTCTGGGCTATTGTGAATAGAGCTGCAATGAACATTTTGGTACATGTCTCTTTTGGAATTATGGTTTTCTCAGGGTATATGCCTAGTAGTGGGATTGCTGGGTCATATGGTAGTTCTATTTTTAGTTTTTTAAGGAACCTCCATACTGTTCTCCATAGTGGCTGTACCAATTCACATTCCCACCAGCAGTGCAAGAGTGTTCCCTTTTCTCCACACCCTCTCCAGCATTTATTGTTTCTAGATTTCTTGATGATGGCCATTCTGACTGGTGTGAGATGATATCTCATTGTAGTTTTGATTTGCATTTCTCTAATGATTAATGATGTTGAGCATTCTTTCATGTGTTTGTTGGCAGTCTGTATATCTTCTTTGGAGAAATGCCTATTTAAGTCTTCTGCCCATTTTTGGATTGGGTTGTTTGTTTTTTTGCTATTGAGCTGCATGAGCTGTTTATAAATTTTGGAGATTAATCCTTTGTCAGTTGCTTCATTTGCAAATATTTTCTCCCACTCTGAGGGTTGTCTTTTGGTCTTGTTTATGGTTTCCTTTGCTGTGCAAAAGCTTTGAAGTTTCATTAGGTCCCATTTGTTTATCTTTGTTTTTATTTCCATTTCTCTAGGAGGTGGGTCCAAAAGGATCTTGCTGTGATTTATGTCATAGAGTGTTCTACTTATGTTTTCCTCTAAGAGTTTGATAGTTTCTGGCCTTACATTTAAGTCTTTAATCCATTTTGAGCTTATTTTTGTGTATGGTGCTAGGGAATGATCTAATCTCAAACTTTTACATGTCCCTGTCCAGTTTTCCCAGCACCACTTATTGAAGAGGCTGTCTTTTCTCCACTGTACATTCCTGCCTCCTTTATCAAAGATAAGTTGGCCATATGTGCGTGGGTTTATCTCTGGGCTTTCTATCCTGATCCACTGATCTGTCTTTCTGTTTTTATGCCAGTACCACACTGTCTTGATTACTGTAGCTTTGTAGTATAGTCTGAAGTCAGGGAGCCTGATTCCTCCAGCTCCGTTTTTCGTTCTCAAGATTGCTTTGGCTATTCGGGGTCTTTTGTTTTTCCAAACAAATTTTGAAATTTTTTGTTCTAGTTCTGTGAAAAATGCCAGTGGTAGTTTGATAGGGATTGCATTGAATCTGTAGATTGCTTTGGGTAGTAGAGTCATTTTCACAATATTGATTCTTCCAATCCAGGAGCATTTGACATTAGTCTTGACAGAGATTGTGTTTTTGGATAAGACAACAAAAGCAAAGGCAAAAAATTAAAATAAACAAATGGGACTACATCAAACTAAAAATTTTCTGCATGGCAAAGGAAACCATCAATAAATTGAAAAGGCAGTTTATGGAATAGAAGGAAATATTTGCAAACCATAAGTCTGATAAGTTAATATCCAAAAAATATAAGGAACTCATAAAAGTCAATATCAAAGAAAAAAAAATCTGCTGTAAATTTGGCAAAGGACATGAATAGACATTTTTCTAAAGAAGACATACATATGGCTAATAGGTACATGAAAAGATGCTCAACATTACTAATAATCAAGGAAATGCAAATCAAAACCAAAATGACATATTACACCACACCTGTTAGGATGGCTATTATCAAAAAGATGAGAGATAATGAATGTTGGTGAGGATATGGAGAAAAGGGAACACTTCTGCACTGTTGGTGAGAGTTTAAATTGACATTCTCCTTTATGTCTTTGGTAGAATTCACTAGTGAAACCATATTATCCAAGGCTTTTCTTTTTGGTAATTTTGTGATTACTGATTCAATCTCCTTACCCATTATTGGTCTATTCATATATTCTATTTCTTCATGATTCAGGCTAGGTAATTTGTATGTTTCTAGTAATTAAATTATTTCTTCTGGGCTCTACTATTTGTTGGCACATGAATATTTATAGTTGTCTCTTACGATCCTTTGTATTTCTGTGACATCTGTTGTAATGTCTCCTCTTTTCTGACTTTACTGATTTAGATCTTCTCTCGTTTTCTCTTAGGCTATCTACTGGTGTAACCATCTGTTTATTTTTTCAAAAGCCAGCTCTTAGTTTCATTAATCTTTTCTATTGTTTTCTGGTCTTCATTTTATTTGTTTCTACTCTGATATTTGTTTTGTCCTACCTCCTGCTAACTTTGTGCTCAGTTTGTTATTCTTTTCCTACTTCCATGAGGTGTAAATTTAGGTTGGTTTCTGAGATCTTTATTCTTTCCTTTTTAAATTGAGATATAATTGATGTATAACTTATTAATTTTACGTGTAAAACCTAATGATCTGGGCTTCCCTGGTGGCGCAGTGATTGAGAGTCCGCCTGCCGATGCAGGGGACACGGGTTCGTGCCCCGGTCCGGGAAGATCCCACATGCCGCAGAGCGGCTGGGCCCATGAGCCATGGCTGCTGACCCTGTGCGTCTGGAGCCTGTGCTCCGCAACGGGAGAGGCCACAACAGTGAGAGGCCCGTGTACCGAAAAAAAAAAAAAAAAAAAAAAAAAAAAAAAAACCTAATGATCTGATATGGGTAGATATTGTAAAATGATTGCCACAATAAATTTAGTTAAATTCCATCACCACATATCATTACAAATTTTTTTTTCTTGTGAACTTTTAATATCTAGTCTCTTAGTAACTTTCAAATATACCATACAGTATTGTCACCTATAGCCACTGTGCGTACATTATATTACTAAGACTTATTTATGGTAAAACTGGAAGTTTGCGTGTTTTGACCACCTTAACCACTTTTGCTGCCCCCCAACCTCTACCTCTGGCAACCACCAAACTCTTTTCTGTGTTTATGAGTTTGATTTTTTTGTGGATTTCATGTATAAGTGAAATCAAACAGTTTATGTTTTTCTAAGTCTGACTTATGTCATTTAGCATAATGAATGCCCTCCAATTTCATCCATGTTGTTGAAAATGGTGAAATTTCCTTCTTTTTGTTGGGTGAAAACATATACCATTGTATATAAACAAAACATTTTCTTTATCCATTCATCTGTCAGTGGGCATTTAGTTTGTTTCCGCATCTTCACTATTATAAATAGTGTTGCAGTTAACATAGGGGTTGCAGATACCTTTTGGTATTTGTGTTTTTGTTTTCATCAGCTAACTATCCAGGAGAAGAATAGCTGGATTGTATGGTAGTTCTATTTTTAATTTTTTAAAGAACAGCTATATTGTTTTCCATGATTTCTTCATTGGCCCATTGGTTTTTAGTACTATGTTGTTTAGTCTCCACGTGTTTGTGCTTTTCCCATTTTTCTTCCTGTAATTGATTTCTAGTTTCATACCAGTGTGATTAGAAAAAAATCCTTGATATATTTTCTGTCTTCTTACATTTGTTGAGACTTGTATTGTGGCCTAGCATATGATCTATCCTGGAGAATGTTCCATGTGCACTTGAAAAGAATGTGTATTGTGGTGTTTTGAGTGGAATGTCTTGTAGATATCTGTTAAGTCAAACTGGTTTACTGTGTCATTTAAGACCACTGTGGCCTTATTGACATTTTATCTGGATCACCTGTCCATTTATGTAAGTGGGTGTTAAAGTTCCCTATTATTATTCCATTGTTGTCATTTTCTCCTTTTATGTCTGTTAATATTTGCTTTATATATTTAGGTGCTCCTGTATTGGGTGCATATATGTTAACAAGTGTAATATCCTCTTCTTCTATTGACCCCTTTATCATTATATAGTGCCCTTCTTTGTCTTTTGTTATAGACTTTGTTTCAAAGTCTATTTTGTCTGATATGAGTATTGCTACCCTTGTCATTTCCATTTGCATGAAATATCTTTTTCCATCCCCTCACTTTAAGTCTGTGTATGTCTTTAGTTCTGAAGTAAGTCTTTTGTAAGCAGCATATAGATGTCTTGTTTTTATATCCAATCAGCCACCCTGTGTCTCTTGACTGGAGTATTTAGTCCATTAACAATTAAAATAACTATTGATAGTTATGTACTTATTGCCATTTTGTTATATATTTTCCAGTTGTTTCTGTAGTTCTCCGTTTTTTCTTCTTTTAGTTTCTTACCTTGTAGTTTAATGATTTTCTTTAGTGTTATGCTTGTGTTCCTTTCTCACTTGTTTATTTTTTTTTTTTTGTATCTGTCATAGGTTTTTGATTTCTGGTTACCATAGGGTTCATATGTGTTGACCTATAACTATATCTACTTGTTTTAAACAGGTAGTCCTTGAAATTCAAGCACATCCTGAAAGACCTAAATTTGTTACTCCCTTCTCCCACTTTATGTTTTTGATGTCATATTTTACATCTTCATGATTGTCCCTTTACTGATTATTGTAGTTATATTTCATTTTACAATTTTTTTGTCTTTTAATTTTCATACTAGCTTATCTAAGTGGTGGAATCCCAGCCTTTACCATATATTTGCCTTTAGTAGTGGGATTTTTCCTTTTCTCTAGGTATTTACTTCTTTTCCACTTAGAGAATACACTTTAACATTCTTATAGGTTAGCTTTAGTATAGATGAACTCTTATTTTTTGCTTCTCTCAGTAGTTCTTTATCTCTTCTTCAATTCTAAATGATAATCTTACTGGGTAGAGTATCCTATGTTGCAGGTTTTTCCCTTTCAGCACTTTAAATACTTCATGTCACTCCTTTCTAACTTATAGAGTTTCTGCAGAAAAATCACCTGATAGCCTTATGAGGGGTTCCTGTGTATATGACTATTTATTTCGCTTGCTAACACTACAATTATTTCTTCTTTCTTTTTTTAATTTTTATTTTATATTGAAGCATAGTTGATTAACAGTGCTGAGTTAGTTTCAGGTGTACAGCAAAGTGAATCAGTTCTACATAAACATGTATCTATTCTTTTTCAAAATTTTTTCCATTTAGATTATTACAGAATATTGAGCAGCACTCCCTGTGCTATACAGTAGGTCCTTGTTGGTTATCTCTTTTAAATACTGCAGTGTGTACAAGTCAATCTCAAATGCCCAGTTTACCACTGCCCCACACCCTTCCACCCAGCAACCACAAGTTCATTCTTTAAGGCTGTGAGTGTGTTTGTTTTGTAAATAAGTTCATTTGTATCACTTTGTTTAGATTCCACATATAAGTGATATGATATGACATTTGTCTTTCTCTGTCTGACTTACTTCATTTAGAATGATAATCTCCAGGTCCATCCATATTGCTGCAAATTGCATTATTTCACTCTTTTTAATGGCTGAGTAATATTCCCTTGTATATATGTACCACATCTTCTTTATCCAACCCTGTGTTGATGGACATTTAGGTTGCTTCCATGTCTTGGGTATCGTAAGCAGCACAGCAAAGAACACTAGGTGCATGTATCATATAAAACCATGTTTTTCCCTAAATATATATAAGAGTGGGATTGCTGGATCATGTTAGCTGTATTTTTAGTTTCTTAAGGAGCCTCCATACTGTTCTCCATAGTGGCTGTACCAATTTACATTCCCACTAACAGTGTAGAAAGGTTCCCGTTTCTCCATTCCCTCTCCAGCATTTATTGTTTGTAGACTTTTTCATGATGGCCATTCTGACTGGTGTGAGGTGATATCTCATTGAGATTTGATTTGCATTTCGCTGATAATTAGTGATGCTAAGCATCTTTTCATCCGCTTCTTGGCCATCTGTATGTCTTCTTTGGAGAAATGTCTATTTAGTTTTTCTGCCTGTTTTTTATTTCTTTTTTTTTTGATATTGAGCTACATGAGCTCTTTGTAAATTTTGGAGAGTAATCCCTTGTTGGTCACTTCGTTTGCAAATATTTTCTCCCATTGTGTGTGCTGTCTTTTCAGTTTGGTTATGGCTTCCTTTGCAGTGCAAAAGCTTTTAAGTTTATTTAGATCCATTTGTTTCTTTTTATTTTTCTTCTTATTTTTCTAAGAGGTGGATCCACAAAGATATTGCTGTGATTAATGTCAGATAGTGTTCTCCCTTTGTTTTCCTCTAAGAGTTTTATAGTATCTGACTTACATTTAGGTCTTTAATCCATTTTGAGTTTATTTTTGTGTACGGTGTTAGGGAGTGTCCTAATTTCATTCTTTTACATGTAGCTGTCCAGTTTTCCCAGCCCCACTTATTGAAAAGATTGTCTTTTCCCAATTGTATATTTTTCCTCTTTGTCATAGATTAATTGACCATAGGTACGTGGGTTTATTTCTGGGCTTTCTATCATGTTCCACTGATATATATTTCTGTTTCTGTGCAAGTAGCATACTGTTTTGATGACTGCAGCTTTGTAGTAGAGTCTGAAGTCAGGGAGCCTGATTCCTCCAGCTCTGAATTTTTTTAACATCTTTACTGGAGTATAATTGCTTTACAATGGTGTGTTAGTTTCTGCTTTATAACAAAGTGAATCAGCTATACATATACATATATCCCGATATCTCTTCCCTCTTGCATCTCCCTCATTCACACCCTCCCTATCCCACCCCTTTAGGTGGTCACAAAGCACCAAACTGAGCTCCCTGTCCAGCTGCTTCACACTAGCTATTGGTTTTACATTTGATAGTGTATATCCAGCTCTGATTTTCATTCTCAAGATTGCTTTGGCTCTTCAGGGTCTTTCATATCTCCATACAAATTTTAATATATATATATTTCTAGTTCTATGAAAAGTGCCATTGGTAATTTGATAGGGATTGCATTGAATCTGTAGAGCGCCTTGGGTAGTTTAGTCATTTGACAATATTGATTCTTCCAATCCAAGACCTTGGTATATTTTTCCATCTGTTTGTGTCATCTTTGATTTCTTGCATCAGTGTCATTGTTTTTGGAGTACATGTCTTTTGTGTCCTTAGGTAAGTTTATTCCTATGTATTTTATTCTTTTTGATGTGATGGTAAATGAGACTGTTTTTTAATTTTAATTATTATTATTTTTATTAGTTTCTGCTTTATAACAAAGTGAATCAGTCATACATATACATCTGTCCCCACAACCCTTCCCTCATGCATCTCCCTCCCTCCCACCCTCCCCATCCCACCCCTCCAGGTGGTCACAAAGCACCGAGCTGATCTCCCTGTGCTCTGCGGCTGCTTCCCACTATCTATCTACCTTACGTTTGGTAGTGTATATATGTCCATGCCTCTCTTTCGCTTTGTCACAGCTTACCCTTCCCCCTCCCCATATCCTCAAGTCCATTCTCAAGTAGGTCTGTGTCTTTATTCCCGTTTTGCCCCTAGGTCCTTCATGACTTTTTTTTTTTTTTTAATTCCGTATATATGTGTTAGGATACGGTATTTGTCTTTCTCTTTCTGACTTACTTCACTCTGTATGACAGACTCTAGGTCTATCCACCTCATTACAAATAGCTCAGTTTCGTTTCTTTTTATGGCTGAGTAATATTCCATTGTATATATGTGCCACATCTTCTTTATCCATTCATCCGATGATGGACACTTAGGTTGTTTCCAGCTCTGGGCTATTGTGAATAGAGCTGCAATGAACATTTTGGTACATGTCTCTTTTGGAATTATGGTTTTCTCAGGGTATATGCCTAGTAGTGGGATTGCTGGGTCATATGGTAGTTCTATTTTTAGTTTTTTAAGGAACCTCCATACTGTTCTCCATAGTGGCTGTACCAATTCACATTCCCACCAGCAGTGCAAGAGTGTTCCCTTTTCTCCACACCCTCTCCAGCATTTATTGTTTCTAGATTTCTTGATGATGGCCATTCTGACTGGTGTGAGATGATATCTCATTGTAGTTTTGATTTGCATTTCTCTAATGATTAATGATGTTGAGCATTCTTTCATGTGTTTGTTGGCAGTCTGTATATCTTCTTTGGAGAAATGCCTATTTAAGTCTTCTGCCCATTTTTGGATTGGGTTGTTTGTTTTTTTGCTATTGAGCTGCATGAGCTGTTTATAAATTTTGGAGATTAATCCTTTGTCAGTTGCTTCATTTGCAAATATTTTCTCCCACTCTGAGGGTTGTCTTTTGGTCTTGTTTATGGTTTCCTTTGCTGTGCAAAAGCTTTGAAGTTTCATTAGGTCCCATTTGTTTATCTTTGTTTTTATTTCCATTTCTCTAGGAGGTGGGTCCAAAAGGATCTTGCTGTGATTTATGTCATAGAGTGTTCTACTTATGTTTTCCTCTAAGAGTTTGATAGTTTCTGGCCTTACATTTAAGTCTTTAATCCATTTTGAGCTTATTTTTGTGTATGGTGCTAGGGAATGATCTAATCTCAAACTTTTACATGTCCCTGTCCAGTTTTCCCAGCACCACTTATTGAAGAGGCTGTCTTTTCTCCACTGTACATTCCTGCCTCCTTTATCAAAGATAAGTTGGCCATATGTGCGTGGGTTTATCTCTGGGCTTTCTATCCTGATCCACTGATCTGTCTTTCTGTTTTTATGCCAGTACCACACTGTCTTGATTACTGTAGCTTTGTAGTATAGTCTGAAGTCAGGGAGCCTGATTCCTCCAGCTCCGTTTTTCGTTCTCAAGATTGCTTTGGCTATTCGGGGTCTTTTGTTTTTCCAAACAAATTTTGAAATTTTTTGTTCTAGTTCTGTGAAAAATGCCAGTGGTAGTTTGATAGGGATTGCATTGAATCTGTAGATTGCTTTGGGTAGTAGAGTCATTTTCACAATATTGATTCTTCCAATCCAGGAGCATTTGACATTAGTCTTGACAGAGATTGTGTTTTTGGATAAGACAACAAAAGCAAAGGCAAAAAATTAAAATAAACAAATGGGACTACATCAAACTAAAAATTTTCTGCATGGCAAAGGAAACCATCAATAAATTGAAAAGGCAGTTTATGGAATAGAAGGAAATATTTGCAAACCATAAGTCTGATAAGTTAATATCCAAAAAATATAAGGAACTCATAAAAGTCAATATCAAAGAAAAAAAAATCTGCTGTAAATTTGGCAAAGGACATGAATAGACATTTTTCTAAAGAAGACATACATATGGCTAATAGGTACATGAAAAGATGCTCAACATTACTAATAATCAAGGAAATGCAAATCAAAACCAAAATGACATATTACACCACACCTGTTAGGATGGCTATTATCAAAAAGATGAGAGATAATGAATGTTGGTGAGGATATGGAGAAAAGGGAACACTTCTGCACTGTTGGTGAGAGTTTAAATTGACATTCTCCTTTATGTCTTTGGTAGAATTCACTAGTGAAACCATATTATCCAAGGCTTTTCTTTTTGGTAATTTTGTGATTACTGATTCAATCTCCTTACCCATTATTGGTCTATTCATATATTCTATTTCTTCATGATTCAGGCTAGGTAATTTGTATGTTTCTAGTAATTAAATTATTTCTTCTGGGCTCTACTATTTGTTGGCACATGAATATTTATAGTTGTCTCTTACGATCCTTTGTATTTCTGTGACATCTGTTGTAATGTCTCCTCTTTTCTGACTTTACTGATTTAGATCTTCTCTCGTTTTCTCTTAGGCTATCTACTGGTGTAACCATCTGTTTATTTTTTCAAAAGCCAGCTCTTAGTTTCATTAATCTTTTCTATTGTTTTCTGGTCTTCATTTTATTTGTTTCTACTCTGATATTTGTTTTGTCCTACCTCCTGCTAACTTTGTGCTCAGTTTGTTATTCTTTTCCTACTTCCATGAGGTGTAAATTTAGGTTGGTTTCTGAGATCTTTATTCTTTCCTTTTTAAATTGAGATATAATTGATGTATAACTTATTAATTTTACGTGTAAAACCTAATGATCTGGGCTTCCCTGGTGGCGCAGTGATTGAGAGTCCGCCTGCCGATGCAGGGGACACGGGTTCGTGCCCCGGTCCGGGAAGATCCCACATGCCGCAGAGCGGCTGGGCCCATGAGCCATGGCTGCTGACCCTGTGCGTCTGGAGCCTGTGCTCCGCAACGGGAGAGGCCACAACAGTGAGAGGCCCGTGTACCGAAAAAAAAAAAAAAAAAAAAAAAAAAAAAAAAACCTAATGATCTGATATGGGTAGATATTGTAAAATGATTGCCACAATAAATTTAGTTAAATTCCATCACCACATATCATTACAAATTTTTTTTTCTTGTGAACTTTTAATATCTAGTCTCTTAGTAACTTTCAAATATACCATACAGTATTGTCACCTATAGCCACTGTGCGTACATTATATTACTAAGACTTATTTATGGTAAAACTGGAAGTTTGCGTGTTTTGACCACCTTAACCACTTTTGCTGCCCCCCAACCTCTACCTCTGGCAACCACCAAACTCTTTTCTGTGTTTATGAGTTTGATTTTTTTGTGGATTTCATGTATAAGTGAAATCAAACAGTTTATGTTTTTCTAAGTCTGACTTATGTCATTTAGCATAATGAATGCCCTCCAATTTCATCCATGTTGTTGAAAATGGTGAAATTTCCTTCTTTTTGTTGGGTGAAAACATATACCATTGTATATAAACAAAACATTTTCTTTATCCATTCATCTGTCAGTGGGCATTTAGTTTGTTTCCGCATCTTCACTATTATAAATAGTGTTGCAGTTAACATAGGGGTTGCAGATACCTTTTGGTATTTGTGTTTTTGTTTTCATCAGCTAACTATCCAGGAGAAGAATAGCTGGATTGTATGGTAGTTCTATTTTTAATTTTTTAAAGAACAGCTATATTGTTTTCCATGATTTCTTCATTGGCCCATTGGTTTTTAGTACTATGTTGTTTAGTCTCCACGTGTTTGTGCTTTTCCCATTTTTCTTCCTGTAATTGATTTCTAGTTTCATACCAGTGTGATTAGAAAAAAATCCTTGATATATTTTCTGTCTTCTTACATTTGTTGAGACTTGTATTGTGGCCTAGCATATGATCTATCCTGGAGAATGTTCCATGTGCACTTGAAAAGAATGTGTATTGTGGTGTTTTGAGTGGAATGTCTTGTAGATATCTGTTAAGTCAAACTGGTTTACTGTGTCATTTAAGACCACTGTGGCCTTATTGACATTTTATCTGGATCACCTGTCCATTTATGTAAGTGGGTGTTAAAGTTCCCTATTATTATTCCATTGTTGTCATTTTCTCCTTTTATGTCTGTTAATATTTGCTTTATATATTTAGGTGCTCCTGTATTGGGTGCATATATGTTAACAAGTGTAATATCCTCTTCTTCTATTGACCCCTTTATCATTATATAGTGCCCTTCTTTGTCTTTTGTTATAGACTTTGTTTCAAAGTCTATTTTGTCTGATATGAGTATTGCTACCCTTGTCATTTCCATTTGCATGAAATATCTTTTTCCATCCCCTCACTTTAAGTCTGTGTATGTCTTTAGTTCTGAAGTAAGTCTTTTGTAAGCAGCATATAGATGTCTTGTTTTTATATCCAATCAGCCACCCTGTGTCTCTTGACTGGAGTATTTAGTCCATTAACAATTAAAATAACTATTGATAGTTATGTACTTATTGCCATTTTGTTATATATTTTCCAGTTGTTTCTGTAGTTCTCCGTTTTTTCTTCTTTTAGTTTCTTACCTTGTAGTTTAATGATTTTCTTTAGTGTTATGCTTGTGTTCCTTTCTCACTTGTTTATTTTTTTTTTTTTGTATCTGTCATAGGTTTTTGATTTCTGGTTACCATAGGGTTCATATGTGTTGACCTATAACTATATCTACTTGTTTTAAACAGGTAGTCCTTGAAATTCAAGCACATCCTGAAAGACCTAAATTTGTTACTCCCTTCTCCCACTTTATGTTTTTGATGTCATATTTTACATCTTCATGATTGTCCCTTTACTGATTATTGTAGTTATATTTCATTTTACAATTTTTTTGTCTTTTAATTTTCATACTAGCTTATCTAAGTGGTGGAATCCCAGCCTTTACCATATATTTGCCTTTAGTAGTGGGATTTTTCCTTTTCTCTAGGTATTTACTTCTTTTCCACTTAGAGAATACACTTTAACATTCTTATAGGTTAGCTTTAGTATAGATGAACTCTTATTTTTTGCTTCTCTCAGTAGTTCTTTATCTCTTCTTCAATTCTAAATGATAATCTTACTGGGTAGAGTATCCTATGTTGCAGGTTTTTCCCTTTCAGCACTTTAAATACTTCATGTCACTCCTTTCTAACTTATAGAGTTTCTGCAGAAAAATCACCTGATAGCCTTATGAGGGGTTCCTGTGTATATGACTATTTATTTCGCTTGCTAACACTACAATTATTTCTTCTTTCTTTTTTTAATTTTTATTTTATATTGAAGCATAGTTGATTAACAGTGCTGAGTTAGTTTCAGGTGTACAGCAAAGTGAATCAGTTCTACATAAACATGTATCTATTCTTTTTCAAAATTTTTTCCATTTAGATTATTACAGAATATTGAGCAGCACTCCCTGTGCTATACAGTAGGTCCTTGTTGGTTATCTCTTTTAAATACTGCAGTGTGTACAAGTCAATCTCAAATGCCCAGTTTACCACTGCCCCACACCCTTCCACCCAGCAACCACAAGTTCATTCTTTAAGGCTGTGAGTGTGTTTGTTTTGTAAATAAGTTCATTTGTATCACTTTGTTTAGATTCCACATATAAGTGATATGATATGACATTTGTCTTTCTCTGTCTGACTTACTTCATTTAGAATGATAATCTCCAGGTCCATCCATATTGCTGCAAATTGCATTATTTCACTCTTTTTAATGGCTGAGTAATATTCCCTTGTATATATGTACCACATCTTCTTTATCCAACCCTGTGTTGATGGACATTTAGGTTGCTTCCATGTCTTGGGTATCGTAAGCAGCACAGCAAAGAACACTAGGTGCATGTATCATATAAAACCATGTTTTTCCCTAAATATATATAAGAGTGGGATTGCTGGATCATGTTAGCTGTATTTTTAGTTTCTTAAGGAGCCTCCATACTGTTCTCCATAGTGGCTGTACCAATTTACATTCCCACTAACAGTGTAGAAAGGTTCCCGTTTCTCCATTCCCTCTCCAGCATTTATTGTTTGTAGACTTTTTCATGATGGCCATTCTGACTGGTGTGAGGTGATATCTCATTGAGATTTGATTTGCATTTCGCTGATAATTAGTGATGCTAAGCATCTTTTCATCCGCTTCTTGGCCATCTGTATGTCTTCTTTGGAGAAATGTCTATTTAGTTTTTCTGCCTGTTTTTTATTTCTTTTTTTTTTGATATTGAGCTACATGAGCTCTTTGTAAATTTTGGAGAGTAATCCCTTGTTGGTCACTTCGTTTGCAAATATTTTCTCCCATTGTGTGTGCTGTCTTTTCAGTTTGGTTATGGCTTCCTTTGCAGTGCAAAAGCTTTTAAGTTTATTTAGATCCATTTGTTTCTTTTTATTTTTCTTCTTATTTTTCTAAGAGGTGGATCCACAAAGATATTGCTGTGATTAATGTCAGATAGTGTTCTCCCTTTGTTTTCCTCTAAGAGTTTTATAGTATCTGACTTACATTTAGGTCTTTAATCCATTTTGAGTTTATTTTTGTGTACGGTGTTAGGGAGTGTCCTAATTTCATTCTTTTACATGTAGCTGTCCAGTTTTCCCAGCCCCACTTATTGAAAAGATTGTCTTTTCCCAATTGTATATTTTTCCTCTTTGTCATAGATTAATTGACCATAGGTACGTGGGTTTATTTCTGGGCTTTCTATCATGTTCCACTGATATATATTTCTGTTTCTGTGCAAGTAGCATACTGTTTTGATGACTGCAGCTTTGTAGTAGAGTCTGAAGTCAGGGAGCCTGATTCCTCCAGCTCTGAATTTTTTTAACATCTTTACTGGAGTATAATTGCTTTACAATGGTGTGTTAGTTTCTGCTTTATAACAAAGTGAATCAGCTATACATATACATATATCCCGATATCTCTTCCCTCTTGCATCTCCCTCATTCACACCCTCCCTATCCCACCCCTTTAGGTGGTCACAAAGCACCAAACTGAGCTCCCTGTCCAGCTGCTTCACACTAGCTATTGGTTTTACATTTGATAGTGTATATCCAGCTCTGATTTTCATTCTCAAGATTGCTTTGGCTCTTCAGGGTCTTTCATATCTCCATACAAATTTTAATATATATATATTTCTAGTTCTATGAAAAGTGCCATTGGTAATTTGATAGGGATTGCATTGAATCTGTAGAGCGCCTTGGGTAGTTTAGTCATTTGACAATATTGATTCTTCCAATCCAAGACCTTGGTATATTTTTCCATCTGTTTGTGTCATCTTTGATTTCTTGCATCAGTGTCATTGTTTTTGGAGTACATGTCTTTTGTGTCCTTAGGTAAGTTTATTCCTATGTATTTTATTCTTTTTGATGTGATGGTAAATGAGACTGTTTTTTAATTTTAATTATTATTATTTTTATTAGTTTCTGCTTTATAACAAAGTGAATCAGTCATACA
This sequence comes from Mesoplodon bidens, assembly GCF_964165515.1. Taxonomy (NCBI): domain Eukaryota; kingdom Metazoa; phylum Chordata; class Mammalia; order Artiodactyla; family Ziphiidae; genus Mesoplodon; species Mesoplodon bidens. The sequence continues at coordinate 91,373,916 of NC_138163.1, read as the reverse complement.
TATACATCTGTCCCCACAACCCTTCCCTCATGCCTCTCCCTCCCCTCCCACCTCCCCATCCCACCCCTCCAGGTGGTCACAAAGCACCGAGCTGATCTCCCTGTGCTCTGCGGCTGCTTCCCACTATCTATCTACCTTACGTTTGGTAGTGTATATATGTCCATGCCTCTCTTTCGCTTTGTCACAGCTTACCCTTCCCCTCCCCATATCCTCAAGTCCATTCTCAAGTAGGTCTGTGTCTTTATTCCCTTTTGCCCCTAGGTCCTTCATGACTTTTTTTTTTTTTTTAAATTCCGTATATATGTGTTAGGATACGGTATTTGTCTTTCTCTTTCTGACTTACTTCACTCTGTATGACAGACTCTAGGTCTATCCACCTCATTACAAATAGCTCAGTTTCGTTTCTTTTTATGGCTGAGTAATATTCCATTGTATATATGTGCCCACATCTTTCTTTATCCATTCATCCGATGATGGACACTTAGGTTGTTTCCAGCTCTGGGCTTATTGTGAATAGAGCTGCAATGAACATTTTGGTACATGTCTCTTTTGGAATTATGGTTTTCTCAGGGTATATGCCTAGTAGTGGGATTGCTGGGTCATATGGTAGTTCTATTTTTAGTTTTTTAAGGAACCTCCATACTGTTCTCCATAGTGGCTGTACCAATTCACATTCCCACCAGCAGTGCAAGAGTGTTCCCTTTTCTCCACACCCTCTCCAGCATTTATTGTTTCTAGATTTCTTGATGATGGCCATTCTGACTGGTGTGAGATGATATCTCATTGTAGTTTTGATTTGCATTTCTCTAATGATTAATGATGTTGAGCATTCTTTCATGTGTTTGTTGGCAGTCTGTATATCTTCTTTGGAGAAATGCCTATTTAAGTCTTCTGCCCATTTTTGGATTGGGTTGTTTGTTTTTTTGCTATTGAGCTGCATGAGCTGTTTATAAATTTTGGAGATTAATCCTTTGTCAGTTGCTTCATTTGCAAATATTTTCTCCCATTCTGAGGGTTGTCTTTTGGTCTTGTTTATGGTTTCCTTTGCTGTTCAAAAGCTTTGAAGTTTCATTAGGTCCCATTTGTTTATCTTTGTTTTTATTTCCATTTCTCTAGGAGGTGGGTCCAAAAGGATCTTGCTGTGATTTATGTCATAGA